>NC_048276.1:10041428-11411428 GCF_009762535.1 Notolabrus celidotus
GATGATGCTGTTGTTAATAGTGATGAAGGTGATGCTTGTTCTGATGATGATGATGATGATGATGATGATGATGGTCATGGTCATGATGAAGAAGATGACGATGATGATGAATATGAAGATGATGACGATGATGATGAATATGAACATAACGATGATGATGCTTATTCTGACTGTGACCACGATGATAATGATTGTGATGATACTGGTGTTGATAGTGATGATGGTGCTGCTTATTCTGATGATGATGATGATGATGATGATGGTAATGATGATGGTGATGATGATAACGATCAAAATGATGATGATTGGGATGATAATGTGATGATGATGATGATGATGATGGTGATGAAAATGTTGATGATGATGTAGATGGTGTTGTTGATGGGAATGATGTTAATGGTAAAGAGGAGGATGATGATGATGATGATGATGATGATGCTTATTCTGACGGTGATGACGATGATGATGATGGTGATGATGTCAATGGTGATGGTGCTGGTGTTAATAGTGATGATGGTGATGCCTATTCTGATGATGATGATGATGATGTTGATGGTCATGATGAAGATAATGACGATGATGAGTATGAAGACGACGATGATGATGATGGAGATGATGATGATGATGATGATGATGATGATGATGATGATGATGACAATGATGATGTTGATGATGATGGTGCTGCTGATATGTTGGATTGTAAGCAAAGGTTGAATACAGTGCTGCATTGTCATCACTCGATATACCCTCTATATACATCTTACTGCGCATGTTGAAATAAATAACACAGGACTTCCAAACACTTGCCTGCTCTTCCATTTCATTTGTCTCCAGTGTACTTTGCTTTTATTCCCAATGCTGCAGTTGCAACGCTGTTAACAGCAAAAATTCAACAAAACAAAACATAAAAAATCCAATTTGTAGAATCTCTACTAGTACATCTGTGTGTCAGGTTGCATATCCTGATGAATCAGTGCTAGTGTGCGAAAGAGAGCGGGCGAGAGAGGGGGGAAAGAGATCTATCAAAATGACACTTAGAGGCTCGTCGAGTCGTGTGCTGCTCAGCCAAAGTGGAGTAGAAGTCCCCGAGGTCATGCCTGGTACTCACACATCTATTTTAATTCTGCTGCTCACTGTCAGTCTTGCCTGACTAACATGTGATCAATATAGGCAGACATCCATGTAATTATGATGGATCGGATTTCTCTGGGCATGTAACCAGTGACGCAGGGGCACTGGGAGGATTGTGACATGCTTAGCGGGTATGGTGGGACTGTTCTCATTAGACAGTGTTTCAGTGTTTCTTGTTACCCGCACATCTGCGGTTCAACATGTTTCCATACACGTCTTGTTTAGATCATTAATGCTGGTCAAGCTGGAAAAACACTTGTGAGTATACTAAACACAGTGACAACACACAGTGACCTGTAAGTGACATAGAGAGTCATTAACTCAGGGATATTCTATATCTTTCCCTCAGTTGCAGCTGTTTTGAAAATACAAAATGTTGTTTTTGTATTTTTCCTGTAAATGATTCATTGTTTTGTTTTTGCATTTCAAACCTTCTGGAAAAGAAGCTTCTATTTTTCTAGCTTGGAGAACAAAACAGGGTTGCCGTCAAGGTAACAAGGCAATTAGCATTCACCAAGTCTTCTCTCGACGTTGTCATTCTCTTTGTCTATTACGTCGCACACATCCCAGGCTTTGTGCGAGTGTGTGTCAGTGCACTTATGCCACTCTTCTTTGTTACTAGCGGAGCACTAATTCAATTCAATTCTCTGTTCCATGCATTCTTATAGCTTACTTCAACATGGAATTGCAGGTTTCATGGAGATATATACACGTCGCACTTCTTGGAACAGGCATTCTTTGTTCCTCTAATGGGTTGAGGGATTGATGGACGCAGATGGAAGAAATGGATAATGGTACAACACTATGGTTACAAAGGGCAATGTACAATTAAAGAAAGAAAGGTCATTATGAAATAGGTGTGTGTAGTGAACAGAGTTCAGTGATACCGTGAATTATTATTATTATTTACCTTTTACTGAAAGAATCAAGATAACTGTGTTAACATTTGCTACAATTTGATCATTTGTGGTCGTCATTTTTATTTCAAACAAAGCAAGAAAGTTGTCAAAAACACCATAGTAACAGTTATTCATCATCAGATACTTAAGATTAGCTGTCAGATTAATTACAATTAAACCAATTGAAGTCAAAAATTATTACCAGGGGCGGAGCCAGGCTTTTTTGACTGGGGGGCCAAACTCGGGCACTGAATTCGGCAGGGGAACATGAAACTATCCAAAAATGTTATAATTCTGTTTAAGCTGTAACACAACAGAGTGACAACATTAAAATCTTCTTAGCTTGAATCTGTAAGGAGAAGACACAATTTCATGTTCAGTGTCACAATTTGAAGTACTAACAAATGAAAACAAGTTACACTGAAATGCAAAGAAAGCCTCTAGCAGCCTGTTGCAACATAGTCCTAGCATCAGACTTTCCCAGATCCGTGTCCGGTCTGCTCTCTAGTCCGTCAACATCCACCGGCTGTATTTTCAGATAGGAGCATGGAGCGTGAGCGCCGGACAGCTGGAGCCATATGACCAAGGTTTTCCTCAAAATTACTGAATCAATGATTATTCGGCTCCTCACATAATCCATGTTGTCTTTATCGTCCTCTGAAAACCTCTGGCCTGTTGACTCCAGGCCTGTCTCTACTCATTCTGATGGTTTGTTGTTGTAGTTAAGTGAAATATGATCTTGCGATAACACAGAGGATTTTATTCTGAAAATTAACCAGATGTTTTGTTGTTGTTTTGACTTGACCTGACTTCCTGTCCCGCTTGATCTGCTCTTTTGAAATGTATGCGACCTGCATTTGGCAAAAATAGAAGTCTTGCGTATCTGATCCAGAGGGCTCCGACTTGCCCAATCAGACACGTTGCCAGAAAGCAACTGAGTGGACCCAGTGGAATTTAACACATTGACTATAATAGAAACCCATCAGATCCGGTACCTTGATGGAGACAGACCTGGATACAGATCTGATGGAATTTGGCCGTAACAGATTATTTAACTTGAGTACTGCCTCAATATCAAATCATTGTCTAGGATTTTGGGACTGCCAATCATATTTTAAGGGGGGCCGTGGCCACCCCTGCCAACCCCCAGTAACACCCCTGATGATTACATCTTTTGATCAATGTAGTCTAGAGAGAAACCTTCTTTGACTCACTAAAACTCACCCTGGAGAATCTGAAGTAAAAAAAAACAAAGCAAGTGTGAGTATGTTCAACTGTTGTGTAGGGGTTAGTGTGCTGACAGAATGTGTTTTGAACACCTCTCGGGTTGATGTGTTTTCCAAAGCAGCACTAACAGGGAGCTGAAGCTAGAAGTCATACAACAAACAGAAGAAAGGTTACTGTGTAGGGTTAGAGTTATAAAGCTGAGGAGAGCTTTTGAGGTGGTCTCAATGTTTCAAATGTTGGCCAACTCTTAAAGTTAAAAAGGGAGGCTGTTCCATAGAGTCTGTGACGCGATATCAAAAGCATGACCCCCCCTTGTGAAAGGGTTTAGACTGAAGAGCAACCAGAGGCTTTATAGGTCAGGCAACTTAAGAGATCTGGAGGGGAGGCTCTGGGGGTTAAAAGAGTGGGGATCGATGAGGGCTAATGCAACAGTCAACAAAAAACCTAAGAGGAGAAGCAGGCTGAAAATTCAGGAACAAAAAAATACATAAAAGTCAAAAACAACTGTAGTTATAATGAACAGATGCTGAAAATTAAACAAGCAAAGATCCAGAGAGCAATTGCTGGAAAACACTGTATGTAGTATGATATTAAAGCAGCTTGCTTTCCTTGTAAACCACTGTACATTTAGGTAAGTGCCATTATAAGAGAAATGAATAAATCATTTAGCACAATAGAAGCCTATTTTAAGAGACCATCACATTCATGCACAACTGACTGATGGTTACATACAGTATGAGGAGTCACAGTGGTCTGCCATAATGGAAATACTGGTGCTAATAATTTTCTGCAGAGACAATAATGAATGCAATGAATCATTCTAATGGCAAAAACCTATAAAAATGAGGCCCAGGCCTAATATAGGTGGAATCAAGTGCTTGATCATATTTAGATCCTAAATGCACCATTACAATGAGTTCATACCCCACTACAGGAACGTTGAAGCTCGTTCTGCATGTAAATTCTCCTGCAGCAATGCACCTCCACAAAGACCAACTGTTTGTGTTTTGTCGAGTTTGATGATACAACAACAACAAGGAAAAAAAAAGAACTGCTACATTTCCTATGCTGACAAGCAAACATCAGTGAATAACTCAAGCAAAGCATTTGCCAATCAACACACAGTAGCACCAGTAAAAACATGCAGATTATTTCCTCTGTTTGAGTGGACTCCAGCAGGCATTTCTGATGCTGTGTTGGCACTGTGTGCATTTATCCAGTGAATAACAACCAAGTCACACTTGTTTAGTTTATAAGAAGTGCAAATCAAATCTCGTATGTCAGTCAAAAGCGCCCAGTGAAAGAAGTGTTCAGCTCTCAAATCTATTTAGCAGCCGGTGTTAATTTGCACTGCAGCGTGTGAACTATTTGTCAGTGTTTGCCCCAAATTACTCTAATTGGCCTGCTGGATTGAAATGTGTTTTTGGTTCTGAAGGTGATTATGATATTTTCAGGCTTTTATTAATTTTTTCTTAAATTATTCAATTTAGACTTTAAACATGCTCTGAACTAATACACATTGATGTTGTCCTCTCTGTATCCTGCTTCCACTGTGCCTGCCTCATAGATTACAAAGCTATTGGTAATGTCATATAGAATTGCACTTATATATTGTGATAGATCAAGAAAGTGTGTCTATAAGGAACCCACATGAATTAAAGAAACTCTTTTCAGTTAATAACCAAGTCATCATTAAAGACACTACGAGGAGTTTTAAACTGTCTGAGAAACAGAATGAAACTGATAATGATGCCTCTTTATGACCCTCAAAAGCAAACAAGACCATCCACAACAACACCGATACCTTCTCTGTTGTCATTTTTAATGCCTGAAACTGTTCTGAGGGGGTAGGTGTCAGAACAGATGATTGTCATCTAGCTCTATAAACACCCTTTTTTGTCTGTTTTCATGGCAAGTAATCACATTGTGTGATAAATCTAAATGTTAAAAGACAACAGGATAAGGTTATTGTCTGAAGACACTCGTTTTGCATTTACAGGACAAGAGATAAGAGGTATCACTTTGTCCACAGGGGGGCGCCCGAATCGATACAAACCAGAAGTTCCTCACAGCAGCTTTAAGTGAAAATAACAACACAAAATGTATGTACATGAATTGTAATGGGGCCCCTCAAAAATGACCCTGTAAGCCAGTGTGTTTCATGTTTTGCTTTAATGTTTGTAGTTTAATTTACAGCTGGAAGTCAAAATAATGGACCTTTTAATATTCCCTTGTGTATTATTAAGCTCAGAGGATTCTGAAGTTTGTTTTTGACTCCAGTTGTGTCACCTTTATAAACTGGGAAACAGAAAATTGTCCTTAAAAATGGAAAAAACTTGTTGCTCTCTTTTTATTTAACAGGGCTCAAGTCTACAAAAAATTTACCTCTGGAGCTAATTTACATTTTAAACTATTTAATCATCCCTACCCAAATACTCCTACCTCACTTCTCCTTCGCTGCCATCCTATCAGTATTCAGTTCCCACCTGGACCTTGCCCAGTACTTCTGGCTTGAACTGTTGCCTACACTGCTCAACACTGCCCCCACCAATTCCCAGTGGTACTGCCACATTTGGTGTCTTTTTTTTATAAGCTTCCAGGAAATGTGCAGAAATATGGATGAAATGCAGCATGAATGAGCCTTTTGACTGACAGTAGATTAGTGCTCTGCAGTGGTAATGTCTAAGTGAGAGTGAGAAATATTTTTCAAACATGATAAAAGATACAAATAAATAAAAAAATGAAGTACCTACTCATAGTATTCGTCTGGGCAAAGGTAGACATTTGTAGTTAAGTTTGGAAGGGCAGCAAGAAGAGGCCACATGCAGGCTCTATAAATATGTGATTAGTGTCTCTCTGTGTGTTATAATCCATATTCTTATCATGCCAGTATTCTCGGGAGAGGACGCACAATTTGTCCTCATTTCAACCTG
Source organism: Notolabrus celidotus (assembly GCF_009762535.1). NCBI lineage: Eukaryota > Metazoa > Chordata > Actinopteri > Labriformes > Labridae > Notolabrus > Notolabrus celidotus. The sequence goes on from NC_048276.1 coordinate 10,047,619, forward strand.
AGAGAGACCCCACTCCCACACAACTGCAAACTTCTGTATCGTGTTAAATGCTTTTTTTTGGTCCTGAAGAAGTTTAAGTAAAACAAATGAAAACATGTTCAATATATCTGTTCTAGATATTGCTTTGGGGCTTTGACTGTGAAAACAGGTTATAATTCTGGAATATGTCATCTCTCAAGTTTCACTGTTTGTTATTGACTCATATTTAAACATTTTTCATCTCTATGTTAAGCCCTTATTGTTTCTGAAGAACCAAAGAGTCCACAGGAGGAGAGGGGGTAAATAGCAAAATAGGTTATGGGAAGCCGTTACAGGAATTCTTATCCTCATTATGAAGATAGGAGGGTGAGGAGGGCAATGCTTCACCCATGCTGCCAGACAGCAAAAGTTCACCTCAGTACCCCACTAAGAGGGTGTTGGGCACGGCTAGAGAGGCTTGCTGTTCCCCTGTCTGCCTCTGTCACAGCCTCCCTATGGGAGTCTGCCATGTGTCAGCAACCTTAATTACTACACCTCATCTCCTCAAAGATTAATGACGCCACTGTCTGCCCAGTATTTATCATCCTATCTGCTCATTTACATTCTGCTCTGCGTCTACTGTATGTGTGTTTGTGCAGCGGCCACAGTGGCGACTTCTGTGTTATTCTTCAGTGTATTTGTTATTCACACTTAGGATTTCTGGTGTGTTTTTAAGATGAAGTGAAATGCCTGGAAAATGGAGCATGCTGTTAAACTCATTTGTTTTCTTAATTACCTGCAGTGTGAAAGGCTCCTGTTTGCCTGAATGTTGAAGTCCTGCCTGCTGAGGCTTTGTTTCAAGCCTTTTGTTAGTATGACTTCATGCTTTAATATTAGTCTTATTATTTTGTACAGCTTTATGAGTACAACTTGTCTTTTGTGGACCCCTTTAGCTCCCCATTGTGTGACATTTTATTTCATGATATTCTAGTTAGATTTGGCCTGATATCAGAACCTTAATCCATGTGATATATAAATGCTGCCTAAAATTCTGTATGGTTATGAGGTACAGGCTTTAAGGCATGTGTTTGGAGAATATGATATAGGACATGGGGTATGGGGTGTAGTGTATGGGATATTGGGTGTTGGGTATAGTGTAAAGGGTATGAGGTAAAGGGTGTAGGGTATGGGGTAAAGGTGTTGGGTAAGGGGTTTAGGGTATAGTGTTTAGGCTTTGGGGTATTGGGTTTTGGGCATGTGGTTTAGGATATAGGGTATGCGTTTAGGGTGTATGGTGTAGACTATAGGGTAGGGGGTATATGATACAGAGTATGAGTTTAGAGTACAGGGTTTAGGGTATAGGGAGTAGGCTTTGGGGTATTTGGGGTTGGTAATGGGGTATGAGATATAGGGAATGGATTTAGAGTATATGGTGTAGGCTATGGGGTATTGGGTGTGTGGTATAGGGTATGAGGTATGGGGTATGGGTTAGGGATCTGGGGTGTAGTGTATAGGATATTGGGTGTTGGGTAAGGGGTTTGGGGTGTTGGGTATGGGGTAAAGGTGTTGGGTAAGGGGTTTAGGTTATAGTGTTTAGGCTGTGGGGTTTTGGGCATGGGGTATAGGATATAGGGTATGCGTTTAGGGTGTATGGTGTAGACTATAGTATATGGGGTATGTGATACAGAGTATGAGTTTAGCGTATAGGGTTTAGGGTATGGAGTATAGGGTATATACTATATGGTGTAGGGAGTAGGCTTTGGGGTATTAGGGTTTGGCAATGGGGTATGAGATATAGGGAATGGATTTAGAGTGTATGGTGTAGGCTATGCAGTGTTAAGTGTTGGGTATAGAATACAGGGTATGTGTTTAGGGAATAGGATGTAGGTTATGAGGCATTGGGTATGGGGTGTAGGATATAGAGTATGGGGTTGTGGTTTAGGATATAGAGTAAGTCATATGGGTGTTGGTTATTGGGTACTGTAGTTTCAATTGTTTTGGCTTCATTTTTGGGGACATGTCATCCATCTTTTCATACAGTCTTTATTCTCTATCATCATATCTATGTTGCCCGCTTCCTGCCCCTCTGATCATCACACCATGACCTGCCATTCTGATCTTTCCTCTCATTTAAATTCCAGTAAACTACCGCCCAAATAAAGGACACTGACCGTGTAATTGTTCCGTTTAATAGGGATCAAGAGTCAGGCCTCCTTCAGTGAGCTACCTTTGTACACCTTTCTGAACGTGTGGCATGTCAGTGAATCCACTCTGACTCCATTCCCTCTGGGTGCATATTCATTAAAGTCATTGTTCAGATGTGAATTGCTTCAGAAATTAGCCCTGATTATCATGCACGACTGCAATTTTATTCTTGAATCCGCTTCTCTCTTGAAGGCGGTGAGTGCTCATTTTTCTGAATAATGCCACAAATATAAACAAAATGGGAAAATAGCCGGGCAAGATGCTGCCAGCCAAATCACAGTTATTAATATCAATTTATTCCCAACCTCTCGTCTTTCCAGCAGTTTCTGCATAATCAAGTTGTCATCAGTCAGAAATAAAGCGATAGGGAGGATGTGGGGAAGATGGGTATAGAGGGGGAGTGAAAAAGAGAGATAAACATGGTTGAAACCTCGGGGAGAATCTACTTCTTTTCAATTTGTTTTGCACAGCGACCAAGACGGTGCGCTGAGCCTGTCGGAAAAGTATCTGTGCTGGTCGTGTGTGTTTGGAGGTAGAACTTATTAAGCCTAACAGTAAGTGACAGTAAGTTTAACGATGTGTGTACGTAGTGATTTCAGCCACATAGACAGACAGACAGAGTTTGGAAAGGACTTTTATATTTGATAATACAGTAAAAAATGTGCCGTGAGAGAACATTGAAATATCCATGCTTCCAAGGACAGCAGTTGTGTGTGGTACTTTTAATTATTTCTATTATCTCTGATTATCTAAAGCACTAACTGAGAGGGATCAGTGTGTTAATTGATTGAAGACTGGCTAATTTACATGATAATGTGGCGGAAAAAAACACAACCCTGTGTGACAGATGACGGATGATGATAGGCAACTTAATTGCCAGGTAATTAATGCAAGCAGCAGCATTTTGTTGGATTATGTGGTTAAATTTACATGTCCTTTACTAAACTAAACAGCAGATTACACCGTATATTAGGAAAGTAATTTTTTGCCAAAGCTCATATTATGTTTTCTTGAGGGTTTCTTCAGGCTTGTGTGAACAGTTGACACAAACTGTAGTGACAGCCTTGTAAGTGGGAACTGTGTTTTGATGCTTGTACGGTGTCTATCATGAGGAGTCCCTCACTTATCCTTACATGCTTACCATAATGTGAAGCTTGTAATCTGTAGGGTTTATTTTTAAAACTGCACATACTACACTTATTCTAGAAGTGTCATCAGTAGGACTGCTACAGTAAAACAATAGAACTGTTTATGGAAACAAAATGTATTTAATAGTGATCACTGATTCGCAGCTTCTGCTTTCCGATGCAGTTACCGTAATTTTCTGAAAAATAACTAATTGCAACAAACTGAATTTTCAAGGACCAGATATTTACAGTTTATCTCATAATATTTCACTTGAATTGAGTAACTTCCAGTTATTGATGTTAATATTATGATAACTGAATACCTTACTCCACGATGGAACCCATTTACCTTGTAGAAAATGATTACATGCCTGTGTTAAACACTTGATTTTGATTGGTCAAAACAATCATATTATTTCAAAACGCCACGAGGGACAACCTAATTACACGTCAAATGAAATAGATCCTGGAAAGGAGGCAAGTTTAATTTCTACCTGTTGACACTTTGGCAAAAACGTAAGTTTTTAATTACGTTTCAAATTTGTGGCAAAAAGTTAGTTCATGTCTCAACTGGGAAAGCAGATAACCAAAATCAAACACCCTCCCCACAATGTCCACAGCTGCAACTAAATCAAGTACCCTTCAGAATCCATGAGAGAACTCATGGCAAAATACCAGGCAACATTAAAGGACGCAAGATCGTTCTAGGTTCCAGATATCATACCGAAAAACTAACAGAACTCCAAAACTCTATTTAAAGTCATACATTCTGTTGACCAAGCACTCAATCAAGAACCTGGACTTGAGACTGGAATGGAAATTTGCTACACATATCATTGAAAAAATAAAAACCGTCCAACACCTCTCTGTCTTGACCCCCGTAACCTCCTCATTGTTAGCAAAAATACAGCCCAACTTACTCAGTTTCAACCCACCAACCTCTCAGCTCCCATTAAAAAATATCTCAGATTAAACATCCATCAGGGTTCTAAATATCATCCCTACTCTTTTTTTTATTTTTATTTTTTGCTGTATAAATGAGTAATCTTCAGGGTCTTGCTCACTCTGTCTGGATTCTACTCTTCATACCCACTCCTCATACATCATCCCTCTTTTGTATCGCTCTGAAGTATCTGCATTTCCAGGCACAAACCAAGCTTTTATGATGTCCCTTAGTGAAAAATATGACATAAAAGTTTGCAATGACTGGAGAACTGAATGAATGGACTTCACTATTACTGGCACATCATGAATACATTTGCATTCACCACACCGTAGTATGATAAATGAACCATTTGAGGCAGTATGAAACACTAAAAGGATGCCAGGAAAAACTACCGTTGGATGAATTTTTGGCAAATCGATCTCAGGTAAAGAAAGTAAGCCAATGTTCTCTAGAAAGCAGGCCAAACGGAACATGGCAGCAGAGCGCTTATCATTATTATGTTTAGGCCAAAAGAAGAGCTGGTTTGATGCACTTTGGGTTATTTTCGTACAGAGATAATTCTGCTGGATGAAGCTGTATATGCACTGAAATTGGTGGTCTATCTCAGGGACTGTAGACGCTGGTGTCCTGACACCTGTACTTCACTATCAGATTTAAAAAATGATGCTTTTGCCAATTAGCAACATGTAGTTGTTATGAAAGAAAGCAATGTCAAACTCAACCTCCTCGTTGTCACATACCTCACTCTATAATCAGATATTTGACATTATCTCTGCTTCCCGTGTGTCAATTAGCTTCGGCTCATGAGTCTGGAACTAACACATGCTATAGCAATTAACCTTGAGACTTGTGTGCATGACAGCACAAGTCAACTGGCTTATAGTGTAATAAAACATGGGGTAGTTTGTGCATTATATTGATGGTTATGTGTAAGGGGGCCATGTTAATGTCTTTGTGCACTATGTGTTTCCAGACACTAAATCAGGAACAGAATGATCAAAAATAAGTAATAATTTCAAAGTTGCCACATTTATTTGTTATATTTCTTGCAATCTGAAAATAAACCTACTGAGAGTCCTGAGAGATCATTTTTTAGTCCAATATAACATAGTCTGCCATCCCTTGACCTCACGAAACACTTTAAATCTAATGTATATGCACTTAAAACTGCAGCCATAAGCTCATGGGTTTTTCATTCTTCTGCGATTTCCAACTAACCTTGGGCCTGGAAAGGGCTGAGGGGGCAAAGGCAGTTGCAAATAGGAGTATTAATCACAAGACAAGCTCACCAACACTCTCCACCCACATACACCCACCCACGCTTGCACACACATACTTATTTAACAGACGGCTTCGGCCACATACATGGAACTCCCTGCCAGACAGAACCAATCATTCTTGGCGAGGCAATGAGATCCCTGATGAGCTGCATCAATAGTAATCATGGAATTTGCCATGACGCTGATGGATTTTTATGCCTTTTTGCCCTCATTACAGGCCAGTCTGCTGGCTCAGCTGAACTCACATTTACCTAAAGCTAAACTCACAAATAGTTACATCAGCATATTTACGCATGCATTTAAATTTGATACTTTTACTTGGAGCTATTTGAGTATATTTGATCACAATTTGCTTAAACCAATTTTTTCCTGTTATACAAATGACTTGTTTTATTCTGTGCTATTCAAATCCTTCTACATTTTGATAACTGGTTGTATAAATCAAGGAATACTCATTTATATGAAGTCCGAAAAATTTCAATCATTACGCCCGTGAAGTTTTGAGTTGAACCTGAATGAATCAGTATCTGCGATTATTTTTTGACTCCTGCACTTTGCAGTTTCTGTTTGTTTGCCTTGGTGCATTGTTTATGTGTGTTTCTATTCTCCTGTATTTCCTTATTTCTCAAACTTATTAATTTCCCCTCAGCTACAAATGAAGAGTTAAATTCACTTGAACTGAGTGGGCTGTTTCACAGTCAACAGGCCGTTTTCTACTCTGTGAAGCTCTTTTGGCAAAACAATAAAATAAATCAGTATTTTCAGCACTTCCACAGCGCTGACGTTGAACTGAAATGACAATACATGCTGTAGCAGCTTGCCCGAAGTAAAGCATCTTTTTTAAAGAGCGGTTTGATTTGTCATTTATATAGGTTACTGTAAAACAAACTTCCCTATAAGATAAATGCTGAGGAGTTCCCGCCTGTCATTGGACCAAAAGGAGCTGAACATCTTAACCTCTAAAAATACAACCCAGTGGTTAGTTTTATTTCATACTGTCACCGTGAAATAAGATTTTTTTTTCTAACTTGATTACCTTCCTCCACTGAATACCAATGAAACCTTACAAGCCATCCTATTAAATTGTAAAGGAAGAAAGGTCGTTTTTTCTTTTGAAGCATGACAGTCTTTATCTGAGTTTTTAGAAAAAAAGCTTCCAATTTAATTTTTAGAAACCTTTAACACAAAAAGCTCAAAAAGAATATGCAACTGATAAAAACAATGTCACTCTGAGGCAACCTTCGGTTAAGACAGAAAGACATTTCACTCAAAGTCTAGAATACATTTCAAACGTTATGCACCATTTTAAACATGTCTGTCTTTATCACTCTCCAATTAATTGTCTTCTTATTATTCTGAGATTATCGCAGGAATTAGCGGTGGCATCATTAAGATAGGAGGAGGGAGGGAAGAATGTGCGAAAAAAGGCCTTTTGTGAGGGTCACAGCAGAGGATGTCTGGAGGTTAAGCTAAACTGTTGGGTAAACAAACACAACCCGCAGCCGCAAAGAGGTCTGTGTGAGTGTTCCTGTGTGTGTGGTATCAAGGGTATTGTAACCTTTGTTATCGTAACGTGCAAATAAGAGCATCAGAGTGCAAACATTACCCTAATTGGTCATTTGATTGTTTTTTTTTCCCCGGGTTATGTGCACAGATTAAATAGAATCTGCTACAAAGCACTTGGGAGCATCTTGTGCAGAGTGGGCGTGCATGTGCCTACACATATGGAGCTTATTCTTCTGTAAATACATATGGTTATTAATAAATCTCATAGAAAACAATAGAATTCCCCCACGCACTTGATGGGATTAACCAGCCGAGTCCTATTTCTCTTACCCATCTGTTTAACACGAGTATATTTCACTCTATGGGCTCGGGTCATGAGTAAACAGTACAGTGCCATGCTCTGCTTATCATGCACATACACACACATATGCACCATGATCACCTCTGTGGAGTCATTAGTGATAAACATGAGGTAATCATTACGAGTGGACATATTTTTAGACTCTAATTAAACGGTGTCCTGCCGAGAGAGCACAGCATGTCACAGTCAACTCAATAAGTGACGTACCTGACCGTGGCGCTCTCATTTTCAAGCTGCATTCTTTCTCCCATAGATGTATAGCATGCTATAGATATTCAATTTTTCTGAAGTGGATTATTTGCGTCCACTGGGAGTAAAATCCCAGCTCAGGATTTGTTCTTCTGCCTTAAGATATGGATCCTTCCTTTTTTGGCTATAGCATATCTAGACGCTGTGCATTAAGAAGAGAAGTCTTTTTTTGTCTGACTGCAGAGAGATAAAGGAGTAAGAGCGCAGAATGGGAAAGTGAAAACACAGTTCGACGGACATGAGAAATTGACAGACAAAAAGAAAGGTTTAAAAAAAAAAAAAGAGAGAGTGAGTGTGAGGGAGAGGGAGAAGAGTTTATCAGGCAGGTTGTTATAGACTGTCTTGCTGTTGTTTCCAAGGGAACAGCTATGCCGTGTGTGGAGGTTGCTTTAACCCCTGAATTCTCAGGCATTACTTTTGGATATGGGCTGAAATTGGCTGGGATATAACAGGATAACATCTAATCTCTTCAATTAGATCCACCAGGGGGCTTCCCGCCGTGTGTGTGTGTGTCTCTCTCTTTCTGTGTGTGTGTGTGTGTGTGTGTGTGACAATCTGTTCTCACGCAAAGTGGGGGAAAAGGACACTTTTGTCACAAGCATATAGGCTGGATTTCAAAGCTATACGCAGCCTCCGGTATTTGCAATGCATTACGGAGGATTCGTGTTTGTTCCATGTGAGGAAAAACACCCTCCTCTTTACATGAATTACTGTCTCACTCTCGATTCAACACGTAAGCTTTTAATGTCCTTCTCTCACACTCTTCAACCGCCTTCTAAGTACATACTCAATACTCTTTACCCTTAGCATACATAATGTACAATTATCCATGCCCAGCACTCCTCAAAGTGCTCCACTTCAGCTGATTTTCACTCTTCTTCTCTTCTATCCTCTCTTCCATCTGTCCTTGGGGCACAAAGTATGTTCCTCTCACCTCTCTGGTGGTATGGTTCTCTGTTTTTGACTCTCTCTCCTCCTCTCTCTCTACCCCCTGTAGTTTTCTTGCAGCACCTGTGATGTGTGTAAGCGAGTACATCTTAACTGCAGTATAAGAAGTGAACTAAACAAAAAGGAATACAAACCTACAGCGCAGAAAGTAACTCATAAAGACCGTATTCATTATTGAAGTATTGACTGTAGTTTGTATAACTTTCATCATAATACACTGGTTTTCTTGTTCCTTCATACATCAAAATTGCACACGCCCTACCTGATTACACCATCAAAAGTAACAGAGTAAATGTGTTGCTCCTAATTTTAGTTGAGGATCAATTGTGAGCAGTTTGACGATCAGTAATGATACATGATTGTCTGTTAAATCTGAAGTATGCATCACAATGTTACAGAAAAAAAAGCATAGATAGATAGAAAATTGTCATCATAAGAATAAATACAATATATATGTGTGTGTATATATTTATGTGTATGATGTGTATAGAAGCATGTATATAGCAATACATATGTATGTATACAGCTATATATATATGTGTTAATATATATGTGTGTATATATATGTATAATTCTATTTAGATAGCTATATATGTGTATGTCTATATGTATATATGTGTATATAGATACATATGTATGCTTATAGCTATAGATGTATGTTTATATGTAAAGTATAAATTTATATGTATATATATACATATATATATATGTGTATATATATATATGTATGTATATACGTATGTAGCTACTGTAGCTACTGTATATGTATGCATATAGCTATATATGTATGTCTATATGTAAAAAAATATATGTATGTCTTTGTATATATGTATGTATATTGCTATATATGTATGCATATGGCTATAAATGTATGTTTATATGTATGCATATGGCTATATATGTATGTTTATATGTAGAGTATATACGTGTGTATATATGTATTGGCATATGTTTATATATGCATGTACCATGTATATATTTAAATATACTGACAGTTATTGTACATAATGTAGAAGTAATAGAGTGACTGAAGTTTAATGACATATATGAATAATAATGAATAAGTGATTAAATGAATAAATGAACAGTGTATGACAGAAAGATAGCTCTAGTATAGTAAGTTGATATGTAAATAAGTATGTACCACAGGTAGATTAACAGTTTGTACAGCAAATAAGTTATTGCACAGAGTAGGTTCTAGTCGTTTTGGAGTCAGTCTTGTACTTGTGTGCTGACCTGGTTACGGGGTGTGGGGCTTGGGTTAGGGGTTCAGAAGTCTCTGCACAGCCGGGGAGGGGAACACAGGGAAGAAGCTGTTTAAGTCTGTTCGTCCGTGTGTGGATCGTTCTGAGTCTGCCTGAGGGGAAGCTGGTGAACATGGAATGTCTGGGATGCGTTGAGCCCCTCATAATGCATCAGCCTTATATAATCTTAGCCTGGGGAGAATAGGACACCGTGTCTGTCTGCCCGTCAAACATGATCCGATGGGTTTGACTGACTTTGATGAGACTTGAGAGAATGACAGATTTAAGCACTTTGACATTAAAATTTAGGAGTGATTGACTGGATGGAGGTCAACTTCTCTAAATCTGAAATGCCGCACCTTTACATGGTCATTTATCATTACCCTGAGTGTTACCGTTTCAAGATGGCTTACTGGAAATGTAAGATAAACAAGAAAATAATTTGTATTCATCCAAGACGGCAACCAACACTCACCCCCACACACACCCTGTGAGATATAATATATTCTAATCATACCGCTATCATATCTAGCTACAGGAAAAACCTGAAGAAGTTAAGGTGCCTTACTGGTCGTGTAATATATTAGTGTTTTTGTTCGAACACAAACATGGCAGGTGTTGCCCTGAACATTTGGCAGAATGAGCAGAGCTCCACCCTCATCCCTTTTGGCATGCATATGTGTTTTCTTAAGCAAGCAAAATAACATGGAACCCACTCGTCACAACACTCCTCTCTATCTCAAGTTGTGGAAAAAATAAACCTCCCACATCGCACCTAAAAGTGCAAATAAGTATGCTTATTTCCACATAGATACGTGGAACAGAGGACGGGAAGAACAGTTGAACAGGGGGATGAAATAATAGAGTGTAATTAGGTGAGGATTATAGGGAGATGGGAGAATACAGAGGGGAGAGGAAGTTAGGATGCCTCGTTTTTAAAAGAGAGAGTTCTTTCTCACAGAGGCCTTGCCTTCCAGCAGGCTCTAGAGACTCGCTCAATCACAGTCAGAAACATTGCATACCTCATGCTGGGTTTGCTACTTGCAATGAAATACTTCCTTTACTGCACCATCCAACTTTTACTTTCCTACTGCAACTTTAAGGGCCACACAAAATCTAAGACCAGAAGCCTCTGTGTGAAAACTAATCCATATTCCATCGTTTATAGATGCAACAGATTCTCATTTTATGCCTTTCATCCACTAAATGCCTTTGAAAGACTCCAAAAGGACTTAATGTCTGATATTCTCTCACTTCTAAAGACAGTGTGTCAGCTGGTCACAAAGTTTTCCGTCAAAGACTGAAGAATTTTTTGCAAAGATTTAGAATGGGCACTAACTGCAAGATTACAACCGGACTCCGCCTCATCCAGGACAATGGTTAGCCAGGTAGTCAGCTAGGGCAACTGCAATTTCCGTCCAAATGGGATGACATGTCTCCACCAGTTTCTCCTCCTTTTCCACAGTTCAAGAGAGTCCTTGTGAGTCTGTCGGCCTTCTCTGATGGTCTGTTAGTCCGACTAAGCACACATACAGATTTTCTCTTTCCTATTTAAGTGAAGAAATCTCCAAAACATCACAAACAAGGCCCTGAGGTCAAGCCCAGGGACCAAACCAGCTGAGAGGACACCAAGCAGAAGCCAGCAGCTCCCACCCACCATCCAAAGAGGCCACGCCCCCAAATCCTTGTCGTGTTTGCTCTGCTAGTTTGCAGCTTTCTGACTGGTGCTGGCAAGAGGGCACCTATTCGTTGCTGACAGTGTTCATGTCATTGATCATAAGGGTTGCATAAGACAAGAATAAAGACCTGCGTTTATCAAAACTCCAATAAGAGAAAAGGTTTATGACCACCTTGCAGCAAAATTCTCAACATTTTATTCAAACTTTAGACTGTGTTAGTGACTTTAAAATTGCCTGGTGTTCAGCCAGTGTTCGTTGTCTTTACTTTGCTCCAACACTGCAGACTTTTTGCATTTTGTGTCTTCACTTGGAAGCATTAAAGTAGACAGTGTGTTTTTGTTGAGACAGAACCTTTGTTCATTTGTTTGCATACACTATTAACTGCAAAAAGCAGTTTGCCTGCATCTTCCCCGCATAATTGCTCGGGAAGCTTGTGTCATCCCCAGATAGAAGCGTCTCCCCTACAGGTATTGTGTTCGTCTGGAAACAACACCGCCTTATCCAGAGAGTGTTTTCTCCTGTCTTCTTCTTTTCAGAGGCATTTAGGGGTATGTTTTCTTGTGCTGGTTGTGTTGTTAGTGTGTGATGTCAGGAAGGCTCTTATCCGACTGTGAATGGGTTCATGACCTAATGTCATAGCCTTTTGCTAAGCTGATTCCATGGGAGGGGGTGTAAACTTCTTGCTAGCCACTTTAAGCCAATGTCTGTAGGAGTTAGAAGAGCTCTGGTGAAACAGAGCAATGATTAACCTGTAAGTTATATAGAATAAAAGGGGGGGGCAGCCTCAATGTTGGTGTAGTATAAAGTTAACCAAGTTATTATTTTCATAACTCAGTTTTAACGCTTGCTGAGGTCCCTTTCACCTGATATTGTCCTGCTTAAAGAAGTGCCCTGCTTTTGTAACACCACCCATCATGAGCAGCCTCATGCAGTCACCTTGAGAATAAGATACTCAATCACACAGGTAATCTGATGACTTTCGCCCATACATACGACATAGGCATACAGTAAGTGTCACATATGACATGCCAGCAGCCATTGAGATGCAGATAGTGGTGCACAAACACACACAGACAGGGAAGAATAAACAATGGGTGACACCGGATTACCTGAGCAGTCTTTGTTTTCCTCATGAAGGACACAGTCCCATTTAAAGGACAGAAGATTTGTTTGTAACCAATATGATCATCAGGGTCCCATACATCATTTGAACGTTTTTCCATGAAAGCCGCTCTTATTCAGTGCGTCGTTTAAAGAGCTATCTGAGGCTTGTTATCAGTGCTCAAACACCCATGAGCAGATGCATTCGTGAATAATACTCTCTACTCGTTAGATGTCCTTCTCTTTGTCTCTGATGTTGCTCCATTCATTGTAGCTGAGTCCATATGAATCTATTCATAGACAGTGTTTTCATTTCATATATTTTATATTTATTCCAGCGTTCACACGCTTCAAAGAGGCCCTCTGTTCATGTGTGTGTTATTGGATTGATTTACTTTTGTCGGAAATACCCACAAAGTGGTTGCTTTTGCAACAAGAGGCACGTCTAACATCGAACGAAAATACTCAGTATGAGGCAGCACTTTCAGGAAAGTGTTTATACACTTAAATCTGCAGGCCATCCTGCTGGAATCTTCTTTTTGCACCTGCAGGGAGCAGGTGATTTGTAAACGCGGCACTGTGGGTTAAAGCTTAAGTGTTTTCATCAAGCTTAGTACCACATAACTTTTCCTTTTCAAAACATTATCCATTTTAATGAGCTAAAGATACTTGGCAGCATGCCTCTTTAATAATGGAAGGATTTTTTGATTGCCTAATATCTAATTATTTAAAGAGAATGGTCCCAAGGAAATGCTATAATACAGATGTCTCGTACTTTCAGCGGACATGATTGAAATGTTTTGGATTTGTCGTATTTCTTATCCTCATTTCTGAGTCAACGGAACCATCAGAGGGCTCACTTATTGAGTCAATGGGATTTTTTTTCAAAGGAATCCCATGGAAAAGAGGAATCTAAGCAGCCGGGAAGGAGAAAATTTGTCTGCAGCTGTCAAGGATGGTTAAAGATGCAGTTATTAACATTTTTTAAAAAACAGCACATGGAGGAAAATCCTCAATAATTAGCAAACTGAATTCCCTGGCTGTAGAGATTTATTTAAGAAATAAATGACCAGCATTACAAAATGACAGACTAAGCTGTCTGTATTACACACTCAGGCAGTTTATCTGCTGAAGCAGTCATTAGTTGTTGGAGCAAGCCACATCCTCTATGAACATACGAGAGAAGATAATCTGGCAGTTTTCTCTGTTTTTCATATTTTAGTCTGTATAAGTCCCTTATATGAGTGTGTTACTAACACTCTCCAAGCTATATCATCCAAAAACCTCAGAAAAAGAGACGTTACAGCAGGACAGGATTTGAGCGCTGTCACTCAATCTCATCTGAGCTCAGCCACCATAACATTTGTCTCTGTCAGGATAACATGTCATCACCAATCAGCCTCACAGGAGCGCCAATTTGGAAATGTGATGCTAGACGTAATATGTTTTTATAATAATATTCAGGAAAAGTGATGCTTTATATTCTCAGTCCGGGTTCTCTCCTTTGAATTGTCCCTCTTTCCTGTAAAGCCGTGCGACCTTAAGTGTGGGCTAATCTCAGTTTGCCCGTCTGCCAGCTGGGCCTTAATCCCCTGACTCTCTTTATTCTCTATTCAATCTCTCTTTATTCAACACTTAGAAACCCAGACTAATCTTTATCCAACAAATGTTACACACCGTGCCTGCTCTGTTACTCTCGCTCACTTTCCTCTCTGAAGGCGCTGACACGAATGCAAACATTTACCTCTTTTTACACTCTTTTCTAATGGATTTTTCTTACAGTGATTTGCTCAGATTTTGTGGCCTGATGCTAATCATGAGCACCCTGTTGTTTCAGTATCAGAACAACACAGACAGTGATGAAGACGGTGGAGAAAGACTTTATTGTATTTGTAAAGTAGTGTGGGATTAGTCCTCAATTTATTTGTTCTCAAAGAAAGAAATAATGCTTTTTTTTCTGCACGCATACACAAATTATAGTGCTTATAAAGAAAAAAGACATACAAATACATTTTGTTCAATGGTAGTGATAACCAAGAGGGCGAGTAGATCAGCAAGATGCAGCATGTGCTCACACATGAAGAGAGTGATGAGGTCTGGAGGACTGCTAGCTCAGCGAATCTGTTGTGCTTTCACTGTTGAACAAACGTGCGTGCGTGCGTGCGTGCGCGGCGTGCGTGCGTGCGTGCGTGCGTGCGTGCGTGCGTGCGTGCGTGCGTGCTGCGTGCGTGCGTGCGTGCGTTGAAAACAGACCATAGGCAAAAGATGGTTCAAGACAGATCAGACTGTATAGACTCTATAATAAATGGACGTAGTATCAGTGATGTCCGCCATCTGTTTCTGAAGCCTATTGGAAACGCTAAACTCAACCTAACTTCTGTCAAGCCAGTGTGAGGTAAAGAGGCGGGCCTTTGAGCAGCTACAGTGCTCCCGCCTGTCAGTCAGCTGTGCCTCTAATTATGTAAAATTCGTAATCTTAATATCTTCAAACTCACACGTTATTAAAAAATGTGCTCCCTGTACAGTGTGTGCCAATAAGGAAATTAGCCATTCAGACTATCAAATTTGTTGTACCAGGTTGTAAACATGTTTATTTCTGCTGTAAATAACTTATTTTTTGAATTGTGTATGTAGATTCCGGTACTTCCGGAGCCAGCCTCAAGTGGACAATGGAGGAACTGCACTTTCTTGTGGCCGGAGGTTGTCGCTTGCTCAAATCAGACTGTCCCTTCTTTGCAATTTCTTCACACAACATTCTAAAACCACATTTAGAGCAGTATTAAAGCTAAAGACCCTAATGTTCCAATCTTCTTTTTCTAAAAATGGTCATAAACAGAAGTCCCTGCTTGGTTTCTGCAGCAGTGTAGTCCCCAGTTGGTAGTATAGGAATGTATGCGTGTGTGTGTGTCCGTGTTTGCGTGTGTGTTGTGTGAGTATTTGGAGCGCAGGTGGGTGAGCAGAGTCTTCTGTGAGTGTCGGGCTGTGAAACAGCTGTCTGAGACGATGACTCTGAGGAAGATGGATGAGATGGCTACTCTTGGAACTGTCCAGTAGCAGGGGTACATCCTGCCCGAGAGCAAGAATAAACAATCACACACACACACACACACACACACACACACCCATTATGTCCCCTCTTCTCTTCTATCTTATGAGCACTCTTAACATGCACCAAACTGCGTCGCGTCTCAGCAGGTAGCGCCACAGCTGCACTCTGTCACCGCAGTGCTGAACTGGCAGCAAGAGAGAATGGCTGCTCTGAGATTAGCTTAATCTGAAAATCCTAATGCCATGCTCGTCTATGCCAGCTGACACAGGACCAGACTCTCATTGACATAAATGCTGTGTTTACACAAACACATGTATGCACACAGTGAGCTAGCCACACATCATATGCCGTACTCTCTGATAGATAACACTGAGTGGATTTCTCTACTTTCTCGACTACAGTGTCACACAGCGGTCACCACTCAGACAGTTAGTTACACAGACACACACAGACACACACACACCCATGCAGATGACACACATTTACCAGTGGCATGGCTAATACAACAAGATGTCTGTTATTTAGTTTTAGTAAAGTGCAGTTATGAAGAGTGAAAGAATGAGGACTTGTGGGCGGATCTTGTCTGTCTCCACCGTTTCAGCTTCAGGGTTATTTTGTTTTCATTTCATTTTATTTATTTTATTTTTGGAAGGGGTGTTTGAATGTTTCCAGACAGGTAGACATATGAAAGGAGGCAGCAAATAGAGACCGAGAGAGCAGAAGTGAGACTATAAGGCCGGGAGAGATCACATATAAACACACAATCGTTCTCAGTAACACTCTCTCACACACACACACACGCACACACACAGAAAGTGAGAGGAGCTGTCGCTTGTCACTGCCAGTCACTTAGTCACAGAGGCGTGGACGGCCACCTTGTACAGGGTTCGTTTATATACAGGGAGAGAAGACAAGGCTGGAGAGCCACAGCAGCAGGGGTGGCAGGGGCAGAGAGTGACGGTGGGGTTAGAGAGTGAAACATGTGGCAGCAACAAAAAATGCCCCCCCGAAAAAAATACAGGAAGAAACACTCTGGCAAGAGGTGTCAGCTCTTTGAGGAAACAGGGTTATCTATCAGTAGGATCAACTTCTTGAAAGCTGATACTTCTAATGCTGCTCCTCTGTTTTACAACCTATTTTCTAACATCATTACTGACTTACGCTTGATGGATGTTATAATTCATACATTCATAAATACCTCTACTGTCCTCTGTTGGACACGTGTCACTTAGCTACATGGAGGGGTGGATTTCTTCCAGTAAATGTTTAATTTCATCCGACCATTTTTCAAAGTGCACCGCATAACACTTGATTTGTGACCAAGGCTGCCAACTGTTTTGATTAATGTCACTGTTGCATAAAAAATCAACACTCAGAGACTTGAAAAGTTGTGGTTGTTTGGCAGGGTGAGCCTGGATTGTTGCCTCAGAGTTATTGCGAGGGTGTTTCCAAGTGTTTGCTCGGGTGTTCTGGTTGGATGCAACTCTGATCCATGTGGTAACTATGGTGTTTGGCAAAGTTTCCATAGTGATTAGAGGTAGTCCAAGAATGAAAAAGGAATGTTTTGTGGAAAAGTTATGAGTTTATGCAATGTAAAAACTTTTTAGTTCACTGTGACTTTCCTTTTTTTTTCAATTACAAACCAATCTTCCCTTTGAGTTGTATTGTGTTTGCCATTAAGCTTCAATTAAGGTTCCCTACTGTCGATTATACCAATACCGCAGCTTTATCCTGTATGATAATCTCAGTTAGTCATGTCAGATTTGAACAGAAATGACCATTGATATCTTTAATACTTTTGACTTCCTCATATTTTTTACTTATTTGACGTAATACAGCAGTAAGTGCTCACCAAGCAATCTGATTGGACGAGAGGAATTCCTTGATTGCTGGTATAGAGAACAACATAATTCGGACTTTCAAAAATTGGTACCAATTGGCCTCAACTAGGTGTTCTGAAAATTGTCATTTAACATTATAGACAGTGGGCTGCACGGTGGTGCAGTGGGTTGCGCTGTTGCTAGAATGTTCCTGGTTCAAATCCCTGGCCGGGCAGGTGCCTTTCTGTGTGGAGTTTGCATGTTCTCCCCGTGTATGCCTGGGTTCTCTCCAAGTACTACGGCTTCCTCCCACAGTCCAAAAACATGCTCCCCAGGTTGATTGATCACTCTAAATAGCCTGTAGGTGTGAGTGTGTGCATGAATGGTTGTCTGTCTGTCTGTCTGTGTTAGCCCTGTGATTGGCTGGCGTCCTGTCAAGGGTGTACCCTGCCTTCCGCCTGAAGTCAGCTGGGATAGGCCCCAGCCCCCGTGACCCCTAACGGGATAAGCGGTCAAGATAATGGATGGATGGATTATAGACAGTGTTGTTGTTGTTGTTGTTTTTGTGACTGTTATGGCCAATCAACTGGAGGCAAGTTGTACATCACAAATCTGACCGATATGAAGGATTTCACCACTTCTTGTCTGATTATCGTCCAAAAAGACACCAGTGTGAAAATCTGACAAAGGACTTTGCTCATGAGAACTCAGAAACAAAAACAACTAATATATGTAACTTAAATCATCCATGCTTGTCTATCTCTGTCAGTACTCTATTAATATAAGGTGGAATTATCAACTACAATTAACACAAAACACAAAAAGACAGATCGGTCGAGGCAGATGACTGTTTAACACAAGTCTGGTTCTGCTCAAGGTTTCTGTATGTCTTTGCAGCTGTAACTAGCTAAATACTGCGAGGTGGATTAAGATGAGATAAGACCGAGTCATGTCAGTAAGAGGAGACTGGATCTTATCCTGTCTTGATGTTGGGTCTTTGTTAATAATATAACATAGAGTACGGTCTAGATCTGCTCTGTTTGTAGAAGCGTCTTGAGAAAACGCTCGCTGTGATTTGGCGCTATACAAATAAAGATTGATTGATTGATTGATTGATTATTTAGAGATGTTAATGGTTAACATAAAATTTTACATAAGTGACAAATAGCATGAATGAGTCCACTTTGTCACACTATAGTTGGTGATAATGTAGAATATTGCGCACCATCTTTGTACGCAAAAGAAATCAACCCGTATCAGACATAGAAAAAATAGATATTTTTTTTATATAAGGTTGAACTAACCAAACCTTGTCACATATGGCATACAGTATATGAGTATGTACTCACCCTTTCTAAACAGACTCGCCTCTTTGGTGTGCATCTATAACCCCCTCAATGTGCTCTTTAACTTTGCATGCCTCCTCTTGTTTTTGCATTGCCTGACAAAATAACTTGTGTTCTTCTCCTTTGTGCTGCCGTATTGTTTTATGTATTGTGTTGTTAGATCCTGACTGCCTGTGAACCTGTTAGTCTCTCGTATTGTTGTTGCCATCCTCCTCCTTTCTTGCATTCACCAGCTGATGTGAGGCGAGGCCGCCTTGTAGTGCCTGCTGTCTATTTACTTCCATTCAGGGGATTCACTTGAGAGGCCACAGCTCAAATAAATTCACTCAACAGCCACTGCTCAGTAGGGACCTCTCTCTCCCTTCCCCCGCTTGCTTGCTTGCTCATTCTCTCTCTCAGCCTCAGCCTCTACCTCCCTCTGACTCCTCTATTCTGTCCCTGGATCCTTTTTCTTCAGAGTTTGTTCATTTCTTGTTCTTCGCCTGCCTTTCTGTCTCCCTGACTTGTGCTATTTTGTCCGATGCACTGCAGCCATCCTGTTTTAAACTCATGTAGCTACACTTTGGTTTATCAGCGGAGCAATTGCCTTGCACCATGGGAAACTGTGGCACTGGAGGACGTAAAAAAGGGCAGCTTAAAACAAGTGTTACTTAAAACAATGTCATGTGTTGCAGCCTGGCTGTTCTGTGTGCTGCGGTGGAGCTGTTAGGCATGTTTGCATTCGTTTTCTTCTGCAGAATCCATGTTTTTTTTTTCCCTCCTCAGAGCTTTTGACCATTGATTATTCAGTACATTTTTAAAAAACAGGATGCATTCCTCTAGTGATTTTTTTCCCCTAAAGGCCCAAGAGCCTGAACAAACACAACCATCCCGAATGTGCACATAGGCACACAGATGTACCCACATGTGCACACACAGAGACACCTGATCTTGTGTTTTCTCCTTTCCAGAAGGAGCATGAATAAAACAGGAGTGCAGAGACTTAGCGAGCAGCACTGAGAGACAGGGGGTGCTGGCAGATCTCTCTCTCTGCAGCAGCAGCAGCGGTAGTGTGTTCGTGCCACAATCCCCGTGTCTGGACTTACAGGATTACAGTAGCTTGGACGCTGCCTGCTCAGAGAATACACACCCTTTCTGCTAACCTGTCTGTGCAAACACACACAAAAAAAGTGTTGGCAGCCATGTGCACACACCTGCTACACGGCAAGCTATCCAAGTCACACAAAGCACTCCCATGGTGCAAAAGAAGAGAAAGTAGGTTGTTAAGAAATTCTGAATAAGGTACTGCAGTTTTGGCTGATACTGTTAAAATGATGGAAAACACAATGAGAGTTGTTCCTTTTAGTTATTTATAATGCTTTAATTCAAAACCAAGTCACCATAATATCTTCAAATCAGCTTTTTGTTTCCACTTCCAAGAGATTCTAATGACAAAAGCTCAAAATCCACGTTTAAAAAAAGAGGTGTCTAATTTTTTCAGCGAATTCAAAATGATTATCTTTTTCCAGATTCATCTCAAACTCAATCCTCTGCCATTCCATCTTCAAAATATTGACACCAGTAGTAGACTGAAACCCTTATTTGTGTGTGTGTGTGTGTGTGTGTGTGTGTGTGTGTGTGTGTGTGTGTGAGTGTGCACATCTCGGCTTGCTCTCTTAGTCGGTCTCCAAATCAATACCTCCAATCTCCAGGTTCTTTGCCCCGCTAGTGAAGCAGTTATGAATTCTGAAGACTCAGCTGACTGAACCTCTGACCCCTGAAAAATCACCCACAGAATAGAATGAAGGCGGCCACTATGTTATTTCAGTCTTTGTAAACAAATGGAGTGTGGCGCATAGAAGAAGGAAAAAAAGCCTTTCAGTGTTTTTAATATTTGATCCTCTTGAAAGTTCCCAATTTTGAGACGGACTGAAAGAAAAGTCTCATTCTGAACAAGAGAGCTCCACTGTTTTGAAAGGAGAGTGAAATTTATTCTGAGGGCATGGCTGATGGCAAAAGTTCAAAATAAGCTGTTGTACCTTTTAAAGGATTTAGGTGGGTCCAAAAACTTATGCCAGGACTAAGATGAATTATTGAGGATACTCTGCAGACACTCACATGTCACCAAAATAAGATTTGGAAGCCTTAAAAGAGCACGTACTATTTACAGGATCCAACTGCAAGTGCATTTACCTTATGAGTCCTCCTCTGTCTAGACTGTTTACTACTACTCTCTTGTGCCTATATCCACTCTTTGTGTGTGTGTTGTGTAAACGTATTTGTCTTTACTCACAAGTGTGCGTGCAGCTTTGCTCTCTACTTTGCCAGATAAGGGGAGCAGTGGGAAGCCTATGAAAGCTTAATGTGCAGCTTCATATTTAAAAGGAAGTGCATTAGGGGCTCTGTGCCCCCATCAGTCCTCTCACAGCATCCCTCCTGCCTGCAAGCCCCGCTCGAAATCCCTCTCAAAACCAGCGACCCCGGCTCACTCCACCTCTGTCGCAGTCATGGAATGCAGTCACGAATGAATGAGTGCGCATTTAGTTGGAAATTTCCTCTCAATGGCTCGGTTCAAGTTAGCAAATGCAGCACAAGTGAGCCAATCTGCTGCTGACAGTGAACACAGGAGCTGGCAGGCAATCATGTTGCTTTGTTTGAGTTTCATTTGGTGTAAGTTCAGGAATATGCTGAAAGATAGCAATCACAAAAGCTCATCAAATTAAGTTGAATAAATGTCATGGTTCATTTAAAAAATATATTCTAACTGATAATCACATCAGACGGCCAAATACTGAGCTTAGAGATGAATAAGCATTTGCAGTTATTCGCTCAGAGTGACTCAGTGCAGAACGGCAGCTACTGTTGTCATGACTGACATTTCTACCCGCAGTGATTTATGCTAAAATAAAGAATAAAAGAAGCACATGAAAGTGTGAAATCAAAAAATCAGACAAACCACTATCCTCTATCATCATCAGGACTTACTCACCTTTGCTTCCATGGCCACAGGGGTTCACCAGGGGTGGCCTGGGCCCACGTAAATTATGCAGCTACCCCTGGTGCCACCTCAAAAATCGAAACTATGATTCGTGAAACTGTGTTGCAAAAGGCGGCCAGTGGCTTTCATTGCATTGACATGTAGCAAATTCTCTGTTGTTGATACCTGACATGTTACTCTGTTGTTGTGTCTTCTTCTGGCTGAGTCGTTGAAGAATTGAGCTCAGAAGATTTCAGTGTGAAAACTCTGTTGTTTACTTTTTTAAGTTTAAAAAATGTACACAAAAATAGAAATGAAATATATTTTATACACTTAACCTTGCAGCTTTGTTACCTTGTCTGACAATACTAAACACACAGACAGAAATGTAGGAGGGGTGTTTGATTCCCACCTTGACTTTGTAACTCACATCATTGAAGTTGTACAGTCATGTTTCCTCTTAATACACAAAATCAGTCTTAGGAAGAATATTCCATACACTCTTCTTCTCCAGACTTGATAACTAACTCACACCTTTTCAGTGTACACCGAAAAACACTCACACCTCCAACTAGTCCAGCAGGAGGCTTCTTACTGGTTTTAACAGATGACATCATCCTGATCTTAGCATCTCTACTTTGTCCCCCTGTTAGTTTAAGAGTTGATCTGAAGTTTTACTGATCACTTTTAAAGCATGTGTAGGTCCCTCTCAGAGTTACATATTCAAACTCTAGACACCGTATAAGCCAGACTGCAGCCTTAGATCCTCAGGTAGGAACTACCTGGTCGACCCCAAGTCGAGACTAGAATCTAAAAGGGAGCTAGCCCTTTTCCAGCAGAGCCCCTTGACTTTGGAACGACCTGCTTGAGGAGATAAGGTCTGCATTATCAGTGACATCTTTTAAATCTCATCTTCAAGTTCACTTTTACTGACTTGCTTTTATGTGATGTGTCTTCTTATTGCCTTTTTACCCTCTTTCTACGTGTTATCATGTCCTATTTCTTTGAAATGTTAGATTTCCTCAATAATCTTTTGTTCTCAGCTGGATTTGGGGTCTTTTGTGCTTTTATTCTGAGAGACAGGATAGGAGAAAGCAGGAGAGAGACATGCAGGAAAGGGTGACACCAGTTTGAACCGAATAGAGCCCAGGCCGCCCCCTTAAAGACCTCAGCTGCTATACAAGACGCATATTACTTAACCACATGGCCAAACTGGTGCCTCTATGCTCTACTCCTAATCCCTTTTTTATTGCTTCATGGTTTGTTAATATTAGTGTCATTATTTTAATGGTCTTATTGGTTTTTATGCTCCATCTCCACATTTTTATCCTCCCCCCTTCTCATTGTTCTTATTGCTTTATGTGGGTCTTGTTTATTTTAGTGGCATTTATTCTATTTATGGATTTATCTCATTATTTTTTCATAACTTTTTATCACATTCTGTGGTTTTAATCTGGTTTTAACAGCTTTTCAGTGAGGGATTTTTTTACGCAGAGACTACGTTTACCAGCTTTGCAGTGCACTGCATGAGTTTAATCTCACACCAAGAGACAGAGTCCACTGTTTCGGACACCACATATCATGAAACATTGAGAACTCACAAGTATATTTCTGAATGTGGTGTGGTCTGTTTGAAACATGCAGCACACAGATTCCCCGACCTAGTATAGGCAGTTCAGTAATGCAGTGTACGCTTGCTTTAGCTGCTGTGCCTATTGTTTGGCCCCCGTTTGCCATCAGAGTGATGGGTCTGAGCTATGTGTGCATTAAAAATCTTCTTCTGCTGTTGGGTTCTGATGTTTTTTAGGTTAATTATGTTCTTAATTATGTTCTCCTGCAGTTGTGTTCTCATGTTACCAGATTTTTCAGTTTGGCTGCCATCATATTGGTTATCCTGTTTTTTGAGTGTTCTGTGTTTGGGCTGCAAATATTTACTTGACTTGAAAACCTCTGTTCTTAAAGTTGTTATAAAAATACAGTTATTATTATTAAAGTCATTATTAGATGATAGTAGTCAAAGTGCTTGTTAATTCAATTCATCCACGTGTGTTATGCCTCCCACATAAGTCAGTGCCCCTGTCAGGAGACCCCAGTCAAATAAAAAGTCTGAATCCACCCCTGACTTTAGCAGCATAAACTCTCATGATATCGAAATGACTTTTGCTTTGAGTTTGCGCCCCTTCTTTTCAGCACTGCATTTGTAAGAGAGAAACTGTCTTATTCATTTCTCCAAAAGTTACACAGACTCATCTCCAGGTCAAACAAACAGCTCTTAATTCTCAACTGAATTCAATCTTCAACCATGCTTATTTCTTTTTTAGCTGGTACAGAATGAACTTTCTTCCTTTCCTTTTCTTTTTTTTTTTTGTTGCATTGCCCTCACTGTAGTTTTGACTGTGCAGCAGAGACTTCTTGTGTGTGGATTGACAGTGCAACAATCAGAGTGATTGTGCAGTAATAGCAGGAGATCATATTTATCCAGTAGAAGAACAGCAAGAGGTCTCATGGCAGCGCTGAATTATTGCTTGAAGTCTGTAAAGGCTTTTTAGTGGAGAAATTTACATCAGTGCCAAGTCTACAAAATAAATTGTGGAATAAAGTTGCCAAATTGTTTGACTTTTATATGCACTTACTGTATATTCTGGAGTTAACTTTAAAACCTTGTGTTTTTTGGTGGTATTAATGAAACGAGAGAAGTAATCCTTAAAGTCATTTCAGTCCTATAGATGTCTAAAGGGGTATAAAATGAGGCTGATTAAAAAAGGTATAAAAGTTCTCTACTTTAAATGCTGTAACCCATACAGTAAATGCTCTTTATTTAAACGATTGCAGAAAGCAGTGACCAGCAGAACATGTTTATCTGGTAATGCTTTCCACTCAGGAGCACAATTTATGGCAACAGTCACTGTAACTCTCCCTTTATACTGGATGAAAAAATAGCTGTGTGTCATGTTGTGATCCATTTTCCCTGTTGGTCTGCTGTTCTTTTGGGTATTGTTGTTGTTTTGATAAAAGCCCAGTCAGGGTAACAGCAGGAATCCAAAGCCTGTTTGATGTGACTGTGTTCCCTGTTGTTAGACCCTTTTTGTACACACCTAGTCCACCTGGTGGTGTGAGGACCGGATTACTCTCGATGTTTGTTCCTCTGGATAGTGCGGGCGAGAAAGGTTGCACTCGTTTGTGTTTGTAGGTTTCCTGTACAGCCTGGTGTCAGGTTTGTCTTGTTCTTTTAGAGCAACTGCAGAGTTCAGAAAAGGTCATTTTGTTGTTCCACCTCTCCTCTCTATTCGGCGTGATATAAAGGCATGCTGACACTAGACGTGATATGATGAAATAACCTCATACTAGAGAATGAACGGAGTAAAACCGTCTGTTTGGTTGAGTGCAAAGATGAGTGCATCAACGTGTGCGTCAGTGTCAATAAAAAGCACCTAAATGCATGATGCGGAATAGAAGTGTGAGCCCCTCGGGGAGGACTCAGAATGAACCCAGCTGCAGATCAACACACCTTTTAGCATCACATTTGGGACAAAGCATCAAGAAGACTGCTTGTGATGAACTATAGTGAGCTTTGAAATAGAGGCAGACAAAACAGTC
The DNA here is from genome assembly GCF_009762535.1 of Notolabrus celidotus. NCBI lineage: Eukaryota > Metazoa > Chordata > Actinopteri > Labriformes > Labridae > Notolabrus > Notolabrus celidotus. Next base: position 10,072,991 of record NC_048276.1, read on the forward strand.
CTATCTCTTGTCAGCAAACATCTTTATCCAGGCAGTTTTCAGACAGCTTAGTCGCATTTACTGCTTAAATATGAGACATGGCTGTCAACCGTTTTGAAAAGAGGTCAAGGCCAGGAAATCTCAGGGCAAACGTGAGATTATTGTATCAGATGTGTTGTGAAAAATGTGAAAACAAAACAGCAGTCCGCTGAATATGACTTTTGGCCATTAAGAACAAACATCAGTTTAATCTACCCCTCCTCGGTTGGTCATCTGTCTTATCTTTTTTTCTAGGTGTACTTCATTTTGGATTGGCATGTGCCGTGTTTTCACACAGAACTGCACAAACTTCTTTCAGAGCAGATTACCTCCAGGTTTGTGCTTTGCTTTCCAATGCTGTGTTTATAGTAGGAACACAACAGAGAAGCAGTCTCACTGAAGAGAATGCAAGTGGGAAAACATCCAAGCAAAAATCCAACAGAGAAGAATCGAGACGCTGCTTTGATTCGTGGAATAATACTGAAAGCAGTGTCAGTGAAGCCTGCAGTAATGTTAAAGCGTGTATTCTCTCCTTACTTCAGGAAAGGAATTCATGTAGCATTTCCAAGATTCATGGGCAGATCTGTTTTATTTGAATGCATCTACCCGGTCAGTAAAGGAGATTAAATCCTGATTCTTTTTTGTGCTCTACTCTCAGTTAGGGGTAATGTGTAGTGAACAGGTGCTTATGCAAAGTGGAATAATTGACAGGGTGAGCAGGGCCCTGAAGTGGTGTTGACACATTTAACCAAACACAAGTTTATGCTATTCCTCTAAATGTCACAACTTCTAACATTGTTGCTAATACCACTACAGCTTATGGTTTATGTTACTTCATAGCAATCGCCAGATTTGAGATACTCTCACCAGCTCTGCAGCTGTTGTTGAATTGCAGGACAGGAATTTCCGCCACTTGTTTTTTATCAGAAATGGTTGGAGCTCTGCAACTCCTCAGGCTTCTCTCTCATCTGTTCTCATTAACTCTCATTATTAACCGGCTCTCATGCCGATGTTCTGGCTGTGTAAGATGCTTGATTCTGATTTGTCAAAACCCCTTGATGACAGTTATTAACTTTCACTAACATAAGCAACACTAGATAAAAACTGATCACACGTCATGTCAAATCAATCTGGGGAAAATAGTCACGACATATTTTGCTTCTGCTTGTTAACACTATGTACCATAAGGTGAGGTAAAACCATCAGTTTCCGTTCGCATCAAAACAATGTGGCTAAAATGCTAGATTTGCTCAATCGGCAGGCCATGGACATTTAAGGATTGGATTTATCGGATCCTGTCCAGCAATATTGGCAAGGACAGCGCAGCAGTGAGTGCAACTTAAGGTAACCTGTCGCTTCAAAGAAACTTAAACCATGAGCGGTGGTGATAACTACCTGCAAACCATACACTATCCCTTACTTATTTCCTGACTCTAAGACCAGATTAAGATGAAAACTAACATTTTGCCTCAGTGTCAACAGGCAGAGGTGAAGTTTCCCTGTTGAATCCTTTCCACAGGTTGATTTGATATCATTTGTGCAATCAGGTTGCCGCCTTTGCTATTGTGTCTAAACTACCATTCAAATGAGTTTTGACCAATCAGAGTCCAGTTTGTAACATAGCAGTGTAATAATAAGTTTTGACCACGTCAGCCTGCCAGTGTTCTTCTTTAACAGTGGGAGCTTTAAAATGGGAATATTTGACTCTATGCATGTGACAAAGAGGTGACTGTTTCAGTTTTTCAACACCCAGGTTGTTGAAAAAAAGGTTTGTAAAAGCTGAATCTACAGAGGCTGTTTTCTCTATTTCTAGCAAAGAGTGATGCATCTGGCAGTTTCTGTTTTTGCCCCCAGCGACTTTTGCTTAAATCAGTCAAAATAAAGAAGGTGTAAAAGGTCACATCAGCATCACCATTTAACTGTCTGCTGCAGATGTCTATCCCTGCCAAAGACTGTTTATGTGGTAAAAACTATCACTCTGTAAGAACACTTTACAACTGCTGTCGCCTTCTTCTTTGATTTTTACACATCAGTTATAGGGTGTTGTTTTTTACCATTTAATTCATACTATTTTATATTTATAATTTAGATTCTTCTGATATTTAGTCTTAGCAGATACTCATTAAAATAGGGAATTAAAAATAATTGATCTTACCTCCATTTGGCACATTTCCCTCCCTTTGCTTAATAAGTTGTGCTATAAACAACATTTTATTGTATTAAGATATGTTTCTTCTTCAGGCTTGTGTTAGTCATATTTTCTAATGTTAAAATCTTTCAGTTCACATCTCTGCACCACACTTTATAATTGCCTCATGCTTCACACTCTTCTCCATCTCTTCCCTTCTCCCTCTTTTATCTCGCATTAAGGTGAAGGAAGACCTAATTGCACTTTTAAGAGTGATTTAAAGAAAATCTTCCGTTGTTTTAATTATTAGCTTAATTACTTTTTAATGGTTGATTTTAAACCGAGCCTGTCTCTCCTAAACTTCTTTTTTTTCCATCCCGGTGATTAAGGCCAAGAATGTGGATTTCCTCCCTCTCATCATCTCCATCCAACATGCGCAGCGTTAGCCTCACACTCATCAATCCCCTCATCCTGCATCATAGTCTCCCAATTACTCAGTCTCAGTGTGTTTCAGTGCTGAACAAAGGCTAATTTGAGGCATGTCACTATCTAATTTGTGACATGTGGGTAGCTCTTTGAAATGATATCACACTTAGGCTGTTGGTTGTCATGAATGAGTCAAGCTGGGAGGGAACAGCTCTCCACTTTGATCTCATTAGCAGCCTTTGTTCCACTTCATTTCTGGTAGCACTGTTGAGCTGGACTCCCTGTTTATCAGGTTTAGAAAGGTGATCATTTAAGAGCAGAGGATGCTAAGCTGCTGAGTACTCGCTGTGATTCTGTATGCTTTTGATCCATAGTGCTATAACAGCAGCTCCCTTATATGGTCACGACTGCTTTAGTTTAATTGATTTTATTTACTTTTTTATACACAAAAATACAAGAAAGAAAATGTTAAAGCATGTGTGTTGTGCCAGAAACCAGAGGTGGTTTCAGGGTTCAATATTGTCACCAGTGTCACATTCTGCTACTTTTGTTGTACACACGAGGAAGATTATTACCCCCAACTCAGATGAGCAATGAAACACCCACGGGTTACATAGTCTGTAAAATAAAGTAAGTGTAATGTCATTCAAAGGTTGGCTTGTATTTTTTTTCTATTTTACACTAATGAAAAATGTTAGTTTCTACAACGTCTTATTTTCTTCAGTGCTCCCTGACACTGCAGCAGAGCAAAAGAGCTAGACTCATGCGCTGAGCGATACTCCCTATTTATGTATATTACAATGTAATACATTACCCCAAAGGCTAATAAATACATTAATACATATTAAAGATAAACAGGGCTCTCTATTCACAGCTAACTTGCGTTATCAAGTGCTGTTTGGATGCAGGAACATACAGAAAACAAAAGTTAGTTATGAATCGTAACTCCCTTACAATACGTAACTAAGGTTCACTCACGATAAAGTCTAAGTAAAGTCGTTTCAGTGTGCAGTGGTCTGTTATGTTTCCTAAATTAATTTTTGATTTTAAAAAGATGAGAGAGTGTGATATAAATTTTAGGCCATGTCGCCCACCCTACGAGAACCCTATGAATGGCTTTTATAAAATAGGCAATAAAAACATACATAATCACATTTTATTTTTACCCAAACAGAGGACAAACAATGTTTAACTGAATAGGTCTTTATAATTGACAATGCTTGACTTCACGTTTTCTTAATTTGCTCTGTTTTGTAACCTAATCCACTTTGCAGTGATAACTTACTGCAGCTTAAGTTCGCCTTTATGCAATCTCAACACTTAAAATTTCTGTTTCAGACTAAACAAAGATTCAGTCTTTTATTTTGGAGCCCCTGCTGGAATTATGCGATTTAGCATCAATTGAAACAAAAGTAGAGGAAACATAAAGGAACAGACTTTACTGTCGGGTCCACTGATATTAGTTTTTCAGGGCTGGTACTGTTTATCAGTAAATTATGAGACCGATAACTATAAATCAGAACTGATAAGCACTTACTTAAAAAATGAAAAACTCACTGACTGCACTGGACCAAGTTAAACTGTCTCATTTTGTGCCAATATAACCATATATGTGATCGCTGTAAACAATCTGAAGCCAGTTTAATCCACATGTTTTGGGAATGTCCTGGTTATCAATTTTTGGCTGTTAATATTTGATCTACTTTCCAAAACTACAGGTAGAGTTTTAGAACTGTCTGCTTTCTTAGCGCTATTTGGTGTGGCAACACAACACCTAATTTTGAACAAAGGACACACAGAGTTTTCTTTCTTTCGCCACACTTGTAGCAAGAAGACAAATTTGATTAGATGGAAAGACTGTAACCCTCCAACATTTAACAGTTGATTAGAGACATGTTACATTTTGTAAAGCTGGAGAAGATAAGGTATACTGTCAGGGGATCGGCTAACAAGTTTTTACTGATATGGCAGCACTTTCTGAGTCGTGTTGATGTTTTAAGCTCTGATAATTTTGTGGATGAGTAACCCTTTCATGTCAAGTAAGCAATAAGAGGCATATTGACAATGGAAGGACCCTTGAGATGCCCCTTTGGCTCATGCGGCTTCTCCCCTCTTTTGTGTGTTTTAGTGCTTGTGTATGCCCTAGATAATAGTGTACTGTTTTAACCCATAACATTCCACTTTCTAAACTTTGTATTTATTTCAATTTATGAATTGTATTTCATATTATTTATTTTATTATTATTATTTATTCATTGGTTTTATTTCATTCCATTGTAATGTTTTGATATTAAGTTGTATTCCCTCTTAATGTTACCAGGGTGGGGGTTGGTAGGGGATTCTATTAATCAGTATATGTCGTCACTGTAAATTATTATTATTGTATTGAAAATTCATAATAAACTTTGCTTTAAAAAATTAAATTTTATAAAGTTTGAATTTGGAAAATTACAGTTATGTCTGCTGATCATGTGACTTCCAGCCAATTAGATAGTGTTAGGGGTGAGGCATTAGTTTGGACAGAGTTGGGAGTGAAAAATGTCACAGAGGAAGACACTGTCAGCAGAGCAAAAGTAGCACATTTTAAAATAATTGTATTATTATGTGTAAAATATAAAGCCGATACAGATAATCGGCCAACTGCCAGATATCTGCACCAATAGTCGGTCAAGGGAAATTAGCAGTCGAACCCTAATTTACAGCACTGCTTGAAAAGTAGAAGTCACAGCAGGAGTCAGCGTTGTTAGAGTAATAAATACTGACACACTCTAACTTTCTAAATGACCTAATCTATTGTCATTTTGCAGATTAAAATAACAGCTCTGTTCTTTTACACCATCGCACTCCAACCTCTTGTTAAACAGCTGCACTTTTGCTGCTTTTCCTCGTGACGTTCCCGCAGTGAATAAACTGACCAACAAAGCAAAAGCAAACATACTCAATCTGAATAACACAAGTTGAATTCTTGATTATCAAACCTCCTTAATGCCTCTTCAACAAATCTAAAAAACACGGTGGGTCTTTCTGAAGCACTCTGCACTTTGCAAACTTTTCTAATCAGCACTGAGCTGCATACCTGCTTTGTAATTTTTGCCCACATATCGTCAGTGTGTGGAGCGTTGGTGGCTTATAAATGTCTTTAGCCAGACGAGACAGGTTTTGTTCTTCCCTCCCGCTCAGCTCAATAGGCTCTGTAATTAGCTTGAGTGTGTCTGGGCAGGAGAAGAGCACAGAGCCTTTGATACCCAGACGTGACCATGAAAAGTATTTTCTGGTTGTGCTCTTAACACTTAATGATGTCATCTCCCTGCATGGGCAAGAGGTCCTACCTCGGCTTTATCTGAGGGGCATTGCCCTGATCGACCAATGATAGTGCTTCATTCTTTTCACGGTCCCCCAGCTTCTTCCCTGCTTTCAGATTGTATCTGAAAGGAAGGTAAGAGCATGTCCTGACCCCAAGGTAAATAAAAGTATGAGGTTCTGTACATTTCTATTCTCCCTGTGTGAGTTCAGCTCAGTAAAATAAGACCTGTGCGCTCATCCAGATAACTCCTTTTGTCACATGGGTCCTATATCTGAGATATAAATGTAAAGAATTTGAGTATTTCAAAATTCCTAATATGCATTTTAATAAATTATACCCAAAGATGAATGTTCTTTTTGAACATTTAGGGTTTTGTTTAGGCTGGCATTGTAACAATATTGTAAAAATCAACATGTTTTCTCTGTTGAATGTAGTGCTCTCTAGTAGCCCGTTAAATGAAGGCAATTATTATTACTTCTCTGCAGCGATGTCAAAAACAGAGCAAACTTTTCTCAGGTCAAGTTTTCTCTTTCACAAAACTCACTGGTGAGCATGTTTTGTTATTCACTTATTCTTTGGAAAATGACTGAAAAAAAAAAAAAGATGGAAAATAAATGAAAAATTATGCCGTAAGAGCTGATGTCAACTCATAAATCATGAATTCACAAGAAGTATTTTCCAAGTTGTAGAAAACAATAGAATAGCTCAGGATGTGCAGCCTACACAGCCTGAACCAAAATTATCACAATCATTCACTCGAAGTTGGAGGTCCAGACTTTTCTTATTGCCTCCTCTGCTCTCTATTCTACTCCCCTACCTTCTTTCCATCCTCTCTGAACCTCTTCAAAGCAATCTGATAAGCCGGTTACAGATGGTTCTCACTCCTCCAGCCCTAAAGCGAAGCTCCGGATGCTTTGTTTAGCCTCATTCACATAATGAAAATAAATGTGATCTATCACATTTGAATTGCTGTCTCTTGTGTTGTTTTGATAAAATTTGTGTCTGTATCCGTCTCTGCCAGATGCAAATCAGCCACTTTTTTTTTTTTTCTCCGGCCTCCAGGCTGGTGTTCATTGTGCTGCTGTAGCTATAGTAACAAAAGTGGTGATTTTACAGAATAGGATAAAGTAAGCTCTTTTGTCAGAGAGAGGTCATTTACTGTAAATGCTGCCAATTACTGAAAATGGTTGTGACTGGCTGATGCTAAACGCCTCAGCTTATAATTCCCAACGAGCAGAATGAACTTGTCCTCACATAATGAACTCATATGCAGACACACTGGGTTTCATTTTACAGACGAGACAAGCATAATATCTACTCACAGATTCTACATGAAAATGTAGATGTGTTCTGGTTTCAGCTTGTAGTACATATGTAGTCAGGGTTGTATTGATCAATCAGGTGTCAGCAGAATTTGATGTATACAGAAAAACAGTCCAGAGGGAAGGCAGAACACAATCATCTGTAAAGACATCCTGACTCAGCTGTTCTCTGACAACCATTAAAGCTGCTGTTGGTAGGAATGGTGTAATTTTTTTTTCCTTTTTTTCTGCTGGGTTTGGAGAAAAGGTCATAATGAGCATTGGTACTCATTGGTTAGTGGAGTAATTTGAGACTATTGCGAAATCTCTGCGTTTTCCAATGCCTATGTATAAAGCGATGTTATTATTCCCCTCGTTCCAGCTTATGACAGACCAATCATAGCTAATCTCCACTCCTCTGTCCTGATTGGTTAAGGGGCGGCCCCTACTACGTCCTACGATTGGTTATGAGTCCGGCACTATCATGACTGCACATGCCAATCTGTGTTGGGGGGCTAAGAGGAAATCTGGTTGGGAGAGATAGTGTTGACATTCGAAGTCCCTTTCTCTGAACAGATCTTTACTCTGTGACTACCAACAGCAGCTTTAGGCAAGGCAAGGCAAGTTTATTTATAAAGCATCATTCATATATAGAGCGATTCAAAGTGCTTTACAGAGTTAAAAACAAAAACCAGAACAGTAACAAACAACAAAAACATACAGCAAACACTTCAAACATTACAATTTTATATGTGGCCAGTTATTTTTGATCTTCTCTCTCTCTGTGTGTGCTTATGTAACTTAACGTACATAGTTCATTGTGTTGGGTCTTGTTATTTATTTAAATTAGGAGGGATTATTATAAATGATCAGCCTCCTTTGCTGCTCTGAGGTCCATACCGCCGGACACAGAATCACAACTGGTCTTGTATTAACCGAAATTAAGCCTTAAATTATTCGATTCATCTCAGAACTTCTTCCCAAGGATTAAGACTCACACATTGAATCTTTTCTGTGTCGAGTCGCAGCCCGAAGCTGGTTCAGACCTCTTGACACCCCCGCAGGGTGCCCGTATGCCCAACATTTAATTGTAGATCCAAAATCAGGTTAATTCCATAACGCCATACCTTGTCAGAAAATACCCAATTTAAAATATGACATTTAACAAACATTAGTGTATCGCTTTAAACAGATGTCTTCATGCAAATGCAGCTAACTATCTAAGGTAAAATATTTAAACTTGAGGGACAAATCTGCTTTAGACCTACTTCTTGCATCAGTAATAATCAATCAGACTTCCACTCCAAATGCAAGCGATTGAAGCGTTTGAAGCGTTTGAAGCGTTTGAAGCGTTTTCCTCTTGTCTTCTCGACAGAGCTGACCAAGTTTACAATTTTTGCCTTTTATAGATCTGCATCATAATGCAATTATCTCACAAACTGAAGACCATAAGGTCATTGTAAATAAATCATAATAGTATTTTAAGTAGGTTCATACCACTGAAGTGAGCCAGGGTGTAACCTCTATGTAGCTTACTATTTACAGTGAGACTGAAACTCACCAAAAACAGATGAACAGGGCAAAATGAATGTTTCTTGTCCAGACCTGAGCATATATTTCTCTGAAGTTGCATGTAAACAATTAAGCAGGCAACACTAGAATACCTGAGAAGTGGTCATAATTCCTGGAGGCATATATGGACACCAGACTATAGCTTATGAGTTCAGAGGCTGGGATATATGAGGATAGAGCAGTGGGATTCTACACTATTGGATGCTGGGGACTTTTCAGATTGGAAAGAGTTGTACTTTTAGGTTAACACACTCATCAGTATTCTTGTCTTTCCTATGCTATGCTCCCATGGGGTTCCTAAAGCCTTTCCTGTTCAGCTGATTGCAATGTGCTTTGCTCTAACCTCCCTGTATGACCACTATGAGTCATACACACACACATACACACATATATATGTATACACACACACTCACACACACATACACACTTTAGCGCACCCAGCATCCCAGCGGTAGTCTTCTTTTCTGCCTTTGGATCTCCCGGCTGTAACCCCTTGACCGCCGCTCTCCAGCTACTGTACTGTGCGCTGCCGCTCTGTTGTGAGTGAGTCACCGCAGGTGTCCCAGGCACGGTAAATAAAACATCCTCCCACCAGTGGTGAAATATTGAACAGACAAGGCACTGAGATGCTTGTCTTGTCTGAGGTTTGTTGGGGGAAGAGAGGCCAGAGGGGTTGGGGGATGCAGAAAATGGAGAGGAAAAAGCACTATGGCTAAGGGTGAAACAGAGTGAAGATATGGGTGAAAGCACATTGCCACAGAGAATCCAGATGGAAGAAATGGTACTAAAAGACAAGAATGATGGGGAGGAAATGGAAACTGATAATGGACTCCAGGCAGAGCTGCTCCATCTTCCTGTTCCTTTCCCCCTGTCTTCCCTTTCGCACTCAGTCCCTACATAAACTGTGCAACTTAAAAACAGAGGTGAATGCAGGTCACGGTGGCTTTATGACTTGAGATGTATTGGCCTATTGGTGCCTGCTTTGTTCCGTCATTAAGTTCTTGCTGAGTCACTTTGCAGAAGCTGCACACTATCTGGAACCCGTTGTCGCATCAACACTACAACACACCTGCTGGGAAGCTGCAGTAGCAACAAAATACAGCACTGCTCTCCTCATCTCTCTCACATATGCAAGAGACAGAGGGAGAGAGCTGCTGTTTTTTCATTCTGTTAACACCAGGCTCTTCTAGCTGCTTGCTTGTGTTGTTGCATATTTCCTTTTCATACACAAGCTTGTTGGGGTAGGAGGGAGACAACAAGTTTTTTTTTAGTTTATTTTTGGGCTTTTATTCCTTTCTGTTGAGAGGATAGGACAGTGGATAGAGTAGGAACTGGATGAGAGAGTAGTGATATAAAGCCGTAATGGGTCTCAAGTTGGAATTGAGCCCATAAACACCTTAGGCTAAACAGAGGCCCCAAGTTTTTGTTGTTTTAAGTTGTATTTTGGGACATTGTCACCTTTACGAATGAATAGGACAGCTGGGGAGAGGCAGGAAGTGTGGGGAGTATAAGACCTGCAGCAAACGGTTGAGGCCGGAAGCCAAGCCTGCGGCCAATGCGACCAAGACTATAGTCTCTGTACATGGGGCGCACACTTAAACGGCTAGGTGCCCAAAGTTTTGTCAAAATTTTTAACGGTCTAGAATGCATTTAGTTTACACATCTCTGTGTCTAATTACAAATGATAATGACTTTGACTTCCCAAACCGTTTCTAGACCTATCTTGTTTTCGGCACATGGTTGTCTACCTGTCTGTCTGGTCCTGCGCAAGGTTTCTGCCTGTCAAAGTACAGATTTTCTTCGCCACTATTGTCAATTCTTGCAATGTATGTTTGGTTCCTGTCAACGTTGGAACACATGCGGCGATGGTATAGGCTCTGGGAGTGACAGGACACTTCCACGGAGGAAAAGTAACAATGCACAAAAAGAGAAAAGCGAAATAGGACTTCCAGCCATGATTTGTCCAATGAGTATCTGAGAAGTGAGAATGGACTTGGAGTGGAGACATGATGTCTTATAGCAGGCTGTTAGCTGCAGTTGTATTCAGGTGTCTGTAATTAGTTAATCTAAATCATCATCAGACTATAGCTGAAAGGTTTGGAGATTGCATCAGAGTGGATTATGTTCCATCCCCCCAAAAACGCAAACCCATATGATCTCAAACTCTGCTCTTGCACGTACAGCTTCTTTATTTTTATGCAGAATCTTTGGCTAGAGATTGGTTCATTTTCGATTCATTATCAAAAATACTGTCTAGACCTGATGTATGTGTAGTGTCATCAGGTTCATACTGTTTCTGCTATTCAGAACTTTCAAGCCCCCTGAAATTTTGCATCATAGCATTGCACTCTAGCTGCATCAACAGCTGCAAGCCTGATGTGAAAATATACCTGCTCTGTGCACATCAACAAAAACAAAGTGGAAAGATGTTATTTACTTAATAAAAAGAGAGAAAATGTGATGTGCTGGGATCCCCTGCTGGGCCTAAATATGTAATTTTGCCTACCGCTTCCTGTATAGCACAACAGCGCTGCAGACACTAATTACTACTTTTCAGCAATGAATCACAAAGGAAACTAGCACCTATAACAAACCTTAAATCAAATGCCTCCATTATTTTGATTGGCATTTGTGTGGCGTAAATGGATATGGTGAAACATTTCCTCACTCCACGTTCTAGACACTTTTAAGTTGTCAGTCAGGATTCTGTAAAGAAACAATGGGTCAAAGGAAAAAGAGGGAAGGAGTAAATTGGCCTGTGTGTGCATGTGTGTGATTCCTGTGCGAAGGGGCATGTTAGTTCTATCTTCAGGAGAAAGAGCACCTGAAGGCTGTGCACCTGCTGAGATAAACACTGGTCAGATAGTTGAAAAATGTACAACACAGTAGGCTATATCTGCTGCAAGCCCACTGACAGGTCTGTGTGTGCTCGTGTGCCTTCTCATGCAGGGTGGGTCCCTATAGATTCCTCACCAATGACCACTGTGAAAGAAGCAGAACAACACAACAAGCAGAGCAAAGGAGCTTTTACCGGCTGTGTATGTTCAGAATCCACCATGTTATGAGCATTGGACAGTTTCTGTTAGTGAAACCAGAAGACACACGAAAAACCCACAAAACAATCAATGTTGGTAGTTGGTTTGTCTTGTAGGAACCTATGAGACAAGGGAGCTCAGGGACATCATAGACCTTTCTGGAGTCCCTGAGCCGTAGACGGCCTGCTGCTGTGAACGTTCCAGACTCCAGCTGCTAAAACTACCACTATCTGTCTCACCACTATCATCTGTCTGTTTACATCTCTCTTTATCCCTCTTTCCAACCCCAACTAAGTCAAGGCAGATGGCTGTCTGGTTCTGCTCGAGGTTTCTGCCTGTTAAAGGAAGTTTGTCCTTGCCGCTGTAACTTCCGAAATGCTACAGAGAGCTCTGCTCGTGGTGGATTAAGATGAGATAAGACTGAGTCCTGTCTGTAAGAGGTGACTGGATCTGATCCTGTTGATGTTGGGTCTTGGTTAATAATATAACATAGAGTACGGTACATATATATAACATGCAGTTGGCTAACTACAACAACCGCTGGATGACAGTAACCAGTTAGCGTATAGAAACCAGTAGGGTGATAACAACAGCTGATAATTATTCCAGTGTATGACTGTGATCCAGCCTGTGAGTACACCCCTCTGTACAACAGGGTATAATCATGGTTGAACATGTAGATTACAGTTTACCGCGAGGAATTTGTGGAAGCGAGTGTTTATTTAGCACCGGCATCCTGTAAATAACATGTGCTTTTTGCTGTCATGGCAAGGGCGGGCGGACATTGTGATGTCACATGCATAAGTTCATTAGCCTAAATAATTTTGGTTTAGAATAATCTATTCCACGTATTTGATCAAGCTAAATTCTGTTTAATTAATTTACACATTGTTTGTAATTCATGTTTTTAAGGCCTGTTTTTTTTCTCATATAACTATTTCCTTCTGATTTGAAATGTATTAGTTTTTACAACCATTCAAGTAAAGATGCAAATAATGACAACATGATAAGAAAGAAAACAGACAAAAACAAAACAAAACTAAATAAAAAAAAAACAATAATGATCAAAATTTAAAAGAAAAGGTAAATAGATACAAATAATTCGAAACAAACCAACAAATACAAAAATTTGACACATTATTTACATATAAAAACTAGCCTAAAGAGAGAAAATTATCATTCACATACCAACACACGTGCATATTTGGGCACACATCTGTACATGTACACATATTGAAGAAAAAAATGAAATAAAATGAAGAATAAATTGTGTTTTCAAGGAAAACGGATGATAAAACTTGAAAATAAAGATGAGATGAATATCTTTAGATTGCTTTAAATTACAGGAAAGTTGAATTCAGTTAAATTAGAGCATCGACTTGAAATATGAAATCAGAAGAAAAGGAGAGCAAGTTTGTTCTCAACACCAGCGCTGAGTGAAACCATTTTTACAGATGAAAATCAATAATGAGAAATCTTTTTGAAGTAAAAGTGTGTGACTTCATGACCTGTTAGATTGATTTTTTTATTTTTTTTTGCATTTTTTTCTTGAACAAACCAATAACAGAGCATAAAGTGATCAGGGCTCACTGAACCCACAGCCTGTGGCAAAAAATGCTGTGCTGGACATTTCTTCTCAGACTTTGATTAAATGCTGGATCTGGTGGGATGATGAGCAGACAGTACAAAGATGAAAAGTCCTATAAAACAACGCACTCACCATTACATGTATACATATATCACATCGACAGTGTATTCCATGAGTGACTTTGAAAGTTACAGCATGCAGTCTTTTAGGACAGTAATTACATGAACTCTTAATGTGATTAGATGGCTGCTGTATACCAGCTCCTACTGTCAGCACTGGCTGTAATTGGAGGTAATGATGCTAGATTTGATGCTGCCAGACAGAAGGACATGAATCAGAGGATTAATGGACTCTTTTAAGCCACTACCCATTAGCAGTAGTTAACGGAGGTGAATCAAGGGAAACAGCCATGGGCCTGCACAAAAGGAAATCACTGTCAAAGTTTAAACTGATGCCGTCATCTTTAAGATCTTTAAAATTGCAGGGTGTATTTTCTCAGTTTGAGTGGTGCCAAACTGTCTCCTCCACACAGACTTCCTTTAGAGCAAACCGGGATAAATTATGCACCATTTGACTTAGCACATTCTAATTGTAGAACAACAAATCTTCAATTTAATTGATTCTCTTTAGCTGTGCTTAGATTTTGGCAGATTTCTAACCAGAAAGTCGCTGCGAGTATGAATGAGAAATCCAGCAGGCTGGCCATCTGTAACAGCACGCTTCAAGTCCAAGAAATGAAAAAGTGCTCATGGAATCTTTGTTTGTGAAAATTTTGTTTACCCATACAGCAGCCTACTCACTGACGCAGCAGCTCATCCAGACATGAAATATCTGTCTTCATCAAAGGAGGAGATCAATATGTCTACCTTTGTACTTATTATGTAGACAGAGGACTGATTGCTTTATTTGTATAGATAATGTCAAGTACAGATTCTGCCAGTCTTTGAATGAGGCTTTTAAGTTGTTTATACAAGTGAAAATTTGCAGGCTAGCTCCACAAGGCCATTACTCTTCTTGTCTGTAATTATTTTTTAGCATAAAAATGATTTGCACCTCAAATATCAGAGAAACTTGACCAAGTCTTACCAACTAACCAACCAAGGTCATTGACCTTTGATGGATATCAATCAATCAATCAATCAATCAATCAATCAATCAATCAATCAATCAATCAATCAATCAATCAATCAATCAATCAATCTTTATTTATATGTCGCCAAAGCACAATAATAGTTATCCCACGACACTTTATAAACTGAGCAGGTCTAGACCATACTCTGTTAATTCATTAACAAAGACCCAACAACAAGACAGGATAAGATCCAGTCCCATCTTACAGACAGGATTCTCATCTAAATCCACCATGAGCATTGCACCTCTCAGTATGTAGCTAGTTACAAGCAGAAGGTTACGAGCAGAACCAGACTCATGTTAGACAGCCGTCTGCCTCGACCGAGTTAGGGTTGGAAAGAGGGATAGAGGGAGATTAAGAGAGAGAGATAATATCAGCAGGTCATCACCGTCTGATTGAGTGTTGTCTATTTGTTTTTTACACAAGTCTTGAAATACAAATCAACATAGTCATAGCCATAAAATATGTAAATGTTCTTCTTAACGATTAGTAGCTGACAATGTGTTGAAAAAATTGACCTTTCATTTTGGATCTGGGTGAAGCCGAGAGATTTACATGACCCCTTGCTGAAAGGCTGCAGCAGAGCTCATAAACCTGCCTTGGTTATTTTTCAAGAGGGAACATCAGCTACACTCTTAAATTAATATACATGTCAGATAAAGTTTTCTCAATCATGATAGTTTTGGTCATAATAGATAGTTCTTATCATGCTGATTTATGTCCAAGTGTGGATGTGACATCATGATTGACAGCTCTGTTGACAAATGGACTCCCCAGTGTTCTGTACTTTATTAGCAGAGTAAAGGGGGAATGGTGAGAGAAAATGTAGCAACCTCTAACAAAAGAGTCATTGAACTTTCCAAAGCCACAAGTGTTTCTTCAAATCAACACATGAATCTGTTCTGCTGTGGACTGTACCCACCTCAGGGATCTTCAGTGTTTTATTGTAAGTGTAATGTGTGTTTTGGTGTGGGTCCTGGGTGTGATGTCGGTCCTGTGGTATGCTAAGGTCTTATTGGTTGCTTAAACTCAAAGTACTCTGGTGATATTTTGATTCCATTTCACACAAGGTGCATATTACTTTTGACTTGTCAACTGAGCCTTCTGGGAATGTTTTAAAGTGAAATGTGCCATTTAAAAGAGCAGTGGTGTTGTTATTTTCCATCATGGCGGCAAAGGGAAGCAGGTAAAGGACAAATAGCTCGCAATGGATTTTCAATTCTTTGTTTTTATGCATTTGTATCTGATACAACCTTTGTGTTACTCTTTCAAAGAACGACTATCTGGGGATATTTTTATGACATGAGAGTGATTCCTGAAAAAAGTCAACACATTTCCAGTCATACATTTATTTATGGTCAATATGTTGTTTTTGATTTGCAAGAAGGCAGATTAGCAGAATCAGTAAAAAAAAGTATGAAACCTTCAAGAAATTGGTAATAGTTATTTCATCACCAGTACACTTTGGCATTTGTATTTCTCTGTATTCCCTATAGCTTATTTAGACCCAGTCTAACCTTGGGTCTTGGTGGCAGCATGCTCTAAAGAGTTCTGTGCTTGATCATGATTCACCTCCTGGAAGTGACTCAGCGATTCAGATCAATAAAAAGCACCTGTTATTGGAGTTTCTCTTTCCAGCCCATGGCTATGTGGTCAGTTTATAACTGACCACTCTGGTCTCACTGTGCAAGTGTGCAGAAAAACAACTTGTGTTAATATTGACTCTACCACCAACATTTTTTATTTTCTCACCTTCTGAACAACAGGACTTGAAAAGCAATGAGCCTGCGTCATTGTTTGCCCGTGGAAGCACAGCCTGTTTATGACCGGCGATAAGTTTTACCTGTAGTTTAGACTTCGGCTAAATTACTTGCAGAAAATCAAAACAACCCAACAACAAACAGAAAGGAGAAATTGCATTGCTTCCAATGCACACACAGATGTTCACACAAACACACGCACACAATAAAGCATCTGGTGGTTATATTGTATTTGCCTTTTAAGTGACTAACAGCTGTCCCTGGGTTGATTTCTAATTAGAAACTATTGATTACACTCAATACCAAACTTCCACTTTAGGCCTGATAAGCAAACACAACAGATGTTCCAAACATAAATATGAGAGTCATTATTTAATGAACGCCATATTTTCACTTAGCTTTAGTACCCCATTAAAAAACACCAGTACCAACACTTTCCAATATTAATGAGCTGCAGGCGCCAACACTATTTTGGAGCAATATTGCTGTTTCAAACCAGCAGGTTTTGCTACTTAATAAACCAAGTTAAAGTCTAGTTTTAATTGTCTGGTTTTGAATGGCCAAATGTTGCTCTTGATGTGCAAAATCTGCTTTGTAATGTTGCTGGATTAAGACAATCAGCTTATTTTGAAGTGGTGTGTAGTGCTGAAATAACAAGGCAAGAAGCAAGTGGACAATCAGCACAGTCATTTTCAATATGGATTATTTATTGTAGTCATTTATGGGCTGGAGATTCCAAACAAAAACTCCCAATGTAAAAATCTTCCCCCCTTTATTCAAATTTTCCTCTTTTTTAATTTAAGAAAAGCTATTTGAGGTGCTATTTTTGGCCTTGCTCATTTCTTAAAGCTCCTGTGAGGAACTTTGTGTTTGCGTCAATTTTGGCGCCCCCTGTGGACAAAGTGATACCTGTTATATCTTCAGAATCAGAATCAGCTTCATTGGTCAGGTATGCTTGAACACACAAGGAATTTGCCTTAGGTAAACCGTGCTCACTTTGTACAAGGCATACAATATCTTTGCTGATCCTGTCCTCTACATCATGTTTTCTGAGAAATAAAATATAATGCAGCAAGAGTTTCATATATCACTCACTATAATTATTCACAATGAATAAAGCAAAAACAGTGTTTTTCAGTGTGCTGTAAACTGCATAGTTTGACACCTACCCCCCTCACAGCATTTCAAAGCATAGATTACGGTATAGGAATTGTAAGTGGTTTTGCTAGTGGTCTAGTTTGCTTTTGTTGGCCATTAAGAGGCATCACAGTTAATTTCAGTCTGTTTCATAACAAGATAAGAATTACTGACTGGAGCTTTAATCTGACATTTTCTTAGCAAAATTGAATATTTCACAAAACTAACAATTAAAAGAATATTCAAAGGGGAATGAACAGGAAAAATATCAGGAGCCAAAGTTACTTTTGTAGGCTAGCTTCAGTAGGCTATTATGACCTTTTCGGACATAAAAATAACAACAGCAACAACAAAAAGGCAGTTTACTTGCTCTACATTTATGTAGTTCATCTTTTTCATGCAATAGTTAACTACAATAGGATAGATTTTGTTGTTGTCTTCCTTTGGCTTTCATATTTTTTAATTAACAGGAGTGTGTGGCCCAGTGTTGCAGGATGTCTTGATGTTAAACATTGATTTACAAGTTTTGACAGCTGTTAAACGTGCCTCAGGTTCAAAGTTGTGTTGCAGCAGACGGTGCTCTAGTCACCTCCCTGTCTCTATGCCTAATCCTGCAGAGGGTCTGTAATGAGCGCTGGGTTCTTTCACTTATAGGCGATGTTTTGGTTAGACAAAAAGTGAGACAGACTTATGACAGTGTAACTAAGTACACAGTGATTGGCAGGGATCCAATCTAAAGTTTGTGTGTTGTTTCAGAAGTAATGTCCGGCTGCCTTTGATTAGTCTGGCCGTGTCGATACTCAATAGCCTCTCTTTCCTGTCAGCTGGACGTGACAACTGCTGTCATGACTTCTTTTACCTGCCACCTGCACATGGTCTACTCTCTATCTTAAACACACCACCTTAAACTTAGGTGCTGGTACTGAGCTCTGCTGCTTTTGAGGAAATAAGGGCCGTTGTGATCCCATCCTGGAGTGTCTTGTGAGACATGAGGAAGTGACAATATCTGTTAGGTGGGACTTTGACTCACTGGAGGAAATAGAGTGGTGGTGCACTCTCGGGTTGTTGATGGCAGTCTTTTAGAGTAATCAGCACAGATGGAAGTACTTGTTGTTGTTTTGTTGTTCTAAACAATGTGTGTATACATAAAGATTTGTTTGTTAATTGCCTTCACCTGCAGAGGATCTGCCGGCAAACTCATCTTTCCAGAAAACTCATTTGTTTCTTTTATTCTTTAATTATACCAGCGCAATCGTTCATTCCCTTCAATGAGTGTGTGACCGTTTGTGTGTATGTGTCCATGCATGCGGCGTGCTTGTGCGTGTGTTTGTGACATCACACACAGCAACCCCTCACTAAACCCTCTTATCCGTCCTCTGGAGGCAGAGCTTAGTGTAAACAAAGGGAGAGTGAGCGAAGAAAGGGAGAGGCGGAGTGGATTATCTCCCCTCTGCTCTTGAATCTAGGGGAGATCAGCGAGTCATTTACACAACATCATTCATTTAAAATGTAATATTCCCCAAAAACTAATGGACTTAAACGCAGCAGCTGTTGGCAGCTTATGACACCCTCCAGTCGGTTAAAGCGACCAATCAAGGCCCGGGGTCACCTGTGATGTGTTTGTTTCTGTAATATAAAACCGCTTTAGTAACAGTGTCGCAAACAAAATAAATGAAGCATTGTAAAGGCTGTCTTCCCTCGTATATTCAGAACTGTTCCTTTGACTTCTTCTGTGTAAATAATCCACACTAATTCCCTCTCTTTTTCTCCTTTTATCTTTCATTTCCTCTCCCCGCTGGCCTGACTCTTACCTGACCGCTTGTGTTTCATCAACAGGTAAGCACACAATTTCCTGCCATCTGAAAAAGAAAAAAAAAAAGCATCTCTGTTATCTGTATTTGGTTCCACTCCCCTTGAACACCCTCCATTTGTCCCCCACTTGATCCCTCCTGACAGGTAATGCTGCTAATATTAAATTCAGTCCCTCAGAAGTGAAAATTGAGGCCAAAATGATGTTCCTTTTTTCACTCAATATCAAAGAAATTGGATTTGTGAAGGAGAAGTTCCATTCACTTTTAATCCCAAGTTTTGTGACACTTTTATGTAAATATCCGCTCTATCTGTCTCTGCCTCAATTTACTCTGTGACTGGATTTGTCTTTTTAGGTAAGATTAAGATAAGAAGTCAAGGGTCAGTGAATCTTTGCTGCCCTGCCTTCTTTTGACAATCGCTACAATCAGCAGCAGGTTGTAAACGGGATGTAATAAGTATCTGTCAGCCTCGCAGAAATGCTACAAACTGGACCAAACTCTCTTTAAAGCAACACATCTGTTGTCATTAATCCCTCTTTTCTCAGCAACTGGATTACTTTTGGAATATGATACTATTTAATACATTTTCCAGACATTAGCTTCACATTTCTGAATCGTGTAATCCTGTCATTTAATGTAAAAATCCTACTACATGGAGCACATTTGGTCTAGCAGTTGAAGAATGCCCCACATACCTTGGCTATCGTCCTCTTGGCAGCAGTCGCTGGTTGGACTACCGACCTCGACCATTCATTGCATGTCTTTCTCTGCTCGTAGATAGGGATGGGACATGATTTTTGAATGCTTGAATACTCTTTCACTTAGTAAAAATTGAAGAGTTAATGCAGAAATTATCTCATTTTAACCCTCCTGTTATGTTGCAGGTCAAATTGACCCTTTGTAAAGTCTATTTTAGGCAATATTTGCCTTCCAAACCAGATAAATGCAACATAAAAATCTGTGCAGCGTGTGACAGAAGAGGTGTCGTGTTAATTTCTCAACATAAAAAAAAATATTCAAAATGTAAAATAAACAAATCAACGTCATGTCAAACTATTGTATTTATATTTAGGGCTATCCAATGTACATTAAAAAAGTTTTAACATTAATTTTAATGATGATTTAAATGGTTAGTAATGGACTTAATAATGACATTTTAAAAATGTGCATTGGGAGTTTTTTTGAGGTTCTGACACTTTTGGATAATTTAACATGCCCCGGGTCAAATTGACCCAGGAACATTATTGCTGTTCCAGAGAAACAAACATAACAGGAGGGTTAAAAAGACAATTTTCCACGGTTTTCACCGGTGCATGATTGAAATACGGTGTTCCTGCCAGACAGTGGCTATAGAGCGTCTTACAGCTGTTTTCTAACCACATTTAGTAACAGGAGAAGAAGAATGCTGACTGCATTAAATTGCAAAAGAAGAAGAAAACATTAGCAACACTTGCTGGAAATACATGTGTAGTATTGTAAGATTCAGAAACAGAGAAAATTGCAGAGACTGAGCATGACTGTGAAATATAAACATTTACGCCACGTTGCTGCGTCACAGAAACACCGGCATAAAGGTTGAAAGCGACGCTGCCACTGTTCGCTACTAGCAGCACCTCATTCCGGTGCTGGTTAACGTGACTGCCACACAAACGGACCACTAACGGGACAGGTGGGTCATGGAGTGTTTAGGTTAACTGTGTACACCTGCAGCACAACAAGTGCTGTGTGAGTCGCTGTTGTTTCAACTTGATGTTTCAAACCTGGTGTCAGAGAGCTGGACCCAACATGAAACAGACTGACAGACCCAAATCATTAACAATGTGATTGTATGATTGAAGTCTCGATTGAAATACAGTACATAAAATCAAACTACATTAACCCCCAAGAAAATATTGAAATACCAGTTTTATTTATTATTGATAGCCCCGAGTCTGCCTGTGTTGTTTTTGTTGTTGTTGTTGTTGTTGTTGTTGTTTTTTGGAGGGGGCTCAATAATAAATAATTGCAGAATAGATGCCAGTGATTATTGAATAATATTTGGCTTGAAATGCCCATCCCTACTCTTTACTCCCCACATTTCTTATCTCCCTTCAGCTGTCCCATCCCGTTAACCCGGAAATGCCCCACAGAATATGACGCACAAAAAAAATCCTGCCAATTTTTTTCATTTCCTGTCAAACAAGCAGCTGTATAGTAAATTATATTAAGACTCACCTGACTTTTCCCCAGAGCATTGTGTGTCTACATTAGCAGTGTGTGTCTCTTTCATACTCTAATTTAAATAACAAACAGGAAGGCTCACTGATGAACTTACAACGGTGTAAGTAAGAAATTAGATGAGATAGATCTTTCTACATTTTCACTCCTAAAACTGATAAACTTAAATCACTCAAACTTATTGAAAATTACAGTAAATCCCTTGAGATGTCGTGTTTTCAGAGCAAATTCCCAAAGGAACCAACAAAACAGAACCTCCACGACATTTTAATTAAACATGCCAACATAGTTGTATTATCTCTAACAAGTGACAGAGAATCAAGACCACGTTACAATTAACCCAATAGCTCTTAACATGAATGCACTTGAATCTGTTTGCTCATTATATTTTGCCTTTAAAGCTATTTAAGCTACAAGTGCCAAAAGATTGCACCCAAAAGCATGAAAATGAGCAAGAAATACAAATCACAGTAGAGTGTGTCGGAAAGTGAGACTGTAAGTGTGCTAAGAGCACTTGCAATCATATTTTTGCAAAATGCATCACTCTTCCAGCGCTGAGACGGGTGTCAAAGGAAGAGAAGCCCTGCACAGCTGCAACCCGAGCATCTGTTTAACAGTTGAATCTTAAAAAGAGATTGCCGTGGAGACTCTGCATTAGTTAGTTAAGAGTTAGAGGTTAGTAGGAAGCTTTCAGGGGTCAAGCCACTGATGGTGGCTGCAGTAAATATCTATAATGGCTGATAATAAACAGGGAACATATAAGGTCCCTGCTATTGTCAGCAGAATCCTAGCGCTACATCATTCTAACTGCGTCCCAAATGGACAATGTCTGCCGCTGTCTCTAAGCACCCAGGGCAAGAACAGCCACCAGCCCTTTATCTCTTTAACTACCCGAGGCCAGCAGAAATACACCTTTTGGTAGCTCGTAAGATCTTACCAGCCAACACAATAAAATCCAGCCACTGAAAAAGTCCAATATTAGTCCTGTGCTGCCACTTTAACTGGCTTGCTTTAGTGTTGGATGAGACCAGGGTTAAAAGAGGAGAGCTGTAAATTTTTGTTCTGCTCTTGAGCCGTTACCCATCTGCACTTATCCCACCAATATACAGTAAACCTAGATTCAGATTGTATATGTACAGGGGAAAATAGAACCTTTGCTTGTGTGCCGTTTATCAGAACAACCCACAATTCTCAAACCAATTAAATAATGATAAGTATAATGTTTGATAAATATAACGACTGAGGCCTATTGTCAAACACAACTACAGCACCAGGGGGATGATAGATGA
The DNA here is from genome assembly GCF_009762535.1 of Notolabrus celidotus. NCBI lineage: Eukaryota > Metazoa > Chordata > Actinopteri > Labriformes > Labridae > Notolabrus > Notolabrus celidotus. The sequence continues at coordinate 10,095,709 of NC_048276.1, forward strand.
AGAGACACAACGATCGTACAGAACAAAGTGGCACTAAAGTTAGTTCAGTTAGTCATAAACAGAGGTGAATTTGGGAGTCTGATTCTGAGATATTGGTTGTAAATGCAGCAGTCATTAAGTGACTGCAAACAGGCAAGAAATATGGTGGTACAGTGTTGCATTTCAAATATACTCAGATGGCAAGATGTGTTAAAATGCATGTTGCATTTACTCTGAAAAATGCTCATTACCAGACCACTTATTTAAGTAACATTGCTTGTGAAGAAGCATCATGATATTCTTATCGTCTTACCCTTTCTCTTATTTATGCTGTTTTGTGCTGATATTTTACAATAGGAGTAATGTGCAATATTTGTTGTTTGTGGCTTCCTTTGGTATGTGTTTTTCTGTTTGCACGTGGATTGTCTTCGGTATTTTAAGGTTTTCATTCATGAGTCATATCTTGTCCCTATTGGAAAATAATGTGTCTCTTATTATATGGAGTGTTATGGCATGGTATGGTATCGCATCGTATCATCCATTATTGTATGATATGGTATTGTACGGTATCATATGGTATCTCATCATCATCCATCTGAAAGACTGAAGGTTGTTTTAATCTTTATGGTATTGAAATATTGATACCATTCATTTCATGATGCAAGATTCATTTATTATTATTTTTATGTTCACATAAAACAAAACAGTGTTTGACACACTCAGTAATTCAATGCAACACAACGGGTAAGAACTACAACTAACAAACTAATATATAAAAGCACAATTAAATCATCTAAATGTACATCTAAAAAATAATAAAACAATTTGAAATATTTACATGATCACATTTTTATCATTTAAGTGTGAATATTTAATTTAAAAAGTTATTTGAAACTTGATTTTATTGAAGAGACGTTGAAAACACAAATCTACCTGGTTGTATTCGATGTGTGTTTTTATCTTCTTTTTTAAATTGACTTTTTTTTTTTGTCATACAAACAAGATTTGGGATTCAAAAAGTCTTTCAAAACAAAATAGCCCAAAAAGTAGGGGTCATTGTGAAATCAGGGTCATCTTATATTCAGGTTCATACGATGAATAATGTCAGTATTATAATTATTTTCTATGTGTGTAAGTTATAGTTTGGGCCTTTTGCCTTTTATTCAATAGGACAGCTGAAGAGAGTTAGGAAATGGGGGAGTAGAGACTGGGGGAAGACATGCAGCAAAAGGCCGGGGCCGGGACTTTAACCTGTGGCTCCTGCGACGAGGACTATAGCCTCTGTATATGGGGCGTGCGCTTAAACCACTAGGCTAATGGTGCCCCATCTTCTATGTGTGTTGAAGTTAGATAAAACTACTAAAAATATCAACTCCTGAGGGATAGCACGCTTTCTTTTTCGTTATAGTTCACACCAACATGCTGAAACACACATTCAGAATGCACTCAAAGTAACAGAGAAACATTTGCCATACTAAAGTGCATAGGTCCACAATCGGTAATTTTTATATCAACCCTCCTCTCATCTACAGTTTGTTCTGCACCCACATAGACCTAAAATCCCAGGCTGTACACACACTGCCAAATGGTGGTGTTCTTTGTGCTTGACTTCTCTGTATCCCTGTGTCCCATGGAGGATATGGAGCATATACAGTAGTAGTCAGCTGAAAGAGAAACCCACCTACACTAGAGAGATGTTGGATCTTTAAAGGCCTCATGTAGAGCTGCTCTGCCACCCCTACAAACACCTCTGCCACCGCTGAAGGTCTACCTGGGAAAAGACACTGTGCATGTAACATGAATGGGAAGACTTGAAAGTGTCAAAGCTGTAACAGCTATTTGAAAGAACCCTGTTGAGAGTATCCAATGGAGTGAAATCAGTTTCTGCATTTTTTTTTTTTTGTGAAAAGAAAGACAAGGAATCTTTTTTTTTTTTCAAGGCAGAGCATGCTTCTGTTGATAGCTTAGATCGGCTACAACTTGTAGCATAAAAACAGAATCAAATAATTGTGACTTGTAGATATTGACAGTGGGTGCATTGCTAAATTTGTTAGATGATTTTAATGAAGGAGACATGTCAGATAAAGCTGCACGTGATCATCTGAGCTGAGAAGAATGGACGGATATTAGGGGTGGGAATTGATAAGATTTTATCAATGTCAATGCCATTGTCGATTCTGCTTATCAATCCAATTCCTTATCAATTCTCCTAACGATTTCTCAGTATTTTTTTGAGGGGAAAAAAAGTAGTTCTAAACAGTCTTCTGAACCAAAAGGAACCATTTCTTTTTTCCAAAATTATGTCTGCACAAGACTGAACATGAACATATTCAACTTGAACCTACTAAACAATAGGTTGACCTTGTGAGTCCGGACGTGGCCCCTTGAGCCTGGATGAAAATACTTTGAATTTAGAGAGGAAAAACGCTTTTCCTCCGGCGGTCATTACGGAGGTATTTTACCCGCACTCAGTGCCTCGTTTTCGGCCGCGTGAGTCCAGATGTGGCCCCTTGAGCCTGAGGGAAAAAGTCCTGACTCCGAAAGGGGGGAGGTAGGCGGGAGTATGCCTCCACGATGGGAACATGTTCACAAGGAACCCTTCTCCACTTCGGCCCAACAAGAACCTGAGCTTCGAGGCCGAGTCGACAAATGCTTCAACATATTTGAGGTATTTGCACCTAGGAGTTCTGCGTTCAAAGTGTGTGACGTAATGCAACGTACCACAACGTCACGTCACGACACGTTGAGGTGTACAAGTCCGATGGTATTGATCAATTGGAACCGGTTCTAAGTCAGATCCGGTTTTCGATTCCCACCCCTAACGAAAATGGCACAAAAGTTTCTTTATCATATTTTAGGATTAACTGTTAGAAAATAATGAGGGTCAAAACCAGATATGTAGTCGCACAATCATGAGTGCTGTAGCTTATTAAAGAGATACAGTTCTATTTCCATAGTATGATGATGATTTATATTTCATATTCCCTATAATAGCATTCATCAACCACTCAGTCCAACACACCAACATGACAAGAGACAGATGTTTGTTTGATGTTCCAGGCTTCCCTACAACGACTCTCGCACTTTTAGAGGATAGCATATTGAATGTATATAGCATGGTTAGCTCACAGTCGACGCTGTTTAATTCAGCCTCTAAACCATCAGCTGCCAGCTTCGGGTCCCTCATTACCCATCAGCCCATTTGCCAGCTGCCTCATCATTACCCATATCCCCTGGCGGCCGCTGTCACTCAAAATGTCTGGGAAGAAGCTGGAAAGTAAATTAGTGAGTTGTATGCAAGCATGTCTGTCTAGCCGTCTCTGTGTGTGTGCGTACAGAGAGAGTGAGGCGGAGAGAGAGAGGATGTAAAGAGTTACAGTGTCTGGTTGACTAGTATGTGTTGGGATGATTCTGTCCTTTGAGCTGAATTATGAATACAAGGACAGGGACACATTCAAGTACACTTTGTATTACAGTCACATTCTTGTGGGCAGCAATCTTGTAAAGTAAGGGTGAAGTGGGATATTATTCTTATATATTCAGCTGTTCCTTGTATCTCACCTGTCAAACCAGACTGTACCAGTCATAGAAGCTAACTGAGACGACGGTGACCGCACTTTTCTCTGAAGATTTTACTCCTCTTCACTTGAGAATATAAAAGAGAAACTTTATATTACATTTCTTGGAATTGCAACTAGAATAGCAGCTTGTGAACAATAACCAGTTTGTTGTGTATCAAAGGTCTCCATGGTTTGGATGACTTCAGTCTTGGAACTACGTTAGCTGTGTCTGTCCAGTGACTGCAGCACTCCCTGTGGTTTTGTATTATTTAAACTGGCACCATCTAAAATTCCACCCAACAAGAGTGATTTGGCACAAACTTTGCGTGTGTATTTTGGCTTAGTTTTGTTTGTGCAAGATTTTAACAAATGCACTGTAATCCCAGTGTATCAGCATGCATAATGATGCTTTACTCTAGTGCTGTGATTTTGTTGAATGAGTTATTGCAGATGAACCAGGCTTCAGTTGGGAGTCAGTTTCCTGGAAAAGAAAGCTGCATGAAGGTTGTTTTTGCTCAGATTCTGATAAGAACATTAACCTTTTTTGTTTTTATTTGTTTGCCAGGGTTCTGTTTTCCAGTTTTTATGTTATTGTCTCCTCCCATTCTGTTGCAGTGGACAGCTGTCCACAGAAAAGTCTGGTTCTGTCGGAGGTTTCTACCTGTTAAAAGGAAGTTTTCCTTCAGACTGTTGCTAAGTGCTTGCTCATTGGTAGATTAACATTAAATCTCCAAATAAAACAACAATGCAATAGTATCGAGATAACTTTTGTGAAATAATAAAATAATATTGGTTGCCTAATCTGGGTATTGCTGCTGTAATCGTATGATTATGATCTTAACATTATCCTTAGTATTGTCTTCACGTATGAGCCATTATATAGAGTTAAATGATAATAAGTTTGCCTTTCCAAAGACACAGGGTAGCTGTAGCTCAGGGTCATCATTTAGGAAGTTGGCGGTTCAAATCCCATTCCTGTAGTAGAGCTTCACTATTTATCTGTCCAATAAATTGGTGACAGATTGTAGGTAATATAATTTTTTATCAGATGGACTAACTATCAGAACTAACTGATAAAAATAGCTTTTTTAATATATCGACAAGCCTGAACTCTCTGAAACAGTAGGTGTCAGTATGCTATCTGTCATTGAATACATAGAAGAAGAAAAGGCGCAACCACAACAAGCTGAGAACAGGGTAAAAATTGTGTCACCAGTGTGTTTCGTGTTTCATTTCAGAGTAGTATAACATGCCTTAAGTATTCTGAGAGGAGGAAAAAAGTCCTTAAAGTTGAACATAACCAATCTTTTAAGTCTAGTTATCAACTACCAGCTAGCATTACCCCTAAAAAACGACAAGTCTTGCATTACTGCTGATTGAACAGAGATTTGAGAACTGCTGAAAGTTTGCCAGAGACATCCCAAAGCTGAACCAACGACTGACTAAATAATGGACTTTACACACTTGTTGAACCAGCAGAGGATTTCGTCCCAGCCAACAGGAACAGTATTTGAATAAGCCGATACTTTGCAGACATATCCCTACCTGCCCTCTGCGACGTGAACAGAGAGATACGTTATATCACAGACATATGGACTTCTGATATTTGTTATTAAGTATGTCTAGTTTGACGGACAAGTGGCTCAATCTGGCTGAAGTTATTTTACATGACGGTACATTAATGCATACACAGGAGTATTTTCAGTGAGTTCAGTTAGAACTAGGTAAATATAGAATATGAATATACTGTATGTGCATCCTTGCTTTCTTACCCTTAGGGGTGCATAAACTTTGCATTTTAAAATATAATAATGATAGAGTAACAATGATAAAATACTATTAAAATAATGAAATATAATTAAAAAAAATACAAATATAATAATAATAATAATAATAATAATAATAATAATAATAATAATAATAGTCTTTTTATTGCACTGTTCTTAGCCAAAGGTTACAAAGTGCTTCACAACAAGAAGTTACACAAAAATAGCAGAATAAATAACACAAATAATGTAAAAAAAAAAGTGCATATTCCCATCGACCATGAGGAGCATGTTGTTATCGACTCTCAGTATTGACTCTAAAAACCCAGTCCTGCATTCCTACATTCTAGTGTCTCTGAGCAAGACAACGGACTCCAGATTGCTCTGAGTGGCGTTGTCAGTGGCTTATGAATATGTATGAGGTTTAATATGTTGGGCGCTCTACACAGCCTCCTCTGCATGTAGAGTATGAAGCACTTTGAGTGGTCAAACGACCTGGAGAGGACGATTTAAGGACACTTAATACACACTGAATGAGGCTGCACACAGAATCTTGCCAGGCGAATATTTATGTTTAAAGGAAGAGTCAATGCAGAGACACAAACAACAAACATCCAAAACACCAGCACTGTACATTTACTCCACAGATATTTCGCAACCAGATGTTTCTGCCAATTGGCTCTGTCTGTAAGTAGCCGGTGTACCGATTTGAAATTCAGTGGGAGGTGTAACTTGAATTTCTCAGGTCTAATGTGTCGGGCTAGGATGGAGGACGGTGTGTGTGTGGGCAGCCGAGTGTTTACATCATCCGAAAATGTCAAAACGGATGATGATACTGAAGTAGAAGCAAATGAACAGATGATGAGAAGTGTAGGGGGTGAGAGAAGGAAGGAGGGGAGAGAGGGAAGGAGAGAAAGTTTTCTTAATGCCAGATGGAAGAGCAGTTGGCACCTCTCTCATTACTGTGGGGATGGATTTTCCTCTATGGCACCAACATACACTCTCTCTCTCTCACACACACACATACACACACACATGCAGAGCTACCTCCTGTCACTCCACACCACCTGCCTGGCACCTGGTCATCAAAGCAAGACCAAGGAGGGCTCTCATCTTGAATGGGGAGAGAAAAAATTAGAGAAATGGAGAAGGAAGAAAAAAGGGATCAAATGCAATATGCTTTCACCTCGGTTGACGCCTGATTCTCCCCTTCATTAATCATCAATTTACCTGAATCAGCTCTCTGCCTTCATTACATCTCCTTTTTTCTCTCTGCTGCGTGTGTGTTCGCCTGTGGGTAGACATGTGTATCCGTGTCACGCCCTCGCCATCAAGGCAAGCAAAGGGGCCTGTCGTGCCTGCGATAAATTAAATGTGACACAGATGGGTGGAGCAGCCTCCCCCTTTGATCCAAGCCGTGCAACAGAAGGACAGACCCTGACCAACACATGTCAGACAAAACTGTTGGGCATCACCAAAGACAGCTTTATGGTCCCATTGGATGTGGGCCACGGGGGGAATCCACAGATAGAAATGGGGGCATTAAGAGAAAATCAGCTGCAAATAGAAGGATTTGAAGTGTCACAGATTCCATGGCATGATAAAATGTGTGATGATGATACAGTGCAGTATTGTTTTGAAAGCACTCTAAGTTTTGAATAAATCATCCTTGCTAGTGTGAGCTTCTGTCTCTCAGCCTGTCAGGATAGATCTCCTCTGCAGCTGGAGCTGGAAGGTGACAGTCTGAGTCAGAGCTGAACACTGTGCTCCAATCAGAATCAGCACTCAGCCTCATTGTCTGTCAGATATGTCACTCAGGCAAGGGCAGACAGACAGCAGCATTACATCAGTAAGCCTTTACAATTATCTGATGTACAACAACCACTTTCTATGCTTGAACTTTAGCGTCTCTAGATTATTTATCCTATTTTTACCATACACAGTGATGGCTTTGAAAGTCTTTCAGATGTACATGACTCAAGTTATTGTTCCTTCAGTATTTTCTAGGGTCAGAAGTTGGTGCAGTGCCGTCATACTTTGAATTAAAAGTAATTGTGACTTGCCATCTCTCAGATCTTTGAAACAACTGTTTTTTACATGCATCACCCAGATTGGATAAAGCAGTTTTTAATCTATAAATGGATTCAGATAGTTATGGATAATTTTAAGTATAAAGTCTTGCATTGATTCTAATTGGGTGAAGGTAATTGTGATGGAAAGAGGTGTCAATAGGCCCTGAGTATCACCCAGGGAATATTTCATTCAGCTCATCCCTTTTGTTGAGAAACCAGCCAGAGAATGAGAATGGAAGCTAGCCTATCAATTGCAGCATACGAGGTCAACACCACAACATAATTTAGTTCATTTTCGTAAACTCTAATATGAGCGTTAAAGACAGTATAAGTGCACTCTCCATCACGAAGTCCTTTTGTTTTTGCAACACTCTCAGTCGTGATGCATGAGTGTCCTTCCGCCTGCAGTACGCTAATCAGCTGTTCCGGTCTGCAATCTTCAAAAAGGACAAAAAAAAAAAAAAAAACACAACTAAACAAAGAAAGGAGTGATTCCAAGTGTGACAATAACATGCTGTTTACAAGAGGACACAAGAGGACACCTTTATGAGTCAGAGTACACAGAGATTGAATGAGACTCAACAGACTGAAAGAGCAAGGGGAGAAACTGCTGTGCCAACTGGAGAGCAGGAGCGATTCCAAGCTACCTGGTGGTGCAGGTGTGAAAACTGTGAGCCCATGCCGACAAACCGAAAGAGCTGCTGTCACGGTTAGGACTTGGTAACAACAGTATTTCAGGACCTTTTAAATCACGATACCAGCAGCTTACATGCAGCTGCTTTCTTCAATTTTCAGAAGTTAAATCAGGAAAGTGATATGAAAGTGTTTCTTTGAGTACATTTTCAGCTCTCATAGTTTTCTTATTTCATAACCACATAGCCCATAGTCCACATGATATGTTGACCTAATCAAAATAAACTGTGTCAGCTGTTGAAGGGGAAGACTGAGCAGAAATAATGAACTCTACAGCCGTTACTGTGTCACCCTGATAATGTAGTGTTGTTGCTTAAACTAAGTCAAACTGGTATGCAAAAATACAAAAAATCACAATACATCAGTGTACTGTACAAAAGTAAGTTTGACTGTGCATAATAGACCCAATTAGCTGAGTGCCCTGAAGGTGGAGGAACATGTATGTGTTGTGTCTACAAAATAAAATAGTAAAAAAAAAAAAAAACAGGACCTGAAAAATGCACAAAAAGAGCGTTCACTTTAGAACTTTTTTAAAATGTGCAAATGACAGGGTAGAGTTGGCCCTGTCTGCAGTGGTGCAGTGGTTGATAGCCAAGCTACCAGGATCCCCTTTGGTTAATACACTTATAATGGACCTATTAATTACCTCATACAATCCCATTAAAAAAAACGACCAAAAAGCATACTATCCCTTTAATTATCTGTTTATCAACTAACTCTAAGCCATGTCAGTCTCAAGAGAATCCTACAGGGAATTCTCAGAGGACAACAACCTGTTGACTTTAGGCTGATTAGATGGGTTGAGCAGTAAAGACATTTTAATAAGTGCACAATTGTGTACAGGCTCTCTTTTTCACCTCATTGAATTGCTAAGTTTATGTTGTAACTGAATTTATCTAAAGGTTTTATCCAACAGGATTCAATTAAAAGTTGCCATTGTTTGTTTTGATAGATGTGAGACAGAACGCCTTCATTCCTTTTGTATTATTTTCATTTTTCTTTCACTGAAAGCAAAGGAAAAGAAATCCAGCTTATTTCACCTGAGCTTGGAGGAAAAAGGTGGCATTGTGTGTTGAATGGCATCATAATGCAGCAGAAAACACTATGAACACCTTACAATAGCATACACCAGACACTTGAGGTTCTATTGTAATGCACTGCATATAATCCCACAGGCGGTCACGATATTGTGTCCAGCTTCTGTACACAGAAGTGGCACCGGTGGGGGGTCATGGCAGAAAAACCTTCCGGGGGTTCTTTGCAAAAGGTCTTGAATGCAGCTTGGATAATCTTTCACTAAAACCAGGAACACTAATGTGAAGGAGCCTTTGTTTGTGAGAGAGCTCTAAATGTGTTACACCTGCTGTTATGTTGATGGGAGTGCATTATCATTTGAATGCATATTGATAATTGCAGCCATGTTGTGAGGTAATTAACACTTGAATATATTAACTGAAATTAAATGAAAGGTAAACTTTTTGTTCCAGACCAAAAGGAGAAAGCCTATCTTTGTGTTCTAAGTCGGTGAACTGATGTTAAAGTAGCTGTTTGATTGTAAGGTAATACACATATCCACAAATGCATGTGTCCTAATGGCACACTCAGAGCTATTTTTAATGCTCCAGACTTGAAATATAATAGTAACCATGAGATATAACACCACGGCTGATTCTAAATTGGGTGGAGGGTGAAGGAAAATCATTTTGCTGGCACCCCTAATGTCTTTGGATATAATAGCCTATTAGGTTCCTACTTTATAGCACGGGTACTGCAGTACTTACACCAAACTGTCTCCAACCAGCAGAGGTTATTCAGGCTTGGAAACCTAATGAGAACAATGACCTTGTGTTCCATTTGGACGGGTGAATAGTCTGTCTATCTCTGCACCCACCCTCCGCCACCAACCCTTCCCTCTGCGGACAACCATGCTTAAGATTCTCCTCCCCACTTCATCCTTCATTCTTTCTTCTTTTTAATTCCCCTCTCCATGTTTAGTCATCCTTTCCACCTTCTTTTCTCTCTTTCTTTGTCTCTCTTTCCTGGCCGTGTATTCCATCGGGCTCTGCGCAGGCATCCTAAATACAATTACAGTCCACAGTTGAATGGAGAGGAAGGGTCCTGGGGGATCGCTAGAAACAGGAAATGGTCAGGAGGGTTGGACTGAGGAGGGAACGGCAAATCCCTAATTCAATTGGCTGAACCTTGGCAACAAGCCCCCGGCGACTCTTACTGTGGAATCAGTGGAATCAAACAATGCGGCTCAAACCACAAGAGGGATTTTCATCCACACCGGCAAACACACACACACACACACACACACACACACACACACACACACACAAATTGACACAAATGCATCTCATTTTCTCCTGCCAAGCATTTGGTTCCTCTCTGTTTTTCGTATTCTCCCTCAGCTCGTTTTCATAGCCTGCACAGTACTTTATATTAGCCGCCAATTGCTGGCCTGCCATAATGGTTCAACTCAAGATTCTCACCGAGTGTCCATGTCTTTGCATGTTGTTCTATGCTGTTAAGATAACAGGAAAGATGATCAATATCTGCTCGGCGTGTCAGTGATCATGACCTCTAACCCAGAGTTTATGGGTTACAATTGATTATCGAGCCACTGTGTTGTGCTTGTGAACACTAAACGCACTCACACACAAACAGACATGCATAATGGTAGGAGTGTGTGTGGAGGAAGGATAAGAAAATCAATGTGCACTGACAACAAATCTTTTAATCTACACTGTGGGTGTCCATCGGCAACCCGGAGAAAAGGCCAGTCAGCATGTGTATGAGCATTAAAAATGAATGTCTGCTGGCATGAATAAAGAGTGAGCTGTAAGGAAATCTGTTGCGTCACTTTATAAATAATTTCAGGCCTCCTCCGAAAGTGGAAGCAGACATTCCAGATTTCTCCTCCTCCAACTTATTTAACTAACTTCAAAAAGTGGAGTTTTAAGATAAGAAGTGCCAGCTCCTCTGTAGGTGAGTGTGATAGCACAGGCCAGCATCGTGCAATAACCAGGGGTGGATACAGAGGGGTGGCATAGGCCTGACTTGGGTGACCAACCCAATACTCTTAAATGTGATTGGCTAATTGCCCTGTCACAGGCAGGACTTGGGGCTTTGTTGCTACTGGCTGCTGGTAGCTTAATTTTCTTTAGTAATTCCTTATTACTGTATAAAATAAATATTTATTCTGAGTCTTTTTGGTTTCTTAATTTTTGCAAGATGTCATATTTATTTATTTATTTCTTGATCTTATATTATTTTACATTTTAATGCCTTTATTTCCTTAATGTTGTCTGTCTTTTTAATGTTATTATTGTTTCATGTTTAACTCTATGAAGCACTTTGAATTGCTCTGTGTGAATTGTGCTTCATAAATAATCTTGGCTTAAAGAATTAGCCTAAGAAAATGTAATCGTACTCCCCACACGTGTTACTTTTTAAAGTTAAAATGTATTCCCAGGTATGTAACACATGTAGATACTTCAATATATTCAAAGTAGTGTGTGCAAAAGTTGCCCCCCCCCCGTCCAAAAATGTAGGTTTCCCCCTCACAATAACAAACCTAACCTTTCATTAATGCCATGGAATGTTACTTTATCTAAATAGATACATTCACCCATTGGTTAAATAGTTTCTTGCATGTTGGGATCAAGTAAAAAGATGATTTATTCAAAGGTACTGATTTTGGTTTGTGTCAACTTTAATGACCTCTTCAGACAAAGTGGTACAAGCCATGTCTTTGTTGATCTTGTCCAGTGTAAGAATAAGTGGTGTTGTCATTGACAGTCAAATAGGGAAACCACTCACTGTGAATCTTTTCGGTACACCAAGGAAAATAATCATTAGGGTCTATTGTGCTTTTGAAGGGCATATAGAAACCTGCTTTAACTCTGTTTCAAAAAACTTGCCACTAGGCTAAAACATAGAGGTTGCTCCAGACTTTTTTTTTTTTTTTGGATACAAACTCAGTGAGTACTTATTTCCTCTTGGCTGACTTACCTAAAAAAGTAAGTTGGAGAGATGAGGTGTAAAAGCAAGGGATCCGTCCTCAAGTCTTAGAAATGGTACTCAAAAATAACCTCAATTATTTATTTATTTATTGCATCATATCACCCCCTCTCTCTGTATCGTCCTCCTGCTCTCCCTAAAGCCTCCATCCTCAGCAGGGCTTCCTCTGTTGCTCTAATGCCTGTGTGAATAGCAGTATTAGGCCCCATCCCCTCACTGATAATTTGAACAAAGTGGAGGATCGATGCAGAGGGCACACACACACACACACACACACACACACACACACACACACACACACACACACACACACACACACACACACACACACACACACACACACACACACACACACACACACACACAAGAACAAGCACAAGCACAAGCTCACACTCACACACAACAATATAAACATTCACATTTCCACACAATTGCACACTGGTGCATCGCCATCCACACAGTGGACTGTAGCACTGGAATCAATACAACTCAGAGGCAGGATTTTTCCTCTGCATGTACAATGCATTCTCAGGACGTTTCTGCACAGAGCATGCCATGGAAAAGATATGAAAAACAATGTGTTGATTCAAGTGCTTTGAGATTTGGTGGTTGCAACCAACCCCCAGTTGAAAAACACAAACAACACTGAGAGCATGTTTCATAAAATATATGTATGTTCTGGACCAAGGTGCAATGAATGATGCATTTGCAGTAAATCAGGGATGTTCTGACTTTTTTTGACAGGGGGGGGGTCCAACTGGGGCTCTGACTTGTACAAGGATTGCATTAACTATTTGTTGACACACATGCCTGACTGGCATTTATTCACCATGTCTGTCTCCCTTAGTCATATCCCCTTTACCTACAGTAAGGCACTATAAACCCATATCAATATTATATACTTTTCTAAGGATTCAGAAATGTGATGAATTTCAGGAGTATAAAGTATAAAGCCCCATCAGAAGGACATGAGCTACATTTGCTCCATACATGCACAATAGCTAGCATTAGCACAGCCAAATGAGTTGTGATAAAAACTGTCAATCATAATTTACAGTTATGGTGTCACCAGAGGTGGCTTGTTGTATTTCAGGTTGGGCTCATGCCACCCAAGGCTCTTCCCTGGACACGCCCTGATTGAAGGAGCTTGCCGATGCTTTAACCTTTGTCTACCTTTTATGTGCCACTGCACAGCGTACCATTGTGAAATCCATTCACTGAATAAGCCCCTGATTTAGGTACCATTAGCCTTTGCCTCCCCATGTATTAATACCTGGCTACATACGTGTACACATGTATGTGTGTGTATTCCGTAAAAATAAATGCCTTGGCTTTTATGGAATATCTCCCTCGGGGAGAAAAAGAGCAGTCAGCTGAGACTAACAGGCAGGTCTAAGTGAAAGTGTGCTGATGTAGGAGCTTACCACATCCCATTAAAACAGGAAATAGATTTGATCACGGCCTCCAGATGTCCTTCTTTCAGGACCACAGCACTATAAATGTCAGAGCGGACTGTCAGTGTTTGTCTTCTCCCAGGAAGCATTTTTGTTCTGCTTGCTGATGGAGAACCACAAGACTGCTTATAACGTCTGTTCCCCCATACATATGTGGACACCACAAGGTCTGCAGCAATCACATCGTCCTGATGAAAAATACATCGTAATGATGTTCCTCTTTTTTATTATTGTTGCTCCAAAATTAGATGTTTTTTTGACAGAGTGAAAAATGTTGTTTTGAGTCCCTGCAGTGGGTTTTGAAAAAGGAATGAGATGTATCAAAAAAGGAAAGGAAATAAGGCTGGTGTGTGTGTGTGTCACATTTGTCAGTTGAAAAGATACAAATGAGTAATGCTTTGCTACTTGTCTGCATATTTCAATTTGCACTCATTCAAATCTGTCCCATTCTGTTTGCTGTAGACCATAAGAAAATAAGAATGAGGAAGAAGTAAGGAAACAAAGACATTACCTGTGTGGTGTTGGTTTCTTTGAAGTTGATTCCTCAGAGGGGAAGTATTAGCTTAGTAATCTATGCTTTAATCAAACTGTCAGCTGCAAAGTGTAACTGAATTCAATAACACATTGTTAATGGTATTTAAGTTCTTCTTGTATTACTTATACAATGTTGCTTTGTTAGAGGTTTAAATTATAAGACCAGAGCAGAAAACAGCAGCAAACCAGGAGCTAAACTTTTATACCAACAGTCTGAGATATAATGCTGAATAATATAAACCTTATTTTCACACTGACTGTTTACTCTTACCGGGTTGTCATGATACCAAAATGTTGAGCTTTGATAGGATATTTTTAAAAATGAAACAACATTGATACTTGTTTTGAGACCACAACAGTAAAAATTGAACTCCTGGGCACTCAAAACAGTTTGTTACTTTTTATTTTCAGCTTACACAATGTGCTCATGTAGGAAAGCAGACCAACATTTGACACACTGTTAAGCCAAAACATACATTTTCATCAAAATATTGTATCCCAAGAATAAAATACTTCCTTAGTGATGTATACTACCAGTCAAAAGTTTGGAAACACCTTCTCATTCAATGGTTTGTATTTATTTTAATTATTTTCAACCCTGTAGATTAATACTGAAGATATCAAAACTATGAAATAACATATATGGAATTATTTAATTAACAAAAAAGTGTTAAACAAAGCAGAATATGTTTTATATTTTAAATTCTGTAAAGTAGCCCCCTTTTTCCTTCATGACAGCGTTGCATACTCTTGGTATTCTCTCAGTCTGCTTCATGAAGTGGTCTCCTGGAATGGTTTCTAATTAACATGAGCCTTGTCAAGAGTTCATTTGTAGAATGACTTGCCTTCTTAATGTGTTTGAGACCATCAGTTGTGTTGATCATAGGTAGGGTTAGTACACAATGGATAGCCCTATTTGACTACTGTTAAAAATGAAAACCATTGAATGAGAAGGTGTGTCCAAACTTTTGATTGGTAGTGTACATGCAGTGACAGAGGGCGGAGCTGACACACACACACACACAGCAGGTAGGAAGAAGAGTAACTTCAGCAGCAAACAAAGACAGTCTGGTACCTTCTTGCACATTTATAGATACATTTATGAGTTGTTAAGAGCATAACTGCTGTGACACAATCAGAAAATCACTTATTTTTGTCTACTTCCACCACTTTGTTTTCTCCACCGCTGCACTCTCTCATTACTTACACTCTTTGTCAACCACTGCTGCTCGCTCTCCCTCGCTCCTGCTTTTGTGGTAACAAAAATGTTGATTACTCTATTCTCTGAGTTGCTGCCGCGGCTGTAACTCTATAGTGTCCTGTTAAACATCCTGATTCAGTGACAGAGTTGTTATTGTGCATATCCAATATCCAATTTATCATCTCTTTCATCATACATTTTAGTTAGACTGAGTTCACCGCCATATTGACAGTCTGTCCGTCAGTCTGTCTGTCAGTCTGTCTTTCTGTCTGTCTGCCTTTTTAATCAACAAACTTGATTTCCTCTGTCTCTATTTTCAAGTCATTTAAGCAAAGTGCAGGGAAATGCTAATAAACAGCACACATTCACCTGATTAAACACAATATTTCCTGTATCTCTCCCTCTATCTGGACTATCTTTGTCAATTAAACCCTCTAAGGATGCCATTCTCATCTCTGCCAGGTCAGCGGACAATTTTATGCACCCTTAGGTTAATTGCTGTACTTCATTCAACAACATCAAACACGCCAGATAAAACCCCACTTCATGTCTGCTTTTGTTTCTGCTCAACACGCTTGTTATGACTTTCACATCATCACACTAAACCAGGAATAATGTGACTGTTATGAGGTGCCATGGGTGTACTGTATGTGCAGGTGTAAGGAGGAAAGCAAAGAGACAATGATGTGAGCTCATTAGTGTGTATACATACATGGGCACATCTGTCTTTGTCAGATTCATCACTGATAATTGAAACAGACTTCCATTATGAAGAACAGTAAATTGAATTTTCCTCCTTTTAACGCACAATTACTCTTTATTGTATATGACCACAGGCATCATAAGTTTTCGGAGCTCATCTGAACGATCTACGTGTCTGCACACATACACACGCATTTGTTGAGCATGTGTCATATGAAATCAAACACTGATTAAGACTTTTGCATTTGCAACTGTAAAGCAGTGTAAAAGAGGAGTGATTTTAATCTATACTGTGGCTGTAATAAAGGAACAAATATAGTCTTCATCTGCCTTTTATGTTATTTGCTGATTTTTCCTGAAGCATTCCAGCCTCTGTATTCACTTCTGAGTTATTAAAACTGTATGAGAGAGGCTGATTTCTTGCCATCAGCAGTAAAAAACATTATTTTCTGATAATGTCAGTGTGTACAGAAAAGCCTCAAGGTTCCAGAAAGATGGAGAAATGCCTGCAAAGAGTAATCATTTTTATTGACCTGGAATAATGGGTACTAAAAATAGCGAGCTAAAAATAGAACAAAGCGAATGGGAGATGAAAATCTGGAGAGAGATTGCGTTTAGGTACTTCATGTTAACAGGAAATATCACAAAAAAACGAGTCTGTTGAAGGCTTATAGAACACAGGATGTCTCTTAATATTTGTGACTGATGATACACAAGCACTGTAGTTATTGTGGCTGCATCCTCTGATGTAATCTGATATACATTTGTTGATTAACTTGTCTACTGTCAAGTATTTGAAATGTATCAATAGTGTTTGGGACGTCCTTAAAATATATTTATTCGAGATGAAGTATGGATAAAATAGCCTTTTTTTGCAACCACCTAACTTACCTGAAAATGTGTTAGTCTTCAACTATAGTTGGATATGTTTGTAAAACTAGAAAAAAATCAGTAACCAGAACAGATTGAAGAAAATGGGACATTCTGAAGTCTTAATTTTCAGCCATTAAGATGCTATATGCAAAGTAAAACCACTGCTAGTTAAAGCTGCTGTTGGTAGTCATCAGTTCTTAGGGAGATTGGGAATGTGAACTCTACCCCTCCCCTCTCTGTTTATCGTAACTCAGCCCACAAAAGATAGTTGTGCGCGTTCCATGAGGAAGTAGTTGCTTCCCAGCCAATCAGGGCGACATAGTGGAGCCGCCACTCGACCAATCAGGACAGAGGGTTGGGGAGTAGCTCTGATTGGTCTGTGATAACGTGAACGAGGGGAATAATAACATTGCTTGATACAAAGGCATTGGAAAACACAGAGATTTCGCCATTATCTCAAATTACTTCACTTATAGATGAGTACCGGTGTGTATTATGACCTTTTCTCCAAACCCAGCTGAAAAAAAGTAAAAGGTAAAAGGTTTTACACCATACCAACAGAAGCTTTACTACTTTATAGACAAACATACAGAGTTTAAAAGGTGACCTTAAACATCATTATTAATGTGTTGAATATATTGATGAAAGAGAACCACTCAAAGCTCATGTGAGGAAATTCCATTTTGTGTTATTTTGGCATCCACAGAAGAAAGCGGTATCATTTATCTCTATGCTAATCTTGTCCTGTACTTGTTTAAGTAATGTTTGCTGACAATACAATAATCCTGCTGTCTCTTAACAATCACACATTTACCTCACTGCAAATCTTAACCAGACCACCATGTGAAAATATAAAGGCCCTGCCTGTAGCGGACTGTTAAACACATCCTCTGATGTGGCTAAGGCATTAAAAATGACTTTGCAGAAACATTATTTTTGCTGATGGTCTGGTTTGATTTTGTAGGCCACACAGATACATGAATATTTATCCCAGTCTGCTTTATAACCAGCTAAAAACACACTCACTGGAGCTTTAAGAAGCATCACTTTAAAATAAACTGTCTCAATAAGAAAGATATGGAAACATGTCGAAACTTTTCAGGCTGAAGTAAATCGGGGAATATGAGGAGCTGGAGAAATAAAATATTGGACAGCCTGATTCAAGAGGGGGCGAACAAATATATATTTCTCCAAGACATTTTATTTGACAATGAAATACAGGGATTGCCTTGGAGGCATTGTTGGAGCTGAGGACATTACTTCAAGAGCACAGAATGAAGGTAGCCGCAATATTGGGTGAATGACAAATAACAAGGCCCGGGCAGTCAGTGTCCCAATTGAGCGAGACAGTGCAGTCTGCAGGATTTGTGGAGTTTGGTTCAGAGTCACTGTTATATCACCAGCGTGTGGATTGTTTGTGCCTGTGGAGAAAGTGAAGCTTTCCTAAAGTTTGACTTAGACTGAAGGCCAGATATGTCACACAGATGTCTGTTGGTGATCCAAAACCACAGCCTTAGTGTCAGAAAAATGGAGGATTCAGTGGGGTTGCAGAAGTTTTTGAAAAGAGATGATGCAGGTGCTAAGTTTAATGTCAAGACAGAACAGGATGGGGCCCAGTACAAAGACCTGAGGGACCCCAAAGGGCTACAGTCCAGAGATGCTCACATTTCACAGTACTATTTTAAGCTGTTTACACAAGCCTTCTTCTCTCAAAACAAGTAGTAGAGGCATCAGAGTGCACACCAGGTGGTGATTGATATTTCCAATCTGAGTGGGTAGGTGCTGAAGTGACAGGGATGATTTTAGCCTTGTGATGATCTTGAACAAGATTCATTGGGATTCAAAGTCACAGCCATCAAAACAGTCATCAAATAGATGAGATTGCAAAGGAACTGTAAATAACTACAAGAATACACAAAAAATGTCACACGAGGATGAATCTCTCACACTGTTTTACTTTGTATCTTGGACTCATCCACTGGGGAAGAATCCCATCCCCTCCTAATACTTCTTCAACTACAAATAATTGACTGTCAATTACATGTCTGGTGCTTCTTATAACCTAATAATCTATGACAGAAAATAAATGTTCTAAAATTATGGTAAACCAACTTTACTGAGACAGTTTGATGCACATGATGACGGTACAACAACATATGGGGCGACGCCTGTGAGCAAGTTCAAGCAGGACACTCGTGCTCCTCTGATCACACACTCCACAATCACATGACCCTCTCCCAGCATAGTGGTCTATTTAAGAAATTTAAATTCTGTCTTAAGCTAAATGCCAAGAGGTGACAAAACAGTCCTAATTGAGCACATGGATCACAGAGTGCGGGTAAAAAATGTCAAATGCTACCACCACCAACCTTTGGTCCTTCTCGCAGGTTAATGTCTACATGCCTGTGCTGTAGAACTGTACCACTTTATCTCCATTGTCTTGATAAAAAAAACTACCAAACTGTGCTCCAAGATGTCATCTGTCATCTGTGCTTGTTTACATCAAGGTAGTGTAGAATTGTGGCATTGTGGCAGTGGATTAACATTATACAGCCCGAGCAAGTGGCAGGGCTGTAGACACAACGTATCACCATATATCAGGCCTATGATAATAACATTTTTAACCACTGGCTTGTAATTCTGGTGTGGACTAGCAAGGGCGTTGTCCAGTCCTGTTGTCCAGATGATATTTTTGGAAAGATTGATGCTGCTTTAAAGAGAAATGCCATCCTGTCAGACGGAGAAAGAAAACAGTATTTTTGGTTCAGTGAATTACTTCACCTCCCCCTCTACCCCCCTCTGGACCCTTGATTTAAAGACCACAATGGATACACACAAAAAAAGTTGGCTGCAGCTGTTATTGCTAAAGCTTGTTTGGTCAGCTGCCAGCTGCTACTGAAATCATCACAGAAGTAGAGAGGAAACATCTATTTAGTGGTTTCCCAAACTGTGCAGTTCTACCCTTTGAAATTTGATTTGTGTGCTTTGGGCTATCATTTAATTATATTTGATCCTGTAAATTCATTACTGCAAGATGTTTTTTACAGGAAAACTGATTGACGTTAGATAATAGTTAGAAGTTTAACCAGGATAAGGAAACTGGATTAGTAGAAGTCAGTGCACATTTGAAGGGGAGGATTAAAATGTTTTGTTGTGAGAAAAACAAACCAATGTGGACAGATTTAATTTTTTATTTTTTGAATACCCGACAATTACTGTAAATGTAATCTTTCAAGCAGTTCCAAGAATAAGAAGCCGTACTGTAAAGCGCCCTTTTCCTTTTCAAAGATAACTGATTTTCAGAGGTCATCTTGTCTGCTGTCTCCGATGTTCCTGGCAGCTAGACCAGAACAACACAGTTTATTTGTCTTTAGGTAATTGAAAGCTTCCAGAGATTCCCCGATACCAAAGCCATACTGTCGGAAAAACAAAGCCTGTTCTTTCATGTTTTGTTTTCTCCATTTTCTTTATCTCTATGGACAATCAACCTAAAGCTCATGTCAATGTCACACAAAGCTCCCCTTGTAGAAAAGTTTATAGCTCAAAAGCGAGGGTATCATGACATGGCTAACATCAGATTACTTCTCTTAGTTTACATGTGGTCATCAGGATTTTTTGCAGTGTCTTTGGAGTTGTGTGAAATTCTCCAGGTAGGGTTTGGATCTTTATGGTTCCATTTTTTTGCCATGACACTTTTATTAGATACTGAGAACAGCAGTGTGGGTTGACAGTCTCACACCTGACTGGCCAATCTGAATGTGTCCCTCGATGACTGCGGCGCCTCAGCGATAGCCGCCTTGTTTCCTGAAGTGCTGATTTGCTGGAGTTGACAGGTGTGATTGTACCAACAATGAATCCTTGCCTCGTAGGATCAAAACACATTCATTCATTAAATCTCTCCAGATCACTCCTCTTGAGCTTTATGTATGCAGTGGCCTTTTCCCTGAGTTACCAGCTGACAATCACTGGTTAGCACCCATCTATGGGAGCATGGCTGTGTGTCAGCTAACTGACATTTGAATGGCCTCCTCACTCACTGTGTAGTGTTCAGGTGTCAACACCTTTGTCTGGCCTTGACAGGAAGTCAGCTCTGATGGATATGACACTGCAGCTCCTTGACATTATTGCTCTCATTGAGAGGTCCGAAGGAGTCCACACCTACAGGACACAGGGTGTGTCTGTTTCTGCATTTCACATACACACACTTTCACACGCCCGCACACACACACACACACACATGTAGTGAGCACAAAGGCATGAAGCCAAATGGTGTAATCCTTCAATGATCCATCAAGTGTTTGAGCAGTCATTGTGTCCTGACCGTTAGCTGAGCGAGGAGAGCATCTTTGAGATGGTAATGTTTGCTGCTCTCATTTAGCGCATAGCCAAGACAAAATGCCAACTGCTAATCAGCCATGTGTGTAACAGAGACAGAGAGGGAGAGAGAGAGAGAGATAGACTGAAAGAGGGGGGCATTAAGGCTCTTCAGAAACCCTCATGGACAATCTCTCTCATTATTTGTGTGGATAACCTATCATAACCCAGCCTTGGCCAGTAATTGTGTTTTGTTGTGTGTCTTCTGGAATGCAGTGTTGGCTCAGTATTAATGTACAAAGTAACAATAGCAGCTATGAGCGCACAGTCACTAGTTTAGCCGGTGACAGTAAGTGCCACCCAAAGGTGAAACTGCAAAGTGAAGGGGGTATGAATCAGGTATTCTAATAGTCCCAAGCCTTTTAATATGATACTTTTCTGTTCTTACTTTGTGAATCAACAGAGCTAAACTCAACTTTTTTTTAAAGCTTACAAACCAGAAAAGAAAAACACTCATACTCTTATAACTTTTTTACGTGTATCCTTAATAATTGTAAGAACAATAACTATTAAAGTGACAGTGATGATTTTAGCCTTGTGATGATCTTGAACAAGATTCATTGGGATTCAAAGTCACAGCCATCAAAACAGTCATCAAATAGATGAGATTGCAAAGGAACTGTAAATAACAACAAGAATACACAAAAAATGTCACACAAAGATGAATCTCTCACACCGTTTTACCTTGTATCTTGGACACATCCACTGTTGAAGAATCCCATTCCCTTCTAATACTTCTTCAACTACAAATAATTGACTGTCAATTACACGTCTGGTGATTCTTATAACCTGACATGTATGGCAGAAAATAAATGTTCTAAAATTAAGGTAAACCAACTTTACTGAGACAGTTTGAGGCACATGATGACGGTACCACAACATATGGAGCAACGTCTGTGAGCAAGTTCAATTAACAAATAATTAATAGTTTTTCAGCTCAGAGTATTAGTTTTTTTTATCACTCTTGTATTTTCTGTTAGTACTCTTGCTTTGAATCAAGACTTGAGTACTTTCAGATTCCGAAATGACAATAAAGTGTACTTAAAGCTCCTTTGAGGAACTTTTATCTGCTAATGACACAGACTGACATTAATATTGTCATCATTCTATGAGATCCAAAAGCAAATAAAACCATTAGCGGCAAAGGCTGTTTTTCATTATGAGTGCCTGAAAATGCTGCGACAGGGTAGGTTTCAGGCAAGACAATACACAGCACCCTAAAAAAACGGCCTTTTTTTTTTTTTTTACATTTTCCACAGCAAAGATTCTCAATGTATGATACATTTGACTGACACAAGCACAGGACAAAATGTGTAAGGTAAAAGATTTACTGCTTAGTCCACAGGTGGCACCATTAGCTAAAAGTTCCTCACAGGAGCTTTAAATCCTTAAATTTATTTAATAAAAAAAAAAAAAAATTAGTTAAAACAATGATGCAACTTTCTCTTAAGCTATAACAGTACTTATAAAATTACAAATTAAGGGATTTTAAAGTATGTAGATCTGAAGTATTAAATTGTTTGTTACACCAGATGGAGAGATTTTAATTTGATTTTTAAATATTATCACTAAAATTTAAATAATAGCTTAATTTATACCAAAATAAAACATAACATTTACAAAGCAATTATTTGTATTAAGTAATCTGTTTATAAAACAACTCACCTGTTTGTTGTACAATACCATCTGCTTGTGTGGGAGATTTTTATCTATATCATATTTTAACATCAAGTAATTAATGCCACATTGTTCTAATACAAGTAACAACAAATCACTCAAATCTAACAATAATGAACCACCAACTTTTACATTTTTGTTCCTCTAACACAGCAACAGAAGTATCCAGATCATATCCCAGACATTGAAAGCAGCACCTGTCCTCGATGTATTCAGTAAAAATGAAAGGAAGAGCAGGAAGTATCCACCCAAACACAGCAACACGTGCATGCCCACACAAATGTGCAGCATGATGCACTGGGATGTTTGGGCGCATTGTGTGGTGCACTGTGATGTTGGGGGCGGACATTTAACAGATGGTGCTCGCTACCTCCCAGGATAGTAATGTTCAATTATCTGTGTCCAATTTACACCTTTTTAATGGGCGAGAAAAGACAGGGAGAGAGGAAACAGAGAGAGAGATGGATTAAATGAAATCTATGATGGACAGCAGACACAGCGGGGGGTTTAACAATGACAGGAAAATGACGTGTTGATTTTTTTGTAATAGGAAGCTGGATTGTGTGCATTTTTTCTCCGAAGGATTCATCGCTGTGAAGCACCGCGGCGTCCACTCCCATCCCCCTCACACAGCTCCCATGGGCTCGCTCCTGTGGATAGCACTAATAGGAGCATGTTGAGGTCAACTTTAATTTGATGTGTGGGGGAAAAAGCAAACAAGTCCCTGTGTTTTAAATGTATTTATTTAGTTCAATTGTAACACTTGGATGGAATTAGTTCCAGTTCAATTTGCTTAAAATGACCCAGATGAGTTCAAATTTGTCTTTGGTAATTGAACACAGTTTTTCTTTTGTTCCTCTGTAAATATAAGCTGAGGCATGAAATGGAATTTATTCATGTCTCTCTGCTTCCCTGCCTCGGGTGAAGGGTAACGGGTGAGGCAGGGTGAGTCACTGCCTGTATATGTTTTTATGTATGTATCATTTTCTATGTATAGTCTGCCTATATCAAGTGTTTTCTCTGTACCAACAATGATGTTATTACAGACACATTTAAAACCTGCAGTCACTAAAATAGAGCTTAAAGTCCCTATATTTTATACATACAGTTTGGTATATGTGAATGTGAAAATGGTTATGGGGATTGGGGATCAAAGGGGCATGATGAAGGACCTGATCCCATAGCGTTGGTGCTGATATCTGAATCAGCTGCTATCGAGTCTCATGAGTCCCATGACATCTTGTTATAACTCTAGATGAGTGATAAACACAAACAAACTACATCTACAAAGTCCTTGAATATAATTGAATTACCACCACACAAAAAAAATATTTGTGGTGGTCTGTTGCTTGCCTTGATGTCTGAAAATGGGAAGAGCTCCAAAGTTTGGCTTCATTTTACCAAACTAAAAGATAAGAAGAACCAAATGCACACAACCTCCGATATCCTGTATATAATACCTTCATTCCCAGCGCTTTTGTACATAGCTAACTCTAAATATTCTGCGCCTTTTCATTTTATCCATATTTATATCTTATTTTATTCCTGATTTCTATTAATATTTTGACTTTTTTCATACTGTGTTTAAGAGCATTCTGTAATAACTGAATTTTCTGATTCTAATATCGACCAATATTGATTTGTCTGGGACGATACTGATACCAATTATTAGCAGGTCATGAGACTGATAACTGATATTTTAAACTGATGTGCTTTCATAGTAAAAATAAAATAAATAACATCAAAATTTTAAATTTGAAGTATTACAAAATTGTACAGAAGACTTAGTTTAAATACCTTTTAGCAAATGTTTATTCAGAACTGAAACTTTATAACTTTACATTATGTCTAGAGTCTGGCCAATCAGATAGTGTTGTTGGCGGGACATCAGGTGAGACAAAGTGGAAAGCAACCCAACAGACCCAGAGGGAAAGCCATCGACAGTGGAACCAAAGTAGTGCACTTTTTGATTAATAATTTTTTTGGCTATTGGTAAAAGTAAATACTGATTTAGATAATTGGCCATGGCTGATAATTATTTGACCTCTTGTGGCAAGCACACCCAAACTTTGAAGCAAGTCCCGTTAATTAAAAACAGTAATCCAATGAAAACATGTGTGCTGGAATTGCAGGATAAAAGTTGGTTAGCTAATTAAACAAGGTGACAAAAGTTTACATTATGATGTGGTCAAAGTCAGGTCAGTAAAATGACTAGAAGCCACGGTTAAAATCATGATGAAACAATTGAATAACAACATGTTTAACTTTCTAAAACAAGCTCAAATCAGCCTAGAATACAGTGTTGAAACTACTGATGCTTGAGCTTTTTCAAAGCAATTATTAACATTAAAATACAATCATGTAATTCCTTTTCACTAGAAACATGGGTCTTTCCTTATCAGCAAACAATAGAAAGTTAATCAATAGTGGTATCGATTAAGACTCAGATCTCTAAGGAGTCCTCCTGACAAAGAGAACCTGTAAAGACTCTCTTAAGTCAGCCCTGCAGGAGACTTCCACACCCACACAGCTACACAAACATACAACAGGAAAAACAGATGAGATGGGATAGGATGGGGGTTTTGCACAGCTCTGAAAAACATCAGTAATGTTAATACATGAAAGAGAATGGAAGCAGTACATTGTGCCTTGGTATGGATAGTGTTTAAAAAGCATAAACTGATATGAGTTGTGTTCTGTAAAGGAAGCATATGCCATTTTGAGTTTGAATAATTCATACAATTACACTCAACTCTGTGCTTTTATGAAAATTTGAGCAGTTTTTGCATGCTTAATATGAGAAATAAGGGTTATAATACGGTATTGTACATAACTACTCCACCTACTCAATGAGGGGGAGGTGAGCAGTGACATTTTGGCTAACAGCTGCTCTCCCATACATCTCTAAGGAATAAAAGTCTGGCAAATAACAGTGTTTCCTGCTGAATAAAAGTTTTCTAACGGTGCAGGAGCCTGACAGCATTACTGCTATTATCTTAATAATATAGACTGTGCTTGGAAGACATTTGCAAATTGGTACCATACAAAGGTAGATTTGGGGTTGGGTAAAAAATTGTATACATTTGAGAGGTAATTTAGAAATGGAGTAACTAGTAGGTCCTTTGAAATTGTGATGAACATCTTTGTATGTAGTGGAGAAGCTGGGTTGCAGGAGACCTCGGTGCAGAGGATCCTTGTAGGAGGCCTGGCTGACCTGGTTATCTCAAGCTGCCTTAACTCCCATGGGAAACCTGTGTGTTGCATTCACTGCTCAGCTCTCTACAGCAGGAAGCTTCATTAGAAACTCTCCTCCACCTCCTCCTGTCTATCATGGGTGTGTTGGTGGGATTGTGTATTTTGGTTATGTCTTGTATTTATGGGAATCCACATTACCCACACACACTTGCTTTGAGCTTGCTTTTTTTTTTTTTTTTTTTGGGGAAACTCTTTATGAATAATGCAAGCTATTGAAGTGGGATGAATGCACACACACGCACACACACACACACACGCACACACACACACACACACACACACACACACACACACACACAAACCAAACAAATACACACAAACACACACACACAAGGTTAACAATTTTTTTCCCTGCTCTTCTCCCTTCATCCACTCCTCTTCTCCTCTCATCTTCTCCACCGGCCCACCCAGGGATAAAACCGCAGTGAATTGTTGATTATTTTTCTCAAATAAGAAAAGAAAAAACACTTAAGAAACCATTAAGTAGAAACCTGTGGGTGTAGAGATGAAATGGAGGACAAGGGAAGACAAAAGAGAGAAAGCAGTGGTCTGGAGTTTGAAAGCGGGAGGAATCCACATGTATCTAGAGCCCTTTCTTCCCCCCTTTATCCTCCAGTGAGCTGCTGCCCACTGAGACAGGCTGCAACCCTGATGCCCCAGAGACTACCTATTACCATCATTACAAAAGACCTCTTACTCTGCAGCACTTTATGCACACACATGCACAAACCAGCATGTAAATGTGAACCTCTGCTGCTGGAAGAGCTCTCAGAATCTTCACACACACGTGCACAAACATGCAAGATTCATCAGGGGTGAACGGCCCCACAGGTCCCAAGCTTTCAGTCCCTCCTCTCAGAAGTCTATTCTCCTCACACCTTTTCTAAAGTCACAAGAAACACAATGCTCCAAATAGAATGGGATATAAAGGTGATGGTTTGAAAATACCAGGTAACAGCCTGGCTATGACTGAAGCAATAACAATCACAGGGAGCTTGCGTCGTTTGATGCCAAACGGTCCCTCGAGGGTGAAGCTCACCGGTCAGCTCCCCACAGAGACCCCGGTGAACACTTTGCCAATTTACCATCATTCTAGCCCCTTTGTAATGCAACACAGCACAAACATGCCTTTGTTCGCTGACCTTTGAATAATTCAGCGCGAGCAAAATGCTACGACACATTTTTGATCAAAGTCGCACTATCAAGGGGAGGAGGCATTTTTCCAGACGCTCTATGTTTCCTCTCAAGTGAGGATAAAAGCTTCCCTCCTCAAGACCATCACCGACTAACAGCGAGGATAACGCCGCAAAATAGAAAATCCCCTCTGAAATATAAGACAATCCATATGTTTGAATTAAAGCGAGCACCTGCAGCTGAATGAAGCATTACCGTTGTATTACTGCCTATCCTGTAGGGATTTGACCTCCGAATGGGGGGGAAAAATGAAGCTTGTATTATGTGAGAGTTTTCCTTGGAATTGTGCTGTCCCTTCACCCGGTGACGAATGGCTGGAGATTACAGGCTGGTGACCGGGCGTGCACATCCACTTCAAAGCTTTGTCTGCAGGAAGCCATTTGTTACCCTCGAGGCATCTATCACAATATAACTTCACCTTCTAAACTATTCATTTGGAGAAGCAGTGGAAACAAAAAGCATCCGCTGAGTTATAGGCTGCACCTGCACTGTCCATCATCTAACAGCAGTACCTGTGTGACACTGTGCTGTTTGTGTGTGTGTGTGTGTGTGTGTGTGTGTGTGTGTGTATGTCCATGGGTGTGTCCATCATCCAACAGCAATTCCTGTTTGACTTTTCTTGTTGGGGAGATTCATGATTTCGATATCCCTCGGGTGTTTTGTGGAAATTGAAATGTGCTTCTCGAGGCAGGAGAATTTCTAAAAGGCTTTAAATGGCAAAATTTTATATGCTGTGTGTGCGTGTGCGTGAATGTGCACACACTCATATTTGCTTGTTGCGGTCAAAGGGCAGTTTTTATGTGATGACCATAATCAAACCAACACTTGTCATTTTATCTTTTCTCTTCTGGGCTGACCCTCGCCCACACTCCCCACTCCCTCTCTCCTCTCACCATCCTCTGCACTATGCTGAATAATAATCCTGCATACTATATTACCCACAGTAACACGATAAGAGAGGATTGAAGATTTCTGTGATTGGGGCGCTGCCATAGTTACAGTCCAGAGGGTGTCTGAGATGGGTTTGATGCTCCTGTCTTGTCAGTTTTTTAAGACCAGAACACACTCATCAAGAATTCATCAAGTGCCAAATGGAAAAAAGTCAAATAGTAAGCTGAGAAGTTTGGACTCGTGTGTAGAAATAAACAGAATTCTGAATGGACCCCTGGGTCAAAATTCATGTTGACTTTACTTTTTATTTATTCTGTGTCCAAAGAGTTTGGTTGTTTGTCAGGCTTTTGCTTTTAACACCAGACAAACCCATGGGTCTGTTTCTAGAGGCCCCAGATTTCTTATACTTGAAGTTGTTCTCATACAATACCAGAATCAGAATCCAACTGACATTGTCTCACAATATCATTGTTATAGATCAGTGGACTCAGCTCAAAACCCATTTATTTATTTAGACTTGCATATGCAAATGAATGATCTGTTTGCTTGTTTTATTTGTAAAGCATTTTGTGACCTCTGTATTTGAAAGGTGCTAACAATAATAACAATAATAATAATAATAATAATAATAATAATAATAATAACAACAATAACAACAATAACAATAATATTTATTAGAATAATGGTAATAATAATAATGATAATAATAGTAACAGCTACTACAACATCATCATCAACAATAATAATAAAAAATAATAATAATAATAATAATAGTAATAGTAGCTATAATAGCAAAAAATCATAGTATTAATACTATTTATTAATAAGCATTAAAGCATTAATAATAATACTGATAATTAGTATTAACAATAATACTAATAATAATATTGATATGAATAGTTATGATTGATATTATTATGAATTATTATTTAATCATATATGTTATTATTTATTAGTGTTAATGTTAATATTATTATTATTATTATTATTATTGGTGATGTTGTTGTAGTTGTTGCTCTTACAATTATTATTATTATTATTATTATTATTATTATTATTATTATTATTATTATTATTATTATTATTATTATTATTATTATTATTATTACCAGTGCTGTTACCATTATTATAATAATACGTACTATTATCATTAGTAGTTGTACTAGCAATAATAATATGTATTATTATATTTAATATTAATCCATGTAAAGCCATCAGGCCCATTAAGTTTATGATTTCACCCTCTCCTGTTGACAATATGGCAAAAAACATCAGTTATCCAGCACTGGTAAACAATTTAATTACTGGAGATGTTACCCCTAGGTTTGGGGTAAGCCCCTGAAGTTTATCATGCAAGGCCATACCTTCAAAAGTGTGTGCTTTGGTTTGTCCACCCCAGTCAGAATGTCTGGCTCAGCTACTAATAGCAATCATATCACATCCACACAAGGTCAGGAGATGCTGTGGTGTGATAATAATGTTTGTTTGTTTTAATTGCAATAATATTTGAGATGAATTGCTGTCCTCAAACACTCAGGGAATGAGAGAACAGTATTTTGATATCCCTAGCATTTTGAAACTAGGCAGGTGTGCTATATATCAAGTAACTAATGTAGGTATACAGCCGAGCTACATCAGAAGCTTAAATATGTAAATGTAATAAAACACTTACATTTCTGGCAATGAAAAACAATCATAAAAATGATATAGTTACTCACAGCCATAAGAATAATTACTATATAAACAAGTAGAGAGGGTAACCAGGTGGCTGGCTGCAAAATGAGACTTTAAATAAATTCAGTATTCAAGTGCGACAGATGTCTTTTATTATTCTAAACATTTTATGGATGATCAAAAGCTGCGTCATACCAACAGAAGATATACTTGTATTCCTCGACAAAATGGTTTAGCTCTTCAGACAAATTCACATGTTTCTGAGCACAAAAAATTGAGCTCAAATCATAGCTCCTTCAGTCAGCAATTTTAAAGTCACAGCTGTAATGATTACTCATTATTGACTGGCATCACAGGTATTTTATTACAGCTTGTGATATCAGCTGTTCTTCAAAGCCTTTAGGTTTAAAGACAGGCGCTTTTTTTTTTTTTTTTTGCAAAATTTTGGGTCAAACTTCTTTTTTTTGGGGGCCATCTGGGCTGACGCATCCATGACGCTTCATACCTCAGAAATGTGCTCTCTGTAGATAAAATCAGATATTTTCCAGCTCACATTTGTGCAGCAGAGTCTCTGTTAATTGACATGATGTATGGCAGTATTCTCTCACCCTGGGGACAAGATCAGTGGAGAATTGTGTGCACTGTACAGTGTCACATGTTTCCGATGAGGTCTGCTGTGTGTGGGAGAGCATGAAATATGGCAGCGTGGGTGTGCACCCTATGACCAAGACCTGTGAGGTATACATTTGGTACAAGTACATGTGTTTCTTATGCACAGCGTGTTAGTGTGTGCATGTAAATGTCCATGGATATGTGTAGCTGAAAGGGGAAGTTTACACGTGTTGTGTGTTTTTGTGTATCTGTTCAGGGTGTGACCTTTCTCATGGAACAGCTGTGAAGTCAAGTGACAGAGGAGCTGCAGACCGAAATGTCCTGACATTACAAGCAGCAGGCTGTGATCACTGAACACACTTCCTCGTATACAAACAAAGGATTATTTACATGCACTGTTTCACAAAAGTGAAAGTTCTGTGATTACTGTTTCACTTATTAGAGATAAATAGTTGCAGAGTGAGGCTAAGATTAAGGAGGGATTTAAAGTGATAAGTTTTATTTTAGGTATAAAAATTTAAGCTATTTGATCTGTATCAGGCTGTCAAAAGATTTATTTTCTTAATCTCTATTAATTGCTAAATTTCAAGGTAATCATGGTTAATTGCATTTTTAATTGCATTTTTAAATACCATTATTTTGACTTTCAGAACAGTTTTTTTAAGTCCATGTCATTGACTTCAGGCAATTCTT
Source organism: Notolabrus celidotus (assembly GCF_009762535.1). NCBI lineage: Eukaryota > Metazoa > Chordata > Actinopteri > Labriformes > Labridae > Notolabrus > Notolabrus celidotus. Next base: position 10,126,939 of record NC_048276.1, read on the forward strand.
AACACGATCTTGATTTGGGAATCGAATGATGATGCAATGTACGTTTTCCTCTTGACTCTTAGATTTGTTAGTAAAATAAATGCTGCACTCCTACACTAGTGGGGTCTGAACCATGACTCAGAGGTAGGAGACAGCCTCAAGGTGCTTATTCTGTGAAATACAATGTTATTTTTATAAATATTTCAAAGGATAATGTTACACATTAAGAATAAGCAGGAGTGCATGTACAAAATATCAGGTCAGATTCAGTACGGTGTGCAGTTATTCAAAGATAGTTTTGACGTCCAGGGACCCCCAGTTAATGCGACAGGAGTTATATATATATATTTAAATAAATAAAAACAGTAATATATACATATGGCTTATTGGTATTGGTTGGCTGTAATGCCTCAATACAAACTGATTTCTGCTCTTCAAATACAAACTGTTGTTTACAAGTACATGCTTCTTTGCAAATGACCAAAGTAAGCTCTTCCATACATAGCCATGTATGAAAATGCCTTTCCTTTGTTATATATAGTAAACTGTAAAAAGTATAAAGTATTTATGAACGTTCATTTCCTTCACATCTGCCTCCGAAACATTAAAACATGAAAAAATCATGATCAGCCTTATGTCAAGCTAAGACGACAGGTACTATGTTCCTGCCTCCTTACACAAGAAACAAGTGAAAAGGTGAACAATGTTTATCCAAAGATATCACTACTCTAAACAGATTGTTCTAACGTGATATGAAAGGAAACAGCACATAGCAAAGAGGAAAAGAGAGGAGAAAAACGATGAGATACTGAACGCTGCCCTCACACCTCCCACCCCCTCCTCTTGTATAACATAGCATATGGTGTTGCACTGACTTGGATATAACCCTGTTAAAGTCAGAGGGAGTCCTTGATTGCCGCGGGGTACGGAGCAGATGTGGCATCGAAGAAATATTTCATGACATGTGGCTATTTATACTCGACTCCTCGTTTGTTTTTCTCTATTGTAACGTATTTTATTTATTTACCTGATTTATGTTAGTCTAGCACACACACTAGGAAATCACGACCCTCAAAGGTGATAGGATAACATCGTTTGGTTGTACTTAACTTGTTGTCACGCTGCTTTCTAACCTGTTCTTTCTATCAGATCACTTAATATTGCATTAACAAAGGCAGGAAAAACACACTTAGAAATAGCTGCCATTTAGCTGGGTCAGCTTCACTGTACTTGATCCACACTAACATTAAACAAAGCTCAAAATGTAAGCAATCCATTAGGTGCTTTGCCCCCTTCTATCTTCACTGTGCTTTAGCTGCAGGCGTTTGACAATCAGCAATAAACTGAATCCTGCGAGTCATTATCTTTGCATACAGAATTCAGAGGAAGCCCACACTGTCAACACAACACAGGTGTTCCTAAGAAGCAAAAGACCACACTGCTTAGTCTTAAACCTCATTCAATTTTCTCAAATATTCCCAGACCTTGATCCCACATTTTCATAATTCCATTAAATAGTCTGAAGCTCTGGACCTCCTACGAAATACAGCAACCACTCACCGTCATTCATTTGTAACATTCTTTGAAACTTATACGCACATGATTTATTGATTTTTGCATAATTACTGATATAGAATCGAGCCGTTCCTTTATGATTTGATCACCGTCATGAAAAGAAAGCCAAAAAGAGTCTTTGAGGTCCAGATTGCCTCCTGTTGTTCCACACATGGTGTGCTGGAGATGACTCACCAGATTTAGTTATTTTCAGCTCGAAACCGAGAGTATGTGGAAGACGTGTGCACTGAAACTATAAACAATGCTTCACACTGTCTTTACTCAAACTAATGTTGTGTTTTGTGTGCATTGTATGTATCATGTGAGCTCCTGTGTATGTGCACTTGTGTGTTTCATGGGTGTGACTCCTCCGTGTGCAGGGTATGTATGTGTAATTGAGTTAAGGAGTGGAAATCAAATATGCTAGATTAAATGACAAAGCAAACAGATGTGTGTGTCTTGGTGTAATGGGGGAAAACAAGGGCGAGGTAGACAGATCTAATAAAGCAAGCAGTATGGTGGCAGTAAGCCTAGTTAAGTAAGCTTGATTTCATCTATTAACACTGTTTACCATCCCCTTTATTACATAAAGACAAATTGAGACCCTAAAGAAAAAGCTTTGCAAAAATCAAATAAGATTTAAGTACATTTTCAGCAAAAGCAAACAAGATTTGAATGCATTTGTTTACATTCCTGCGGCGCTCTTTGTATGCTGACGACTCTCTTAAAATCAAAATGGTCTCAAATGTACGCTGGGTTTCACCGTGAATGCGTGTCACAATGTATATTTTTGCCTTGATTTCACACTCTTGTGCATGTCTGGATTGATGGCTCTGTGTACGGCCAAGTCGTAAGGTGACAAAGAGTGTGTAAAGGTTTTACAGCAATCTGCTCACCGGTGGCATATTGGTTGGATTCCAAGGGCCTGGAGTACATCAAACATACGGCAAAACAGCTGCTGCTGTACCAAAGATAAGCTAAACTCTCCATCATGCAATGTGACAGCAAAGAGAGCCGCACTACACACATCCATCTCCATAGGCTTTTCACTGCATGTCAGACTCTGAATAAATCTGGCACTGTGAAAAAGGTAGCCTGAGGGGGGGAAGGAAATACTGAAGGGGAGAGACTAGCATGGGGACCGCAAGGGGTTAACAAGGATGTAGAGTGAATATAAAAAAGGTGGATAAGACACCTGAATGAGCAGAACTTGAAGGGAGGAGAAGAGGGAAAGGGGGGGAGAAAGAGGGGAACAGGAAGGATCTTGCAATTGTACACATGTCCTCCCAGGAGACTTATAGCCTAAGGGAATACCATGATCACTGCTATGTGTGTATATGTGTGTATGTGTGTATGTTTGTGTCGCAGTAGGTGGTGTCTGTATGAACTATCACACAGTTTATTTATGACGACTTCCCGCTGACAGTCACAGAGACGGAGAACAAGCTGCTTACAACTCTGAGTTCCTCACTGCCTGCACTATTCAGGCAGTCACTTATCATTCTCTGAGATAAACTCTGTACATGCACACAATGCTTCACTAAGTTAGTAGGCTTTCATTCTCTGATCACTGGTGTCAATAGGGACTTTTTTATGTAGTATTCACTGGAAACCATTATTTACACTGTTGAGACAAAGAAATAAAGGCCACTTGTTGGCCTAGTGGTTTAAGCGCTCAAGAGTTTATCGTCCTTATCGCTGCAGTTGCTTGTTTGACTCCAGGCCACGACCCTTTGCTGCATGTCTTCCCCCACTCTCTGCTCTCCATGTTTTCTGTCTCTCTTCAGGTGTCTTATCTAACAAAGCCTAAAATGCCTGAACTTATAACTTAAAGCTGCTGTTGGTAGGAATGGTGTAAAAAATGTTACTTTTTTCTGCTAGGTTTGGAGAAAAGGTCATAATACCAATCTATACTCATCTGTAAGTGAAGTCATTTGAGACTATTGCGAAATCTCTGTGTTTTCCAAAGCCTATGTATAAAGCAATGTTACTATTTCCCTTGTTCACATTATGACGGACCAATCATAGCTAATCTCCATTCCTCCGTCCTGATTGGTCGAGTGGCGGCCCCACTACATCGCCCTGATTAGCTGGGAAGCCACTACTTACTCAGAGAAAGTGCACAATGATCTTTTGTGGGCGGGGTTACGGGAGCAGAGAGGGGAGGGGTAGTGTTGACATTTGAAATCTCTCTCCAAACTGATGTTTAAATCAAGACCACCTTTAAGAGAAATATCATTGTGAAGTTAAAGCTACAGTAAGCGTATTTTTCCACTAAGGGGCAAAAGCAAAAATAAAAAATCAATTTGCAGCAAACCAGGACTGTACAATCATATAATCAGCCTCTAAAAGCTATCATGACAGAAAAACAAGAATTCAGTGCAGTTGCATAAAAAGAAAAAAACTCAGCACCAACCCCTACTCCATCCCCACTCGATGTACATTTAGTCCATTATCTCTGTTACTTCATCTCCAAATCGGTCCATCATTTGTGGCAACTGTGCTGTAACCAGAGTTTAGAGGTTAGTGGGGTCCAGATTTTTTTCTCATAATGTATTGTATTCAAGGCCTCTCAGGGCATGCAAAATCAATGCCTAAATGATACTTTAAAATTATTTTTATAATGAAGAGGCATACAGAAGGACCTGTTGACCAGAATTTTAATATAAGAATGAAAATTGGCCTCAAATAGTAAAATGGGTAACTTGTTGAGTACCATATTTAGCATCCAACAATAGCTCTCTTATAGATAAACATGAACAATTACAAAAACAAGGTCAAAATCATCTTATCTGGCAGCTGCTCAAACCATGGGTTCATTTGTGGTCCGTGTATCTTTCGGATATTGGATTTTCCTTTCAGAAAAAAAAAAAAAAAATAGTGGTTTTGGTTTCCGGTTTTAAAATACAGAAATTAGAATGGAAATCAGCATCAATTACAAATTAATTGATTTCAATCTTCTATTTAGTATATGAAAAAATAAAATCACTAAGATATAGTTTAATTTTGTCATTTTCTAATGTGGTCATGGGAAAGTGTAGAGCAAAAAAGGGGCACTCTACGTGAAGGGTGTCTGCCCTGCAGGCACTCTCCTCGGGTAGACCTCAGCAACATGTTGGCCTCTCTGTGCTGGAGGTCTGGATCAACAATTACTTGATGCAAGTCCATGCATTTCAAAGAGACAGTGAACTGCTTCCTCGTCAGCAAGTCTCAATGTCTTCATGAATGCTGTCATGGCTACAATAGTTGATGCAAAGTATAGAATTAGGTGGCTTTGTCCCTGCAATGGATGTATCAGACAGCTGAACACCTAGCAATGTTTAGCTTGACAACCATCCTGAAGTGCACTGTGTTCGTCTACACTAATGTCATGTTTGACCGCAAGACTATTTTAACTGTGCCAGTTTTGTGAGTCAGGACTCTGGTCTGGTTGCTGGTGAATGGAATCTGTTAGTGTGTGGTTTGCTGTTGCTCTCCACACAACAAGAACAAACGGTTTAACCCATCGTTATTTGTCATCATGCATGTGGTTGCTCACTTTTTCAACGTCTGTTAAATTTTGAGAAGTCCTTCAGTGTGTGCCAGGTGTTAGGAGGGTGTATTTGGTCAAGATGACTTCCATTCAGGATGCGGTTTCTTTGGAATGGGTGCTGTATTCTGTCCAATCAGACGGATTGAGAGCGTGTGAGAGGTGGCCATTGTGTCATCGATTGGGAATACTCTGCTCATTGCATGTTAAAATCAGGGATCGAGAGAGTGGAATGAAAAGTGTTTTATTCAATTTCTTCTTGCCAGGACTTTGCGCACTGTTGTGTTGGTTGCCTGGTAACTGTAATACAGGGATACAAGAGCAGAGAGAGGGTATAGTGAATACGTCTCCCTCCGTTTTTTCCTCTTCTCTTTCATTTTCTCTCCATCCCTGTAGCCTTAATTCAACAGTTGTTCCAAGTTAAAAGTTGTAAAAAAATATGTTTTTTCTTTCTTCTAGGATCCTTTTTTTTTCTTTTACAAGTATTGACTCGGAGAGATCACAGAGCCACAGCTGTGACAGGAAACTGGTACCCTGACAGCTGGGATGAAAGGCAGGAGTGGGAACAGAGCAGGGTCAGACTTTGCCCAGGGAATATTTCACATCAGTCTCATGTAGAGGGAAGCGTCGGAGGAGAAGTGACACTAGCTGCCCCGTTTCTCTGTCGGCTCATGTCCTTCTTGACCGGTGACATGGCAGCATAGTGTGATATTTTCACCTGCTGCATGTGGGACAGAGAGGGATAGTGTAGCTTTGTGCTCAGAGGAATAAAGCATGAATTGTTCTTGCTTTTTTATTCCTCCTTTGCTCCCTGTGGTGTGGCGCAAACTGTGTTGGAAATTCTCAAAAAAATTAAGGCTGATAACCCCTTCTTCTTTTTCACTTTCTCACTTCCAGGCTTTATATATATCTTGCACCTTTGAGCAAGCTGTGAATAGTACTAACAAAACATAATCGCCTTCATCAGCCGCTGAAAATTGGCTATCAGGAATTGATGACGCTCAAATATAAACCAGACAAATCTCTGTGTGAGAGTCGGAAGAGCGATCGGACTGATCAGCAGCTGGCTTGCTTCCAATGAATTTTTCTTCAGATTCTATATTCCTTGTGTACTGGGAGAGGAGAGACTCATTAATCTGTAATCGAAAAGAAAGCACAATAATCTTTATAACCTGCCGACGCGGCACCTGCGGTTATATTCTCTTTGTTCTCCCTGTCTCATTCTTTTTCAGATGCTGTCTCTAAGAGCTGTTCAGGTTTGCAGGCTCACTGGAGGCATTCCAATAGATCCATCAATTTGGCAAAGCAGTGTGTGTGAAGCATAAGAGTCATTCCCTCGGGATACGTGCAAATACACACACACACATGTGTTAATAGACAATCTATGTTGTTTATTTGGCTCTACGCTGATATTTACCGGCAGGATGTCCCAGAGGTGATACTCTGGTTGTTTAGTTCTTCATGTTATGTCTCCCTTTGTTTTTATACCTGGCTAAATACTGTAAGGCCTGTATGGATTTTACTAAGCTGGGGGTTGAACCTTCACATGTAATGGTATATTCTCTGCTACATGATCAGCCTGTCTGTTCTCCTCCCAGCTGATTACAGTGCTGTCAGTCACAGCGTAATATGACGGTGAAGCTGTGTGCGTGTTTGCATGGCTGCAGTCTGTCATCAGCATCCAGTCAACAAACCACATTTATGAATCACCTCAAAGAAGTCAAATTATAGCGCTGCATTCAAACAAGCATCACTTTTTTTAATCTATTGAGAGTCAGATCACAACAAAAGTCATCTAATGTTACTCTACATGAAGGTCTCCATAACACTCATTGTTATTCTATATACAAAGAAACCACTAGGATGAATCACAGTGTCAAAAAAAAAAAAAAGACCATTCTCAGGCAGAACCCTGGGCCGAACCAGATTCATTAGTGGACAGCCATTTAACAGAAAGAGGGGTAGAAACAGACGGAGAGATAGACACGTGTTAAGAAGAGTGGAGACACACAAGAAGAAAGAAACACAGATATACAGAGATAGTGATTGGGGAGGCGAAACAGAAAGCGACGAAGACAGACGGGGAGGAAGTCAGGAAAGACGACAGACATCAGAATTACATAAAGGCAGACAGACAGGCAGACAGCTGTGATTGAGGATAAAGAGTGAGACAGACTGACAAAACACCTGAGACAGAGACAGAACGACAGATAGACACAGAGACAGCAGACCACAGACACAGAGGGAAGGAGGGGCAGAAAGGCAAGGAGGCAGGAAAGAAGGGAGACTGAAAGGAGACAGGGAAGGAGGGGCAGATAGACACCAGTCAGTCATGGAAGGAGACTGGAAAGAAGATGGACAGACAGAGAAACGGGAAAGAAGATGGAAAGACAGGGAGAAATGGAGACGAGAAAGAGAGCACGGAGATAGGTTAGAAGACAGACGGGTGGACAGACAGACAGACAGTGACGGGCGGACAGACAGACAGACAGTGACGGGCGGACGGACAGACATACAGGAAGGAAAGAAGACGCACGGACAGGAATACAGAGACAGGAAAGAAGACGGACAGACAGGCAATCAGAAGAGGGGAATGGTAGACAGACAGATAGTAAGACAGACTTCAAGGAGATGGACAAACAGAGACTGACAGGTTGCAATAAATTCAGACAGACAGACTGACTGACAGACAAACTGAGAGACAGACAGACAGACACAGAGACAAAAAGACATGCAGTGAGGGAGAGAGCCTAACAGAGAAACATGAGGACAGAATGCACAGAGAGAGATAGACGTACAGATGTGCAAACATGCAGGGAGGGATACGGACAGACAAGGAGACTGGGACACAGACAGACAGACAGACAGACAGACTTTCAATTTGAATATCATCATTTCTACATATTACACTGATCATAGGTACTAGGCTGGTCATGGTTGTTGAAGCTATTCACTGCTCAACAGCATGATCTGTACAGTATGTCCATGTCCTTTTGGGTCTTGCAAGCTCATTAGAAAGCAACAAGCTTCCTCACATGATCCAGATGATGTGACACCACTAATTAAAAGGTGCCACGCTGTAAGGTCTCTATCTGCTGATGAGCTAAATCAGGACGTTCTCTTTCAGGCCTGAACAAGCGCTGTCAGGTTTCAGCACTCATGATTGACGTTCAAGATAAAGACAATGCTGTTCCTGCACTGACGCAGATTCAGGCAAACGGTTCTCTTCCTATAGTTATCTAATCAGTTGCTCTGTCTTATGTCTTTGTTCTCTTTTTCTCTCTCTCTCTCTTTTTTTCTGTCTTTTGTCTCTCTCTTGCTGTCCATCCCACCCCTCCTCTTGTCTACTTGTGGACTCCAGTGATGGCGTCAAAAGGCAAAGCTCGAGGTGAGTCGTGGCTGCTGTTTCTCTGACTCAGCCTGACAGAAGCTCAAGTCTGAACCTAGATTCACTTTTTTATTCTGAGAACAAAAAAGTGACTGATGTTTCACTTTGTTTGCTTCTATCCTCTTAGTTTTGTTTTGTTTTGCTTTGCTTAGTTCTAGATAGTCATCATTGTCATGCCGTAGTTTTTTTTTTTTAAAGCATTTTGTCATGCTGCAATTTCAGATGTCATTCCAGCTTTTCAGATATGCTGTTTTGTTTTTGTAGATTTGTGGAGTATTTTAGCAAACACACTAAACTACACTCCGCCTTGTTTACCCCTCACAGCCGACAAAACGGTTTGCTTGTGATCAGAATGTTTCTACCTTTGGAATGAAATCACCTCTTCCACATAAAGCTCATCTTGACGCCACTTTTTCATATTTGCTGGCAAATTATTCAAGCTCATAAACACTGAAGAGGACAGTCCGAGGTCAAGAGATTAATAATGAAGTATTTAATTGTGCGATATTGCCCTTTACCACTGCCAGGCTCTGCAAAGGTGGCAGTAAATTACAGTGATAGAAATCTCCTCCGTCATTCCCTGTGTCTGCAGGATGGCAGCGAGGACGGGTTGTAGATCAGAGCGAGTCAGAGAGAAGAAGACGAGCGTCCGTTTGAGAGGAGATAACCTGATTTCATTCAGGGACGTGTGCTCTTTAGTCTGCCAATCAAGTCTAGAATTCCAATCTGTGAACCGTCTTCGGCTAATTATTGCAAAAACAATGGTCTGATTGTTATATATTTTTTTTTCATTTAAACCTTCTGCAATATGATTTATGAAACAGCCCCACTTCAATTGTGATGACACTATGTGACCTGCAAAAGACATTGAGACCGTTATTTAGAAAATTGACTATTTGGGATGGGAGTCATCAGAGGGGCCTCACAAGATGATTTGATACCAAGCGGCAACCTCTGGCTGAGACAATTGAAGCCAATGCAGAAGTGTTAAAAACTGCAGTTCCCTGAGTGTCCACTTGAGACTGGCTCCAAAACTACCGGCAACCACAGCTCATTTCTCTTTCGGCACACACTGTACAAGGGGTGAATTTTTTCATAACACAGCAGTTTCAAAGATATAAAAATTCCAAGTTTTCCATATTGAGAGGCACAGCTGACTTGACTGACAGGTGGGAACACTGTTAGCGAGGAGGCTCAAAGCCCGCCTCTTTACCTCACACTAGCTCGCCAAAGATGTGTTGAGTTCAGCATTTCCAATATGGCACCCGCCGACGATCGGCTCCAAAACAGGGCTTCAGAAACAGATGGGCGACGTCTACGTCCATTTATACAGTCTATGTTTGATGTGCAATACATGGCCCTCAATAGCAATATATTTGCGATACATGTCCCATGATATCACAATACAGCTATACTCATCATATTACAACACATCTCAATATCTGATTAACTGAAGAGTATGAAACAAAGAGGAAGAGAGCAAGATTCATCTTTTTTATTTGGTTTGATTTCACTGAAAATAAAAAAGGAAATGTTTAGGCTGTAAATTAAACGTAAGAGTATGTGGAACAACTTTAAATTAGTGCTAAAATATACATTACTTCAAAAAGTCACATTATAAAATTAATACATTTTTTAGTGCCTGACTGGCATTACCAACTTGTGTTTGTCAACCTGTTAAAATTTTTACCAAACTTGAAAACATGAACATGTATGACGGAATCTGTCATAGCTGCAGTCACACTACAGCTGGGTCATTCTCAGTCAACTTCCATCCCTCCATCCTTCAGCAACACCTCTACCATTCCGTGTCCTCCTTCATCACACTTGCTTGTAGCACGTAGGAATGCATTTTCCACTTGTCAATAAAATTGGCAGTAACCGTCATGTAGGGCTCCGCAGGCCTGGAAGTCCACCCATCGCAGGTGAGTGTAACTCTCTCTGCAGACTAGAGTGCATCCTCCACCTTTCTTCTCCTCTCAACATAAAAAGCTGGGAAAAGGTTTTTTTTTCTACATTCTTATTTTTGGATTTGAAGGTGGATAGAGCATCTCTAACATCTTTTATCCTCTATACCACTGTCTTCTGCTGTTTTGCAACTTCTTTGCTCCTTGAATTAGAGCTATGAATTAGCGATTATGATCCAAACAAATTAGCAGGTGAATTTGTTCGAAGCGGCTTATATCTGTATTTAACTCCACCGTATCAATATTTTTATGACGTACGTTTAGAAGAGATTTGTTGCTGTTTTGATATTCCGTCCCACCCCAATCTACAGTAAACACTAGTTATTTTTGAAATGTCTAACACTGCTGTTGCCAAGACAGAATCCAACCAAGCTTATTTCATGATGCAGACCAAAAAAGCTCTTGTTAGCATTTTGTCTGTAGACATTTCTACACAAACACGTACAAGAAAGGAGCAGACAGGGGATCGAATGTACTCCTTTGTCCACAGAGGCTGGCAAAATCAACCCAAATTGTAAGGTCCTAATGGCTGCTTCAAACGATCAGAGGGAGGGCTAACTTGGAAAGATATGTGCCTGAAGGAAAATGTGTTCAGGTGCAGAGGTAAATTTACCACTAATCAGAAAAGTAAATCAAAACTTTCCAGGGTTTCCTTAGAAGATGCATTTAAGAATCTTCCATTAATTTGCCCTTCAGCATCACGTTTCCTCTCTCCACTCTTAATGTGTTTCCTTCCGCATCTGAACACATGATTAATTCAGATGGCCTCTCTGCAGCGCCCACATCCATCCAGCCACATGTGTTTCACTCTCATATCTCTGTGTCATCCACTGTTGACCCCCTCTGCTCTTTAAAGGCCGCCACAACCTGGCTATCATCCTTTCCTATCTCCCCCTGACAGTATAGAAAATCCATAGCAGCCTTAATGGGGGGAAGAGAGGATTTGTAGATCAGAGTCAAGCACATGTCTCCTTCCTACCTCTCGGAGTTATAATGAGGCGATTGGTAGGAAAACATAACAAGCCAGATAAGATTCATGCTGATCAGCGGGCAGATAAAGGCTCTGTTCACCTCAAAGCACCGGTTCAGCAGCGTGTGTGTGCATGAAAGAGAGGGAGATATGTATGTGACTGATGGACTGAGTGGCTGGTTAAGGACTCTTTTTGCATAAATTCATCTAAGAAAACAGCAGAAAAGATGAATTTCCTGTCTCTAGTGTTTTTTTTCTCCAGCTGATGGATGATTAAATGTGAGTTATTTTTAGAAAAAGTGGAAAAACATCATGCTGTCACAAGGGATGCAAATGACTATGAAAAAGGACCTCATTAAAAACAATCCAGAGACATATGTTATCCTAAACAGAAGAGATGTGTGTTTGCAGAACACAATGGTTCATAGTAACCTTTAACCTGCATTTTATATTGATGTAAATTTGTATTATACATGTTTTTTATAATTTATTAATCTAGCAGCAAAGAGATTGGGAATTTCTTTGTTATGATTTTATATATAATGATGGTGCACTGTGAAAAGAATTGATGTTTATTTTTTTTCTGCTTTCATCTTCTGTTTTTATGTCCATGTTGAGGCTTAGCATGCTCTGAGTTTTGAACTACAACTCCCATAATACTTTGCAAGGGTGTTAACAAGAACTCCAGTGTGTTGATTCAGTAACAATTCAATTTTTCATTTCAAAATGTGTTTTCATTTTTTGCTTTATTACTATTAAGAGACTAACATAATTTTTGAACTACAGTTCCCATAATGCTTTGGAGGTATGCAAACAAAAACTCACATGCGAGGATGACATTTGTAAACTAAATACAAATTAGATATGTCTGTTTTATCCTTTTTTTATTTCTATTTATAGGCTATGTATTTATTTTTTGAACTACAGTTCCCATAATGCTTTGTAGGTATGCCAACAAAAACTTCAATGTGAGAATGACATTTACAAACTAAATACAAATTAGTTTTGTCTCTTTTATCCTTATTCATTTTTTGTTTAGAGGATTATCACACATCTTCTGAACTACAGTTCCCATAATGCACCAAGACATTTAACAAAAGATAACAGTTTGCCAGGGATTCAGTGAGTTAACATGAGTAATGTTGGTGGACTTTCTCTCACAACTTTGTGTCATTTCATCTAGTATTTGCCTCTTTTTTTAAACCCTTTTTTTAGTGTAATGTTCAAATAAGTTTTGCTCTTGAAGAAAATCTTTGCCCTGATTTCTTACAGGCTTTGATATATGTTAGCAGGTGGAAACTGAAGATAGTGATATCTTGATTCCTCAAATGATGTAGTAAAAAATGCACACATGCTGGGTCAGGCCAGTCTGAGCTCAGCTTTCAGAAGAGATCTTCACTGTCAGCTCTGCCCTGCTGTGGGACCCTGACTGGGAATTGTGGTAAAAGAGCATTGAAGAAAAGTCAGTCTGACACTGGAGCCAAATGTTAAAGAGCTGTTATTTAAAAGTAGCACTTTTTCACTCACTGCAGCTTCCACATGCTCCCTGGGGTGAGAGGCATTTCCCCAGATCACTCTTAAATGAGCAGAATGTGTCAACACATCACCCGACATTAGAAAATCACACTGTGGCGTGTTGGTTTGGGGAGATTGGGAGTTTTTGGTGGCAGCAGTGATTAGTCTGATTTCTCTCATGGATGCCACCCTTGCCAGAGATCATCCTGCCCTCTCCCAGTATGAGAGCATAAGAAATTAACTGCTGATAAAAGGAGAAGGAAAAAAAGGAAGGAATTAAGCACATTCCTTCTTCAGGAAATGTTGGAATTTGAATAGCTACAACAACTTTAAATTTCCTGACCTTGTGCTTTTATGACATTTAATTTACAAAACCTACTAAGCCAGCAAGCGTCACTGACTCCTAATATTGCTCTGCTATTTCTTGGCCTTATATTGAAAGAGGGAATAGAGTGAAATATTTGGGCCTGCATACGTAGCCAGAGCTTTGCCTCCTGTGTCCTTGTAGAGTGGAAATTGGAACAGACCTCACTTGGATTTTGCTTATTCTGAAAAAAGAATAAACTGAAAATGCCATTTAGCGCGTGCTGCACTGCTCACTTTCATGCAGCACGATATCTACAATCAGCACTGACACAAAGAAGACACACAAGTCATTATGTACAAAGAAGCACACAGAGAAATGCACTTTTACCAGCTTAGGCGTCTTAGCCATAATCAGAGCTGCATCATTTAAATGCTTGTTTCCACATGTCTGCACAAGAAGCAGGCCATCCTTTGACTGGGAGGAAGCGTTTGAGATATTGTTCTTTTTGTTTTTCTGCTTGTGGAAGGTGTTTTCTCCAACCTTCTTCCCTGCTCTCACTTTTCTGTCAAAATATGTACTTCTGTTCGTTCAAAACTCACCTTTGCTCTCAGCTTCTTCGCCTTGCTTTTTGCCAGAAGGAAGAAAGAGCTGTATGATGTATTTATGAAGGCCAGGTTTACTTCTAGCATAAAACCATGAGCTGTCTGCCCTTGGCTCAGAAAGAGAAGCGAGATGGCTGAACATTCTGGACCGAGCCAGTCTGATCTCAGGAAGCTTACACACAGAGAACGGGCAGAGGTTTATATCTTTGCCCTTTAAATTGATGTTTCTGAATCAAGGGCAGGAAAACTGGGCAAATGATATCGCTGTCTGGGTCACCAATGTGGAATTAGTGTGTGGGCTTTTAGAAAGGGTTTTATATAGGAGATGCTCCCACGTTCCACAGAAGTTCAGCTTGTTTCTGTGGTAGCTTTTACTCCGCCACAAAACAGAGAAGCTGCTGTGTGCTCCGGCATGTTTGTGTCTTGTACCGCTTTGTACATGAAAGAAGGTGCTATCAGAAGAGAAATTCTTGATGTTTTGTCACTACCTTGACAATGTTCACACCTCTAGGAGCTGCAAAAACAAGACAAAGAGGCTTCAGGTTTCCCCTCTGAGGTCTAATGATTTGTCCTCCTTCTGTCACTCCATGCCACGCTTAAACAACACCTCATAACACCGTGCAGGAGGAGGTGATGGTTTGTTGATCCGACTCCAGGGGTCAAGTTGGACGTCAAGTTTGTGATGGCAGCACCAACAGCTGCCCGCTCTAATTACTGTATGTAAATGACAACAGCACTGCCATAGCCAGCCTCGCTGGTGCCGGGTAATTAATTTCATATCTGCAGATCAGAAATGTCTGTCCTGAGGTGCTTGTACACCAGAGCTGAATACAAAGGTAGCTCCACCCTCTGCAGGGGTTGTATTCAATTTGCTCACAGTGGGAATCTTATCACTGTCAAAAGGGAAAGTTTAGATTGGATATGTGCACACACACAACATACACGCACACACAGGCAATCACACAAATTAACATAGAGTTCACTCAGATAAACAAAGGAGAAACATAGAAAGCTCATATTCAGGCATAATAATGTGATTGAATATTTCTAAGTCAAAGAGTTCAGCTTTTTAAAGGTCACTGAAATCTACATTATTACTAATGCTGTCAGCAGGGTATCATTGAATGGAATATATAACACATGGAGGTAAATATCGCATGTACCTGGAGTATTGGTCGTCAGTTAGCCACATAGAGAGACATGCATTCAAGAAATGTTAGACAGAAAATATCACTTACAGAAGTAGAAAATTGATATTTTGCTGTCAAAAGTGGAAGAGATGAATGATACAAATCAACATGAATAACACGTTTATATTCGAATGGTACCCCTACAAAGCGTGTTTTGATTTTCACCTATCCTTTTATATACAGAAAATTAACTCAGTGTATTTCACTTATACCACAATGTAGGCTATGCAAATTTGCAACTGTCTCCACATGCCATCCGAGCTGCTCCAAAGTCTTGTAATTTGTTTTTATACCTTTAATACAACAGAGTATTTTGACATTCAGGAGACACAAATCTGATATTCTAGGAAAAACAAGAAGGCGTTGGTGTGAAAAATTGTCACAGTGGGAGAAAAAGACCCAGAGGGAGGGAGGGCAAGCCGTGATGATGCACGTCTGATATGTTAGCATCTGTTCCAGGAAGTTGCTAACAACAATTTGTGATCCATATTTACACAAAAATTGCCTCTTGCCTAGAAAAAGAAAATCACCCCTTCCTGGAAGTATCACAACGTATTTGCATTTGGTTCTATGTTATAGTTTAAACCTTGTGCATTTGCTCTTATACAGGATTTTTGTTTTCTTTTTTTTCTTTTTCACAACAAGTTGAACAGGTTGTCCTGACCTTCTGTCAGGATGCACAGCGGCTTGGTGATATAATTGAGATGATCGAACCCTTAACTTAGTGCGTTCTCCCCTTGCTGCCTGACACACTCAGGGAATCACTCAGTCTGAGAAGCTGTTTCCAGCTGCGCATCCACCTGTGTAACCTCACAGACACTAACTGGTCATGGCGAAGCTGTCACTTCCCATGTAATCTTCAAGATTTCCTGATGAGCTCCTGAGTGTACTTGTTTTTTTTGTCAGTGTCTGTGAGCTTACTGAATGTGGCTTTCCAGTGGGGCTGATTCTGATTGGGCTTTTTTTACTCAAGCTAATAATGATGATTAACTCAATGGCAAGTGTTTACCATCACTGAGTTCAGGAACAATTATCATTCAGACATTGCATCAACTGAACTTTTAACAATAAGTCTGGTTCACATTTTTTTCAGAAACAAATAATACCAAACTATCCTAAAAAAATACAAACATATTCATATGAGACTCTTCAAATGTATCTTATATCTAATTATTTTAGCTTCAGTGTAGTAAGCTAATTTTTCTTTCTCTTGTAGCTTGGTTTGCTGCCTGTTTTAGGGGGTTGCGTCAGAGTTGTAAAGCTTCATCGAGTGTAAAGTACCTGCTAGCATTCTTCAAAAATGTACATGAGCGTAGACCAGGGGTTCCCAAAGTGTGGGTCGTGATCCCCTGGAGGGTCACAAGACACAAAGGGGGGTTGGTGAGATGTCTTCCAGAATGTTTTTTTTTTTTTGTTAAGTTATCTAAAGATAATACATTTTACCCATTATAGTAAACAAAATATTGACAAAAACAGTAGCTAAAGTTGAAATAAAACCTTGAAAATAGAAAATGTCATGAGTTTTCTGCCTTTATTTTTGCCAGATGACTCCTAAGTTTAGGGTTAGTGAACAGTTAATTCTCAAAAGCATCAGTAGCAGCAGGTTAATTTATAACAGCACAGGAAACACAGCCACATTCACATATAGGTAGGCTACATTTCTGCAGACCAGCTAAATGAAGCCACATTAATTCACTTTGAGGGACAGTGGGGGTCGCAAGTCTTTGGCAACTTATTTTGGGGGTCGCAGGCTGAAAAGTTTTGGAACCCCTGACTTAGACAACACTGAAAATTGTACTTTACATTTAAAGAAGCTTTACTACACATAGGATTCCCCTAAAACATGCAGCAAGCTATGCTATAGAAACACAACAAAGCTGACTTAAATACCCAAAAAGCTGTTTTTGAACGCATTAAGCTAGCTAGCTACACCAACATACATTCCAAGCTAATTATGCTGACTCACATACATTGTTTAATTCTGTAGACACAAGCTTGGTTTTGTCAATGTTAAGAACTGACACTACTTGGTCAGATAAAGAGCTATGTTACTAAAAGCATTTTTGATTGAAACAGAGATGCTAACTTTGTTACAGGGACAAGCATTTGAGGTATAAGTTATGCTGCTAGTGCCACTACTTTTTATGCTGTTTCTGCCCAACACTAGAGGTAAGCTAAACTCATTTGTAACATAGAAAGATGCTAACAGTAGGAGCATTTGTTCTAAGGTTGCAGTAGTGGTTTATAAAAATACATAACTTCAGAATAATCTACTGACTTATTTAAATCGAACCATTTAAGCACACTCTTACTTTGGTGTTTCCATAACTCACAGACATGATATCCCTGTGAAAATGAGATACCCTGAATGAAATGTCCAATAATGCAATCCCAGGTCTTCATTTAAAAGGTATGCCCAGCTAGCTTAAAAGGTGAATCAGCTAATCAAAAGTGTGCACTGCCTCTATCCGTTTTTGTAATCCTGTATTCCCGGCCATACATCACAGCTCTTCAGCTCAGTTGAGCTGCAGTCCTGGTGTAAAGGTCAGTAGCTCCAGGCTGTCCGTCTGTCTGCCTGCATCTCCCTCTCTTTCTCCGCTCCTTGAATGCCTAAATAAGAAAGGTTAGTAGACTCAGCTGCTCTTTCTTGAAAGGTCATGTTGGAGAGCAGACATGGAGCATCCAGGATAGTCTTATCTGTATTATTTGTGTGGTAGTTAGCTCTGGCAACAGGTTCTGTGTGCAAAGGTGTCCTTTGAATATCTTCACCATCCACACAGGCTTTTATTTTGGGATAAGTAATAGGGAGGTCTTTTGAGATTTATTGAATTCAATACTTTTTGTGTCTGCAGGCATGAGTCTCGATAATTGTAGGGACGCTTTGCGGCCTGCCTTGGTTATTAACCGGTGCATACACTAGTGGAGGGAGGCTGTAGAGTGGTCCCATTAAAACTTAAGATTCAGCTCATCTAGGGAGACAGCTGTGTGGAGGGGAGAGTGTGAGAATAAGCTCTGGTTTAGTGTCTCTAGTGGAAATAATGATTTGCTATTTGTTTACAGGCAGCTGTAAACC
Source organism: Notolabrus celidotus (assembly GCF_009762535.1). Taxonomy (NCBI): domain Eukaryota; kingdom Metazoa; phylum Chordata; class Actinopteri; order Labriformes; family Labridae; genus Notolabrus; species Notolabrus celidotus. Next base: position 10,145,013 of record NC_048276.1, read on the forward strand.
ACATTGCATCCTCCCAAATAAATCAAGTCTCTATAGTATAAGCCATTTATGATGACATATATATTATCCAATTCGGGCTAAATCAAGCAAAGCTAATTTCATTATGTCATTACATCGTAATGGCATGCAGATGAGGCTGTTGTTGACCTGGCTTAGCCTTGGCATGTCAGTCAAAGTGGAGGGCAATTAAAGTGACCTCACTCTCCATGAGATATAAAGCACAATTGAGCACAAGAACGGAGGAAGGATCAAGATAAATTCAAAAGAGCAGGGAGCACAGAGAGAATATGAAAATGAGAGACAAAGAAAGTGGAAATGCCATCCTTCAGGGATCAACCTGAGGAGGAAATGCGACAGAGAGAGAGAGAGAAAAAAGAGAGAGAGAGAGAGAGTGAGAGAGAGAGAGAGAGAGAGAGAGAGAGAGAGAGAGGAGGGAACTGAGTGGATTGGATGTGAGCTGGAAAAGATGTAGCAAGAAGAGTTGAAGTAAGGGAAGGAACCTAAATATAGACATGGAAATCAGAAGAGAACAGCTGCCTCCTTCCCTCAAGAGATACATTAAAATCAGGTCTGGGTGGCCAGAGGGGAGAACGGGAGAACCTACTCCACCGGCCAATTAAGCGCACAGAGCTCTGCACTGTTCTAATAGAACCATCATTGTGGCCCCTTTGGCCCTCTCAGTCCCACTGGACGTGTTACAGCAGCCACTGACGCAGGGCTCCGGCAGAGGGATTCCCACTGTTGTAAATCTGTGTAGGCTCTAATACCACCGGAGAGAAGAAAAGAGAACTAACTGAAACTCTGATATTTCTTATAAGGACTCTTGAAAAAACACGCAGTCTTTGTGCATTGTGGGAAATTGTTGGAGTGGCAAAGAAGAACAGACTTGAATGAAACCGGTTATTCTTTTCCTGCATTTAGAGCAGAATCTGAGGCATTTCCCATACTGGTATCAGTACCTGTATGTGTATATGTATCTGTTTCTGTACCTGTATCCATATCCTTACAAGTGTTGGTATTTTTATCTCTGGCCTTTTTCAGTATCAGTATCTCTGCTGTACTTATATCAGTATTATCAGTATTGATATTCTTTATGTATCTGTGTTATTATCAGTATTGGTATCAGCATTGGTATTTGTAACAGTATTGATAACAGTATTGACAACTGTATTGGTTACAGTATTGGTATTGATATCTTTATATATCTGTATTATTAATGGTATTGGTTTTGACATTGGTAACAGTATTGATATTAATATCTTTATATATCTGTATTATTAATGGTATTAATATTGGCATTGGTATTGGTATTAGTAACAGTGTTGGTTTTGATATCTTTATTTGTCTGTATTATTAATGATATTGGTTTTGATATTGGTAACAGTATTGATATTAATATCTTTATATATCTGTATTATTATCTGTATTGGTATTGGTGTTAGTAACAGTGTTGGTATTGATATCTTTATATATCTGTATTATTATCAGTATTTGTGTTGGTACCAGTATTGGTAACAGTATTGGTATTGATATCTTTATATATCTGTATTATTATCGGTCTTAATTGGTATTTGTGTTGGTATTGGTATTAGTAGCAGTGTTGGTATTGATATGTTTATTTTTCTGTATTATTAATGGTATTGGTTTTGATATTGGTTTTTGTATTGGTAATAATAATAATAATCAGAATAATTATAATAATAATAAAAATAATAATAATACATTTTATTTATAAAAGTGCTTTAAAAGATTCTCCAAGACACTTTACAAGAAAATAAATTAAACAGTAGAAAGGCAAAGGAAAGCAAGGCAGCAAAACAAAACCAAACAAAACAAAACAAAACAAAAAAAAAATCAATAAATTATAGGTTAAAAGCCTTTGTAAATAGGTGGGTCTTGAGTCCGGATTTGAATTGGTAACAGTATTGGTAGTGATACCTTTATATATCTGTAGCATTATCATTTTTGGTAATGGTATTGGAGTCAGTATTGTTATCGTAATTGGAATCAGTAATTGTTTCTGTAACTACTGCTACATTTGTATTATCAGTATTAGTATCAGTATTGGTTTCAGTATCCGCATTCACACCAGTATCCGTGTCTGTATTAGTATCAGTGTGGACTTTAACAGGTTATTTCTACAGCATTCATTCGTCTTAATCTGTGCTGAAATGTAACAAATATTGCTTGAAATAAGTTTCCACACTTGGTGTTATACCAACCACATACCCTACTTTATTTTTTGCAGTATATCTGAAATGGGATTATAATTTGCGTGTTCATGTTTCACGGGCCTCAATGAAAATCAGGATGGGTAAAACATTTTAGAACCACTCACATTCCCAAGGGGCATGTTTAGCACTTTGCCATCACAAATTTCATGTTTTCTCATTCGTCAGAGGCAGATCATTTACAGAACAAACTAGCAGATTATATTTTCAGGCATGTGTTCAGAACCTACAACAAGTGAGCATTTCCCCAGAGTGTGGCACATCTACTGCGGTAATGAACTGAAATTATACACTCGTATCATCACTTTGTGCAGAACTTCACTCAAAAAAAATCGTCATTACCAGCGATTCAGCCTGGCAGTTAACCATTAACTCGCCTTTGTGGCCGGCACAAAAGAAGTCAAATTTATCACGTGAGGGTGGGGTGTGTGTGTGTGTGTGTGTGTCACCCAACTGCATGAGTGGGAAAAAGAAGAAAAAGTAAGTGATTTACAGAGAGGAAGTAATAAAGCGAGCGAGGGCGGGCACAGGAGAATGGTAAATCATTGGCAGATCATGCCTCATGCAAAACTTCTATGAATAAAACATATTCCAAGCCTCCCGTAGCTCGGATCCATTTTTCCTCCGTTTCCCTCCCCTTCCCCTCTCTATCTCTCGCACGCATGATTAACCTCGGGAGGCCTTAATCAACACTGGAAATGACCCGTGCTCCTTGACTTACCTCTCTGCACCTCTCCTTCCCCTCCTTCCCCTCCTTCACCTCATCCTCTCTCCTCTCAACATGTCCTTCACCGCACCGCTGTGAGTGATGGGGTTTGGCTCACTTGCTCACCCTGCAGACACGCTGCTGTTTAAAGGGTTTGTTTATCTTACCTGTGCAGTCATTAAGCGGGGGAATGAAAATACAAAATTGCCTGCTAAATGTGATCAAACACATTAACACAATGGTATCAAACAAAATCACAGATAATTTATGAACTTCTTATTTCTTAATACTTCTTTCTTCATCTAATATGTGAGGTTTTTTTTTCAGTTTATGATCCTTTCCTGAGGGGAATGCTTTTTTAAGATGGGAGAGTTATCTTGGGATGAATAATCTTTCTTACCTAAGCCTTTATTCACACAGTCTTTAAAACCTGTCCTCAAGGGATGGGGACAGCAATAGATTTATGGTTATTATTATTTACTTGCTTACAGCCTCTCTTGCACACAGGCTGAAGCAAACACACACACACACACACACACACACACACACACACACACACACACACACACACACACACACACACAGCAGTGTGAGCTGTCCAGGGTTCTGAAATCTGGCGGGCAGCTACTAAGGATCTGTCCATGGTGCTGAAAACTAGCTCTGCAGGCCAACATAGAATCCCTGTGCTGTCCTGTAGGTAACTCTGTTTATCTTCCTCCTCCTCTCTCTGGAAGCAGGCATGATGCGCACACACACATCCACACTTACACACATGGGTCCTTTGGAAATGTGTCTTAATTGGTCTTCTTTGTGTCGCTGAGGTTTCATGGTTGGAACAGCAGGCTATGCTCCCTGTGCAGTCTTTGTCGGATTCAATTCAGCGCACAGTAGTGACTGGACATTTCCATGAACATGAGCTTCTTACTTGAGGTGTTTAGCTTCATTCGGAGACATATATATGATTTTATTTTTTGTCTTGAGTTTTGAAGAGGAGCTGATTTGCTCCTGTAAAGTTTCGCTTATGTTTTATGTACCTCTTTGTGGACCAACTGGTAAAAAAAATCTAATTTCTTTATAGACTCCCTTCATAGGTTCAGCTTTTGCAAAGGGAATTTGATTAGCAAAGAACCCTTAAAAAAATCAAGCATTAAAACATACCATCTGTCTCACTCACTTCCTCTGTATCCTTCCCTCCTATCATCCTGGTTCTTCCTTGCTTCCTCTAACTGTTGTTCTGTTTGTGTCACGTTGCAGGCGTCAGCGGTCAGTACCCCCTGGTCCAGAATATGACGGTGACAGAGGGTGGGACGGCAAACCTGACCTGCCGTGTAGAGTACAATGACAACACCTCCCTCCAGTGGTCAAACCCAGCACAGCAGACCCTGTTTTTCGGGGACAAGAAAGGTAAGACAGGCAGATAGCAGAAGCCACATGACAGATGCGTCTTACAAAGTATTCCCTGTGTTAGGTTTGCAATGAGTGGAGAAACGCACAAAACACACAAAGACAGGAGGGTTTTTATCTGATTTATTTCTTTATTTTTCTAGCTTGGAGAGTAACCTGAAAACTCCTTCCATATTCATATGTGTGTTTGTCGGTTGAATAAGCTGCTGTCTTTGTTGTGTCAGAGAACCTGTCCCACTTTTCACGTGTACTGTGTTTTCACAGCCAGTGCATTCACAGTACACAGAGAAATATACGTGCTGTAAAGGCTGTTCTCCTGGGATGGATAGTATGTGCTGTTACTGTTTGTTTTTTTTCTCTCCTCCTCACCCCGAGAAACACACACACACACATTACAACACAAACATACAAAGCCCTGTGCTCAGGGAACACTGAGAGAGCAGAGATGGCCATTTCTATTTTGACTTGTTCCATCTGAAACAGTCTCACGTTACCTCAGTGTCACCATCGGGAGAAGAAACAGCTGCTCCTCTTATATTATGAGAGGAGCAGGCTACTCTGGATAGCTGCTAGACCTTTACTTATATAATAATAATAATAATAATAATAATAATAATAATAATAATAATAATAATAATAATAATAATAATTATAATAATAATAATAATAATAATTATTATAATAATAATAATAATAATAATAATGTTATTAATGTAGCACCTTTAAAAACTAATTTTTATATTAGCTGCCAATAAAAGATAGGCCAGAGTTCTAAGAGGGATGGTGATGGTTGCATGCACACAGTCACAAGCACAGAAGAAAAAGGTTTTCTTTCTTTTCTTTTGCTGCAAGAATAAATTGCATGAATATTTGACAGTTTGTGACAAACATGACACAAACCAGAAATATATATGCAGACAAGAGAAAGAAAAAAAACAAAAAAAAAACAACTAATTTTTACAATGTGCTTTGACAAACAAAGTGTAGTTCAAATAGCAGAGTAAACAATTTGACAGACAGGGAGGAGAAAATTTGATCAATGCAAAACAAAATGCAAATCAAGTGGTTAAAGGGAATACACGTCAATTAAACAGGATGGAGTGGTGTGACAATGGACCAGTAAACCATTGTTGAGAGGTTTTTCAGGGTAAATAGATAAAAAATAAATAAATAAATAAAACCAAATAAAAATGGAGAAGTAAATAAAAGCATTAAAAGGGCAATAAAAGAGGTTTTCAGAGTAATCATTGTATCATTGTAATGGATTTCAGTTGATCTAAAACATGATCAGTGTAAACCTTGACGACCGCAGACTGAATCCCTTTGAACAAAAATGCTGCATCTAATTAGTTTTTTTTATAGACTTTACAATCTGAGTCAGTCATGCAGATAGTCAAGCATTAAATATTCATCACATATATGTTTCATATGAAGTTAGATCATCTCAAACAGACCAGGCACTTTGAAAATCAACCCTCTACCTCCTGCTGTGATAATAACCTTCATGGCAATCCACTGGTACTCGGCTAACTCTGCCTTCAGCACATACAGTGCTGTATGAATTTCATTTCAGCTGAAAGAACACTTACCCAATCACATGATCCTTGGGTAGTACAGCATTATGACAAGAAAACATCAGATTGTTTAATCAAAGAGCCACTTTTACAGTAATTGGCAATAGAGTGTTACTAAATTTGCATCCAATCAGGTATTTGTCTGGGAGAAATTTCCGTGTATGTGGTGGATCACTAATCAAACAAAGGGAAATGTAGTAATGTAGCACGTTGATACATCTCTTGAGCTAATACAGTGGAAGTTAACAGTGCAAAAATTAAAAGAAATCAATGACAAATGTTGATATTTGATTGAAAGAATAGCCGCTAACTGGACCCCAAGAGGCCAACAGTAGTGGCTTGGAATGATTTCCAAATTTAATGCTGCAAAGATGCCCTGTGGGAATGGTTTCTCTAATGTATAAGAGAATAGAGCAAGTCAGAATAAGTATTAAAAATTAATATACAGTAGTACAAATTGAAGAAGGTTTTCCTATATCGTTCTTTAACAACATCATCAACCTCACACCCTGCTTCCTGAGAGAAAATAGCCCGGGACTAATGTGATCTGCAGAGAAGACTCCAAGCTGTGTATAATAAACAGTTTATAAGCTGGAGACCTGCACAGACCCACAGTGAAATTCCTTCCATTAAACAGATGCAAACCCCTGTTATCTTTGCACACATTCACAGACATAGTAATACACACACATAAAGACCCCGACAACAATTACACGCACACAAATTGTTGCAGCGCCACAAAGACACCAACTTTTAATGGCTAATAAGTAGAAAGCATTTATCCCTGACCTTTCACACCCTCTTCAGTGAAGTCCCCATAAAGAGGATTCATGGGTGTTATTTTGTTGGTTCTTGCCTGCTGAAATGATTGCACCCTGCACGTCTCTCAGCTGTATTAGTCGAGTGTAATAGAGGATGAATCACACCCTCTTGTAAGTGTCTGGATTAAGCACACATGGGATTTACGCAGGCCTCCTCCAAACACTGGGCATGTGTGTGTTAGTCCATGTGTGTGTGTCCGTGTCTGCATGCACTTTTGCATACAGTAACTGAAGTCATGCATGTGCAAAGCATTTCAATTTGCAATCATTCACATTTTCACTTACCTACCCCTTTTCTGGGTATGGAAGCGGTAAAAAGCTGCATTGAACATCAAATTCAGCAGTTGATGTTCTCTGCAGGTTGTTCCATATCACACCAGGGGTCGGACTTGGGGGTCTATTTCATGGCATTTTCACTGCAGAGCTCCGAGATTGGAAATGAAAAAGCAACCAAGGACTCTTTTATTACCAGAAAAAGCAAAGGGCTACTACTGAGGCCTCAGAATTGTGGTGCTGTTTTGGGTAGGTTCGTGTGTGTATATATATGTGTGTGTGTGTGTGTGTGTGCTTTGGGAGTTGTCTTGCTGAATGTGGCAGATTCAGATGCACATGCAGATTGGAGCGCTGAGATGGTGAGTGTTTCCAAAGTGCCACCGGCAGTGTGAGAGAGGAGAGATGTCTCAGCTGCAAACGCCTTTGAGCACAGTAGGTTTCAGATTAATTTTCCTTGCTGCCTGTTGGGGGGAAGAAGAAGCAGATTAGGGCAAACACACAGTTGCTCAGAAAAATATAACCCCAAACCCAATAACTTTTTGCATACTTTGCCCTGAATCAGAAGAAAATATATATGTATATTTTCTTTATGCTTACATGGAAGAAGTTGCTTTTGAAAATCTAACTTCTTCATCAAAGTGTTTGTAAGTTTTTCAGAACAAATCAATGAATTCTTGGCTGATTGAAAAGTACAAGTTTTATATTCAAATCAGGAATTAGAACTGGAAGCAAGCATCAGTCGAGACATGTGCTCAAAAATTCCACTTTAAGTGAAAAACAACAAAATAATATATAATTTTGTCTTGAGCAGATTTATCTTAACAACTTTTGTATCCGAGCTGAATCTGTAATGTCTGTTGTCTAACTCAACAGATTGTTGTTTGTGCCTACATATCTATCGCATCTCAAAGAGTGTCTCTTCCATCCTCTATTAAAGCCAGCCACAGAGCATTAGCATAAACATATTGGTTTCTCAAAGACAAATGCAGCAGCTGACTCCATTAAAGTCCTTTGAGTGGTGTCGATTTTTCAGCTGTTGTTGTTTAATGTCGGAGCTGAGGCTCACCTCGAAGACGTTTAGTCGGATGAAAGAGGCTCCTCTTGTCTTCCGTCCTCTCAAAGGCGCTCCAATGGCTGTGAAGAGTTGTTTGAATTTCGAATAAGTCATTGTCCCCCAAAGTAGCCAATTTTGTCCTTTCCATCACTTTCACTGAGGGAGTTAAGCTGTGATTCGACAGCAAGAGAGAGAGAGATGAGCACTGGGCAAGAGGGATTCTCCCTTTTATACCACTCAAAAGAGGCTAATATCGTTTAACAAATTGCTCTTTTGGTTTCATGTAATTCAAGACATGATAATAGCTTTATTTCCTGAATGGAGAAATTTTGCAATGAGGCATAATTACAATTTCTTCGTTATTCCCACACTAGAAAGAACCTATGTGTAATTACTTTCCTGGTTATATTTGCAGGCCCATTTAGTGGACTGATCATGTGTGAGCACTGGTTAAAGTATGACATTTAGATCATTTATTCAACACGGTCACCGTAATTTGCCAGCCTCTTATTATCTCATTTCTTTTCCAACACCCACATCTGTTTTTCTTTCATTCCTGCAGTCCTTAACTTGATCCCTCTTGCTTTTCTGGAACCATCTGTCCACCCCTGCATTACCATGTGCCAGAATATCTTACTCACCTCTCCTTTAAAGCCTCACAAAGTACATCAAAGCACACATTCGCTGAATACGTTAGCTTGATAATGCGTTGGAAGATGTATGGAAAGAAAAGATGCTAGACGTTTCTCAGGTAGGGCGTCAGCTGTGACTTAATCAGCCGTACGACATTAGGATGTGACTCATTCTGTCATTGTGGAGACGATCTGGGTGCGCAGCATGATAAAACAGACAATAGTTGCTTCATGGTGGTGAGGTATTTCTTTTAAGGATTGTATTCCAAGTGGCTAGTGTTAATTCTTGAAAGAGACTGCATGTTATTTCTTATTAACTCAATTCATGATCCAAAAGTTTTAATTATGCAGCAATGATTGTGATGTAAGGCAATCAAATAACATTAATTTCATTGCACTGAGCACTTCTACTCCCAACTGTTATCTCAATCAATCAAACAATCAATCAATCCATCAATCCATCAATCCATCAATCCATCAATCCATCCATCAATCAATCAATCAATCAATCCATCAATCCATCAATCCATCCATCAATCCATCCATCAATCCATCAATCCATCAATCCATCAATTCATCAATTCATCAATCCATCAATCCATCAATCCATCAATCCATCAATTCATCAATCCATCAATCAATCAATCAATCTTTATTTGTATAGCGCCAAATCACAACAAAAGTATCTCAATACAGTTTTACAAACATAGGAGGTCAAGACCGTACTCTATGTCAAATTATGAACAGAGACCCAGCTTCAAGGCAGGGTAAGACTCAATCCTATCCCACCTTAATCCATCATGAGCATTGCACCTCGCAATATTTAGCTAGTTACAGTGTCTAGGAAAAACTTCCTTTAACAGGCAGAAACCTTGAGCAGAACCAGACTCATGTTAGACAGCCATCTGCCTCAGCTGAGATGGGTCTGGAAAGAGGGATAGAGGAGAACAAGAGACAGAGGGAGCGGTGATAGTGATGAGACGAGTAGTAGAAGCTGTTGCCGCTGGAGTCCAGCACGTCCGAATCAGCTGGAGTCTGGAACGTCCACAGCAGGAGGACGTCTAAAGCAGCTCAAATGAACCTTTATCTCCAGGAACTTAATGTCCATGCGCATCAAAAGCATCCCATCAATTATATGCTGTTATGCCGATGATACTGTCCTCTATTCTTCTGATATAACTACTTGTCAGTTAAACAAATCCATTATAATGAATGTGGATTTAAGTTATAAGGTCTTTGGCTTCTTTCCAACTAAAATACTTTATTTGATAATTAAAGTTGTGCCAGATAGAGCACATTTATAGGTCACATATATGGCCTTGAGTTAGTCTTAGCTAAAGCATTCATGAATTCAAAGATTTTCCTTTTTTCTCGCATGATATGTCTGTGCTCTTTTCTAAATTGCAAATGTGCATACTGTACCTGTGGTGAACATCTCTGCCTATGCTGAACCATTTGCAGTTTGATTGAATGCGTTTAAACATTAAAATTAGCGTTCCAGGTGAACAGCTAAGGGCCAACTGCTCGTTTTTAGGCCTTTGAGCTGCTGAATATGAATCTCTTCAGGTCCTCAGATGTCAAATATTCAGCTGTCGGAATCAATTTGCTGGCTGTGCGAGTGTGTGTTTGGAAGCTCACATACACGTGTGCATAAGGAATGTCAAGCATTCCAACTCCCCAGTATACATCTATGAAAGCTTTGATGCATTCACAGAATCTGTGCCTGAGCAATTTAGGGGATAGGCTTTTAAAGTTTTCCAAAAGTAAATAACAAAATAAGAAATGCCTGACAGACTTTTATTTAACAGATAGCAGAACTTTCTCTCCAAACTTAATCTGAGAACCAAAGTTAAACTTTTGAGACAGCTGTCTTTTTCTTCTCTTTTTTTCCGTATTTCCTGGAAGAGTGCCTCTATGAAACATCCTTTCATATCAGTCTGAAGATTGGTACGGTGTTCTCTCTGATAGAAAAAACTTGACTGTAAATCTCCAAAGATCCCTAACAAGTCCCCTCTCTCTGAGACAAGGACCATAAAACATGAGGAGAAGAAAAAGAGGGAAAAAGGAGACAGGAAAGCAGGCCTTGGTGGGATAAAGGAGAGGAATTAAGGAGGCATTTTATGAGCGCTTTCAGATGCGGTTATCACCTCTGAAAGACACCAGCAAACTTTTCTTTAACCTTGAGTCCTTTTTTTCTTTCACACGTCTATTTGCACTTATATCTTGATTTGCTTAAAAGCCCTGCTTACCTGTGTTTTCTCTGTACTCACACTTTCAAATAGGTACAATAATAAAAAGCAGATATCTGTATCTGACTTCACGCGTTCCCTGAGGATCAAAAGAACCAGTTGTCAGGCAAAAAAAATCGGCTTTGTTTCTCCTGTAGTGTCGCTACAAAAAGAGGAGTGTGAGAGAAAGACTACATTGTCTAATGAAGCAATAGATCTAGTTATTACTGCCATTATTAGCAGAGCCACTTATCATATGTGAGGTGTGGAGAGAAATACCCGAGGCAAATGGGAATAATTAGCTCTCACTTAGTGGCAGCCTTATTCTTGTTTCTGGAAGAAAGTTCTGGAGGAGAGTAGAAACTGTAAAGATCATTTTTAAATAGATTGAAAATACAGAGTTGAGCATGAGGGTTTTTCCCCCCATTATATTAAAACAAGAAATAAGTGGGTTTTCAAACGTTGTGCAATGTCTTTCAAAAGATTTCAAAGTCATTTTAAAGGATACCCCAGAAAACCATGGGACTCCTTATAGACACAGGCACCTGTTCTGCTCCTGAGCTGAGGGGGGAAAAAGTATCCCTACGCAAAATACAATAGGGTGTAGAGGCGGGAGCTGTCTTCTGGCTGACCTGCTTCTCACAAGGACTTAATGAAGTAGGGCCGGCGGAGGTGTCCCACTGAACTCGGCATGGCAGCCAGAAACTGATGAAAGGAAATCATTTCTGTCACCGGGAAAAAATCTCCACAACCCAATTACTGTATGGAGTGTGGCACATTTTACATTTTAAAAGGGCCGGTGTTTCCTCAGAAAGGTAGAGCAGGTAATGGAGGTTGAGGGATGGCTGAGATACAGAATATACATTAAGCTACTCCGTAAACATTGCATTCTGTTGCTCCTCTCTATCGGCCTCTAACACCTTCTCTCACACACACACACACACAAACACAAAGAAACACACACATTCCCACAGACAAACTGGAGTCCCCTGATGGCTTGTTGACAAGAAAAGGAGAACAGTCACATCCAGACAGAGGCAGCTGAATGTATATTCTGAAATTTGCACTTTTCTCATTATAAAGCTGTGTCACCTGAATTGGCAAACACCTGCCAAGGCTCTATACTAATACACACAGTCTCCAGGTAGATGAAGGGACAGGAGGGAGGGAGGAGGAGGAGGAAGAAGGGCCAGAGGAAAGGATAGCGGAGTAAAGGGCAGGAGGGGAAATAGAAAAGGGAAATAAAGGGATGAATTGACAGGTGCAAACATGATAGGCTTAAACTGGGTGAGTTTAGTGTCATGGCTGTTTGCTTATTCATGCACTCCGTGTGCCTGTACTGTAGTTTATGAATGAAATTACCTCTAATACACACACATGCATGAAAACTGAATGTTTACTCACCCACTGCTTTTTAAAGCTGTGGATATTTGATTTTTGGAAAACATTGCTTCGCTGATCAGAGAAGTCGTTATTTATTTGTTTACCAGACTGGCCGTTATATTGTTACTCTAGATAGCCATTAAATAAAAGGTTTTCTTATTTAAAGCTATTAAATTGCCAAAGACCCCAGAGTTTCCATTTACCGCCAGTCAATTAAGATGGACTGTTTCACTCAAAAGGGGGCGGGGCCAAAACTCAAAGATGAAGCACCCAGATGGGTTGCCCTCATTTATGACTGGAATACCACAGTAATGACCACCAGGTGACATAGTAAGACCAAGGGGCAACCTCAGGTCTTAAAATATGAAGCCCATGCAGGAGTGCTAAAACTGCAGTTCATTGAGCGTCCGCTTGAGGCTGGCTTCAGAAACACAGGAAACCACATACACACCAATTCAAAAAAGACGATCTCTACAGCAATAATAAACATGTTAACAGCCTGGTTCAATAAACAGTTTAGCTCTGAGTAGCTAATTTCTCTATCGGCACACACTGTACAAGGTTGTTTTTTTTTTATTCTGTATTTTCAAAGATAATTAGACGTATGAGTTTTGCCCAAATAAGGACATGGCTGACTTGATTGACAGGCGGGCATCCTGTAGCTGTTAGAGAAAAGGTTAAAGGCCTGCCTCTTTACCTCACACCTGCTCAGACGAAATTTGGTTGTGTTCATTATTTCCAATATGGCGCCCGCTCATGACTGGCTTCAAAACAGCACTCAGGAACAGATGGGTGACATCACGGATACTACATTCATTTTTTTAATACATTTTATGGGTAAGACTAACTCAACTAAATTAACTAACCGATTTCAGTGAACTGCATCGAGCTTGGGATGGATTCAGACATAAAAAGTGATATTGCAATATGTGTGGATCCAACTCGGTTGAATTGGGGGGTCGGGTTCGGACAGAATTAAGTGGCCTAACCACACTCTAACATGCAGCATACGTAGTAGATTTAAAGACTGTGCTGCTGGTGTGCTGCAGCCATTTGCACACTGATGTGGTCTAACATTAGGAAGGTTCTGGCAACATAGTGGTGCATCACTCAACCATCACCTGCATGTGATAATCGACAATTTGGACTAGAAAGCTGCAGTCACACCTGTGGTCTGATTTCTTGGTCTGAATCAAAGGGGGTAAAAAAAAAAATGATTGCCTTCTTGTCATTTTCCTGTAAACAAAGTGCTTGAAATATGAAGGCGGATCAATTATTGAACAGTTTTAGGGTTTTATAAAGAATTTGCCTTGTGGTCTAGTGGTGCACACAAGAAAATAAATTGACAGGTGAAAAAACATGAATTTGAATAAATAAATTTAACCTACAAAAACAAAATAAGAAACAACAGAACAGGCTTTAACAAATATACGCACCAAAATAATCTGTGTTGTAAATTGGACAAGTGCATTGTGCATCAATGCGTGAGAAGGCAAAGTGATCATTATGACAGAAACAATAAGAGCGTGGACCACCATGTCTGCATGTTTGTTGGCGCACCTGTTGTTGCACCTGTGAACCACAGGTGTGTACCACAGGTGCGCCAACAAACATGCACCATTCATAAGTTGTCAAATAGCCTTGATACAGTGCCATATGTAGTACAAAGCTATTTATCACCAGGATGTTGGAAAGAGGCATCTGCTGGGGGTTACAAAAAAAAGTTTACTATGACAGAGCAATGTGCAATTTACTTAACCCTTCAGTGATTATGATTACATGTCACATCACATTAAAAAAAGTGCCTGAGCTAACTGAACTGAATAAAAATGTCACTTTTAAATTCAAAGTAATGAGACATTTAACCTTCATCTCTGTGCTGCTTCTCTTAGCCTCAGTCTTTCTTTTCAAAGACGCACATTTCTTCTCATCCTCTGCAGAATTTCTTAAAAAAATGATGATTACAACTTTTCTTTCTCCTCTGTTCCACACTGAATGTACTGTTAGGAAGCAGGGAGTCTTTGTAGCTGTTTATGTTCAGTTATCTGAGCAGTCAGAGAAGCGTTCCAGGGTGTGTCCTCTGAGCCAGTGGTCAACAGCACTTGTAAAAAGATGAGAAATCTCTCCTCTGCTCCCAGTGGGTTTCCGCATAACAAACCACATCTAGTTTTGCAGAATCATAGTGGGAACTCCTCTGTGTTTGTTGTGCTGAGATTAGGGTAGGAAACACACAGGTGAACAGTAAACTCTGTGACAGCAAAACAGAAAGAACAGTAAGGACCATTTTTTTAACAAACCGAATTTGATACTAAGGGCAGTTTGGCTTCCTGGTTTCTCTCTTTATATGCCTGGAGGGAGGCAGAGTGAGGCTAAATGTGCAGAGAAGAAGGTTCTACATAAATCCATTTGTTATTATGGAATAAAAATTGACCACTCTTTGATGTTGTCAACAGCGCCATCCAGCATGAATACATTTAGGACTGTTGGCACTAATGGTCTCTAATGGATGGTGAGCAGCTACGGCAAAGGAAACATTCCTCTTCTCTACTGCTTCTGTCGATATCCAACCTTTCACTGGGCACAGAGCGAGAGACAAGAGGTACAAAGTTTGAGAAAAAACTGAGAAACAGACAAAAAGCCCAGTACTGCTCCTTGAAGAACACTCCACATACACTCCTTTTACTGTATGTGTGTGCTCAGTTGCTTAGTATTGTCGAGTCTGAAGGATCGCTAATGTCAGCCAAGAAAATCTTTCAAATGTGGGAATTGAAAAATACCTAGTTTTACATAAATGAAGTTCATTTAGATTTATGTCCATCCTAAATTAAATGAGACAAATAAGCTTTAAAAAAAATAAAGTATCGCCGCTAGTAATATCATAATTTCATGGTTTTATACAACACCTTTCATGTTTCTAAATCCAGCCCTCCAGGGGGATCAGGATGATCCTGCTTTCTGGCATCCAGGCCAAAACCTGATCCCCGCCTGTAACCACTGAGAAAATGCAGAATAACACTTTCAGCATGATTGGATTACTAAATCCAGATTGTGATCTAAATGATCTTCAGATAGTAAAAATCAAGAGGACCGACATCCTGCACATTACTGCAGTGTCATTCAGGTGATGATTGACAGGATGTCTCCATGTTTCCAAATATTCAACCAGATTCCTTCAGCTGAGTCATGCTACAGTTTTGCCATCTCATTATACATGCAGAATACTCACAGATTCTCAAGTCATGTTATGTTTTACCTCGCTAAAGCAGATCTAAAGTCAGAATATTTTATACTTTCAAAGAGGCAAGTCGAGTTGCATCGCCACAGCAAGCAAGCGAGCAACAGTGAAAGTATTTTTTGACATTCGCCTGCTCTTATTTCCTTGCCCAAAGCAAATAAGTCACCAGCAGAAAAGAAACCTTTTTAAACTTGTACACATTTGCAGGTTAGAGCAGCTGCATGAGTCGACAGAATGAGGTCTGTGGAGGTAGGAGGAATGAGACAAACTGACAGAAAGAAAGACAGGAAGATACGCAGAGGCAAATAGAACCTATTCTTTGTCTCCAATCAGTGCAAATAATCTGCTCTTTGTCTCAGTTTGTTCTCTGATGCGACTGGGTGTACACATTTGTGTGTACACACACTGCAGGAACTATCTCTGCAGGACAGGTCCAACCATTAACTGAACTGGCAGTGCGTGAATCCAATGCGGTGGTCTTGCATTGCACATAGAAACAGAAATGTTCTGTCACTAGAGCAGAGTCTAAAGATATGTCATGTGCTCGTATCAACGTGTCACGCCTGCTCAGGCTCCGTACACAGCATGTCGAGATAACCGGTGTTTCCAGGGATGTGGAAGGTACAGAACAAATGCAATAATAAACGAGGGAGAGCAGCTGTCGTTTAGCCAAACTGATTACAACCCTGCTGCCATCCACTGTAGGTGTTTAGTCAGGCACCAGCAAAGCAAAACTATCCCTCCCATAGCACATAGCAATGACATGAGATAGTGGGAGCGCTCTCTCATATTTTCTTTACATTTGTCAGTTATGCAGCAATGCATACACAGAAGGTGTGAAAAAAATGCAGCGACATGTGCCCGACGCCTCCTTTCAAAGTCACCTCAGGGGGTAGACATTTACCCGTCACTGACAAATTAGAGCAGTAAGAGGATGAAAACACAGCTGAAACTGTAGAGACTGGAATTGTTTCAAATGATCGGATGTGACACGCTGAATCTGACGGAAAGAAAATAAGCACATCTTGAATTTGTGGTTGAGCTACAGGTGTTACAACTGCAGAGAAACGGGGAGAAAAACATAGATTTTATAGATCAAAGTTTACTCAGCGATAAATGTTGTGGTATTTATTTATACAACCACAACACTTTACACATCAACACATGTTCATGCTCAAGAAGGAAGTAAGCCGACTCAAAATAGTTTAAGCTCCTTAATACTCATAAAACGTATCACAAATCGTGTGAGGTGTGTACGATCAACAATGCAAAATATTTGACGTGTAATTGTATTTTCATATCAAATGTGGCTCCACTCAACATTGCCACAGGGTTTCCTCTGTAACCTAGCAGGGGCTCACAGACACACACACTCACAAAGATGCTTTTCTTCTCTATGCTAAACTGAAATTTATACAAACTGTTTCCCAAGCTCTCCTGACCTCTCATCGTGTGTCATAAGTCATAACAGCAAAGTTACCGTGCTAGAAACTAAGACCATATTTTAAAGAAATGTGAGAAATAATCAAGAAGAGATAGTTATGTTTCCTCAGTGATAACTGCAGTCACATGAGGGCAAAAAAACCCCACATTACCCTAAATATGTGGGTACAGACCAAGCGGCAACCTCCAGTCTGAAAATATGAGTCCAATGTGGAAGTGATAAATACTGGAGTTTATTTAGGATCCGCTTGAGGCTGGCTCAAGAAGTACCGGAAACCACATACACACCAATTCAAAAAAAGCCGATCATAACAGAAGAAATAAACATGTTTCCAGCCTGGTACAAAAGACGAGTGTAGTCTGGATAGCTCATTTCTCGATCGGCTCACACTGTACGGGGGGTGAATTTTTTCATAACGCGTTAATTTAAAATATATTAAGATTACGAGTCTTCCAATGAGAGGCACAGCTGACTTGATTGACAGGCGGGAACACTGTAGCTATTGGCTAGGAGGCTCAAAGCCCGCCTCTTTACATCACAATCGCTCAACAGCAGCAATGTGGCTGCCGCCGATCATTGGCCTCAAAACAGCGCTTTAGAAACAGATGGGTGACATCACAGATACTACGTCCATTATTTATACAGTCTATGGTACAGAAAAAGCAGCAACCTCCCGTCTTAAAATATGAAGCCTATGAGGAAGTCCTAAAAACTGCAGTTAATCGAGCGTCCACTTGAGGCCAATTACACACCCATTCAAAAAAAGCCAATTTTAGGGGTGAATTTTTTTACAACTCGTTATCTTTGAAGATTTTCAATTTACGAGTTTTGCCCAAATAAGGGCATGGCTGAATTGATTGATGGGCAGGTACCCTGTAGCTGTTAGGGAAAAGGCCAAAAAAAAAACTCACTTTACCTCACACTAGCTTGACAGAAGTTAGGGTGAGTTCAGCATTTCCAATATGGCACCCACCTCTGATTAGCTTCAAGAATAGATGGGTGACATCACAGATACTACGTTCATTTAATATACAGTCTATGTTCAGACCAAAGCAATCGATCTCAAGATCTGTGATAAATAAACCATTAAGACATTAATTTAGCAGTAAATACTCAAAGTTTTTGAAGCATTTTATTTATTTTTTAAAGTTCTTGTGGGGTTTTTTATACAGGTACATATATTTATTATGTTAAGTACAGTTCCAGTTATTTCTAATTGTGCATGTTTTAATTTGTCGTATGTTTTTAATCAGAGTGAAAGAATCACAATTTCATTTCATATACTTTTTAAATAGATTTGTTATTACTCAGATGAGTTAGAGATGAGGTATAAACTGTTTCGCTTCGCAGTTTAGAAGAAGTCACAGTCACTGTTAATTGGAAAGGTAAGGTCATTTGGAAAGAAAAATGTCTTTGAGATGTTGAAACAAAGTCAGTCAGCTTCTTTTAACGGCTCTACAAACAGACTGTGTAATGGCCTTCACTCCTTAGATCTCTGCAGAGGTTAAAAAGCTGCGGCCTCAATTATTTTGTATATATGATTTCTCTGAAATAAGATACAAATGTTCTTTAATTCAGCCTCACATGAAAGAAAATAAGAACACCTGCACACGTCATACTTTTCCTTCTTTTGATTTGTGCCCCAAAAACACAGACACTCACCCGTCCACACATCACACACACGCAAACTGCACTTTGAACAAGGTGTGCTACAGGTGATGTAGAGTGAAAGCAAAGTATCCTTGACTGCTCATTTTGAATGAGCTTTGCAGAGAGTAGTGTACTTACAAAAGGAAGACTTGAATAGAACGTAGAGCAGCCAAGGCCACTCAAACAGAAAGAATGAGATATTTGCACATCTGAAATTTTGCAATGCCTTTTTGTAACGTACAAAGTGTGTGTTGTGCTTTGCAGCGCACCCTTTGACATGACAGGCATAAATCCAGACATTCCCAAGGTCCCTATTCTGAGATCTTAGTGCCAGCCCGCTCTATATCTCAGATATGATCCACTTTGAAGACAATGAAGTAACTTTCGTGCAATTTCAGCAGATCCATTTCTAACCTCACATTGTGCCAAATTGTCATTAGGCCTCTCTTTCAAAGCCTGTTATTGCAGTATTGATTTCCATTCCCATTATGTCTTTTGGAAGATTACATTTTCATATAAGTAAAACGTCTACAAGGTTTTACACTGGAGGAGTCTGTATGAGCGTGGTTACCGGTGTTGCATTGATTCATCTTTTTTCAGAATGAACAGAAAGTTGAGTTTTGAAAACACATTTTGTTCCAGCTTTTGATTGTTTTTAATCTATTCATGCTTACATTGTTTCCCGCACAACTCAGTGTGGCTATCAGTTGGGCTACTTTTCATTACCGGCCCTCACTTACAAGTATGCATTTCAAAATGAAGAGGTGAAAACTGCACATCCTTCTGCAAACAGCCGTGGTTACAGAGCAGTTATCACATTTTTCACAGATTCATAAATTCAAATGTCCATTTCTCATGGCTGTGTACTGTGTCTTGTTTATAGTGTTGCTGCGGGATAAGACTAATGTGCGTGTGCTGTTAAGATGACACTCTGCTGTTGTTTTGTCAACAATATGGACGTGTTTGCACCCTATATAATCTGCTGCTGTCACCTCACATTCGTTAGTGTCTCTCAGTGTGCCTCTTCGACTCTGCCTCTTTCCTTCTCCTCTGTCTATGTGACTGTGCCTGTGTGTGCAGACTGTACCCAAATAAGCAAAATATATATATAGGAATGACATCAAGCTGTACACAGTTTCTGCTTTATGAATCTCATATAAAACACAGAAGAGGGACAATAAGACAAGAACCAGAGCATCTTACATAAACAAAACGAGGAACGTCGCCTGAATCGTTCAAAAGTTTAAATTGTGCATTAAATCATGACTCACTACACTCTCTGTAGCAGTGTTGTTTTGTGCACTAATTCCCTGTTTCCCCTTCTGTCTCTTTGCAGCTTTAAGGGACAACAGGATCGAGCTGGTGCGTGCAACGTGGTCAGAGCTTACCATCAGTATCAGTGATGTCACGCTGTCCGATGAAGGCATGTACACGTGTTCCCTCTTCACCATGCCAGTCAGAACAGCCAAAGCCTACCTGACTGTTCTGGGTAAGTACAAGAACTCAACAAAAGTTTACCTCTGCTTTAGAAAAGTATTTTGAGTTTTGTTTCGGTGATTTGTCTTTCTTTGATCCACAAAATTCTACATTTCACAGAATTTCTACTTTTCAGCTTTCAGGCACATTTTGTAGAACAGGCAATTTTGTGTGGTGCATTAAAGTTTTAGTGATTTTAAAACAATTATACATCACTAAACAAAGTGAGGGCCCAAAATGCAGCGTGTAATATTTTACAAAGAGCTGTGCAGGAACAAAACTTCAGCTGATTTGTTTCTCGTTTTGATCTGGCGAGACAAAAAGGAGAAATAGAACTTAATTGCTCTTGAGGGAGCAATAAAAACCAAGAAGAGTTATGACTTCTGTGAGACAAATGAGGTTGAATGAGAAGAGTTTGAGCAATAATTTAGAGCTCTCATGTTTGTATCTCGCTTTAGTCTCTGCTGGAGATCTTGTTTATCTTATATCTGATCCGTCTTTGAGGTTTCTTGCTACTGATGTGCTTATTGTTATTACTGGGATTTGAACCTGTGATGTTATGTTGATGGTGCAGTAGTGCTAACCAGTACGCTACAGTCTCCCAAAGCTGACTAAATACTACATGTCAAAAATAAAAACAGAG
Source organism: Notolabrus celidotus (assembly GCF_009762535.1). Taxonomy (NCBI): domain Eukaryota; kingdom Metazoa; phylum Chordata; class Actinopteri; order Labriformes; family Labridae; genus Notolabrus; species Notolabrus celidotus. Next base: position 10,165,767 of record NC_048276.1, read on the forward strand.
ATACTCATGAAAGATTCAAAGTTTTCTATAAAGTCTTACACCTGATTTGGGGCCTGATTGAACTCCTTCGTCGATCAGGGGGGCGTGGCCTAATTCAGGGCTTATCATAACTGATAAGTTGTCCAAATGACCCTCAAGTGTGACTACTCTTCTGTTCCCGACCTCGTCAGAGCCTCCCTGATCTGGAATTGTTAATACCAAACATGTTTGATATTTACGATCACTAGTCAGACTGCCTTTGATGGAATTACTGCAATAACCAATAAGACAAGCTGACTGAGAAGTGCCATATACCAGATGTTGCGTACTTTTACAGCTTACAACCATGACAATGAATGTAAACACAAACATACCCAAAGCCAAGTGGAATATTGAAAAGAAGACCAGCTCTTGGCGTTATTTACCCTGATTATTATCCTTGTTTTGTTTTTTTAAATGTGTTTTGGGGTATTTTTTTGCCTTTATTGGATAAGAAAGATGGAGAGAGACAGGAAATGTGGGGAGAAGAGAGTAGGGGAAGACTTTCAGCAAATGATAGAGGCCTGGAGTTGAACCTGTGACTGCTGCAAGAAGGACCGCTAGGCCAATGGTGCCCCATTTCTCTTGTTTTATGTTGCTGCATGACAGAACACATGCTAATACGGCCGGCTGACAACGTCAAAAGCTTCTCTGTTGCTCAGGTAGTCCAGTTGACTGTTTTACCTCAGAGGGAATGATGTTAATTGCTTGTGAAATCAATGGTTCCACGAGCAGTACACACTTGTGTATATACAACACTTGTGTTTTTGTACATCTCATGAATTAACATGACTTGTCTATTTCTGACAGCGTGGTGCAGACATTCTTATGACGTAAGACTTCTATGAGACTTCACGTTGGGGTTTTCTACTGTTGAGATCATTTTGAGACATAGTTGAGAGCTTGAACTACTCTCATCTTTCCCTTATGAGCATTGATCTGTCAGACATTTTCAAGAACTCAAACTTTGAGCAAACCTTTTGTATTGAGACGAAACTGAGAACTCACATGAGTCTTATTTTTCTTTCGGCTGAGATCTCAGAATGAGACGGCTGTAAGAAACCCTAGAGAACTCAAACAGGAGTCACTGTGAGACTGAACTACATTTATTTCTCTGGTGTCACAAGTAAGAAAAGTGAGGGAATGGACCAAATGTTCTTTAGATCATTTTGATACTTTGAAATAGGTTGACACAATTTGCAAAATAAAGGGTTTTGATGACAATTGGGGAAAAGTAATAAACCACAGAAGAGTGAAAGTGTCAGTTTTTGTTCTTATCTGAGAGCATTTCTTAACATGAGATTTGTCACTTTTTAACATTTTTGCAATTGCTATTTTTGGGAAACTCATGCACACTAATACAATGATTTTATTATAATGCGTGTTCAATTTTCTGTATTAGGTTATTGAAATAATACAAAAGCACCCCTGGACAATGGAGCAACCTTGGCGAAGGTCACGCTTTGAGTACTCTCAAATTGCTGTATGTATTTTTCTGTATTTCTCGCTTCAAACAAATTGCCGCCTAATGGTGTTTTTTTTTTTCTTTTAAAACAAACAAAAATAAACAAATCGACTGTGTTAAAACGGCCTGTAGCTTAAGCCTGTATCTGCAGACAATAAAAACATCCTGTCGTGGCCTCTGGTAATGTCTGTGTTGTGATCACCACCCCACACAAACATTGTCTCATTTCCTGCCACTAGGCTTATTATCCTGCCAATTAGCTCTTGCTAATGTTAATAGATGTGCTAGTGCACTCCAGGACCATTAACTGGCTTTCTGTGTTAACAAGCATTCAGTGAATTAGACACATTAAAAGCTATTGCTCAATAAGGATATGGAGAAAATTATTTTGCAATATTGAACAATAGTTAATGGAGCTTGCCAGGAAACAGAGAGGGAGATTTAATAAACATGCAGCGTGGTCGCGGAATGTCCTGTTTATCCACCACAGATTCAGGACACTGAGTGCTGGAGAGAAGAACACCAAAACATTAAAAAAAATGGCAGACAAAATAAAAAATAAACCCTCATTCAGAACATCTCAAAATATTCTAGTGAATGAGCACAAACATGAGATTACTCATGACAATGTGACAATGAACAATGTTTTAAATATATGACCACTTACATGTTGGGCAGTTATTTGGTTACGGTTTAAGTTCTAGGGTAAGAAATCCGTAATGGGACAAACAGACAAAACTAATATGCTATGTGAGTGACTGTGTAGTGCTAACTTCAGGATGCTAACATGCCCAGAATGACGTCACCATGTGTTGACAGGCTTAACGTATGCTAGGTTTGCCATTTCAGTTTAGTGTGCATGCATGTGATTGCTTATTACCCACCCTGCAAGAAAGAGCGCTACGGCAGGTCATCCATCCAATCTGCAATCAGACTGCTAAACACCAGCACTAATTTATAACTAATTCATAAGAAGCTGTGCAGATACTCCAAACACGTCTTGTCATAGCTGTGCAATAATTCTGTAACTATTGTATTTTCTGCGGCTGTGCTCACTGCATCATTCACTGCAACTTGGTGCAATCTTCCCTGTGCAGTAACTCAACTATGTACAAGTAGGAAGCGTCCATAGTGTATAGTGTATGTTTATTATATTTTATATTATATTATTCTCATTGTTTTTACCTTTAATTATTCTATTTTATCTTTGTAAGTATATTTTGATACCCCCCTGTCTCTGAAAACTGCTGCAACAAAAAAAAGCCCAATGGGGGATCAATAAAGTTTATCTTATCTTATTTAATTAGCACTGTAAAGAAGTAGAGCTGTGGATGAGGTGAAAGTTAGTCTTTTTCTGAGTTCACTTCTCGAAACAGTTGAAAGAAGAAACATGATTTTAATTTTTAAATGTATTTTTATCTTTACAACCAGATGGTATGACCTTAATTCAGAAAGATAAATTAGATGAAAATATCTAATCCTTAAATGTATTTCCAGTTGTACGTTCAGTCTATAGACAAAGTAGACTACAAATTAGAAATGTCACCATATGTTGGTAATATTAGTTAAAGGTAAGGAGTTGCTGAAGTTAATTTGGGTTATTCGGAGGGAAAATCGAACATTTCATTTCAACAGTTATTGAGACATTTAGTGCAAAACTCAAAATTTGAATATGATGATGCTAGAGGAAAAGTAGGATCATAAATATGTAAATCTGTCAACTAACATTTAGTAGTAAGTCTATGACTCTGCCTTCCTCTGAGCTATGTGAGCAGTGAAAGCCTTTTCCTTTATTTGGTCATTGATCATGCAAATTTGGTTCTGTGAAATGGACTAGCAGAAATACTTCAAAAATATTGTTTCGTAAGTTGAAATGAAAAGATTTGGCATGCTCACTCAAAAATACTCAAAACGGGGCACCGTTGGCCTGGTGGTTCAGGCACGGGCCCCATGTACAGAGGCTAAGGTCCTCACCGCAGCGGTCGCAGGGTGAACTCCCAGCCTCAACCATTTGCTGCATGTCTTCCCCTTCTTTGGGGATTCAACTTTGTCAGTTGAATATTTCCATGAATAGTAGACTTTGGTTCCTCTTGAATGAATCACCAAATTAAGTAATATTCATTATCATCAAATATATTTTAACCACCCCCAGAAATGCTCAATTATGGTGTATAAGTATCAGATACATATTTATAAAACATGTGTATCAGCAGAGAGCTGTATGATCAAAATGACCACAGGAATTATCTGTGAAATCCATTATTCCTTTTTCCCACCATGCATCAGAAAAATCGAGCTCTCATTTCTTTTTCATGTCTTGAAAACACTGTTGGTTATGCTTAAATAGTCATGCACACACACACACACGCGCACACACATACACCACAGTACAGACAAATCCATGATGCACAGCCAAGCAGAGAAACACACACACACACAGAACGCTCTACACTTACACACCCATACATGTGCACGTATCACACACACACGGCGAGAAAGATTAAAGCTCTGCAGCCTCCAGCCACCCAAGGGGAACGTGACTGTATAAGATGAACATTGTATTTGATCTGCTCTCGTTCAGTTTGGAAGAAAAACCATCTAACACTTCTCTGAGTCAAGCCACACTTACTCATTCACACTCTAATACACGCACAGTCCTCAGATATAGTGACACTTGCACTCGAAAACCACACATTTCTCCACAAAAACAGGCGCATTAAAAAAATTACAAGCTATGATATCTGTTGTTTGGGTTTTGTTTGTAGTTTGTTCTCCCAAAAGGACGGTACACAGAAAACAGGACGACCTTTAAGCCTGGTAATAAACCTTACAAGAGGTGGTGAGACGGACAAGGCCAGAGTCAGTCAATGGCATTGACTGACAGACCTTTCAGTCACTCGGCCAGAGGCAGACTTATTGCTCATTGACATTAGAGGGGCAGACTCTACACACTTAAAGCACTCATTATAGGAAAGGCCAGCCATGAACATTTTCTTTACAACTTTGTGGTCTCTTCTGTTAACACAAGCAGTGACTGATGCCCACATGTGTAAAGACTAAAAGAGAATGTATATACATGGTTTTCACTTAAACCTGTTGTTATTTAACAATTAGGACTTTTTCTACTTTTTAGCATTTTGTTAACAGTACTATTTGTGTATTGAAAAATACTCCTGAATGGATCCATATGAATCTTAAATAGTTGCTCCATTACTGATACCTGTATAAATGTACATTCCAACCCCAACTCAGTCAGGGCAGATGTCTGTCTAACATCAGTCTGGTCCTGCTGGAGGTTTCTGCCTGTTAAAGGAAGTTTGTCCTTGCCACTGTAACTTGCTAAATGCTGCAAAGTGCTCTGCTCATGGTGGATTAAGATGCGATCAGACTGAGTCCTGTCTGTAAGATGGGACTGGATCATATCCTGTCTTGATGTTAGGTCTTTGTTAATACTATAACATAGAGTACGGTCTAGACTTGCTCGGTTTGTAAAGCGCCTTGAGATAACATTTGTTGTAATTTGGTGCTATATAAATAAAGATTGATTGATTGATATTGATTCAGGTACCATTGCTGATATATGTGCCATTATCAATACATTTGGCAATTCCTATACCTATACCTTATCAGTGTCTACAGGTAGCAATGCTGATAGATATACCTATACCAGTATTAATACAGGCTGCATTGTTGGTACAGACACCTGTAACAGCATCAGTACAGATAGAAGTGCCAATACTGATGTGTGTATTAATATTGAAACAGTCACCAATACCAATACCAATACCCATCTTTACCAGTATAGGTACCAATGCTTGTACTGATGCCCTTAACAGTATTAAAATATGGCCTCCAACACTGTTGCTGATACCTGTACCAATATCAGTAGAGGTACCAATGATGAGACCTACAGCTGCATTTTTATTGATACGGGTACCAATGCCTATACTGATACTTGTATCAGTATAAGCTTGTGTTACTGCCTAAAATGCAGTATTGGTTATGGGGGAGTATGACCAATCAGCCCTCAAAGAAATCAAGTTTGATGGGAAGTTTTCTTGTTTGACTTTCACAAACAGCAACATTGTGTTGCTGCAGAGAGTGTAAATGTAGAGAAAGATGGCTAAATTGCTATCAATTATCATTTTCCCACTAATATTTTGCATATTTTTCATGTCCCTAATGTGAAAGGAGTACTCCGTATCAGCCAGCACTCAAGTCTATGTGTAGTTTTGGTATCAAGAAGGAAAATATGGTGTAATGACATCGCTTCTTCAAGCATCACAAACAAAACCCTCTTGTGTTGGAGGTAAGGCAAACCAATTTGCAAAAAAAATACTTCTTTGAAATTTCAGTGAACCGAGAAGTGGATGGCCCAGTGGTTAGGGAGACAGCTAAAATCCTCCCTGATGTGCTCTGGAGCAGGACAGTGCTCAGGGCTGCTGCTCTGTAGTCTTCCTCTCCCTCTAATCTCCCTGCAGGAGGGGTGGGGGGGTGGGGGGGCTGGAGGAGAATTTCCAATAAGGCATCATAATATTATTGTTGCATAATGGCATACCACTGTGTGTGAATTGGGTCCATCCCTATGGTTTTCTGTTCCGTCTCGCAGGTGTTCCTGAGAAGCCAGAGATCGACGGCCTGACGAAGCCTGCCATGGAGGGAGACCACATCACTCTGACCTGCATCACTCAGGGCAGCAAGCCCGCCGCCGACCTGCGCTGGTTCAGGAACGAGAAGGAGATCAAAGGTATGCTGTGTGCAACATATATTTACTCAATCTACATCTGTAGAACTGCGGCGCCTGCAGAGACTATGAGACATAGGGAAGTGCATTATTTCATACTAGCAGTATGGGTTACTGGGTAATAGGTTTCAGATTGAAAACACATTTTGGAAATTGAGACAAGATTGGATAAAACTAACCCTTTTTCCATAACAATTCATGGCAGGCTTGCCATTTGAATAAGTAAAGGAAATAAGATATGCAGTTTCTTTTAGATGTTGAAAGACTGAAGGATTCAAAACAAGAAAAGTGAATTTTAAGGTATTGAATTAATGATTTCCCTAAATGTTGTTAATTTAAATTACATTTTGGAAGTGTGTGTTGTTTCCACTTCCTCTTTAATGCACGTTCACTGTGATATGATTTTTTGTATAGTTTAACATCAGCATAGATGTCTTTGGTAATTAGCCTCACTAATATCTACGCTTTGTCATGCTAACAAATTATCCAGGCTAGCTTGTCTGTGATATCTTGAGTGTTGTGCCGGATGATAGGACTTTATGTTAGTTTATATTTTAATCTTTACCTCAAAGGTATGCATATTTTAGATTCTTAAATACTGTGAAATTATTAGATTGCAGATTATATTATATTATTATTATTGAATATTCGTTTTAGCAAGCTTTTTCTCAATTAAGTAATTTAGCCATAGGTTTAAATGGTCAAAGAAAAATGAGTTGTATTTTTCAAAATGTTGTAGGTTATTTTCAAACATTAATAATTGTTATTATTTTACATTTAGGCCCACAAATTCTCCTTTGTATTCTCATATTACCTATGATATGATTATGATATTTTTAAATTCTTCAGACCAGGAGAGAAATTTTTCTTTTTGACACCATGAATCTGCTGCCTCAGATTTCTCAGCGCTGTACTTATGATCAGAACAACTTGTTTCTAATAGAGCAGATTCAGCATGTGTCCTCTGGCCTGAGACCGATACATTAACCTCCTTTGTTATCAGAGGGCCATTCTAAATCACACTGACTGGACTACATACCTCATTTCCAACCTGCTCCTGCTCTGTTCTACTTGATGAACCATCCGCTTTGTAATTGTTTGAGCGAGAGGGAGACAGAAAAAGAGAGAGAGAGAGAGAGAGAGAGAGAGAGAGAGAGAGAGAGAGAGAGAGAGAGAGAGAGAGAGAGAGAGAGAGAGAGAGAGAGAGAGAGAGAGAGAGAGAGAGAGAGAGAGAGAGAGAGAGAGAAAATTGAGGAACAGAGAGTCGGGGGCATGAAAAGCGGAAATTGGGCTTTTGAGGAAGAGAGTGAGAGATGTGGTTCTGTATTGGATAACATTTAGATGACTGTGAGAGGGACTGTCACAGGTCAACAGCACAGTGGCCAAACTTTATCACTGGTTTGGGTGTGATTTCACACAGTAGAAGGCAGACATTAAATCACACCCTGTTCTAATTTTGATGACTGCAAATACAAAGAAATAGATTAACTGGGATTGAGAATCACAAGTTTAGCACTAACAGAAAATATGACAGGAGGAAGATTCTCAAAACCTCACAGATCACTCAGTCAGGAGAATATCAAGCTGGCAGTTGTTGCACATCCTAAACGTCCAGTTAAATGAAGTAAAATTTAAATTAAAATCACATTTGGGATGCAGAACGCACAGACACTTCACAGTGCTCATTTCCCTGCTAACACAAAGGATTAATAAAGCACAAAAATAATTTCTGCCAAAGGGTGCATGGTTTTTGCTTATTAACTTTGCATATTAATGCCTTCCCTTTCTGCTGTCAGTTTTTTTTTTCTTGGCCTCTCTGTTATCACAGACAGCATTAACACGGTCTGTCCTCTTGCACGCACTTATTCCTCCTAATTAAATGCAAAATGTGTTTTGCAATAATTTTTATGTTCAATGTATATTAAATTATTAAATTACCTCTTCAATAGGTGTTTCCAATAGAGTAGAAATATTGTAAAAATCAGCTGGTTACAGCACTGAACCAACAGGATGAGCACTAATAGTTAGCCACAAGCATGTTTTGTATATTTACAAAGCCCTCCAAGACAAGCTACTCCTGATATATACTGTACACTGTAAGATGATATCTTAATTGTTGTGGTGCCGTTAACTTAGCTGTTCAAACAGGCACTAATTTGCTGCATGTCATCCCCCTCTCTCTGCTCCCCACATTTCCTGTCTCCCTCCACCTTTCCTATAAAATAAAGACAAAAATGATCCCAAAACATAATTTTCTAAAATCAATAATGATAAAATAGATATCTTAATTGTTATTCCAACAATGTGCAGAATGACAATACCAAGTAGGCCACTGTTTTTGCAAAAAACAATCAAAAAAGGTCTTGAGAGTCCGCACATTTACTGAATGTGATCTAGTGGCCTAGTAGGATAGACTACTGCACATGCTTTTTGAGAGCACATGCAGTGTCCAAACATCAGCATAAGCTAAGCTAGCATAGTTGTCTGCATGACTGAAGTTAAAACTGAGTGATCAAACAGTACCAGGAGACAAAAGCAAAACACGACCAGCTATGGAATGAACTCTCTTAGATCTAATAGTTAGATGTGGATCATTATTACTTGCATGGAGGTGGTTTGACTCTGAAAAGACGGCAATGTATTAATTTACAATATCGGCAGTAATTAAATATTTGTCTAACCAACTTGTCTGAATGTAAGAATATGCACAGAAATAGTCAGAATTGAGCACAATTTGTATAACTGGCTAAACACAGGATCTGCCAAATTGGTTTTCTGTGTGTGGCTAATGTCAGCAGCCTTTGGTCCTCATTGAAGGTTAACATCTACAGTCACACATCACTCAGGTTGATTGGTTATATGCCACTTATCAGACACAGCCTACATAGACTAGACTACATACAACTTTATTCTTATTTTCATGTTGAATATCCTGCCAAACCACGCCAAGCTACACTATGCCATCTGTCATCTGGGCTGATTACATCTGGGTAGTAGAGCGTTATAGCATTATAGCCGTAGTGGCTGTTTACTGGAGCTGCAGACCCAGATAATGGCAGGTGGCTGCACAACAATTTAGACACAACATATTTCTATAATAGAAATATTAATAATTTATTTAACCTACTGTTAAAAGCTTTGTTTTCTTGGCAATGCCTAAGACGCATCTATAAATCTAACCAACCATTACGTTTTTGTAGTGTATGACACAAGTTTCTCCCTCCACTTCTGTTTCCCTCTTCATCCTCTTCAGAGGAACATGAACCTTATAGAAGGAGAATGTTCATTAATTAGCAGAGAGAGTTCTTTTTCCTTTCAGGCTTTCTGTGTCTCTTTGGGTGATTATTGCTTCTCCCAGTGGCCCACTACAGAGAAAAGCACTTCCTGTAAGGCCAACGGAACATAGCCAGAACATAATGTTCCTTTAATTTACCATATGAAGTTAGCAGGTATTCAGAGAAACCTCTGGTGGTTGTGAGGTGAAGGTTTCCTCGGGATAATGTGCTTTCTCATTAAGGTCAGATGCAATAATTATTTCTTCAACTTGGCACCTGACTGTCTTTAATTTGAGCCTTGTGCGTTTATACACCAGTGTGTTCTTCACTCAGGAGGAGGATGAATTCAGAGTTTAGCTTCCCTTTTTTTTGGAATGGTTTTGGATGAAAGAAAGGGAACATCTACATGTTTTTGAAAGTCATTTACTCTCCATAAAGCTGGTCTCTTTGACACTTTTTACTAATGTCAGATTAAAAGATTTGTCAGATCTGCTTTTTGGACTCGACAAGAACTGCGACTGGAGATGTTGTTTCTGTCCTCACTGAAAAAAGCTCTCTGTTTATGTCTGCTATTACCTGAGCTTCAGCCCAGACAGCTCTGACTGCTATCTGGCATCAGGGTTTCCCAGGGTCCAGATAAGCACGCAGATAAGCCCAAATCAATGCTGGTTTCTCTCACTGTTTTGAAGCAGATATCATGAGATCTTTGCATTCAATTAGCTGCAGTGTGGATGATATTTAATCCATATGTCATTAGGTTTATTCACACCTTTAAGGGAGTGTGAAGACAAATTTCCAGGCAGATTTTTTAACACCACAAAGGGTCACTTAGAATCAAACAAAAACATGAACTTCTTTACATCTCTCTCTGTCATTTATACATCTTGAAAGACGTGTTTGTTTCCAAAGATGAAGCTAACATTGATTCCATGTTTAATACCTGTCTCCTGAGAAGTAGGTGTTTGTTTTTAATTAGCAGTTCATGTAATATAGGACATGTTTCTTTGAAAAATGTCTATTCTTTGGGTAATGATTGACACTGTTACATTTGCACATTTATTCTTCCTAAAAATGTGTTTCCTCCACTAATTGCTTTACTCTCTTACAGTAATAATAAGGTGTGAATTGTTATCTGGACACAGTCAGCCTGACTTGTCATATATGACACTTATCGAGAGTTTATTTGTGTGTGGAAAGATTAGAGGAAGAAAACTTCCTGCTCTGACTTTCTTTTCACATTTAAAACTGGCTAAATAAATAAACATGAATGCAAAGCGCGACGCGTGTTTATTCTTATGCATGCATGGGAGTGGAGGTGTGCGTGAGTGCACTTGAAGTGTTCATCATCCTGACAGGATCAGGGTGTGTTCAATGTGAAAAGCCATCTGATTGTGGGCGACCATGCTGGGAATAAATGACAATTGTGACATATTGGTGTGGGATCTCGGGGAATAGAGAAGATTATATTACCAGCAGAGCCACTGGAGCAGTCCATCACCCATTCGCATGCAGTTAACGGACACCCTATGCTAAGTGTGTGCGGGTATGTGTATTTCTGTGTGAGCAAAACAGACAGATGGAGCAGACAGCCTGCATGTAAGGACATAAGCTTTGTGTGTGTGTATGTGTGTGTGTGTGGCGCAGAATCCAATATTCTTATTTCTTAGTCTCTTTGTCCCTCAGATCCCCTCAGTCCCCTCCCAGTAATGATATATTTCTATCTCAGTTACACACCGTAACCCAGGGAGACCTCTGCCAATATCAGCACATGTAGCACTTGTTTACACACCACTGAACCAGAGGGAGCTGTGTGCGAACCAAGCAAAGGCAGAGATGAAATGAATATTTATTTCGAGTAAGGGTGGGGATGTTCGCTGTCGGACGGGTATTATCATACTCTCTGACCTAAACTGTGGAGGTTATTGCTTCATCATGTTACCAGACAACTCTATTCCAAGGGGGCTTAAGGGAAAAAACAGAGATTTAATTCAAATTCGCTAGCGGTCACATCCCTATTCTGTTGTCAAACTTGTTAGTCAAGGACAAGGAACTGTTACTGCGGCTCTTCCTGGCTCAGTTTTAGGTAGGTCGTTGTCTGCTGACTTTTCAGCACGCTATCACTCAAGTCTGCCCGTTTAAAAGTGACTGAACCACCTTTTGAAAAAGTGCTGCCTATTTCTTCATTTATGAGTAATTGTCCTTGACGACTGTGAGCGAGAACAGAATAAGGCCGCCGTCATTATTCCAAGGTTTGCTCTGGAAAGTGCTATTGAAGGAAAAGTGAATAGGCAATAGCTGCTGGAGCTGATTTCAAAGATGTTCAAGTGGATGAGACTGCGACCGACATTTTGAAAGCATTAAAAAAGAAGAAGAATGAAGTTGAGGAATTTGAAGAAGTTTTCAGGCTGTGAGAAAATACATTTTCAGTCATTGCAGTCGTGCCAGACAGCCTTTGCATGCGACTTAAATAGCCTGAGTTGGGGCTACATTTATACGATCACGCTCCCAGGGGCGCGGTGGATCAATGGCCATTAAAGATGTAATTTCAAGATGGCTCTTGCAAGTCACACTGCCATGAATAAAAGATGCCTGGGTCACAAACACAAAAAAGCATATTAGCCCTCTTTATTCTGTGTACATGTGCAGCACAGAACAAAAACTTACTGATGCTCTCATGTTGTGTTCAAGCAGAGAAATAAGAGGTGTGGAAATCCATGTGTTAGATTTGTATATCATGGAAGTGGGCTGAAACCAGGTCTGCTGTGATGTTTTTAATCTTTGCTGCATCTTTCAAAGTTTTGAAAACTCTCTGATCACTAAGACACTGGAATAAAGAGGAAACATTTGGATACATCCACCACCTTTACTCTCTTTTACCTTTTTTAAAACATGCCTAGACTTGATTAAATATGCCAAAGTGGAGGTGAACCTCACTTAGCCTCTGTCTCTGGCATCGTAAGAGTTTTTGATCAGGTTAACAGACTTAGACTTGTGGCGAAAGTAGAGGAGATGAGATCGCTACACCCACTGTCTACTGCCATTAAGAGCAACATCCTGGAGGTGGAGCACCTGTCCGGTTTTAAATGCCAAGGCCAGAGCTCTTCTTGTAATGGCAGGTTGAAAAACAGCATCCTCATGGACTCACAGGAGACACTTCTTAGCCGTGAAAGCTCCAGGAGTTTCATGTCAGAGAGGACAGTATGACAGGGGGTCTGCCAGGCACAGATAAAAACTCTCCTCACGATTAACGCTGCTCTCCGGTCTTAGTCACCTGTAATAAGTGCAGAGTAGACCCAAGTGGTGAGACAGGTTAGACGAGGGAGTGGGTGCTCACAGGCTGCTAAGAGACCCAGCTAGCCCTCTGAACACTGATATAATAAGTGAGGAGATTGTGTAGGGGACAATCTTAACGTCTTAAACCTGGTTTATACTTCTGCGACGACCCTACGTAGCAGTGCCGTACGCAGACATGAGCACTAGCAGCAATACTCCAAAACGTTTGAGGGCAGTGTGGTCTCTCTGACAGTCGGGGCGCCTGTTTACAGCCCTACTACGTTTTCTGCTTGCTTTCTCACAGCCATCCCTACATATCATGTTAATATAGAGCTGATACATGTTGCTGTTAATCATATGGCAATGATTACAGGGAAGAATAGAGAGGAGACGTCAGAGGAGATAAAACGCATGGCCAATGAATGGCCGATGGACAGCCATTCTGGAATTGCTGTAAATGCAGTAAATGCAATGCCATCGGGGGGACCAATCACAGGGCTCCCGGTCTGTGTTGATTCAACGCTAGGTGACATTTTGAAGGAGGTGCACGTCGGCTACTTGGATAGGCCTGTGCGTAGGTATGGGGCTACGTTGAGGCTACAGCGTAGGTTATAAGATAAGATAAGATAAGATACTCCTTTATTTATCCCACAATGGGGAAATTTATGGAGTTACAGCAGCAAACAAGGTGCACAGTGCAAGAATTCCAACAAGAATATATATAGAAATAAATGTCCATCAGAGACGACAGCTTGGCCATAATTCTCCTGTCAGCCACCACCTCCACAGGGTCCAGGACTGAGCTAGCCTTCTTCACCAGTCAGTCTTCCTCTCCTGTATCCTGTCCGCCCACAGCAGGTGAAATCAGGCTTAAGTGGAACTGCAATGTTGTGTTAGCATCCCTATTCTAACTCAATGTGGTGCAGCTCATTGGACAAGCAAGAAAAAGATCTCATCAACCAATCATTTTATATTATGAACAGGTCTTTTGCATAACTCTTGCAAAATTAGTCTAAGCCAGTGGTTCCCAAACTTTTCAGCAAATGACCCAAAATACGCGCCAGAGACCGCTGACCTCCACAGTGGGTTGAGGTGGTTAACTAATACAAATCCTTACAAACACATAAGAACAAAATAGATCAAATCATCATGTTATTACTCTTAATATTTAAGCTAATGATACAATTTAACTACTAATTATACACAAAACACTTTGTATATTGTTTTCCATTAATGGATAAAATATGCAATTTCAAATCATTTAAATGTTTCCATTTTTAGGAAAGCATCTCACGACCCCTCCATCACTGTCAGGCGACCCCCACTTTGGGAACCACTGCTCTGAGACACCCAACATTAATTGACCAGTGAGCATGCATTTTGCTACAGTGGCAAGGAAAAACTTGCGGCAGGCAGAATCCTCAACAGAACCAGATTCATTGGTAGACAGCCATCTGCCTGGACCGTCCAGTGCCATATGAAGCCCATTTTAATTAGTATCAGCCACAACACCCACTGTGTTTTCAACTGTTCTTGCCCAAGCAATTTCAAATCTCAGATGAGATGCAGTTCAGGTAATGTTGAGTCAGCCCCCACACCCCCAAGGATGCCAGAATGAATCTGCTCTGGTGCTCCTGTAGATGATTCCTCTGCCAACCCTCTTTGTCTTTCTCCTCTGTCCCTTTCATTTTCCTTTCTTGTGTTGTCCCTTATCTTGTGTGAAATGGCACAAAAGGGTCCGATTCCTACATTTTTACACCCGTCGTTTCCATTTCTAATCCTACAAGGCTCACTGTTAGCTCACAGCGGTGATACAGCGCTCTGAGCGTTCCACCCACAGTACAGTGTGCTTTAGTCGCGGCCAAACACAGCCAGACTTTCTGTCAGAGAGAGGTAACGCAGGTGGTTCGACTGCATATGAGGAAAATAAACAGTTTACATGCACCTGATGACTTGGATGTTTTAAGAACAAGCTGAAGAAAAACAATCAAAACATAATCATTTGTTATTTTTTGTCTTCTACTAACAATTTAACAATGAACGCAAGTAGGAAGCAACATGCAAAACAGAAACCTGAAAGCATTAAAATTGTGCTGCTCTTTTTGCATCTCGGTGTCAGTGTTATCAAAACAAAGTGTTCCAAAACATGCTGAACTGTTCACTTAAAAATGTCTATTTCAAACTAAAGAATTATAACAATTCCATGCCTCTTATGTTCTGTAAGTCACAAATAAAGAAATTATGTGAGAATGCAATTCAGGCTTGTTTTGATGAGTGTTATTATAATACGAATCTAGGCCACAATCAACTGAAGTGCTGCACTACACCTTGTTCAGAGAAGGACTGAAAGCATCTATTGTTTCTTTTGAGTTCTTTGTGAGATGAACTTCCCTTCCACCTGGCTAAACTTTTTCAGCCATAAAAATGTCTCCTGAGAAAGATGATGCTGCCAGAGCCTTGTTTTTTTTCCATCCCCTCCCTCAGTCATGAAGTCATAAACACATGAGAGAAAAATAGTTGAGATCAGACTCAGACAAATGCATGACCAGATTTTGTTTTCCTCTCAGGGGCTTCTGTAATTTTTTCTATTTTTAGACTGAGAGAAATCTGTGGAGGAGAGCCAAGAGAAAATGTGAGAGGGCAGTTTTAGACAAAACACACAGGGCTGCTGCTGCTGGCTGCAGATTTCATAACAACTGACCCATGAGCCTGCTGGAGATTTATCTTTAGTCGGCTTGCCAGTTTGAATGACGATTTTCTTTAGAGAATTCAAGCTCAAGCTAAACTCTAATGATTGCTGGCCCATGAGATGCTAATTACGCGAGTAACAATAATCAGCTTATCCTTGATACAGGCCATTCATTTGATCTCAAAATGTAAGCTACTGGACGCTGCTAGTTGCAGTTTTAAATAACTCAGTAGCCTAACCAAACCCAACTTTTTTTTTTTGACCAGATCAAAAAACAAAGCTGTGTGTGTGCGGTGTGTGTCTGTGGTAAGAGCCCAGCTAGATTTTTGATTGACAAGCCTGAGTTTAATGGCAGCTCCATGTCAGCTGCTCTTTTCAGCTGCACTTAAAATGTGATAAGATATTTATAGCCCAATTATAACCTTCTCCCACCCACACACATGCATATACACACACTTGAGCATACACACATCGGAGCAGAAGCCATTAGAGAGAATGCAGACTGACGCATTTGAACAGCAAGGCATAGCTTGCTGTTAAACAACTGTAATTATGTCTCAAAGTGGATCTAAGAAGACTTTAGACAAAGTGATGATGTGAATTCACCTAAACTTTAAGGAAGGGTGCAAGTGTAAGTTGAGCTTTTATCCTGGATCACACAGGGGTTATATGAGTCCTTGCATATTACCATGAAAGTGAGTGTAAAGTGTGTAGAATGACTTTCTCAATCTCTTTTGTTAATGTACCGACAACATGTCAATCAGGAATCTCTTAGAAATAAAGTGAATTTATTTTTTTCTGAGAAAAAACCTGCAATAATAAATGAAAGAGCTTAAGTACAGGCAGAACATTCAGTGAGCTGCTACAGGGCCATTGCTTAGTGCTTTTCACGTTGATTGAAGTGCGTCAGTTCTGATCTTGAACAACCACCTCACAAGAACAATCAACCACAGGACGCAGGATGATTCACTCAGTTTATTCAGATGAAGCAACAACAATATAAGAAGAAGAATAAAGGCTTTAAACGAAGAGCTTCTTTCCAAACGAGGCTTGAATAATTAAAAGCAATGGCTGTCATGCCGTCTTTCAAAGAACGTACCATAATCTAACAGAAGGGATCTCATGTCTTATCTCAAGTCAAGGAAGTGTTTGGTCTGTCAAGTGAAATGCAGAAAAACTGAGAAAAGGACCAAGTTTCACCAAAAAAAGTATTCATATAAGCTTATTTCTATTTATATGCTTATTATTTAGTGCATGCGGAATATAAACAATAATTAAATGCACATATCTAGAGAAGAAAAGAAAAATATAGAGCAATAAAAGGAGAATACAAACTATAACACAACAACAAACCATAAATGAAAAGCGACTGATCGTTCATACACACTTGAAATTTTAAATAGAGATACACAGATTGGAAAAATTGGGGCCAATATAATATAATAACGATAGTAATATTTATTTATAGAGCACTTTTCAAAACCTGCATTCAAAAGGTGCTTAACAATGCATCAAAGGACAGGTGCAAAATCATGAACATTTTTAGGGACCATACAATTAGAGCATGTACCATTACTACTAAAATAAAACAAGAAAACATAAGAATACAAATAAACACAGGGCCCTGTGTAAGACTCTTTTCATCAAATAAAATCAGGAAATTTACTTATTAAGAACTGACTTAAACAATAGCGCATAATCAGCCAACCTAATTATTATTATTATTTTTTTTTCAAAGATCGGTTTATTTTTACTTTTACACATGACAAACAAAAGATCAATGCAAACAATTCTAGTAAGTGATTTTTTGTATAAGAAACACAATATGTAAATTAATGAAAAACAAGCAAATAATATGTGATAATAATTTAGAATTAAAGATTAATAAATACTTAAGCAGGAAAATAAAGAATAGTGAAACAATAATACGATGAATAAATGAATATCAAAAAATGAATAATTGGAAAAGGTAAAAGAGCAATAAGTATAAAAATACAAATATATATCCATATATATATATATATATATATACATACATATATATACAAACATATAGATACATACATGCACATACATACACATGAAAATAGCCAACCTAATTTCTAATATCCTTCTGTTCATTATCTGTACTGCTTATACCACTCAGGGTTGCAAGGTGGCTGGAGCCAGACTCAGCTGACAGTAGGCGAGCGAGGCGAGGGATTCCCTTGACAGTTCACCAGCCTGTCACAGGGCTGACGTGTAGAGACGACTAACCGCCATTCACGCACACACTCACACCTACGGGCAATTTAGAATGACCAAATAACCTCACAAGCATGATCCAATGCTAATGAGTTTTGCTTTACTTCCGTGCGATTATTCATATCTGCCTTTCAAATGAGCTTTGGTATTAGGTGTATTGAGCTAAACAGTATTCCCTCTTTTGAGGTATCTCTTAAAATGACACAGGAACCTGTCTCATAAGCTGCATGTTGCTCTTTCTCAGACATGGAGCAATACTGCTACAGGCTGAGAATAATTAAAACGTGTTTCATATGGCACTGGATGGTCAGGCAGGGGGCCGTCTACCAATGAATCTGGTTCTGCTTGGGGATTCTGCATGCAGAGTTATGGAATGAGCTTCCTCTCCACATAAGACAAGCCTCCTCACTGTCCATTTCTAAAACTTGTTTAAAATCCCATTTTTATTCCTTGGCTTTCAACCCCGCATGAGACTCTGCACCCATTTTAGTCTTTTATGTTTGTTTTTTAAAATGTATTGTTTCTATTGTTTTATTGTTTTATTATCCTGTGTTTTAATTGTTAAATGTCTGCGTTGTTTGTCTATTTATGTACAGCAGTCTGTTTCGGCTGTTGTCATTTTTAAAGTGCTTTATAAATAAAGTTGAGTTGAGAGTTGAGAAAGTTTTTCATTGCCACTGTAGCAACACTGCTGACATCTACCTTCACATTTGACCATGAAAACAAAACACAATTTGTCCAAAAGGGGATTTCTGCTCAATAAAAAAAGTCATCTCTTAGTCAGCAGTTAGGTACACTAGTGTGCCAGCGTTTGATTGATGTGATAAAGATCTAATGAGATACAGGTAAACATTGGCGACTGACATGGTTGCATGGGCTGATGTGTGCCAACAGGGCAAATATCAGCCAAAACCAATGTTTGACTGATACATTAGTGCATGCCTGTGATTAAGCTAATAGAGATTTCATCTGAAAGTGTCAGCTGAACTGATTTTTTAAATGTTTTATTAATACTACTGCCCAACATTCAAATGTTAACAAGAGAAAGGGGGAAAAGTTACAGAAGGAGAGAGAGAGAGAGAGAGAGAGAGAGAGAGAGAGGAGAGAGAGAGAGAGAGAGAGAGGAGAGAGAGAGAGAGAGAGAGAGAGAGAGAGAGAGAGAGAGAGAGAGAGAGAGAGAGAGAGAGAGAGAGAGAGAGAGAGAGAGAGAGAGAGAGAGAGAGAGACAGACAGAAGTTTAACTGACACCGAGACAAAGATGAAGGAAGAAGCAGTCTATGAGGACGTGGAATAACTAATAAAAATAGGAGGGGAACATTTGCAACTCCTAAAGCACGCCATGATATTAGATATTCAATATGCTCTCTCCAGTCCTCCACTCCTTTTCCCTTTTCCCTTTGTCTCCCGCAATTTCTTTCTTGTGAAGAAAACCCGGCCATTTTCCCTGTCTCCTGTTGTCGAGATGGATGTTGCTAACGCTGCAGACCTGTCAGTCATTCATCTCTAGGGGAGGCGGGCTCATTGCCTCGGCTGGGGGAAGTGACTGAGCAGAATGGTTGATTGGCAGGATGGAGAGGGAGAGGAGACAGTGGGGTGAAATACTTGGAAAGTGGAGCAGATGAGCGCAGAGGAGAGGGGGGATATGGAGCGTAAACAGTCTCTTTAGGAGGAACAAACAAAGGCAGGCAACATGAGAGAGGAAGAGAGAGAGAGAGAGAGAGAGTGTGCATACGCTGATGTTTTATTTTTTTTCTGTGGTGAGAAAATAAAATGGGACCTGAATGCAGAGATAAGCCTGGACAGCTTAATTCAATGTAATAGTTATCCTCTTCCCCTTTAAAGGAAAACTTCTGGAAGTGTGGGTGATCAAGCTTTGTCTTATTTAAAACACTGACACAAACACGCCCCCCGAATACTTGTTGAACAGATGTGATTACATGAAGATACACAACACCTGCCCCAGAGGTGGAGATGTATGATAATGACATTGTGAAACAGCATGTAGATAAAAGCAAATCTAGCAGAGGTGAGTTGCAACCATTGGCTGAAATGGAAGTGTGTGGTCTGGAAGAGGATGGGTACTTATTACATAATGCTTACTTTGCAGTTTCTGGATTTATGAGGACATTCGAATCAAATGAGTAGGCTGAGGCTTCTTCTGTTCTTCTGAAATTGGCAGACATCATCATATCTCATCTGCTTTCTGAACACAGACACAGTTTTTAAATTATTCAGGTGTGAATTTGTGCAAGGGTCGTAAAGAGGATTTTGAAGTTCCTGAAGTTTTCCTCCAATTTTATGAATAAGAGGCTGGGGGGGGGGGGGGGGGGGAAACAAGCAGGGGGGATTTGAACAGTAAGAATCAATAAGTGGGGTTTTAGAGTTACATATTTTGGGGACATTTTCGCCTTTATTGGTAGGACAGCTGAAGAGAGACAGGAAATGTAGGGAGTAGAGAGTGGAAGAAGACATGCAGCAAATGGACAAGGCCGGCAGTCCAACCAGCGACCACTTTAGAAATGAGGACTATGGCCTCTGTATATGGACCACGCTTAGACCACTAGGCCACCAGCGCCCTATAAATGGGGCTTTAGAAACACAGGAAGTATCACAGGTTTAGTCAATCTCTCAAAACCAAGGAGACCCAATTTATCCATATCAAAATGCTAATTTTTTACAGAAGATATATGCATGTTTACAACCTGAAAAACTGAAATCAATGAGTGACGTCAATGAGACTTTGTACATGTTTCCAACACAGATTCCAATACCCAGACTTCAATATTTGACCTTTCAGGGGCCTAATTGGTTATGCTATCTGATCTGTGCATTAGCCAGCTACTCACCAATACCTGAAATCCTATTTTAGACAGCATTGCAGATCAATACCAGCACTGGTATCGAAACAACTCTTGTCAGAAAGGTCTATTTAGCACATTACTACTCTTGGGTTTGATGTCTTTCTACGAGCTATCCCAAGGGTGCAAATATAATGGTCAAAGATTGGTGTCATGAGGTCTAATCATAAAACTCCCCTCAAACACAATTGGCCTGTATCACTCGGGGAGGCAAACGAGGCACAAAGCAGAATAATGTGATCAAGGAGTGAGCCAGATTTTTGGGACATCATGTAGATAATTTGCAGAAGCTGGATTATCCAATGCGCTGGCACCAGTCGGGTTGTTGATGTGAAAAGAGAGGTAGATCAGCTGTTTTGTTGGTTATACAAAGCAGGTGTTGCAGGGAGAGCTCTGAGAACAGGTTGTGCAGATGGAGAGAACTGTGCATAATAATACTTTGCAACAAAGCTGATTGAAGTCAGTGCCAAACATTGGTTTTTGTCCCAATGAGGCTGGAAACAGTTGTCAGGTAGGAGGTAGAGGCAGACATGGGAGTGAAATGAGATAAGGAGGGATAGAACATAAGGCTAGAAGTTTAAAAAATAGCTCTGCAGTGGAAATATACACATTGCATTCAAAGACTCCTGATGTTTAGTGCAGGCAGGCGGGTTTTTTAGAGCTATGACCAGAAGTGGATGTGTTCTGTAGAAAGTTGTTCGTACTTTCTACTTTCATAAACCTGTTTTCAATTCAAAAGTCGTGCAAGAGTGATGGTATGTAGACTGGCACCAGAATACCAAAGCACTACAATGAAAATATGACCAGTTCAAAGATACAGGGAACTTTCAGTACTTGGTGGATTGCATAACAACCCTCGCCTATATGAATAAAATAACCTGCTGGACTTGTAAACAAGGGCTTACCTGAAATGTTGAACACAGGGGCATCACATTGGTGTGTGGCCATCCCGCCTTACAAGATAAATGTGCAGCATCTGTGACAGTATGCAACTCTCTCCAAAGGTGCCAAAGAGGTGAACGCAAGTGGGAAGACATTCACGGTACGGAGCTCTCTGCAGCTGCACGTGGACAGAAATGATGATGGAGTGGCCTACACCTGCAAAGTGGACCATGTGGCTCTCTCACAGACACCACAGCAGGCCACTGAAGTACTGGAGGTCCACTGTGAGTGTACACACACAACGACATGCACACACTCACAGACACATACACGTGGTTTGTACACGTGAACATGAGGAGGGGAAGATGAATATTTAGAAGGAGTTTCTAAATCAGTTCTGGAAAATGGCGGCAGAATCCCCTGAGCTGGCATTCAGCTAAATAAGATTTTTTTGTTTTGTTTTGTTTTCATTTTATGTTTAACAATTGTACATCAGTTAATTCACAGAAATTAAATCACGAAGGCACTCTCTGATGCATGAGTCTCTGAGTCTGAAAAAACACCAACTAATGGCATACATCTTTTTGTGAAGGAGTCTGGCTCTTGGTGCTGAAATCAGTTTGTTTGTTCTAAGGTCTTCACGACCTTGCCTTGACTAAAACATAAAAAGAGAGCTCCTTGGAGATTATCTCAGAATTTGATGTCTGAATGTATCTTTATTCAAAGAACACCTTTAAACTAAGTTCCAGGAAGCACACACATCCTTACATTTTTCTTACCTTAGTTGTATTACGATCAATGAAATCTCAGTTTGATGAATCATTCATGTCTTTGCCTTTTTACAATTTCATTTTCAAGACTGAAGCAAGACAAACATGGGATCCTTTATGAATGTAAATGTACTGAATATAAGGTACCTGTACTGAAATCTTTTAATCTGCCCTAGACGCTCCACGTGTACAGATCATCGCCCCCCTCAGTGTCCCTCAGGAGGGTCAGTACTTAAAGCTGGAGTGCGTCTCTAAAGGAAACCCCTCGTAAGTCTAATTCAGTATCAGTTCATGTCAGCCTTTTAAATAATACTTCAGACAGGAACATGCAGTATACCTTGTTTCTCTTTCAAATCCTTTTCTCCTCCCAGGCCGGATCCTGTGATGTGGACAAAAGACGGCACTGAACTTCCTGACCTTGACAGGATTATTGTAGAGGGGAGAGAGCTCACCTTTACTTCACTCAACAAGACAGACAATGGCACCTACCGCTGCGAAGCAACCAACCACCTAGGGACCAGCAGTGCTGACTATGTACTCTACGTCTATGGTGAGTACTGAGAAAAAGGCTAATGTGTGGGAGACCATGTTTCTTCTAATCATGGTTAAAGATAAGGGAACAAAAACTAAGCTTCCACAGCTACCCATTGGCACCACTGACGAATGAAGGCAGAGGTATGTCCAGACTTCACTGACTTATGCAAGGGTTGTGAGGTATGTGTGAACACATTTGATGAATAGCAGTGCTTTAGCATTTCTTCCTCTGCTTTCATTTCCAGTGACATTAAGGTACCATGTAAAATTGCTGTGTATATGTTTTTGATTTGGCGGACAGCACAGCAGTGGCAACATATCTAATATTTTTTGCTACATCTTTGAGGGGTTAAAAAAAAGAATATGTGTTTTGAAAATTCCCAAAAACATTCATATATAAAATCAAACGTGCTTCTATGAAACACCAAATAAGTTATAGACTGCCAGATATGTTGTTTTGAACCATGCCTGAGTGAATATCCAATCATAGTTGTTGGGTGTGAGTTTGCATCTCTGGCCAATCAGATTCAGGGGCCAGCTGCCCCCTGGAGACCCCCCTAGATGAAAGGCATGTTAAAGGAAAGCAAGGCTGCAGTAGGACACTATTGACATGATGCCATAAATATATACAAGAGAATATTAATCTATTCTTTAGCACAAAGAAGGATTATAATGCCTCCAGATCAATGCTAAGAGTGATCAGTGGTAGCGTCTATCACAGGGAGAATAAGGGCCTCAGGTGACACAAATGCCACCAACGCCTTTCCTTAAATACATCTGCGCCCCAGATCCTACACACACACGCACAGACACACACTCACACACTGCAGAGAAGAAATGTGTGAGGGAGGCAGAATTTAGTGCTGCGTTGTCAGGAATATCACCAGGAAGGACAAGTAATTCCTCGCAAAGCCAGAGGAGGTGGAGGATAAAAGGGACTCAGTGTGAGGGAAAACAGATAGTTTCTCCAATGCCATTTGTCTCTTGGCATTAAGTAATAATGCTTTAGAAATGAGCAGTGACACATCTCTTTCCCTTCTCTTTGAGGAATAAAGTTAGTGTATGATGAGGGATGAAAAGGCAGGTAGTTTTCTGGCCAGAGAGACCATAAGACTGAAGGCAAGAGAGAATTTCCCTAAGTGGATCAATAAAATATGACTTTATTATTATTACATTCACCCAGGGGTTCCATTTTCTCTCCTTCTTTAAAAAGCAGACATAATCTGATGAAAAACGTCAGAGAGTAAACCTCTCGGGTGCCGATGGCTGTGCTTTGGCAGAGCTGCAGTGATTTCTAGTATGTTCTTGACTGTCCTTGCCGGGTCTCCAGTAATAACCAGATGAAGAGCCGATGGAGGATGCAACCAAGGTTACTATCAATAGTTTGTGAAGTGCCTTCTGCTGGTCGAAGTGGAGGCCACAGCAACATGTAAAAAGCTCTAGAGTGAAGGACGAGAAGAAATCACTGCAAATGCTATATGAGATAATGGAAGGCACAATCAAGGACAGATATAACAAAGAAGATAGATGAAATTACTTGATGACATTTGTCACCTCACTTTAATGTATCCTGATGCTGTACAGCACCTTTTATGAGTCTACACACTCCACAACAGCAATGTATGTGTTTATGCATGTATGTATGTATATGTCTGTTTATATATGCACCCAATATCATTAGATACGGCACAAACACAAGCTGCACTCATTCAGTCATAACTGCTATAAACACATGCAGAAAGTATTATACCTTATGGCACAGATCCACTTGTGTCTTTACTGACCACACTGAGTGAGGTGGATAGTTTGTAATTACAAAACAAAAATAGTGCATTAAAGATATATATTGACTCTCAGACGGATCGTTACTTTTGTCCCATTGATCTCAAGGATTGTGAAGTGCTTTAATTGATCAACCTATCAAAATAAGCCCATAAACGTCATATTAATTAAATTTCATCTTCTAAATGAAACTTAGCCTGTTTTAATATCCAACCCTTATTCTTGAGTGAAATAATTTGTGTCAAACGAAGGTAAGGACAAGCTATAAACTCAATGTTGTGTAACCTAACTTTGACGTCTCCTGACTAGCAATAATTAATTTTGAATTATTCATCTGAAACTATTGTAATGGTTCCAAGGCAGAGGTAAAGATGGGAAGTTGCTTTATTTTTTTATGTATCTTGAATTAATTGTTTTAGGAACGCTCCAAGTGATGTGAAAACAACATTTACAGTTCTGTTTGAAAAGATTAAATCACGT
This sequence comes from Notolabrus celidotus, assembly GCF_009762535.1. NCBI lineage: Eukaryota > Metazoa > Chordata > Actinopteri > Labriformes > Labridae > Notolabrus > Notolabrus celidotus. The sequence continues at coordinate 10,190,781 of NC_048276.1, forward strand.
TATTGGCCTGAATATAAGACAACCCTCATTCTAAGAACCCAACCCCCCACCTATACTTTTTTTTTGATGACTAAAGGCTGATTTATACTTCTGCGTTGAATCAACGGCGTACCCTATGCCGGGGGTCCACGTAGCTCCCGTACCTACGCCGAGGCCTACGCACGTAGCTGACGTGCACCTCCTCCAAAATGTAACTCTACGTAGAGCTGACACGGACCGCAAGCTCTGGGATTGGTCCGCTCGGCGGCTTTGTCTTTCCCGCATTTACAACACTTCCGGGATCCAGGACATCGGCCGCACATCGGCCGTGTATTTCATCTCCTCCTCTCTATTCTTCATGTAATCATGTCTGTATGATAAACAGCAACATGTATCAGCTGTAGATTAACATAACACGCTCTGAAACTCTGTGGAAAAGTAAAGAGAGATCGTAGCGGGACCGGAAGCAGGCGGCCGGCTATCAGAGAGACCGCACTGCCCTCAGGCGTTTCGGCGGAGAATTGCTGCGCGACACAGACACACCGACCTTTAAGGCTGATTTACATGAAGAATAGAGAGGAGGAGATGAAATACACGGCCGATGTGCGGCCGATGTCTTGGATCCCGGAAGTGCTGTAAATGCGGGAAAGACAAAGCCGCCGAGCAGACCAATCACAGAGCTTGCGGTCCGCGTCGGCTCTACGTGGAGTTACATTTTGGAGGAGGTGCACGTCAGCTACGTGCGTAGGCCTCGGCGTAGGTAGGGGAGCTACGCGGACCCCCGGCGTTGGGTACGTCGTTGATTCAACACAGAAGTATAAATCAGCCTTAACTTTTAGCAAAAGACCAAATGGTTTTTGCCAATAATGATAAAACAAATACATTGGGGGTCTTTTAAATTACATTATCATATTGAAATGGAGTGAAATGTGATCACCCGTGTAGATAAAGCACTTATAGTGTCTGTATTTCAAAACCATAAACATCAAAAAACCTGCAGTCTATTGAATGGATGACAGGTCTGCTTATTTTCAGTAACATACCCAAAAGTGCTTTTTAAGACAATCTTTTTTTGGCAGGATATCGTAAGACATTACACTCTGGGACTCCATATTTCTTAGCTGTCTGACAGATGTTAAATGTTTCTGCTGCATTGAAAACCACTTTCTTTCTTTTGTTATTTATATAGCGCCAAATCCCAACAAATGCTATGTCAGGACTCTTTACAAACTGTACTCTGTTCTATTATTAACAAAGACCCAACATCAAGACAGGATAAGATCCAGTCCCATCTTATAGACAGGACTCAGTCTGATCTCATCTTAATCCACCATGAGCAGAGCACTTTGCAGCATTTAGCAAGTTACAGCAGCTAGGGAAAACTTCCTTTAACAGGCAGAAACCTCCAGCAGAACCAGACTCATGTTAGACAGCCATCTGCCCTGACTGAGTTGGGGTTGGAAAGAGGGATAGATGTAAATTAACTTGTCCTACTTTTTATGCTATTGTGTTCATTGTGCCTTCCCACCTCTCATCCCCCCCTGCCCTGTAGTAGTGAGTCACAGCTGGGGGTACCCTAGCTTTAAAGATGAATGACACTACCCGTTGCTGTAACAAATATTGACATTTAATTACCAAAACCACAAAGGGGAAAAAACCTTGTCTTATATTTAGGTCAATACGGTAACTAATAACTGATGTCATGGCTGCCATACTCGCATTCAAAGCCACAGTTGAAGAAACATTTCTCAGCATATTGATTCTGATTACCATTTTGAAAGATAACTCAATCATCTTCTATTTAAATGATTTATTGTTTCACTCTCACAGCTTTATCAGAGCCATTTAGAAAGTACACTCTGAGGTTTTCATCCCACAGTCCTCAGATAACGCACCTCCTCACCTAATTGCCCCTTATTCCCTGCTCTAGGTGCACAGGAAAGTTCCTTCAAATGCCAGCTGGATGTAACAACAAGAATAACCAATGATCTAAATGACAGTGATGTTATTAAACTGACAAATCCTGCACCACAAAAAAGGCAATTGGGTATGGGAGGGTCAAAGAGTCCCATCCAAATTCATTACTTGTTCTTTTGAAATGGCAACCAGTCTGTTCCCACCCTTCATTAGTGATTAGCACACCTTTTAGCCTTTTACAATTGCGGCCATAATTCTTGGAAAATACCTTTTTAATGGCTCTCCTCAGACGGTGCAACGTCTTCTCTCTTTCCTCTTTCCTGAAGACATGTACTTAGCTGCTTAGTAATTCACGCTGAGGCTGAAATGTCACAGAGACACGCAGCACGGCATGGCTGGCTCTAAGAAGGAGTACCAGAGCCAATTAAAAGCCTCTAGCTCAGTGTAAAAAGCAGGGTGACTTAACATAAAAACCAAGGTGGTAGTGCTACCTCATTAACTTTGTCACACAATGTTTCATTCTCATTTTCCCCGTGTCTTTAACATGTGACAGTGAGAAACACTGCCTTGAATGAAACATTTTCACCATTTTACTGTAGTGGGATGTTAAAAATGGTGGCTTTTGTTTCCTGAAATCCCCCTCACAAACATGAATAACGGACACATATAATTTGTCAAAGTTCTTTCCTCATCTGGTTTAATCCAACTTCCATCCGTATTTTTATATTCAGAGGTTCCCAGTGGGAGAACGCTTTGTAGACTTTGCAGATTGGAGGTTAATCCTCTTCTCTTACCTCAGAAATGATCCTCACATCAAGAGACGGAACATTTTAAATCATGTCAGGGAAATATAGTGAAAAGGGATTGTAATATGATGTGAAGAAGTCAGCGTACAACATTTTTCACTCATTACAATTTAAATACATTAAATCCATTTAATTTTAGCCCTCACTGGAGGCCAACCTATATGGAAAAAGTCAATATGGACTTCTGTCTTTTCCTTGATGAACATGTATTATTTATGTATCACAGCCCTCATGCTCTACAGAGTTGATGCTCAAAGATTTTAATACAAAGTATGTATGAGACATTCAGGGGTTTAAACAATTTGTCTCTTCCAATATGACTTGTGAACACTGACCTAAAGAGTCATTCATTTCAGCAGCGATAAATCAGCAGTAACCCAATTTGCAGGGATGGGCACCATTCAAAGCTCCTGTGAGGAGTTTGGAATTGGCTGTGGAACATGCTCATATTAATATTGATGCCTCTTTATGGCCTACAAAAGCAAATGAGGCGACCAGCATACAGACTGACTAATTCTATATAGTTCTTTTCAATGTTTGAATCTGCATGATTACTGCCTAAACAGCCTTTTTATTCACCTTTTCCGATACATTCAACTGTTGAGAGAAAGCAAGAAAAAAACAAACAGTTACACATGCATAGGACAAATTGGTAAAGAGATAAGAGGTACTTTAAGGTTCATGAATTCATTTAAATATTTCATTTCTGATACAACTTCTCAAATGAATTCATGAAAAATCCATCCTTGACCCAAAAGAGATTCTGCAATGCTTGAATTAATGCATACTGTGTCGTGCATCACTTTGTATCAACAGCAATCATTATTAACAACTTTGTGTTTATGCTTTGAATTGTGTCATAATTTCCCCTTTTTGTTAACCATCACTGTACTATGTTTGGACTAGTTTGTGTTAATTTTTTCAAAGTATCTAACTGCCCCCCCTGTGAATTTATTTGTATTGTTTTTGTGTGTGTGTGTGTGTGTGTGTGTGTGTCTGTTTGTCTGTCCCCTCCACCAGACGCCCCCACAACCCCGCCTCCATCCACCACTCCCCCCCTACATCCCATCCCTCCAGATCCTACCGCTCTATTAGGCACCCACGCCTCAGACCCCACAGTCACTGGCAACAGAGGTACAGTACCAACCCACGCATCTCCACAGCCCCCTCAGCATGCTTCTGTATATTCCCTCTGACTTCCCTCTGCCCTATTGCTTCCCTCTTGGCTCAAGCTCCAGTGTTCCTGTCTCATGTAGTTTCACACAGAGACACTTGAAAAAAAACCAAGGACACGTTTTTTCCTGGGACAAAATTCTTCCCTGTCTTCTGACACTATCTTTGGTCAAGCTTTCATTTACCTTGTTCTCCCTTAAAATATAAGCATAAACTGATTTTCTTTCCAATGGACAATAACATGTATGCACATTAAGGACATTATTTAGATTCCCAGAGTCTCTTGGACAATCTAGGTCATTTCATTCAAAAGGAGTCTCGCTGTTCAAACACTCTGTCCACTGTCCCCTTGGCATTTCAAAGACTTCAGTACTTCTGTGCTTTGAAACCTCAAAGAAGCAAATGTCATGTCCAACTGAAAATGTCTGCTCACTGGAGACGTCCCATCGTGACTTCTAATGCTGTGTTAAATCTGAGAATTCTGACTTGAAAAGCTTCTTTTCAGAGACTTGACATTGGTGTTTGGTATTCTTTGAGAATCTATTGCTGAAGAGTTTAACTACTGTTGCGAAATCCTTTTAGCATTATAATATTAAATACCCATAATGGTGTCATCTCTAGAGCGGAAGTTAGGGTGACATCAAATGCTGATGTCACCCTAACATATCTGCAGAGGCTGATAGCATGATAAGAGTTAAAGTCATGGATTTAACTTAAAAAATTCTGTTAATAAACTGTCTTCTGATGCACATGCCATCAAGCCATAGGAACTTATTTGGACGCCAGCACTTCAGTGGTAATGTTAAGGTATCATAATAATCTGAGACATCTTCAAATCTTCGTCTTAGGCAATAGAGAAGACTCGGTATTTGAGTCGGTCATTTCATAGGGTATTACTCTAGAATGTACCCAGAAGGTCACTGTTTCTGTTATGGCAGCAACCCAAGAACCCACTGTTGTGCCCCAGAAAGATGCTCTCAACAGGGTAGAAGTACTGCTGACTTTAATGAGAGTGTTGCTGGGTGATAAAAGGATCAGTTTAAGGAACATGAGAAACCTACGAACACAATAGAGGCAGAAGACTTGCGTGGAAGGAAAGTGTTACCCTTGCTTATGCTGGTGGTCAAAGTGATAAGGCACCAGATGGATGAGATTTACCCAAAGATGATGACACTTCTGTGAATTGTTATGCTTTCTTGGTTGATTTGCCTCATCAATGTTGCACTGGGATTGGGGGAGTACCTTTGGAATAACAGGTAGAAGATGGTTGTTCTTTTTTTCAAGAGTCCTGTGCAGAAGATTATAGGATTGCTGATTTTCAGAAAGAGAAATGCAGATTTTGTAGTTGGCGATGAGGCCTTTCCTCTTGGAAGAATACTGAAGGTTTCATAGAAATTTGTTTATCCAGTCAATGCATGTGCTTGATTAAGTCTAACAAACATGATACCCTTGGAGTCTTGTTGGGTGGTACCATCGGTGCATGGGCCATTGTCTTTGAGCATAAAATTGGTCTTATCTTCTTGGTGCAAATGTTTTGCCTTGTCACCAGTTCAGTTTCAGTGGGAGCAGTGTCAGATTTAATAACCTCAAGACTGTATCCTGCTCTTTACTAATCATACAGCCCTGATTTCCCAACTTAAGTATTGCTTTCAATCTTGTAGTCTATCTCTCTTAGCTTATCCCCAATGGTCCCCAATTTTGGTTCTTCAAACGTTCAGTTTGATTGCCATTTGTGGAGTGTATGTTCACATCAGAAGGAGTCAGTTGAGTGGGGCCCAAGTCCGTTAGAGATTCCTTCCTCTGATGAGTGATCCAGCATCTCCAACTGAGCTGGCTTGGTATTTAAAGCATGCAGCTGAGTTGGTTGAGGCATATGACCAAGATGACTACTGGAGGCCTCTCTTTGGAGGCCCTTTGGCAAATCAAACTGAGAGGAAACCCTGTCGAAGATCCAGAGAGCATGCCAGAGGAATGGCATACCCACCTGGCTTGTGGGAGCATGAGGGTCCTTCAGGAGAGCGTGACTTGGGAAAAGGCTGTTTCAGCTTTAGTGTGACCCAGATAAGCAGAAGTAACTAGATAAATGTAATGGATATCACACCTGGGAAGGGAGCACTGCTAGATTGTCTCCAAAAGGGTTTAACTATAGGCTACATTTTTTAACATGATTAATGTATTGATTATGCATTTCTTTACCCTTATAATCAAACTGATCAGAGCAGGACTCTTTGTTATCACTTTTACCAGTTACTGGACAGGAAGGAAGGAATGAAAATGTCCAACCATTTCAAAAGCCTTCACATGAGATGCACAGTCATCACAGATTACACTTGTTGAGTTGGCTTACACGACTCTGGATGAAATAATATTAATATTTTATTGAACGAGTTGCGGTTTTTCAAGTGAAACTATCTTCTTGCATGCTGAAACACTAAAGAAATATTGCTGACATGGCGCCATGTCTGCGGCAGTAAAGTAATACGTCAATCAAAGCTTTTGAGTGGCATGTCAATTTAAAACCATTGTGCTGTGATAGGCTGTATATGCAAAGGAGTTTTCACCCTCATATATCATCTTGATCATGGGTTCTAAAAGTTTTTTTATTTGTATTTTCTTTAAGATCAATGACATTTCTCATACAATTTTCACATTGTGATTGTTTTTTCCTGTCCCAGCTCCCCCCAAAAACTAAAATGTACACTAAGTATTCATTCAATTTTAAATTAAATTCAGTGAAATAATTTAAGTATGAAAGAGTGAAGGCACTAGTCTCTATTCCTTATTCTTAATTCTCTAGATTTCCCTCTCAGTGTTCTGCAGCTTTATTCATTTCCATTTCAGTCCATTCAGTCAGTATGTAGAGTTCACCTTCCGTCTTGTCTCTGCTTTTTTCTCCCTCTCTCCGTTCCCCTCAGCTTCATGGTGCTTCACAATCCCATTCATTCAGAATAATTTCCTCTCATCACAGCTACTCTCCAAATTACCATCTTTTAAGTCCTTCAGGAGTCTCGACTCCCCTTTTACCTTTCCTCTTCTGCGTCGCTTTCTGTCTAAGATTTTGTTTCAATTTCCCGTCACCTGCTCGTTCTCCTCTACCCTCACATCTCTCTGAAGACCCTGTTAGATAACAGGCTTCCACACGTTGTTAGATATTCCTCATCAGTGTGTCTCAATTCTTCTCTGATGTGTTTGTGTAGTGCAGAGACACAAGAGGAGCGGGGCCTCTCAGTGTATCTTCGTGGAATCTAAATATCAGACTCCTTCACTGCGTCCCCAGTCACAGGATACTACACTATCTGCTTTCATGTGTCTACTTGATTTATTACCAGGTCTTTTCACAGGCTGCGGATGAAAGCAAACAACTGTGGAGCTGAACCAGCCCCATGATGGTTTGTCTTTTTAATAAAGTTGTCTTCCTGTGCACAGGAAATACATGGGAAATAGGTTCAGCTCTGCAGCAGGTGGGCAGATAGTATTATATACATCATTAATTATGTCAAATCAATGATATTAGAAGGGTTGAGTATAGGGCACATTTTATAGAATGTCTACTTACCGAATAAATCTGTCATTTAAACAATAGAAACAGTAAACTCTATAGCCGCTCTTAAAATGAACCAACTCACTGTTATTACTCACATTAAATTAGCATTTTGTCAAAAGAGCTAACTGTTGTTGTTGTTGTTGTTGTTGTTGTTACATTATCTTAGCTGGTATTACTCACATTGAACCTGATATTTTTACTGATGAGGAAGTAAAACATGGGGAACAGTTCCTCATAAATAAGCTCTGCACCTAATGTGAGTTTCTCCACCTCGACAACGTCAGAGTCTGTGGCTTTTCTTTATTTCTATTGATCAGTCCTTAAACATCCCCTATCCCATATGCAGTCCTTTCACATCATGCACCAGCTTCATTTTACATTTCTGTCATAGCCCATAGTGTCTTTGACCTCTCCTGCCTTCTCTGTTTTCTTTCCTCACTTTTCTTTTTGCTTCTGTGAACAAATTTACATCAAATTAGCTCATTTTTAATTGTTCAGCCAGCTGATATGATGAAGGCAGTCTGCTTGAGTTTGTGTTTAGATCCGTATTTATAGCTACAGTGTGTCATCGTGAAATAACAGACTGTTGCGAAGGGGTACATGGACCAATGAATATATAAGTATGATATGTGGCTGTGTAATAAGTGAGGGATAATGTATGGTTAGCAGGTGGTTATGGCAAATAGAATCCCAACAGGGTGAACAAAGCCTGTTGCATTAGCATGTTAACCAAAACAAACATTTTAGCAACATTGTTAACCAAGAGCAAATCAAAGCAAAGTATGCTGGAAATCTTTTTCACAGATTCATTTGACATGATGTGTGATCAGTTTGCCTCTGGCGTTGCTCATGTTTGTGAAAGTTAATAACCGTCGTCAAGGGGTTTTGACCAATCAGAATCAAGCATCTTACACAGCTGGAAGATCAGTAAGAGAGGCGGGTAATAATGTAAGATACATTTTCCTCAATCCTCAGTAGGAGATGTACCTGAGGTTCTACTTCTTCACAGTCAGATGAGTAAGCTGAATGCAAGATGAAATCATCAAAAACAACTGTAAAACTAACTCGGATAAAACCACTGAATAAAGATACTGTGACTTGTTTTAATATTTAACATTTAAAAATTGGTCAGTGACGATTCCAGACAAAATAACCTAAAACATACAAGGAATGAGCCACAGGAAATCTATTGACAGCTGTACAAAAAATACTAAGATGTAAACCCAAGTGTAATAGTCCACATGTGGTCTGGCCATGTCTTCAGTTTACCATTTTACCCTTTTTATCCTTTTTGGCCAGAAAACATTCACATGTTTGGATAACCTTGAGTTCTAGATGCACTAAGTATGAGGTTTTTGTACGTTTCACTTGTTTTCAGATGTAACAAAAAAAAACCTCTAACTCACCAATTAACTATCATCCCTCACACGCCAACACTGAGAGAGAAACAGTGTTTGCGTGACAGGCCTAAATTGGCCACAGAGCTGGAAACAACTGCACCCATTTTTCTCTCTGTACTTACCAATGAGTCGCTCTGCTCTCTTATTTTATGTCAGCTTTTGCTGACACAGTGACAGAGAGTATTAGTGGCTGATACAATAATGTTCCATTTAATGGGAGCATTTATTCATGGCGGAGTTATTACTGATGAAATATTTCATACTGTAGACTCAGGGGATGTTAGAGGAAATGTAAATTTAAAGTAACCCATGCCTTTATTTCTTACTGTTGTTGACCTTTGAAGTGAATCTGGTGCAAAAGTATGCAAAAATAAAAAATCAACTGTTTTTAATTCATACAGTGGACTGATGCAGAACTGCAGTCTGTGATTCACTTTATTAATGAAGTGCTGGCAGGTATGCACAACACCCACAGTGCTCACATAACCCAGCCAGCTTTAATGGCTACAATAACTCTTTCCCTAAGTATCAGAGGTCTATGCAATGTCATCGGACCCCCCCTTCCCCTTTTCTGTGAACACACACAGATATGTTCGACCCCCACTAAACCACCACCTCTCAGGTCTCTCAAATTTGCCAATGCTTTTCATGGGTTGCAAATTAGCTTTGACCTTGCGAAGCTGAAAGGTTGAATCCTGCACACGGGTTTCTTTGGAGTTTTAAAATATTTACTATCTCATAATCAGCATTCGTGTGGCCAACCCCAGCCCCTAGCCTGATAGTGCCGCAGAAAAGGAATCGAGGAGACAGCAATTATTCATGCCTCAAGTCTCTGCCTGTGGAGGAGACAGAAAACCTAAAATAATACCCATCTTGCTCCTTGCAGGATAAAAGTTCTCTTTACTTTTGTTCATGAGTTGTTCCCCTGTGACGAGTGTAATACATAAGTAAAGAAATGCATCAACTACCTTTAAGCTCTTAATCAAAGTGGCATCTCAACTCTGAGGACAGTGGGTTCGGTATAAGGCAGGTTAATACCAGAAGTTTTAACTGTAAGTGAAGACCTGAGGAGGTTACCATAAATCCATGAGCATCATAGTTTTGATGGTGAAAATCTTGACAACACACTCAAGGAGAACTCAAGGGGCAGAATGTGTGTTCTTACATGTAACTGATGAAAACAGGACTAGCCTTCCTCTGCTATGACTTTGGAGAATAAAGCCAGAGGTATGTTGGGACTGAAAACCTCATAAACATCAGCCTGATCTTAAATGAGTTCTGTAAGGCAACAGAAATGAATTCACCAAAGGATTTTCTTTGTAGCTTCTGGGAATCAAACTTCAGCTTAAGAGACAGGAGAATTAAGAATGGTAGTAGGTGAACACAAATCCTTAGTTCCCCGTGCTTACTCACAGCTGTTGGAACATCATATGTACATGAAATACACCAATCAGCCCTATCATTATGGCCACTTCCCTAATATCCTATAGGCCTCCCTCTCGTCATGTCAGTGCCAAAACACCCTTGACCTAACCAGACATAGACTCCACTGGACCTCTAAAGGTGTGCTGTTGTATCTGGTACCATGACATTAGCAGCAGATCTTTTAAGTCCTGTAATCTATGAGGTGGGACCTCCATGGATCAAACTTGGTTATTCAGCGCATCTCTCAGATTCTGGATTAGAATGGGGGAATTTGGAGGTCAGTCTCATTTCACCATTCACCATTCACCCATAATAGGCGCTTGGACTGTGTACAGCATTGGCACCATGACTGGTCTGCAGCTACGCAGCCTCATACATAACTAAATGAGATGCAGTGTGTGTTCTGACACTTGTCTGTCAGAACCAGCATTAACACTTTAAGGGATTTGAACTCCAGTAACAGACCACAGGGGCCAGGCTTTACTACCTGCAAGAGCTGCAGTTTTGGAGATCCTCTGACCCAGTCAACCATCACAGTTTGGTCCTTATCAAAGTCACTCACATTCTTACGCATTTTTCTTGCTTCTAACACATCAGTAAGTGTTCACCTGCTGCCTGGTGCCATTTCACAACATGATCATGATATTCACCTCACCTGTCAGTGGCCATAATGTTGTGACTTAGCAGTGTAGCTCTAGTCTGATTGTCTCAATCAGAGTTGCCATCTTAATTAATTATTCAAATACTCAAATAGTTTCAAATTATTTCATCAAGTCTGCAGTTTTGTTACAGTGACTCACCCCCTCATGAAACCACGTTTTTCACCACACTGTAAGGAGATTAGCAGGCACATTCAAAGTTGAGTAGTTTTTATTTTATTGATAGAGGAGCTCAGGAGAGTAAGGCAACATGTGGAAGAGAGAGTTGGATTGACATGAAGCTGATCTGTTGTAGTCAATGTGTTAACTTCCACTGGATCCACTTCGTTGCATTCCGGCTCGACGTATCAATCTCAACAGAGCAGATCGAGCAGGACAGGAAGTCAGGCACCAAACAAAATCTGTTAAATTTTCAGAATAAAACATTCAGTGTTATTGCTACATCGTTTTTCACTTAACTACAACAACAAACCTTAATGGTGAGTGAAGCCAGACAAAAGGTCAGAGGTTTTTAGAAGCCAATGATGACAACATGGATGAGGAGAGGAGTTGGATAAGGAGTTGATTCAGTAATTACTGCGGGAAAACCTTGGTCATACATACTAATCTGAACAACTGCCCCTAGGCTTTCATTTTTAAATTTACCTGTACCTCATTGGAAAAACTGTGGAATGAATACTTTATTTGGACCTGAAGGTGAGCCAAAGGGGATATCAAGACCACACAGATTACTCAAACTCCTTAATTATGCTCATAAACTGAGAGGAGGCTTTTTAAATTCCACTGTCTCCCATTTGGCAGGTTGCACCTCCCAGAAGAGTGTATGTCTTTAGCCCTACAATAATATATTCATGCTTCTTTAGACCTTTTGTGAAAACTCAATAAGATAAAGGATAATTTTCATTCTTCAGAGCGAATCCTAACTGCTTCATTCCATAACTATTGATCCTGTTTTAAATGAAGGGCACAGGTTAGGCTGTAGAAGAGACATCTTTTCTTGCGGGCAGGTGTCCAGAGCAACTGATTGGTTGCTGTGTTTAAAGCAGAAAATGCTCAGTTTGGGTTGCAGCATCCCTGCGGGGGGAGGGGAACAGTTAAATATTGAACAGAACCGACCATCTTCCCTCCGTTTTCTCTTCCACTCTCCGACATAAAGCTAAAGGAGCTCAGGAGGAATTAAAACATAATGCAAAGGTCTTTCCACTTATTGCGAGGCAATTATTATTGATGACCTGTCACATTAACTCGCTTTGGTGAAGAATTATTGCAACAATTTGGAATAAAGTGTAGAACAGAAAAAAAGAGAAATCATTAGATCCTGGGGCTAGTGTTATGAATTACGTGTAATAGCCCTTCTATTCATTAAATCTCAATGGCAGGGGACACTTTCAGCAATCTTGAAGAGGCGCGCACACACAAACACACACACACATACACACACACACACACACACACACACATACACACACACAATGTTGAGGCAGTCTAATTTTCATTTGTTGACATTGAGTTTTATGTGGTCCTTTATTCATTTTTTCTGGGCTTGTCTCCCTCAGGGGATTGTTGGGCTTGTTATGGCAACTTGCTTCCTCAGAGATCACTCATTTCTGTGTGGGCTTCTGCCGCTCTTGTTCTACTTGTAGCTCCCATAATGCACCTCTTTCAAACTACCCAGCAGCACAGTTCAGGTTTTGACAGACCAGCAGCAGCAATATAGCCATAATTAGTTTCCCGCATGCATAACATTGATGTAATCCTTTGTTGTGTTTTATTGCTGTTTTGAGGATGTTATGGATTTTTGCAGAACATTGAGCAGCCTTGATAGATAGATCCTGCATTGCAACTTAATGAACTCATATGTTTGATTTATTTTCTTTGCTTATAACTTCATGCTGTTACCCCGCTGACCACAATTTCTTTTCATCCTGAAGATAGGAGGAGGCTGTTGAATATGCAAGATAGTGTCCAAGTCCACGTGTGGGCTTTATTGAATGATTAGCAGAAGTAATTTGTTTTCAGAATCTCATTAATCTACTCTGACCTAGCAGGCAATACTGTGCAAGGGCACTCACAAATACACACACACACTTACACATACAAATTTCTCAGAAACTTCTTTTTTTCTGTCTCTAATTCTTTCACATGCATGGGTGCCTGCATTGGAAAGTGTGTGCACATGTGTCTGCAGGTCCTCTGCTGCAGCCTCCGGGGACTCTTTCATCCTGGCAGTAGAGCCAGCATAGATGCAGATTGGTGAATTTCCAGTCGCGGCCAAAAAGTTGGACATAATTGAGTCATTGAATGAGTAAAGTCTGCAGGCACTTTCAGCACTTTCTCTTTCTTTACTTTCCCTCTGTTTGCTGGCGATCCTTCTTTGTGTCTCTAACTATCACTGCTGCAGAGCTAACACAGAGTAATATGTGTCTCCTTGTGTTTCTCTTTAAAGGAGGATAAGTGCAGTGTTTTCAGATACTATAGAAACAACTATAGGCGAGGTGAAAGGCTTTTTCATTTCCTTGGTTTCTTCTTTACTGCCACAGGTTATTCCAGGTAATCAAGGTGTATTTTGTGTCTTATAAATATACCAGACACCTCCAGGGGCTTCTGAATATTTTCACAAAAAACCAAGGCTCTGTTAATACAAACTAATGCTATCTCTTTCAGCCGGTGATGTGCTCACACTCCCACATTCAAAGAGACCCTGACCCACAGCTCAGACACAAGGACACAGCAGCTCTGTAAGCCAACGCTTAAGCCAGCTGCTGCCTTATTGATCCAAGCAAGTGAAAGCGTTGCATCACAGAGCTATATCTAAGATAGAAAGGGGAAAAAGTCTAATCCAACAGAATAAAAAGATGCCTGTAGGGGATGAATTTTAATATTTACAAATCTAATACCAAGGGGAAAGAGGAGACAGAGAGATGTATGACATGGAAGGCTGTTAAAGTTGCATACTTGGATTCAAGGACGCAGCGACGGATCATTTTAGATCAGTTGTAAATTTCATTTTATTTAATAAATCAAAAGCTGTGTAGAAAATGGTACGTGTCCGACTCAAAGGATGCTGTGACAGAAAGCGTGGTGTTTGTAGTTTAAAGAAAAAGACACAGTTAAAAAAAGAGACTTCTAGTAAGCCACCCAATTTAGAAGGACTCTTTGAGAAAGTAATGTGCCAGCAACTGCTCAATAAAGACTCTTCTAAAGATGTAGCACCAACTGAACGAAGGTGTGAACGAGCTCATAACTGGATACACTTCCTGCCAACTTTGAGTAGATTGAGTTCAATTAAATAGTTTTGATCTCACTTGTGATTATTTAGTAAGAATTTACCGCAATAACACAACAGAGTTTGAATGAGAAACATTAGTTAATTATCACTTTTGTATGGACAATTTTAGCAGTTTGCTTTGATTAGACAATCTGGCATTTGTACCGATGTTTCAGCAGACACTCGGTGAAGCAGATGTCAGATTTGCAAGCTATCAGGACTTGCAGTAAATTAAACAGTCAGGGGGAATTCATGAAGAATGGATTGCAGCTAAATGCCCCCACTATCTGCTCCCTCTCACTGTGCAATTCCCAAAGCATTTTGCAATAATAATAATAATCTTTATTTATATAGCACTTTTCAAAATAGGATTACAAAGTGCTTTGTAAATAAGAAACTAAAAGACAATGAAAGAGAAATGTGAGAAGGAAATAAAACAATGTTGGGAGACTTAAAACAACAAAAGATAAAAGATTACAAAAATCAAAAGATCAGAAATATAAGATTATAAAATCCTGCTAATGGTACTGCCTGAAAAGAATTTAAAAAATCTAGATTACAACATGCTCAGGTGACATCTTCTGTACAAGCACATCAATAAAATGTGTTTTTAAAAGATATTTAAAAGAGGATAAAGAAGTTGCTAATCTGATCTCCTCAGGGCGGAAGCTCTCACAGAAAAGGACTGGTCACCTTTGGTGCTCAGCCTAAATTGTGGGACGATGAGCAGAGCCTTGGCTGAGGACCTCAGGTTACAATTGGGCACGATATATAAATATATTAATTTAAGCCGCTGGCCTAGTGGTCTAAGCGTATGCCCCATATACAGAGGCTATAGCCCTGTCACAGTTGGATTCCAGCCTTGACCATTTACTGCATGTCCTTCCCCACTCTCTGCTCCCCACATTTTGTGTCTCTCTTCAGCTGTCCTATCCATAAAAGGCGAAAATGCCCGAAAAATATACCTTAAATTAAAAAAAAGATATTCAAGCCAAAAAAACACCCATGAAGTTTTTCAGATCCATGCAGTTTGCTCTTGTTTTGCATCTGATTATAGGATGGCTGTTAGCATCTCCACTCTCTGCTATGCTGAGCTGTGCTGTGCACTCTCACCCTCACGGAGCTCAAATCTGTCCACGTATAGCTGAATCGGATGGGGACACTTTTTACAAGTGTGTTGTGCAGTCGATTCATGACAGATGTGATACGTATTTCACAGTTCATAACAAAGCATCCTCTCTAGAGTGAGCCAGCAAGAGCTGCCTGATCAAATGGAGAAACATGTCATGTGTAACGGTTCCACACTATTGCCACATGCAGAAAGGTGTACCTGTATGTGCTGGGGTTGGGTCTGAATGGTTGAACTCCTTTTTAGAACAATAACAGTTAGATATATTATTTTTAGGTCACTCAGAGGTTGAATTATTGGCATTATCACTGAAAAGTTTAAGTGTGACATTGCTTATAAATATTGTGGGGAAGTTTCTGCTAACTTTTAGCAGATGGTTAAAATGTCACCACAACTGCCCGTGATGTTTGTGAATAAGGTGAGGTCCATTTGCAAAGAAAGGGGCCAGTTTTGACCCATATCACTGCATAAAGGCTCATTTAAATACATGCAAACATCACAGGCACACAGAGATGCTATTTGTTCTGCAGCACGGTTTGTGGTGCATTTAACCCTGTGCGTGTCCTTTGTGAATAACTCACAATCTATTTGTGAATCAGACCTTGAGTCTTTATTTCCTGTATTTATTAATCTGAATAAGAAACCTCTTCCCTTTCTTAATTATCTCCTCATCCTAAAGCAACTGCTCTTTCCATTTCAGTCTCCTTTGGAGCCCAACCTGCTCATACACTCCAGTCAGCTTCCCCTCTTAGATATTTAATAGATTTCTCATTCACGTTTTAATGCAGGAATGACGAAACTAGATTTCACTGCTTAATGTACGTTTTTTCAAAAGCTACAGTCAGAGCAGGCTGGTACTAAAGGGACGTGATGACCTAATTGAAGCTGAGGGTGGACTTTTCTTATATACTCATCATTTCTTTTCAGTGAAACCATTGATGGAATATTCAAGCCTTCACTTTAACTTATAAAAAATCTATCAAAATGTCTCTTCTACTTTTTAAGAACCAATGAGGGACAAAATACGGCTCAGTTTGTCACATTTTAGTCATGAAGACATAAATACTCTGTGGTCTTGACTTATAAAACACAGCAGTGTGTATTTTGATAGTTAATAGGCGTCACATACCTTCCAGAAACCGGATTTTATGATGTTTATGATTCAAGTTATTGATTCCCACCAAATAATACAGCTCTTGGTTATATTGCTTCATCTCCAGCTTTTACACTTCCTTCCAAAAACCAGAAAGTATCAATATAACATGTCCTTTCACAGAGAGTCAATATGGAACCAGCTTCAGTAAAACAGATCAGACGGGGAGCTGGTGGTCCAGTTTAAGAGTAACTATTCTGCTTCAGTCCAGCCAAGAAGAGGCTTACAGAAGCCCTGAACCCTTTTAATTTATTAAACAAGCCCAACTCGCAAGGCCAGGCGACAAGGAGAATGTTATAAATATTAAAAGAGGAGTTTGCTCTGCCACGCTCTCATATTAAATCACACAGAGAAGAATGTGTGTGCCCTTATTAAAAGATAATGTGTTTTGGCCCCATAAAAATGTATACCCTCCTCGCTAGATCCCTCTCCTCCTTGTCGTCTTTCCCCTTCTGTCTCACTCCAACTGAAATTTCAGCTTTTTTCCTGTCCATCAATCTCTATGTTTTCATTTCCTTTCTCTGTGTTTCCTCTGACGCCCCTGCTGTGGTTTTCTCCCTCTGTGAGCCACAGTGAACCTGAACAGAATACATAAGAGCACAGAAGATGAACCATGTTTTTAAAGTGCTGCCATGAAAAGTATTTACATGCTGTAAGTGACTCCATGAGTTAAAGGGAAACTCTCAATCGTGCCTTGTGTATTGATACCTCATCTACTGTTAGCTTTTGAAATATCTTAAATGAGTGCTACTCTGATTTAGCATTTCAGTCTTGTATGAGAGTTTTGAGAATTGGATTAAGCAGCGATAATGTCTTTAATTATCTGCACATTCATGTTCCTTGTCAGAATCCGGTGCCTAAGCTTACCAAATTACAGCTCAACCAGCAACAGCAATGCCAGATATGTTGACGTTTTATGCTAGTAGCAGCTAATGTAGCCTTGAGTTGCCGGCCTCTAGAACACTGAATCGTTTTTAATTTTCAACCAAGGGGCAACCTCTGGTCTCAAACTATGAAGCCCATGCGGAAGTGTTATAAACTGCAATTCATAGAGAACAAA
This sequence comes from Notolabrus celidotus, assembly GCF_009762535.1. Lineage (NCBI taxonomy): Eukaryota > Metazoa > Chordata > Actinopteri > Labriformes > Labridae > Notolabrus > Notolabrus celidotus. Next base: position 10,208,294 of record NC_048276.1, read on the forward strand.
AAAGACCCAGCTAGAAAAGATAAGCTAAAGTTGAAAGAAGTAAGCTAATAAATATAACAAAATTTAAAACAGTGCAATTTAAATCAGCCTATTTGTCTGGCAAAGTGAGTGTGTGTGTTTCAGCCCTGAGGAAGACCAACCTCCTAGCTTTGTAGTTGCTAAAAAATTGTGATAAAGAATTGCTAGTTCCCGAGTAAATCACCATGTATAGCTTCTTCTAATGGAGCTTAGAAGCTGTGACAAGACAGTAGCATATTGCTAGTAGTGTAATAAATGATTGAGTGGAGAAGCCGGGTGTTGGGAAAATACTTAATGTAAAAATCAGTTGGACAGAAAACTGTATTATCTTACAGTTTTTGCATGACTGGAGTCTCCGTTATCTGCAAACCTTCACCAAGGAGCAAGCAGCTTATCATTTCCCTTCACACGTCTGATTGTCCAGTATCCATTCCTGAAGAAGTGATGCAGCACTAGCAGGATTAGACGACATGTCCTGAAAGTGTCAGGAGGTTTGACTCGCTGCCCGACCTCTTGGACATAACACCAGCATATTGCACGGCCAAAGTGTGTCATAGTCTATGGACAGACACGTGACTGTTTGGTCATGGCTTGTTTGTGCCTGCACTGGGCTGTAGCAGCCGGACAGAAGCGCAGTAGTAGTTGGACGGGGAGTGTGTATGATGGTAAAAAACACTCCCTGTCCTGACAGATAGAGGTGAAGAGACACAACCATGTGTGTAACTAAACGCCCGAGTCCTCGCCCTGCTGGGCCGTGCCGGGGGAACATTCCTCTACTCTCTGCTCCACTGACCAAGCAGAACTGCAGCACAGTGAAACCGCGCTCAAACGTCTCTGTGTATGAGCGCGTGTGTCCGTATGAGTGTGTGTCTGTCCACCGGGAGGCAGTGGAGTGTGTCGGCCCGGTCACTCAGACCATGGAGAGTTATGGAGCGAGAGCAGGCCAGCTGTTCAATTTGGCCACATGGGCGGACGCAGAATGAAAAGGAGAATAGTGCAGAGAAACAGAGTCGATATATGATTTGTGCTGTATGTGTAAACCTGCCTTTTGTTACCGCCTGCCCTGCTTTGACTTTGCCATATTTTAGCTGTCATGAGCTCACTTTGAAATATGATCTGAATCATAATTATGGTGTGTTGCCAAGTAGCTTTACACCATAGACTGTGAAGTTAATGGACATGACAGATCCAAGAAAGTGAAGCCAAAAGCATCTTGATTGCACTCTGGTGACTGGCTGCTGTATTGGTCACAAAGCCCACCTCCTCTATGTAAACAGATGGGACATGGCTCAAACTATAAAACCAAATTAAACGTCCAATAAATGTTTCTCCAACATGGTTTCTATTATTGTAGTTTATATTTATCATGCAGATTTAGGTCCAAATACACTTTTCCTTTAAAGCTTTGTTCCACTTAATTATTTGATGCTATAAAAATGGGTGTAACTCAAATGCAGCTCCTGCAGTCTTCTGCATAGGAATGGCAGGATAGAAATGCAACAGAAAAGCATAACTATAACATTGTCTGCTACAAGCTGACTGAGGAAGCTGTTCTGCTTTAGGCTGTACTGTTCTTTTTGAAAGGGATGTGACATCAGTTACCAGCCAGTCTCTTATGCACAGACTCTGGCACCAAGTGATGTGATCAACACGCATTGATTATAAAAACTATCTAAAGATTTTTATGATTTTAACAAGAACTTTTCTCATATTTCTGAGACAACTACCTTATTTTTTTCTCAAGGAAATGAAATACACTTCCACAGAAGTTTGATTGTTTTCCCTTTAATTTATTTGTATTTTATTAATTTATTTAATTATTTTAATTTATTATTAATTAAGTGATTATATTATGTTTTATTATGTTTTATTAATGTATTTAATTCTATAATAATATGTGCAATTCATGTATTTGATAAATGGAAAGAGTAGCATATTGTGCTACTTTGGAAAATAAAGAAATTAGCAAAGTTTTCTGTATTTAAAAAAAGAAAAAGAAAATAAACTGAGAATTAAGTTGATTTTCTTTGATGCAATACATACTGTAGAGTCAGATTTTGAGGCTTAACATTAAACAAACACTTACACACCAAGAGGGCGACAGGGTAGTATAAGGCATACCATGACTCTTGGAGGAGGATAATGACATGACTGCTAATTTCTCAGGTGTCATGGACTGATATGAATAATACACGCTTTTTCGTTACCCATCTGCCCCACCACTCTTTTTCACATCAGACTCGGTTGGTATCATGTCCTCACTCTTACCTTGAATAGCCTGCAAGCTAGACTTTATGGGGAAAAAAAATGGGGTGAATAAAGGATATAAGCTTTTGTTGAAGTCAGAGGAATCCTTTGATGGGTCTTCAGATGAAGCGTGAACAGCCTCATTATGCAGATTCTTCAGACTTCATGACTCCACTATCACTTTGACTGCTTTTTCCAACAGCTAGGAAACCTGTAGCATTTCCCTAACACCCAGTTCATTTTTCCTGACAACAATCCTTCCTCTCTGAGAAACAGAAAAAGATTGATCTGTTCTTTTTATTTTCCATGAGATGATTTATTTATCACATACCACTTTTCCTCTGCTGCCCTGGTTTGCATGTTGGGGACTCCTACTGCACCATGGGGGTGATTCTGAATTATTCACTTCTCTTTTTTCCCCTCTTTCATTCTCCTTTTCGCTCTTTTTGCAGGCCCAGTGTGTGTCTGCCTGTAGCTTCTCTTTGTGTCATGTGATGTCCTTTCCTCTTTCTCTCTGCATTTTATTATTCTCAGAGAGTGAGGCAGCTCTTCTCCCACTGCACAAAGGGAAAAAAGCGAGGAATGACAGCAGCTCATTAGAGCAGGAACGAACTGGAAATAATCTGCTTTCTCCTCCTTGCTCTGTTTTGTATTTTCCACCTTTTGCTGTCCCTCTGCCCTCGCTCCTTCACCTCGCCAACTGGTGCCTTTATCTGCTGTCTTTGTCTCTCTCCGTCTCCCTCCTCAGATCCAAATGCGGTGGGGCAGCACGGCACTGACCATGCCTTGATCGGAGGAGTGGTGGCTGTAGTGGTCTTTGTAACCTTGTGTTTAATCATCGTTCTGGGAAGATACCTGGCCAGGCATAAAGGTAAAACCACAGAGGATCAGACCTGGGTCTTTCAAGACTTTTGGAACTGACAGAGCATGTCGTACTTGTACTGTTAGACTTTAGAGTCCTCCCATAATTCCCAAGTTACAAAAGTAAAACATACCTTCACTGGAGGATAAAAATGAAGGCTTCAGTTCTGCACACATGGCATGATCTCAAAAGTGCAGCTGTTGGACTTATTGAACTATTAGATTGTTCTTATAAAAATGCCAAACTTTTGTATGTCTTAATAATAGTAATATGACTATAATAACAGTAATAATATATTTAAATATATGTAATACTATTCTTTTTTTCCCTCCAAAATTGCACTGCATGATCTCAGAGTTAAAACTCAGGGGAATCTAAAAACAGATAAGATACACTCCTCACAGAAAACAATGAATTCCCCATCTTTAACACATACGACCACATGAGGAAATGTGATCACATATTATGAGTCACAGAGAATGTGTGGAAAATCTGAATTCACATGGGCTTCTCACATCACACCATGGAAATGTTCATAAGCTCTATAAATAGATCACCTGTTGTTTCGCACATGAAAGGGACGTATATTTGAGTCAGTGCCACTCATGAATTATACAAAGGGTGCTCATTGTAGCAACAGAAATTGTCATTTTTTACTACCAAAGTACTCTTGTGATAGTTTGTTGGTGTAGCCATGGTTTTTCTGCACATCCATGAACATTACCAAAAGCTTATACTATTTGCCAAACTTAAAAAATTAGGCCCAAAAATGTGTTGAAGTCATAGTCCTCTAAGTAATGTAATGAAGCCCTGAGTCGACATGCATCCATACATTGATAATTAATCATTTCAGTTGTTTTCTCAAGATCTCATCTTATTTTTCCCATAATCACAGAATAACAAAACTGGTATCCCATTATAACAGATCAATTGAGATAACACAGCTTGTTATCTCATTAAATATGACAATTTTATGGTGATCTAGAAAAACAAAGCAATAGGCTGGTCACTGTGACAGGCCAGACCATGACATGCTGCCATTGCCCTCACTAATGAGGTAAGCTGGGTCTATTTCTATGTTTGTTTCGAGCTTTTAAAACTCTGGGGATACAAGTTATGAAATCAGATGTCTAGTGGAGATCTCAAGAAAACAACTGCAATGAGCTCATTATCACGTGAAAGCTGAGTAAATAAGATGCATGTCTGCTTAGGTCTTCCAATGTAAAGAAGTCATGGCCACATCATACTTCTGTTAATATTTCAGAATTTTTTTTTCTCTCACAAAACTGTCTGACAACATTCACAGCAGGCGCTTATGCAGATTAATGGTGTGTTTGTGTGGCCCCTCTGTTTTTGGAAATAAGAAAATATGGTCTAAATGTAGAAAAAAAAACACCTGGGGTTCAAAATTAATGATCTCTTTCCAATAATAATGCTTCCAAATAGTTTTTAGTTTCAGTTTTAGGCTGCAACAATAAATCAATCTTTATTATATAGCGCCAAATTGCAACAAACATTTTCTAAAGATGCTTTTACAAACACAGCAGGTCTAGATTCTACTTTATGTTATATTATCAACAAATACCAAACATCAAGACAGGATAAGATCCAGTCCGAACTTACAGGCAGGACTCAGTCTGATCTCATCTTAATCCACCATGAGCAGAGCACTTTGTACTTTACAGCCGCAAGGACAAACTTCCTTTAACAGGCAGAAACCTCCAGCAGGACCAGACTCATGTTAGACAGACATCTGCCTCGACCGAGTTGGGGTTGTAAAGAGGGATAGAGGAGATAAAAGGAGAGAGAGAGAGAGAGAGAGAGAGAGAGAGAGAGAGAGAGAGAGGAGAGAGAGAGAGAGAGGAGAGAGAGAGAGAGAGAGAGAGAGAGAGAGAGAGAGAGAGAGAGAGAGAGAGAGAGAGAGAGATGATAGCGGTGAGACGGATAGCAGTAGTTGTAGCAGCTAGAGTCTGGGATGTCTAAGGCAGCGACTCAGAGGAACCTACGAGACAAGGGAGCTCAGGGACTCCAGAAATGTCTATGGTTGGTAACTTTAATGAGAGTGGGGACAGTTAAAGTAAGCTATGGGGGGGCATAACTAAGAGCTGGTCCAAGCCTGAGCCAGCCCTATGAAAAAGAAAAAACATCACATTATTTGTTCGTGGAACTTAAAGCCTTGACTGCTGTTGAGAACAATAAAACTGTTTGTTGATACAGTGTAACACACCTATTCTCTGCTGTATTTACATATCCTACACCATCCTCTCTCCTCATCACTCCGTATATGAATTATGTAGCATTACTGATGTTGTCTTCAGATGTGTTTCTCGCCTCAGGCAGTGAACACCATGCAAGCCTGCTCTGTATTTGTTTTCCTTGGTGTAAGTTTTTTTTTTCGTTTTCACTTCCTCAGGAACATACTTGACAAACGAGGCCAAAGGAGCGGACGACGCGCCCGATGCCGACACAGCCATCATCAACGCCGAGGGCAACCATGCGCACGCAGAGGAAAAGAAAGAATACTTCATTTAGACTGCAGGGGGGGCTGTGCTGCTCAGCTCCTTCCTCCCTACTCCTCTTTCAATATCTGTATCTTTCTCTCTCTCTTTCTCTCTCTCTCCTCTCTCTCTGTCTCCCCTCGTTTTCTCTGCACCTCTCAACACTGCCCCCGCTGGTCAATGAGAAATCTGCAGGCAGTCCACAGATGGAGAGGTTCCCCGAGTGTTTTCCTGTGATTGCCTATTTTTATTTTTTAGCCCAATTCTTTCATTTACATCTTTATTTCTCTTTTGTTTTCTCTGCAGCCAGTGTTCACGGCAGCTTGAACTTTCTCCCTTTTCATATTTTGTTCTTCATTTCCGACATGAATGCCTGGAAGTCTGTATATCTACCATGTCTGCTTCTTACATGAGCCCTTGTTTCCCCCTCCAATCAGACACGTACTAGATCCTCCTTTGTTCACACACGGCCACAAACACATATCATATCTCACATCAACACGGTGCCTAAAAACACAGACGCCATTGAACTCCTGTCAATGCCTTCATGTATCGTCTGTCAGTTGCAATGTAAATGCTTCTTCTTCTTCTTCTTCTTCTTCTTCTTCTTAGATGGTTCACCAACCATCGTCTCATCGCTTAGCTCACGGCTTTTGATTATGCATCGCGTCTTTTTTTATTTGAATGAAGATCTTTGCTGTTTACGCCTTATACATGTCTATCACACTGAATATGGTACTTTTAGATGCTCCACCTCCCCCCGAACGTCGCCCCCTCTCTAAATAGACTTGTAATTATTGACCCTTGTAAGATAAGAAGAAGGTTTTGTGTAACACTGTAGCAAGGTTTGTCAGATAAGTGTATAATATGATTTTGTTTTCCTTTTAGGGTAGGGGTAATAAAGGGTTGTGTGGTATTGTTTAGAGCAGAGAACACACACACACACACACACACACACAAACACACAGAGATACTAGGTCCATCAAATAAACTCAATCAAGTATATAAAACCATTTGCTAAACCTGCTGTCACAATGTACTTTTGTCTGTATATTCCTGCACTGTCCAGGCTGCAGTTTTTAGCAAAACACCACCACCTTCAGCTCACAGTAGGTCGTGATTCACAGAAAGGGTTCAGGTGTACAGAAAGAGTTGATCTCCTCACTTTTAAAAGTTGTACAAATTGTATTGAAATGAGTTTGGCTTTTCTCTTTGAATTATCTTGTTTTTGTTTCCGTCCCATTGGGATCACTTTAAGGCTTTAGCAGCCCCGGGTATTGTACCATTAAGAGTTTAAGTGGGACTAAAAAAGGTACACAGTTACAGTATGTATAGGAAATTTGATGTTGAATTAATTTGAATTCTTTGAATAATGTAAGTTTGATTGATACCTCTTGTAAGCTTGAGGTCCAGGCAGCTTTCTAAAGTGGTTTGTGCACAAATGTCTGTTAATTTCCTGGCTAACAGATAAGCATCCAATCATAGTATTACTTTATAAAACAGTAACGACATCCGTTTGACTTCTCTTTTTGTTGGTATCACCACCTCCAAATTTTTAACAATGCATTTGAGCTGCCAACACGTGGTTCAATCCAATCTCATAAACTCAGTTTTATCACCCCCAATGAACCGGACTCTGGTTTCCATTTGATAGAGTGTTATAGCTAAAAAAAAAAATTAAAAAAAAAGAGGAACTAGGGAGTGAGTGTCGGGCCATAGATCTGCATGGGCCTCCAAAAACTGACGACAAACAGAGAAGCACAAACGACTGAATGAGTAACTGTGTTCCTTTGCCAACAACCAGATCGCCTTGAGAACGGTTCTTCTATTCACGCTGGTAGCAGAAAAGCAACAAGGCTGTCACTGATTCAGTTCTTGATTTAAAAAAAAAAAGCAGTGCATCTTTTTAAAAATGTTAGCTAAATTATGTTTTTTAAAGAAAAAAAATGTCTCTAATGTTTTTGGTTTAATGGTTCTACGCTCCCTGCTGTATATTGTGTCTGCTCAAATGTGGTTGATTGTGAAAATTTGCTGGTAAAATTCTGGATTCCCTCAAATTTGTATATTAGCCACTTTATCTTCATAGTTTTTTTTAATCATTTTTCATTGCATAATTCTTATTAGGAAACTCTGAAACCAATGTATTTTTTGTTTTGGCACAAGGCATGTATATAATGTGTGAAAACTAAACTTTGGTAATATACATTGGCATGTTTTCGTTTGGTTCTTTTTCATGTTTAATTTATTGTAACTGAAGAATTTTACACGAGAACCACGAGGAAAGTATATATTGGTTTTGTTTGAAAAGTTGTGTTAGTGGCTGTTTGGTGCTACAGATGGGAAGGATTTGAGTTGAACAATGATTAACATAAAACACAGAAGAAAAAAATGAAGACTCTCAAAGACAAATTGGAAATGAAATGCATTCAAAGACATAATTCCTTCATTTCTGAAGCAATGAAAGTTTCCCCCGCACAAAGAAACTTCAACACATACTTGTAAACAACTTTCTTTTCATATATCCCTGCCGTTCATCTTTTGTTGGTTTGCAGGAATGCGTCTGATTTCCTCTCCTGTGAAGGGGCGATGAACACTGTGGCCTCTGGAACTTAAGACTTAAAGGCAAGGCACTAATCTGCTAAGAGGGAGCAAATTATTACCAAGGGCAATAAAACAGTGGGCCCAGCTGTCTCCAATTCGACGGCCAATTTACAACATTATGCAAATAAGGTCAGCGAGTAAGGTCTTTCTCTGCGTCAGAACTCGAGCACTGCTGGAGTGAGTTTGGGAATCATTAGATCGATCACTTCGGTTTGAGGCCTGTCACCTCTGATGTAGACTTTGGGTTGCATATTACATTTTAAGTAGGTGGATTATTTGCTTTTAAAATGCAGAAGCTTTGCCACAGTTTTCATATCTGACAGTTTTAGTGCACTTCAATCATCATACCTTTATTACCAGGTTACCACAAACAGTAGATCCAAGCTGAGGAGTTCTGTCCTGGCTCTGGTCTTTAGAAACCTCCGTGTGTATAGATCCATATATCACAATGATGTAATGTCTTTTTACTTTCTATTTAGCTCTTTTCATTGTGTCTTAATTTTAATGATGGTGTCAATCTTTTTATTTTAATTTGCTCCATGTGTATCCATCTTGAAGAATGAGCAAGCGGTCGAATCTGTTTGTTGATTCTGAAGTCAGAGAAACAGGCTGTTTTCTGTTTTGTATCAGACGAACACTCATAAATAACCAGGTCACGCTGATGAGTCCGGGTTCACGTTGGAAATGAAACAGGTGCCATTTACTGAATTATGCACTCTGATTAATTTGATGGATATTCCTTAGTAAATGGTGAATGTGTTTTTTGTTTGTCTTTCTGAAGAACCACGTGTAAATATCTGTTTTGACACAACAGTAATGAGCTAATTTGCTGCAAATGGCTTTGTATGATAGTTAGACCAAACCTGAATCTTTTTTAATTTGTTGTTTTAACAGCCTGGCACATACCATCATGCACTATTTTACTATGATAGCCTGTAGCTCTGTGACAGCTTGGGGTCAGTTATCAGTCCTTTTTCTTTTTTTTATGGTTGAAACTAAGCTTTAAACTTGTTGCCTCTTTACTCACCAACACACAGTGTATCTGTTATATCTGATATCTGGATAATATCAATAAAATCATGGGCCTCTAATTTCATTATTATGGCAATATACAGTATTGTTAACATAGTTGCAGTGCCCTGTTGGACTGATGTCTTTGGTGTACATGCGATTTTTTTCTTTGGTGTACAAGGGGAGTGGTTCAGCTAAGGTTGGTTTTTCATGCAGATCAGGAAGTGCAATGCTGGCAGGTGATTGTGCATCGATTTTAAAAAAGTCTGGCACATGTTGAAACATAAAGATCTCCTTTAATTTAGTATTAAGTAGATAAATTCAAACCTTTTTATAGATGATATCTCAAGATCACAAGTTGGTTACTTCTGTTGGTATTCATAGAGCCCCTGGAGTCCTGCAGAGGTAATCATTGTTATCTTGTGCGCAAAAGTTATCTCGTACATGTAAGATAAGTTGTTGGGGAATGTGTCATTTTTGGTCCAATATGCCGATTATTCTGGTAACAACAAAAGCATACAAAGTATCTCACAGTCACCAAGCTGGAGAAACAACAAGCTAACTATGGGCTTTTTTGTATAGCTAACTGCATTGCTACACTGCAAGGATTAATAATAGAGCTATGATCTAGCCAGTTAAGTATAGCGTAACAGGCTGCTATTACTCTACAGTCATCTCAAAGTGTTAGATATTAGAATCACAGGTTCTCTCAATATACCAATTGAAAAAATAACACTTTCACCTGAAAAGAAACTGACCTATGTAGTATATGTTAGCGGAGCATATGACGAATCAACACAACATGGGGCATACCCGTCAACTCCGCCCAGCAGGGGGCTCTCATGTTACACACAAAACACAAGTCCCATATAAGATATATTAACTGTTATTGAAATAGCACAAAATAAAGTATTAAAAACTGACAAAAAAACATTAAAAACAATATTCACACAATCAAAAAAGCTAAATACTGTCAAATGATGCCATTTAATGCAAAAGATGGTAATTGGTGGCAGGTTGGACCATGCCCATCACTGTATTTAGACAGTTTAATAAGTTGTGCGTAGTAGATAATTATCTTGTGCACATAAAATAGTAATGGGGGCAAAAGATACTTTGGTTGTCAGCACATTATAAAGTATCTTGCGCACACAGGAAAATAATGGTATGCACAAGATATCTAGCTTGCTGGCACAATACAGTAACTTGTGCACACATGACAATAACTTGTGGCCTAAAGATAAGAAACTTGTGTGCAAAATACATTAACTTGTGTGCACAAGATAAAAGATATTATGTTATAGTTTTTCAGTGGCTCCGTAACCTTCTCAAAGTCCAAATTGCAACTACTCATTTATGGTCGAACTTCCTCTCCAGCTATGAATCCAGTTATCTTGAGGTGTCATGTTTTTTACTCAAGATTTATATACTTATTCTTTAAACAAAAGTTTTTGTTATTTGAGAATAACACTATGATGAACGTTTGATCATGAAACCATAGAAGTAGAAAAATAACTGGAAGTATAGCCATTAGATTATGTAGTTTGCCCTTTTTCACTATCAGTTGCCTTTGTGCACATTAAATACATAAAGTAACTCAGTTCAAGTGGTTATTTATAGAGATTTATCATGTTTTCATTCTCAGCTACTAATAGATTGATTATTCCCTTCTAGTTGATTTAAACTGCAGCCATCAATAGCAGAATCAGATGTTAGAGAAACAGGCTCCCAGGACTGACATCACTCTCTTATGACATAACACTAAATCAGAAGCTTCCTGTTGAGCCTGGCGTCTAACTTTAACTCAGAAAAGGGAGATCAGAACATTCTTGGACACATATTTGAGAGTTGTTCATCTGTGCCTTTTGACTCTGCACCTCCGGTCTGCTCGTTCACTCCTACTCCTCCTCCTTCCTGTCTGCTTCCTTTGAAAAGGAATGAGACAAGTTAAAGAGATTGGGGATTTTTCGAAGCATGTCCAAACTTCACTTACTGATACTTTATTATGTATTCATGCTGCAGCAGCCTTATTCACCAGACTGCACCATCCAGAGAATATTCAGAGGGTTTGGTACGCAGACACACATGCTCAACGCTAAATGTCATTTTCAGGAAATTAGAGGCCCATGTCAACTAAAAATATCAACTCTTTTTTTTTTTTATTTAACGGTGATTGTTTACATTTTGTTTTGACTGTTTTTTGCTTTCCATAGCAGTGATGATAGCTTGATATCGCCCGGTCCAGTCTTACCTGGCCTCCTCTTTCTGACCCTCCACATGTCTGTTCTGTACACTTTGGCTTCAGTGCATTTCTTTGTTCCTCTGCAATATTGACACTAGAATCAATCAGCCCAGTCCCCATATTATCACATCGATAACAGTGACATGTGACACAGTCGCATCTAGTGATGTTTTCTTTTCTTTTATATCTTTTGTTTTGCATCTCAGGAATATGTTTCATTTAGAGATTTTTTTTTTTTTTTTTTGGAGTGTTTTTGTTTGTTCTCTGTCTTAAATTGGGGACTTGTGAGCACTTCTCACTCTGCTTTGTCCCTGGATGCTGACACCATGTATTTTGTTGAGTTTAAGATGATCACAATGTTAATAAAATTATTCAGTGATTCTTCAGTAATTCTGTCATTTTGCTGTCTTTGAATTATGAGAAGAGTTTTTTTTTTATTGACTACTGACTGAAACATTTAGAAATATGCTGCAAATAATCAAGAGTTTGAAGAATGATAGAAGCTGTGTTTGTACACACTGTTATGATTTCAGCTTATGGTGTGTGAGCAGTTCAATGCTTTTGTCGCTAATGTTTCTGTTGTAGCAACACACATCTTTATGTACCAGACTTTAGATGGAGGGATCACTCACCAAATACAAAATATCCACAGTGGAGGTCAGGATTAGAGCTGTAGACTCACGTTAGATCAGCTTCTGATGTACTTTGGTGAAACAAGGAGTTTCATATCAAGCTGTACTGAGAGGGCTTGATTCGATATATAGCACCGTAACCGAGGTGTTTCTCTCCCATCGTCTGTGGGATTTCTTATATTTAATTTAGAGGTTCGTTCTCATGTATGGAATTTAAACTGTTGAATAAATAGTTGCCAAAACATCTGTAAAAGCCTCATTCAGTTTTTTTTAATCATCACTCTCCCTCTGGAGACCTGTCAGTTGCTATGGTTACATGTGCAATTTTTCTTCAACCCAGTTAAATTCTGATCGGAGATTCTAACTTCACTGTGGACGCTAACTAAAGTGATTCAATTAAAACACGCATGCACCTGCATCAAGTATTTGATCAAAATCAAACCTTTCTGACATGCACAGAAGACGCATACACATTGCAACTCTGCAGCAGCCTTCACTATACCTCTGTACGTACACATTGGACTCCACAAGTGTGTAGTGTTGGCATTACGGCACTGTGGAAATCCATATAGACACACACACAGCGCCTTGCCAGCTCCAGCACATTGCCACCATCTTCCGCCAAATATGCCTCTGTAAGTTCGACCAACAGCAAAACAACTTTGCCCTTCCAATCTGCCTCCATGCATCACACACGGGGCATAAATATCCCACCTTGAACTGGTGATGTGTAAGAGCCTAGAGTTGTTCCACTGATTTATTGTGCCAAAAAAAAGAAAAAAAGGTTGTTGCTGCTCCATACTGCTCATCTGCTCCCCCCTTGCTTTCATTCTCCTCTCTCACATCTGTGACTTCATGGATTCTGAACTTTTTTAATCGAGACATTGAACAATCTAGAGTCAGCTGCCCTCACTACCCACATACAGCTATGCGTTCTCCTCCAGGGGGAACATTAAACAATGTATACTTGAGGGCGCCACTTAAATTGAAAATCTCACCAAAGAATAAAAGTCAAAACTTGCTAACAACAAAACATGGAGACAGTGGAGGAGGTATTGATCAGAGGCAAAGTTGAAGGCAGAGGAAGTCTGTGAGGCCATTAAAATCATCACATGTGGATAGCGAATTCCTTTTTCTAGTTATGAAAACAAGAAAACCTAGGACAGTCCCTTCTGATTCTTTCAGATTTTCCATTTTCAAAAGTTTTCTTCGTCTGTGTTTTTGGTGGTCTGGCTTAAACTGGTGGCTATACTGCTCAACACTGCCCCCACCATTTCTGGCAGTACTGCAACGCTTGGTACAAACCTGTGAGTGTTTAGAAAGCATGCAGTAACACAAACAAAATCATTGAAATCAGATACATCAATACCAAATGTATATCAAACATAGATCATAACTCAGCCGAACAATTTTAGCCCAACCAGGACTAAACAATAGGATCAGGTTTTCACAAGGCTACTGATCCCATTAGCAGTCGGCATAAACCTTCCTCCTCAATTGAAAAGAAATTATATTAGAATGAATAAATAATGAACTATATTATTATTATTATATATATATTTTTTTAATATTACTTATATATATATATATATATATATATATATATATGTTATATATTTCTGTGTTGTATATACATATTATTAATAATGTATTAGAGTGAAGCAAATCAAATCCAAATTAATTGTCAATACAATAAAATAAATTAAAATAAAATAAATAAATAAATGATTCAAAAATAAATAAATAGTCTTTCTAAATTTAGAGATGATGAAACTTCTGCTTTGGAAAATTGTTCTCAAAAGAATACGTGCCCACTCACTGGGTGAAATGAAAAAACAATCACAAGCAAGGACATATCTTCATGAATTTTTACACGCAAGGTTAATCCATGTTGCGTTCAAACTCCCCTGTCTTCATGCCAGTGGTGTTGTTGGTGTTCTGGTGTCTGTCATTGTTATGTTGAGGAAATGTCTGTGAAGGTTCTCAAGTCATCCAGGTCATGGAAATTCTAAGCTTGATCCAAAAAAGGAAACTGGACTCGGTAGACATTTTTGAAGACCTTTCACCTCTCCTCTGAAAGGCTTCTTCAGTTCTGGTTGTTATTCTACTGTTATGTGGAGTCTTTTAGCTGTTGGTGGTGAGGTATTTTCCTGAATCAGTTGGCAGTTTTTACAAGGCTGTCCTGAAAATATGGCTTGACCTGTGTTATTCTGCCTAGAAAGTACTGAAAGTAGTCCCGGTATTTGTGAATAGAGTTGAAGACGAATTGGGAAATTCAGTTTTTATTAATGGCCTCTTAAAGCTGGGGTTGGTAATCTCGGAAAACCAGCATGAAATTTGAATGTAGCTTTTCTTCATGACTCCGTCTAACCCCTCCCCTCCTCCCTCGGAGCTCCTCCGAAACGACGCCCCCCCGCTCACAAGCACGAGCGCCGCTGACTTGCGACCATATGATGGTGACTGATTCAAACCGGTCGTCACCAAAACATTATCATAGTGAAAGTTAAAAACACAAACAAACATGGCTGCTGTTAGTACTCACAACTGTCATGCTAGCATTATCCAGTTGTACCGATGACACGATATCAGGAGAAAAGTTATAACACATATAAAACTGTAACAGCTCTACTGTTTGTTAAACGTGTTCAGTGAAGATGCTCTTAATTCCTACAGTGTTGACGGTTAGTGAAGGCATCAGGAGAGGTGTAGAGTGTGTGAGTGGGAGAGAGGAGAGACAAGAGGAGAAGTTCTACATTCATTCAATCATTGATTGTTGCTTTGTTGGTTGGTGTGATCACGGCCGACAGTGACCGGTTATTACAGATCAACGTGTTCACGAATCGGCTCGTCATCCCTACAGCGTCCGGACGGATGCTACGATACATGTACATTTTCTGTAGGACTTACTAAATGTCATTAACTGGTGGTGAGAGCTTATTAGACTCTGATCCGGACTACAGTCCTGAGCAAACCACCTCATCGGGTCAGAGGGGACAGGACTGAGGTGGAGCGAGAGGGGCAGTAAATAGAGTCAGGGGAAGCAGGGGCTGGGGACGGGGACTCGGAGGAGTGCACGCCGGGGAATTGTACGCGCAGGAGGCGTGCAGAACGGCAGGACGGGATTTGAATGGTTTAAAATTTTGGCACCCAAAAAACGGTGATTGGTTGGTGTTTTCCCAGGTTTACTCCGGCTGTAGATAGCAGCTTTTTGTCACTCTTTTTTTAAGAACACATTATGTATTGATTGCCATCAGGACATAAAGATCATTTTAACCAATATGACAAAAAATTTATCTAAATCTGATTACCAACCCCAGCTTTAATGGTTAGAAATACACTTTATGGATGATCGTTCATATATTAACAAAAACTGTTTAAAACCTGATTAAAAATGTTGGTAAGTATGCCACAACAATGGTTCAGCGTTATGTATAGTTCCTGCAAGTTTTCCTGCAGCTTTAGATTCTGCAATGTTTCACAGTAAATCCATAAAACCGACACTTTTAAGCATGCATCGTGTTATGGTGCAATAAGTATATAAAGTCAGCATTTGTCCACTTGTAAAAGCCTTAAGCACTTCAGACTTAGGGTATTGGCTGGGGATATGGAGGTGGTAAAGTGAAAATCCTTTAAATCTTGACCATGTGACATTATATCATTTCTGCTCCGGCAGCGTCAGAAGAGTGAAAATGGTGCATAAATGTACAAAAAGATGGAGGGCATAAAGAAGGATGTAAGAGCATGAAAAGGGAAGAGAGTCAGGCAAAGTGCAGATGTGACTGAGCCTGATGGACAGGAGGGAGAGGTATCCGCCTCTTTCAGTGAGTCAGAGGATGATGACTGAGAGGGGGAATTAAGTAATGGCAATAAAATGTCATGTTAGTGTGAAGAAAGCAGGCGAAATAAGCCAACCTGTCAGGAGTAAATGCTGCCTGCACAGGGATGCATTTCTGTAGCTCAGGTGTGATGCTTCACCTGATCTAAACCTCAATTACAACTCAATCATTCAGAGCAGCTCGGTGGAAAACCAGACAGAAATTGCTTTAACTGCCAAAATTGTGTGTTCTTTGATCCACTTTTATTCTCAAGCAGATTCCACAGCCAACAAAGCATCTCTATTCCCCTGGAGAGTAATGTGTAAACTTTCCTGAATTTGCCAAAAGTTCTTCTTTATATTACAGTACTCCAGTTTCATTTGAAGTTATGGAAAAGCAGAAGAGGACAGATGGGAAAGACAGGTGGGACGACAGGCAACAATGGATTTGAAGCCATGCAACGGATGAATAGCATGCAGCATAGTCCACTGAGCTGTCACGAAAATCAAACCAACGCTGTAATATAGCACCCTGTCAAAATCATGCTTCACGGCCAATCACATCCTAAATGTAATGTTAAAGTGAGTTTTTCAGCTTTATTGCCTGAAGAAAAGGTATTCTTCTCATCAGAGCAGCAACAATTAAAGTACTTTAACTCATTATCCAGGAACAGAAAGCCTTAGAGCTACGTTTTTTTCTGCAAACACAACCCACCTGAATTTCTTTTCCTTTTCTTGCTCTTGGTTATTTTACTTTCTGCATTAAATATTTGATTTGTCATTACATCCCCCTGTGAAAAGAAGAATGTAATGACAAAGGAAACAACAGTGAAATGCCTTCTCTCAACTCATGACTGACTTCAAGTGTCTCTCCTTATAAAGTGTTTCGCTGACAACGCAAATTTCACAGACATTCACAAAGCCCAGAGGCAAAATAAGGCCCCAGAGGTGTTGTATTAAATTGGCCAAAAGTGTGGTACCTTTAAGTTGCCAATTTTCACTGCCTATGTGAGATTTCCTTCTTTTGTCACGAGCAGTGAAATGACAAGGAAATAAAGCAGTGTGGAAAGCAAAAGGGGGAATATTGATTGATGCATTCATTTAGATTTGTCAGAGAAAGTGTTTTTTAGAATGAAGAATGGTCCACCTCTTGGCCATGCAGCAAGTTAAAGTGTCTGGAAATTTAGCTTGAAAATGTCAAAAAGTATGTGAGACATTAAAGTTGGGAGTCTTATTAATCATTCACAAAAAATCTAAGTGAAGGAAAAACTTCAAAACTATAAGAAAACAGATTATTTTGCTCTTTAGACCTTTCTTCAAGATTTAGAAGGAAGAGATCAAGTTTTCAGATTGATTTAGCATACCATATAACATTTAGCTAATGCTTTTAAAGCAATTTATCTAGCTATTTGCACAATACATGGTGAGTTATACCCTATCATATCTATATCATAGTAAGCAGTTAGCACATACACCACGAGCTACAATATCTCTTTTTGTTCACAAAGCTTTTAGCAAGTGTTAGCTTGTGCTGTTTTATTATGCAACTTAACTTTTCGTAGTTTTGCTCATCAACAGCCAACAAAACTTCAGCAGGCAAAAATGGGAAACTGGCTTGACAACATTGGTTTTATATTCATTAGGACAATGTTCCTCCATCTCCTCCCGATGTGGGAAGCCCTCGGTGGGTGCTGACATATCATGCCGGTGGTGCTAAGGCATGTCCAGGTACAAGAGCAGCAGTATTGATGTCACAACTCTTCCACTATCCAAAGTCCACATTCAACCTACCGATACTGGTTGGTACAGTTCACAGCAGGACAGATTCTGCTGAATAATTGTCCTTGTGTTAGTGGAAATTAAGTTTTCTCTTTGTCTTTGTCTTTGTCAAATCCCCTCTTTTTATCATCAAATAACTGCAACTCATGAATGTGCTTTATTTTCACATTCACCTTATGAATGCATTCCCCCAAAATTGGTAGTCTATTCAAGCCCCCTCTGGTCACTCTCACTGCTCTGCCATGCCACCACAGTGAGTCTCACTGCCCTGCACCTGCTGCACTCAAACTTTCAGCCTCACTACCTCTTCAGCAACCCCCTGCAGGCTCCAGGTATGGGGTTTAAGATATCATGTCATCACTCCTTCATTTTCTGCATGTAAAATAAATTTGCATGGAGTGATAAAGTCAGAGCCCAGATGCCAAACACAAGGTCCTGCTGCAAGGAAAAGGTTTTTGACTCATGTCACGTTCACACCACTAAATGTGAACAAGTTCAGATTTTTCAACTCTTGCGAATTCATTCGCATGCAAAATTCTCTTCACTCAATTTGCACTATTTCGGCAACCCGAACTCGTGTCTGTCTTACATTGACTTTACATTTAATTCACATTTTTGCAAATTATTTTATTTGTGCTTGGTGTCAACCCATGAAAGATTGTTGTACTTAAATCAGGATAACTCATCGCTTTTACTAAAAGCTTGCTTGAAAAAAAAGTATTTATTTTTTTGTTTAACCCATGTCCAATCTGTTGTAATGGAGGAGACGAGTTTTAAGACTTTTACTGCAGTCAGTCACCTTTTCCTGTTCTCACCTTGTTGAATTTATTGCATAATTTACCTCTTCAGCTGAGCATAACTATCCTAAAGTCAAACCCAATATCTGTTAACTTGACAGAGACTGACAATATAGCTGTTTAAAGATCATTCCAAACACTTTTTGGATGCTAATTGTAACGAACATTAACCTTCAATTATTTAGTTAGAGGGCTACTTGGGTTTGTGCTGTCTACGGGCTTTAAATAATGTACATGTGGCCAACTGGATTCAAAGCTGGGATCCAATGATTATATAACAGCCAGCAGAACAGAAAAATAGTCAATCTTTCTATTAATGTAAAACTGTAGACGTATATTGTGAAGTCTATAAACTGCTCTTCAATCCCCTGGTTGAACTTTGTGAGAAGAAGTAAAAAAGAGTAAAGAAGAGGACTGCAATTAGAAAGACGGACCTAGATTGATGTGCAGGGGGAAAGAGAGAGGGAGCTGATACAGTATGTCTCTATTTTTGAAGGCTGCTGCACAAAGGGCTGTTTAAGATGAATGGTGCCCCCTCCACACACGCACACACACACACACACACACACACACACACACACACAAAGATACTCGTTAAGTGTCACTCTCAGAATGTGCCATGGTTCCGAGCCTCACACCTGCCCAGTGCTGTCAGTCTGCCAGCTGTGAGAGCTGGAGCTGTCTCAAAGGTATCATCCGCTCCATATGCAAATACACTCCCCCTCTTCTTTATGTCCCACGTCTCTGGTCGCTTCCTTTCAGGCCTTCAGTTGGAGCCACTTCGTTCTATCCTCATATCAATCCCAAGCTCCCCCTTAATCGCTTTCCTCCTCCGTCTCACCTGCCCTCGACACGGCCTCCTTGACTCATCTCCTCTTTTCTTCCTCATGCCCCTCCTCTGCAGCATCCTCTGAAGCTAGGTTTCACGATACTTTGCCGGATGACTCACTTTTGGAGGAGATCGACCAGCGAGGAAAACAGAGATGTTAGAATCCTTTGATGTCCGGTAATTGTGCTGACCTCTTGTAGCCACACAAGCACACGCACCTGAGGATGACCTGTTTGTTTCGCTTCAAGATACCATCAGAGAGAATTTGAACAGAAGAAGTGCTTTGATGTCAACAAACTTTTACTTTGAGGGAATTGTCCCCACATGAGCTCATGAACACACAGAGATCTTTAAGAAACACCACTTTGACTTCTCTAAAGTTCAGGTTAAAAAAAACAGAGGTGAGCTGACAAGTGACCTCCAGTTAAGATGCTTTATAGACATGGTCACCCCATGTCAAGGAGGCATGCTTTTGAACAAAATACAAAGAATACCAAGAGCAAGAGAAGTCTAAATGTTCAAGTCTAATACAAACAAGCAGATGAGACACCATTTGAAATGTCCTGACCAAACTAGAAGGTAACCTGGAATTATTGATGGTGTCGGTGTTCAACTTGGGCGATGACCTTCAAATTATTGAACAAGTTTGTCAGATAATACAACAAAAAAATACAAACTCACATTTGGGAAAAGAAATTAGAATTTTGACATAATACTCTATATTATATAATATATACTCTAATATTATATAATTATTAATATTACATCATATTATGTCATACTGCATTACTATTGGTTACTGCAACTGATCATGGTACTATTATACAGTGCTTTTTACTATTCTCTTATCTTCATACAGTCATTATATACCCATATTTATTTGTTATATTGCTTAATCTGTCATAACCAACCATAATCACACCAAATCAAGGTGTCACTACTGAATCATTTTAATACTGCCTGCAATTAACACGATTTAAACCATTTGTAAAATTTGTATATATCTTAAATCTGTATTCTTTTATTTATCTATTTTTATTTTTACTTATTTAAACATATTCTTGATTGTATTTATGTCTTGGTTGCTGCAACAACCAAATTTCCCCACGGGGATCAGTAAAGTAATATCTTATCTTATCTTTCTCGTCTGTCCTCCTCCTCTTTATGGGTTGACATCAATCCTGGGTACGACCAATCACAACCATTAACCCAAATGTGGGTGTGTTTGATAAGACAAAACATACTGAGGGTAAGTTTTTGATGCTAAATCATGGTTTGCTATCCGTTTATGTATCAAAGCCTTTGTAAGGAACTTGTGTTGATTTTGATGACCCCTGAGGACAAAGCAGCACGCCTAACTTCTCTGCAAAACTTGTCCGTACAAGTGTAGGGAGGGTTTTCTGAAGAAAAGTCTCACTTTGAACATTCATTCTTAAAAATATCAACAAAGGCTGTTTCTTCAGCCTTACTCCTTCAGTCCTGGGGGGTTTCTAACCATGTTGTGATTCCATTTTGCATAATGACTTGCTCACTTTATATTATCCCAAACTTAATAACTAGTTTATAAACCTCACAGGAGTTCAATTGAAGCCATATGATTTGAATGTAGCTAATTAAGTAAACTAACACCACACTTTTTGTTGCTCCAATTGATAGCTATGGATATTCTAAAGCGGCAAATTTTGCCCGTCATTTACACAGACATTCAAATTGTGACTGAGCAGCTAGCAGCTGACTAAATGTGCACATCTCTGGTTGTAGCAACCCATAATGTGTGTTGATAAAACCCTCTGAAAACGGAAAATGAACTAAAGGGTTGAAGACAAAATCACAAACATGGGAGTTTGGAGCCGTGTTGGTTACATAAAATTGGATGTATAAATGATCCCTGAAAGAAACATCCTGTTTTTATAAAATCCTGCTGAAAAATAGTTTATGTGATGAATGGTTCATCGAGCAATTGTGTTCTTAGTTTTGTTTTATTACATTTTGTCTCTTTCATCAATAAAACTATGAAAGATCTGTTAATAAGATGTTGTGGAGGTTGGTGGTTTATGTCATTGTGATGTTTCCAGTCGGACTGCAGCCAGGAAAGTTTAATGAATGATATCACCCACTCTATCCCTTTGTTTCCTGTCCCCCACTACAGATTTCTACACGGTATTGGTATCAAAAACAATGGCAAAAGACCTTCATAAATCCTGAATGAAACATCTTAAAATTATGAAAGATTAAAGCAAGCTTTCCGTGTGAGTCTTTAATCATTATCATCTGCACAGCATTCAGTGTGTTGGCACAGTGTATAAAGTTGACAAAAAGTGGCAGAAGTTTGGACTTTTCATTTCATGTGGGAGAACACATCCATTAAAGCTGACAGGGTGGACATGAAACTAATAGCAGCTGTGCTGTTTCACATCTAAAGTAATAACAACACAGAGCCAAAAGATCACTGTATGTCTGTCCCACTGTGTCTGAAGCTCATTTTGTGTGCGACACCAGTGTAGTAGGAGTATATCACGGTGCAATGTGAGCTTCACCGAGGATCGCAAAGCATTAGTCGGCCTTTGGCGTGGTTGCTGCTGTGGTCGCAGTCCTGCTAATTTATATCTGCTACACAACTAATGGAGGATATAAAAAGCCTGAGGTTTGTCCATTCCAGACGGTGCCTTTTAGGGCCCAGCTCCAAATGATGAGAAAGCTCAGTGTTAAATGAGAGTTTGCAGCCAGTTAGGACGTGCGTGTGTGTGTCTGTGTGTGTGTGTGTGTTTGCTTGCTTGCTTGCTTGCACTGGCGGTCTGAATGGTGGCACCTCATTAAAAAGCTGAAGAGTTTTGATAGCTTATTAGAACAGATAACACTCTCTTTGTAATTTTTGTCTCTATTTCATGCACACAACTACTGTACACACACACACACACACACATACACACACACACACACACACAAACCACACAATTTGCTATCATAGCTGACAGCTTGTGTGTAATTGCTGTACAGAACAAACCAAAGCTCTATATTTCCATCTCTTTTGTTCTGGTCTGTATGAGAAGGACAAATGTGGGCCCCTTTCTTACTGAGCCTTCTACAGGTGCATCTCAATAAAATAGCACATCATGAAAAAAATTCTAAAGCTAAACTTTTAATATTGTCTCTATTTCTTACAATTAAAACACATATAGTGAAGTATTTCAAGCCATTTTTTTTTAGATTTACGATTATGGCTTGTGGTGTGCTCATAATAATCAGAAAATCCAGTATCTCAACATCATTAGAACATTTCCTAAGGCCAATTAAAAAAATGATTTACAATGAGGAAGTGTCCAACTTCTGAAAAGTATGTTCGATTAAACACTTAAGACTTTGCTGGAGCTCCTTGACCATGCTAAAATATGCACTCTGGCTAAGGCTAATTTAACTTATTTATGTCTTTAAGAGTACTTCTATTCCTTTATTTGTATAGATAATATTTTCATTTAGAATTTTTAGATTAGATTTCAGGTTTCTATATTTATTGTCCTTATTGTCTTGTTGTTAAAGCTGGGGTTTGTAGTCAGATTTAGATACACTTTTTTGTTATACTGGTTAAAATGATCTTTATGTCCCGATGGCAATCAATACATAATGTGTTCTTAAAAAAGAGCAAAAAAAAGCTGGAGTAAACCTGGGAAAACACCAACCAATCCCTGCCATCAGGAGCCAAAATATGAAACCAATCAAATCCCCTCCTGCCGTTCTGCCCGCCTCCTGCGGGTACATCTCATGTTTGTTTGTGTTTTTAACTTTCGCTATGATATGATGTTTTGTTGTTTTCTTACCGCTGAGTGAGACATGAGTTGACGTAGTGCAAAACACAAACGATGTGCTGAGGACCGGTTTTGAAACAGTCACTTTCATGGTTGCGAATCAGCGGCGCTCGTGCATGTGAGCAGGGGCGTCATTTTGGAGGAGCTCTGAGTGGAGGGGGCGAGGGGTTAGACGGAGTCCTGAGGAAATGCTACATACACCGGTGTTCCAATCACAACGTTAAATTCCTTGTGTGTGCAAGCTCACTCGTGAATAAAGATTTCTTGATTCTTGATGAATCACTTTCTCAAGTAGAGGATATAAATATATATTTTTTTCACAATATTCTTATTTGTTGGCATGCAGCTGTACTCTGTATCTGAATCTGGAGAACTGTGTTTGAACAGTGTGATAGATAACATCATTATCAGTCACTTGATCAGAGGCATACATCATCTTTTGTTGCTTAACCTAAATCGTATTGCAAAACAGATTTAAAAGTCTCTAGCTCAAAAGTGTCAAAGAAGGGCCAGAGGTAGAATTTGTATGGTTAATTTGCCTGCTTAACCTGCTATTGTGGATGCGGTGACCAAGTTTTTGGAAGTGTTATTGAGCTCATGCAGTGATTTCCACTACAGAGTCATAGCTGTTTTCAATGGGCTGCCTGGGGTCCTGGTCCATGGAGATCATGGCCATCCAGTATATGTTTTTGGACTTGACCTTTCTTGTACTGAAAAGTAGTGTTCACCATTGGTTTGTTATATAAGACAATAGATTTGTTCTTTTCTTTTATTATGTATTTTCTCTTACCTCTTTTGTTTTCTAGTGTTTTGCAAGTCCATGTGGGCTGCTAACCCTTCTGGCACTTGACATTGTTGAAAAATAAACTACTTCTACTACAATACATTTTGGACCTTTTACAATACATATCTTTTATCCAGATATTAGCCTGTTTTGTTTTTCTGGCATGATGTGAAGGATTTTGGATTTGCACCGTATTTAGGCTTTTTTATTTGCAATCTTACTCCAACTTTGTACAATACACTCTCCCCCCAAGACTAACAAAAGTTTTGATATGATTGTCAATGAAAGAGGTCTTTAAAACTGGTTGGTTAAAAAGTAATACAAACTTTGGCCTTACTTCATTGGATTTTTCATCCAATATCATGCCCAACTACTTAAATCCCCTTGAATCAGTTCTTACATCATAGAATATAAAACTGAGGGCAAATTTTCCAAGCAATAACACAAGACTTTGCTGTAACATATTTGATATTGGCTGCGTATAACTTTGCATTGGGATGAGATTTGTGTCTTTAAATTTGGATAAAGAGATTGGAAAAAGATGAGTATGGGGAACAGCTAATGACAAAGATTTGTTGTTTTACCAAAGGAATGATAGAGAGTCTGTTAATACATGTTACCTCTTGAGGGATCATTTTCTATTTCTGTCCTACTTAAGAAACTCTCCAGAAGTAAAAAGATGTTTAGCCCAGCAAGCCACCGTTACACAGCAACCAGAAGTCAGTGCATCATCAAAATTAATTTCCCCCGCATGGAGACCATGCAGGCGAACACCACCCTGCTGTAAGAATGAAAAAGTTGTATCTCTATCAGAGTTTGGGGGCAAAAGGGTCGTGATGAACCAGATGTTTTTCACTGAGCCCTGACTCCACATGCTTCTCAACACACACACACTGCCCCCTGCGGCTCGGCCAGAGGTAATGATGTATGTCGAGAGAAATGTAGGACTTTACACCGAGGTACCACACAGGGGTCAGGGTCACCTTTAAACAGATGTTATGGCAGAGGCCGCCGCCCGTGCGTCGGGACACGGGTCAGTATTGAGCAGATGCTGCAGACCAGCAGGGATTAGCGTGTCACCTCCTCTTTGAGCTGACTAAATGCTGCCGTCTCTGTCAAGAGACCCCCTGCCTGTGAGGAAGATAGCAGGGGTCCAGCTTTTATGCTGTTGCCATGGTGTTGCTAAGAAATCATTGCTAATGTTTCATTTTGTGAGAAAACCCAGTCGGACCCTGAAAAGAGCCGTCTTGAACTTCTGCTGTCTTTTCATTCAGCTACAGCCAGCCAATCATGTCTTTTAAATCCCAAGAGGAAATAACCTAAAAACATGTTTGCTGTGAATGTAAAAACAAATTCATGCACATAAAATGCATCAATGTGTTTCTGTTATCTGGAGATGGTTTCAATTTCCTGCAGATAATATTTTGCAAATGTCTGCTCGTTTAACCGTGAATAAAATGCATTTCCACGCTGAATGTTAGACTATAGAATGACTGTAATCTTGATCAAATTGGACCACTGGCATCAATTTAAATAGCTGCTGAGTGTCTCCAGTAATAACAACACAGCAGTAAGCCTCTTGAATGATATACTGCAATCATTTAACACCAAAAAAATTACACTTTACCCATAAAATGTAGTACTTATTAAACGTGTAAATATAAATGAGCAGTTAGAGGCTTGAATGTTGATGATATCTATACAACCTTATCACTACACCCCTATTAGGAAAGATGAATTTATCCAGCAGAAAGTTATTAAATAAAGAAACTGCAATTACAAGCTTACCAAAAAAGTAGAAGCTTAATGATGACCTATTTATTTCTCAAGGCGACATAAATATGAATGAATAAGCGGAGCCCTCCAGAATGACATGTTTGGAAACACAGAGACGTACTCATTTGGAAAACCACAAACATCTCAACATTTTGACTTTTTAGCTATAACTGAAGACCCTGCATGTCCGACCTTATGAAAGCCTTTCACTAATGTGTTTGCCTTCTCACTAAAGGAGGGTGTGCCTTGAATTCCTGCACATATTTCCGGGTAAATTAGTAATTCCCTCACAGAATTGTGGGGCAGATGTGCAGGCGTCCTTATCTCCTTGTTAAACCAAACACTTGAACAAACCATAGGCTTCTGTCTCCTGGGGATGTGGTCGTAAATTAATCAACAAATACAGAAAAATGCATGGAAGGATGACTTCTTTTGCAATAACTAAACTACATACAAGTAGGAAGTGTCCATATTGTACCGTATATATATATCTATGTATGTATTCTATTATATTTTATATCATTCTTATCTTTTAACTTTAATTATTCAATTTTGATTGCGTAAGTAAATTGTTGTACCCTCCTGTCTCTTGCTGCTGACAACTGCTGTAACAAAAAAATTTCCCCCAAGGAGGATCAATGAAGTCTATCTCGTCTAATCTTTTTGTATCATATGAATGTCTCTGCTGATGTTATTTTATTAAAACAACTGTTAGGAATTAGAATTAACCAGAACATCAATACAAAATATATTCAAGTTCTTGGCTGACTTTTTCCAATCAAATGACTGACTGTAAAATTCAATAAAACAGACCAACTTTAAATACCTTTTTTCATTTATCTAAAAAGTGAGCTGCGTCCTTTACACAAGTGTAACCACTATACCAGTATGAAATCCAGGGAGAGCTATTTTATTGTGTTTCACTGTTGTACCATAACGCTCCAAGAAGAAAGGGACTGTGTTACTGCGCAAAGCATGCTGGGATCACCAAAGTACCAAGTGCTTGAGTGACCCAGCACTTGGTACTTTGGTAATCATTGTGGTGATGACAAGTTAATTGTTGATGATGATAATGGAAGGTCTTAAATTGTTAGGTTGCTTTGTTGTAGATGTTCCTTATTTTACTATAAAAAAAATAAAAATAAAAAATGAAAAATCCTTTATTACTTTTGTGCATTGCCTTTACACTACTTGGCAGAACCTGCATCCAAATGAACTTGAAGCCCTTTGTTACTCTTACTAATCTTGTTTCCTCTTGTCTAGATCTTTGCTTGTGTTCTTGTTCTCGTATGTACATTGCTTTGGATAAAAGCGTCTGCTAAATGACATTGTAACATTGTAACATTGTAACATTGTCACATCATAGACCGTATAAAAACAACAACAGCCATTCCAAGTGAAGCTAGATCTTTAAGAGCTCCCCCTGGCTACTAGCTGCATTATAGACTTCTAAGCCTGCCTCCTCCATTACAACAAATGGAACATGGTTCAAATTACAAAAATAAAATGGATGAAAAATAAAGTTTTTTCAAACAAGTTTTCTGCCATCATAGTTCGTTCTCATCATGCTGATTTATCTGCAATTTCTTTTATATGTATATTTCCAATGTGTTATCTGATGTTGAAAATTTGATTCACTGTTGACAAATGAGGGCTCCTGCAGCATTTTTTACCAGGCTGGCAATGTAGAGGAAGAGCAATGAGAGAAAAATGTATCGAAAGCTAACAGAAGAGTCAGTGGACTGTCAACAACTGTGAGTGTCTACTTCAAATCAACACAAGAATATTTTCGGCTGTGAATTATACTGACAGGGATTCATTTTATCAGTACGTTTAATTGGCTGGCAGAAGGAGTATGACGCATACCGTAGCTCCACCAGCGCAATCTCAGTGCTCATAAAGGGGGATTTCAGCTTCACATTTCACAATGGGAGGAGATGAAGCCATGATGTCCATCTTAATATAAAGCTCTTCTCCCTCATACAGTCATAACCATGGATTTAAAGAAAACGGTATACTATTATGGTCTACTATCAAGTAAACTGAACCCAAGTTTAAGATGAGGAAGGCGGCGAAAGACCTGGTGAATGTTGGCTGAGCTTTTATATTTCTTTATAACTTCTTTTAATGTATGGTTTTAATTTCACTTTATATTTATTTTAATATCCCATTGTTTTATTTATGTTTAACTCCTTTTAATTTTTATATATTTTTTATTACCTAACTGCAATAATTTATTGCTAATTTAAGTGCTTTTATTTATCTTAGACTCTTATCTTTATCTTTTTCATTGTCTTAATATATTTCTTTATTTATCATTGATTTATTTATTTCTTAAATATTTATCTTTGTTGTTTATTTGTATACATTTTATTTTAATTGGTGTGCATATGTCTCTACCACTAAATCCATTTCTGTTTTCTATTGAGTCATCATATATTTGATATTTATTTGTTTCCAAATCGCTGTGAAGCACTTTGATTTGCATTTGATCAGTATGAAAGGTGCTATATAATGCTTGCTTGCTTGCTTGCTTGATTGATTGACTGACTGATTGATTAATTGATTGATTGATTGATTGATTGATTGATTGATTGATTGAATGATTGAGTGAGTGAGTGAGTGAGTGAGTGATTGAGTGAGTGAGTGAGTGAGTGAGTGATTGATTGATTGATTGATTGATTGATTGATTGATTGATTGATTGATTGATTGATTGATTGATTGATTGATTGATTGAACAACCATACCTGTAGCAAGAAGGACTGCAAAGTCCACATGGCTAAATCAGACACAGACACAACTATACCATGTCTTATATACTAGTTCAATTTATACACCGGATTTTCTGTTATCATAAGTCAATCATGATATTTGTCCAAATGTTGTTTGTCCTAATATTCACTCTTTTGCCCAGGCTGAACTGATTCAGAATTTCACTTTCACTCCCTCACCCTGCAGAGTGCATCTTAATGTTTCTGTCTGTGGGAACAATTGCAAATGAAGAATTTCATCATTATTGGGTTCTTCCTTTTTTTTTTCCAACAGCATATAAAAAAAAAAAAAGCTGCACTGAAAAAGTTCACAGTGTTCAGAGTTGAAAATTAATCTTATGTGAGTGTTTTCTATTCAGTCTCCATAAGACAGGATGTGAATCCAATTATGGAATTTAATTATTTCACTTATAATTGTAAAAACACAAATTCTTTTGTTCTCACTTTGCCTGTTTTTCTGTCTGTGGTGTGTTTCTTTCATGCCAACACACAGCAGTGACAGACACACACCCACAGTCGCCATGATATGATTTAGCTCAGCAGTGTGCTGTTTATTAAAAAATGGGCAGACTGCTGAGCTAGACACCTCCCCACTGTTTCTGAATAATAAGTATTAACACTATGCTATCTCCTCAGTGAGAACGCTGCGATGGAGACGTAGTAGCTTCTCATCTGTATAGGTGTGTGTGTGTGTGCGTGTGTGTGTGGGTGCAGCGTGACTTCTTGCAAACAAATGCAACTGAGTTATGACCTTATTTGGATTAACCGGAAGGCTTTGTTGTATAGCAAGAGCTTTATTAATTCATAAAACTATCATGCTGTCACTCTCCCTCCTGGAGGTGATTAATAAGTCTGTGACATAAAAGAGAAGTGAATTCCCTCTGGAGAAATATGCACCATGCATCCTGTTTATCATTTATCTATGCTGTATATTTGTACAACATGATAAATCAATCCATATTACACTACTGGTCCATCAATTTGGTTTTGGTTCTTTATACTCAGCGTTGGAGCTGTCAATTTAAATACAGTTAAACTAACTGGTTTCAGTATACACGTCTGATAAGCTATACATCGAGTTCTGCATCATCCAACAGTTTTGTGGAGAAATGTGCATTAGAGATACATGTGAATTAACACTTAAAGTGCAGTCTGTAGTATTTAACGTAGCCCAGAGGAAAATTTTACTACTCAAGGCTTTCTCTTCTAAGTCTCCGGACACAAAATTGAGATTCTCACTTCAGCCTCATTCAAGTTTCAAATTGTTCTCATTCGTTTCTCATTAGTTTCTCCTAAAATTCACTAGGAGAAATAGTTGAGACCATGACATGAGTCTTATTTGAGACTTAAATGAGAGATCTCATTAATGGCTAATTTTCTTCTCTTTTTTTTTTTAAATATATTTTTGGCCTTTTTGCCTTTATTTGTCAGGACAGCTGAAGAGAGACAGGAAATTTGGGGAGTAGTGAGTGGGGGAAGACATGCAGGAAATGGTCGACCGGCCGGGAATCAAACCGACAGCCCCTGCAACGAGGACTGTAGCCTCTATATGTGGGGCGCTTAGACCGCTAGGCCACCAGCGCCCAAAAGAATCCACCCCTTTAATTGTAATAATCTGGCTAAATCTGGTCAGCCCTTTTGCGGCTCATATTTTAAATACATCGTCTGTCATACCTGGGATGAAATCTCTATCTTTTGTAATTTCTCTCAAATCCACTAAATCTTTGTGAAGTTGTTTTGTTCCAAACAGACTTGTAAAGGAATGACCAGATTGTGAAGTCAAAGAAGAGATCATTTGACATTTAAATAGCTGATCTTTCCAGTGGTTCAAATGTTTTAATGAGAATTGTAAGTTTGTGGACAATTACATTGAAATCTTAATTTTGCAGGGCACTATAAATGTTCATGAAATGATGAGCTCAGGCTCTTTCTTTGCTCCATCTGAGCTCAACTTGAGACACAAAAACTGAGTCGGACAAAAACAAAGGGATGAGGTTAGATTGAGACAATTAAAAGAGCTCCCTGATTTCTCCACCTGAGCTGAAAAGGAGTCACAAAACTTGAGAAATACCTGAGAATCATTTCAGATTTTGACCAGATCTCCTTTTGAACTGAAAGGAAGACTAAGCTGAGACTTTTTGCAACTTTTTTCTGGAGGCAAGAATGAGAAACAGGAGACATAAGCTGTAGTCTCATTTTGCTTTCAATCAGATCTCATTGTTCTCTAGGAGACATAAATGAAACACTTTTGAGATCTCCTCACTAAATTTATTTTCCTATGGGAGTGTAGCAAAACAGACTGGGTAGAAATGGGATATTCATAAGTACGTTTAGACCATCGACTGTATGATAAATGGACGTAATATCCGTGACCCATCTGTTTCTGAAGTGCTGTTTTGAAGCCAATCGTCAGTATACCAATCCTGGCTTTCCTCCAGTGAAGGCCTTCACTTGAGGACTCTACCAGA
Organism: Notolabrus celidotus; assembly: GCF_009762535.1. Taxonomy (NCBI): domain Eukaryota; kingdom Metazoa; phylum Chordata; class Actinopteri; order Labriformes; family Labridae; genus Notolabrus; species Notolabrus celidotus. The sequence goes on from NC_048276.1 coordinate 10,239,227, forward strand.
GAGTGATGAAAAAAAGCTGATTCCATTTCAATCACACGACAAAGACCAGCACACCAAAGCTGTCCCAGTACACACAAGTTAAGTTAAGTGTTTTCATGTTTCAGTGTATGGAATTAACCGCATTTACTCCAAAAGAAAGCAGCACATTTCCTCCTTTCAGTCTCTAAAAGAAGGTGTTTATGTCCCATACAATCCCCTCAGCACTGATTTTACTTCACAGCGCTGAGACATGCCAGACAGCATTTTAAAATAACCCCTGTTTGAGGACTAAATAGATGCTCATGCAAAATATAGAGAGCCAAGGCAGGACTGAATAAGTGAAGGAGAGACATAGAGATTGAGATGAATGAATGAGGTGAAGGACTAAGAAATTTCTTTCCCTGATGGGTTGTCAAAATCACTTTTCGCTAATGTCCCTCTTAACCCTGAATATGTCACTGCAAGGTACACACACACTTCTTCAAACACATACACATACACAGGCTGGGCCATTCATTTTCTTGAGCCATCTGGTTGGAGCTTTTAAAGCCAGTTTAGTGGGACAGTGAGCACAGACAGAACAAGACAGAGAGGAGAGCAAGGTGAAAATGGGGACAAGTGCTTTAAGTGAACAGAGACAAAGAAGAAGCACAGCCACTTTCTAGTCACCTTATCATTAACATTGGAACACCTTATGAAGGTTTGGTGTCTTTATAAATCCCTATAGGGAAATCCGCTAACCAGTTGGTTCAGCGCCAGAACTTTGGTTATAACAAGTGGATCAGCCTGTTAGTTTCAAAAATGAAGCTAAAGCAGAATTACCCTCAACATGTCTTCTGACTAACGGCCAGCAGGAGGCTCCTCCATTGGTCGCAAAGTGAAGTACAATCCTATGAACTCGTATGTAAACTGCATTTTATCAAATGTTGACTTGAAGTTGGCTCTTATCGCCAACTCTATGTCCTATACCTCTTTTCGACACACGCAAACCAGGTTGTATTTCTGAGCTGGTGCTTCAGAGCTGGTTCAACTCGTGAACCAACATGGCACCTGTTTGTTTTTCCAACAGCTCGAGCCTGTGGAAGGGGCACATCGTGACGTCAGAGTTACGAGACCGCTTTTCCCAGCAGCGCTAGTGCAAACCTTCCCGTCACAACAACAACGATGGTGGACAACGGCAGCTTGTCTCCTCGGCCGACCACTTCTTTGCCTTGGAATCCATTAGTCTCTTTTATTTTTTTGCTGCAGGACAATGGCGGAAACACGTTTGGTTTGTGTTTTTGATCACAGCAACCCCACCCCTCGCCCCTGATGTAAGCAGTTTGGGGTTCTAGACCAGCATAGAGTTGGAGCCGCTCTGGAACAGGTTTTCCCGGTCGGGAGCCAGTTCATTTGCAGTCGAAACAGGAGAAAATGGTTCTCAATTGAGCCCTGGCTCCGAACTGGCCCTGACACTGCCTCGGTCAAAAAGGGGTATTAGAGTACTGAGAGAGGCAGATAAGAAACTCCATGCCTTTCTCATGTGGGTTTAGTTAAAGCAAGAGCTAACATCAGCCTAGCTTAGATCAATCAATCAATCTTTATTTATATAGCTGAAAATCACAACAATCTTTATCTCAAGACGCTTTACAAACAGGTCTAGACCGTACTTAATGTTATATTATTAACAAAGACCCAACATCAACACAGGATAAGATCCAGTCCCATCTTACAAACAGGACTCAATCTGATCTCATCTTAATCCACCATGAGCAGAGCACTTTGCAGCATTTAGCAAGTTACAGCAGCAAGGACAAACTTCCTTTAACAGGCAGAAACCTTGGGATGAACCGGACTCATATTAGGCTGCCATCTGCCTCAATCGAGATGGGGCTGAGGATAGAGAGAGATGAAGAGACAGAGAGAGATGATAGTGGTGAAAAAACAGCCAGTATTGGTATTAAAAGTGAAGAGACGACTCCTCCATAAAATGAAAACATCATGGACAGATTTGATCTATTTTTGCTTGTGTATGAAGATGCTAGTCTAATCCAGCCAGCTGCTAGCAGCAGCATCGCATTAACCATACAAATAGTGGAGTGGTTTCAATCTTCTCAGCAGGCTCCAGGGATAAGAGTGAGTCGATTACCCACACATCTTTTAACCCTAACTTTGACTTGACCTCTTTTATCCTCTAATGATTGTGAAGGTTTGGTGAGTTTAAGTTACAGATGTCAGGCTTAATACCATTAGCTCAAGTTCTAGATAGAAGTAATACACCCTGAGGCACCATGTGTCTGTGTGGGCCTGCTGTTCATTTCTGTAAGTGCAGCCATAATGGTCAGACTAATATCTATGTCAGCCTAACTACAGATTAGACAAAGAATGAAATGGTGCGTTTTGAATTGATGTCAAAGAATTATCGATTACTTGGCTGTGTACCATTCAAGAAACACACACAAATGAGCAGCTTTATCATGAGGCCATTCAGGAGGTGTCCAATTTCCCTTCACTAGTCATTGATAAGCATTCTCTTTGCCTGTCACTCAGGACTTAGACTGATTCCCTCTCAGCCCAGGAGCCCAATTTAGTCACCACAAGAATCTATCACACAGCGATGCTATCTGCAAGTAACCCAATCTCCCCCCTACTCTTCCATCTGTCTTCCCCTCTATGTCTCTCTCCCCTCCTATCCACCGTTCCCTTTTCTCTGTCCCTCTACCTGCCCCTCCTCTTTATTCCAGTTGTACCATCCCCCTGTTATTCTACCCTCCGTCTTTCACCCTCTGCTATCTTTCTGAAGGACCTCACAAACTAATCAAGTGTGGGGGAGAACCTGACTTTGCATATAGATCATATCCCCCGCTGACAAGGGATAGAGAAGAAAAATGTCTACATCGCTTACATATGAAGCCTTTCAGTAATGTGATGGATGAGTTGCATTTAGCTTCAGCAAACTTTTGAGACATTTCCCTGATATGACTTGATTAATGGCCAAGTTGAGACGGCCACTACAAGAGGGAATCTTTTGGGGAGGGAAACTCTCCTCAGAAGATCTCAGATAAAATACTAAATGGCTGCTTCTGTCAATCAGTTCCCTCGTACCAAGGGCCAGAGGGGACTGACTGACCAAGCATATAGAGTGGATTCATGTGTGATGTACTGAACAATAAAACTAAACACACCCTGTATAGCTTCAACAGAAAAAATATGCAATACGATTTTAGTTGGGCAGTATAATAATGATCCAAATTCAACATGTTTTCTTAATGTTTTTATTGCATGCATCCTTTTTCCCTTCAACAATGAAGGTTCAGGTGCATCAGAATCTTCCTGCTGCCGTCATGATGGAAATAGCGACACCACTGTGTATTTTAATGATACATATCTCTTAACCCTCCTGTTATGTTGTGGGTCAAATTGACCCTTTTAAAAGTCTATTTTAAGGCAATATATGCCTTCCAAACCAGGTAAATGCAGCATAAAAATCTGGGCAGCATGTAATAGAAGAGGCGTTGGGTTAATTTATCAACATCATTACATAAAAAAAATTAAAATTCAAAATGTAATATAAAATAAACAAAAATATGTCATGTAATACTACTGTATTTATATTTAGGGCTTTCCAACGTACATTAAAAAAAAAAGTTTTAACATTAATTTGAATTAAAAACAAGTGAGTTATCCTCATTGAGCCATGATCTGTGAGAATAAAAGAACACCATTGCACTAAATCTTGATTTGAATAGTTAGAAATGGAGTCAAAAACTTTATTAAAAAATGTTTGGGATTTTTTGGGGTTCTGACACTTTTGGATAATTGAATATGCCCCGGGTCAAATTGACCCAGGAGCATTATTGCTGTTCCAGAGAAACAAACATAACAGGAGGGTTAAAAAAAAAATTGGGGCGAAGTTGGCCCAGCGTCTAAGCCCACGCCCCATTTACAGAGGCTATAGTCCTCGTTGCAGCGGTCCCAGTTTTGACTCCCGGCCTCGACCACTCTCTCCTTCATACATTTCCTGTCTCTAGACAGCTCCCTTGGCAAGTTAAAGGTAATATACACTTTGTGTCAAACTGGATCAAAATATCACTGAAGTACAGAGATTTAACCTACAAAGAGCTAACAACTACAACTAAGCATACAGGTGCAGCTGATGTTAGTGTGCAAGAACATCACAGAAGCTAGCAGAGCACTATTTTTGAGTGTGAGAACTACCCTTACTGGATTTGAACTGGATTTAACACTATGGAGCCACCTATAAAACCATGTTCACATGGGATTAGTTTTACCTGGGGTCCTCTGGTAATTTGTTTTAATTGCAAAGGGCCTTTGTGTTTTTAATCCCTTGCGAATCTACCATGTACCAGATTTCAGGCCAGAGAGAGGTCCAATGATAATATTAATCCAGTCCCAGTCGGCATCTCAATAATTTGGGGCAGTCATTTTTTTCCAGAAGGTCTCTGGGGCTTCTTGCCCCTTTTTGCGGTCAAATATGACGAAGTCTGCGTTGGACATTGTAAACAAAGGTTTGAGAGCATTTTGAGTGCAAATTTAGCTGCATCATTTTGCTACACAGTATGAAGACCTACATCTACCCTCTCTCATAATAGAAGTTCAGAGATTAATCTTGATTCAAAAGTGTAATCATTTGACAGCCTTAGTTTTTTAGTAATAAAAATCCAAATGTCATCAACGTAAAAAGAGACAAGATGAGAACTATCATCAATTGCGATTGGCTGGTCACCTGCAGACAGGCATTACTCTAGCAGAAGGCCTAGGAGATGGGGAAAATGGTAGAGGAGATAAAAGTCAACTCTAGAGGGAGAGCCTGAAGTCTCGGAATCTGAGCAAGCATGCATAACCTGTCAGCACTAAACCGCAGACAGGATATTAAAACCCTTAATTATGAAAATTAGATTTTATTTAAGCCTGGATGTTGTGGAGCAGAGACCTTAATTAATCCATATCCAATGGTCAAATGTCTTCTCAGCATCAAGGGAGAGAATATCCCAAGGGTTTTGTGACCTGGGAGCGCATCTTTTAATACGAAGCAGATGTTAAACATAATCAGAGTTGCATCTTAATTTTAATGACTCCTGCAGGGTCATAATAAGTACCATTAAATACCACACGGCACCACAAAGTCTGAAAAACCAGCGCAAGAGCTGGCTCAGATTATTATGTGACAATATGGAGTGCATAAAACAAACGGGCATCATGGGGAGGGGGGTTAGGGGAGTGAGGGGTGTGATACTGCGGGAGATGAGATACTTTGTTTCAACAACTCAGGTGGCTGAAATCTCCCTGAATGGACCCATTCTAACCAGATATCTATACAATATGATGGCCCTGAAATATGTACAAATATACTGTATAACAATATATCCCACACATGATCTGTGCTTCTTTTTATCAAGTTTTAGAATTGCTATTTATTTCTACAATAGTAACAAAACTAAAACACATCAGAAAATGTACAATGAATCAGAATTAACATCATGGTTAACTCTCCTGTTATGTTGTGGGTCAAATTGACCCATTTTAAAGTTCAAAAATCTAAAAAGAAATTGTTAATAAAATTTGAAAAATTCAAAATGTTAAATAAAATAAACAAAAATCTAAGTAATGTCAAACTACTGTATTTATATTTAGGTCTTTCCAATGTACATTTAAAAAAGGGTTAACATGAATCTTCATAAAAAAATTAGTGAGTTATCCTCATGAACCATGATCTGTGAAAATTAAAGAACACCATTGCACTAAATATTGATTTAAAAGGTTAGTAATGGGGTTAATAATGAGATTAAAAGAATGTTTATCGGGAATTTGTTGGGTTCTCCAACACTTTTGGATAATTGAATATGCCCCGGGTCAAATTGACCCAGGAGCGTAATTGCTGTTCCTGAGAAACGAACATAACAGGGGGGTTAAATATTTAAATATAAATGTAGTAAGTAGCAAATTCAAAGGAATAGAAGCATGTACTGCAAGCCAATAATCATTAAAGAATTTATAATGATAACTAAAACAAGAGAAAATATCATAAAAGCAATACAATCGAAAGAGCCGTACAGCTTTTCACTGCAATGTTCAAAAGTTCAGTCTATTAAATTCTTCAATAAGAAATTAATAACAGCTGAATGCCATTCTACTCCTGGCAGGGGGGAAAAGGAACACGGTACAAGTCCATGTCCTGAGTCAAGGTTGCAGATGGAAGGCGGGCGCAGAAGGAGGAAAACATCATTAAAGTTAGACTCTGTTTAGCTCCGCACACCAAGTGCCTCATTAAAGGTGTGGTTTGACATCAGGTTTGGCATGTTACTGCATTTATGATCTTGTTCTTGGGGAAGCTGCTGCATCGACACATTTCTTTTTGTTTGTAGAAGTCTGACAATGAAGTCCATACCATTGTCAGCACAACAGATACTGTGTCCCTCAGCCGCGAGCAGTTCCCTGTTTTCGTCCTTTCCCTTTCTCCTAAAGGTGTATACATACATACTAAGCAGATTTGTCACTGAGGAGAGGCTTAACTTATTTCCAGGAGATCTGTTCTAGCCTAGACCATCATGCCTTATTGCAACTTTTACCCTAACTTGATGCCAATTCTGAAAGGTAGGATCCACTGATTAACCACATGAGGTGAGACTTTAAATTTGTTAACTGATAATTGTCCCAAAAATATCAAAGACAGGCACAAGCACACACACAGGCAGTGCTGGTATTTAGAGGGTTAGGGTTAATATGTGAACTTTGAGTCAGGGAGTTAAAGACTGAGGCTGAACTAAAATTATCGCCTGAAACAAAAAACTGGTTTGTAACAAATATGTAATTGAAGTACATTTTCTAGTTATCTCTGTTTTTCAATAAATCAATCAAGCTTTATTTATATAGCACATTTCATACAAATCAAATGCAACCCAAAGTGCTTTACAGCGATTAAAAACAAGAAAGAAGCAGAAGTAAAACAATGGCAAGACATATTTAGGGGAAATAATAATGATAATAAAAATTGTACTAATAAAAATAAAAATAGAATAAAATAGAGACTAAAATAGAGAGCAATGCACACCAACAATAAAATATGTGTTATTAAAACAAGATAAAGCATCAAAATTAATTGAGAATACAAATAGTTAAAGTAGTTTTTAAAAGGGGTAACGATAAGAGTTGAAAATAAAACTAAGGCTAAAAATGTCAATAAAAACTGAGTTGATAAATAAAATAAATAAATGAATGAATAGATAAATAAAAATAGAATAAGATAACAGTTAAAATTATTAAAATAATAAAGCAGCTTTTAAATCAATATTACAGTAAAAGGTAAGTAATACAATTGTTAAACCCTACATAAAGGCCATACTGAATAAATATGTTTTTAGTTTACGTTTAAAAGTCTCAATATCTCTGTCCCAACAGAGATATTTTGGTCCCAACTATCTTGTTCTTCCTCTTCAGTTGCCATCATTAAAAGACACTGAAGACAGGATTCTTGTCACTTTAGGTAGCATCCACATCATCTACTTACTGTAAATTGTTGTGCATAAAATGTCCATTTATTAATAAACCTGATTCAATGTAAAGACATGCACTTGGTGTCTTTCTGATGTAATACCCATTTTATCAGCTGCCAGGATGTTTGAAATGTAGTTGAAAGTGTTGAATCTTATTTGCGAAACCATTTCTGTCATTTTTTATTTGACTTTTCAGTTTCGCGTCAGATCAGGAAATAAAAGAACTATCACTCTTGCTCTCTAGGTTATTAAAATACACAATACAATTCTGTTTATTTATTATATTTTAAAAGTGGATCTATCAATCTTACATTTTATCTGGTGATAGACTATAAACAATTCTTCATGAGTCATGCAGAGAGAAGAGCTGTGCTTACGTTCATTTAGGATTGTTCTCAACATCAAGCCTTGAACACTTGCGAATGTCACCTTTCTCTTTGTCAGATCTTTATTTTTTTAATTCCTTTGAGAACCGTTTCAGTGGAGATGGACTGCCCCCTAATGCCTCTCATACAAAGAAGCCCTAAAGATATTTCCAGCTCTTTTTTTCCCTCTATAGGAATTCATTTTTTCTCTTTATCAATGGTATTGTCTATTTCTTTTACAGACAATACTTTTGACACATTTTTCTTGAAAAATGTAAGTACTGCAGTTATGTGTGTCTCGAATATGTGAATGTGACTCCAGACATCTCTGTTAAATGTAGGCTTCCCTGGGTATTTTCTTCAATAAAACTCTCTCATAACAATCAGCTCTTGTATTTCCCATAAGGTGCTTTCAGTCATTGTTTGCACAGACTGTGTAACACACGTCCGTCAAACGTGTCCTTGCCAAAGTCATCTGTTGGCCCGCCTTCACAAAACAAATGACTGCCTTGCCTTCATCCTCTCACCTTTCTTCCTTTTCCTTCCTCTACACAGATTTCTATCTTCATGGGAATAAAGCCATCTTAGCATGTCATGTTTTTTAATATCCCCCAGAGCCCCCTATAAATATTTATTAAAGATGTGCCATTAAGATGGGCCAAAAAGGACCCAGGGCTGGGCCGTGTGCAAACACCTTTTGTTTGACTGCTGTAATACACTGCTAGTTTTGAATCCAAAGTGCAGGCTCTGTAAGAGAGTAGACCTGCTCCAGCATCACAAGACTTATGGACATCTTTTCACCTGTTCAGCTTTACATGTGGTCATGACCATCTCTGGTTTCAAACTCAAACACATGTGAGGAGACAAAGTAATCTATGATTAAGAGATCTGTAAAGAAGTGCCAGCTTGTCTGGATGCTAAAGACTGGTTTTGAAAGTGGAACATGAAAACGTGATACATTTCTTGACTTAATATCATGGCTTTGGGGAATACTCAAATTTGGTTGGCTCCAGGTTGTCAATTAATTCATGACTACTGGACATCTCTAAGGCCTGGCATACACTGTGGGATTGTATAAGTGTTGCAGTAGAACCCCCACTGAATGAGTGAAACCTTTACAATGTACAACCGAAGCTGGGGAAATATGCGCTCACAATGTACGGTCCAAGTGGTTTGCTAAATGGACTCGTACAGCGCTTTTCTAGTCTTTCTGACTACTCAAAGTGCTTTTACACTTCTCACTGCATTCACCCATTCACACAACATTCACCCAGTGATGGTAGAGGCTGCTATAGTACCAGTATAAGCTATTCTCATTCATACATATTCACACACTGATGACCATTGGTGGACAGTAGTAAAGTAAATTTACTTGAGTACTGTACTTAAGTACATTTTTCAGTGTCTGTACTTTACTTGAGTATTATTTTTGGGGGAACTTATTACTTTTACTTAATGCTGTACTGTAGTTACTCACTAATTTTGCTTTGAAGTCAGCTCATGAATTGCCTTATCTTTTCTGAAATCTGAGCCCTAAGAGAGTAAGATGTGTTTGTGTAGTTCTGTTTTTCTCAGTGGATTAGTCGTACCTGTATATCATGCATCTCCACGATTGATTGTGGAGCAAACACAGAGCAAAACTCAGATCAGGCGGTTCATTTAGAGGTGGTAATGATGGCTATAATTCTCCACCTGAGCACCCATGTATACAGTATATCTTCAACTTGTGTTAGAGGTTTTTGAAATGAAGAATGATACGTATCGTTTGAAATGTTCACCTTGTTTCCCACTCTGCCCAAACGTACAAAAAATCACAGTCCAACCTGAGAGAGCGTGTTGTTACTGAAGTATTTTTAAAAGCAAGTACTTCAGTACTTTAACTCAAGTAATAATCTGACAGAGCAACTTTCACTTGTATTGGAGTAATATTTGACCTGGAGTATCTATACTTTGACTCAAGTAATGAAGACGTGTACTTTGTCCACCACTGCTGATGACCAACAGCAATTTGAGGTTCAGTGTCTTGCCCAAGGACACTTCAGCATGTGACTGCAAGAGCTGGGATTGATCCACCAGCCTTCCAATTAAGAGACGACTGACTCTACCACTGAGCCAAGCATGACCTGAGTGCTCACAATCTTTGTGTTACATCAAGATGGAGCTTTTATTATTGTCAATAAAGTGACGGCAGTTGAAGTCATAGAATACAACTTCAAAAACAAATATTAATAACTGCGCAGAGTAAACTTGAAAATTCACCTTCAAGGATCTGACTGTTGATTTAGGAACAATGACTTGGCTAGCTAACTTGGTAGCTTTACTGTTAATTAACATACAATGTATCATTCAAATGTAATTGACTTTGTGCCAAGGCAATGCTGTTGACGTTGAATCCTGCTAACATACCTTTAGAGTTCTTGCTCAAAGCTGAGTGAAAGCAGCTAAGTTCATTTTTATTAACTGAAGTTGAAAAAATTGTTTCAACAATCACTTTATGTCCTCAGTGGAAGCTGTGCATCAGACAGTTCAAGTAACCACAGACTTACACAATGCCTTGACATTGAATCTAGTCATTCATCTCTAGAACAAACTTTTGCTTATGTAAAGGCCAGGCAGTGCGGAGACACTTTCAGCAGTTATAATCGAACTTTTTATCTGGGATAAGACCCTTGTGACTTCATGCCAAGGTGAAATGCCTTTTGAAGTGAGAATCATAACTTTTAAAACGAGTCGCCGATGACGATGTCGTAAAGGCATTTTACAGGAAAATGTTTAAAGGCAAAATTGAGAAGAGGAAGAAACCTTTAAAGCATTGTGTTTTTAAGGGGGTACATAAACTTCGTCATAAACTGCTTTGTCTCTCTCCTCATTACTCTTCCTTTCTTCACTCCTCTTTCTCACCTCTTTCCCGGTCACATCCACCCTCTGGCCACTCCACCTCTCCATTTGGCATCTGTTCTTTCTGTCCTGTTTCCTTCTTCCTCCAAGGCCCTGCCTGGCCCACTTAAGATCACTTATCAAAGTGAATGTGTGTCTAAGTGTGCCTGTGCAACAACTTTGTGTGCGCACTTCTGCAAGTGTGTGATTATGCTTAAGGTCAGTTTTGCTCTGATTACCTTACACAGACTTCCACAAGAACTACATTCATGTATATAGTGAATAATTATTTCATATTCATTCAGAGAGAACTTGAGGTGAAGTAGAAAAAGCTACATTAAAGGAGCTTCAGTGACGCTTACATCGAGGTTTCTTTATTGTGTTTTTTAGAATAACGATCCAAAGTGCAAATAGGAAGTCAAAGTACCATGCGTGTTGTTTCCCGTAATCCTGACATCAATACACTTGATTATGCACAGTGCATGGGTGGTAGCAAAATGCTAATGAGTCAGAGCAACCTGGTTTAAAGCTAAATGTCAATGAAAAAGTAAAGAACGGCACCAAAAATCAATCGGGTTCAAAGGAGCAGAGCATCAGTTACGTCTCAGTTCAAGTAAGCAAGGGTCAGGTACAGAACTGAATGTAAAACAAGTGCTGCAACACATCTTATCATCAGTGCAACTTGAGCTTCTTTAACTTCTCCATTGTGATGCATGAGTTTTGAACTGCCATATGCTTGAATTAGCATGGAGTTTGGCACACTGCTTGCCTGCTTCAAATCTGGCACTGGATCAACAAATGGGTGAAATCAAATCAAAGCCAGTTTGATTTTTAGTGCAATCAAGTAATTACTCAAACAACACAACAGAACACTTTCATCCTGTTAGTTTTGGGAGATGGACATCATCGCTTATTTGTTATGAGCAAACTCAACATGCATGGTCGGACATAAAAGACTGAAATGGGCACGGTTACATGTTGCATTCATATCCCTCACATCTTGCATTAAATAAACCTGCAACTATAGTGACATCAAGGAGATAAGTAACTGGCAACTGAAGCGAGGATGAATATTACAGAGACATAAATGGCTTCTTTTTTTTAAAAAACAAAGACTTAACACCCAGTGCAAGTGTTTGATTACATCAATACTACACAAATGCTGGAATTAACTCTAAGAGGATGTGAAGCGTCTAGGTTCAAAATATGACAATACAAGAATCCTACTAAACACAGACCCTTCAGTATATTTTCAACTTTGGATAATTCAATATAATCAAATATAAAGTTAAGTAACAAAGCAATATTTTTGCACAGATTTTTAAGATAAAAGTTTTTAAAGTATCATCAGTGGGAGATTGTAGATCAAGTTAAAGATCAGTTCTGAGTTGCACCAGTGTGTAAACTCAAATGTAGCCTAGTTTGAACATAACTGGAGAGTATACTCTGTTATAGTAACATTTTTGGGGTTGTACCAGCTGAGATAGTCCCAACAAAGACAAGAGTTTCAGTTTAAATCTTACACCTAGCTCTTAGTAAGTCCTCTGTAAAACACTGGCTGTTACAGCACATTGTTTTGTAAGTGGGACAACTTAGAGGTTGAGAGGAACAGACTGTTTTGCTGGCTGTTTTGTGTCCGTCTCCACCGAGCGTCAAACTCCGGCTGCGGAAATTAAGCCAATACGGAAGTGTTAAAAACTTCAGTTCCTCAAGTGTCCACTAGAGGCTGGCTCCAGAAGTACCGGAAACCACATACACACCAATTCAAAAAAGCCAATCTTTAAAGCAAAAATAAACATGTTTACAGACTGGTACAAAAAAATCTGTTTAGTCGAAATAGCTCATTTCGCTGTCGACACACTGTATGGGGGATTCATTTTTTCATAACACGGCTATTTTGAAGGTTTTAAGCTTACTTGTTTTCCATTATGAGAGGCACAGCTGAGGTGACTGACAGGCAGGAACACTGTAGCTGTTAGCAAGGAGGCTCAAAGTCTGCATCTTTACCTCACACTAGCTCAACATAAGTTAGATTGAGTTCAGAATTTCCAATACGGCACCTGCCAACAACTGGCTTCAAAACAGCTTTTTAGAAACAGATGGGTGACATCACGGATACCGTGTCCATTTATTACACCGTCAATGGTCTCCACAATAGATTACATCCGGATGACTTTGATCCGTACTTTCACTTTTGTTTTCCAAATCATTCAAAACTTGTTCTTACTCTTTAGTGGCCAAAGTGTGTGTGTGTGGGGGGGGGGGGATAAGATGGAAAACAAAAATAAACAAAACTGTTTTTGGCACAAAGTTTTGAGATGTAAGGCAAATCTCTTCTTGCTTAAAGGACATCTTATAACGTTGGAGAGGAGTTATTATAGAACAAATGAACTTGTTTTGTAGGTTTTGGTGCAGATTTACTTTCTACATTCTTGCATTGTCGTAGTGCATCACAACAAGTTGTCTCCCCGTCCTCAAGAACTGTCTCTTAAAAATGTCTTTGAGGTAGTTTTATTGTTCAGTACAAACTTCTTTTTTATCTTTCAGCTGGATGAATACTAATGACAAGTCTGCACTAAAGTCTAAAGATGTGTTTTATAGCCATCCCCGTGCCTGTAAAAGAAGCTGAAGAGAAAAATGATTACCCCATCTGTCTGAGGGACATGCAAATTAGAAAAGGTGGGGGAGGGGAGGGGCAGGTCAGAAATATTGTGCCATAATGGATGGAAGGAAATTGGTCTCAGCATGTCTACAAAAACATGTAAAAGTGATGGTTTGAGAAAAGCTTTCAGGCTAGTGCAGAATCCCAGCCAACATAGAGATTATGCATATTTTATTCTGTGCATTAAAGCAAACTTTGAGATTCAGAGTGTGTGTTAACCCTTTGTTATGGGGGAAATAATGTTGCGCCAGTAACACCTAGAGTTCACACATTTATAGTAGGACACCAGGAAATTTTCATTCTTTTTTCTCTACATCAGTCATAAAACTATCCTTGCAAAGCACATGGATTGGCCAGATCCATTGTCTGTTATCAGGTGGATCCATTTGGCAGCATGCTAAGAATGTCTGGACCAATCAGAGTCATTCCACGAGAAAAAGGCCGGCGCAGTTTACTTGGGACATGAGTAAGAAGCAAACTTCAAGCCTGTAAACAATGGCAGGTCGTAAAGAGATTAGCTTGGATGCAGCTATAGTGGCAGTTTCATCAGAAATGGACAACAGTTCTTTATGAAACGAAGAGAAAAGGTGTTTAATGTGCAAATTTTCATTACAAGAACGACAAAAATCATAGACATGACATTTGCTGCCTATTGAGCTTCTGTTTATTAGTTCACTGTCATTTTGATTTGCCCATACTGAATGTGACAGACAGAACATTCATCCAACCACCGAAAGGTTCTGCCCTTCCCAAACAATGTCTATGGGGTGCTGTCTATGGTGCTGCCCAGATGTGTTGAGCTCATAGGACTTGATATTACAATCCCTTACAGATAAATCAGCACTGGTGTTGAGTGGGTGGGAATAAATGCTTCATTGGGGTCTTCAGGTGGGCACCCTCCTTCATTGGTGTTTCATTGATAGGCCCACGACACCTCCGCAGGGCTCAACCTGGCGTCCCAGGTGTGCCCCCCTCTGCTTTTACCCCCTGTTCATTTTGCAGCCCAGATGGGGTCCTTCCTCTTGATCCAAAGCCATCTGCTGCTTTGTTCGGCAGCTTCTGACATGATCTGATGGCTTGTTGGTAGGCCTGACCTCACAATCCCATTCCCTTGAGGAACTTGGAAGTAAACCCTCTAGGCCACAAACCCTCTACATCCAACCTCGACCGGAAGCACTTGGGCACGCCAGCCGCGTTGTTCTGCCTCGGCTGCTATGTCGGTGTACTTTAGACGTTTCCGCTCATATGCTTCCCCAACTGCAGCCTCCCATGGTACAGTTAGTTCAACAATGAGCAGCGACTTCAGGGAGGTTGACCACAAGACCAGGTCTGGCCAGAGGTTTGTTGTTAAAATCTCAGGTGGGAACACGAGTTTCTGGTCTAAATCAACTCGCATTCTCCAGTCCCTGGCCGCGTCTAGAAAGGTTGTTTCCACTCTGGCAGTTGGTTTTATTGGAAGCTGTCCTGCTCTCACGAAAGCTGTGGTGTTTGATTGTCTGGGCTCTGGGGGAGGGAGGGCATTGTTGGCGGTTCTCCTTCCTTCCAGGGCAATCGCCAGTTGACGCAGGACTTGGTTATGTCTCCAGGTGTAGCGGCCTTGGGACAGACTGGTTTTGCAACCGGTGAGGATGTGCTTCAGTGTT
Organism: Notolabrus celidotus; assembly: GCF_009762535.1. NCBI lineage: Eukaryota > Metazoa > Chordata > Actinopteri > Labriformes > Labridae > Notolabrus > Notolabrus celidotus. The sequence continues at coordinate 10,254,246 of NC_048276.1, forward strand.
GCAGGGGTTTGACAGAGTGCACAGAGGGTGACATGTGGCAAAGAATCCTGGCCAGGAGTCGAATCAGGAACCACTGCATCAAGGACGATACCCTCTGTACATGGGGTGCATTCTTAAATTCAACCATCAAGGGGACAAAATAAAGAGCATAGTAAAAGGCGCACTTTCTTATGTTGGGCGCACTAACTCAAAAAATAACTGCAAGCACTTGATCTCAATAAAATAAAGCTGCTTCGCTGTCCATAAGTAGACATAAAGAAGCTGAAAGGTGATAAAAAAATAACTGGGATGTATTTCCAAACTAAATAATGTGAGATTTGCTTGTTAGCAGAATATAAGAGGTCAAGAGAATGCCACCAATAAAAAATAGGCACTAAAATGTAAGTAACCAATGTAATTTTTTTCTTTGACAGAGAGCTTTTAAATTCCTGCAGAAATGATCTTTGAGGACAAACACAAACGGACACTGTTATATAAAAAAGTGCTTGTCGATGAATACATTTATAATGGCACAAGAAGGCTTTCATGTCTGTCTGTCATCATTCTTCTCTTGCTTTCCGCTGTTTTCACAACATCAGTGACACCTCCTTTGAAGCAGGACTTTCTGTAATACACCTGTTATTGATCAGTGGGACGTCTGACAGCAGAAAGGTCCTACTGAGCATTTGATCCAGTTCAAGTGCACATTGATCCAGCTGCAGTCTGCCCCTCTCACAGTCACTCAGGAGGGTTTTCGGTTGGGTCTCGTTGTCTTACAAAAATGATTGAAGGTTTGATGAGCGTGTAATATGGAAATGCATTTTTGCAGTCTTTTTCATAACCTGATATAAACTCCTCACAGGAGCTTTGAAGGGATAGTTTGGACTTTTTGAAGTGAGGTTGTATGAGGTACTTGACAATAGTGAGCGAGTTACACACAATGGATCCCAGTCAGCTCGGCTCTCTGTTGAGAACAAGGTCGCAGAACTGGCACTGAAGCTAAGCTGTTAATAGTGATGGGGTTAATGTTTCCATGTAGTTAAGCTGATTTGAAAAAAATGCAACCTGAATATTAGTGTCAGTGAAATACTCTGCTGTCAGAAAAAGCCATGTCTTCTAGCACTATTTGCTTGCTATGCGTGTGTTTCTCCGCCTGCACCACACTTGTATGTGACGCACAAGTCAACTCGACGTTTGCCCAGAACACGGATATGCTGTAAATTTGGATATTAGTGCATCTAAGTTTGACAACTCCGCCTGATTTTTCAAGAAAGTGGCCAAGCTGACCATGCTCTCCTGTATGCAATACACTTACCATCGACAAGCATCTCATACAACCCCATCAGTCGAGGCAGATGGCTCTCTAACATGTGTCTGATCCTGCTGGAGGTTTCTGCCTGTTAAAGGAAGTTTGTCCTTGCCCCTGTCACTTGCTAAATGCTGCAAAGTACTCTGCTCATGGTGGATTAAGATGAGATCAGACTTAGTCCTATCTGTAAGATGGGACTGGATCTCATCCTGTCTTCTGATTTGCATATTCACTCATTTCATTGAACCGTACTGTTGAAGAAGTTGCATTGGAATGATTGTCAGCATTCACTTTGACTTATCTGATGATGGAAATGTATTTTCTCAACCTTGAGTGTCAGTATGATGGCAACAGAAGTGAGATGTTTTAATGTTATCAGGGTGTGACCATTGCTGTTTCAACTGATGCATACAGCTTAGGTTTGTGTGATTTGAGAGGCTGCTGCATTGTTACATGACCTGTTTATGGTCGAGGCACATGGGTCTCTAATATGAGTCTGATCCTGCTCGAGGTTTCTGCCTGTTAAAGGAAGTTTGTCCTTGCCCCTGTCACTTGCTAAATGCTGCAAAGTGCTCTGCTCATGGTGGATTAAGATGAGATCAGACTGAGTCCTGTCTGTAAAATGGGACTGTATCTTATCCTGTCTTGATGTTGGGTCTTTGTTAATAATTTAACATAGAATACTGTCTAGACCTGCTCTGTTTGTAAAAGGGGCCTGAGATAACATTTGTTGTGATTTGGTGCTCTATGAATAAAGATGGATTGATTGATAATGAAAAAGAAGGATCCATTTAAGTTTTCTATAGACAGTCTAAACTATGTTTCTAGGCATGCATTCAATGTTACTGTTTGGTTGAAATTTACAATCCTATGTCTGTTAAGACGATAACAGTGAATGCATTTTTATATTCATGTCCTAATTTTTGTTATTTGAATTTATTGACTTGATTAATTATTTGAAGATATTCATGAAGGAGCCATGAAGGACCATATCTCTGCTATGCCTCTTCTGGCTCTCTTATAAATTCACATCTATCCTTCTCATCCCCTTTCATTCTCAGATTCCTCACCCTGCCCTCCAACCCCTTTCTTCCTTTTTCTTGCTTTCTATAGGACTCTTAAAGGTGGGTTTGTAAGGCCCAGGAGCTACGGCGCATCCCCTAATAAGCTTCCCCTGACCAGTAACTGCGAGAAGTTCAATGTCAAATTCAGAATCACTATTCCAATTAAATCAATAAATCATTGTCAAATAACATCCTGTTGATGGTGTGGTCCTTGCTAGTAAATAAGCAAGCAAGTCCCTCCCAGTCTATTTTTCAAATGTTTGCAGCAGATTCTTTGTCTTGAATGACATTGTAGCTGCACAATCATTGCCTTAATAAACTCATTAACAATGCCGTATGGGTGTGCTTATTTAACTTTCACCCGACACAGATGCACTCTTCCTCCATAAAAAAGTCTCCCAGTAAATCAGAGTGGGAGTCGGGGGCGGGGGGCTTACCTTTTATTGCCTCACTAAGCGTGTGCTGACTGGACAAGATAAAGTGCAGGAAAGGGAGAACATTTGGGACTGTTTGCAGTAAAGCACTTTATACACGTATTTAACCAAAGGGGATGAAAGATTTACACAGTAATAGTGAATTATTCTTCTTCCTCTCTTTCAGAGGTGTCTTATTGCAAAAGTTAAAAAGAAAACTAACACTGTCGCAGACTACATTTTTATTCATGTTAGTACAAATCAGTTCACAGTGGTGTGTTTGTTTATGCATGAGTGAAGGAGCGAGGAATTTGCTCTTGCGTGTCTGTCAGTGTTCATGCATTCATGCATGTGCGCAGAGTGCGTCCGTGCATGCTCACATATGAATTTGATTATGTATGTCTTTGTGTTTTCTGCAAGGAAATCAACAATAACAATATGACCCAAGGGAGCTTATTAAAGAGGAGATCTCTCCAGTGTGTGTGTGTGTGTGCGTGTGTGCGTGTGTGCGTGCGTGTGTGTGTGTGTGTGTGTGTGTGTGTTTAAAAATAGGAGCCATGTGTTAGAGTGATGGGTGAGCTTCCACAGCTTACTCATGGAGTCTCAATTTATGTGAGATATTTTTCCACCTGCAGTACGCGGTGCAGGCCTCTCCCGCATGATGTGTGCCTATGTGTGTGTGTATGCGTGAAATATCCAGTGAGGGAATGGACTCAGTTTTATTGCGGTAAATAACTTACATTCCTGGATATTAAATGTGTCACAGGTAAGTCATCCTTGCATCACATGGTGGTGCCTGCAATGAAACCACTCTTTTGAATCCCTTTTGGTTATTTGGAATTTCATCACTGAGAATATTTTTGTGTATAGCCTTTACAAGGTAAATTGAATGTCTGTGACCCTTAAAAAAACAAAGATGGCTAAAAAAGCCACAGTCTTATTTTGAAAGGTAGCTCTAAAAATGAAATAAAATTGCTTGAAAGGAACAATAGCTGAATCCAAACACAGGTACATTGAGCTTACCAGAGAACACACCATCCCACATTTCAGTGGCTGTACTCTGATCCTTTAACACAGTGTGCTATGCTATCACAGTGGGACAGCTGTGCAGTCATGTCGCTGAAGCATGCTACCACACTGACACCGTGCTAATTTGACTGTCAGCGTGTTCATTATAATACAAGAGAACGCAGAGAGGGGAGAGAGAGAGAGAGAGAGAGAGAGAGAGAGAGAGAGAGAGAGAGAGAGAGAGAGAGAGAGAGAGACATGTTCTGTCTCACTATAATCCAACCAAGCTGCACAGTGTGGAAGAAAGAGTGGCTTATTTTTATATATGTATTCACCTATATTTTGTAAGTCCCAATTCAAAGCAGAGTACGTTTAGTGAAGACAGAATCAAGGTTTGTGCTTTTAATGGTAAACCTCACCTTGTAAACCTCACCTTTATGCAAGTGTTGCCTGTTGTACAGATGTAATATCAGTCATGCATGTGGTTGAGTCACAGAAGCTTGAGTTCATTGTCATTACCATAAATCATTGGAAGAACCAATGTATCAGACTAAACAACTCACTGCACGAACCATGACTGACTGTGTGGGAACGTTTTGGATATGATGAAAACACTTTGAATGTATTAACATAATCATAGATCCTGACTGATCCTGTCTGCATGTTGGAGTATTTGAATTAATAATGAAGTTTTAGCGCTATGCGTCATGTTTAAATGCACACAGCATCTCTCCTAACAAGGAGACACACATTCTGCTGCTGGACTCATAACCAAGCGGAGGACGTAGTAGAGGCCGCCCCTTAACCAATCAGGACAGAGGATTGGAGATTAGTTATGATTAGTCCGTCATAACAGAAATGAGGGAAATAATAACATTGCTTGATGCACAGGCATCAGAAAACGCAGAGATTTCACAATAGTTTCAAATTACTTCACTTACTGAAGAGTACCAATGGGTATTATGACCTTTTCTCCAAACCCAGCAGAAAAAAGTTACGTTTTTTACACCATTCCTACCAACAGCAGCTTTAATTGAACAACTGTGTTAGTTGCTTAAATTACCATTAGCTTGCTAACAGTTACGTAGTTATTAATTCAGGTCGGCGAACATTAGCATCTCACTTTCTGGATGCATCCTCTACAGATGTCTGTAAAAGTTTCAGCTTGAGCCTGTCTTCTGATAAGGGGTTCCTTTACATACGCAACATGTTTCATTCCTTTTAAGCAAAACTCACAATTCATGGTACCTCTTCATGCATACTTGCAGAAGATGTTGCTGAACAATATGGCACGTTGACGTGCATGCAGGTAAACACATGTGCCTGCCCTTGCTCTAAAATGATTAAACTGTCAGGGCAGTCTTTATCAGTAAATAAGTCTCCATCCATCTCTCCATCTTTAGTTCTAATGTGGTCAATGCTTAGGTCAGAGTCTAGGTCTGACTCAAGCCCTGAAAATTAGGGCTTGATTCAGACTCAAGTCCAAGTCTATGAATGATCAAACTCTATGAATGACGAAACCCAAAATTACAATAGTACAAATAACTTATGTGTACCAAAGCTCTATATGCTGTCTAATATAAACAATAAGAAGTTGATTGCCTGTTAATAGATATAATCAATCTTTATATGGACAAGAAAGTTACAAAAGCACTAAGCTTTCAAGTTTTGGGAAGTGTGCTCAAAGTTTTCCACTGTATCATCTTGTGGTCTCTCTTCTCTTAAGTCTTGCATATCTATGCCATGTAACAAATTAAAGTGGCACTGAGATTAACTGATAACCACCGGAGGGATTTGAGCTGATTGTTTACCTGCATTCCAGTAATTATAAAACACAAATTAAGTTCTGATTTGCATATTCACTCATTTCATTGAACCGTACTGTTGAAGAAGCTGCATTGGAATGATTGTCAGCATTCACTTTGACTTATCTGATGATGGAAATGTATTTTCTCAGCCTTGAGTGTCAGTGTGATGTGCTGCAGAAGTGAGTTGTTTTAATGTTATCAGAGTGTGACCATTGCTGTTTCAACCGATAAATGCAGCTTAGGTTTATGTGTGATTTGAGAGTCTGCTGCATTGATACATCCCCTGTTTATGGTCGAGGCAGATGGTTATCTAATATGAGTCTGGTTCTGCTCGAGGTTTCTGCCTGTTAAAGGAAGTTTGTCCTTGCCGCTGTAACTTGCTAAATGAGGATCCTATCTACCCACCCCCTCCCTAGCTAACCTTAGCTTAGTTGCACAGACATCACTTACTTTAACTCTCTCTGTCAAATTAAAGTTACTAACCATAGACCTTGCCGGAGTCCCTGAGCTCCCTTGTCTCGTAGGTTCCTCTGGTCGCTGCCATAGACAGCCTGCTGCTGTGGATGCGCCAGACTTCAGCTGCTACAACTACTACTATCTGTCTCACCACTATCATCTCTCTCTATTCATCTCCCTTTATCCCTCTCTCCAACCCCAACTCGGCTGAGGCAGATGTGTGTCTAACATGAGTCTGGTCCTGCTGGAGGTTTCTGCCTATTAAAGGAAGTTTGTCCTTGCCGCTGTAACTTGCTAAATGCTGCAAAGTGCTCTGCTCATGGTGGATTAAGATGAGATCAGACTGAGTCCTGTCTGTAAGATGGGACTGGATCTTATCCTGTCTGGATGTTGGGTCTTTGTCAATAATTTAACACAGAGTACGGTCTAGACCTACTCTGTTTGTTAAAGTGTCTTGAGATAACGTTTCTTGTGATTTGGTGCTGTACAAATAAAGACTGATTGATTGATTTATTGACTGATGCACATGCACTGAATACAAAATATCTACATTGCAATAACTCAAATCTTTGCATGTGCATCTCATTACTAATAAAAAAAACAAAAAAAAAAACTACTCCTCTACGGAGAGCAAAGGGTTTACAGAAAACAAGATGTAGAAGAAATCTTTGTGACACTGGCTTGCTTGCATAGTAATACGTTTATTACAAGAAACAACACCAGTATCAAACAAGCACCCAGAATGCTTGGGAGTCCCTTGGAGTCTGAAACAACATAGACTTCTCCTTGACTTATTTTACGTCAGATACTTCACTACCCATCCAGCAGTGACATTCTACATGGAACAAACCCAAATACATTTTAAATATCATACATCCCTTAGCATAATGAATTATGAATTTAACTTTTACTATCTGTATATTAATGTAAATTTCCAACAATACTTAATACAAACCATATTCCATCTTATTTAGAGGTATTATAAGGAAGAAGTAAAGCCTAAATAGCATTTAATGAGTACAAATATATTTCATTAGATACTTAATGAGTACACTTGGTTCGTTGCATTGGCAGATTTTGTTTTTTTACCCTTTACAAGCTACTCAGCCCTTATTTTCTGCTTCTCAAATGTTGAAAGGAGATGTTTATCTGGATTTGAAACATGAGAGAGGCTTACATTGAGTCTAACAAGATATTCTGATAGGAATAAGAGGAAAACACTTGCTAAGATTTGACAGATTAGTACATCTTTCTGTGAGAGGGCGAAGGAATTTTGTTTTACTTCCCCCGAAACAGTGAAACACACTCTTCACTGCATTGATCTAATCTTTGTTTTTATAAAACGTCTCTCAAAAGAGGTCAAGTCTTTCTTGGCCTAAAGAAACATCCACAACTTGTTTCCATCCAAACAAATTCTTATTCATGCCACTGATGTGTTGGCCTGCTTCACACTCTTCAGCTGGAGATATCAACCAGTGGGACTCCACTTTGCAGCTCACACACTTGAGCTTCAAATGGCATAACTAACTCTGTAATCTAATCACTGGACAGTGTTGTAATGCTGTCCACAGCGCGAGCCTCAGGAAACTGCCGGGCATACAAGCAATTAATTAACTTAATTGCATGGTTAACTTAATTGATTAGCTTGTTATTTAGATAGCCTTGATATGACTCCATTGCAAAGTGAGATAATGCAGACATAATGTGTGAGTGAGTGTTAGCCCAGTGGCAGCGGCAGATTCAGGTGTCCCCCTCTCCATCCCCTTTGACTCAGGGAAACAGCAAAGCGTCCCATTTGTGCACTGAGTGAGTAACTGATGTTGAATTATCACTCCATTATCATACACTTAATTAGGTTTATTTATTAGCCATTTGCTAAATACAGCCAATCTCACAAAAAGATGATAAGCAGGGCACATGAGTGTGTGCCGACTGCTGCTTACATGGTGCAAATGTCACAAAGATAAAGATGAACACAGCAGCTTGAGAATGAATGAGTTTCAGACCAAACTGGTGTCCTTTTGTGGAGTTTATAATGACAGCATAGTTACAACTTATCTGAACACTTCTGAAACTGAAGTGTTACAAAAGAGAGAAAAAACAGAAACAGAAGAAGAGTGGAGTGCGCGCCTCCCTCAGAGTGGAGGTTGGTGAAGCCAGAGGCGTTTATCAGCGCAATGAGATGGCCTCAGATTTGGCCTCCGACAACTGTCATATCAACACTGCTAAAGGGAAGGGCGGCCATCTTTTCTTTTCTTGCTTCCTCTCCGCTCTTTGTCCCTGACTCTCTGCCCCAGTTCTCCATTATCTCCTCGCCTCTTCTCTCTGTCTTCCCTGTCTGACTCGTCCTAATCTCTCTCCGTCTCCCCTTCTGCTCACTCATCTCCATTCTTTTCTCAAACTCTTCCTCCCCCTCCTCCTCGTCTCCCCCTCTCTCTCTTTCCTCCGTCTGCTGTGTGTGAGGGATGAGTCTTCCTCCTGGCCTGAGTATATTAGCTCCTGACAGCTCCGACCTTGTTAGAACCAGAGTGAGACGTCCACTTTTACAGCCGTGGAAGGCTGCAAGGGCAACTGTTTTTTTACCTTTTAGTTTTACCCTTGAAGGCGGATGTACATAAACACATCATCATCAGGGGATGATCATTAAGAGGGGAGCTGCCAGCGCCAAAACATCTCTCTTCACCACCCCATGTGTCTATTTTTATCTAAAGAACTACAGCCGGGCTCTCCAGATTCTCTCCTGAATTTGTTTCTTTATAGAAAACTTTTTCTTAACACCTCATAATAGATTGGTGACTAAGTGGCACCACCCACCTCACAAGCACACCTTGATTTTTATACTTCTTATGAAAACCAATTACCATATTCTATCATGCTCCATGGCACCATTAAATGAGCTCATTAAATACCTTTAGGATTACAAATCAAAGTAATTGCCAATTAGGATTTACCTAATTGTGTAAAACTTGAAGGATCTGATGCTTTCTCACATAGTATGAAACTCTGCAGGCGAGTTCAATCATGATGAATACTTGTTTTCCAGCTGAGCCATTCTGATGATTGATGCTGACAAGCAGAACCAGCCTGTTTCACATTTTGATATACTCACCAAACACTGCAACATAAACGTAGAGAGACAGGTGGGGCAGGACCCAAAACAGGTAAACTTGCGTCTTCATTTAACCCAAAAACGGGGTCAAGTTCCACTGACAGTTTAAATGAAAGCTACCCCGTTATTGTATTTGCAACCAAGTTATATCTTTTGAAAGCTCTGACCGACACCAGTGGATGGAAAGTTAGTTTGTTGTCATTTTAGTAGTTGTAAAATCATTCTTATCGTTTTGAATAACTCATAATAGTCTCAATGTTAGCAAGCTAACTTCACTGTTGCTAGCTAAACAAGCTAAATTATATTTACCAGGAACATAAAGCCTACCTTTCCTTTTTTATCCTGTAACACTTTCAAACAGGGGTGTTAGCTTGGATTTGTTGAATGCTAATGTTAGCAAACTGGTTATCAAGGTTGTAGTTGGGTTGCAAAGAGGTGGAACATTTCCAGTAAATTTCCAGAAAGTTTCTGGTAAATTTCCATGGGAAGTTAAGCAGGGGAATTTTGGAAATATTCCAAATTGGAAACTTTCGAAGGGAATTATGGGAATTAACTAGGAATTGAGGGTAATTTAATGGAAAGGTATCATATCCAAGCATAAATATTTGTTTTGTTATAAGCAGACATCCATCCAAAAAAATACAATTACAACAAATTTATTTGTAAGTAGAACTTATGTGTTACGTGTCAAGTGTTAAATATTTTATTGAACAATCAATTCTTTCATTGAAGAACAAAAACATGAATGTTGAGTTAAATATCACTCATCCCCATGGCCCAACCCATTCAAAAGTTAACAAAATGCAATCCCAAAAAATTCCCATTGAAAATGTTAAATGAAAAGAGCCCCTCTCCCTCTAACAAAGTCCCATTACACATGCAAATAAAAAAGCATCTTCCCTCAAGCTTCTCAAGCCTAGCCTCTGCAGGATTCTAGAAATCATCTGTGCATGTGATGGAGGAATGCACAGTGCATGTAGGGGGCGTGGTCTCCATAGCCCTGCAGTAAGCAGTGTGCTATGTGCATGCAAGAGGCAAACTCCGGTCTCAAACGATGAAGCCAATGCTATAAACTGCAATACATTGAAAATCCGCTTGAGGCTGGCTGCAGAAACACCGGAAACCACATAGACATGAATGGGAAAAAGACGATGTTTGCAGCATTAATAAACATATTTACAGCCTGGTTCAAAAAACGGCTTGGCCCTACGAAGCTAATCTCTCTAATGGCACACACTGTATGGGGGGTGAATTTTTTTCTAACGTGACAGTTCAGAAGATATTAAGATTACGAGTTTTGCCCAAATAAGGACATGACTGACGTGACTCCCGGTCGGGAACACACAGCCATTGGCTAAGAGGCTCACACTACGTCACACTCTGCCTAGTTGAGTTCCGCATTACCAATATGGCTGCTGCCGTCGATTTGCTTCAAAACAGCTCTCAGGAACAGATGGGTGACGTCACGGATACTACGTCCATATTTTATACAGTCTATGTGTGCATGTGATGGAGGAATAATATAGATATTCAAGTGTACTTGCATGAAATCTGGTTGTTTTAGTTAGGATTATGCGAAAATATATTTTCCACAACTATATTTAAGTTCCCTATTAAGAGCAAACCTTCAATTTAGTAAATTTCTGCTTTATTCCCATTAATTCCCATGGAAAGATTTCAACTTTGAAAATTCCCGGAATTTTGCAACCCTAGTTGTAGTATCTCGCAGTATGTCCTGATGCGTGATGCCCCTTGTCCATAACCATTGTCTCTATAGCCACGACATTAATTTATACCAACTTTACAGATTCCATTTGTCATGCAAAACTTTGAACCAAGCAGCAATCTAGAGTATTGACAATGCAGAAGAGCAAAAAACTGCAGGACCTCGAAGCTGGCTCTGAAAGCCTTGATACTCTAATTAACACCTATGTTAAAATGTCCATTGTTACAGCACAATTACACATTTTGAAGCTTAACCATCGTTTAGCTTGCCTTGAGCACAGCAGTGCAATATTGAGTTTAGGTTCTCCCCTTGAAAAGGTAAATTATAGTTGTAATTTCACACCTAACATTGTTTGATAATGCCTCTTACCCGTTAAAAGCGTAATAAACTCAGCATATTAATTCATGGTAACCTTACACCTTTCCTATTTGAGATGCGGTGAAACAGACCAATAAATCTCAGCAGCACCTGATAAAACTTCTCTGCTGTTTAATTCTCAGAGTTTTCTGACATTTTCTCCTCAACTGAGCTGACATACTCCAACCCTTTATCTTTTAACCTCTCTTTCTTTTTTTCTTTTGATTTCTCTCTTTCTTTTGTACTTGTAGCTTGATATAATTACTTTGTGTATTGGTCTCAAAATACCATACGTACAGTCTCTCATTCACAGCAGGGGAGGAAAGAAATATTTTCATCAAGCATAATTTCCCCTCCGTCATTATGCGTTTGCAAGTACGGCATTGGCCTATTTTACATTCTAGCTAATCAGTCTTGGGGTCCCTGTTGTTGTTGCCTTGCATTTGAGTTGCCTTAGGAACATCAATCATATCAAGTACATCATTTTCAGTGTTGTTATCACTAGCTACTGTGTTCTATTTAAAGGTGACATATTTATCAGAATGATGTTAGTAAAGATATTTGGGCCATCTTTAAGTCATGTTGTCAAAATGTCACGTTTGGTTTGAGCTTTATGACTTTTTCTGCACATAGCAAATTACATCTTTTGTGATAAAGGGCCATGCTAACAGGAAAAATAATAATAATAATAATAATAATAATAATAACTTTATTTATATCACACTTTTCTTAACAAGGTTACAAAGTGCTTTACAACAAAAAAGCAGAGAAATTACAAAGCATAAAAAAACTGTGCACACGGGGAAGAAAAAAGACAGAAGCAAAATAAGACATCTGAATGCAGAGCAAATACAAGAATTAGGGGTGGAGAAATGCCTTCTTATATAAAAAGGATTTTAGTGAGGATTTAAAAGCAGTTAAGGTTGTGGACTGTCTAATTGTCAGTGGCAGGGAGTTCCAAAAACTTTGAGCTCTGATTGAAAAGGTCACCTTTTGTTTTAAGGTGGGATCTTGGCACAACCAGCAGAGATGCATCCACAGACTTGAGGCGCCGCCCAGGCACATAGGGGGTTAAAAGGTTGCTTAAATAGTTTGGGGCCTGTTCATTAAAAATTTCAAAAGGAATCAATAAGATCTTAAAATCTTCACAAAAACGTAAGCTGGCGAGGACAGGAGTGATGTGTTGATATTTAAAATCCAAGCGGCTGCATTTTGGACTAGTTGGAGTCTGTGGAGGGAGCTCTGACTGAAACCTGTTAAAAGTGCATTACAATAATCAAGACAAGAAAAAATAAAAGCATGGATGACTTTGGACAGATCGGAGGGGGAAAGGAATGATCTTATTTTGGAGATTTGTTTGAGGTGGAAAAAGCAGGATTTAACAGTATTTTTTATATGAGTGTCAAAGCAAAGATCTGTGTCACATGTCACTCCTAAATTTTTGACCTTCAATGTGATGTTATTGCAGAGGGGACTGAGTTTGTTATGGAGATGAGTTTTGAAGTGGGGGGACATCCAGTTGAATAACATGGCTAGACCCCTTTCAGACCTTCCATTAAAATGCATTTTCTGTGATTGCAATCAGATAGCGCTTGACCACAGATGTTTACACCTGGTATTAAAATGCGTCTCCAGTGTCTACTTTGAGATCGGATCACAATCTGATCACACTCTGTGACCTCTTCTGCTTCTACTACTGCTCCTTCTCCTCCTGTGCCTCCATGATGTTAATAACTAATAACAGCCTTCAAACAGTGATACTAATTAACATTTATTAACCGGAGCATTCACAATAACCACTCAAAGAGAACAACAGAGGTGTGCAGGAACAGCTGTTTACAGTTTGCAGCACATACTATAATAATGTTTAATTAATCCATATTAATTAAGACTACAGAGAGTATTAACCCACGTGTCAGCTTTGCTCATGTGAAGTCTACAAAACTCATAGCTTCAGGCGTCAACATCTTTCTCTTATTCCAGCTCTCTAAAATAATTTGAAGCATCTAAAAGAGACAAACAAGCATCTTAGAATAGTTCAGCTTCAACAGGAAGGCAGGATCTGGTACAAGCTGAGCCCTTGTATACAGTGTTTTCTTTAATGATGTACTTTCATGATCCAAGAGGCTGCTTCGAAACATGCTTTTGAACATTTTCATGTGTGAAATAGTGTAACACCAGCAAACATCATTGTGCATTTTGGCAGCAAAACTCAAATGTGTGGATATAGACTTGACAGGACAGAGGAAACTCTAAATTTTTTTAGATAGTGACAGAGCTCCAGATTCACTGGTAGATGATGAGTCCATATGCTTCATATAATGGCACAAACTGAGGCAGACCCTTGTTTCTGCTGCTGTGGGATCGCTGCAGGTAACATAATTAATTGGGGGATGGGGGTTGCACGGCAGTGACATGGTGACCTTGGGTTTTCTTGCTAGAATCACTCATGGCATATAGAGGAAATATAAGATGCTGAAAGGATCGCTGCACTGTATCCTCACAGCCCAACAAGCTATCATTAGCACAGCACAGAGATGGCACTCTGGTGTGCGTCTGAAAGTGTGGGAACAAAAAGTATAGGTCTCCTCTCTATTTCGGTACCAGTGGACTGTATAAAACATTGACTTGTTACATCACCCATTGGTTTCTGAAGCAGAGTTTTGAAGCCTATCAACAGTGGTCACCAAAATGGAAATACTGACTCAACCTAACTTTTGGTCGACTTAGCTAAGGGCAAAGAGGTGGAGTTGAGGCGGGCCTTTAATCTCCATGCTAACAACTACAAAACTGGTAACCTAAATATCTTCAAAAGTAAAGAGTTTACCAAAATCTTTATTGTACCGGGCTTTGAAACACGTTTATATTTGCTGTAAAGTTGTAAGGCTTTTTGTGGATGCGTGTTTGTGAGATTGCAGCCAAAGACTATTAAAATAAATGGAAGAAGGATCTGTGACGTTACTCATCTCTTTCTGAAGCCCTGTTTTGAAGTCAATCGTCAGCAGGTGCCATATTGGAAATGCTGAGCTCGACCTAACGTCTGTCGAGCTAGTGTGAGGTAAAGAGGCGGGCTTTGAGCCTCTTTGCCAACAGCTACAGTGTTCCCGCCTGCCAGTCAAAGTCAGCTGTGCCTCTAATTATGGAAAACACGTAATCTTAATATCTTCAAAAATTTACCCGACACACATTGTGTGACGAAAGAAAAATGAGCTGTTCAGACTAAAATATTTTTTTGTACCAGGCTGTAAACATGTTTATTCCTGCTGTAAAGATCAGCTTTTTTCAATTGGTGTGTCTGTGGTGTCTGGTACATACAGAGCCAGCCTCAAGTGGACACTCAAGGAACTGCAGTTTTTAACACTTTACAATTTAAATTGTATATTACATGTAAAAAAAGAGACAAACCAAATCATCTTGGCTGCAAGCAAAAAAGCCATCACACACAAGTGGAGGCAGACAAAACCCACCAACAAAGGACGACTGGACTGCAATTGTAAAGGAAATTTATTCCATGGCAAAACTCACCTTCTTCTTAAGACTACAATGGAACTCATACACCAGAGTTTGTAACCCTTCATCTGTGTAGATGATGTATATTGTTTTGTACTAATGAATGGCCTGGAACAACCTCCTTTTATTTTATTATTATTATTATTTATTTTTAAAACCTGAAATTGAAATAAAAAGAAAGTAACAAAGAAGAAGAAAAGAAACAAACCTACAAACATTTCATGCATTGGCTTCACTTCTCAAGACTAGAGGTTGCCACTTGGCGTATTCACAATCTTATCTTAGATATCACACAAGAAGTACTCGGCTGCATACGTCGTTAATCAGTATTTAAGTTCAGACTAAAGCGATGGACCAACATATTACCCTCTTAACGTCATACTGCTGAAGACACAGTTGCAGGAATTGTGTAGTTTTTTGTTTAAATGTGGGAAAATTGGCTAAACTGGACCAGTTGAATCAAGTGCACTGTTTTTCTCTCCTCAGTTAGTTCTCTATGTTAAAAGTCTGCTTACTTTACAGCATGATGTATCTAACCAGCCTCAGGGTCAGCTGTGGCAACACCAACCTCTCTGAAACACTGTGGCCATTTAAATAGAACTGTAAATCAAATTTGGCCACAGGGTGTTAAAGTCCATTTTCTTAGCCTCTCTTACAAATATACGGAGCATTTGTACGATATATGGACACGCCTGAAGGTTTCTCTAAATTTAGGGAATGGAGCTTGATGGAGGTCTGTCTTAATGTGAACTCTGGGTAACTAATTGCTAACTCTGCACTGTGAGTCACAGAGTGCACAACAGATCCAGCACTGCTACTTTATATAACCATGCCACGGCAGAGTAAACTCACAGGGAGCTATCACAGGAAGTGAACACTTATTGTGCCAATTTCCTTTCCCTCTATTTAGCTCATGTGCAGGAGTTAACACACACGTATGCTAAAATATTCAGGAAGTACCACCCATGTGTTTGTCCTAGTTGCATTTAAAAAAGATTTGGTCATGCTCAAATTCATTTTTACGCCTCCTGTGTGCTGTTATTTCCATGTAGACTAGGGCCCCGCTTTGGGGTTGGTTGACTGAAGCTACATGCTGAAGGTTTTTCTTGTAGGGCAAAAAGAACACAGCCGGCGTTATTTGTAGGCAGACTTGTGCTGCTGGTGCTTGACTGTGAACTGAGGCAGAGCTGCAGAATACTTAAGTAGCCCTTTGCTATGCATTGCCCCTTGGGCTGATAAGTTTCATCAGTGGGAAGTAGTTAGGTCAATTGGGCTTAAAATGCACTTTTTAAAGTGTTTGGCTGGAATGCTTAGGTTGTGGGCGGATTTAGCCTCCATGCAGATGAGCTGATGAAATGTTTCATAATAAAAAAATATCCAAACAGATACACACATAACTTCTGACACTTTTTCTTGATAAAAGTAGGCAAGGATTTTTACTGTACCACAAATTCTGCCAGAAATCAATATTGTATGTATGTTCTTTATCACCTTGCACTTCTCTACTTCCATAGTCTGAAAATATAAAAATATCTTTAAATCTAGCCGCTGTGGCTCTGCCTCTTCTGAAAAGAGCACACTCAGCCACCTGCTCTTTGGTGTCCTCCACTGCTACTATAACATAGCAGGGGTAATAGAAAGCCATAAAAGGCCTGTGCCCGATGACAGAGTAATAACAGTAGATTTAAACTGGAGCAGAGCAGGCAGCCTCCACCAGCCGTAATGACTAGTACAAATGCACATCTAGGAGCCATTGAGGTGGAGGTCAATAACTGTTGTTTATTACGTTCATCATGTAAAAATAACAAATGATCATATATTGATAATTTCGCTTTTGAGGGCGGTGAAGGAAACACCCTTCATAGAAATAGTTCCCCGTTTAGGTTAGTAAACATGAACCAGATAGATTCCCAGGATTGTGTTCAGCAAATTCAAATATTGATTGCATGCTGAGTGTGATTTCATACTGTGTGCTGTATGAAGGGGAACATGGGAGCAAGCCAAGAGAGAGGGGGAGATAGGAGGAGGAGGCAGGGGAAACGGGCTACACAGAGGCAGATAAATGACTGTGTGGGGGATTCACTGCAAAAGAACCAATATCAGCAGAGTCATGCTGATAGGCACACACTCAAAACACACACATGCTAATCGGTACGGACCAACTTGAACCGTTTCTAGAGCCGAGCGTTTGCCTGCAGTGTTGAGGATTGCCATGTCTGGGATGGGACCAGCCTCGAACGATTGCTGAGAATGCTAATGGGCTCGCAAATGGGTCAGGGATAGATCTAAATGAGAGCTATACAGGCCCGGCTAATTATGGGGTAACCAAGCATCCACCAATCAGGTTTGAAGGCCAAAAAGGCGAGTGACCTGACTGGTTGCGGTCGAGTTAGTTGCTAATTAGCCTGTGCTGGTGTTGCAGTTCAATGCAAGTGGGTCAGTGAGGGATAACTAATGATTGTAGCATCTGAGGAACTGGTAGAATCGGATCACCTGATTAACACCAGTTAATTTATCTCTCTTTGACTTGTCTCTCCTGGTTGACTCTCAATCAAATCTTATATTAGGAAAGTAGTTAGTTGATCCAGGTTAGACACACTTAAAATTAAGAAATGTAATAGCTGAATTAATGATCATTTTTCAGGTGTTTTTTTGAATGATTGATGCCATTGTTTTCCATGTTGACTGACAACCATCACTACAAAGCTGTTCATATCGTCATAGTCAACTTTAGCATCCCTTCACCTCATCTCTGTCTGTCACATCAGATAAGTTCCATCATTGTGAGTCTATTTATTCATCAAATTCATTAGAGTAATTAAAGATGGCACATTAATAATCCCTGTGAGACACTTCATTAATTCCATTTATGAAATTACCAGTTAATTATAGAAGTTATTTGTCTGATACGCAACACAAGACAAAAATATAACGATTAATTGTAGATTTCTGTGTGTAATTTAATCTCTGAAATTCATTCTCTGTCAGATTAGTTCACATCTTGGATCCCTCAAAGCCCGCGTCTTGAGGTAATGCTGCCATCTTCTGGTCAAAAGTGACCTTTGAAGTGTAAAAAAGAAAAAAGGGCTGCACTGAGAACTGTACTGTAGTTCATAACATTTGCGCCACTGCTTAATCAAGCAGATAATGAGCAATAAGATTCGGGGCTGTCCATGAGAGTGTTTGTGTGTCAAACCTGTGAGGAACGGGGATTTCAATATAAATATTTATGCCCTGCAAACAGATCAATAGCTATTAAAAAGGTCAAGGGCAGATGATGATGGATGCGGGCTGTATATATTGATTAATTCTGACCGCAGTAATGAATTACAAATGCACACACGCTTACGCACACACATACACGACAGACCAAATGATAGGGATTAATTCATTGATCATGCTTAATCTGTCATAATTAATTCCATAGGAACAAGTGTGATGAGAGCAAGCCTCCATTAAACAGATAAATTATTCAACATGAGGAGGAGGTGGACCCGAGATAAATGAGCGTGGGAGGCTGGTGCCAGCAGTCACAGGCTGAGGCTAATTACAGTCTTTTCTTGGAAACTAGCGCAGGTTAACTTACTGTAATAGTTTTATGGAAACACCTTAGAAGTGTAATTGGAGGCTCGGGTTAACGGAACAGTTCACAGAGGCATCAAGGCTCCATTAGAGTCGACTTTGAATAAAGTTAGTGATGACATATCATGAATGTAAAACTTGTTGACCTAAATACCTTTAACGCTTGTTCATTTTTAGCAAAGTGGAGGAGCTGGTCCCTTCTGGATTAACTGTGTGATTAGTCCCAGTTCCCTTACAGCTATGTGTACATGTCTTCAATGAGTACATGTAGTCTTTATATAACTTGCAGTGTATAGAATGTGTAAGTGTATAACAGGGGGTAGTATTGGAATTTAAATAGTCATGAACGTAACAATACACCTGGAGCCAAAACTTTCAAGAGTAAAAGTCTGTGTGTGCACAAAGTTAAAATATGCATGAGCAGTCTGTGCCAGATTTATACATCCTTGCATATGCATTGTTCTGTATTACACAGCTCAGCCATTGGGAAAAAGTACACACTGCTTTGTTCTGTACTCGTTCTGTTAACTATAACATCCTGTACGGCTGCCAGCTCAGCCTTTAGAGTAGTATTAAAAAGCCATTACAGACTAGTGTATACGTAATGAGCCATAAAAGACTGCTGCAGAAAATACGCAGGTCTAATAAGCTTTGCATTTCTCCCCCTGTGGTCTGGAACTTTCAGATGAGCGCTCCAAAATATTTGTATGAGGTAAAAAGCATTAATTAGGATTCAGGAACACGTTCTTACTTTATGTTTCTTCTCGTATCAGATTGTGTGGAGAGAAGCTTATCCCTTTCTTAATTTTGTGTGGAGGTGTTGTTTTGCTCCTTCTTACAACTGAGGAATCTCAGACAAGTTGAATCCATTACAAGCATTGATGTAGATGTACTTTATTTACTTTCAGCATCATTTACAGCTGTATGCAGGCACAACAGGGAAGATACAAATCAAAAGGTTGGGATATTTGTGAGCGTATATCCTTTTTAAAAGTTTCCTCTCCAGCTTTGAAAAGGTGACCTCACTCTTTCATATCGGTATGAGCATGCGATCATTTAGTCAAAGTCTTTACACTCCTAAATATTAGGAACATTTGATGAAACCTGACAAGGGCCTAATAAGACCATCTTTAATAGATTTTAAGTCGAGTCATTAAAAACGTGCTGACAGATGCAGCTTCAGTTTTTAATCCTGGCTTATTTGAAACACCTGCACATTTCAAATGATTTGAAAAATAAAAAAGAAATGGATACAAACTCATTAATCACAGAAACAAATCTGAATGGAGCTACTGATGCTGCAAATTTACAGTAGAGTAAAGCATTACTTTAAAGAAACCGTAGCCCGCTTATAAAATCACTCCAACTATGAGTCTCATCAGCATTAAATGAGTTCCTTAATTACCATGTTGTTGTATTTACAACTTCTTTAATGCTTGTTTGTTGTGGTCTGTTAAAAGAAGGTCTCTCTGCACAGCGGACAGGTGGACTTGTTGCTGGAGGTGAACCATTTATACTGAAAAAGATGAAGGGGAAAGTGTAAGAAACATCAACTATATGAAAAAGAAGCAAAACATTTTTATGCAAGACTGCAGGCTGTGAGTGTCTTTCTTTTTATAAGGATTATATATCAACAAGCAGCACAGATTTTGTTTATTACAACCAGGAGTCACCCCAAATAGTTGACGATTCGTTCTAAAGAGCTTTAGTCGACTGACAATCTCATAGTCCAACATCTGGATGAAAATCGGATCATTCCATTCAAACTATGGGGGTGCTCAGTGTCAAATTCTATATCATATTTCTGTTTACCATATACATCATGTGTCATTTAGTATATTTTCTTACACATATAAACTCATAAATATGTAATGTAATCCTGAAAATAGCTTCTGAAGTGTTGATCCACTTCCTTAAGGCCCAATTAAAATCCCCCCCGGTAATACAAGGTGGCCTATCCCATTTATTCATTTCATTGTTTTTGCTTGCAATATAGATTTTAAATGGGATATATCTGTCTACTCTAGTTTCTCTTTTGCTTTAAGCTTTGAGCCTCTTAATTGTAAATGGTTGTGTGAAATATCCTCATACAGTCACCATAATGCAGACTCTGGGTCAATGAAGAAAAAACAAACATTCAATGATTCATTGACTATGGCAAAGTCTGACGAATTAGATTCGACTGAGCAAATCCTTAAATCAGGGTCACCCCTTATTACAACCAAAAGTGGACTGTGTATGCATTACATCTGAAGGGAAGTCCCAAAAACACATCATTGTACCAGACTAAGGATGTTAACAAT
Source organism: Notolabrus celidotus (assembly GCF_009762535.1). NCBI lineage: Eukaryota > Metazoa > Chordata > Actinopteri > Labriformes > Labridae > Notolabrus > Notolabrus celidotus. Next base: position 10,274,870 of record NC_048276.1, read on the forward strand.
TAATTGAGTATGGATTAATTGATTGTTAAGGACGTACTCGAACATGCATTTTTGTTTTCAATGTTCTATCACGTGGTCTCATTTTATAAACAGATATCAGGGAGGTGTTTTTAGTTAAAGCATGTTTCAATGTGAATCAAATGGCTGAGGGTGTTGCGCACAGCGGAGACGCTCATCTGGGGGCTGCGGCTGTGCACCAAGGCCTACACTGCCGTATCTGCAGACGTTTTTAAGTCTACATTAAAAACACACTTATTTACGGAGGCTTTTAGTTGATTCTCGTAGAACTTTTAATGATTTTAAGGATCATGTAACCTCACTGTCACTGTCGTTGTAAAGCCCTGTGACTGTTGTCTGTGAAAAGCGCTATATAAATAAAGTTTACTTACTTACTTACACAAGCGCTTTTTGGGGGGGCGGCTCAACCAACAGCCGCGATATGGACCCAACTGGTTGAAGACTGCTTGGGTGACACTGATATTACTGGCACACTGGTGTGTCTTTAGATCAGAAACATCAGAGCCATCTGAGCATGTTTTTCTAGCGCCGGAATTATTAAGACCCGGTTGCGCTCCCGACAGGCGCCAGACCACGTACGCAGTCTTAATTTTCTCAATTTCAACGAGTAGGCAGAAAGCTGGACACTGTGATTCTGAAATGTGTTTCTGTTCAGTTCTCTTGTTGCAGTAAATCCACATGTGGTAGTCTGAGTGTTCACTTGATATGTCTCTGTATGCACTGGGATTATTTTTATGAGTCTGCTTCACACGTTGATATTTAGCGTGTTAACATTTTGTATTTTGTTGCGTTGGAAAGAATGATTTAGGGGGAATTTGGTTTTGTTGTTGTCATAGGGAACATTTCAGTTTTTTTTTTATGATTAATTCCTAATTGATTTATTACACAGTTTGATCGCACATAAAATTTCTGCAGAAAAGGCGCTAAAAATATCCACAGTCCAATTCACTGGATCTGCACACATATAAAACTCACCAGACATGCTGAGTGGAATTTCTTCTTGCAGGTGCGGCAGGCCTTCTTGGGTAGAGAGTAGTTGGAGCCATGGATAACCGAGAAGCAGATCATGCAATCCTCTATTCCCTCGAAGCGCTTATCCACGTTGTTCTTCCACAGAGCCAGGCCCTCCATTATACTGCCGTTCTAAAACACACAGAGCACACACCACCATGTTTCTTCTTCTTCTTCATCAAAAAGTGCCCTGGAAGCTCTCTCAGTCTTTATCACTCCAGAAAACTTCACAGGTAGAAATGTAACGTTACTCCAGGCCGCTTTTTAAGACACTTTAAAACTGTTTCCTGTGGGTGTTTCTACCTGATGTGTGAGGTATGTGCTCAGTTGCAGCATCCAGTTCCTCCACTGCTGCACGGCGACGCCCACGCGCTGCCCACTCTCAACAGTGATAGAGCCTAAAGGATGATTCTGTGGCAGCGTGATCACTAACTCGATGAAGATATCATCCACAGAATAGGTAGCAATCACCTCCCGTGCTGCTGAGCGAGCTTTCACCTGTTGCAATGAGATAAATAAGTAAACAAGCAGTCGGTCTTTACCTTCAGGGGTCTATCAGTCCAGTAAACAGACTTTTACTTTATTACAAAGTATAAAAATGATGCTACTGTAGTTCTAGGAGGAATATCTTTGCTAACTCACCGTCATGTTTTCAAACATCTGAGTGCTGGAGTGGACGGATGAGATCTCCTGTGCTGAGAGGACAGGGCTCACATATTTGGTTGTGAATTTCTCCACAGCTGCGCTCACTCTCTTCTCCTGACTGTTCCACCACAGCCGCACCATGGCAGGCAGGTCCTGCAACGTGCTGTAGTAAACACTGCAGGCCAGATGCGGGAGCTCCCATTCCACACTCTTGCTCTCTGAAGGAAGGAAATATAGACAGGAGGGGAAATCCCAGGTTAGAACATTTCACCTCAGTACAAAGAGGAGGTGCAGGTGTGTCTACTTACTGTCCACAGCCAAAGACAGGTTCTCTGTAAAGAGAGTTTTGAACTCCTTTGTCTCTGCCCCCTGGCCTGCACAGATGGGGGTCTCAGGCATCAGTTTGAAGAGGTGGAGGAGGAGCTTGCTGAGGGAGCAGCTTCTCTTCAGATATTGGGCATAATGGGCACGCAGCTGGAGATAAATAACAGGAGCAGTTAATACAGAACTCTCTGCATGAAGTTTATGAGTTCATTCCTTTTCATTTTCTAAACAATAACCTCCTGGACTGCAAATCAAAATCAATCAACTTATCATTTCTTACATGTGAGGGGGAGGATTTGAAAAACGTGAGGAGTAACTTCCAGGCCAGCAGGTATCCCAGGATGCAGGAGTACTCAACACTCAGCGGCTGAACCACTGCAAACTCTCCTACTTGAAGCCCTGCCAAGATGCTGTCACACAGCTCCTCACAGGTGGACAGGATGGCCATGAGAGACGCTGGAGGAGAACTGAGGACAAGAATTAAAACAGAACTGTAAGATTTACACAGAAGTAAAATAAACCCCACAGCTCTCTGTTTTTATGGCCCCAAACTGTCGAACTCTCTGTCAATGGACATCAAAACGGCGTGCTCTCTGGGGCTTTTACAAGTAAACTAAATCTAACTGATTACTTGAGGAATTTATTTTTTAGCCCTGGACTGCATTGTTATCTTTAATACTGTTGCCATTGTTTTAAAATCATCAAATTAAATTAAATTAAATTAAATTAAATATAATTAAAATAAATTAAATTAAATTAAATTAAATTAAATTAAAGTAAAATAAAATAAGTGACATTAAATTAAATTTAATTAAATTTAATTAAATTAAAATAAAATAAAATAAAAATTAAATTAAATACAATTAATTAAATTGAATTTTGGGTTTTCTTTCTGGTATTTCTCTATTTATCTTATTCCATTGAAGCAATTATAGATTTTTAATTGTATTATTATTATTATTATTATATCATTATTATTATTATTATTATTATTATTATTATTATTATTATCATTATTATTATTAACTAAAAGGATAATTATTTGAACAATTATGACTAATTAGTATTTTTCATTTGTATGAGTATTTCATATTACCATCCTCTATCTTGATTAAGTCATCATTTTACCTTTTTGTATATTTTCTGTCTCTCTGTTCCTTTGTGAAACACTTTTTGCTGCATGCTTGAATATATAAAATGTGCTATATGAATAAAGATGAGTTAAGTTTAATTGAATATTAAGAATCAAGTGACAATACCAATAATCTCGTCCAACTGTAAAATAATCCCCCCCCTTTGACTTACAGACACGGCTCATCTCTGTCATCATCAGACTTGCTCGTGTCTCCTTCTCCATCGCACTCTGGCAGCTGAGGCATCACCCTGTATTGACAAAAAAACAACAAGTATGTTTATTTTTTGTCATTTGATTATTCCCAGCCTCCTGTAGTGGAAGTTAAAGTAGCTTGCACACTCACTGACATCAAACAAACAGCATCCCTTACTTTTCTAACAGGTGGTAGACGGTGATCTGCAGGGGCCTGGCTTTAAACAGCAGCAGAGGACACAAGGTGTTCAGGAGCGTCTGGAGGGCCTCCGGCAGGTTTGTTTTCTGGTCTGCTATGAACTTCGGTGGCAGTGAGTTCTTTGTTAGTTGCTGCACGGGGACGTAAGTCAGAGCTGCACCAACTGACTGCAGCACCGCCAAAGGAAACACGGGGTCGTCGGGTTCGGTGAAGGTTTCTGCGTTTAGACGACAGAAAGAAATTCATTGACTTGTAGGCGAACACGCATAAAGGTTCTCAGCAACAGTAATGTAACCTCCCACAGTATGATCCACATACACACACACACACACCTGTGATGTTGATGGGCAGAGGCAGCAGCAGATTGTAGATTCCTTCAACAAAGAAGTCGGTCCATTCGCCGGTCAGTTCTGCCGGCAGCTTCTCCAGCGCATCAGGGGAAGATGATGTAAAGAAGTGGTTCAGCGCCACTATCAATGCTGCGTTCTCACACACAAAGAGCTGCACCCATGGGTTCCAGAGACTGCTCACATTTTCACTGGAAGTCTAGGATAGGAGGGAAGGATATTCAAAGTTAGTGAGAGGCAGGAATATATAAATGTGGATATTTATTTTTCTTTTCAGGGTAGCGTGGTTGAAGTTCTCTGTAGCTGACCCTGAACTCTGATCTCAAAGTCACAAAGGAGCACAATATGTATGATCTGTGCCTCACCTCCAGCCAGGCTAACATGGAGCACAGCAAGAAGTCCCACTGGCTGCCCCCCAAAACTGTGGGACAATGAGTCACCAGCCAGGACAGGAAACGCATCATCTCCACGGTGAGGTTCAGCTGCTCTGCGGTCGCTTTAGACAGATCGCTGAAATACACGGATACGACATCGAGAGTGTGAATTCAAAATATCTAAATTCAGACAGTGGCCTTGTAAAGACACTGAGTAACTGTTTTTCATTACTGTACCTGCCAAAGAGGAACCAGTCCTCCTTATTGTTCCTCCACTCCATCACAGTAGCGAGGATAGCCGGAACAACCTCCTCTTCTACTTGTGAGTTAGTTTTAAGACAGCACATCAGCACTGCCAGACACCCGTACACATCTGTGACACAAAGAGCCCAGAGTGATTATTTTTATATTTACATGCTGCAAGTGCAAAATGTTTCAGCATTCATGTATGGTGTGTAGGTGTGTGTGTGTACTAACCGTTATTCTCTTCCCAGTTGATTATTCCAGCAGTAGCTAGAGTGATGAGAGTCTCTTTGTCCTCTCTGGTCATGGTGGGGCAGAGCACCTGGAGCGTGCTCAGTTTGCTCTGAGACACTGGGAACAAACTGTCCAATCACAGACAAGTTGAATTATCCAACAGTCTGAACAATGTTGACAAAGCCGATTTGATTTATTTTAAAAAACAATACACCACTAACCTGTCTGCACTGCCGTACAGCTTCTTAATGGCGGTGCTGTGAGTTGATGCCAGATTAATGGTGTTGATGTAGTTCTCCAGAGTCAGAGACCACAGACCTCCATCCTCCACTGACCTACAGAGGAACAACACAACATGTGGTTTACAGAGAGGACACTGTTCTTGAGAATTGAGCTAAACTAAATCAGAGTTTACTTCTGCTGCCTTGTTTTTGTGTTTCAATATGTTTATTAAGGAAAACAAGATCTCCACAAAGCATCCACATAGACACATTCAATTTTCATTTAACAGTACATTTCAAAGGCCTGATCTCTCAGTCTACAGTATTACTGATTTGGATTAATCATTCCTTATCATCAGGGAAAACGGTCTTCGACAGAGCATCCGGTTAACAGTAGAACAAGAACTTATCCCATCCTCACCCCTCCCAAGGAGTGCTACCTGACAATGTCCACTTACAGTTGGTTATTGCAGCTCTGCAAAAAGGAGATCAGTGGGTTTTGATAATTTCTGAAGTGTGTTTTTAAGAATAAATCTCATTCTCTGAAGTGTTTCCGTCATCTCCGTTAACCACAATTTTGTTTGTCTTTGTTTATATGAGGAAAAGATGGTATTCTTAAAACCCCTATATTTTAACTTCTCATGTTCAACATCACAGAGATGAGTTTCCTGCCAGAAGATTATATGTTGTTTTTCTCTCTTCATTTTGGTTATTAGTTTGTTCCTTTTGATGGGGTTTCCTAGTCCGTTAACGTTCAAAGTAACTATTTTGTATTCCTGAACTGACATCCTATCCCTCCAGTTTATTATACTTTCTATGCTCCTCTATTGACCAGAACACGTACACAGAAAATGCCCGTTAACCACAATTTGAGAGTAGGTGCTTCTTTCTTTTTCCAAAACAGGAGGATGAGTTTCTCAGTAAGCAGCCCATAAGATAAAATACATTGTTTAGAGACTTGGAGATTCCTGAGCGCCTCTGACACCCCAAAGATGATCAATACGGGATCAAGTTTAATCTCAACCTGAAGAACTTTTGAAAGTAAATTAAAGATTCTAATCCAGAAATTCTGCAAGCTGGGACACATTGCCTTGTTTTTTTAGAGTGGATGTTTGTTTGTATTTTTTCAATAGTTTTTGTATTAATTTTTGAACATATCACATTTAACATCCTACAGACATAGTCCCCCTAAAAAAAAAGTAAAATAATTTAAAAATAGAGACTCAGTAAGAGGAAATCAAAGGAGAAGTGTATAAATAAAATAAGAAGTAAATAGTAATAATCCTGACAGACAAAATAAGTTAAACAAAATTACAATTTAATAAAAATAATAATAAAAAAAATAAGTAGATAAAAGAGCTCTCACTTTGTCACAGTTCATAAGGCCAGAGTACACCAGGCTTTGTTGAGGGATTGATCAGAGGTCTATATACGGCTTCCATGTTTTAAAAAACATGTCCCCTTTATTCTTTAAGTTATAAGTGCTCTGCTCCAGTCTTTAAGTATCATTCAAGATTTGTTTAAACACATTAAATGTTGGACGTCTTTGGCGATCCTCTTGTGAATACTGGATCCAGCACAGTGTCCAGTTCTGTACCGAAAAGGTTTCGTACTGGTGTCATTACCGGTGGTACTTTCTAAACCTTAACAGCCAGGTTGTGTGCTTCCCTCCAACAAAGTTTCAAATATGTGCATTCTCAAAAAACAGGAATAACGGTATAGTCCATTAGCTTACGCCCCTAAGCTATGGAACTCTCTGCCTCTGGACATTAAAACAGCGAGCTCTCTGGGTGTTTTAAAAATTAAACTTAAGACTTACCTTTTTAATCTAGCTTTTAATTTGGAATAATTTCTTTTTAGCCCTGGACTGCATTATTATTTTTTATTATTTGTATTATTATTTTAACCATTATTATTTTAATCATTACTTTAACATATATTTATCTTATTCAATTAATTATTTACCCATTTATTTCTTGTATTCACCTGATCTTGTTAATGCTACTTTATTTGTTTACTTTATTTACTTTTCTTTCCACTATTACTTATTTTATTAATTTTACTGTATTGATTTTATTTTATTTTTAAGTATTTCATTTATAATCATGCCTTTTATAATTGTACCATTGCTGTTGTTTTCTGTCTCTTTGTTATTCTGTGAAGCACTTTGGGCTGCATGTTTTTATGTATGAAAGGTGCTTTATAAATAAAGTTGAGTTGAGTTGGATGGTTTGATATTAAGAGTGTATAATTTAATATTCAATTCCTTTAAATCGTTCACTGATCAATGACTGACAAGCATTTAACAGTCATCAGATATTATTTCTTCTTGATCAGAAGTCGATGAATGAATGAACCTCACCTCGAGTAAAGGACCTCCAGTAGATCTTTGACTGGAACAAGACTGTGGAGCCCCTCTGCCAGCCCCCAGTCAGTCAGCAGGCTGTGGCAGGCAGACACGACCGCAGGGCTGTACTCCACCTCTTTACACCACTGCAGCGCAAACAACAGCTCTGAAACTGTGAAAAGAAAAGCACACAAGCTGCATCATACACTGACATCAACATCTAAAAAAGAGAAGCAGAACATTTTCGTGTTCATCCTGTGTGTGGGTTTGTGTGTGTTTACCTGTGTACTTCAGGTTTGGCAGGTTTGAAGAGCAGTCTGCTTCTTTATGGTCACCAGTGGTGAATGCAACAGTTCTGGCAACCTTCCCCAGCAAGGCACACACGCAGAGGTGGGCTGGCAGCTTGGTGGACATCTTAGACTTCCACATGTCCATGGAGGGTTTTTCCAGAACTCCTCGGTACCGGTCGGACAGTAACGGGGTTTTGACCCACTGAGGAGTATGGAAAGTCTAGGTCACCAGATTCCTTTAACAACAGACTTGATATGTTATCTTCCTGTGGTGGACTGACAGACTCACCTGTGGGGGTAATGCTTGTCTAATTCTTGTCCATTCTGTCTGGCTGGGTGTGAGCGCAGTGAAGAACTGAGAGAGAAGAGGGGAGTCTCGACTGCAGACAGACATCATTGCCTCCACCAAGCTCTGCACAGCCAGGACCAGGACCTGTAAACTATAGTGTAGCACAGAGACATGTGAGGTAGAAGCATGACAAAGCTTTAATACAGAATATTAAGATGTTGTTGCACTGATTGAGACTCAAACACACAGAACAATCCTACATTTGGAGAAGGATTACCAAAGAAACACTGTTCACGTTGTTACCTTTTGATGCTGGAGACAGTGAGGGATTGGCTTGCCACCCAAAGAGCTGCATTCTGCAGAAAAACCCCTTCTTCAAACTCATAATCAGGTTGTTGGGTGAGAGACTGGACACCAGCTACACACACTCTCTTCAGCTTCCCTAAAAGTGAGTCTGTCCGAGTGATATTAAGAAGTAGTTAGCTTAGGAGATGCAGTACAATCAGACAGAGTGTACGTGTGCGCTGTGAGAGTACCTACCGGACAGATGAGTGCGTGTTTGGTCTTTGGCGGTGAACTGGAAGACAGTGAAGAGGAGTTCCTCTGCAGAGCGGAGCAGCAGACAGTCTTGTACGGAGGAGAAGAAGGTGGAGGCCACGTCACAGATGAAGGAGATGAGCGGCTCCATGTTGCCTGCGTCTGACAGACTCTTTGCCTCGGACAGAGTGGCGTGGAGCTTCTCTAAAATCTTCTCCATATATACCTCACCTATCAGCGGCTCTGTGCAGGCAAAACAGGATCAAATAGATCAACATATAGTTAACAATTCATGAGAAAATCCATGTGCACTGAAGCTTCAGAATAAAAAGGTACAGGCTGCTGAAAAAGGAAGAAAATGCTGATGGGTGTGTTTACCATTGTTGTGGTGCTGAGAGAGCACCAGGCTGATAAGCGTCCAACTGTGGCCGCTTGCAGAAGAAGCACAACTGGGAGAGCTGCTGCCAACCTCGCAGAGCTCCTCGGTCAATCCCAGGAGCCGCTCGCCCAGAACTGAACCCTTCAGCCAATCTCTGCAGCTCTTAAGAGTCTCAGAGTCTGCACATGCCTGAGAGGACAGAAAGCAGAGCAACGAGGCGGTTTATAACACCCGAAATTTGATGTATGAACAGATAACATGCAGGTGGATTAAAGTCTTTGGAGTTTTAAAAGGAAACCGAATGTCACATACCCTCTGGATGATTTGCAGGATGATCGCCCACTGTAAATCCATCTGAAAGGCAAAGTTAAAAGCCAGGATGTCAGCAAAACAACTCTGAGTTAGAGCTATGAAAATACACAGAGAAACACAAGGTCATGCATCTTCTGGTACCGTGGTGATGTGGTTGAGGATGCGGGTGGTCTCCTGCGAGCTGCAGCAGTACAGAGAGCTGAAGACCATCTCCACCAGGTGCTCAGTGTCCCTGCGTCCCTTCTCAGCCAGCCACAGCACAACCTGCTCCAGCAGGAACTGCGTCGCTGGATTTTTAACAGTCCCCTCAGACTCCTTTATTTTATCATCCACGTCGATCAACGTCTAAAAAAAAGTACAGTTCAAGAGAAGTTGAAGTCATGCATCAAGAAACTGGAAGAGGTGTCATGCAATATAAAAGACCATAACATGGTTTCTGCATGTGCAAGTCTATGATCTGTAAATTGCTGAAACTGTGAATGACTGTGCTTTTTTTGGAGGGTAGGGGGGTGGGGTGGGTTTGGCTTTCTTGGATAGGACAGCTGGAAGGAGACAGGAAGTGTGGGGAGTAGGAAGTTGGGGAAGACATGCAGCAAATGGTAGAGGCCAGGAGTCAAACCTACAACTGCTGCAATGAGGACTGTAACCTATGTATATGGAACGCGCTTAGACCGCTAGGCCAACGGCAAAATGTACCACAACTTCTTTAAAAAACTCTTCCCTTAAAAGTGAGAATCTCTGAGTGTAATGAGCCTTCAAAGGCTCATTACACTCAGAGGAGGCCGCATAAAGATCAAAAACCAGGGGCACTGGTGGCCTAGCGGTCTAAGCGCCCCACATACAGAGGCTGCAGTCCTCGTTGCGGGGGTCGCCAATTCGATTCCCGGCCGCAACCGTTCCCTGCATGTCTTCCCCCGCTCTCTGCTCTCCCATTTCCTCTCTCTCTTCAGCTGTCCTATAGAATAAAGGCAAAAAGCCCCAAAATATAACTTAAAAAAAAAAAAAAAAAAAGATCAAAAACCACTGGAAGGGAATTTTGTCCACATGTAGCACAAAACTCTGCTCTTTCAATTGTACATAATTTTTCACAGATCTGGCTCTCACTAAGGTAGCTAATACTCAAAGGAACCCTCAAAATAATAAAGCTGATAATCAAATACACATATATCTGCAAGCTTCAAACTTGACTTACACTGAAGACCCTGGGAGTGTGGAAAGAGCGCAGGAGAAGGGAGAGAAAAACAAGATGTTTTTCAGACTTCTTCTCATTGACATGCACCAGACACAGCTGTGCCAGCTGGCACACCACATCCTCAAAATGCTGAGTCTGTGGGGAGCAGACCCTCTCATTCACGAGCTCAGACTCTAACTGCACAGGCCGCTCCACAGCATCCCCGTCCACTCCAGTTTTCTCGTTGTCGTCTGGCTTAGAGAAACAGATCTTGACGGATTTCTTCTTCTGGATGTTCCTTCTCTTTACTCTGTCGGGGTATCGCATTACCTGGAGACAGAGGAGGAATTAAGAGGAGATGCATTTTGGCATTAGTTTTTTGTTTCACTTTAGCTGCTTTTTAAGACGAGAACAACTCTGGCAGCCATGTTGGCCTGCTGTTTTGTTCAATGAAGAATGTTTCTAAACCAGAGTCCCCAAAACAAACTCACCTGCAGCAGGGTGGCTACCCCTTCCAAAGCCTGTGGATCCGCCTCTTCATTGTCCACATGACGCACAAACATCAGACCGAGACCCTCCCAGAAGTCTGCCAGGAGCCCTTTGAAGACATGCTTGCCGTCATTTGCTTCATCCTCCCCATGTAGACCTGCTCGTTTCTCCCAGGAGACGAGCAGTTCCGTGACCAGGAGGAACAGAGGACCGGCCTGAAGGGAGGGGTTACCGAGAGCCTTCTCCAACAGTGGGAGGAGCTACGAAAAGACAACAAAACTATGTAAGAAAGAAGAGTAGGGACGTAAACAGAGTCCTGCTGTGTTGTGGTCCTATACCTGCTGTGAAATAAGCATGGTGCGTATTTTTTGGTGCTCAGCTTCTTCTTCTGTGTTGTGCAAAATGCAGTACCTCAGGCACTCCACAAGAGAGGTCACTATAACGGCACTCTCTGACGGGCTCGTGGACGCACGCTCACTGGACAGACTGAGACAAAAACACACACACTTGGTCAAGAAGTGATAAATAGCAAAGAAGATAAAGATATGACAAATGCCTGCAAAAATATCAAAGGTGTAAACAAACAACTTTTAGTTTCCTTGAGTTCAAACAAAAACTATATGTAACTTAATATTAGGGCCATATTATTTGGATCATGGTGTGGTGGAGTACACACAAGCAGAGAGATAAAATCAAAGTTACCCTTGCATGAATGAACTGAAGAAGGTGGTGTAGAAGTCCAGAGTTGGATCAGTGATGTCCCTGGGCAGCTTGCTGAGAAGCGGCATCAGATTCGGGTGGAGAGCTTTCGCCAGGCCTTTACCGCCCTCTTTTAACAGAGCCCACAGTTTGGGTAAGAAGCCCTTCTTGGCGTTTACATGTGTCCAACAATCCTGAAAGAAGAACAGGAACATTTAAGAGCAGATGTCACAGCTTTTATATTATTGAGGGCAACAATATAATATGTTACAGCTGATAAAGCCATGGCTGTATGTGCAAGGTAAAAACAAAACTAAGCTTACAGGAATGGTAGACACGACGTGAAGGACAGCTTCCCACACGGGGGGCAGCACTACGGGATCGGTGTCGTCAATGCTGAGGAGAACAGCAGGGCAGAGTCGTGCTGCTTCCGCCTGGACGAGTGCTGGAGTGAACTCACACAGAGCGCACACCATCTCGAAAAAGGCACCTCGCACCTGAGCATGAACACAGAGGGGAAATGTGGATTACATCAGATTACTTTGTGTACAGCAGAATAAGTGTATAGTACAACTAACACTACATTTAATCATAGAGCACAGTCATTTAAAGGTGACATATCACGCTTTTTTCATCAATATATATTGGTCTAAGAGGTCCCCAAAACATGTCTTTAAAGTTTATGCTCAAAAAAACACTTTGAAATCAGATTTTGGCATGCCTGAAAATCCCTCTTCTTCAGCCCTCCTCAGAACACTCTGTTTTCTCTCTGACCACGTCCCCTCAGGAAGTGGATGTGCCCTCGGCTCTCCGGCATGTTGATCTAATGTTTACATGTTGGCTGAATATACACGGCTGCTCACAGATCGCGTTACTTCAACCCTCTGAATCTGATCCAGAATCTGATCCTGACGGAGAGGCGCCTGCAGCAGGAACTTTCTGAAGGATTGGTCACAGATTTTGTGTTTCTTGTTGTTTTATTTGTCAGTATGTCGACGTGTGTCTTGGTACACAGCTACAAACATGTAGCTATGTGGTTATGCTAACTAGCGCTAGCACTTATCCATGACAAATAAAAATCATCCACTAGATCTTCAAATCTGCAGACATGGGGAGTAAAACCAATCTTTGTGTTTATTAAGACTCCTAAGCTCCTTGTTAGCAGGGAATGAAAAACAGAGGAGTAGTTGAGTTGTATTTTATACAGTCTATGGGCTGAACAAGCCGGATATTTTTGTGATGTAACAAAAACACGGAAGTCTGAAACGGCTCGTTTCAGCACACATTTACAGGAAGGTGGAGAAATCCGAACAGGGGCAGAATGGATTCTTTTCATTCTCGGGGGGTTTGTAGACATGCCAGAGAAACATATTTCAGATAGAGAACCATTAACAAGTTGATTTTGCATGATATGTCACCTTAAAATCCTTCAGACTCTTTTTTTCGTGGATTGTAGTCCAAATCCTTGTCCCATGCTCATTTTTAATACTTTTTTCCAAAAGAACTCTGTTATATATCATTTAAAATACACATTTAAGTTGTGTCCCCAAGATTTTACCCACTCCTTTTACCTTGCCTCTTACTTTTTTTTTACAGGACTCAGAAAAATGCAATTATCTTTTGCTTTAAAAGCTGGTAAATTATTAAAAAGAATTGCCTGAGATGGGCCAGTACACATTTTGAGAAAAATTTATTATATATAATATATATGTAATATGACAATTTTCTCCAAAAGTGTCTTGGGGCTTTCGAAAATACTAAAATATATTTGTTTATCCTCACTGCGTTTTAGAAAATGTGTCAGTCACAGATAGACCGATCAATAAGCAAAGCAATTTGCAATAATTGGCTGCTCTGCACTCACAGGGTCGACTTAAAACAAACAAACAACACACTCATCAATGTGGCTGCTGTTGAGTCATATTCTTCAGTCTACCGGCTGAGCTCATGTGCTGCAGAATTATGGGAAACATGCCAATGCTACAATTTGCTGGATGTTACCTGAGCAAAAACAGTTAGACTCAATATCTTTTCTAGAGCTTTCCAAAGCTTAATAAAGACAGAAATCCAGATGTCCCTTACTGAGACGACACAATATATTTAATAAACTGTTCCATTGAGTTCAGCAATTTTGTTATTAAATTGTTGTATGTTATTAAATGCAAAACAACAAAACAACGAATATCTGCTTCACATATCGGCCATCGGTTAACCTGCTTTCTAATTATCTGCATCAGACACTGAAAAACTGATATCGGTCAACCACCAGTGTAAATGTAATTAACGTGGATAATTAGGACCTTTTTTTAGCTGCATTAAGTTATATATATATAGGTAAATTTACTTACATCTGTACCACATGTGATTTCTAATGATACATCCCATTGTGTAACACTGTACCTTTAGACACATACAAAGCTTCCATATTCCCTGACCCCTCAATGTGATGTTTTATTTCTTTTTTTATATATACAATTTTAAAAAGAAAGAAAAGACTTGTCCATGATTAACTTATTAACATGTATCCCAATGCCTGTTAAAAACTGAACAGTCATATTCCAGTACCTGTGGCGTCTTGTGTTTGCTGTACTTCCAGAACTTCGCAGAGCCAATAAGATTTGCTAGTCTCTGCTCGAGGGCCGTCCTGTCGTCAGGGAGCAGCAGAGATAGAAGTCTCTTCACCCCCAATAGAGAGCTGGTCAGCATGCGCACATATTTAGCTTCTCTCTCCTCCCCCGTCACACTTCTAAAGAACAGAGAAGAGCCAGTGTCTCAGCACATCTCTTGAAGAAAAGTTGCATCCACACGTTGAGAGGAATGGACAGAGTCACCACACAGATCTCAAGTGTTTACTTACTGTGGATCGCTCAGTGTGTCAGCTGTTTCCTTTAACAGCACATCTTGAAGTACCTGCAACATACAACTTCACATTAAGTTCAGCTCATTACACGATGCCTTGTCTGCACTGAAGTAACCCCCTAAAACTCACATTAAGGATCTCCTCTTTGCAGAAGCTGAGAGCCTCGGGTTGTTTGGCGGGGGAGAAAGCAGCATGGAAGGCCTGGCAGGCAGCAGAGGCTGCAGGTGTGTAAGGGTCACACTGGGACAGAATCCAGTGGCCCATCAAGCTCTTCAGGAAGGGGGCCAAACTGCGGCGCACTTTCAGCACCAGCTGCTCGAAGGCCTGCTGGGTCGCCTCCCTGATTCTGCGGTCATGATCCTGGTGTGATATAATGACAAACACAAAACTTAGGCACTCCAAGCATCTTCACTTACACACATTAAAGAGTTGTCTCGTTCAGGAATACTCTTCTTTAGTGTCAGTTTGTTGTGTTGTTTACATAGGATACTTGCCCCATTTTGTTGGTATGATGGGACTGATTAAGACAACCACTAAGGGATAATGTATGGTTAGCAGGATGTTATGGGAAAAAGAATCCCGACAGGGTAAGACAAAACCCTTGACCACCCTGAAGGTTGTTAGGAAAAAATAAAATATTATTTTAATGATTTATGTTTCCAGTTTTTAAAAAATAATCCCAGTGATGTCCACATTACAGGCCAGTTTCCATAGTGTCCAACACACTTTCATGAGGCTCCATTTAGTTTTAAATTCCAATAAAACTAAATGTATGGTTTTTAACAAAAACATACCATTGCCCAACAGCCCCCTCAAAATCTCCTCCCTGGATGGGTCGGAGAGATTGAGTTTGTTGACATCAGAAATACCTAGGGATCTGGCTTGACAGCAAACTTTCTTTTGAAACACACATAAACACACTGCTCACTAAGGTCAAATCAGGTTCAAATCTGGTTCAGATGACAGTCTTGATTACGGTGACATAACCCACAGGTCTGCTTCCAACACTCTCCTTCACAAACTGGAGGTCATTTACCACGCTGCTATCCGTTTTGTCACTGGAGCCCCATTCACTGCTCACCACTGTCACCTGTACTCTCAGCTGAACTAGCCTTCACTCCACTCTCGCTGACAAACACACTGGTTTCTATTCATTAACAAATCCCTCACTGGTAAAACCCCTTTATATCGACAGTCACTAATCAAACTTCACAGCACAAACCGTAGCCTGTGCTCAAGTAGCCTTATCAAACTCATCCCACCCAAAGCCCGGACCTCCTCTGGACGCACCTCCTTCCAGTTTTCCGCTGCAAACAACTGGAATCACCTGCAACAATCCCTAAAGCTGACCTCTTACCTTCCACTCGCCACTTTCAAAAACTTAATACACCCCATAACTCAACATCACTGCACTTGCTTTTAAATTGCTTTTAAGTTGTTCACTGCTGTCATATTTTTGTATTGTATTGTTCTGTCTCTAGGTCTCTGTTTTTTGTTTTGTCTTTTATATATTGTCATGCCACCTGTGTTGCCTTCTCACCCAGCTCGTTATTGCAAATGAGAATTGGTTCTCAATTAACTCACCTGGTTCAATAAAGGTTAAACAAATAAATAAATGATTCCACGTCAGTTAGTGTTCCATGGTGATGGATTCTTATCTGCCTATTAAATGTGAAGGAACTCTTTTCAGTGGATTGTTTTGACATGAATGCATGTGATCAGTTTGAGCCTGGTGTTGCTCATGTTAGTGCTCATGTTAGTGAATGTTAATAACCGCTGTCAAGGGGTTTTGACCAATCAGAATCAAGCTTCTAACACAACCGGAAGATCAGTAAGAAAGAGGGGTAATAAGTAAGGGATAATGGGGTGTTCATTAATCCCTCCTTGATTCATTGTTTCCACAAACACCCAATGAATGATCATCTTACCACTGATATCTTGCAGTAGATTCTCGGCCAGTATGGCAGCACCCCTTTCACCTCTTCAGCATCCCGTTCCTGACACATGGACCCAAAGTCCTGCACAGCCTGAGAAAAGAACACAGCATGAAGCACACATGTATGGATAAGCCTGGTTTGGTTTCTGACATGTCACATGTCTTAGTTTTGGTCCTCATAACAGACCAATAAGTTTGCTAAAGTTGGACCTACTTTAAGTCTGGTGACACCATCCCTCTTGGAGAGTTTCCTGAGCACCAGGCGGAAGTCAGCATCCACCAGGTTGTCTATCTCCTCTGCCCCGTGGACCGCAGGGACATAACTCAGCTCTGAAGTCAGCGCTGTGTCAAAACCCACAAAGCCAGGGATGACACCTCCCTCCCGGGTAAGGACCTCGGCAGCTCGGCCGCTGCTGGACGGCTAGAAACAAATGCCAAACATACAACGTTATTTAAAAGTCCCAAACAAGTGTCAACGTGGGACAGAAATGATGTAATTATGAGACAGATGGATCACAGAGTCACATGCAGCGTTAGCTTCAAAGTAAACAGTGGCTAATGTGCTCTTTCATTAACGTTGTAGGTTAACTTAACACTGAAGTTACTTACCCGGACATTTCCTTTAGTACGTTGTTTATTCTTACCTCCCATGAATACACATTGAGAGTATAAGCTTCAGGCTTCAATGCTAACTTTGTAGCCACTTGTGTTGGCAAAGTTCAATGATACAGAGTAAAGCTCCCGACAGTGCAAATGTTAGGAGAGCAACTACTTCCGGTCTCAGCTAAAAGCTTCAAAATAAAATGTTGAATGAGTTTTTTTTTATTGAACATGGTAAACAATACAATGACAAACACTACAGACATATGCTCAGACAAATCAAATACTCAAAGAGAAAAGGAAAAGGAAACAAAGAAAAAAAGCAGGATATATAACTCTTGTTAATATATAAATTAAAATATATGCAATATTTCAGATGCTCAGAGCGAAATCCTCTCCAAGAAACTCATTATAAAGGTCTATTGTTTTATTACTTTTTTTTTTTTTATCAATCAATTCAAGGGATTTAAAGTATAGTTTAAGTTCTTGAAATAAATAGGGAAATAGGGGGTGCAATTTTTTTCAGTTTACATTTGTGAATATGAAATTTACCATAAATTATCATTAAAAATGTTGAATGAGCCAACTTTCTCGAAAAATGTAGTGATGTCACACGTGTTGTCTGCTCAGCAACACTATTCAATTATTCACATACCATGGCACAGCCTCTCTCTCACATTTTGATGTATTCTCTTTTTTTTTTTTAAGTCACACGCTTTTATTTTGAACCGGAAACCATAAAAACTGAGTGTGCTGCATAGATGTGCTGGCTAAAATATGTGCGCTTGATATGGACACGCTTACTTCCGGTATTGACTTCTTCGTGTTGTTTGAAGAGCACTGTGCGCTCATCCCTGCCGCCTATGGACAAATGAGAGACACTGCGGGTCTGTTAATAATCTACATTTAAAGGCATATAAAGCATAAATAGGAACATAAAAACATCAGGAAGCAAAACTCACTGAATTTACTACGTTTTTTTATGACGTGGGTTCACCTAAAGGCTTCAGGACTTCAATGTCATGTTGTGTATCATCAAATCAGTTTTCATAGTTCCTTGAATGGTCAAGATGTGTTAGTCAAATTAACACGCTAATGCTGGCTTCATTCTATGGTGGCCCTGAAGTGCAAATCACAAAGGCAATTCAGAAAACACTACGGCAAATCAGAAAACACTACGACATTAAGATAAGATAAGATATCCTTTATTCATCCCACAACAGGGAAATTTAAGTGCTACAGCAGCAAAGTAGACAGTGCAAAACAGTAAGCAATTAAGAGCCTATAAAATAGCAATTATTAAAAAGTTATTAGCAATTAAAATTAAAGAAGTGAAAATAAGCATATCTTACAACGTATATACACAACATATATACACAACTAAATAAGTACATTTAAAAATATTTCCAAAACCAATGACGTGGTGAAAATGTGCACAGACTTGTAGCCTAGGTATAAACAATGTACAGAACAGAACTGGAAAGATGGGTAGAAAGACGTATTGCACATGTAAGAAGAGAAGGTTGAACTGGATTGGGGAAATATTGTACTTGAGTCCTTTTTGGTGATGTAATTGTAATTGGTTATAGAGTCTGACCAATGCAGGAGGAAAATACCTGCAGGAAGAAGTAGGTACCTCCGGGGGACAAGACTCGATTTGCCTTAGTGTTTTCTGATTTGCCGTTGTGATTTGCACTTCAGGGCCACCGTATCATCCTCTTGTTTTATGACACAAATGTGATATGGTAATAGATGACACATTACACCAATAGAACATCACACTGCTCTGTCTCTGACTTCAAAGATAGATTAAAAATGCAGTGACACACATTGTTAAATTCAGTGGTACCCTTTGTTCTCTTTTTATTGTTATGACACAGAATAACACAGATACAGTTTTGCAGGAGTCAGGAGAAGGACAACTTTTCCACAGTTTTGCATGTTAAAGCTTGCAGCAGTTCAATGAAAGGTTTGGGAAACAGTTGCAACACACAAAAGTAATATTTGACTGTTACTCAGAATGGGTTTTACTCAATATTTGCAATCCTGAGGCTTTGAGATATGAAGAAACCCAAACTCAGAGGGTGATAGAGCAGTATGCTGAGCATTGTTGACCTCTGGGAACAATTCAAATTAAACATATAAAGAAAAGTTAGGCAATGTGACTATCTTAATATGAAAAGTAGATACAATAAGCATAGTCACTCACGTAGAAACACATTATATTATATTTATTCATCATTCATAACTCTGTATATTCTGTATTATTTATATTATTTAATTTACTGCTAAATCACTTCTAGTTAGATGCAATCTATATTTCATTGCTTGTACCTGTGACATGCCCAATGACAATAAATTGAATCTAATCTGAAAACAGTAGAAGAGCAACTGCATGTTTCTCAGTGTGTGATTCCATAATCAGGTGAGGCCATAAAGAAAGTCAGAGCAGAAAACAGTTCATACGTTAATCATTAACCCCCTTCAGGTTGTTAGCCTCTATCCTTGAAGAACATAAAGTCCAACAAGTTTACCTTTAGTTTAAAATAAATATCCTGAAATCATACGAGATCAAACTAATCACAGAACACAAACAAGTCGACCACTTCAAATCAAAAGTATTTTAATAAACACCTTTCAACATAAATCATAACATTTACAGAGTTCTGTTTAATTAATGTGAGATAGATTAAAGTAATACATCTGTTTTTAAACATATATTTCAGTCTGGAAGTGTATTTTGCACTGCACCTGTCTACAATCATGGCTTCTGGAATGGAGGTCAGTTGTGTGTAAAGCTGGGCTGGATTGTGGGATCAAAAACCAAAATTGAAAGCAAAAATCACAAAACATTTCACATCTGGAATGAAGTTGTCATTTATTGTGCGCTTGATATTGAATGTCATTTTTCAGCTGTGTATGTTGCTTGATTCACTGCAGAACAAAAGTGTTTATGAGAACATTAAAGATTGAAAAGAGTTTTCTGGTGGATATTCTTCTCTCTTCGCAACAGAAACAAAGAAAAAAAAAATGCCGTGTGTGCTTTTTATTGTCTTCAGTGATTCCTCGTGCAAACTCTTCAGTAAACAATACTTCAATCGAGAAGGGGATAGGGTGATAGGGTTCACCTTGGAACAGAGACAACGTATCTAAATGAAAACAGCAAACATTGAACCTAAGTGAACTACGTGAGGGTTCGTCCTGTGTTAGTGAGCGGTAGATTCTGATGCAATTTCTAATCAAGACAACGAAAGGAAAGGATGGATGTGGTCGACTTTAGTGATGACTTTGTGTAACTTTGTGTAAACATCATACTTTGTGGATTACAGCTTGAAATTATTCAGTCTTTCAATTTTGTGGATTTTTAAAACAAGTCCTTTCTGTGTTATCTTTTCAGTTATGTCGGTCAAAGTTGCAAACTACAGGCTAGTTTGGGCAGTTAGTGGACTATCCTCCAACCAAACCCTTTCTTATACTGTCAAACATTTGACAGGGCACCAGTGGGCCTTGTAGTTGAAGCACTCGCACATCTACAGAGGTTGTAGTTCTTGTTTCAGCTGTCGCTGGTTCAACTACTGATCACCCTTTGCTGCTCATTTCAATCCTTTGCTGCTCATTTCAAAAGAGGCCACACCCCCCATATCTTTTACTCCATTAAGTATCCTTTGTTGATTCCTACTACTGCAATAAATTCTGTAAAGTGTAGTTAAAAAAGAAAACTGATGAAGATGGAGATTCAGGGGGAATCCTCGACTGCATCCTTGAAAGTCCACGAGAAAACGTTTCCGTCATATTTTCACATCACAGATCACAATCTAAATAAACGTCCCACTGTCTTATACATTATAGATGATCTAATAAGGCTATATAATCATTAGTCTCATAAAACATATACATTCTATAATGATCAGGGAGATGTTAAGCTCAAATCTGTTTTCCAAGCAAAGTCACAGACAGGGATTTCCTTCTTTATTCCAAAAACGACGAGTTGGTGGGTTTCACTTTGAGCTGTGAACGCAGCTTCCAAATGTTTAAACTGAGGGCAAACCCAAATTAAATTTTTAAAATATATAACAAAGGGAATTTTGTTATGGAATCAGATTTCATTCTCAATCGACCAATCAGGCTTCTTTTGATTTTGTGACACTGGAAGGTAAATGTCATTCATCCAAATGTAAAAATCAAACATAATATATCTCCAAATGTAAAAGGCTTTCTTATTATCAGTATGTTCTTGTATCATTAAGGCTTTCATTAGGACCAAAAATATTTCCACCAACATATCTGTCAATTTAAAAATGAGTGGTTCCTCCCTTTACGAGTTACCGGAGTCCATAATCCGCATGTCTGTAAATGGGGCTGTAAAACACACCACACCTCACCCTCATGACACTCTGCCTCTGACAGATCTTGGACCTTAATACATCCCATCTCTTCAAATCACCATTACACTTGAACTGTTATATCACTTTATAAAACCTTAAATTACTCAGAAACAAAAAAAACTAAAAACAGCCAAACTGTCCGTATTCCATTGAGGTAACCTCCTTAGCGTCTGCGAGCGCGCCTGGTCTCAAATCATCCCAGCGTGAAGTCGGCTCCCGGTGGCAGCACTGAGGTGAAACGAGGGTCCAGTTTGGGCACGAAGCCTTTAAAGTCCCTGGAGGCCTGAGTCCCAAACACATCAAGCAACTGTCGGTGCATCAGAGCAAACCTAGGAGAGGAGATGGAAGATAATCCTTACATCACCAGAAAGACAACACAACTCTAACATACATGCTGCTAATTATGCAGAATTCATGACTTTGATATCTTCAAAACTATTACATTATAAAATTAATTCCCACCCTGTAGAGTGTATGGATAGAGAAATGAGCTATTCAAATAAAAAAAAATGTTTGCACCAGGCTGTAAACATGATCATTTTTGCTGTAATGATCAGCTTTTTTGAATGGGTGTGTATGTGGTTTATGGTGCTTCTGCAGCCAGCCTCAAGTGGACACTCAAGGAACTGCAGTTTTTATTTTATTGGCTTCATATCTCAAAATTAGAGGTTACCCCTCGTTCTGTCCTTAACTTTTATTTCCAGATACATATAGATAGCCCTTTCCTCATTTTCACAGTACCTATGCAGACCTGTCATCATTTTAAATCTGTTGGATAATCATCAACAAAGAGATCATCGCTTTACCATTCGTTAAAACTGTGTTGCAAAATATGTAGCATTACATAAGTTTACCATCCGTCTCACCACTATCATCTCTTTTCAACCCCTCTATCCCTCTTTCTCGGTCTCAGCAGATGTGTGTCTAACATGAGTCTGGTCCTGCTCAAGGTTTCTGCCTGTTAAAGGAAGTTTGTCCTTGCCGCTGTAACTTGCTAAATGCTGCAAAGTGCTCTGCTCATGGTGGATTAAGATGAGATCAGACTGAGTCCTGTCTGTAAGATCAGACTCAGTCTTATCCTGTCTTGATGTTGGGTCTTTGTTAATAATAGAACATAGAGTATAGACCTGCTCTGTTTGTAAAGCATCTTGACGATAACGTTTGTTGTGATTTGGTGCCATATAAATAAAGTTTGTTTGTTTGATTGATTGATTGATGATACATATCAAACACTCTTTCCCAGCCCACACATTCCACTTCATATGTCCTTACCTGCCCTTCGTTAAGCGCAGCAGGAACTTCCAGTATGTTGGCCTGAGGTTCTGCACTTCCATCACAGCCTGTGGAGAAGTTATGAGTCAGAATTTAGAGAGATGTGAGAAGCATATTTGTATGAGTTGGTATGAATGTGTGTGAACGTTACTTACAGCCTGGAAACAGATAGCAGTGGAGATGGCGTACAGGACTGTGTCTGCATGGGGGAAGTAAGGGAAGCGACCGGCCTCGATCCCCTTGAAGTACATTGTCTGAAAACAAAGAAGCATAAAGTAATGAGCAGGTTTTCTTGATGATGATTTGTTCTTGTCATCTTTCTTTTTTTTAAATATTCTTTTACCTCCACCAACTTGGTGAAGAGATACATGGATATTGTGGTGCTTTTGTAGAAGAACATTGAGGTACCAGCCAGGAAGCCTTGAAAGGTGAAAGAGAGAAAGGGAAAGAGTTGATTATTGGACTGGTTTAATCAGCTGTGACATGACAACATCAGGAGGAGGATTGATCTGCAGGGACTTATTCAATCATGTCTTACCGGCAATCAGTGCATTGAGTTCATCATCAATGTTACGCACCCAGCGCAGCAAACAGCTTGTCCCCTGAGGGAAAGAGAAGCATGAAGAGTTCTGTAATGAGACGACACTCACACGACAACACAGGTCATATTAGTTTTTGTAGTGTATAAAGGTCATTTTATACAGTTCCCAATATGAGCTGAGATAAAGGCTGAGCTTTTAAGTTATTACACCTTCCCTTCTTACACAACATAAACTGACAGGCAGGGCTGGATCCAAGGGTGGCCATGTGGAACCCCCTACCCCATCCACCGAAATCTGATTGGCCCCCCTAAGTTAAAGCTCCTGTACTTGGTGACTTTTTACTACAACTCTTTAGATCTGAAGATATTAGGATTATAAGTTTTTTATTAATAGGCAAGGCTGATTTGACTGACAGGTGGGCATACTGTAGCTGTCAGTGAAGAGGCTGAACACCCGCCACATCTCCAAATCTTTGCCTCTTGTTAGGTCGAATGAATGTTAGGTTGAGTCAGCATTTCCAAAACGGCGACTGCCTACTTCAAAACTCAGCTTCAGAAATCAATGAGTGACGTCACTGAGACTACGTCCATGTATTATACAGTCCATGTTTGTCCAAGCCAACCAGAGTATCAGTTACTTTTTTGCGCAGCAGGTTTTCAGAGTAAGTGATACATTACACTGTTAAAAGAAAGCAGGGTCTTTTATTGAAAGTCTTTTAACGTTTTCTTTTATCTGCTGGTTTCATGGTCTCTCTTTGAAAGAAAAGAATAGTCTGAACAGCATTGTTAAAGTCTGCTCAAAAATTATTAGCATACAGCAGCAGGATCTGGGTTCCCTTTGGAGGAACTGCATCACTAATAAAGCCAGAGGGATAATTAGCCAACCTGGACACATCCTCGCCAAGGAGTTCTCTTTAATGCCCTCAGGGCGGCGCTATCTCGCTCCTCACAGAAAAACAAACAGATCCGCAAATTCTTTTATTCCTTCTGCTGTCAGACTTCTAAATGCTGATAGCAGTTTTAACAGTTTGTTACAGACTGTCCTTCTGAAATTGTGAAGTTGTGTATTTATAAAGGTGTTTTTTGTTTTTTTAGTATTTATTCCTGGCTACTGTGTTGTTGTTTTTTTTAAAGAAGATGTTATTTTAGTCTATTTTAACATTCTTTAACTCTTTATGACAAGCCCCAACTTGTACTGCTGTTGTCACTGACATGTTGACTGTTGAGTGTTGTTTTTCTGTTTGTTAGTGTTTGTGTTGTTTATCGACAAGCTGGCACACTGCAAACCAAATTGCCCTCTGGGATTATTAAAGATCTCTGAATTTGAATCTGAATAATTTTCTATCAGAAAACATGATAGACGTGTACGGGACAAGCTCAGCAAAAATATGAGAGGTATCACTTTGTCCACAGGGGGGCGCCAGAATCGGTTCAAATAGAATGTTCCCTCACAGGAGCTTTAATGAAAAGCTTTTAAATGTTTAAGGTTCAAGTACAATTGAAGTCTACTCAGGAAGAGGGCATATTTTGGATACTTTAAGGTTAGTTGCCACAGTAGATAGGGCTGGTGAAGAAAGAAGTATCTCTTCATATGTGTACACATACTTTATCTCCTCTGGGCCACCCCAGTCTAAAAAGTCTGGCTCCAGCCCTTCTTGTCTTATTTTTCTAAAGCTTTGGCACAAACATCTGTACATATTTTTGTAAAAGTAAAGAAATCTAGAAAAAAAAAAGAAAATAAAACAGTGAAAATAATTGAAACCACAACAGAGGTGTAAGAAAAAGTTATCAGAATTATGAGTACCTTGTAGATGCTGACGAAAGATCCTAGAAAGGCCCCGAGCTGGAAGTTCTCTTTGTGGTAGAAAAGGGAGGGGAGCCGTGACGGTTTAGAGAACATCTGCCTGAAGGCTGAGGGCACCTTGAGACAACACTGGATTAGGTAGCCAACACTAAACATCCTGACAAAACTCTGAAATGAAAGAAAAGACAGAAGTATTGTATCATTATAATTTTATAATAAGGAATATAAGTGTTATACATCTGTCATTATAAAAAGAGTGTCTTACTTTGACACAGTAGGAGATGCAGTTGTCTTGGTAATGTTTGCAACATCTGTGTCTTGGACCTTTTTTGCATCTGGAGTGTTACAAAACAAAAAGAAGTCACTACTGATCACTCTGTCAGAGTTAACATGTGCCTGATTCAATGTGTGCATCCTCTCACATTAATTCTAGCAGCTCCCTGCTGTAGGCTACCAGAGTTTTCCTCCTGGAGCTGGGTCTTTCTGCTGGTTCCTGCGAGTCCTCAGTCTCTATAGCAGCTGGTCTCTCCACGGGTCTCGTGCAGACTTGTTCCGCTGTGACGGGGTGAGTCGGAATCTCCTCTTTGCCGATGAGAAACCTGTGACACATCAAGCACATGACCTCAGTTTGGCTCATAAAAACACTGATTGATATGTTATTTGAGGCAGCAGCAGGAACATGAAAGACTCACTTTAATGCAGAGAATGCAAAGCCCTTGAGACCGTCTTTACTCCTGTAGCAGAAAACACAAAATAATAACTCAAGCATGAGACATTTCAAAGGTTTTCGACGCTCTAAGTCAGAGTATAATAACTGTCGTGGAATTTTCATAGTCTTATATATATGTATGTAAGAATGTTTAACTATTGTATTCTTTCAGTCTAAATGTCATGTTTAGAGTAACTTGTTTCCTATGTCGTCTGTGACGGGCGAGATCGTGTCAGGGTCGTAGTCAAGGTCTCTCCCCCTGCTCCTGTCTTTATCTATGTGTTATGGCCGACTTACTGTCTCCACAACTAGAGCACAGGTCTTCTTCCCACTTGTTGTGTTCCTTTAGTCCAAACACTGTTATCTAACTTTAGTGTTGTCTTCAGAGGGAGTAAATACCATGCCAAGGGTTTTGTCTTACAGAACTGACTTGTCATTGCACTGCACTCTCCTGCCTGTGTACTGTTATGTTATTTCTCCTTGATCAAGTTCTACATAAACTATTTCAACGTACACCGTCCAAGTCTCCTGAGTCTTCTGTGTCCAGTGTCCAGTTTGTTGCTGAATTCCATCACAATAACCACTTGATCAATGTTTCAGATTTCAGTGTGTGAATGTGTCAAATAACTGCTCTGACCTGAAGAAAAACATGTAGAGTGACGAAGTCACGCAGAACAAGAGAACCTGATGGAAAAAACAGACACAACAAGGGAATCAGATTGTATGAGATGACATCCAAGCATAAAATCTATAATTCAAAGTTATCAGTTACTTGCAAATTAACTTTTTCCATTCTAATAAAACATCAAATTTGTATTATTAGCATACTGTGTTCACAAATGCTTCGTGTCATTTCACCCTGTCAGGATTGTAGTGGCAACTTTAAACAAAATCTTCTATGGTTACTTCTGCAGGACGTGAGGTTTCTGACTTGTGCTTTCCAAAACGGGTTTTAGTGCACGTATTCCAAAAATGAAAGGGTTGCCAATATAAAATAAAACAAAAAACATCGACAGCTAACAAATAAAAAACACTTCTCTTGTCTCTATGAAAGAAAGATACTTTTGTTTTCCTAAAAAGGTACAAAACTGTGAAAAACTAGGCAAAGCTACGGTCAGAAAATCTCTTGCTCCTTGTCCTGCTCAGATCAAAGCCCTCATTCCAGTGCACATGCTCAGTTGCCAATTTGCTCCAATCGACAGGGCAGCAGCACCAATTCACTACAGCTACAGATATTCTGAACAGCTACACAAACATAGGAAGACATTAAGGTGAGAATATAAAATATATTCAAATATTTCTAACCAAAAGTAATTGTTGGAGCTATTTGTTTATTTTTTGTATTTAGTTGTTTATTTATTTTCTAATTAATAAGTAGTATTAGTTGTTCGATTTATCCAAACCCACTTTTTATTGGTAATTTAAGTTATATTTTGGGGATATATTTTTTGCTAGTCATTTGTTTAGTATATTTAGATTTTTTTGTATATTTAGTATTTCTTTTGTTTGTTTTTGTTTGTTTGGTAATTAGGAATTGTGGGCTATTTAGGTATTTAGGTAGGTAGGTGGCAGAAGGCCAGCATTCACCTGGGTGGGCCTATGGTTTTTTACCAGAGCAAGAGAGGCAGCAGAAGCTGTGATTTTCTTTGTTCCTTTTGTTTGCTTGCTTGCCATCTAAATAAACCTAAATAAACGGCTGAACTTGTGCATGGACATTGGACTTCTTTTTGCCTGCGTACATCACATCCCCACGGTGCATCAGTGACCCTTTGATTAAGGTTAGTTAAAGTTTGAGTTTGATATTTAGATTTTTCTTTGAGTTTTTTTATGACAAATGGCCACTACAGTAATTACTAAGTCTCCTAACTCCACATAAATGATCTAAATAATGCACATATACTTGAATTACCCTAGGCTCTAACAAGGATTCTATTTTGCATAACGACCGGCTCACTATACATCAACCCTCCACGTTGAACTCATCCAAACCTCCCCTTCCATCCTACCTCTCCATGTTTGATGGGTGTGACGATGCCTCGTGTCACTGCCATGCGGAACAAAGTCTCAATGGCCTGAAAAGAAAAACACACAGTGTCATATTTCATGAATGCAAATGTATCTGATCAAATACAGAAGCTTTTTTATTGTCCATGAAGTGTAGCTCTTACAAGATTTGTCATGTATATTGTCAGCAGCCCTCTCCTGGAAGAGTAAGAAAGGGAAAGAAATATTTAAAAATCGAGACAGAAACTTTATTAGATGACAAAAAGTAAGAGACACTTTGTAAATGGGGAACCAAGAATATCAAGTGTACATAAACAATGGTGTCACCTGCTCTTGCGCTCCAGGAGGATTGCAATGTAGGATGCAGGCAGAGCTGAGCCAAAGCCAGCTGACCAAGAGTAGAAGCCTCCCAGTAATTTCCTAAAGTTAGAAGAAACAAAAGTTATTTTATTACAAATGTTTAAAGTTGAAGTGAAAAAGAAGAATAGTAGGCTAAAATGTACAATCCTGAATCCAAAAAGGTGAGACGCTGTGTGAAATGTTTGATAAAAACAGAATTTGATAGTTTGCAAATCATCTCGATCCTAAATTTCATTAAAAAATAGTGCAAAGACAACTTATCAAATGTTGAAACTGAAACATTTTTCATTGTTTTATGACAAATATATGCACATTTTAAATTCAATGCCAGGAACACATTTCCAAAAAGTGGGTAAAGGGTCATGTTTACCATTGTGTTGCATCACCTCTTCTTTCAACAACACTCTGCATTTGTTTTGGAACTTCTGGAGTTTTGAAAGTGAAATGTCCCGTTCTTATCTTATACAGGAGTTCAGCTGTTTCATGATGCCCCAAATCTTTAAAGTGTGTGATAAGTCAGGACTGCAGGCAGGCCAGTGTAGCTCACAGACTCTTCTACTACGGAGCCATGCTGTTGACCTACGTTCAGAATGTGGTTTGGCTCGGTCTTAATCAAATATGCAAGGTCTTCCCAGACAAAAGCTGAGACTGAGTTGTAAGCTACCCCTGCCATGAGCACTCATTCATCCCTATACCATCACAGTTGCTGGCTTTTTAAATGTGCACTGTTAACAAGCTGAGTGCCCCCCCTCCTTTTTATATTGGAGGACACAGTGTCCAAGATTCCAGAAAAAAAGCATCAAATTTGGATTTTAGAGACCACAGGACAGTTTTCCACTTCACTTCACCTCAGTCCTTGTTTAACCGGCCTGGGCCTAAAGAAGTCAACAGTGTTTCTGGATCATTTCAATACAGTTTCCTCTTTGTGTAGTAAAGTTTTAAGCTACATTTGCAAAAACCGGTTCACAGATTATGTTTTTTGAAGTGATTTTGAGCCCATGCAGTGATTTGCACTACAGAGTCATGTCTGTTTACACTGCATTGCCGTCTGAAGGCCCAAAGATCATGACCATACAGTATTGCTTTTTCAGCCTTGTCTCTTTTGAACAGAGATTCTCTGAATCTTTTAAAACAGGGGTGTACAAACTTTTTTCAAAGAGGGCCACATATGATGTTGTAAGAATACCTCAGGGCCAGTGGCTCATATACTGTGACTTAGGAATCATAAAAGTTATGTATGAAATATCTATTTAATTGTTTAAAAAAAAATCCTCAATAAAACAGTAACTAGGTAGTCGTCAGTTCTCCACAAGCCATGTAAACATGAGCAAACGTAATCTTCTTCTGGAGGAAAATGTTTTTCATTAGGGTCGGGCAATGTGGGAAAAATATTGTCTCATTATTTTCCTATGGCAGGATCAAGATCTGGATTTCATCACTTCTTTTTCATGTTGATTTTAAGACTTTTCTGACCAGCAGACAACATTTTGAGAACAAAATATATTTTCCTGCATTCCAAATATTTTTTATGCACCAATTTTTTCCCTTTTCTGCACAATTTTTCTTAATTTTGTTCTTGTCTTGTGTCCTCTTTTGTGTCTTCTGAACTTTTAATCTTCATCAAGAACATTTTCACATCATGATAAAAACATTCATTTGAAAACCTGGCAACTTTAAGAGTTCTTGTGTTTCTTCTTTATTGCCATCTTGCAGAATTCCAAGTGCTTTGGCTTTATACAAGTAGTCCATATGAAGCTTTTTGAGACGTTTCTGGATTGACTTTAGTTTTATTTGTGCGCTTGAAAGAAACTGCAAATGTACAGATGATTCAAAGGTGATTCATTTCTTTGCTATAAATAACACAATTTAAAGGCACTATGAGGAACTTTTCACCAGCTGAGAAACAGGCTGAAACCAACACTGATGCCTCAATATGACCTTCAAAAGCAAACAAAACCATAAAGAACAACACTGATACTTTCTCTGTTGTCATTTTTAATGCCTTAAACCACTGAGAGGGGGTTGGTGTCAGACCACATGATTGACATTTGGCTTTAGAAACACCTTTTTCTGGCTGTTTTCATGGCAAATAATCACATTGAGTGATAAATCTGGTTGTTAAAAGACAGCAGGGTGTGGTTTTTGTTGAAAACACTACTTTGCATCTACAGAAGAATAGATAAGAGGTATCACTTTGTCCTAAAAGGGGCGCCAAAATGGATATAAATCAAAAGTTCCTCACAGCAGCTTTAAGATGGAAGCTTGGGGCCATAAATAAATGGACCTTGGGCCACAATTGGCCCCCGGGCCGTACTTAGGACATGCCTGTTTTAAAACATGATGTACTGTAGAATCTAGATGATGAAATCCACAAACTGTTAAACTGAGGAACATTATTCTGACATTGATGAACTCTATTCACACATTCTCTCAGAGAGTGGTTAACCTCTTCCTATCTTTACTTCTGAGAGACTCCGCCTCTCTAGAATGTTCTTATCATACCCAGTCATGTTCTAACCTGTTTCAAGTATACCTAGTTTGTTGGGAGATATCCCCCCCGGTAGTTTTTAAGCATTATACAACTTTTTTAGTGTTTTGTTGTCTCTGTCCAAACTTTTTGAGACATGTTGCTGGCATCAAATCCAAAATGAGCATACATTTTCCATCAATCAATAATAAAGTCTTTGCACTAGTTTAAATAAAGATTGGGTTTAAATTATTTGCAGACCATCAAAATATGTTTTTTTTACAACATTTTACACAGTTACAACCTTTTTTTAGAATTGGGGTTGTAAGAAGGACATGAATATTCAATCTTTTTTTTGAGTAAGCTTTAAATGTTTTGTGACGAAGCAAACACCAACCACACTTTTGTTTGCCCTGAAGGATACACACAAGGCCTGTAGGCAAGTAATAGAGAATGTTAACTTTATGTTTGTATACAAGGAAACCCCCACAGGGCATGTCTGCAATTTTAAATAACCAATTAATTAATTGCTGCCTATCTTGTCCAGGACACACTTGAGAAATAGATTTTTAATCTCAATTACTTTCTTTCCTGGTTAAATAAAGGTAAAACAAAATACATATATTATTATTATACCACCTCCACCATTATTATTATACCACCTCCACCACCAGGCCCCACTTCTTACCTCACTGACCTCCTCAACCATCACACTCCTTCCTGTAACCTGCGTTCCTCACATGCCAACCTCCTGTCTCCACCTCACAGAACCAAGCCCCGAACCTGGGGGAACAGAGCCTTCTCCATAGCCGCCCCCCACCCTCTGGAACTCACTCCCCACTCATATCCAAAACTGCTCTGACCCTTCAACATTCAAATCTCTATTAAAAACTCACCTTTTTAGGTTAGCTTTAAATTTGTGATTGTATTGTTGTTTTGTTTTGTTTGATTTATGCTCCTTGCTTGTATTGATTTTAAAATTGTACAGTGTCTTTGAGTCCTTGAAGAGTGCTTTATAAATAAAAAATATTATTATTATTATTATTATTATTATAAATACAAAACCAACCAATTTACAAAGGCTTTTAACCTATAATTGATTGATTTTTGTTTGTTTTGTTTGTTTTGTTTTATTTTGTTTTATTTTGTTTTGCTGCTTTGCTTTCCTTTGCTTTTCTATTGTATAATTTATTTTCTTGTGAAGTGTCTTAGAGAAACTTTTAAAGCACTTTTATAAATAAAATACATTATTATTATTATTATTATTATTATTATTATTATTATTATTATCATTATTATTATCATCATTATTATTTGTGTAATTAAAAAAACACCATCCATAGATGCATTATAATAAAACCTTTACACAGAGTTTGTCTGATGCAAATATTGGTGTTAAAAGTCCTCTGTTAACATCTTAAAGACCAATCTTCATACCAGTACCATGTCGGGTACACAGCAAGTTAGGATTGCTGCCACACAGGAAGTTCTGATTTTCACTTCTTCTTCCACATAACTTGTCATGTGACAAGAGCAAACAACAACAACAACAACACAGTGCAAGGGGAGAGCAGTCAAACCCAAGCTAGACCATACAGTCACATCCATACAGGCTAAGTAGTGAACAGTAGTTTCTCTTAGTAGATGAGTATCAAATTGGTAACTGGTATCTGCACATTCTCAATTTAGACTATGGAAAAAGTTTTTTTTGAGGTCATCTAGACTTCAGCTGAACTTCATGACTGACAGTGAGTGTCTGTGTGTATCACCAGCTGCAGCTACTAACCTGAGAATACAGAAGAAAACAATGTAGAGTCCTCCATTGGCAGTGAGAAAAGAGGTAGACCACAGGATCTCAGGAAGAAGCCTCTTTAAGTAATAATCCTTCTTTCTTCTCCTTAGAACTGCTGCTATCTGCACAGACACGAGCACAGAGTGAGGGAGCAGTCGGGTTCAAGTGGTAGACAAATCATTGCACATTTAACTTTCCCCTCCAGATAATGATGGCAGTGAAGTGATAACTAACTGGTCAAACAAGTTAGCTGTATTTGTGTGTTGCATTGCTGAACTTATCAGATGGACTCTTCAGAAGGAGGCAGTGAGTTAGCCTCGGTAACTGAAGTATCTATGACCTCCTGTGTTTCTAAATGTCAACATGGAGCGTGCAATGTTGTTGCTTCTTCCCTCTTTGAACTTGAACTTGGCCCCCGAGGGTTACCTGTTCAGCTAATCTTTAACTTTACAAGGTTTCAACACCACTAGCTGCAGTTAGCCCTACCTGGTTAGCTAGCTGACTTTAGCCTCCGAGTCTACTTGTGCAGACAGTGTCGGTCAAACATCAGAACTTACCAGGTAAAGGGGGGCGTAGATTTTGAAGGACACTTCGAGG
This sequence comes from Notolabrus celidotus, assembly GCF_009762535.1. Taxonomy (NCBI): domain Eukaryota; kingdom Metazoa; phylum Chordata; class Actinopteri; order Labriformes; family Labridae; genus Notolabrus; species Notolabrus celidotus. Next base: position 10,307,653 of record NC_048276.1, read on the forward strand.
GCGCCCCTGGTTACATCCACAGCAGACTGCACACATGACGGGCTCCAGGTGTGGCCGATCTCGTAGCAGTTGTGCGGTATCTTACTGAGAGCAGCCATGTCTCTGAACCTCTGCTGACAACCGACAACAGCAGACGGGACACGGACACGAGCTGCCGTGCGCGTTCACGGTGAGGACAGCGCGCTCATGAACGGGAGTTGTACACGTGCACGGCGCGGTCAGTTCACTGCTTTAAAGGCTTCAGCTGTAAGGGCTCTAAATTAATCATTTTTTTGGCTTCATATTTCAGGACTTTTCTAATTTAATGGGGAAAACTGGGAAAACGTAAAAATTAAATGTTGAAAAAAAGTGACATCAAATAAATATAATATGATTGTCATTAAAAAACGTGAGAATTCAAAAATTGCTAGAAATTAAATAATATAACATTTGATGTGTGTGATTTTAACTTCAATGAAAAGTTTCAATGCCAATACTTTTGTGATGCCATTAAAAATTTTTACAATACAAGTGTTTCAATGCCAATGTTTTATTTTTCAGTTTGTGTGTTTTCAATGCCAATTTTTATTTTCAATACAAAACATTAACGTAATCGTTTTGGCTCCATATACGAGGACCTTAAACATTATATGGGGTCCAATTGACCCCAAAGATAATAGAGGGGTTAACGTCCTCGTTCCCTCAATTATTGAGGGTACAGTCTCTATTTGGTTTGAATAAACCAAATGTTTGTATGTTTTATTTAAGAATATGATATGATTGAACACGTTTACTGAAAGCAGGCTGTTGGTACAGTCAGGGCCGGGGTCAGTGGCATAGGCAGTATAACAAATTGTTGCTTGAATATTCATCAGAACAATATCCAAGATTTCCCCCAGAGCCCCCTCTTATTGCTTGTACTTCAATATGTGGCCCCCTGAACCTGCCTCTGGTAATTACATTTATTTGCACCATAGATTTGCACACAAGAACTTCAGTAATCTGGTTTGAATAAACACTAATTATGTTTTGGTTTATTAAAGAGTATTAAACTGAAAATGGTTTAAACAACATGGGTGTATGATGATGTTCTTGTACACTCAAGACTGTTTTAGTGATTTGGTTTGACTTTTAATCAACATCAAAATAATATACTATTTCAATAAAACAGTTTTAAGGAAACTAACATGTTTTGGTTGTTTTTTTATATTGTAGACAACATACAGCAGTTTATAACACTTTCTTTAATCATTAGATGTAAATACAGTCTGTTTTTGATGTTAATATTTCAATTTAAGATTCTAAGATTTCAGCCTTCACAATGATTTACCTCTTTATTATCACTTTTCTAAAGCAGAGTTCTATTTGGAGTCATATTGGCGCTCAGGCAAGAAGCCCATTAGTCATTTGAACAAGATAAGTAGAAAAGAGAGGAATTTTGTTCTTTGCTAATGGTACGAATGTCAAAAGTTGAATGCCCCAACTTATAATTTAAAACTTCAACTACATGGTAAACCATCTTATTCTTCAACTAAAGTCTTTCATTTGGAATCAGATTTAATCGGATAGGACATTAACCAAGCAGTAAAAAACTTAACAAAGCTTTATTGCTGCTCAAGTTGAGGCATATCAATTAAATCTTCACAGTACAAGGATATTTTACAGTGTCTCTGATATATGATGGTACATAATGGAGGTAATTATTATTTAAAGTGAATCAGAAGAGCCGGCTCGCATCAAGTGTTTTTTCCTTTTGCTGCTTAGCTCTCACAGTGCTCAGCCCCAGCTCTGCTCAGAGCAGAACTTTGTTTTGATTTGTCAGCATGAGGGCCAAGCGACCAATCACATGTGAGGATATAGGATACAGGTGATGGAGGGGAGGCTGTGTATCATGGCTACATCTGTTCCTTCCGAGAGAATCTTCTCAAAGACTGGGCAAATACTCACTAAGAGAAGAAATCAGATCAGCCCATCCAAGCAGAGGCATCTGATTTTTCTCAATGCCAACCTGCACTGAGGACATGTATGATGTTTGCACAAGTTTGGTTCTGGTTCTGCTTGCTGAAGTTGCTTCTGGTTCTGTTTGCTCGAGTCTGTTTCTGGTTCTGGTCGTTTGAGTTGGTTCTGGTTCTGTTTGCTTGAGTTTGGTTCTGGTACTTTTTGCTCGAGTCTGTTTCTGGTTCTGGTCGTTTGAGTTGGTTCTGGTTCTGTTTGCTTGAGTTTGGTTCTGGTACTGTTTGCTTGAGTTGGTTCTGGTTCTTTTTGGTTGTGTTTGGTTCTGGTTCTGTTTGCTTGAGTTTGTTCTGGCTCTGTTTGCTTGAGTTTGGTTCTGGTTCTGTTTGCTTGAGTTTGTGCTGGTTCTGTTTGCTTGAATTTGGTTCTGGTTCTGTCTGCTTGAGTTGGTTCTGGTTCCATTTGCTTGAGTTGGTTCTGGTTCTGTCTGCTTGAGTTGGTTCTGGTTCTGGTTCTGGTTTTGATTCTGGTTCTGGTTGAGTTGGTTCTGATTCTGGTTCTGGTTGAGTTGGTTCTGGTTCCATTTGCTTGAGTTGGTTCTGGTTCTGTTTGCTTGAGTTTGGTTCTGGTTCTGTTTGCTTGAGTTTGGTTCTGGTTATGTTTGCTTGAGTTTGGTTCTGGTTCTGTGCTGTGGATATCTTTGCAGTTTTTTGTTTATTTGTGCAATAAAAATGTTATATTAAAATACTCAACAAAAGTAAGAATGGTTTTGAATCAGAATAAATGCAGAAAACTAGGCAATTATAAGGCTTCTCATAAAAACACTGTACGTAAAAGGGTTTTCAACACACAAACCATTAGTTTTTGCAAAGTTAAGGTAAAACATACGGCTACAAAAGATCCTAAATTGAGAGCAGGTCGGGAGTTGAAAGAGTCGGCTCTTCTTTGGGAGCCGAGTTAAAAGAGCCGGCTCTCTGAAAAGAGCCGAACTACCCATCACGAGTAATTACACAGAAAAAAACGCCTGTTCAAGTAAAATTGAATGTTACTTCATCTCCAATCATTAACCTAATGTTATTCGAAATGATAACAAAAGATATGGAACACTTTTTAATTCATGCTGCTTAAAGGACCATTTGTGAGGGGTCATTTAGTTTGTTTGGATAGAGAGAAACCAAACAGAGCGATGTTTGGTACTGGTACTCCGTTAGGTACCGGATCACTTCCAGTATTTGGTAAAAAATGAATTTGAATTTGTTTCAGGAATGGTAAAAAAAAGTGTTCCGTTGTTTGTAAAAATGATCTCACCGTTTGTAAGTGTTTTTTTGATTTCGTAAATTTGTTTTCTTAAATGTAAATTTGTTTTGGCCTTGTAAAAGTGTTTTGCTGATATAATTTTGTTTTATAAAATGTAAAAATGTTTTCCAATATGTACATTTGTCTCCAACTTTGTAAAAGTGTTTCATCTTTTGTAAATTTGTTTCATCCTTCAGGGCCACCGTAGATAGTATACCAATGTGGTGAAAACATCACGCATTGAATTGAATTTAAATGTCACAGCTTAAAAATAATGACTCGTATTTTCCTTATAAAATCCCAGGTGAAACCAAAATATGGCCTCAAAATTGAAGTGTCCTCATAACAGCTGACTCATAACATGCTGACTCATCACTTATGGAAAATTGACAGCTAATTGAGACGACCCCCTGGCGCTTGAGTCTGCATTTTAGCATAAGTAGATGGATTACCTTTAATTTCCCAGGAGCCATTTCAGTAACATCTTATACTCATAATCAGCCAGGAGCACTGAGCGGTTATTATCCCTTATACCGGGGGAGGCGGTCACTGCGCTCTGCTCTGTGTCTGAATAGACCGACTGTTTTCCTCTGCACAGTTTCATAAGTGCTGAAACCCCAGCGCGCTGCTTACTCACGCCTGTTTGCATGGGAGAATCCACGGAGGTGTACACTTGACGCTTCTTAACCTAAAGCCCACTCTCACTGAACACTCACCGTGGGCCCTGCGTCTGAAGGGGAGCGATCGTGTGACCATGGCGCAGACTTTGGGGCTGTTTGTGAGTTGTTTGTTGTTTCTTCTCTCCTCCGACGCGGAGGGGAAGCGCAGCAGGGAGAGAGTTTACTATGTGGGGATCACTGAGGACGCGTGGGATTATGCGCCTAGTGGAAAAAACCTGCTGAACGGGAAAGACGTCGGAAATGACGAGTGAGTTATGATAACTTATTTTGGAATTTGGAATTTTGGCAGAAAACTGAGATGATCATCCAGGTCATTCCTGGAATTAAACACAGTGGTTAACTGTATCAACGCTGCAGACATCACCAATCTGAGATAACTGAAAAAGTTTGGGGTGAAAAGTTGCACATCAGTTCTACAGTGGGTCAGGTTTATCAGGGTGTCTAGACCTCTGTAGGTTCTGCTGTATTGAGGACTTTCATGGTTGTCTGGCAGCAGATCCACAGGAAAGATGACAGTCTTTGAGTGACTTACAGTGAATGACTGTCTTCTTTCATGAGATTAGATGCTTCCTTTGCTGTGTTACACTGTCCAAAAACAGCTGTCTCTGTTTAAATAGGAGATCTCAACAGTAGTACTGTGATTTTATACAAATGCTGAGTTGCTTAAGAATAAGCGGGCAGGTGTGAAAGGGTGTGACAAAAATATACAGGTGTGAAAACAAGGAGGATTTGCTTCCCAGTCTTGACCCCTCATTGTGTTTTACAATTGTGATTTAGAGAATCAGAAGAATTAGAATCAGAATCAGCTTTATTGGCAAAGTATGCTTGAACACACAAGGAATTTGACTTGGTAAACTGTGCTCTATTTGTACAAGGCATAAGAATAAGGCATAGAAATGAAATATAAAAATATAAATATAATAATAATAAAGACAATAGAGGCATTGTTGAACCCAACAGTTATCCTTATTGGCACTAGTGCAGATTTTGACTTTAAGTCACACTTTTTCAGAATTATAATTATTAAAGAATGTACATAATGTACATTTGGCTGATTAAAGCAGCTCTCCTACTGAATGAGACACAAACTTATTTTTTTAATATGATTTTTAACATTTCCAATCACTTAGGAAAAAACAGAAAACTTCATCCACTGAAAATACAGAACTGATGACCCTTAAGCTTTTTGTACCCTGAGTCTAATATTGAATATGAAGACAAATTTATTTTTAAGGATTTAATTTGAAATAAAATCATATGGCCATTTTAACTGTGATAGATCTTCCTCAAATGGCCACAGCTGATTTCTTCTTGTAAAACTGAGTCACAACTTCTGTCGTCTTACATAATGATGGAAATTCCAGGCTTACTCCTGCTTCACCCTCTGACCAAGAGCAACATACTTGTTCCCACAAGAATGGCTACTCAGAATATTATTTTGATCTGCTCCAGAGATCATAATGCCTCTTTGTTGTTGTTATTTCATTCATTTGAAACCATAAACAGAGAACGCATGCTTACTTCTTCTATTCGAGGCTCTCAGACTAGGTTGTGAATTAAAAAAATACAATCATCAGTCAATGGAAACCAAGATGTTATGAGTTTAATTACAGCTATAATGAAGCTGCAGTGAATTTCATCCTGACAAACTTGAGTCTAAGGGTGGTGATATATTTAACACTTTAAAAGACGTTAATCTTTTTTTTAATGATATAATGCTTTCTTTAACTCAACAGTTAGCTCAATCACTCTTTATATGAGTCATATTTATACACAGTCTACATATGACTCTATGCATCGCTAATCTTCATGTTTGATATCCAACACATACTATTGTACACTATGATCTGCTTTTCTCGTCATCAATAAACCAGCAATACAGCAATTACATACTTCTATCTGCAAAGCCAGACATGGGTGAACTCCCTTTTCATGTGTTATATCCTGTCAAAAACCAACAGCTGTTTTGTTCCCTGGCTTGATAAAACTTAGAGGACACCAAAACTTCATAATAATAATAATAAATAATAATTCAAAGAATTTATACAGCGCTTTTCTTAGTACTTAAAGTCGCTTTACATAGGGTGAAAACTAAAGAAAGAAAATAAAATAAAACACATAAATAAAACAAATAAAACAGGGACAGAGGTGGGGCGGGGGGAGAGGTCATGTGTGGTATGGTTTTTTGGAACAGGTAGGTCTTGAGGTGGTTTTTGAAAGAGAGGAGAGAGTCAGAGTTACGGATGTGTGGAGGGAGAGAGTTCCAGAGAGTGGGGGCAGCGATGGCAAAGGCTCTGTCCCCCAAGGTGACAGAGCCTTTGCTCTCATGATTGGGTCTCTCTGCATGGGGGAGTTCAAACTGCAAAAAACTAAAACACTGTGACGACTGAGTGAAATCAGTGTTCTTAAAGCTCAGTGAGGAGTTTTTTACTTGTTCTGAAAATGACTGAAATTAATACTTATGGTTCTATATGAACTACTAAAGCAAAAAAGACTTTTAAAAAGAAGATTTATTGCTTGGAAATAGTTAAATAATGTTTGAAACCACTGGTGGGGGGTAGGTGCCAGTTGAAGTGATTAACAAAATGCTGCATTAAGTCTTTTTTTTTTACATTTTCCACAGCAAAGACACTCAGTGTGTGAACATCAGAAGTAAATGGGATGAGTATTTGTCATAATTTTGTACAGAATATGATAAACCAGGTGATCAGAGGTACTGCTTTGTCCACAGGGGGCACCATATTCAACACAAACGTAGAGTTCCTCATAGGAGCTTTAAAGCTTCTAGTGGTGTACTACCTTGGAGCTTCAGGGTTAAACTGGGGTCCAAAGAAGCTTCAGAACATTTGTGGTAGTGAGCCCAAAATCCCTGGTGGTGTCCTTGAGGTTATATAAAGGTTAAATAAGTCAATCAATAAAGAAGTAATCATAGAAATAAAGCTTATGCAGTACTCAATGCTTCACACGACATCCATCTACACAGGGGTGAATTAGGGTAATGTGGAGTGAGCACATTAATACTAAACTGCTTCGACCAGGTGTCCATGGAAACCCCTTATTTAGCAGGCCGTCAGCAGGGTTTGTCGGTGTGTGAATCTAGTGATGGTGATGCTTTCTGTTCATCCTTTTGCTTTGGTTAGAGGATATAAAGAAGCAAAACTGTGTTGGCAACAGCTCCAGTAACAGGTTATTAGCCCACAGAAACCTGTAATAACAATAATTACAAGTCTAATTGTTAGAGAGCTGCCACCAGATGCATTTTGTTCTGCTGTGTGACACCTCTAATTAAAGTCAAATAATCTGCTGGATAGATACAAGCCTTGTGTGAAAACTTGCGCTACAATGGCATCAGCCTTTTTCTCATTATTTCTTCAAATACTGCTTATTCTGTGTTTTTTATTAGGTTTATGCAATAAGTTACTTATTGAACACTCTTTTGTCCAAGGTGTTGATTTTTCCCAACCTTTATTCCACATTCAGAAAGCATATTTGCACTTTTTTGTTGGAGATAATGTATGTATGACAAAAGAGAAAAACTGCATGTCATTGTGCAACCCTGTATTGTATAATATGACAGAGCCCTGACCCTGACTGTAAGAAATGCCTAAGAAAACAGGATTAACAGCTGTCTCTTTCTCCTCTCCCACCTCCACACTCATCTCCCTCTGTGTAACCACTGCTGTGTCTGTGTCTCATATCCCAGGCATGCATCTGTATTCCTGGAAAGGGAACCCCAGCGCATCGGCAGTGTTTATAAGAAGGCGATGTTCCGGCAGTATACAGATGCCACGTATAGTCGCCTGAGTCCCCGGCCGGCCTGGCTGGGCTTCCTGGGGCCCATACTGCGTGCAGAGGTTGATGATGTTATTGTGGTGCACCTGAAGAACTCTGCGTCCAGGAACTACTCCATGCATCCCCATGGAGTTTTCTATGAGAAGGATACAGAGGGTGATGATATGTTTGTACTGTATGTGCAGTTATCAAAAATAGACATGGCTTGTTTGTCCTAGAAAAAGCGTTTAAATTATCTTTAGAGAACAATGCCGTTCAAGAACCATCATCCAGATATTTGCCTCATTGGACAGATCTCAACGATTTGTCAAACCTCAGAGGATCAAGACACTTTGAGCACACGGACTAAGTTATCTAACGCAGTCAGTGTCCTAATATTCAGAAACCTCATTCAGCCGAATGAATCAAATTTATTCTGTCTGATATTTTTTCACCCAAAACCTCTCCCTTTGTGTCATGCTTCTTTAAATATGTGGCACCTTTGTATTCACTCCTTTGCTTCAGGGCCAGATGATCTCAGATGACAAGATAGACTAAATTGAAAAAAGGACAAGAAATTTGGTACAGGCTGAAAGAGTCCAATTGTGTTATTCAAACCCCCTCTGTCTGATATGTCTCTTGAGTATTGGGGACTTAGTAGTTCTTTGTTACACAAGAAGCCCCCTCCCCCACTCACCCTGCCATCAGGGATTTCCTGAACCTCATGGGAACTGAAACTGAAACTAAAATCCTCATCCACAGTTCTTCTTTAGATGAAGTTAAGCTTTATCAAATGAGTCCAGTAGAAGTGGGTGTTTGAATAGCTTTACATAAACAGTGTCCAATGCAGGAAGGGAGAGGATGGTGTGAAAGAGGTGGAAAGGGTAGAGGGAAGTGGTTTCAACACATGAGGACAAAATAAAAGAAGAAGAAAGTCAGCCAAAGTATGACCTGTGGCTGGCAAAAAGTAGTGCAGATGTCAAGGAAGTATTGTTGAGTCATTTATGTGTTTATAGATCACACACTGTTGCACACGTGGAGGCTGAAAGCTTAACAGAGATAAGAATTTGACCCAGATCTCTTCTGCCCCTACTTAGGAATGTAATTACAAAACTTCTAAATTAAAGAAACATTCTACGGATAATAAGCCTTACAGATAATTAATCATTCATTTAAAATATATGGCCAAAATGAACGTTTGAGGATTGTAGCATTAAGGCCAAGTTAATGATTTCATCAGGTTCAAGCACACAGTCTAAGTAGCTATGTTAACTTGAAGGTGCTGAGTGTATTGTAAGCAGCATTCAACAAAATAGACTATAGGTAGAAATGGAATATAATATTTGTAAGTATGTTTAAATTAGTGTTTAATCACTTGTATAAAAAAATAGGAGTGGGAACCCTCCCATGGAGGCCGCCATCTTCCAACCCATGCTTTTACAGAAGGACAGATCAGACAAACTAGTGACTTACTTTTTGTATTTCATGAGTGGCCTTGCAAAATGCATAAATCGGAAGACTACAACAAAGAAGAGAGTGGTTGTTGTGCGCAAAAGAATATTGATTGATGGTAAAACATTAACAAATGGAGGCTCTTACTCATTATGCGTCACTTCTTGCCCTTGAAGTCCTCACCAACAAGAAGGGTGGGCTAGGAGCGTTTCAACCTAGAATCTGACCGCAACAAAATGCTAAATATTCCACTTTCTACTTACTGTACCTTTAAGAGGAACAGAAGGATCTCAGTATGAACATCTTGTATATTTCTTCCAGGGGCGCTCTATCCAGATGGGACATCACCGAAGTTGAAGAGGGACGACTCTGTTCCTCCAGGAGGCAGCTACACTTACCGCTGGGAGGTCAGACCAGAATTTGCTCCCACAGATGGAGATGCCAATTGCCTGACCTGGGTCTACCACTCACATGTGGACGCACCCATGGATATTGCTGCAGGACTTATCGGGGCTCTGCTCACCTGCAAGAAAGGTATGTTGGGTTGCTAATGTACGCATTAATTGTGTTCCAAGTCAAGTTTTATCAAATGAGTCAACATAAAGTGATACTTTTCTGTTTCTTTAACTCCACACTCTTACTTTTCCTTCACCATATCAACATCCTGAATAAATTTGACTCACGTTTCAGGATGTCGTTCCATAATGATTGCCAATTCCAATGTTTTCTTGCTTGATGTTACTGAACTTCAGTGCTGCATTTGGCTCTCATGATCATAAGCTGAACATCTTGAGCAGGTGGTTGGTGATAGTGTCACTGCCCAGAGATAGTTCTTGTTCTAACTTAAGCTCCTCCGGATGATCTCTTGGCACTTCCTGGATCATTTCAGGACATCCAGGCTCTGATGATTCCAGGAATTATCTTTCACATAGACTTTACAGGAGGAGATGGTCAGTGTCGATCTCACAGTGAGAAAATATTTAAGTGTAGATAAGGGAAGGAGTGCTTAGTGAAGCATGCAGGGAGGACACCATCTCATCCTGACTTAACATTTTACTGCCAGGAAAGAGACTGCGTAATGTCAGGGTGAGCAGATTTGGCCATCTGGGTAACACATGCAGCCCACCAGGATAATGTCAAGAAGTTTTTAGGAGTGCGATGCATGTGTGAAATGGCTTTAGTGACAGAACATTCTCAGTACACATATTTTACCTCCTCTCCAGCTAATTTATCCTATGGAGTCTCACAAGGCTCCATCCTAGGCCCCATTCTCGTCTCACTCTCCATGCTGTCATTGGATTATATCATTCAAGAGCACAACATCTGCTTCAACTGTGACACAAATGACACTAAAAAACAAGCAATTTGACTGACAAAAATAACGTAGAATCATGTGAAAGCAGTGGTTAAAGCCAGTTTATTTTAGTTTTGAAGCATATTCGAAATTAAAGCCTTGTATCTCATCCGGTCATATAGAGAAATTCCCATGCTTTTATCTCTTGTTATTGTATCTCAATGACTGAGTGATTTGAAACTGCCTGCTAGAAAAAAATCCCCCCCCCCCCCCCCCCCGTTTCAAGGAAGGGAGCATATCAGCATAAAGCAGACCTCCTGAGCCCTCACCCAACCTCCAGGCCCCTAGGATCATCTGACATGGGCCTCCTGGTAGTCCCTTGCTCCAATCTTAAACTTACAGATGGTTTAGAAGAGTGAGCTAGACTGCCAGCTGATATATATTTTTACAGATAATAAAGGTTTGCAGTGTTGACACTGTTTTACAGAGCAGTCTTAGAAAGTATCATAATATGTGCTGCTTGTGTCCATCAAGATACTCAATAACAGGCAAGGTAGGATAATGAGAATGGGGTTTGTGCAGTGAGTCAATATGCCAGTGTTATCAAAGGGTGTGTTTGTGCAGCCTATCTAAAAGCTGCTGTGTTGTTTTGTGTTACAGATTTTTTTTTTCCGGCACTTCAGGACAAGACAAACAAAAATATTTATCTAAGGAGACACACAAGTGTAACTTTCACAACAGCCAAGCCTCAAAAAATCAGCATCAATAAAAATGTGTGACAGAAAGCTTCAAGAGAAAAACAATGAGAATGGGAAACTATCAGAGGGATAACATATTGTAGATTCACAAACCCATCTGACAAATCACGAATCCAATGCATCCTGAGATGGACTGAAAACGTTTCAACATAAATGTTCCCTTGAAGGTGTTTCACCAAATTAATATGTGTCATTTTAATCTCTGTTTATCATGTTTTATCTTTCTCTATGGGTGCAGGGATCTTGAAAGAGACGAATGATCCAGTCCCTGGTCAGACAAAGCCGGGTTCTGTCGTAGATTCAGCCAGATATGATGTGGACCAGGACGTTTTCTTGATGTTCACTGTGGTGGATGAAAATCTGAGCTGGTATCTGGAGGATAACATTCAGACGTGCAGTGATCCCGGTGGGGTGGACCCAGAAGACCCAGACTTTAAGGAATCAAACCTAATGCATGGTGAGAGAGAAGTCTCACAAAGTCAAATGTGTCACTCACTGTGAATATTTGTTGTAAATAAAGGCTGTTTCTTCAGCATTTTATCAATCCCCTGGTTCTAACCCTTCCCTCAAAGTGGTTCTAGGCCTTAAAATAATAATACCAAAAAGAAACTATCGAGAGGTATCGGTTACAAATTAAACAAAGAGCTTATCCGACGCTCAAAAATCATCGTATTTACTTGGAGATTCTGTGTGTATGTGAAACTTTTAAAAGGGATTATAGAATTTAAAAAATGACTTTGTTAAATTGGTTGATAATAGCACTGTCTTAAATTTTAAATGTATCACATAATCAAAAAGAACTGTTATTCACACCCCCATGAAGGTAATTATGAGTTACTTCAAATAACTTAATCCTGAAACAAACAAAGGTGTACTGGATAAAAGTGCACTGCACTTCCTTTCCTCTAAGCTCTGTCTGTGTTTTTCTCTGTGTGACAGCAATAAATGGGTACATGTTTGGTAACCTGCCCGGGATTGAGTTATGCCAGCACCGTGCTGTGGCCTGGCATTTGTTTGGCATGGGGAACGAAGTGGACATTCACTCTGCCTTCTTCCATGGGAACACGCTCCTGGACCGAGGCCATCGCACCGACGTCCTCAGCCTGTTCCCCGCCACGTTTGCCACGGCTGAGATGGTCCCCAAGGCAGCAGGAAAGTGGCTGCTGGCGTGCCAGGTTAATGACCACCTGCAGGGTAGGGCACCTGACCTTTCACCTCTGTGTGACCTTTGACCTCTCTGCTCTGAGACTTGTACAGAGTTGCTGACGAGAAAGAATGCATTTTTTTGTGAAGTACTGTCAAAGCATGATGTTAGAGTGGCCTGTTTTTGACTCTGTACATGCCAGGTCTTGTATTCTAAAGCAGTTCAAAGTCCCGTTAGCATAGAACTAATTGACACACACTTGCTCAGCAGATTACAAATAATGTTGACATGTGAGAAAAACCCTTACATTGTGTTAAAGAAGTCTCTCCACAAAGGCCTTTGAAAATATACTTACTGTACAAATAAAACTTATACAACTTTGAGTTTTACAGGTTATGTGTCCTGTCAGAGTGAACACCAAAAAGAGAAAGATAAGAAGTAAAAGGAATTTCCTGAACCTGAGATTTTTATAGACCAATTAATCTGACCCTTTAGACTCCTGACAGAGGTTGTCAGGATTTTCTAAGGCTCTGAAGGTCATGTTTCACTATGAGCTTACACTTTGTACATGTCATGTAAAGGCTGTGTCTGTCTCTTTTCCAGCTGGGATGCAGGCCTTTTATGAAGTGAAGTCATGCGACAGTGAGGCCAGCTCCACAGAGACGGGCGGTGGTGTTGTGAGGAATTACTACCTGGCAGCAGAAAAAGACATGTGGAACTACGCTCCCTCAGGGAAGGATCTGATAGCTAATGTATCCCTAACTGAGGTTGACAGGTGGGCAGAAACATTATCAGATTGTAAGTGATGAAGTACTGCATCAATTAGAGGTTACAGGGAGGATGACAGGGAGGAGCGTTTAAGCATTCTTGGTGAAATGTTGGTCAAAACTCTGCTGAATTAGGTGGGCCCACATGGTTTCATAACAGCTCTCTCCTTACTGGAGGTTATCAGGGGTCAGGTCAGGTGGTTCTGTCCAAATGTAGCCAAAAAAAGAAGGCAGAGTTATGACCTCATGTAGTTGTTGCCAAACAGTTGTGATTTCTGAATTAACAAGATAATTATCTCAGAGTCACGAGAAAAGTTTTTCTGAATAAAAATAATTGGATCTGTTTTTCTGAATAAACGAGATGACCAGCACCTCAGTTGCACTCTGTGAGGTATTTGTATTTTGAGCAATTGTGTGATTGTCTCTTGAGTCATCACGTAGCCAGCTTGAATGCATTTCAGATGCATCGTTTTATATCAATGAAGCATGACGTATCTGCTCAGCTGATCCTGGAGAGATTCTGCAACGTCAAGCAGATCAGGACTGACCTTGCGTCTAAACACCTGCAAAGTCCTGACAATACCATCTATGTTACTTATAGACAGTAGTATCTCCCAATGTCTTAAATCCAGAGTAAATAAAACTGGATGAACAACCGGGACATGTTTAGGCTACTTCCTTGTGTTGCCTTGAGGTGCTGTTGGGATTTTACTGTAGCGGTATGTCGATAATTCAGAAAAACAGAGCAGATTTCCCCCCCCCCCCCCCATGTGGATCCAAAATGCTTCCGTGATTGAACAAGGTAAAAAAAAAAAAAAGTCTGCATGTTTTAGTTGAATGAGTTTAAGAGGCATTATAAACCAGTTGCATGACAACTGCAACACAGTTATTTCAACTATTGTGAAACTATTCAGTAACCATAACCACACAACTCACATAAAAACAAAACAGAAAGACAATCAACTCTTAAAACAGCCTGTATTAAAATCAGACAAAGTGATTGGACAGAATACAAATATGTAAGGGATGATGTATAGTGAGCAAGTGGGTGAGACAAAGAAGCACGATTCTATGATTTAGAAATGATTTATTAATACAGCTTAAAATAATATTCCCTCTAATTCCACTATTGGTAACATTTTCATGGCAACAGATTCTTATCAGTCAGTCAAATATTTGCTCGCTTATTTGTTGTAATTCACATCAAACTGAACATTGAACACTGAACATCATCAGACAGGGTGAACAGGACAGGGAGATTTATGCTGACATGTCTGTCCTCATTTAGCTCTCCTCCTTCTTGGAGCTTTGCTTGTGACACACCTTTTAAACAGAAATGACTCAAATTTCACAACAACCTGATATGACGTGTGATCAGGTTGTTCTTGGCTTCAACTTTGCTACTGAGAATTGATTACCAGTGAGGTTCTGACCAATCAGGATCCAGTATTTAACACAGCCGGGTGATTGATAAAAAAGGACAATATCAACAACATGAACAGTAAAGATCCGAGAATATCTGACTTCATACAGAAATGGAAATTCCTACCAAGTGGAAATTTGCAGAAGTGCTCTTGTCATTACACAGATGATTTACACTTGAAAGAAACAAGACATGGAGTCTTTAGTCTTCTGCAATGGTACCCTAAAACATCAACCTATGGGCAAAAGCTCAAGCTCACTCTGAAGTGGATGAGTCTGGCAATCCAGTACAGGAATAGCACTCCAAAGAACCTGTCTTTTATAAATGGCCAGAAGCCCAGGCTGACACCTAACTGAGGTATTACCGCTGAGTCTCATAAGACTCCCAAATCCATTCTTCATGTCCCTGTTTAGGTTTTCAAACAAGCTTGAAAGAGAAAAGTCAAAGTCAAACCCATATCAGATGGACACATTTTGCATTTAAAGAATACATCCCTAGAAGTTTGAGAAAGGCGGTGAGGGAGCTTAATGAACTCTAAAGATCATCGCAGGTTTATTTAAGAGGGAACTATCCCTTTAAGGCTTGTAAAAACCTTTGAATGATATTTTGTTTCTCTCTGTGTGTGCTTGTGTGTGTGTGAGGACAGACCTCGGGACACGGCTGGTTAAATGCCGTTCCTGTGGTGAGGCACTTTTGTGGTGTCTAGAGTAAACGTGTGGATGGTGTTGCAGTGACTCAGTTGTTATTGTGTCTTTGTTATTGTTGCCTGCTCTGACACAGTGAGGCCTGGCTGACTAGCTGCCTATTTGCTCTGTTTACTTTTTCCTGTAGTAAAAAATTACACACTGCATGCTTCATCCAGGACACAGACAGTAAACTGCAACCCAGTCATCCTTTTTTCTTCTCCTTCACTCACAGCATCCTCTGCTTTATATCTTCCTTTCCCCTTCCTCTCACAGTGCATCAGAGATCTTCTTCGGTAAAGAGGGGGGAAGGATCGGAGGAATCTACCACAAAGTCATATACAGAGAGTACACAGACAACACCTTCACCACCTTAAAACCAAAGGATTCACATTTGGGAATCTTAGGTATGGAGAAATAAATGATCGCACTAAATTCCCATCATTTACTCTTTGTTTGTTTAGAACATTCTCTTTTAATTGGTCCAGGTCCGGTCTTGAGGGCAGAGGAAGGAGACACCCTCCAAGTGACGTTCAAGAATTTAGCAGATAGGAACTACAGCATCCAGCCTCACGGCCTGCACTATGACAAACGCTTCCAGGGGAGCAGCTACGAGGATGGTGAGGGAGCAGACACACACAAAGCTCATTCAAATAAACAGAAGCTGTAGCAAATGCCGGAATACTTAAATTTTTGTGCTCATAAGTTTACATACCCTGGCAGAATTTATGATTTCTTAGGTAGTTTTTGTTGTCATTATGATATAAAAAGAGTAAACACAGTTGTTTGATAATAAATGGCTTCACCCAACCTCTAACCATGATTGAAAAAAATGTTTTTCTCTTATCATTCATATTCTCTGAAAAATGGCCAAAAAAATCACAAATTCTGCCAAGGTATGAAAACTTATGAGCACAACTGTATACTATTGCCTGAATCTTTCTTTAAAACTGAAGGAAATATTTCTGCCCGTGTCTCTACTTATTCAACCTTTTTTTTTAAAGTGATATATTTTGGGGCATTTCGCCTTTAAAGGATAGGAGAGTTAAAGAGAGACAGGAAATGCGGGGAGCAGAGATTGGAGGAACATGCAGCAGAGGTTGAGGCTGGAAGTTGAACCTGCAACCGCTGCAACGAGCACTATAGCTTCTGTATATGGGGCAAGCACTTAGACTGCTTTGTCCACGGCACCCCTAACCTCTTTTAGTTAGAGCACAAACCCCAAAGTTCGAACAGTAGTTATCTACCTTTAATATATGTGACTTGAATACATTATTATACATAGTTTGAAAAAAAGAAGTCAGAAATAAACAGTAAAATGCTTTATAGACCTGAGCTTCAAAAAACACAACATGCAACCTGGAGGGAGAGGGCTACTGTTAACCACAAATTATTTTTATGCTATCTCAAGTTGAGGGCAAAATTAAGCACATGTGATTATTAAATACAACCTTGGAAAAAGGTGCAACATGGAGGTAAAATAAAGGAAGAAATGACATGGTCAACATGTGAATACAGATTATATGTGATACTATTTTTTTCAAACGCTAACATTTTTAGATACGAGAACCAAATTTCTCCATGTGTATTACTGAAACACGCATGCATCCATTTTTACAAACCACGATGGGGTTTGTATCTCTCAATCAACTGTTTGTAAATGTAAATAACTACAACTGCTGAATAATAATAATACAAATAATTTATAGGACTTATATAGCGCTTTTCTAGTTACTCAAAGACGCTTTGCATGAAATAAAAATAAAAACAAAATGCAAAAAATCGGCAATGGGGAGGGAGTAGAGGTCCCATATTGTAGGCTTTTTTGAAGTGGTAGGTTATGAGTTGATTTTTAAATGAGGAAAGAGAGTCAGAGTTGCAGATGTTTGGTGGGAGGGAGCTCCAGAGAGTTGGGAAAGCGATGGCAAAGGCTTAGTCCTCCAAGGTGCGGTGCTACAGTATATGGTGGTGCAAATACATGCTTTGTATTAGTGGCACTAAAGAGGCAAGCAACAGGATTTCATCTGTTAAGAAATTAGCTTGATTTGTCATTTGAGAATATTCATCAACATAAAAAACAAACAATTGCAGCAACAGATAAAGTTACTTAAACATATCGTGCACACTGAACATAAAGACTGGAATCAAGCACATTTAAGGGAGGTGAAAAATGTCTTCAAGTCTTTGAGTTTTTTGTGTGTAATGCTGTGTAGGTGTCAACAAGCCAGGCTCCCACGTGGCTCCGGGGCAGACATTCACCTACACCTGGCAGGTGCTAGAAGGTCCATCCTCTTCTGATTCTCCCTGCATCCCCTACCTGTACTACTCCGCCACTGATCCTGCCAAAGACACCAACTCAGGATTAGTGGGACCTCTGCTCGTGTGCAAGAAAGGAGCGCTAGGGGAGAACGGAACCCAGGTGATGCGAGATCTGTCTGTCTGTCTCATACAGAGAGTTGTATTTTCAGAAGCTTTGATACTAAGTGTTAGTACTTTTTTAGGTCAGATTCTCATGCTTCAATGCTTAAAATGATCTACTACATTTTAGATATAGTGTTAAATGTAGTTGACTGTTATTGTGTGTGCTCTGTTTTATCAGAAAGGCGTGGATAAAGAGTTCTTCCTCTTGTTTTCTGTCATGGATGAAAACTCAAGTTGGTATTTGGAGGAGAATATCCTTGATTCTGGAGGCAACCCGAATTATGAAGACTTTGAGGAGAGCAATATGATGCATGGTAAACATTCAATGTGTATTCTTACCACATATGTAATTTAATTAGTATAACGTCGCACTGGTAATGATTTGAATGCCATGTTGGATAGTTTTATTTATTTTGTTCTTCCTCTCTCCTTTCAGCTGTAAACGGGCTGATGTATGGGAACCTTCCTGGACTGGAGATGTGTGCCGGGGACACAGTTCAGTGGTACACATTTGGCCTGGGCACAGAGGTGGACATCCATGGTGTTTATTTTGAAGGCAACACTTTCAAGAAGCAGAGCACAACACGGGACACTGTCAGTCTGTTCCCTCACACCACTGCTGCTGTCACCATGCAGCCAAACACTAACGGTCAGTCACATAAACACACACAAACACACAAACACACACACACACACACACACACACACACACACACACACACACACACACACACACACACACACACACACACACACAAACACAAGAAAAAACAAACACAACACTTCAGGTTCATGCTAGATTACATTCTATGAACTCTTCCTGTAGCATGTGCACTGCTCCCAACAATGGATAATAGGAATCATCCCTAAGTACAAGAGAAACAGGAAATGTCATAACAGTCGAGATATGATTTATCGTTTTCAGTTTCCTGTGAAACGTTTGAGGACTTTATCCGGGAAACATTAAAGGACATTTCCAAAATAAATCAGGAGGGATTAGGTTGGGGCCTTTAATCTGCAGTTCTATGCTACTTCATGAGGGTATCCTCTGTGTTATCTTGAATTAGATTGAGTTAACTTTTGAGATTTAAAGCATTAGAACAATATTTTTTTCTCTAAAGCATTAACATGCAGTCTGTAGCAGCAGCATACCTAGGCAGAAGAGAACACACTTCAAAACACTGTAGGCGTGTCGTAGTCGAGGGTGTGTCTGTTTGGGTTAATGGAATTTCCTTTTCACATTTGGCAGTCATAGATCCACATACAAATTCAGATATAAGGTATTCATGCTTCATTGTGCTATTGTAAGGACATTTATACTTTAAACGCCAAAGAGCAACCAGGAAGAGGTGGTGAGTCACAATGAATCTTTGAGAAAGTCTTTAAAAATCCCCCCACACATGTTAAAAGGTATACAAATAATTGTTCTACTCAATAAATAAATACACACTCAGATCTGGCGATTTTGGGCCCCATGAAAAAATATCACATTGGGCCCTATATATGTCTTGTAATATACCATGTATAATAACATCATAATCAAAGTTACAACAGTCATTAAAAATGAATGCACAACAGAAAAGAGCAGCACTGAATCATGCAGAATAATGGAGCTATAATGCTGTTCTGTATCAGCAACGCTAGGTTTGATATTTTATTGTGTTCAAGTTTATTAATTAAAATTAGTTTCCTTATCTATGACAGAACTCTTCACCTATGTCATTCTGCACATTGGATGCAAAACATTAAGGTGGGAAAACATGAGGCATAGCACCTTTATTTGAGTGTGAAACTGTTCTGACCGCATAGATGATAATGAAGGAGGGAAAATTTGTAGTCTGCATGTGTTCCAACAACATGCAGTAACCAATTTTGCCAGACATTTGCAACACACCGCAAAAAAACAAGTGTGAGTAACTCAGAAGAAACATTGGAACCAGATCTACTTTTTAAAACAAGCAAAAGTGACGTAAGTTATCATGACAGTACACAGCGTCACATGATGTCCAACAAACAGTATGTCCCTTCAAAATGGGAGCTAATTATCAGTACAAACTGTGTCCGTGATAAAAAATAAAATGTATTCAGCAACAGTACAAAATCCTAAAAACACATCCTCTCAAATCCAAATCCTCAAACTCTCCCCCTCCACCTGACAGGTGTGCTTGAGGTGAGCTGCAGAGTAACGGACCACTACTCAGCCGGCATGAGACAGCAGTACAAAGTGAACAAGTGCTCGCAACGACAAGTGAAGACCACACACAAACGTCCGACTAAGACTGTGGAGTATTTTATCAGTGCTGAAGAAATCGAGTGGGACTATTCACCTGAAAGGGACTGGGAGCTGGAGAAACACCACGCCACATTAGAAGACAGGTGTGTGACGAGAGTAATTACAGGATGATGCATTTCAGTGCTCTGTGATTAGTGGGAAAAGTTATTACTGTTTGTTAATGGAAGCAAATTATCACATGTCTCCCAGTCCAGGCAGCATATTTGTGGCGAAAGGGAAAAACAGAATTGGCTCGCGCTACAAGAAGGTGGTTTACAGAGAATACACTGATGACACCTTCAGAGTCCAGAAGGAACGACAACTCAGCCAACAACACCTCGGAGTGATCGGTGAGAAGAGCTGCTTTTTTTTTAGCTGTTTTTAAAAGAAGAGAAGAAAGGGACTGATTATGATGTGTGTTTTTCCTCCTTTTCCCTGCAGGTCCGATAATCAAAGCAGAGGTTGGAGAGCAGATTTTGATCATGTTCAAGAACAAAGCCAGCCGGCCTTATTCGATAAGCGCACATGGAGTTCAGTCTAGTGGCACACATGTTCCTGTCAAACCTGGTGAGAAACTAATCAGTTAAAATTAACAGGCATGTCCTTTCGTCTTTTCTTTTTTAAGAGCATTTGTATTGAAATATGTTGTATTTTTTTTCCCTCAGGCTTCTTGGTGGAGTTGACATGGGATATTCCTAAAAGCTCTGGTCCGGGGGTCACTGATCCAAACTGCATCTCTTACGCCTACTACTCCAATGTGGACTTCATTAAGGTACATGATAAAATTATCATCGATAACCTCGTGATGTGCACTGTCAAAATTTGGTTGACAACAGGGTGAAATTAGCTTTGAATAGCCAAGATCTCAACCAGTTTTCTACCGCCTACATTAAGGTAAAGACGTCAGCATGTCTGAAAATGCATCTTTGTTTTGTCATTTTATAGATTGTTTGCTTCTGTGGGAAAGAATACGAATGATAATTACAGCTGCATTTCAAGTCATTTTACAGCTGTACTTTAAAGCTGGGGTTGGTAATCAGATTTAGATACACTTTTTGTCATACTGGTTAAAATGATCTTTATGTCCTGATGGCAATCAATACATAATGTGTTCCTAAAAAAGAGTGAAAAAAAAACTGCTATCTACAGCCGGAGTAAACCTGGGAAAATACCAACCAATCACCGTTTTTTGGCTCCCCAAATTTTAAACCAATCAAATCCCGTCCAGCCGATCTGCCCGCCTCCTGCGCGTACATTTCTCCCCGGCGTGCACTCCTCCGAGTCCCCCGTCTCCTGCCTCTACTTCCCCTGACTCTATTTACTGCCCCTCTCGCTCGTCCTCGGGCCTGTCCCCTCTGACCTGATGAGGTGCTTTGCTCAGGACTGTAGTCCGGATCAGAGTCTAAAAAGCTCTCACCAACAAGCAGAATAATTAATGACGTTCAGTAAGTCCTACAGAAAATATATATTTATTGTAGCGTCCGTCCGGACGCTGTAGTGATGACGAGCCGATTCGTGAACACATTGATCTTTAATAACCGGTCACTGTCGGCCACGATCACACCAACCAACAAAACAACAATCAATGTTTGAATGAATGAAAAACTTCTCCTCTCCTCTCTCCCACTCACACACTCTACACCTCTCCTGATGCCTTCACTGACCGTCAACACTGTTGGAATTAAGAACATCTACACTGAACATGTTTAACAAACAGTAGAGCTGTTACAGTTTTATATGTATTATAACTTTTCTCCTGTTATCGTGTCACCAGTACAACTGGATAATGCTAGCATGATAGTTGTGAGTACTAACAGCAGCCATGTTTGTTTGTATTTTTAACTTTCACTATGAGAATGTTTTGGTGAGGACCGGTTTTGAATCAGTCACGGTCATATGGTCGAGAATCAGCGGCACTCGTGCATGTGAGCGGGGGGGGCGTTGTTTTGGAGGAGCTCCGAGGGAGGAGGGGAGGGGTTAGACGGAGTCATGAAGAAAAGCTACATTCAAATTCATGCTGGTTTTCCGAGACTACCAACCCTAGCTTTAAATCCTGTCCATTGAAAGACAGAATTTCTGCATCTATTATTTTTTTTATAAAAAATTCTGGGGCGCCTTTAGCCTAGCAGTCTAAGCATGCACCCCATGTACAGACGCTACAGTCCTTGTTGCAGTGGTCAAAGGTTCGACTCCCGGCCTCTACCATTACCTGCATGTCTTCCCCCACTCTCTTATCCCTAAATTTCCTGTCTCTCTCCAGCTTTCCAATCCAGTAAAGGCAAAAATACCCAAAAACATTACTTCAAACAAAAAAAAATCACAAACACGGGGCAATGATGTTAACAAGACATTTCAGAGTTATTATAGAGGGAGACGTTTAAACTTTCCTTACAAAAGAAGGAAAACAAGACAGTGCATGCTCTGGCATTTGGGCTGTCACGCTCCTATGCTATGAGGGTAGAGAGATCTCTGCATGCTGATGTAGATGATTGATACCTGGGATTGTGGGGTTGTGATGCTGATTAAACTCACTGGCTTGTGCATCTGAGGGATCAAGGATTGAAGGATCAGGTCAATTTTCTGTTTTCTGTTTTGTTTTTTTTCAGTGGTGACTTTGATACATTTTAATAATAGCATTTTAGATGAGATGCAACTTAAAAGTGGCTGTAAATGCCTGATGGATCCTGTGACAGAGGCCAATTTCCCATTTAAATCTGGTCTAGTCAGACGTTTATTCAGCGTCTATGATAAGTCAATGAAGAAATCTTCACTTAAGAACCAGTTTTCAGTGTTTTTTTCAACGGTGGCCATGGGTATCTTTTAGATTTAAATTTGTCTTTTTTTTCGGGAGAATGTGCTCTGGGTTCATTTAAATAGAACCTGAATTAAAAACAATGTATAAAGCAATGAAACAATCAGAGATAAAGATCGCAACACTACAGAAAACCAAACAAGGTGCAAACAAAGACAGGCAATATGAAGGCCAAGTTAAAGCAAAGTTAAAGGAAAACACATAAAAAGATGAAAAACAGATTCAAAGATGAAGAAGGAATATAAAATACTGAAAATAAAAGTAAGGTGGCGCTGGTTAACCTGTGGGTTTAGGCACAGATCCCTTATACAGAGGCTTTAAGATAAGATAAGATATTACTTAATTGATCCCCAGGGGGGAAATTCAGTTGTTGCAGCATCCTAGACATGTGTACAAGCAAGAATATGTTGAAATAAGTAAAAATAAAAATAGATCAATAAAGAGAATACAAATTCAAGATGTATACAAATGTTACAAATGAATTAAAAAGTGCTGTTGTTGCAGTGGTCACTGGTTTGACTTCTGGACACAACCCTTTGCCTAACCAAAATGCACATGTTGTCAGTTCACAGCATCTTCATGTAAACGCAGGTCTATAGAGAAAGCTTTTAAGATTCTTCAAGCCATACCTCCTGAGGTTGTTCCTGATGGCAAAAGCATGAACACCTCCATATTAAAAACTCAAAATTGATTAAAATCATCTGAGGATTTGAATCTGCAGACTGGGGACCTTTTTCGACTGCACCTTCCCCTTTCACACACACACATTCCTCAATGAGATGTCAGGCTCAGATACTGCAACAAACTTTGGGACAAACTTCCTTTTCCCACGCGGAAACAGGACGTTTTTGTGACGGAAGTTTCATGGCACACAAATAACAATAGGTTTCAGGTTTCAGTGCAAAAGACTCTTTTAAAAAAGACCCCACATTACAATAAAAAAAACACACTTCTATGCTCTTTTCACCCTGTTAATAAGCTTTTTAGTCTTCTCTTAAAACTCTTACATTCCAAACCTCACAAGGAGCCAAAGAAAGAGACCAGGACTCTGTTGATGTGACGTCAAAGCAACAGTCAGAGGAGGATGATATTTCACAGAGTTGAAGTAAAATCGTTGTGTAAGCTTTCATGTTTAAACAAAAGTAGAAGATTTACGCGTTTATGTTTATGTGCAGGATCTGTACAGTGGTCTCCTGGGGCCTCTGGTGGTCTGCAGGCCAGGGACTCTGCAGCGTGGTGTGGGGTCCGACAGACCGAGGGCTGACGTGGAAAATGAGTTCGCTCTGCTCTTTATGGTGCATGATGAAAACCAGTCCTGGTACCTCGAGGACAACATCAGAACGCACCTCGGCGTCGACCCTGAGACCTTCACGCCGGACGAGGACTTTGAGGAGAGTAACCTGATGCATGGTGAGAGATTAGAAGGAGGGATTAAGGTTGAACTGTCTTAGACGTGACAGAATTTTCCCATCAATGTGTGGGCAAACAGACAAAAATGTAAAACTGACTTTTCTTTGAATACTTTTAGACTTAGTTAATATAAATATCTATTTCATGGTGTGTCTGCATTTCTCTTTCTCTTCTTTCAAAGGGATCAATGGGAAGCTGTACGGTAACCTGCATGGACTGGTCATGACACAGGGCGAGAAAGTTGACTGGTATCTGCTCGGCATGGGAAACGAGGTGGACATGCACACCGTTCACTTCCACGCTGAGACTTTTACCTATAAGGTTAGTCACAGCTACAGCTTATTTTTTTGTTTGTTTGTTTGTTTGTTTGTTTGTTTGTTTTCATTAAAATAATACCAGATATACCATCCTCCTGCACCCTCATGGTGTAGAACTGCTGTGTTTGTCCTGAGGTGAACAATGAGATTCTGATGTTGACCTTGGCAAAACCTCTCACACAGGAAGTTTCTTGGCGCAGTTTCTTTACTCAGCGCTTATTTCCTCAGCTTTGTCCCCCTCTGATGTTCTTCATGTGTTTGTGTGTGCTTGCTGTGCATTTGTGTGGGTGTCAGACGGACCGCATTCACCGTGCAGATGTCTTTGACCTCTTCCCCGGGACTTTCCAGACTGTGGAGATGGTTGCAGGGAATCCGGGGACATGGTTACTCCACTGTCATGTGACAGATCACATCCATGCTGGCATGGAGACCACTTTCACTATCAAAGGTGTGTGAATAAGTTCATGACAGTTACATTCATAAGTTAAATATGTACGTACAATGAAGAGTATTTTTGATTTTTCTAACATCTCGCTTTTGTTGTTTTTGTCCAATCACAGAAAAGTCGTCAGGAGGTAAGATCTGGTTTCTTCATTGAACGATGCACAGATTATCAAAACACCTCACACTCACAACCTGAGCCACAAACTACTGTAGTGTTTCATTACTGTGTTAATGGGTATCACTTTCTTGCACTTAATGATTAAACACTATATAAACTGCACTCATTTTAAAGCCAGTTTAATGGAGCAGATTTGATGTACGACTGTACTGCCACCTTGTGTGAACCTGAGGTTTTAAGAGTAAGCTTGCTGGGGCGCCATTAGTGGTTTAGTGGTTTAAACACTCGCCTTATATACAGAGGCTTTAGTCCTCATCGCAGAGGTCGCAGGCTCGAATCCCGGCCTCAACCGTTTGCTGCACGTCTTCCCCCACTCTCTGCTCCCCACATTTCCTGTCTCTCTTCAGCTGTCCTATCAAATAATGGCAAAAAATCCCCCAAAAATATAACTTTTAAAAAGTTCCATTGACAGATAATAATAATAATAATAATAATAATAATAATAATAATAATAATAATAATAATAATAATAATAATAATAATGATAATAATAATAATAATAACAATAATAATAATAATAATAATAATAATAATAATAATAATAATAATAATAATAATAACAATAATAATAATAATAATAATAATAATAATAATAATAATAATAATAATAACAACAATAATAATAATAATAATGATAATAATAATAATAATAATAATAATAATAATAATAATAATAATAATAATGCATTTTATTTATAGGTGCCTTTCTTGACGCTCATGGTCACCTTACAACATTGAAAAAAACAGAGTTTAAATAACAAACAGTAATAAATTACAATTAAAAAAGTTTTAAAAGAATGGACAGTGGAGTTGTGGTCAGATGGAGTAAGCAAGTTTAAACAGATGAGTTTTGAGTTTGAATTTAAAATTTGGGAGTGAGTCAGTATTACGGAAGTCAGGTAAGAGAGAGTTCCAGAGCTGGGGAGCAGAGCGGCTGAAGGCTCTGCACCCCATGGTAACAAGGCGAGCAGGGGGGACAGTGAGATGGATGGAGGAGGAGGATCTGAGGGTGTGGACGGGTGTGGCAGTGTGGAGGAGGTCAGAGAGATATGGAGGGGCAAGGTTGTGTATAGATTTGAAGGTGAGGAGAAGTATTTTGTAGTTGATCCGGTATGTGATGGGGAGACAGTTGAGCTGTTGCAGGATGAGTGTGATGTGGTGGATGGAGGCGGTGCGTGTGATGATACAGGTGGCTGAGTTTTGAACCAGTTGTAGTTTATCGGGGGGGGTTTTTGTGGGGGAGGCCAAACAGAAGGGAGTTGCAATAGTCCAAGCGGGAGGTGACAAGGCTGTGAACAAGAATGGCAGTGGAGTGGGGAGTGAGTGAAGGACGGAGACGGTTAATATTGCATAGGTGGAAGTAGGCGGACCGGGTGATGTGGTTAATATGGGAGGTGAAGGAGAGGGTGCTGTCGCAGAGGCATTGCTACTTAAAATAAACATATAGTTCCTAAGAAAAATTACAAACAAATCACAACATATCATCTTCTCTCATGTAACTAAACACGTAACTGCACTTTTGCAAGTTTTATTCACAAATAGAAATCATGTTTGTTCAAAATCTCTGCTCATCTTTTTCAAATGTAGACTGTGTATTATTTAATTTGCAATAGTTTTAACTTTTAGACATGTGCTGCTCTCCATTTCTATATGTTTTGCCTGAAAATTAATCAGCAGATCTGTAACTTACTTTGGTTATTCAGGCCATCATGCCTTCACTGGTTTTTGTAATTTATAATTTTGTTCTTGCCATCTTTTATACGTTGGCAAAACAAAAATAATTTACTACAGTCAAATCTAATTTCAACAAAAATTAGTTTTGGTGTTCATTGTAATGGATGTGTTGCTACACTCTTGGGATTAGAGAAGGACCCAGAATGTTTCAATAGTGTACTCATAGTTGTTCATATCATATAGAAATTAATAGAAACTGACAGCTGCCTGGAACTGCAGACAAAAAAAACCACATTTCCAATACACAGCAGGGTGCATCCTAACTTGCTGTAATGTGTTACACGATTGATTTCTAGTTGAAAGACCAAACATGCATAAGCAATATTGATAAACCCGTGCAGTTTGGTCATGGTCACAGAAAACCTTTCACTGCTCCAATCTGGTTCAAATCAGGTCAGACAGCAGACAGCAGATATCACACTTTGCATGAGTTGAGTCATGGATGTGGAATGTTTTGTTGAATGTTATCTTTGTTTGCTCAGTTTGTAATATGTTTAGAAAAAAATCATTTAGTCAGGCTTTCCTTAAGAGCTGCAACAGCTGACAGATGTTCCACAATAGACACATATTTGACTACGATTTGCAAAAACGACTCAAGGTTCATGGGAATTGTACTTTTAGAAATTGGGGAGTTTTTTTCAACAACCAAAAAGGTAATTTACATGTATGTCACACTGAATGTATCATAAGTGTAGATAATTAAAGGGATAGATTTGTTATTAATCAGGTTTTTTATTGAGGTTTGACTATTTAACTCTAAATGTAAGATGTGTCATGCTAACCATACCCACCCTTTATTTCTGACTCTTTGTCCCTCAAGCTGCAGCAGCAGGAACTGAAGGCTGTATAAAGACCCTGCTGCTCTCACTGGCTCTCTGTCTGATGGCTGTAGGTGGACTGCACTGAAGAAGGGACTCTGACACTGCGCTGTACCTGTGTCACCACGACAGTGGTTATAAATGCACTTCAAAAATCCAGGGACAAAATCACTGTGGCATGGAGGTTATTTATGTACATATCAAGAAAAGTTCAGCTAAGACTAAGTATATTCTACAGAAGTACAATAATGTGGGAAGTTCAGAGTTTCTTTATTTTGTTAGGACAAGAGGAAGCATTTTATACATGTGTATGTCTCTATGTTGCCGTTTGCTGGCATGTTGCACTGTGTTTTAATGTTGTTTTGTTGCTTTTACAGAGCACAGCTTTACCAAATATTTGATCCCAGTCATGAATGTGCAATAAAAACATCTAACTCAATGGACAAAGTTAGTCTTTTTGGTCACCTGCTAGTCTCTCAAAGCACCACAAGGTGGCGTTAACTTGAAAACATGGTGTCCATAATAGAACCTCAAATCTTAATATGATACTGGAGCCTTATTTTCATCTGCATGGAGACTATCTATACTTAACTTAAAGTAGAACATCTTTAGTTCCATCTTTGTCAGAAAGAAAGAAAGAAAGAAAGAAAGAAAGAAAGAAAGAAAGAAAGAGAAAGAAAGAAAAAGGAAGAAAGAAGGAAGAAAGAGAAAGAAAGAAAAAGAAAGAAAGAAAGAAAGAAAGAAAGAAAGAAAGAAAGAAAGAAAGAAAGAAAGAAAGAAAGAAAGAAAGAAAGAAGACGACATGAAATAACATGCAAAACGCATCAGTGGGATGATAAGAACTCCAATGACATGTAAAGGGTACTTACCAAACATTAAAATAGAAATAATCTACTAAATCTCGCCTCAGAAAAGCAGATTTATGTATATTAAGAATCATGCAGTGATAAACTGAAGAAACCTCTTAGACATCTGTAGCTCCTACATGACGTGAGTTGCATGATCAGATCAATAGTCATGAGAAGGTGCAGGAAATAAACGTCATCTTGCTGATTAAACTTAATCGATGTCTGTGTTTGGAAATGGGGCTGGAAATCCCATTTCTGATTATCAAACAGTCTGATTGATTAATCGACGTTGGGTGGGTCAAATGGCCTATCAACACGGTTAAAAACTGACAGATTAAGAATGAATTTAAATTTCAAACAGGGTTGTTTTTCTTCCTTGTATCTGGCGTATTGATCACAGTTACAGCCCAAATTACCACATCAGTGTTTATGTAGATAGGATCACTGTTGGTCACTCAGTGGTCGATTTGCATGATGATTACAGTTTCATTGTGGGGAACTGCGAGAGGCAAACAATGACTGTAGTCTTTTCACAACCTGGTCTTGACTGTTAGAGAGGGAGAGAGCTATACGAAAAATCTTACTGTGAAAATTGTAATTAATTAAACTTTTTTTTTTCTTTTCTTTTTATTGAACATTAGACCATATACTCTACATACAGTTGGTACACAATGACTGAGTGTTTTTTCTATTTTCTTTTACAAATGCATTATCTTTAACTTAAACATGTCACTCGTAGACTTCCTCAGTCTTTTACTTTAAATCAAAATAAAGTGACCATACCTTTTCATGTGCACAAATAAAATGATGCCCAGGACATAGTGGTTATTTACATTCAGCCATGTATTTTAGCCAATTCGGCTTACAGAATTTCACTATGATACCAGTGTAGCGAATATAGTAAAAGGTCAAATGATAATTAAACTTTTTCACTCCACCAGGAATTAAAAACTCTTTATTTGAGACGAGACAATAAATCTGTTCTACTTTAAACACGCAACTAAAGGGGCAAAAGCCACCCATGACATGACTATGTAGATGTGGCACCGCGTCAATGTAGTATCAATATAAAGTCAGTGTAAAAACTGCAGGAATAAAACAAGTGCTGTGTCATTTTAGTAATGAGACATTTTCTTGTTCAGGAATTTTTGGACAGCTGGTTTCTTGGACCTTATCTGTCTGTGGAGGCCCAGACAAGTTCCTTTGTCTTTCATTAAGTGCGTGTGTGTATATGTGTGTGTGTGTGTGTGTGTGTGTGTGTGTGTGTGTGTGTGTGTATGTGTAGGTGTAGGTGTGTCTGTGTATGTGTAGCGCACCGGTAAACCCTGAACTCACCACAGCAGACATCAGTAAACAACAGTGAACATTTTGAGCAACAGCTGAAACAGGGGGTTCACTGCTCCAGTCTGCCTCCTGCTGTAATTGATCGGGACTATAACGCATCATTATCCTTATCTGCATGAATCCATCATGTTTTCCAACGAGGCTGTGTTCAGTTTGAATCATCCTTTCAACTCACTGAGGCAGTTTTACGCACCATGTGACAACAAATTGGATACAATCACATTATATATTAATATATTTTTCATTCCCATCAACTATTGACACAATATTTCTCACTAACTAAGTACAAAAGCTTATTGCTGATGCAGTTGTTACTATGGATATGTGCCATGACAAAGTGCTGATAGGCTGAGGTTCAGGAGTGATACAGCCATCGTTCGATAGGGGGCGTCACGTGAGGACGATGAGTATATAAACCTGGCTGTTTGCAGACAACAGCTCACTGAGCTGATCCAGAGATCATCAGAAGTCTGAAGTTGAATGGTGCTGCACAGAGACAGGAGAGGTAAGAGTTTGACTTTAGTTTTGTTCTCTTTAATTTGGACTAAACTTTGAATTTAAAGTGGAAACAATAATCAGAGGGAACTGATTTGTGTTTCAATGAAAAAAAAGAGCAAATAATCTAACATAAACTGGCATGATTATAAGATTCCCACTTGCTTATTAATTTTCAATGAGATCTACATTTAACTTTGCAAAACTTTTAATTACAAGTAGAACAGATTGTGTGTGGGTGCATGTGCAGTATTGTGTGTTTGTGTGTGTTTGTGTGTTTTTGGTTGGCTGTGTGAGCAGATTTGTTTATTGTTTGTCTGGCATCTCCTTTATGTTTTGGATGCGCCACAGTAATTGCAGAGGAAAGTCTCGGTTGGATGAGTCTGAGAGGACTTGAGAGGGAGTGTGTGGGGAAGAGAAAGGGTAGGGTGATAGAGTGAGAGGCCATGTGGGAGGGAGAGCCCTATTTTTCTCTCCTGAGTCCAGTTTGGACCAGTTAGCAATTTACAGTGAACAGCAGAATCTCTGTGATGGATGCAGCTTGGTTATTAGAGGCTGTAATGTGATGTAAGATCTTTGTCCAGGCAGAAGAGTGATGTAATGATCTTTTAACCAACCGGACAGTTAATAATTCCCAAAATCTGTTGCTTCTATTAGTCAGTTTGCCTCTTATCTGTGTCTAATCAATTTAGGTGTAGAAGCAGCCACAGTGTGTGTATAATTAAAGTTATCTTAGGATGGTTTTTGTCTGATTTTATCTTTGCTGGGGTTCAAAGTTAAGTGTTTTATCTTGTAATCATATAAAAACCTGTTTGTCCTTCAGTAACATCACTGATAGCCTAACTGTAAAACCTCCCCCTTCCCCCTTTTCCCCCTGTCTTCACAGATAAGTGATCAGTGATCGTTCATCCCGAGCGTGAGTCACTTCCAGCTTTCTTTCTTCCCTGGAACTCTCTCTCTACACTTCTCTCCTCTGGTTCTGCCTTTACTTTCTCCTCTTCAACCATGGCGCCGACCCTGGCTTCAGCGTTTGCCCGGCGCTGGTGGATGGCAGTGACTGCCATCATTGAGAATCTGCTCTTCTCTGCCGTGCTGCTGGGATGGGGATCGCTCCTCATCATGCTCAAGTCAGAGGGCTTCTACTCGTACCTCTGTAACGAGGAAGGTGAGTCACAACTGATGCACTTCTGACCTGACAAAGGGGTTATTTCATTCACAGTTATAATGCTTACTTGTCACTTAATCCGTTGTGCTGGGCACACCCAAGGTTCCCTAGGAAGTGAAACTTATAGTCTTGAGAGTCAACTTGTGGAGCTGAGATGTTTTATGCTCTTCCTGCAAAGTTTAATTAGAATTATGTAACACTGCTGTCCCTTATCCTTCCAGTCTCCAGGCAGATTTTTCTCAGAGGGGTTTACTACCTTTTTTATGGACCTGAGATAAACACCCAAGCACTTAGAGACAGCAGAGTCGCAGGCTGGCAGTGTGGTCCAAAGTTTAAGTGAAACTGTGGCTCCAACTGAAGTGTAGACTGAGCTCGCATGGCCTATTCCTATACTTTGAAGGCAAGCCATGCAAGTGATTTACAGTATAAAGTGATAAAAACGCTCACGATGAGCCAAGTGAGTGTAAGCAAAGGGGAATACGAGAAAAATCTGTCTTTTTGGACCTCAAGTGAGATTGTGTCCTTTCAGTAATCTTCTCTATTGTTACCTCTCCTTATCCAAAGACAGTGGACTGCTGGTTTAGTTCAGCTCTTCTCTGTCAAACAAATGGCTGCCTCTGTCTTCTACAGAATGTACACAATTGATTTTACATGACATGTGACCGGAAGAAGGATGTTTTTCCAACAACTAGTGGTATTTATCTTAAATTGCTAATTAAGCTAACTGATACACATCTGTGTATCAATAAAAAACAGTCCCTCAAGGCTCTCTTAGTTATCAGCATCACCAGTGCTAGGTGTTAACACAGAGGCATGTCACTGAAGTAACAAAAGGAAATCTGCGTCTGTAGAAGACTAAAGCTAGCGTCTTATCTTGTTCCGGTGACATAAGAGGGAGAGGAGGACAGCAGTACCAGCTCAGCTCTTTTCACACACGTGACAGAGGGCCAAGGAGATCCAGCACAGGCTTTTATTACTGTAATATGGAAGTGTAAAGTCCACAGATAAAGGACACGCTGATAGCAAAGTGATGAACAGTAGAAAACAGACTGCAGTGGTGCTGATGGTTGGAAGGAAAGTGGTGGATAAAAAAAAGATAACGGTGGTGCGGTGTAGATTGAGTTTGGAGATATTAAAGTTATTATTATATGGGTAGTTCAGTGGGTACAAGTCAACATGAAAGAAAGAACACATGGGGGAGTCTGATACCCATAAGGCCTTGTACTTCCATTGAGGTCAACAGGTTCTTACTGAAGTAGCATTTAAACTAACAGTACAATTGGAGGGTTAGATTAGTTTGTATATTTCAATTGAAGAAAATGGATCACCATTAAACCCATCAAATTTTTAATGAGTATACCTTCATAGCTTTTACATACAACTTACATTTCTCATACAGTATTGGTAAAACATTACAAAGTCCCCTATCTTAACAAGGATGCAAACAAAATGAATTAATAACTTATACAAAATCACGATAGGTTATTCCAAGCCAGTGATTCTGCTGCAGCTTGCCCTACCAAATCCTCTTGCACGGTTTGATGTGCACAATGTCCACGTGCAGACACCAACCAGCTGTTCCCTGTAGCGCTGCCCAGAATCTATGATCTGGTTTCCTGAAAAAAACTTTGGCACTTTGTTACAAAGAGCGTCATGGTGTTTCACACAGGAACGCCACAGACATACTTTCCTCCTGTGACTACAAAGAGATTGGGCGACAGATGCCATAGAGGTGTCAGGGAACGTGATCCAGAATATATTGGGATGCACTCCATGATAATTAAAGTCCCATACTGTAGCTCTCTTTTAACCTTTTTTACACCCTTTAATTCTGTCCCTTTTCTTGTTGGTACTTAAACATTGCAGGCAAGAATTAAACATCTGTTTCGCCCTGTCTCTTATCTAGTGTTAGGTGGCTGGTTTGAGGTTTTTTTTCATGGCCCTAACTCAGCACGTGTTCACTGCACAAGTGACCACT
Organism: Notolabrus celidotus; assembly: GCF_009762535.1. Lineage (NCBI taxonomy): Eukaryota > Metazoa > Chordata > Actinopteri > Labriformes > Labridae > Notolabrus > Notolabrus celidotus. The sequence goes on from NC_048276.1 coordinate 10,341,089, forward strand.
ATGTGTTCATGTATCAGGATCCTGTGAATAACCAGAACTGCTGTCTAGAAATTTTGACTGTATGATGAGAAACCACAGCTCCCTACACGTCAAACCATTGGCACTAGTCTGAATGTTTGAACTCAACTCTATGCAGTCAAATAATTCACACTGCTATACTGTCATGGCAATGTTAGGGCGACTAAAAAAAGACACGTGAGACTGAACCCACCCGCCTACATTTCACCTACATGTCTGCACGTTTCTCCTTGACTGTGTGTCTAACTTTTCCATCATCTCCCCGCTTTTGTTCTGCTCTTCAGGAAACTCCAGTTCCAGCTACAATCTGTCCCAACCCCTGGAATCTCCGGTATCAGATGAGTACGCTGAGTACTACGAGAGCGAGGGTGGCGTGGTTGGTCTGGGAGACGGCGTGGAGATGAGGCCCCTGGTTCCCATGGCCGGGCCCCTGAGGATGAACGGCTGGCTGATTTGTAAAGAACAGGATGAGATGCTGAACCTGGCATTCACAGTGGGCTCCTTCCTGCTTTCAGCCATCACGCTGCCACTTGGGATTGTGATGGATAAATATGGGCCTCGCAAGCTCCGGTTGCTTGGAAGGTAGGCAACAAGAGATGTGAAGTTCTGAAAATAAACCTGTTTTCAAAATTGTTGTATTGGGAGTCTGTTAAAAATCTTGTTGAACCATATATGATAGTGAGAGGTTAGTACATTCAGTGTTGTGAAAACCTGTTGTTCTTCTTTCAGCACTTGTTTCGGATTGTCCTGTCTAATGATCGCTTATGGGGCCTACAAACCAAACGGTAAGACCACCTTCACAGTCCTCATTTGTGCCTATTTCAAACTTTATTTCAGACAATGTATATCCATTAAAGTTGTTGATGGAATCATGATTTTCTTTTTGTAGAACTCTCTGTCCTTATCTTCATCGCCCTGACTTTCAACGGCTTTGGAGGCATGTGCATGACCTTCACCTCCCTCACAGTAAGTGTGTGGTTTATGACTCTCACAGGTTTATTCTTGAGTAATGTTGTCTTGATATTTGACTTCTGTCATCATGGGTCTTTGTCTCACTGCTGACGCTCTCCTTTACTAGCCTGTTAGCTTCCTGTGTGGTCACTTTGTGTTCTATTTTTGTGCCTGTGGGGGGGTGACTTCTTACTCTGTACTCTCTGTTCTTGCTCATCTCCGTTTGCTTCAACACAGGACTACTTCCCTATAATGTACCTGAAACAAGAGGGCTTGTTACTTCTTTATATATATATATATATATATATATATATATATATATATATATATATATATATATATATATATATATATATGTATTTATTTGTAACTGTTTTAATGTAACAACTAGACAAAACAAATACAATCAAACAGGGGCTCAGACATGTGAAATTAAATAAAATAAAATTGATAATATGAAAAATAAAATGAATAAAATCAACAGATAAATAAAACACGTGAAGATAATTTTAGTTGAAAAATAATTTTAAATGACAAAATAAACGAAGATAAGTAATAAAATAAATAGAAATAGATCTATACATACAAACACACACACATGCATACGTATGCATACTCATACACATAAATAATGTAGAGAGAAAGCAGAGAAAAAAATAAAAAACATAAAAAAAAACATACAAAGCTGCCAATTAAATTGTGTACATTGGAGTGCTACGTGTCAAGTCTGCAGGATATATAAAGAAATACTCCACTTCCATCACACGTCAGCCTCATCCAAAAAAAGGCAAGGAATGGGCTCCAGATAGCGGAGAATGTCTTCACCGAGTTAGATTGCAGGAACCTGAGTCTCTCCATTTGTATGACTGACATCATGTTAGAGATCCATTCCTGAAAAGAAGGAGAGGATGGGGGCTTCCATTCCTTCAGAATAAGTCTCTTGGCAACTATCATCCCCAATGTTAGTGATCGTCGCACAGAAGAGGAGAGATCCCTAGTGGACTGTGAACAGCCAAAGATTGCAAGTCCAGGCTCCGGCTGGAAGAGTCTTATATAGGCCTTAAGAGGACCAGTCGAATACTTTGGACCAAAAAATCCATTAGTGAAGGACAAAACCAAAAGGCATGAGACAATGTATCTCAGAAATCTTGCATCTGGGGAGACAGAGGAGTACAACTTATGCAAACTTGATTTAGAATAATGTAAACGATGGACAACCTTAAACTGAATGAGCAGATGCCTGCTGCTTATAGAGCAAGACTGTATCATGGCTTGTTACTTCTATTAATAGTTAATAATTGATTCACTAGAAACCAAATAACGACTAGCACCCGCAGCTTCAAGGGAATAATGAGGCTGATGGGATAAGCTGTAGATCTAACTTGGAGCTTTGAGTGTAAAAAATCAAACATACTATGAAAAAGACATCAGAAACTGTCTTTTTGTTTCAAAAGCAATCTAACTTAAACACATAAAGCCTTGTGTCTCTTCATGCAGGATCAAGAAATACTCCTATAGAAATTTCAGAGTCAAGATTTAGAGTAAGAAAGAAAGAGAATCAGAACATCTCCCAGCAGACCCAACAATTATGACCTTCATGTGTATTTCCTTCATTATGCCTACATTAACACAATGCTATATTTGGTTATACAGCCAGTAGCCTCAAGCTAATATGAGTAGAACACAACAGATGTCTTATTTCTTAATGTAGTGCTCTGAAGGACTTGGATCATTGGACTTCCTCTTTAAGAAAGTGGAGATTTACAGATTCACAGAGAGAAAAACAACTGATTCTAAAGACACCCTCTGCTGTTCTTCATCCTCCTCTTCCCATAACTCCAGCCTGCAGTCCTGTGCTGTACCATGGTGATGCTGTTCACTAAAGAGGGGCTCCTCAACAGTAAATCACCCAATTAAGCACCTCTTTTCTGCACCACCACAGACTTTTATAGTGAAGTGTGATATGTCCCTATGTGGTATTTATTGCATACCTTTTACTCCATGTCCCTCACAACCTGATGTACTATACTGCAAAGCCTCAGCGCTGGGTTAATCATTAGACTCTGTGCACCTCCGTTATTCCTTCATTATGACCCCTCCTCAGACCTACAGGCGTTTATTCTCAGCTGAGGCCTGTTGGGTAATATCTCAGCGGCGATCACTGGCTTTGTGCCAATGTCAGCTGTCAGGTCACCTTTTCTCCTTCAGATTTGCCCAGCAGCTACAAATTTACCTGTTTTGTTCCTTGAAAGAGGTCTTACAAGAACTCCTGGGGATGTTAGTGGGAATTAGTCTGCTGTAACTTTGCGCTTCACTATGCACGCTTTCTCAATTAAGTAGCTAAACGCAGAAAAACACATAGCATACCTCTTCCTCGGCTTCCCAGTCTTACGTAATTAAACTGCTTGTTGTTGTTCAGCCTCTTGAAAGCAGAACAGCTTGTGAACGCCTTTGTGTTCGGATGTTTTGCCACCCACTGTCTCCTTTTTTTCTCTGTTTCACCCCCAACTCCGTGTTCTCCTTCCCAAAATGGGAGTAAGGACAGAGAAAAGGAAAACTTACCCTTACCTCAGTCACCCCCTGTCACATCTCCAGCTGCAGTGAACTTGTCAGCGCTGCATCTGTGTCATGTGTTAAGCAGCTGTGTGTGTGTCTTTCACTGGTGATCCGTGTCACCTTGTTGTCTTTTATCTTTGCTTATGTTCCCCCCGTAGAGCCGTGTCGGCTTGCTAATTGGTTTGTACAGTCTACTCTAACCTTAGTGTCAGTAGGCAATATCCTCAGTGTCCCCAATCTGTCCCAGGCCTCAAGCTGAGAGCAGCTGAGCTCACCCGGAACTCAGCAGCCAATGGTTTAACCTTTATGCATAGAAACACTGTGGGATACAAAAACTGCAAGTTTGTGCAAACGCCCACATCTCGTGTAAAATAAGGTGATGATCCTTTGATTTTTCACACACTTCTCTTTTATCTTCTCCTCCCTAGCTCCCAAGCATGTTTGGTGACCTTCGCTCCACTTTCATCGCCCTGATGATCGGTTCATATGCCTCCTCTGCTGTCACCTTCCCTGGTGTAAAGGTAAAAGACACTGACATATCCAAACCCATGCATTGACACTGAACTAGCTCATCCTAAACCATTGTCTCAATCTTTCTGATGATTAAAAGGAGTGGGTCTATTCTGTTGTTCTGCTCCTATCTTCTAAAATCTGTGAAACTACCTCAGTTAAACTTTTAAAAGAAGCTACCCCAGGTGCATATTTCCTACTTTGCAGGGAGAATTTGTTGCTATTGCCAAAGCAGGGCAAAAACTAACATATCCTCTCTTACTTATTTTATGCAAAACATTTAAGTTTTTAAACAAGTCACATATAAACAAATATTTGGGAAATACACTTTGTCAAATGTTCAGAATTTGCACAAACTTCCACAATCCTTAAATGCACCATGCAACAAACTGTCACCCTCAGATTATCCCTGCAGAAGTTGCAGGCCAATACATGTCACTGTTGCTAAAAGGCATCATCCACTCAGTTTTCAGGTGCTTTGTTGGTCTACTCATTTTTTTAATGTTTTGTTGGCCACAGGTGATTTATGACTTGGGCATTCCCTTCATCACTATCCTGGTGGTGTGGGCCTCCTGTGCTGGACTTGTCTTCGCGAACTGCTACTTCAACTGGCCCCTGGAACCTTTCCCAGGACCTGACGATATGGACTACACGTGAGTATCACAGATGCAACAACTAACACATGGTTGAAAGGGGAAGTCTCATATGCTGTATCATGTGCTGAGTAGGAGGAATGTAGTATGAGCAATCTCTTTGGTTCAAGGATATGGTTTGGTTATCATCACCTGGGTCACTTATGCAATGTGTGCAAGGAAGTGCAAAGTAATGAAGCTAGGTTAAAGTCTATGTGCTGAGTATTGCACTTGTAAACAGAAGTCATCCCAGTGGTCACATCTTCATAATTAACATCACGCATTTGAGCAGCATCAGCAGGAACAATGACTTGCAGACTCATTTGTGCAAGTCTAGTGAAATCAAAATGTTTAATCTATGTAAGCACTTCCCTTTAATGAATTTATGAATGACTCTTTCTCCTCCTCTGCTCTCCAGTGTGAAGGTCAAGTTCAGCTGGCTAGGCTTCGACCATAAAATCACAGGAAAGCAGTTCTACCGCCAAGTGACCACAGTGGGCCGCCGTCTCAGCGTAGGCAACAGCCTGAAGCAGAAGGAGCTGGCTACCAAGGAGGGACACAAGCTCTGCCTGTCCACCATGGACCTGGAGATGGAGTGCAAGCCACAGAATGAGGGTAAGAGTGAAAATCAGTGTGTCAAGTGTTCATGCACATTTAATGTATTCTGAAGCTGGACTACAAGAATCATATTGCACATAATTTACCCTGTACTTTGATTCTCTCTCTCCTCTGCAGCCCCGTCATTCTTGAAAACAATCACCACCCCCATGTTCCTGCTCAGTCTGGTCACCATGTCCATCACTCAGCTTCGTCTCCTGTTCTACATGGGGGCCATGAACAACGTCCTTGAGGCACTGACTGATGGAGACCTCAAGACAGGTTAGTCTTAGTGCATTTTGAGAATCTTTTAAATTTGTTTTGGGGTTCTTTGCATATGACTATCTCCATGTATATACAAACTGCTCATTTACTTTGTTTCGTGGCTCGAAAAGACACTGATTTATTTGGCTTTAATTCAATTTTCAGTGGAGAGAATGGAAGTTGGTAAGACAAAGATCCTACAGTTACATCAGTAGTACACTTTTAAGCCTACAACATTTAGAATTTAACCTTTAGTCTTGTGTAGCTTTGTTCTAGATCTACTTCTCTCTGACTCTTGTTATTACTCATGTTGTTTTTTCATTATTTGACCTTGGCTGTTGCCAATAACCCCCAGGTACCATTTGTTGTACTCATTAACTAACTTTGCCCTCAGCACCTGCTATTACTGGAACTTGATGCACATGATACACCTCATTTCTGATTACTTCCCCTCATCATAACCTCCTCATAATGGCATCAAACTGCTGTTGTTTGAGTCGATGTGGCTCTACCACAAAGGTCTAATAATTAACCCAAACCGTCTTAGTGGCTAACCACATCGTAAAGGCTCCTGATCCTTTTAAGTCATCATCTTTGTATCCTTCCCTCTAAACCTTCCATGTTAGTTTTTCTGAGTTTATATTTATTGTTTCACTTTTCACAATCTTTTTGTCTTCACTCTGATCCCTCTCACAGTGAGTCTGTACTCCTCCATCTTTGGCGTGCTGCAGCTGCTCTGCCTGATGACCACTCCTGTGATCGGTCAGATCATGGACTGGAAGCTGAAGGAATGCGATGATGAAGACGAGGAGAAAGAGCCCTGCAACAAGTGAGTCATGTTGGAGTTGTTAACCCCCGTTTATTTATGGGCCCTGATATTACTTTCAATCCAGGAAATCGATATTGTGATTTAACGGCCCTATTTATATTGTTTTTGACCACCAGGGGGGAGCCAAAGAAAAATCGCAGAGACAAAAAGACCCAGAAGGTGACCAATGCCCTGCGAGCCTTCCTCCTCACAAACATCCTTTTAGTGGGTTTTGGAATCACCTCCCTGATACCAAATCTCCCCTTGCAGGTGAGTGGTCCACTTCGGCTGTCAGATACACACAAGCTCCTGCAGTAGGGTGACCAGATTATCAAACCTCCAAATAGGGAGATTTAAATTATCAGCCTTAGCAATGATGTTGATTGACGTATAAACAAAAAAAGCCATTTTAAGCATGGTAAATTGTAATGGTACTTAAATAGGTTCAAATCATACTGAAATCCAGGACATATTAGTGCTTTATAGATATTTGTTGGGACTCGGGGCACTGAGCTTGAAAACAGGACAGTGCGTGTCAAGCCAGGATGTATGATCACCCTACTTTAAAGTGCATCAGGGGTAAAAACGACCATCTCTGCATTTACTCAGGGTTAAATATATCATTCAATTGTGGAACAAGAGCAGCCAGTTGAACTTTGATTTCTTTAATACTAACATTATGACCAAATATTTTAGCATTTAATGTATGTCAGTCTTTATAACCTTATTAGAACATTTTCTGTTACACTCTTTTTCAATTAATGCTAATGTAACAGACAATAGGGAAGCAGCTAGGCTGAAATGTTACACTACAAGTACAGAAAGTTTACTTAAAGCTCCTGTGAGGAACTTTTTGTCTGTTGGATTTGGCGCCCCCTCTGGACAAACAGTGCCTCTTAGATCGTAGGTCTTTCAACTGTGAGATGTAGCACTCATTATGAATATCTGCTGCAGAAAATGTGAAACGGGTTGTTACTTCAGCATGCTCATGTGATGGCTACCCCTTCACAATAGGTTACAAGTTTTAAATATTACAAAAAGGGAATTGTTAGTCTTGGTTGTGATGATCTTGTTTGCTTTTGTAGGTCCAAAAAGAGTCATCCCTTTAGATTTTAATCTCATTCAAAACCATTCAAAAACTCCCAACAGGAGCTTTAACTTCCCTAAGACTAGAATATTTAACTAATTAAAGGCACTTTACCAGTTTTTCACCAGCTGAGAAATAGACTGAAACCAACACTGATGCCTTTTTATGACCTTCAAAAGCAACAACACTGATACCTTCTCTGTTGTTATTTTTAATGCCATAAACCACTCAGAGGGGGTAGGTGTCAGACCACATGGTTGACATTTGGCTTTGGAAACACCCTTTTTTTGCTGTTTTCATGGCAGATAATCACATTGAGTGATAAATCTGTCTGTTAAAAGACAGCAGGGTGAGGTTTTTGTTGAAAACACTACTTTTGCATGTACAGAACAAGAGATAAGAGGTATTACTTTGTCCACAATGGGGTGCCAAAATTGATATTAATTGATTTATTCATTTATTAATAAGATTTTTTAATTACTGTGGCTCAGTGAAAGGAGAAAATATAATTTTGTTACGTCTAGACACTGCCATGCCAGCCGTTTTGTCCTGTTTACAGAGATTATGCTAAGCTGCTAGCTTAGCAAAAGACTGGACGCAAACTCTAATGCTCTCAAAAACAGACATGTAGAAGAACAGAGCCATGATGTTTGACTGAAGCTTCATGTAACAAAAAAGAAAGAAAGTTGTTTCACTGTTAGAAAATGCATGAATGCAAACAAATAATCTGATTCTTTTTAAACTGACTGAATTAACACAAAGATGATTCATATTGACGTTTTCTGTTTTAATTTTTTCATAGATTTTGTCCTTCCTCTTACACACTGTGGTGAGAGGATTCGTCCACTCTGCTGTTGGCGGCCTCTATGCTGCTGTGTAAGTCTCACTGTACTTTAAATCCCCAACGTCTTCATCTTCATCTTTGTCTCGTGTGTGAAACTAAATGTCCTGCCCTTGTCCCTCCAGGTTTCCATCCTCTCAGTTTGGCAGTCTCACAGGCATGCAGTCTCTGGTCTCTGCTGTGTTTGCCCTCCTGCAGCAGCCCCTGTTCCTGGCTATGATGGGACCCCTGGAAGGAGACCCGCTCTGGGTGTGTAAACAATTCTCTCACGCCCATATAAAAAACAATCAATCACAGATTTAACCTTCAGGCTTTTCTAACCCTGGTGTGTTTTTGTACCTTCAGGTCAATGTTGGACTCCTGGTTCTTAGCATGTTGGGCTTCCTGCTGCCTCTCTACCTGATCTGCTACAGACAGACGCTCTACAAGCAGCAGCGAGAGAGGGAGGACGACGCTAAGATCTACATCAAAGTCAACGGCACAGATATCCCTGAGGCCTACGTGTAGAGGACTGCAGAGGAACAGAGAACTGACGATGAGGACAGATTTTACTCTGAAACATTCAGTAAAATCTTCAAACAGACGGATTATTGGAGTCTTAGCTTTTGAGAATTTCACACATACACATATTGATTAACGTCATAGGTCTCTATTGAGTTCACACGCACACAGACAGACTGTCACCTCATTTCCCCAAATCCCACCAAGAGAAACTGCAAGTTCGTTAAGGAGGGAAGTGAAACATGGAAGAGAAAAAGAGAACGAGAGAGAGGAAAGACTGTGAAAGGAACGAGGCTTCAGTCCTCTGTATTCCCCCCAAATCCTCTGACTTCTCTTTTTATTCCCTGAGCACATAAGTGCAGCTGCCTCCAACACAAGACTGCTTTAACATCCTTAAAATGAGCAGAAGAAGAAAAAAGAGACCACAGTATTTGTTCAACCAACCTCTCTTTCACCAGTGAGCGGTTCCATTGTATGAGTTTTGGTTTTTTTCTCTGATGTATTGACTTTTATCATCTTGAGTGTAAATCCCACTACATGGTGCTGCCTACCAGTCTACCAGCTGTTTGGTAGACAGTGTAAGGTAAGTGTGAACGAAATGGCATTAATGAGCGACAGAGTGAGGAGCCTGATGATTCTTGGCTGAGTCGCAAAGACAGTCATGATTAATTATGGGCCTGGATTTTTTTATTTTGAAAGGCTGAAGTCTTATTACGGTAAAAATGATTGTAGCGTAGATCTTAGAGTAGTATTTGATGAATGTTTTTTTCTGTCAAAGGACTTCAAGCAAACTGCTGTAAGCAAAATGTTAATGTGTGTTTAGAGTATTTATTTTATTCACTCTCTTTTTATACTTTCACCGAGGGTGCCTTTTGAATATAACCTTATAGACAGGACAAGGTTTCTCATTTCTTTTTATTCACTTTTCATCCGCAATAACATTCTTCTTTTTGTGTCTTTTTTTTTTTGGATACACTTGTCCTCTGTTGAAAAGTGTTGATCATTGTGGCGCCTTGGCTTATATTAGTTTTTTTGTTCAGTCTTTCTACCTTCTGTTTCAGCACTTTCATCTCTGTTAACCTCTCTGTACATGTCACACGCCACTCATCAGCTTTCTTTCAGCACTTCTCTCCTGATGCCTGTGTAGAAAAACAGTCCCACTACATGCATTTTTTAAAATGTCATTCATTATGAATTTCATCATGTTTTTGAAACTATGCTGCGCTGACTACATGTGTAAGATTATGTTGTTGGCGTGGAGCTCTTTGTTGTATCACTGAAGATGATATCGAGATGTGTTGTTTTTGAGGCATTCCTGTTTGAATAAAGCAGATTTTTTGGGGTTAATAAAGATGAGTTGATCTCTATCAACAACTGTTTTTGGTCTTTTTCCCCCTCCTTACATCTATACTAAAACTTTTTTTAGGTTCATATGAATGATTCACTTTTGAGAAATGACATACAGTATCTCACAAAAGTGAGTACATCCCTCACATTTCTTCTAAAGATGATGCACAAGAAAGTCCGCAAACAATTTGCTAAAGACAGCAGACTAAGGACATGGATTACTGGAACCATGTCTTGTGGTCTGATGAGATCAACATGAACTTATTTGGTTCAGATGATGTCAAGCGTGGTTGGCGGCAACCAGGTGAGGAGTACAAAGACAAGTGTGTCTTGCCTACAGTCAAGCATGGTGGTGGGAGTGTCATGGTCTGGGGCTGCATGGGTCCTACCGGCACTGGGGAGCTACAGTTCATTAAGGGAACCATGAATGCCAACATGTACTGTGACATACTGAAGCAGAGCATGATCCCCTCCCTTCAAAAACTGGGCCACAGGGCAGTATTCAAACATGGTAACGACCCCAAACACACCTCCAAGACGGCCACTGCCTTGCTAAAGAGACTAAGGGTGAAGGTGATGGAGTGGCCAAGCATGTCTCCAGACCTAAACCCTATTGAGCATCTGTGGGGCATCCTCAAATGGAAGATGGAGGAGCGCAAGGTCTCTAACATCCAACCGCTCCCAACCCTCCCAAACTATTGACACTTTGGGCCCAATTTGGACATTTTCACTTAGGGGTGTACTCACTTTTGTTGCTGGTGGTTTAGACATTGATGGCTGTGTTTTGAGTTATTTTGAGGGGACAGTAAATTTACACTGTTATATAAGCTGTATACTGACTACTTTACATTGTATCAAAGTGTCATGTCTGCAGTGTTGTCCCATGAAAAGATATAATTAAATATGTGCAGAAATGTGAGGGGTGTACTCACTTTTGTGATATACTGTAGGTCTAGTAATAGCACTTGCCGTTTATAGGCGCCCATTTGTAGAGAGGGTGTTGTTTTCCATTTGGGTGCAACGACCTCTAATAACAATCTGCTGTAAACTATGTGTTTTAATTTCACACTGTCACTTGTCAAGTCAAGTCAACATTATTTATTTAGCACATTTAAAAACAACCAGTGTTGCCAAAGTGCTTTACAAGGTAAAAAGTAAAAAGTACATGAAGACAACAATAAACAATACAACATATCGGGATATTACTGTCCTTAAACATTTAAGATTTAAAACATTCAACAGTGGGGGCCGATCTTAATTGGAGTGGCAAGCCATTCCAGAGCTTGGGGGCCGCTGCTGCAAAGGATCGGTCCCCCCGGGTTTTAAGGCGACTTTAAGGCACATCCAGGAGCAGCTGGTTTGTTGACCTCAGTGCTCGAGCTGGATTATGAACATGGAGAAGATCAGCCAAGTAGGATGGTGCCAATCCAAAAATGAAGGGCCTTGTACGTCAAAAATGCAATCTTAAAATCAATCCTGTGACGGACTGGGAGCCAGTGGAGAGCATGCAGCACAGGTGTGATGTGCTCCCTCTTTTTCCTGTTAGTCAGGAGGCGAGCAGCAGCATTTTCAACAAGCTGCAGGCGCTGAATAGAGAACATGTCTAAGCCAGCATACAATGATTTGCATTAGTCAAGCCTCAAAGAAAGAAGGCATGTACAACTCTCTCTAAATGATTGGGAGGGAGATAGGCTTTCACCTTAGCTGTGAGTCTCAGCTGGACTTAACCACAGAAGATATTTGTTTTCCAAATTCGAAGGCACTGTCAAAATAAACACCAAGGCTCTTTACAGAGGAGTGAATATTTGTGCTAAGGAAAGTATTCTAATTGTTTCTTTTTCAGAGGGATTTATATACAGTATGTAAGATAATATTTGATATAACTTCACTTAACTGTGAAAACTGGATTTGCAAATTAATAAGTTTAAGTTTGCTTGGCAACCCACCAGCAGAGAGCAGTATAGGCTGCACATTTTTAAGGGCAGACTATCCTGAGCTCCCTCATAACATAACCTTTATGGTGCACTTTGAATCAAACAAGACATAAACTCATGTGTAAAAGCACAGTTTAAGAAATAAAAGGTGGAACAAAAAATGTATATACAACAATTTAATGCATAAATGGAAATTTAAAGTTAAGATTCACTTTTGATACTAAAAAGAAAACAGGAATTGAAACACAATAACAATTACGAATTGTAAAGTCAGCCTACATACAAACTTTCTGTCTCACTGCAAAATTGTCACACTGTTTGGGACTTGTGTTATCCACATAAGGCTCACATGTTCAGTGATAAGAACAAGGTGTCTCATGCATCATTGGAAGTTTGTTCAGCGGTGAGACCACAGAGCCTAACTCAAAACATTTTCCCCACCAGGCATTTTTTATCACACTCTCATTTGTTTTTATCACGTCTGTCAGCACACTGTTCTGTCACCTGATACCTCCCTCCCTCTCGCAGATGATTATCACTCGACACCTCAGCCCCTCTTGACACCTGAGAGCAGATCCTGGAACAGCATCTACATCAGGGACAGGCCTGGTGCTCCTGTTCCTGCTGGTGGGGCACCTGTTTGTTTAGCTAGCATAACCCCTGTGGTGTGTTCAGGTACACAGTTCAAAGTAGCAACATGAGACCACTGCCCTCTAAAGTCTCTGGGAGGCAAGAGGAAAGGGATCCATACCAACCAACAATTTGAGTGTAACCTTTAACCAGGAAGTATAAAGAACTGTATTCTTAACTACATAAGAGATAACGACTCCAACATCACTTTTCATGCATTCTTCATGGATGGGATTTGGAGGACAACTTATTATGTGCTAATAGTTGTGGGGGGGTTTTTTGTTTTGTTTTTTGTTTGTTTTTTCTATCTTTTTTTAATTAATTTATGTATTATTTAAAAGGGCCATGCATATTAATAAACACTTCTGTAAATATGCCATAGTTAGCCAAAAGGCTAGTTTACATCCATAGTCACTTGCCAGATGTTAAAAAGGCTCCCTAAAAAGATCAAGATTAAACAAAGATAAAATAGAATAAAATAAGATCAGAATAAGAAGGTAGAGGAGAAACCAAAACACAAACAAACAAAAAAGAGAAGAAAAGAAAAGTACAAATAGCACCATACGATTAAAAATGACTAAAAGCTACACAAGGATATGATATGACAGTCTTTGAGAAAGTGTCCATGGACATAAAATACATGGAGCGAGACAATCAGGAAGCAGCAATGAGGATCTCTGCTTTTTGTCTGTTTGTTTGTTTCTTTTGTCTTTGCTAATCTTACTTTTTGACATGTGTCATGACTTTTTCAGACAAAAGTCTGTTATTATTATTTTATTTTTATTATTTTTTTGTTTGTTTTTTTCTGTTCTTGGGGGAAGGGGTGACAGTACATGTATTCTATCTGAAAATCTGCTTTGTACACAAAATGAGCCTTGAATCTTGTTGTTTTGATGTGAAAATGATAAAATAATAAAAACATATATTGAAAGAAAAAAAAGGACTTTATTCTTTATTCATAAATTCATTACTAGTATTATTGTTGTTGTTGTTGTTGTTGCTGCTGTTCGTTAGAGAGAGATAGAGAGATAGAGAGATAGAGAGAGAGAGAGAGAGAGAGAGAGAGAGAGAGAGAGAGAGAGAAAGCAGATGAGGAGACAGAGGATAAGCGGATGTTGGCAGACGGATACAGATGCGCTATAAATACAGCAGCAGTGTGCTGTTACATAATTTTAGACTCACACACACGCGCCAGCACTCACATCCTGCGATCTCCGGGATGTGGGAAGGGATTAGGGACCTGTGATGCCTTGTCATATTGTAGCGTCACGCGCCGACACTATCCTACAGACCCTTGAGGGACCAAAGCGTGATCAAGGCCGGGGACCTCCAAAGGGTCGTCAAGATAAATACAGATCAGCCCAGATGTGAATTCCTCAAGCTGTCCTTCGAGATAAATATTCATACACGATCGATATCGAGGATGGATAAATGTTTAAATGTGAAAGTCATACAGGGACAAACCACATGTCCGTCATTGTCTGTCGGTATCTAACCGACAGAAAACGGTTTGGGCTTCCGGAGGCTATAATCACATTAGATATGAGGACTTGGTTTAAAGGGCTTAGCGAGCTGACGCACCGTGCGTCTGTGCCAGCGGTGGTGGTCCCCGTGTCATGCCCATTTATATGCTGATGGTGAATAACCAATTCTACGTCACCGTGACGGTGATGACGCAGAGGGTGTAGCACACTCTGAGGAAAAGCGGTGCAGAGATGCTTTGGCTTACCCAATTTATTTATTGGGCTCTTTTTATTACTTTTTATGGATTTTTTTTTTTCTTGAAGCCACTATTCTTACAAAGGCATATTTTGATATGTTCGGATACATTTATTGGCATTAATTACCCAGCTGTCTTACCTGTGATTCTACACTTGATTCTGGTGAAAAACTCATAACCCCCAATTAATTCGAATAATAATAGTAATAGTAATAATAATAATAATAATAATAATAATAATAATAATAATAATAATAATAATACATTTTATTTGTAGCGCCTTTCAAGTCACCCAAGGTCACCTTACAGATAATAAAAACATTCATCATTAAAACAAACAAGAAATAATAAATACAAAATAAAAAAACTAGTGAAGTGCACAGAGTCCAGTTAGAGTGAATATGCCAGTTTGAACAGGTGAGTTCTGAGTTGGGATTTGAATGATGTGATGGAGTCTGACTGTCTTATGTGAGGGGTGAGGGAGTTCCAGAGTCTGGGTGCTGAGCAGCTGAAGGATCGGGCACCCATGGTACTGAGGTGTGACGTTGGGATGGTAAGCAGTCCAGCAGAGGTTGAGCGGAGGGAGGGGGAGGGAGTGTATTCGTGAAGGAGGTAGCAGAGGTAAGTGGGGGCCAGGTTGTGGAGAGCCTTGTAGGTGAGGAGAGGGTTTTTGTAGTGGATGCTGTATTTTACAGGGAGCCAGTGAAGTTGGATGGGAACAGGAGTGATGTGCTCAGATGATTTGGTGTGGGTGATGATCCGGGCGGCTGAGTTCTGAATGATTTGCAGTCTTGCACCAATAATATCATATGAAACAAATGTGCAAAAATGAGTCCAGCACATTTCTGAAGTTTATGATTTCACCTCTTCTTGTTGACCATGTGGGAAAAACGTTTGTTGCCTCTAGCATTGGTGAACAGCAGGGATGGTATTTTCATGATTTGTCTTCTCTAAATTTATTTGGAAAGCACAAAACTTTAGACTTGTAGTTCATGGCTGACCAGTGTACAGCAGAGAAAAGAGGACAGAGGGGGGGACCTTTAAAAAATTAAATGGACATTAAACTAGCAATGTTATTAGCGTTGAATCAACTTCAGAATCTGATTGAACATTTGTTTATGCATCCTGTTCCTTTATTGGATACACAAATAACCACTTACAATTTAACATATTTGAACGAAAAAACAGTTTATTCATTATCTAGTTTATATTCATCCAGATCCACCTGACCCAGTCCGGGGCGTAGCAGGGCCATTTCTGCAACACCTGGGCAAAGGCATGCTCAGATGTTGCTCCTGTTTAGTAACCCCAGGGTCAGGTCATGTTTAAACATTAGACCTGTAATGAGTTGATTAGTTTTGTATTTTCCTTGTGTTTCATGACTTGGTTCCTACCTGTATTTATTCTGTGTTATGAGTTATCCTATGTCTTTCTTGTGTTTAGTGATGCATGTCTTGTGTTTGTGTATTTTCCAAAGACTGTATAAAATATAGACGTAGTAACATTTACAGTCATGCTCAGTCTCTGCGATTATAATCCACTAACCACTACACGTATTTCTATTGACTTTCCCTAATGTTTTCAACTTCTATTGCTATTTAATCATAGACTGTATAAAATATGAACGTAGTATCCGTGACGTCACCCATCTGTTTCTGAAGTGCTGATTTGAGGCCAATCGGCGGCGGCAGCCATATTGCTGCTGTTGAGCGATTGTGACGTAAAGAGATGGACTCTGCGCCTCATAGCCAACAGCTACAGTGTTTCTGCCTGTCAATAAAACAAGCTGTGCCTCTCATTGGAAGACTTGTAATCTCAATATATTCGAAATTGCCCCCCCTACAGTGTGTGCCGATCAAGAAAAATTAGCTATCCAGACTACACTCTGGCTGTAAACATGTTTATTTCTGCTGTAAAGATCGTCTTTTTTGAATTGGTGTGTATGTGGTTTCCGGTACTTCCGGAGCCAGCCTCAAGCGGGTCCTCGATGAACTGCAGTTTTTAGCACTTCCGCAATGGACTCATATTTTTAGACCAGAGGTTGCCGCTTGGTATTTTCTTGTGTTTCTTAGTCTAGTCCTGTGTTTCCGGTTTTATTTTGTAGATCGTGATCTCTGGGTTTCCAGTTTAATTTTACTTCCTTCCCTTGTGTGTTTCCCTCCTTTTTGATTTACCTAATTTGTTTCACCTGTGTTACACACCTGTGATAATTACTCTGTGTATATAGTTGCTCAGCTTCCCTTGTCCTGTGTTGGATCATAGTACGTCTCTCCTGTGTTCTCATAGTTTCCAGTGTTTTCTTTTGGATGTAGTTTTTGGACATTTTCAGTAAGTTTTGTTTGTAATTAAAAAAAAATATTTTTTAACTGTAACTCAACTACTCCCCACTTAATAATAATAATAATAATAATAATAATAATAATAATAATAATAATAATAATTTTATTTGTAGAGTACTTTTTGAAAACCAAGTTACAAAGTGCTTCATATGGGCAGCAAAATATCCCTGTACCCAATTATCCCTGTCAATCAATCACATTATCTGTTATTTCCTACTTCAACTTGGTCTCATACCTATGGAAGAGGATTAGGGCCACTGAAAAAAAAAAGAAGAAATTTAAGGTCAAACATTTTTTTAAATTATTATTCTGAGGAAAAAAATCAGAATTCTGAGATTAAAGTCAGAATTCTGACTTTTTTCTCAGCATTTTGAAGTTTTTTTTTCGAATGTCCGAAAAAAAAACTTCAAAATGCTGAGAAAAAAGTCAGAATACTGGGATTAAAGTCAGAATTCAGAATTCTGACTTTCATCTCAGAATTCTGACTTTAATCTCAGAATTCTGACTTTTTTTAGAATAACAATTAAAAAAAAAAAATGTGGCCTTTTTTTTCAGTGGCCCTAATCCTCTTC
Source organism: Notolabrus celidotus (assembly GCF_009762535.1). Lineage (NCBI taxonomy): Eukaryota > Metazoa > Chordata > Actinopteri > Labriformes > Labridae > Notolabrus > Notolabrus celidotus. The sequence continues at coordinate 10,358,396 of NC_048276.1, forward strand.
CGTACATACCTGATTTAGAACACAATCAGCTCCATCAGTGACACATAAACTTCTTGGACCTACCTCCACCTCACCCCTCCACAGGGTGAACCCTCCTTTTTGGTGAGTGTGGTCTACTCTGCACAGGCCTCTGAGCTCGCGCGCAGCAGCAACGCCGCTCCGCGGCCCCGATCAGGAAGTGAATGTGAAGAAAATAAGCGACTGTGGAGGTAGAATGACATAGAGGGGGAGAGGTGGGAGAGAAACGAGCGGGGAAAGAAGAAGAGACTGTCGGAGGGAGGTATCGACCCTGTGCTTTTTGGACCTGTACATTGAGCTGCTGCTGCTTCCTCCCTAGGATTCACTGACTTCACCGCCAAAAAATGCTTATAAAGGAATTGTAAGTAGCTGTGTGTGAGAGTGTGTGTGTATGTTCATAAGGATGTGTGCGCGTTTATCCGTCTGGTTTGCAGCGCTGACATTGTGGCCAGTCTCGCCCTGGAGTGGAATTACAGGAGTGCAAGCAGGGTGATGTCGACATCCCCGTACTGTGTCTGCTTGGTTATATATCAGCCACCATTTTCCAAGCTAATCAAACTCTATCACATTAATACATCACCCAACACAGCGAAGGGATACATAGAAACGCGTCGGGTGTAGTTGCATCAGCAGCCGGAGCAGGCATGGCTGTGCCCTTCACATTTTGCATCTCAGTGCTTCAAGTAAGATTCTCATATCAGCCGGTGATCAAATAACCTTTGCTTTGGATCTGAAATGACGGATGCTAGAGAGGAGTGGTGATGCTGAGGTGGAGATGTAAGCCTCGCCAAGCCGTGCCGTGCCAGCGTCCATCCCCATAAGCCGCTGTGGCCATGTTATTGATGCACGGTGAAGGTGAAACGCCTGGTGGGAGCATTCCGGCATTTACCTCTGCTCTGGAGGAATGGAGATAGTGAAGTGTGGGTACAGAGGGGATGCTGGATGGGAGTGGGCATGCAGGTAGGGGAGGTGATTGCAAGAGCTTGAGGGGGGTGAGAAGGGAAAAAAAGGCAAATGGCGAGGTTTTGACGCACCAGTCAGACATTTGTGAGGATGTGACAGCTGGGCCGAGGGAACAGGATGGCATGGGATGTAGGATCGTGCGTGGAAAGAGAGATATTCGGTGTTTTTTAACACATCACTTTAACACATTGCTTTCTGCAGGCCTCGGTGTGCTGTGAGGAGAGCTGACTGAGGCCTGCTCACAATCAGCTGCTGGTTGGGAGAAGGCGGATGGATTGCAGATGGATATTGGCCCTCAAATGCAAATAAATAAATAAATAAATAATGAAAAAAAATATTATGCATGGATTTCCACTTCTAACAGGGTGCTGGTTCCTCCATGACCGGCTCATTCTGCCTCAAGGAGCCTGTGATCCATGAGTAAAGAAGACCTCATTTCCCTCACAAATTGATGTATCAGTGTTGATCCATTTTCTCCCATACTATTTGATAAAAAGTCAAATCTTCCATCAGGACTGTATTTATTGCAGGTTGTATTGCAAATAAAAGACAAGGTCAGAGCTATGCTGCTATGAATTGACAGCTCTAACCTAAATTAGATACCATCTAATTAAAAATAAATCCATCCAGGTTGCGTGTAACAAGTTGTAAATATACAAACATTCATTGTTGTCCTCATTTCTCCCCACATGTATTTAATCAATTAATGGTCCGGCATAAAAATCTGCAGGATGAGAGTGATGGCATGGCTAAAGATCTGAAGTGATTAGGGAGAGTCTGGGTCTCAGCAGTCTGCCTGCAAATTAATTAAATCGGTCACGATTAAATGCTGAATGCACTTATACACACTGTCAACACATGAGGCAAACCAACAGGCCTGCACACACACACATTTACAGACACACACACACCCACTGAGATACCATCATGGGGGTCAAGAGACAGTGAATTGATCCATGTCCAGTTGTAGTACAGACTCTGCACCGCTCACCTGAACCACTGACCTAAATCACTCCTAGTCCACTTTTTCACCACTTCCACAAGCTTTGGCAGCTTTTGCACAGCACTACAGGAGCCACTTAACTATTTATCAGGTCATTTAAAAAAAAAAAAAGGATTTAAAAAGAGAGAGAACAGAAGAGAAGTAGAGGGACAGTAGAGTCAGAGAGGAGGGAGAGAAGATGAGAACACAGAAAAGGAAGGAACAGGGAGACACCTGATCCTACTGTCAAGACCTTGAGAGAGAGAGAGCAAGAGAGGGAGAAAGAGAATACTAAGGGTGACTTTACTCTCTTTTTAACTTAAGCCTGAGTTCTACTTAGTGTTTAAACTCCTCCTTTATTTTCTACATTTACTTCACGTTCATGCACATTTCAGCATTGAATTTTCATCCAGCTCACAGACCAACATCTGAAAACTTCATGGAAACAACATTTTGCGGTATCCCTGTTTTGACGTAGCAGACAGTTTTTCATACTGTCTCTGCCTTCTTTGCAGCATCTGGTCCCCCATCCAATGTCTGGCCGGGACTCAGAGCCAGATTACAGTCAGTGGCGAGTGGGAAGCAGTTGGGATTATCTGAATTTAGGCATACATCACACAGTTACAAAACAAACTAGCAGGCTGCATACTGTACAAGGAAAGGGACAGTGTTGGTCCAGAATGCACAAGGTTCAGGGGAAGGAGTGTGAAGATGCAACTAAATATATGAATTAAGACTGAAATTATGTGTGTGTGTGTGTGTGTGTGTGTGTGTGTGAGTGTAAAAACATCAGCTTTTTTCACAATTTAATACTGTTTTTTTTTGTTTTTTTTTACTGTAACTGCGTGATCAAACTATGACACCAAATCATTTTAACAGTAGCCCTACATTTGAAGATTTTGTCATTCTAAATAATTTTGAGTTATCTATGCTACTACTGACTCATACAACCTGCAGTCCTTTTCTCTTCCATCAGTGAACATATTTTAGATAGAGATTATATCAATCATTCATCAAGCTGCAGTATAGCACTGTTGCTTTACCTTGACATTATGCTATCACAGTACAGATGATTACGTTGTAGATTAAATGACACATTGGTGCAGCATTGGGGACTTAAAGCTCCTATAAGGAGTTTTTAGCTGGTTATAAAATGGACTGAAATCAACATTAATGTCTTTATGACCTAAATAAGCAAACAGAACCATTAACAAGAAGAGTGACAATTTCTTTTTAGTTATTTTTAATGTCTGAAACCACTGGTGGGGTTAGGTGTCAGTCAAAGTGATTAAGTGTTGTTTATTTTCACATATTAGATGGCAAAGATTCTCAATAAGTGGCACATTTGACCATCAACGGGGAGAAAGTCAGCAAAGGCCACCTTCTCCACAAGGGGCAAAAAAATTGATACAATCAAAAATGAGTAGGGGTTGAGGAAAGGAGCGTTAAGTAGGGTTTGAGCAAAGGAGGGATAAGTAGGGGTCGAGCAAAGGAGGGATAAGTAGGGGTCGAGCATAGGAGGAATGAGTAGGGGTAGAGGAAAGCGGGGAGTGAGTAGGGGTAGAGGAAAGGAGGAATGAGTAGGGGTCGAGGTAAGGAGGGATGAGTAGGGGTCAAGAAAAGGAGGGATGAGTAGGGGTAGAGGAAAGAGGGGAGTGAGTAGGGGTAGAGGAAAGAGGGGAGTGAGTAGGGTTAGAGGAAAGCAGGAATGAGTAGGGGTCGAGGTAAGGAGGGATAAGTAGGGGTCAAGTAAAGTAGGGATGAGTAGGGGTTGAGGTAAGGAGGAATGATTAGGGGTTGAGGTAAGGAGAAATGAGTAGGGGTTGAGGAAAGGAGAGAGGAGTAGGAGTTGAGGAAAGGAGGGATATGTAGGGGTTGCGGTAAGGAGAGATGAGTGGGGTTGAGGAAAGGAGGCATGAGTGGTGGTAGAAGAAAGGGCAGTGAGTAGGGGTTGAGGAAAGGAGGTATGAGTAGGGGTCAACGAAAAGAGGGATGAGTAAGGCTTGAGGAAATGAGTGAGTATAGGGGTTGAGATAAGGAGGGATGAGTAGGGTTGGAGGAAAGGAGGGATGAGTAAGGGTCGAGAAAGGGAGGACTTAGTAGGGGTTGAGGAAAGGAGGGATGATTAGGGGTTGAGATAAGGAGGGATGAGTAGGGGTCCAGGAAAGGAGGAATGAGAAGGGAACGAGTTATCTGAAAGTTCTGGAATGGGGGGTCGCGACTCACGGTGGGGACACGTCTTGACACTCCTCTGGTTCAGTGACCCCCTTTTGGTCCTGTATTAAGATGGTAGGAGAGGGAGAGAGAAAAGTAGTTTGGGGGGAGGGTAGGGAGAACTGAGACGAACAAGAGAGGATGAGTCAGGCAGGCTTATTTACACAGGTGCAGATAATTGCACAGGTGAAAGAGATAACGAGCTGCAGGTGAGTAGATTGGTTTTGGAGGTGTGGTCTTGTTCCTGTCCTAAACATCAAACATCACTTGACTTTGCATCACTTTTTCCACATGCATCACAGTGTCCAAAGCACCAATAATGGATCTCTGAGTTGCTTTGACTTATTGCAATTTGTATTATTAAGTGAAATAATGTATAAGCCTATTCCTAGCACTTTGTTTTCCATTGTCCTTCATTTCAGTGTCAGTGGGCCTGCTGCCACCCGGCCACTGTGCACAAAAGCAAATTAGTTCTTGGCTCATTCTGAAAGAGTGCTGGCATGGCTGGTCATAATTTTGTGTGTGTGCAACACTGTAACTTATGTGGCCACTTCCTGCCCCTTTCCTAACACTGTTCACCTAAAAATATAAAAAAGGTTCCTGAAACATACATGTCTCAGGAAAGCATGCAGCAGAAGATTTATTTGTGCATGAATAATTTTAATGATTAGCTTCCTACAACAAAGATGAATAGACTGTGGACATAAGCCAGCTTCTTGAACACAGTTTATGTTCAGTTTAAGTGCTGTTGATAGTCTCCAATCACTAAGTGGTTCCTATCTTCTCCTGACTTGCAAAAACATGCAAGGTTTAACAGCTCCTTTGACAATTTTAAACAGCTGGTATTATTAAGGAGAAGATGAAAAATGCTCATTGAATAATAAAACAGATTAGGAGAAGTGCTCAGAGCAATCAGCTGGGTTGTTTCATTGGGCAGTCAAACCTTTGTCTTCATTTATGGTAACTTTTGTGAAGTTAGAACATATATCACAGTTTTCTTTAAAAAATAATCATGGTGCTTAAAAAAGAATATCCTTTATTCTCATGGTTTCCTAAACAAAAACATATTCACTTTTAGCCACAGCCACACATATTCTACAGCTGCTTGTTGCTTCAATTGAAGACATTACACACAAGAAAACAGTGTTTGTCTTATTTCTAGTAAAAATTAAACAAATGAATTTTTATTCTTTAAATAAGCTGCATTAACCTGAGAAGTCCAATAAAACAACTTATTTCAAGATAAAACAAGCTATAAAAAAAAGGCCTGAATTGCATGTAATGAGTTAAAAAAATCTGAAAAAATTACCAACAGTATTTTAAATAAGAGTCAAGTTTCTTGAAATAATAATAATGTCTTCATTGACATTATACGATTTTTCTGTATTTTTTTTCTACAAATTAGACACAAAACTTTCTTTGATTTGTGATTTTGTAGTGTAAAGAGATAATCCTGAACCATATCAACAAGTTGTCTAAATTCCATAATTCTGATAATAATAGCCTGTTCAAAATGTGTGTGTCCTCCAGATATAAGAATACTGCAGCCACTGGCACAGCCTTCACATCTGGTTCTGCTTTTTAAATGCTTCGGTGAAGCAAATTCTCATCCTCTCCTCAGAATAAAAAACGAATGGATCATGAATTCTGTCTCGATGACTCAGCGTCGTGAGTTGCAGTGTCAAAGTGAAATATGTGAATTTCACACTTCAATAGCTGTCTCCTCTCTTTCTTCTCTTTTTTTTTTTTGGTAGATTTTTTGAGTCTTTGATAGATCTCATTCTTCCTTAATCATTGTTAAAGCTCCTGGGAGGAATGTTCAACTGGTTATGAAACAGACTGAAGTTAACACTGATGTCTCTATGAGCTTAAAAAGCAAACACCATCTGCAACAAGATTTATAACTTCTCATTTTCATTTTTAGTGACTCTAACGACTGCCACTGGGTTGGCGTCAGACAAAGTGAGTTACAACACACTGAAGAAACAGCCTTTGTTTCAAATTTCCAAATCAAAGATGTGAAGTGAGTGAAAGGTTTGTCTGCTGAAAGAAATCAGGATGAGATTTTCATAAGAAAACACTACTTTCACATTTGCTGGACAAACTAAGCAAAGACATATATATTCGCTTCTTACTCATCACAACTCTGCAACAGTGCTGGAATGAAGTTCTGACATCACCCCAGTTTGATTGCACATTGCAGTACGGCTTGTGGAAGCGCAAGAGGCACAGCTTGTGAACACACAGCAGGAGCGCACACTTAGACATGCACACACTCACAGCGTTGTTCATAGTCACAGCGATGAGGCTCAACAGGGGTGTAGATATCCTACCTTGAAATGGCAGTTTGTAAGAGCCAATTATCTCAATTTGTCCACAGGGGGCGCCAGAATCGACGTAAATCACATGTTCCCCACAGGAGCTTTAACGAATAATCAGACAATAAAATAACCACCAGGAGAAGGCTACTTTATCCACTGTAAGAGGCACAACTGTTAAAACAAGTCACTTGTGACACGTTAATCTGTATGAATGATCAGAACAGGAATCTAGACAGGAACCATGTAGTTCATCTCATCACAAACATGACGTCTGTTGTCAGATCATTGGTGCATTGAGCTGATATGTGAAGCTGTTGTTTCATGCTGTCATTGTGTCACTTGGAGGATGACTCTGGGGTAATCCAGGCCAGAGAGACCGGTCTTTATTTGAAAAGATAAGTCTGAAGAATCAAATAATATGATGTCAATAATGAGGGATTTTTTGTCATTCAAGAAACAACAGCTGCTCTGAACACATTAGGAAAATGATCATGTCTTCTTTTCTTTACTGAAGGTTATTTGTTTGGATTAGAATTACTCTATCCATCTGTGGTTAAATGAAAGTCGAGCAAGATCAGCCATATTTATTTTACAAAGTCAAGTCTGCTTAGCTTCAACACACAAGCATAAAATGTAAGTTCACTTGGAAAATCTGAAGTAATTCTCCTCCTCTTTCCTTCTCTTCCAGTCGAGTGATTCTTCCTATCTCTGTGGAGGAGGTAAGTTTTATTTCCGTATATTTCAGTTTGTGTTTGTGTGTTTTGTGGTCCAAGAATCAGCACTTTTATATCGGATTCTTTAGTTCCCTGTTCTTGGAAAACAACCCGTCATTGTAAAGCTGTACCCTTTGTGGGTGAGATTTTTTTTAAGTGTTTACCTCAAAGTACTTCTCAGTGCTTTTTTTTTTTTACATCTCATCCTCCTATACATAGAAAAAGTGCTGCATTTTTCACCTTGTGAGATAAACTCTATTTGAAGATGGAAGATGGTTTCCATCAGATAGAGCGTTGAATGAACACAGTCAGCAGTCTGTCACTGTCCTCGCCCTCGTTTCTCTCTGTGTCCCCTGTTATCCCCATTTCCTCTGCAGCTTGCTCCTGCTTCTGTTCAGGCCTGCATTGAAAATGAGTCACCTGAGACTACCTCCACGACTCCCTCAGAATGACATATCACCTTCATATAGTCCGTATATGGTCAAGTATTTGTAACATGTATGGGAGAGATATGCTGAGTGCTAAACATTTCAATCATCTGCCTTTTTCTGAGCAGCTGAAGAAATTATCCTCTCTTTATTTTCTTCTATCTCTTCATGAGGCCGAATGTAAGACTTGAAATATCTCCTCATGCTTACGGAGTAATAGCTTATTCTCTTTGCATTTCCTCTGGCTAATGGAGGCTTCATGAATACACGTTACTCTCATTAACTTGTGTGTGTGCGTTATATCTCTATAAAATGAGGCAGGTTTCCTCCATGACTGCAGACCTGGGGCAGCCCGAATGCTCTCTCTCCATGAGAGATGATATTGAGCTTAAGGTGTGGAAGGAATCCCTTCATGGTGTCCAGTTAGAACAGAATTAGCATTGATCAGGTGTGACCATACCATAAGAGACAGCTGTAATCCAAACAGGTGATCAAACATGAACACACTGCGTTCAATGCACAACAAAGGGTCTGAAATGGGAGGTGCGGGGAAAAACAGCAGTAATTCTGATCAGACGTTTGATCATTTGATGCTGGAATCACACAGAAAGTGGACTTCTCTGACTAGAATGTAATCAACAAAGGCTGAATACAGATGAGGAATGTTGGAGAGTTCACATGCCCCTCAGTCAGTGAATCACATCTCTCCAGAGCTTCACTTTTCATTTTTTTTTTCAACATCCAGACTCTGCAGTAGCTCTGCTTTCAGAGAGCCAGTTCATGGCTGCTGGGATTTAGTGCAACATTATTTGATTTGATTTTCTATTCTTTTACTTTCGCCAACAGTTATGACTTGATGAAATGTAATCCCTTTAAAAAGAACAGCCGTTTTCCTTTTAACACGGAGCAAAGCTGTTGTTTGGAGGAGTATGTTGAATGAGCTAGATGCTCTGGATCAGTGTTTGATGGGGAAGATTTCCAAGAGGACAAGCAAGCAGGCTACCAAACACGTAGAAGGAGCTGTGACTACGGAGCGCTCATCAGTATGAGCCAAGTGGCAACCTCCGGTCTAAAAATATGAGTCCAATGTGGAAGTGCTAAAAACTGTAGTTCATCGAGGATCCGCTTGAGGCCGGCTCCGGAAGTACCAGAAACCACATACACACCAATTCAAAAAAGACAATCTTTACAGCAGAAATAAACATGTTTACAGCCTGGTACAAAAGACGAGTGTAGTCTGGATTGCTCATTTCTCGATCGGCACACACTGTACAGGGGTGAATTTTTTCTGACACGGCAATTTCAAAGATATCTGGATTACGAGTCTTCCAATGAGAGGCACAGCTGACTCGATTGACAGGCGGGAACACTGTAGCTGTTGGCTAGGAGGCTCAAAGCCCGCCTCTTTACGTCACAATCCCTCAACAGCAGCAATATGGCTGCCACCGCCGATTGGCCTCAAATCAGCGCTTCAGAAACAGATGGAAGATGTCACGGATACTACGTCCATATTCTATACAGTCTATGGTATGAGCCAGCATATAGAAAGCATGGCTTTCCTACAGCAAGAATAGCAGGAATGTTCCCAAATGTGTTCTCAGACTGGTACATTTTCAGAAATAGACATTGAATTAAATGAATGAATCATAAGATTACAAATTGTTAATGAAAATAGGAAATATGATGAGAGGTTATATGTGTAATTTATGTTGTTTACTATGGTAATATTTAGGGATGCACTGATCCTACTTTTTAGGTCCCAATACCAATACCGATACAGATACTTGGGCTTTGGTATCTGCCGATGCCGATATTGTACCGATCCGATCCCGGTATTGATTCAACAATCTCTATCCCTTCATGTGAGGATAAAACTTAAGAATCATGTTTTGGCAACTTCAGGCTTTTCTGACTTTGTAAACCAAAATAAAATTAACTTTATTTCAAGGATCCGGAACAATTAAATCCAAAAGCCTGTCCGTTTTTTTCACACTTTGAATCCATTTATATGATATTTCTTGCTTCTTTGCATTACGCTACAGCTGACGTAAACTTCTTCCCTTGGGCTTGCATTATATCATTCAACGCAACTGCCATCTGTCGAGACATTAGCACTGCACATGTTGCAAGTCTCCAGCGGAGTTGTTAGCAAAAGAAGCGTGACATGCACCTAAACTGCAGAGCCTCTGCAGTTATCCTCCATCATGCTCTGCCGGGCAAAATGCACAGATGATGCTGATGACGTAGGAGACACACATGAATGTTTTAAGATCTGCCATATGGATCGTCACTATATATCGCCCCTTTGACACCGATATCCGATCTAGCTTTTTGAGTCAGTATCTGGCCGATATCCTGTACCAGGATCAGATCGGTGCATCCCTAGTAATGTTTGAGAAATTCAAAAGCGTGGTCCCTGCCAGAGGCTAATGCTACATGAGGGTCCTTGGCATGACAAAGTCTGGGAACCCCTGCTCTAAATAAACAGTTTGTCCTACTGTCCAGATAGTAGCCTACACCAACATCTGTGATTTTATTTCTGTGAAAGAAAAAAGTTTAGGTGTTATCAGACATCCCTTCACCCTAGAATGCGAGGCTGATTTATAGTTGTCCAAAATTGTTATCCAGGAGGCTTTGCTGCTCCAACAACCCATTTATCCAGTTGGCAGCTGACTTAAGGGAGCCGTCTCTTTAAACCTGTGTGGCACAGGTTATCTGGGTCTCTGTGTCTTTGTCTTTCATCACCGACGCTGCAGAGGAGTAACATTTTAAAAGCACATCAAAGGTCAAAAGGTCACGGTTAAAAGGAGCACACTCTGTAAAGTGACTCATCTGCTCACTGATGTTTTTTTTTTCTGGTCACCTTCTCAAGCTCAGAAAAAGAGGGACCATGTAAAGCCGAGCAAAATGTGAAGCTTTCTCTTATAGGATTTCTGAGTTCGTATACACCTGATCCCTATGCAATATGTGTAGGGTTAAAGCTTCAATCCCTACCACTGTGGATTTCATAGTCATAGTTACAGTAACAGTGAAGTGTCAGGAATTAATACCAAGAGCTCATCATGTCTTGGCTTCTCTGAGGCCTGATACTCATCAGAGTTAGGAAATCTACGATAGATAGTCAAGTTAATTGATATAATGAAAATTGTAATTTTCTTGATGGTAGAAATTCCACTTTACAATTTCATATATTAAAAATTAACAGATTTCTTGAAATCTAATTCAAAAGAAGTAAAAACTGAAGCTGCATGCACATTGCTGTAATAGTGGCACCTTTTAATGTATTGTCTTGTAATGTGTGACGCTGCCCTCGTTTTTATACACTTCACATGTTGTTGTAACTATGGATGTTCTGAAGCGACTAATGGTTGTTTAAATGTTAATTTGAATTACTGTACATAAATGACCACACTAAAGGTCAGAAAACAGTGAGCACTCTGAAAACAGTCAAAATTGAGCAAAACCAAAAACAGGATCACAGAGTCTGCGGGTAAACAATATCATATTGATTTACCAATCATGGCTAACATTATCAGAGCTAGTACCTTTAGCTATTCTACAAGGTTAATATTAGGGATTGGCATTTCAATCCAAAATACCATTCAATAATCTCTGGCATCTATTTGGCGATTATTCTTAATAGAGCTGGACGAGGTGCTGCTAGTAGCGGGAACTGTTACTAGCAGCACTGTTTTTAGGCCAATCGTCGTCGGCAGCCATATTGCTGCTGTTGAGCGATTGTGACGTAAAGAGGAGGGCTTTGAGCCTCCTAGCCAACAGCTACAGTGTTCCCGCCTGACAATCAAGTCAGCTGTGCCTCTCATTGGAAGACTCGTAATCCATATATCTTCAAAATTGCCGCGTTAGAAAATAATTCACCCCCCGTACAGTGTGTGCCGTTTGAGAAATGAGCTATCCAGACTACACTCATCTCTTGTACCAGGCTGTAAACATGTTTATTTCTGCTGTAAAGATCAGCTTTTTTGAATTGGTGTGTATGTGGTTTCTGGTACTTCCGGAGCCAGCCTCAAGCGGATCCTCGATGAACTGCATTTTTAGCACTTCCGCATTGGACTCATATTTAGACCGTAAGTTAATGCAGTTAGCATTCTTCTTCCCCGGTTATTTAATACGGTAGCAAACCACTTTAAGACGCTCTACTGCCACAGTGTGGCGGGAATACCGTATTGAAGGCAGGCACAGGTGAAAATGATGAAAAATTGTACTTTTATAATGAGATAATATTCACATTAACTCTTCGTTTTTTTAGTAAGTGAACGGGGATTTGAGCCTTCCAAAATCACGACCCATCCCTAGTTAATATCCACATGCCTGTGCTAGCATTGCTACTGTCAAGTGGCTATAACAGTTAAACCAGACACAGCCGGCATACACGTTTATCTCCATCTTCTATATCACAATACTGCCAAATTGTGCCTTGCTGGGAGACGCCATCTGTCACCTGTGCTTATTTACATCCAGGTAGTAGAGCATTATGGTAGTAGCTATGTACTAGAGCTACAGATTCAGCAAGTGGTGGATGGCTGCACTGCTGCTAAAACACAACACATGACTGGGACTCCAGGCCTTCTACAATAAAATATTAATAATAGTTTAAGGGACTAGGGAGGGTGATGACATTTAATTGTTTAGTCAAATTAATGCCCACTTCTCTCATTGGATCTTTTTTTTTAAAGTGATTTCAATTTTTTTTTTATTTGTTTGTTTTTTGCTGGAGAAGAAAAAGTCAGAAGTTACTTTTGACTTTTGTGTGCTACAGAAAAGCAGCCAAAAAAAAAAATCAATTTCAAATCCTGTATCTTTAGAGTTGCACTGCACAGATGAAGCGGAGCATACAAAGCTGCATTTCATCTATGTTATATGTGTGTATACATAAAACCCTTATTTCCTGATGTTTTTTATCTTACATTATTTTTTTTCACATAAACAATAGAACAGATGAAGCAGCCATACTGTTATTTCCTGTGAAAACAATAGAATAATTCAGACTACATCTACGTTGTACTTGCTCCATCTTTGCGATGTCATAAGTGAGTCTGGTCCAGCTTTGCGAGTAGGTTATATATGGTGGATTAGAAGTGATTAAGAAATGAAAGGAACCATTGTCCTGAGTTGAAACACTCACATGCTGCAGACTCAGGATCAGGAAGATGAGGAAAGAGAGGAAGGAAGGATGAAAGGAGGTGAAAGTGTACAGTTTGTGGAAGGGGAAACAGGGAGGGGGAAAAAAAGTTGACAGGATAGGAAGGCAAACAAGAGTGTATGGAGGAGATTAAGAGGATTCAGGGACAGGAAAATGTTGCGATCAGGAAAAAGGATCAGAAGACAAATTAATCCACAATGGAACACACGCTAAAGGAAAGATAAAGATATGTGAATGTCAAAGCTCATCTAGAGGTTAATAATATATTGAACACACAATGTCAACCAAAGGCCATCTTGTCTTCCTCTTGTTTTCAGTACCAAGTGGGCCAGCTGTACTCTGTGGCTGAGGCCAGTAAGAACGAGACAGGCGGAGGTGAAGGAGTGGAGGTGCTAAAAAATGAGCCCTACGAGAAGGATGGAGAGAAGGGACAATACACACACAAAATCTACCATTTGCAGAGGTAAGCAGTTGTTTTGATACTAACAAGGGCGAGAGGCTCATAAAAAAGTTCAGTCAGGAAGACGGCTTCATTAATTTCTCCCTTGAGGCTGCATCTCCTGGCTCCTGTCCATTCATGTATTTGTCTTCTTCAGTGTATTATGCCATCACTGTGAAGCCAATCTCAAAAGTTAATATACTATAAAGGTTTCAGAGTTTGGGCAGATTTTTGGAATAATGAAAAGACTGATACCGGTCTTATGATAAGAACCCTCGGGGTGTTTTTAAAAGTAAACTTAAGACTTACTTTTTTTTATGTTTTAATTTGGAGTACTTTATTTTTTTCCCTGGACTGCAATATTATTATTATTATTATTATTATTATTATTATTATTATTATTATTATTATTATTTGAATCATTGCTTTAACATATATGTATCTTATTTAATGATTTATTTATCTATTTATTTCTTGTATTCACCTGATCTTGTTAACGCTACCTTATTTTTAACTTTTCTTTCCACTATAACTTATTTTATTAATTTCACTGTATTGACTTTATTTTATTTTTAAGTATTTTATTTATAATCATGCCTTTTATAATTTTACCATTGCTGTTGTTTTCTGTCTCTCTGTCATTTTGTGAAGCACTTTGGGCTGCATGATTTTATGTATGAAAGGTGCTATATAAATAAAGTTGAGTTGAGTTGAGTGTAGGGGACATATAGAAGTACGTACATTTTGCACTTTTGGTTCCCTTTTGAACAATTGTATTTTTCAGAATGTTTTTTTTTTTTTTGTTTTGCCTTAAATAGGAAGTAATGTTTGGTTCTTCTACACCTGAAATATTAAAGATTTTAAGTGTCTTAAACCTGTGGGTTGCTAGTAGGGGGCTTTAAAGTCTAGACAGGTTCTCAGTAGCATGAAACGCCATTTTTCTGAACACTGACACATTGGCATAAGTTAGGCACTGTGGTGAGGTCGGGTAGCATTAAGAAAGTGTTTTGCATCTGACATCTTCATTTTCATTTGTTAGTGTGGAAATGATCTCCCTATTAAAAACCATGTAAGCTTTGTCAGAAGGCTAGTGAACGTCTCAGAGTTTAGCTTTGGACTCTTTATAGCAGGAATCTAGCAGAACAATCCCTTTTTGCCCCTTTTGTATGCTGTTGGGAAACAAAAGTGATACTAAAGTGCCAGGTTAGACTAAAAAAAGATAAGTCCTGCAACAAACTAAAACAGTGCTAATATGCTAATGCTAAGAAAGCAGAATGTTAGCTTGTTTGTTATCTAGTTTCGTATGTTAGCTGAAACAGCTTTCTCCCTGCTTCCACTCTTTATACTGAGCTAAGCCAAGAACCTCCCTTCCAGGTCTAGATTCATGTTAAATCTACAAATCTGGCTGCAATAAAGTCAAATGTGTAAAAACAAAAGAATTGCAGCAGCACCAATAAACTCACCTGACTCTTTTTCTCCTCCCTTCACTGTCCTGTAGTAAAGTGCCGTCGTTCGTCAGAATGTTGGCTCCAGCTTCAGCTCTCACATCCACGAGAAGGCCTGGAACGCATACCCATACTGTCGCACAGGTAACACACACACATACACATGCACAGGCACACAGAGAAAACACACCACTTTATCTCTGGAGCTCTGTAGAAAAGTGGGACATGCATTTAAAGCCAAGTACACGTCTTCCTTTAACTTTTATAAAATGGTCCCTGGACAATTTCAGTCTTATAGTTATATTTTTGGGCTTTTACACCTTTATTCAAAGAGGAGAGGACAGTGGAGAGAGCAGGAAACTAGGAGAGAGAGTGAGGGGTGAACATGCAGGATAAGGCCGCAGGCATGAATGGATTCCTGGCAGCCCGGTATATGGGCGCACGATTTAACCATTAGACCAAATCTGCGCCCGGATAAACAATTATTGACATCTGTGCCACCTTGGTTAAGATTCATGTTTTTATAAAACTGGTTTATACAAAGCAGCAGGGACAACTTTAAGAGTTAAGAGTAATAAGGAACTACGTTATTTTAAACCATGTTGTAGGGAAATCTGGATGAATTAATGAAAAAGTGTCGTACACAGAAAAGTGAAAAGGGCACAACAAGATGCAGAAAACTGTTACAGGAAATATTTCACTATGTTTCAATCAACCACTCCATTAATCTATATGGTGGTACAAAAACATCCCAGGTGGAAGCTCTATTTTCTGCATTGTTTTTTGATGATATAATCTGATTTCATCTTTTACCAAGTTATGGACAAAAAGGAGGTTTATCAAGGATGCAACCACAAACAAATACATCAGACAATGAATAGTGCACATGGCATGCATTATAAGAGATATCAAAGCACAGACAAAACAGAACAGTTATATATACCTGCATCTTACATCCTTACTTGTTAGACAAATGTATGCGCGATCTGTTCTACTGATAACCCAAACAAGCGTCACATAGAGGCAAACTAACAAACCAGCGCTTCTTCACCTGTGATTGTATCTTCGATTGAAGAAACTGCTTTATAACAATGCTAAACAAAGTCTTCTGCACTTGATCCTTACAAGTGTAAATACAACTGAATGTATTTACTCAGAGGTCAGTCAGATGCTGATCCGACATGATCCGTTGTTCTCTAGGTACCTGTCTGTGTGTCTGTCTCTCTCTCCTCTCCTCTCCTCTGTGTCGTTCGGCCTCTGTCACCTTGAAGGAGCCGTTGAATAATTAACTGTATGTCTTGCGAAGAGAGCCATGCAATCTCTCAAGTCTTTCAGGCAGAGATCATGCACGCACTGCCGGCTTCCAGGCAGCCCTCTTTCATGCAAATACACGGGGACAATAAAAAGCATAACTTGAGTCACACACACATGCACACACTCAGACACACATGCTGAATACTCACTGACAAATAATGTAGCAAAATTCAGCATGAAGACTGAGCATTGTGCAGGAATGTAACAGCTACTTCATCTCTCATATGTTTCTAATCCACATTATTTCTGTTCTTTGTTTGCCGCTACGCTTCACTTCATGTGGCTCTGCAGTTATCACTGTAAGTATATATATTGTTTTTTTTGTTCATATAAATTTCATGTGTATTGAAACAACAGAAAAGCTAAACCTGTATGCCTACAGAGGAAACAAATTAACCTGAAAGTTGAGAAAGGAATATGATCTTTTTCATTGACACAGCAGCAGCAGCAGCAGGGATACTCTGTGTGTTTGAGTGTGTGTAAGATCAGGAGATTCCTGTCCTTTGTACTGTATTGGTTTCAAACTTGCTTACGTTATACTGTAGATTCAGCTTTCCGTTCACTAAGACTTGTTTCTCTTTTCTCTGCAGAACGAGTATATGAAAGATAACTTCCTGATCAAGATCGAGACATGGCACAAACCTGACACAGGACAGCTTGAAAATGTAATTATTAAAGAGTGAAAAGATCTGAGGATGTGTGTGAGGTTTATATTAAACAATGCATGTGATGAAGAAGAGATACTGCAGGATTTTAAATTCTATTTTATCTCACACCTTGTTGGGTGTTTTTCTTCTTCTCCATTTCCTGTAGCTGTTAGCTGTTACCGCCAACATCTCACTCTGCTTCAGCCTCATTACTTGTCTTTAGAGCAGAAACTCAGGATAATATAGGAGAATAATATCCTATTAATATGCCCCTATGACTGCATATGGACAGTACTTGGATAGATAAATGAACTGCTAACTTGCAGTGATCAAAAAAGGACTTGAGTATTGACCAGAGAAATTAATAGCCATTTCTATTAATACAAATATTGGCACACGTAATATGAAACTTTTCCAAAACAATCACGTTTAGTATTTTGGCCATCTGCAGAGTCTTGTGCCTGCAGCTAACCGTGCTTTGTGTTTCTACATACTTCAGGTACACCAACTGGATGCAGAGACCTGGAAGAAGGTGGATGTAGTCTATATTGATATTGCAGACAGACACCAAGTGGAGCCGAAGGTAGGGATGTGGTTCTCAATATCTACATTCAGATTCTTGCAGTAATTAGATCTCTTACTATTTCACCTTTAGCAGGGATGTTCAGTCTGTTTTTCTTCATCTCTCTGCAGGACTACAAGCCTGAGGAGGATCCCTGCAGGTACAAATCAGTGAAGACAGGACGAGGCCCTCTAGGACCAGACTGGAAGGTACAGTCTGTTGTTAATGTATCTGCAGGTTCAGACACTTTTGAAGCTACTAAATATAATAAACTAAGACCTCCACTTACAGTAGTGATTAATGAAAAGACAGATATTTATCCACAAATTAAATCATTGGTTGTGATGATAAAGCACGTTCATGAAAGGTTTGTTGTAAGGTGGAGACCATAAAGCTCATCAATCTGTATTAAAACTCTGTGTGTGTATCTGTGCTCTTGCAGAAGGACCTTGCAAACAAGAAAGACTGCCCACACATGTGTGCCTACAAACTGGTCACGGTTAAATTCAAGTGGTGGGGCCTGCAAAATAAAGTGGAGAACTTCATTCAAAAGGTTTGTTTACAGTTTCATGATCATTATCACATCCAAGGGCAGTCAATTGGGAGGGGATTACTGGTGACAAAATTCTTCACAGGATGGAGTAAATGTTATTTTCATCCCCGTCAAATATTGTTGTTGTATGTAATGAAATTCTGAGACAGTGTTTCGTAACCTGTGAAGTCTTACACATCCTGCTAACTTGCAAGAAGTAAAAGTGGAAAATCACCATTCACTATAAAGCTGCATTCAGTATATTATATAGGGAATGGGCTGCACCAGCCTCTAGTGGACAAACAGGGTAATGTAGTGTGAAATTAAATGAATAACGAGTTATTTAAGCATCTGTTAAAACTGACGAACTTGAGCGTGGATTTAGTCTAATGGTTAAATTGCCAACCCATATAGAGGGCAGCCCGGGTTTGATTCCAGGCCCCATGTCATTACCCCCCCCTCTCTCCCAGTTTTCCTGCTCTATCCCACCTTCCTCTCCTCTCTGAATAAAAGGTGTAAAAGTGCCTAAAATGTAACTTAAAAAAGAAACGTTGATTCACTTCTTGAAAAACAGAATTAAAACTCTCTTTTTGTCTCTGTTTTGTTTCACAGCAAGAGAAGCGTTTGTTCACTAACTTCCACCGTCAGCTGTTCTGCTGGATCGACAAGTGGATAGAATTGAACATGGATGACATTCGTCGCATGGAGGAGGAGACACGCAAGGAGTTAGATGAGGTGCGTACCTTAATTAACTGTAAACAAATGAATAAAGCTAAGCAGTCTCAGGCATGTGGGGATATGACACTCTTGTGTTTGGAATATTTGGCAGATTTAATGTCACAATTGTTTTAAATAAAGCTTTGTTTCTCCATGTGTGTGTCAGATGAGAGTGAAGGACCCGGTCAAGGGGATGGTGGCTTTAGAGGACTGAGGTTGTGTTGGACCGTGAATGCTGCTGCTCATCAGGTGAGATTATAAATCTGTTTCATCACAATTAAAACACATCATGTTATTTTGACTATCTTAGACTGTTTTAAATATGTAATCTACATGTGTGACTTTCTTGGACTGATGAATCATTTAATTAACAAAAAAAACTACTTGAGATGAAAATGAAACTTCCTTAAACAAATTCATGGGAAACACAAGTGCACTTTGAACACAGGCAGACAAATTAACACTCAGGTAGGACATGATAATGAACTGAAGGGAGAAACCAGAAGGGGAGAACACAGGGACTATGGCTGTCTAAAACAACCTACTACACTAGCAATACCTACTGATTGGACAAAATCCAGTATGAAGTATGCAGTATGTGAACAAGAGCAAACTCTGCAGTATGCCAAAGCTACCTGGATGTTGAACTGATTAGGGAAAAATCGTACTGCTTTCCCACAATGCACAGCGCTAACGATTCGCCTCTTCTTTTTTCCATATATGACGGGGGCACTCAGTTCTCAGGTGCTTTTAAAACGATTAAATTCCATATAAAACGCTTCTTAACTTTTTAAATTATAAGTGGATGCTAAAGAAGCATTTTATCTGTCAGCTTGGCCGTGATTACTTCTGTTTTCCGAAACTGGAAATCCAGTGACTACTGACCCAGCATACTGCAAAATAGATCCAACAGAACAGTCATAGTACATACTACCTTCAAACCATAGACTGTATAAAATATGGACGTAGTATCTGTGACGTCACCCATCTGTTTCTGAAGTGCTGTTTTGAAGCCAATCGGCGGCGGCAGCCATATTGCTTCTGTCGAGCCAGTGTGACGTAAAGAGGCGGCAGCCATATTGCTTCTGTCGACGGCGGCGGCGGCAGCCATATTGCTTCTGTCGAGCCAGTGTGACGTAAAGAGGCGGGCTTTGAGCCTCCTAGCCAACAGCTGCAGTGTTCCTGCAGGCAGCTGTGCGTCTCATTGGAAGACTAGTAATCTCAATATCTTCGAAATTGCCGCGTTAGAAAAAAATTCACCCCCCTCACAGTGAGAGGACATCAAGAAATTAGCTATTCAGACTACACTCGTCTTTTGTACCAGGCTGTAAACATGTTTATTTCTGCTGTAAAGATCGTCTTTCTCACATTCATGTGTATGTGACTTCCGGTACTTCCAGAGCCAGCCTCCAGCAGATCCTCGATGAACTGCAGCTTTTAACACTTCCGCATTGACTCATATTTTTAAACCAGAGGTTGCCGCTTGCTTCAAACGCAGAAGGCTGTATGCAGTACAAGTACGTACTGCATACTACATTCGTAGGTAGTATGTAGCAGGTGGTTTCAAAAACAGCCTGTATACACACGCTGGGTAACGAGTAAGGGGACACAGGTGAGAACAACAGGGCACAGGTGTAGACGATCAAAAAGGAGGGAAAACACAGGAAGTAAAACTAAACTTAACACACTGGGACAGTATTCTACAAAATAAAACAGGAAACACTAGACTATACACTGACATGGAACACACAGGCATGAGGATATATAAAAATGAAGGAGGACATAAAACCACATTCAGAAAATAACTGAAATATAACACAAGGAAAAATCAACACATGAAACCAAAGGCACTGGATACAAGAATAACCAAAAATCACTAAATGAAAACTTAGAACAGACCAAAAAAGCATGGTGGTCCATAAAGAGGACAAAGTAACCACACTTGTTTTTTCAAGGTACTATTGCATAAAAAAGTGTTCAGTGGAGATAGGCCCTGAAGTAGCCATCTACTGTGTCCATCTACAGTGCAAACCAGTTTGATGCTCGATATGTCTGTCTGCTGTTTGGTGCTTGACTGGAAGGATACAGTGTCTTATCAGACCTCATTTGCTGGAGAGGAAATTAAACTAATGACAGAGTTAAGCATGCCAATCAATAATCTCAATAACAATGAATACATTGACTGTACATTAAATGTAGTACTGCCTCTTTGTTTTATACTCTTTTCTCTTCCTGTCTCGTCTAGATCAGAATACCCAGACACCAGCGGATTCACATCCTTCTCCTACTCCAACTGACAACATCCGACCGGCCGGTCCAACCACCACACCCCGCCCCCATCCTGGTACAGTCTGGTTTTCAGGGACCTGGACCCAGTAAACTCCATCATAGCCCTCTTTCCTTGCGCCCCATCCAGTTCTATTGTTTCTCTCCATCCAGTGTCCTCCATCTTATAAACTGCTCTGAGGCCTCCAGTAGCAACGCTATAGAACTCGTCTGTCAGTCCTCCTCTCTCTCTCTCTCTCTCTCTCTCTCTCTCTCTCTCTCTCTCTCTCTCTCTCTCTCTCTCTCTCTCTCTCTCTCTCTCTCTCTCTCTCTCTCTCTCTCTCTCTCTCTTAGCCTCTGAACCGTTCTAAACTACAGAGAATAGTGTCGTTTATCTCTGGAATTTAGGATTTATTTCTATTTAAGATATCCCACTGGTGTGTATATAAACAGTATACCGTATATCGGGGAGCTGAAAATTGTATTGAAATATACAGTATATATATAAATATAAATATATATAAACAGGGTTTTTAAAATGATTTATCTATAAGTTTATCTGTATTTTTTCCAGATCAAGCAGTTCTGCTCAGTGTTGATTTTTGATCCTGTGATTTTTTTTTTCTGATTTGTCATTGTACCTCCTTCCCTCCATTTGTGTCATGCTTTTATGCAGTGTTTCCTTTTGTTGTTCAAGTCCACGAACCATCGCTGTAAGGTCCTGGGTAGTGCTGGCAGTGTCTGCTGCACTCCCGAACCAATCAGAAAGGACTTCTTCCCCAGTAGCTTCTCTAATATGTTGAGGCATTCAATGGCTTTTTCTGCTGCTTCGTGAGTTTGTGTGTGCGCTTCTTTTCGTGTGTGTATGTATATATGTGTGTGTGTTTCTGTAGCATTGTAAGATTATCTTGTTGTTTTCACAAGCGTTTCTTTCACCTGATAATTTCTAGCTCTTCAATTTCACCCGGCTATTTGAACAGACTGATGACAGTACAGTAGTTGATTTCAAAACATGCAGTAACACACACGTAGGCACATAAACAAAGACAGAGATACTACAAAGAGTAGATGCATAAATGACCAGCCATAAATTAGCCCATCTTCTTTTCTTTTTTTCGTTGACACGCTTTCCTTTCAACTGAAAAACTCTTTATCATTGCAGTGACTTTACCATTAGGTTATTCATCTCCTCCAGCTTGCTGTAGATAGATATAAATGGTTCTTTCAAAGTAAAACTGCATCAGTTCCTGCCCTGTCACCCGTCCCATCACCTCCAGTGGATAAATGGTCTTATCCAGTGATAGCAATAACTACCATGACACGTCGGTCTCTCCTTTTATCATGACCAGTCTATCTTACGCTGCTGTTTGACCCTCTCCTGAAAAACAGTCTTTGTAAAGCAGAGCCCAAGCTGAAAGTCAAGGATGGTGAAAATGTTGATATTTATAAAAAATGCTGGTTCTATTGTGTTTTGTCTTTGGATGAGCCAGGGTTTGTCCTGCTGGAATCTGAAGCCTGTTATTTGTGATAGTGTGGTTTATTTTGGTATATGCATGAGTGTACATGTACAGTAAGCGTGTCTGTGAAGAGACCATGATGCTGGCTTGGTAAAGAGGGGAGGAGGTAATGGAGTTATAACAGCAGGCCCTGAACTACTTCCTCTTGTTGATGTCTGTTTGGCCTCCCTTTGTCCTCAGTTAATTTTATCATCCTGTGTTTACTTCCATCCACATCTTTCACATGTGTGGAAACTTTCAAGAGCAAGCAACAGATCCAGTGAAAAGCTAACTTAATAATACTAATATAATAAAAAAAACTGCCACAAGTGTATAGTTATATTTTCCTTTTCTGCAAACTTCAAGTACAGGGATGTGAATAATGGGAGGTCCATATCGCATGGAAGGTGATACACTTTTTGCACTTAAAACTCAATATTGATAATATTAAAGATATGAATCCTGTTTAAAAAGAAATACCAGGTGCAGTTTGTGGTTAAAAATGTGGATAATGTGCTGACATAATAGCAATTAAATATTATTTCTAAACATAATATTAGTAAGTAATAAATACAACTTTAAGTATATGGATATTTAGGTGTAAAAGCCCTTACACAGCTGTTCAGGGCAAGAGCTCAAGCTCTATAGATTACACTAGTTTGAAAAAAACGTATTTTGTTGTTTTAAAAATCAGCGCTTTCTTGACATTTTAAGGCTATTACCACTACAAAGGATACAGCCATAACTATGAGCCACTTTCTGTTGCCTCCTCTTAAAGATATCACTGGTCCAACCCTCCCACCTCTCTCTCTCTCTGTCCATTAAGCATCTCACTCACTCACTCACTGTCTGTCTGTGATGGGGCTACCAACTGAGTCATGGAGATCTGTGGATGTACTGTATGTATTGACTCTGTAAATAGTAAATAAATTAATGTAGATGAACACATATATAGATCAGACTGTCCTGCCAAACCTACAGCACACCTTTCTTGACACTTGATTCTCCTCTTCCATTTGCTAAATATTCAGCGTTACACAGAAGTCTCTCTCACAGAGGTATTATATTGTGAGGATAAGTAGAGTTAGAGTTGCTGAAGTTTAGTGACGATAAGACATTTTGAAAAAATATTGTCATTGTAGACATTTAAAAGTAGATGGAGGAAAAAATAATGAAAAAGCAAAGCAAAAACCCTGTTCACTGTCTCCTCTCCCACTCACGTTCTTCCCTCACAGGGACCACGTCTCATTGGCAGGACAGTGCAAAAATATATATTTTTGTTCTGAGTGTTGTTGTACCTCTGTTGTCAGTCTCTGAACTACACTCTCTGAAAAGGAACATATAATGGCAGCTTGGGTCACTTCAGTGATTCACATAATTAGCTGATGGTGTCAGCCCCGAGTGTGGCGCCTCGGTGAGAGTCCGATTTGCCCTCCCGAGGTTAGCTTTGAAGATTTAGAGAAAATATTGTACATTTCGGGGCAGCTTCAAACAGGTGCTTGAAAGTTGGTGTTTATAGCTATGGACCATGTTCCCACAGCTGCTAATTTCCTCTGATGTCACGCTCATAGTGGCGATCGCAAATGCTGTTATGTTATACACATAGACTGTATGAAATATCGACGTAGTATCCGGGACGTCACCCATCTGTTTCTGAAGCGCTGTTTTGAGGCCGTATTGCTGCTGTCAAGCGATTGTGACGTAAAGAGGCGGGCTTTGAGCCTCCTAGCTAACAGCTACAGTGTTCCCGCCTGTCAATCAAGTCGGCTGTGCCTCTCATTGGAAGACTCGTAATCTAAATATCTTCGAAATTGCCGTGTTAGAAAAATATTCACCCACCGTACAGTGTGAGCCGATCAAGAAATGAGATATCTAGACTACACTCGTCTTTTGTACCAGGCTGTAAAGATGTTTATTTCTGCTGTAAAGATCGTCTTTTTTGAATGGGTGTGTATGGGCCAGCCTCAAGTGGATCCTCGATTAACTGCAGTTTTTAGCACTTCTGCATTGGACTCATATTTTTAGACCGGAGGTTGCCGCTTGGTTATACACCTATGTTCCAGGTTGCTAATTATATAAACCGAAAGAATCTGGTATATTGACAACATTGTTTCTTAACTGATCCACTTCTGGAGAAAAAAAAAAGGTTGTGAAAACAACACATTTGATTACTCATTGGGTATCAACAGATTAGTCACAACAGCTAATGTTATAATATTCAATCAATTCCTAGCTAACTTTACTTTTAGCTTGCTAACATTTTCGTTAGCTTGGAATTTACTCATTCTGTACCTATTGTGTAAGACTATCAACGTTAGCTTGGAAGTGGTTGAAAGCTTAATCTAGCTGTTGTTAATTGAAGCATCCAACCAACGATTAGCTAACAATATATGGGAATTATAGGAGTTACATTTGAGGAATAGCATAGCTGCTAGTTAGCTAACATTACTGTTAGCAAGGAACTTACCCCTGACCTATTTTTATGGTGTATCATTGTTGCGTGGGGATGTTAGATGGGAAGTGTTTGAATGCTAATGTGAGATGTTTTCTTACATAGGCAAAGTTTTCATTTGAAATAATGACCCAAGTCCCTCCTGTTTATTTTTTAAATTGCTGAACAGTTGGGAAACAATAACAATATGTCAGGTTCTCTTCATTGATACAACTTGCAACCCTGAAGAAAACAGAGTAACACTATAATATTACATTCTAGCATTTCAGCTCGACACCATGAGCATTATGTCACTGGAAAGCTGCCACCCCGTGAATATTGTTGGTACAGGGGGAAAAAGCTGAGACGACTTTGTATTGTTGTTTGAGACAGATACTGACAGTAGGTCCATTTTAAGAGCCTGCAGATACCATTCAAACTTGTGAGAGAACATGGTGTAACAGAGACAATCTCATAGATATCTGTTGTTAGATTCCTCGATTTATAATCAGAATATGAAACCAAATGACTCCACAATCCCAAACTGTTTTTAAATTGTAAATCTCTCTCTCTTTCTGTCTCTCTCTTACTCTCTCTTGCTCTCACTCCTGTTAAATTGTCTCCTGTTTTTCTTTCTTTTATTGTGAATTTGTGCCTTTTTGTCATCTTATCTTCCAATAACACTACTGTACATTGGAGACGTAAAGAAATGAATAAAAAGAAGCAAAGCAACTGTAAAAGTCTTCCACGTGTTGTTGTTTTTTTTTATTTTTGTGTGTGTGTGTACTGAATGTACAGATGCTCAGCCATCGATTCACTAAAATAATAAGAATACTATAAGAAGAAAGTTGCAGATGTGTCATAGATTTGTGCCATCTAATCATGAAAACTGGATTTAAAAAAATGATTTTACTATAGGAGTTGATTTTACCCTTTAAGTACTGTAAGAGAGTACTTCAACCTTAGGGGAATAGTTTTGAAGTAGTATAAAATGCTTCATTTTGAAATACTTTCTCTTGTACCTCAATCAGAATAAAAAATACACAGCAGAAGCAACACACTGCTGCTCTCTTTGATTGTTGTCTTCTTCTATTAGATGGCATTTTATTCTTGGCTTAATGCTTTGTGGCTGCAGCTCCAAACTTAAGAGGGAGATGTAACCGAGTAATCTTCTTATCTGACACTTAGCATGAAAGCAACTAAGTTTACTACTTTTCCTGTTTCTGCTAGTCGTTAAAAAAAAATACTCCTTTGTAAACACAGTTTCTTAGCATGGACTGGAAACAACATGAAAAACATACATTTTTAAGGCTGGTGTTGAAGCAGATTAAAAAAGAAGGTTGAGGTTTCTTTTTGATTTCCATTCACAAAGAACAGAAAGCCTGTGTTGCATTCACTGTCAGAAAATGTGGGCACTAGCTAAGCTTATGTGCAGCCTAATGAGATAATCCTCTGTGTTTCATTAAGTTAATAGTAAGATGGAATAAAAAGGAAATGGTTTGTGACTGTAAACGCAGTGCATGGTTGAAGGTATTACAGCAAGTAAGTTTGAGAGGTCTTTTGGAATAAAAATGTTGATTTTTGGATCGTATAAGGAACTGAACATTGGTAATGCTTATGTGCCGAAGACTTTAAGTTACTTAGAATGGCAGAGAGATGTTTGGCAGATTTAATCAAAAAATGCTGACAAATTATTAAAGAACGTAAAAGGTGTACTTGATCAGGTAGCTTGTGGCTGTAATTCTGAAAGCTGAAATTGGAAACTACAATAGTGTCTGTGACTGATTGCTGAGAGCAAAACTGCAGAATTATTTGGACTGCATAAATTCTAGATGCAGATCTAGACTTCACATGCATCACCTCACTTCTTACCATGAGAGACTATAAAGTGAAAAATACAAACAACTTTAATTACAATCATCCACACAGTCATTGTGGAAATCACAGAAATCACAGATTTGTTTAGTGCAGTTTAATCAAGATATCACACATGAAGCCCTCACACATTCCACAAGTTAAGAAAGTAAAGGATTATTTACGAACATACAAAGAGGGCTTTAGTGCAACAAATGCCATGCGTCATGCTGACATTCAATAAACAGACATGTCCATTCATGATTAAGATAATACTCGCTCGCCAGGTTATTAACCAACCTGGGATAAAAGCTTGATCCGATGTTACGCTTTAAGTCCAGAGCAGGTTGTGTGTGGGACAGAAAGGGAACAGCTGAGACCCAATTGAGCACAAACGGTCAAACAACGGGACTCACCGTAGCAAAGCAGTCTCTCGACTCTCCTTTGGAGAGCTTCGTCATCTGTGCACAGGGAGTCTGCAGCTTTTTCGGGACACCACAAGAGAGATACTCTGACAAAGGTATTGAACATTAGATGATGTATGTTGCTTCCAGTGAGTACTTGAAGTGTTTGATTTAAAAGAGCATGCATTTCATCCACAACTTACTTTATTAAATGCTCATAACAAAACTAAACTTTCTCACACAAGAGGCCTGCTGCATGCAGTTCCCTCTGTATGTTGTCACATTTTTCTAGAAATGCTCTAAGTAATAGAAGCAGTGATAAAGGACACTGTGCTGAGGCCAGTGATGTTCATTTCTAACTCAGTGTGAAACTTAAGGCTATTTTCGACCACAGGGACTTCACCCCTGAACTACGTGCGTTTCGACCGGAGGAACCAGGGTCTAAATTTGGTTCAGGGGTAGATAATCTCCCCCCTGCTTGGGGGGTAGTACTTTTCAAAGGTCCTGGGACTTTTGGTTGAACGTTACGGTGTTTGTGAAGTTTACACAGTTGTTGAAACACAGAGGGAGTTCCTGGGAATGCAAACTAGTTCCGTTATTTATTAAGATTTCAAAATATTATTTAATACAACTTTTTTTCTCCATATGTCACTGGCCTGATTTGCACAATCTACCCGGGACTTCAGCCCACGGTTGAAACACAGACAACAATGGGAGCACAGGAACCTTTTAGTTCTGGGGAAAGTAGTTCTGGGGGCTAAAAGACCTGGGAACTTTTGGTCGAAATGCACCTTTAGAGGTTTTGCAGAGGTCGCACACAAAGGTAGAACTGCCCAATGGGGCTACCAAGGAAGGTATGTTCAGGTCAGATTTGGTGACAGTGATTGAGTCTTTGCATTATTCTAAAAGTCTGAAGAATCCAGTATGGAAATATTATGGTGAACTTTAGAAGGAATGTTTCAAGCATAGTTTGGTAACATTCAGTATTGTGTGTTGATCCCTCCAGCCTCAAATGCCTGTGCAGTATTAGGACAATAT
This sequence comes from Notolabrus celidotus, assembly GCF_009762535.1. Classification (NCBI taxonomy): domain Eukaryota; kingdom Metazoa; phylum Chordata; class Actinopteri; order Labriformes; family Labridae; genus Notolabrus; species Notolabrus celidotus. The sequence continues at coordinate 10,386,343 of NC_048276.1, forward strand.
TTCAATCTCTTAATTAGTCTGGGGCTGGGATTAATCTCACAGTTACTTTTGGGAGCCAAAGTTTTGGTCAATAAGAAAGTCACTGCTGATTCAGGTTGTAAAACAGACTTAGTGTGTTGAATAATTTAAGAGCAATCAGTTTTAGGCAGAAAAGCACTTTTGGTTAAAGCTATAAGCATCAGTACTTTGTGTTGCATCAAAAGACGAGAAGACCAAGCAAAAATCAAAGAGCCATTGACTTTGTTATTACGAACATATATTTGCAACTGACTCCTAATTAGCTATACAAAGACTTTTAGTGTGTTGAATTGTGTTTTTAAGCATTAAAGTTGCAGTTAGCTAACACTCTTGACAACCTTGTTTCCAGTCTCAGATTTTACCTGATACATCTTTAACCCTCCTGTTATGTTTGTTTCTTAGGACAACAATAATGTTCCTGGGCATCTTGACCCTGGGCATATTATATGATTCAAAAGTATCAGAACCCCCCCCAAAAAAACAATAAACATGTTTAATCTCATTATTAACTCCATTACTAAACATTTAAATCAATACTTGCGTGCATTGGTGTTCTTTAATTCTCACAGATTATAGTTCAATGAGGATAACTCACTCGTTTTTATGAAAATTCATGTTAAAACTTTTTTTATGTACATTGGAAAGTGATTGGGGGGAAATATGTCACACAGTTGCAAAAAAAACATTTAGTATTTGACACTTTTAGCCTCCACTTTGACTGCAGTGTCAAACTGACCCACCAATAGTCAATCAATCAATCTTTATTTGTATGGCGCCAAATCACAAAACGTTATGTCAAGACGCTTTACAAACATAGGAGGTCTAGACCACTCTATGTCAAATTATGAACAGAGACCCAAATTCAAGACAGGGTAAGACTCAGTCTGACCCCACCTTAATCCATCATGACCATTGCACATTGCAGTATTTAGCTAGTTACAGTGGCGAGGAAAAACTTCCTTTTAACAGGCAGAAACCTCAGGCAGAACCAGACTCATGTTAGACAGCCATCATGCCTCGACCGAGTTGGGTCTGGAAAGAGGGATAGAGGGGAGTAAGAGAGAGAGGTGATGTGGTATGTGGTATAAACATGGAAGGGTGTGTTGCAAATGTGTGAAATGAACCATTTTAATTTTATACGTTGTTCACACTAATTAAACCAAGCAGAAGAAGTTTCATAGCGAAAATTACTTTAACATTTTTTTTTTATTTTTTTTAGTTATATTTTGGGCTTTTTGCCTTTATTTGATAGGATAGTGAAGAGAGACAGGAAATGTGGGGAGCAGAGAGCGGGGGAAGACATGCAGGAAATGGTCGACCAGCCGGAATCGAACCGGCAACCCCTGCGACGAGGACTATAGCCTCTATATGTGGGGCGCTTAGACCGCTAGGCCACCAGCACCCCACTTTTAACATTTTTTTTAGATTTTGAACTTAAGTATGGGTCAATTTGACACGCAACATAACAGGATGGTGAAAAAAACATGACTTAAGCACCTTCCCAACACCAAACGACAGTCAACGCTACCAACTAGCTAGCCAATTTGCCCAGCAATGGCCTAAGGAGCTAGCTTGTCTTAGTAGATGTCTGCATGCAAAAACACAGGTAACGTTTGTGAATTGGACTTACATGAAAGCAGATTACAGACAGTGTTGTTATATATCTCATATATATCTATATCTATAATATATCTCATGCCCTTGCTAGCATACTAGCTACACTATGAATCATGCGTTCCAGCTTGAGCTGCCGCCAGGGCAAAATGTAGCTAATACTAATGCAAGTTGAAGTGAACAAGGTGTCTTCACAAATCACAAAGCAGTGTGTGTCCACCACAAACTGGTCACTTCAGGGATTAATGTAATTTCTTGATGCTAGTACCTTTACAAGAAAGGGTTGTAAGGCCTCAAAATATCGATCTCTTCCCTGGGGGTTCAAACACAGATGACAAAATGTGTATATTTTTGTACACTGTTTTTATACCCTCCTCCATAGTTCACCATGAAGGTGTGTTAAAGTGTAACCAGTTTACATCTGAATCTTTGGATTATGTTTTACAGAATGGCTCTTGAGTGTGTTTTTGTACCTGTGACCTACAGGGCTCTGTCCTGCATGGGTTAGAGCTAACAGTGATTACACGTGATTACAAAGCCATTTCTGAAATGACTTTCAGGCATCCCTGTCAGGTCTGATTTAATGGGACTGTGCTCCTGGTAAACTGACTGTGGTAGAGGCAGGGACTTTATTTTAGTATGTGTTTCTTTTTATGTACTCTCTGCTCAGGTGTATTTGTGTTTGTGTGTAGCCACAGAGGAGAAGATGAGCACTGGAAGACTTCGAAGTGTCGGGAAGGGACAAATGCAGGTAAGATCAAAATCACATTAATCTCTTATATATTAATAATGTTCTTCCAAGGTTGAAACTAGGAAGGGACAGGGGGTGAAAGTAATTGTAAGCGAAAGCACAGACTAATGGTGAAAAGGAGTCTGTATGCTGGATTGTCTAGAAAAAGACGATATTACCTCCTGTATGGTGACTGGATTGCTTAACCTTCGTGAGCAGCATTAAGGCTTCTGGTTCTGAGTCCTTGCACGGCTCTGTGATAAACTTTAAATAGTCTCTCATTCATCATTTCTCACTGGACCAGTGACCCCCCTTCCTCCTCGGTTATCCACTTAGCACTTCTGCTTGCTAAAGAATGTGCTCTAAGTCTGTGCATGTGACGCTGTTACATGAAGTGACAGGAAGAAAAGGGGCACCCAAGATTAGCTTTGGGTGTGTGAGTTTGTGTGTGTAAGGAGCAATCTGTTCTGGTTGTTTTATTGTCCAAGCTTCTTTCAATCCCTTATAATACATGTCCTTTTCGCTTATATAGCCATGTCCCACACTGCTCTTAAAAGGTTAAATGATTCTGACCTTTACCATTATTTATTGTTTGAACTCCACTAAACACAGGAAGGAATGGCAATCATTTTATGTTTTAACCTTTAATATAGGTGTTTCTCTTTTCAGTGTATTACTATCTACAACAGTATTAATCATTTCCATTGTTTTGGGATACTTTACTCACAGGATACTAATAAATAAGGGTTTCAAAGTTTAAAAAAAGTAAAATTGTATTTAGAATGGTCTTAAGAAATACCAAACAGACTTTCTTTACTGTAATGTTTGTAGTTTAGGCTCTTTAAATTATTGAAACACACTTTTCAAATTGTAAATCTTCCTGAAACCAAAACTTTTATTCATAAACTACAATCTCGCCCCTTAATAGTTGCTAAATCTTTAAACCATTAAGGTATTTGGCTAAATGCGTCAGAGCTGCTGATTACTTCATGCATTGTGTGCCTCCAAATCCTTTATGTAATTGTCCTCTATTAACTGTGCTGTAACACTGTTAAGTAAAAGTGAGCTTTTCTCCTGTGAATGAAAACATTAAACAAGAGTGCCAGAGCTCACCGCACTGCATGCAGCTCCGACCTCTCTCTGTATCATCAAACATAACCTTTCCCCTATATGAAGAGAGGCTGGATTGAGGCCAAAGAAGCTAATGCCATTGTGCGCTGTTGTCCCCTATGTAGTGCATGACTGTTTTTGCGGGTTCACATACACAGTGCTCAGCTGATGAGAGAAATGAATGTATAGTAACCTCTTAGGGATCTGAAGGGTTGCTCAAGTCCTGCAACAATACTCACAATGATGAAGGATCAGCCTCCAGCCCTCCTCTCTCTCTGTTCACACATGCACAGACAAACACACATGTTCACATGCCCGTCTCCTGCCTGGGATTTTAATCCAAATCTGACTCAATCAAGCCCACATTCCTGAGTCAGCCCCTCAGCTTCGTTAGTCGTTGTTGTGTTGCTGCGTGACCACACGGGGCTGTGCCACAGAAAGGACTGCAACAGACCAGAGCAGACCCTGGGTTTTTTGTTATTTTGATCCAGTTGAGTTTGGAGGGCCTGAATCAGAAGCTGCCTGAAGCACATGCAGAGAGATTCATCTACCCTGGAGTCAGCTCATGTTACTACAAAAGGCCTCACATGGCTGCAACAACCAAAGACAACTGAGGAGAACTCCAGCCAAGACATTCCTTCCCCTGGATTCTGTTTATTTTTCTTCATTACCTTACGGACACACAGGTAATACATACTGAAATCAAAACATGGAGGACTTCAATGATTTTCCACGCCAGCGCTCTGAGAGCATGAGCAGCTCAGCATCTCAGAGCTCAAGGTCCAAGACGCTCCTCCGCCAGCGTCTGTCTCAGCTGCTCACCTGCATAGAGGACATGAGCTCTGACGATGAGGCCAGTGAGGAGGTTTCGCGCACTCTGGATGAAGCCTTTCAGCTATGTGGGCGCTACATTCCCTCAGACGCATTCAGGTTGACATGAACACATTCCCATTCACACATACATACATACACAAATGTACAGAGTTCACATGTAAGTGTTTCAGCTCTGTTGAATACTTGAGATATTTTTGGGGGGGGGGGGGGGGGGGGGGGGGGGGGGTTGTACTCTTCTGAAAAATTGACTTGTGCCTTTTTTTCTTCTTGCTGATTTCCAACTGTTTTTTTCTTGTTGTAAACTGTATTTTACTTGAAATATTAAACCTGAACACAATTTTAAATGTTTTTTTTTATCTCTAAAGCTAGTGTGTTTATTTTGGGAAAGACACACCGTGCACCAAATTTTTTTCACAATTTCTATCCTTTAACTTATTGTTCTTGTGACCAAACCCTCTGTCAGGCTGCATATGGTCACCTGGAACGTTGCCACGGCAGAGCCTCCTGAAGACGTCACCGCTTTGCTGCAGCTCGACGTCCAGCCACCCACAGACCTCTATGTGATCGGGTAAGAAATAGAAACAAACTGATGCCGGGAGATAAAAAGTGTCCCTGTTAATGATAAGGCAACATATGTCAGACTGTTGGGTTTAATATTGTTGTATGTGTGGTGTGTGTGTGTGTGTGTCAGCCTCCAGGAAGTGAATGCCACCCCTGTGAGGTTCATCTCTGACCTGCTGGTGGAGGACTCCTGGAGTCATGTCCTCATGGACACACTGGCACCCCGAGGCTTTGTCAAGGTGAGAGAGAAAAGAGGAGGAACAAGGGGCTGGTATAATAGGAGTTACATATTCAGATCGTGTGCTTTTGTTTATTGGAATATAAGGTATAGAATATATGTTTACATTAACTTGTTTTTTCTTCATTGTTTTAATTTCTCTCAGTTTAAGAAAATTCTACATGAAAAGGAAAAAATGGATAACTATAATGAATAAGTTAATAAAATCTGTCTCCATCTATGTGCAGGTCACATCAATAAGGATGCAGGGTTTGCTGCTGCTGATTTTCGCCAAACAGGCTCATCTTCCCTTTATCCGAAACATCCAGACCACCTACACTCGCACCGGCATCTTTGGCTACTGGGTAGGAAATGCCAACAACAGACAACAACACTATTAAGCTGTGCACACCAGGAATCCCATTGACATCAGATGCTGTGGGGTTTAAACACATTATGAAAGGCCTATTGTGTTTGAGAAGTGGAGTGTGTACGAGCTTTGACAGAATGAAGTCTCCAACAAAGAACAGTGAAACTGGAGAGGTTACAGTGGGGAAAGACAAATAGTTTGATTCATGTATTAGAATAGTTTATGAAGCAGTTTTTAACTCTTTCTTTGTAAAAAAAAAAAAACTGCAGAAAATGAATCCACCATCCTCCCTCCTCTTTTGTTTGTCTGTATCAGGGAAACAAAGGAGGTGTGTCCGTGCGTTTCTCCTTCTACGGTCACATGGTGTGTTTCCTAAACTGCCACCTCGCCGCTCACATGAACTACGCGCTGCAGCGTGTTGATGAGTTTGAGTACATCCTGGAGAATCAAGAGTTTGACATCTCAGATGCGCCATATATCCGGGACCATAGGTCAGTATGCCTACACAGACATTTAATACACAACACAGATACAGTTTGATTAATGGGTTGTTGTAATAAGGCTCCATCCCTCTAACACAGGGTGGTGTTCTGTTTGGGTGACCTGAATTTCCGTATCGCAGATCACGGCTTGCACTTCCTCCGCTCATCCATCAACGGCGGACGACTTCATTGCTGTGGGACAGGGACCAGGTGAACTGCTTTACTGGGCACACACAGACGCACACACACACACATGCACTCTGAATCACATGTGCTAATCTATTTCACGGCCCTGCAGCTCCTCATGATGAAGAAGAAGGAACCTTTCCTGCAGGAATTTGAGGAAGGGCCGTTGAACTTCAAACCCACCTACAAGTTTGACCGTAACTCTGACACTTATGATACCAGGTAACATGTGCAACAAACCCTCACTTTTTACAGAAACACTCAACACATTACTCAAACTCTATCTGTGCTCTTATTTCTATGTAAATTTTGCACAGCTCTAAGAAGACATGGTTGCGTTTTAAGTAAGACACACTTGTTTTTCTGTGTTGCATGCCCCACATTTCCTCGTTTCTTAGACTCTGCACCATCTGTCCCTTTTTTCCTCAAGTGTCTGCCACCGCCTCTTTTAGCCCACACCCTGAGATAACACAAATGGGAAAGCGAAGCATTAAATCCTGATATATACAGTAGTTTAGTTTGGAGCAGCTCTTATATGAGTCAAATCCAATCCTGACACCAGCACACTGTGTGTGTGTCCCTCTCAGAAAGAGCACTGTGGCTCTGCCCCTAACCATGTACAGACCCAGGCCCCTGCAGCGCTGCAGCACCACGCTCTTCTTCCTCCTCACCTCCCTCACCTGGGGGATGCTCTCTGTGTGGTTGGGGTCCTGGTACAGGGAGCTAAACCCACCAAGGTGGGTGTCTCCATAGATAGGCCCAATAGGAATATGTTAAGACCCCTTTTTAAAGAATATCCACCTTGAGGGTTTTGTGCATATGACCTTTAAAACAAATATAATGGAGACACGTATTAAGAATGACAAGATTTCAAAGGTTTGTTTAACACAATAATATCTAATATCTGCAGATTCTCTTCTGCATCCAGCCCCCCACTGTTGTGCCTGCATTATTAATGTTGTTTTTATAGTTAATGCGCTCATAAATTATGCTTTAATACCATCTTAAATGGTATTACCACCCTTGATATCCACTGTTCCTCCTAAGCATGCTACACCATAGCATTAGCTCTGCACTTTATGTGTGTTACTTGTTTGTGCTCTCTAACAGCACAGTTTATATTGAATTCTATTCTATTTATATTCTTGTTATTTTGATACTTTAACTTATTCTAATTATATATATTTCAATGTTGTTGGTGAGTTAGTCTCTACTTCCAATGAATTTGTTTTTAATATGTAGCATGTTTTGCCAGTTTTTTTTTTCTTGTTTTCGCTGTAAAGCATTCTGAATTGCATTGATTTGTATGAAAGGTTGCTATATAAATAAAGCTAGATTGGTTAAAGCTCCTGTGAGGAGTTTGGAGTGGTTATGAAACAGACTGAAATTAATTCATGGCCTACAAAAGCAAACTAGACCATCAGGAAAGATTTAATTATTTCTGTTTCATAGTTTTTAAGCATGAAACTGCTGCGAGGGGGTAAGTGTCAGACAAGGTGATTTTTTACTTTTTCTCCAGCAAATATCCTTAATGAGTGAAATATTTGACTGTTAGTTGAAAGCAGGAGGATTTTTTTGTCAAAAAGCATACTTTACACATGTACAGGACAAGATCCGCAATAAGAGAGATATCACTTTGTCCACAGGGGGCGCCAAAGTTGACACAAACAGAAAGTTCCTCACAGGAGCTTTAAGTTACCAATATGTTGTATGAAACTAAGAGTTGTTAATGTGGTTGACCTTGGTATGTGACCTATCAGGTAAGCATTACAAACCAAAAAATCAGCTCCACATGTTGGAAACTGTTGAATGCTGTTTCACTGCTCTGCTCAGTGGTAAGAAGAGGAAACCTGCCTGGACTGATCGGATCCTCTGGCGCATCAAACCCAAAACTCCTCCATCAGAGAATAATGAAGATGATGAAAAGGCATCGACTTCTGCTGATGAAGAAATCGATGAGTATCCACTCTTGGTCACTCAGGACAAATACACCAGTGACATGAGCTATGGAGTCAGTGACCACAAGCCTGTCATCGCAACCTTCAGTGTGGAGGTGAGAGCAGACTCACCACTTCAGGAAGTTAGAACTCAAATATGTCAGATACAACCACTAAGTTAAGAGTGTATGTTCATTGTTAGAGCGCCCTCTCTGTCCTTTTATCTGTCCTGCAGATGAGGAAGCACTTCGACACACCACTGGTGCACATTTCTCCTCTGGGCGTATGGAGTGCCGACTTGGATGCACTTCTTACCTACACCGTCCAAGAGGATTTCGAGTCCTCCACATGGGACTGGATTGGCCTCTACAAGGTACTTTTGATGACAAGAGAATGCAAAATAACAACAACAGAATACTAGATGGCTCTGAACTTTTGATATTGTTTTGTTGCAGGTGGGATTCAAGAATGCATCCGATTATGAAACCTTTGTTTGGGTGAGAGAGGAAGACTTGCCTGAGATAAATGAAGTCATACAGGTAAGGTGCCAAAGAAGCATGAGTATCATGTTTGCAGATAATCTGAATCTGTCATTTAAATTCCTTTGTGTTTCCTTGTGTGTGTGTTGCAGATATCTGTGGATAAGAATCACATCCCACTGCTGGGTGGGCAGTATCTTTTGGGTTACTTCAGCACAAACATGCAGAGCATCATAGGCATCAGTGCTAACTTCCAGGTGCGTATGTCACTGTAACACACTGTGTAATTTAAAATGTGTCTGTTCCTTGTTTTCATTTTAAAAACAAGATGTGCATGTTTTTTTCATTGTTTTAGATTTTGCCTGAAAAGAAGAGACAGGGATTCTGTAGCATTGAAATCTGTCATTTGTCTATCATGCAAGATTTTAAAAAGATGTATTAAACTTCTTAAAAGTAGAATTTAAGCCACAACTGTTCCATTTAAATAAGATATATTTACCTATCTTTGTTTCAAACTTGCAGATCCTGGAGTCAAAGCGTGCTGTAATGGAGGGTCTCGTCCCTGAGAACATCAATGGGCTCAACAAATAAAACAAAATCACCACGCTGCCACATCTTCATCCTTCCCCCCAGGAAACTCACCAAGACTTGAATTAGACTTTCAAAATGCCCCAACATCAACTCTGATGGGCCGGAAATAGCCATCACTCTGTGCCACTATTTGGACTGGAAACATATTTTTTTGTTCCCAACTTTGCCTTTAAAGAGTTCACATTAAGATGAACTTGCTCTTGCAGGATTAAGCGTATAAATAGCAGGCTAAACGCTGTAATGAGTGGTTGTCTAACTTAAGCTTTTCCTGCCTGTTAGAGCACAAAAAATGAAGAAAAATATTTGTGAAGTAGTGGACATGCACTGCAGGTCAAAACAGTCCTTGGTTTAGTTGTATTGGGCGATAGTTTTAAATGTTCTGGTTTTGTTTACAGTGAGATGATTGTACAATACATTGCAAGAAAAATCTGTTGATGCAGGCATCTAAGGTCATGATAAGAAAGGTCCAATTTATGAGTATAATAAAGTCTTGTTTTAGATCATTTTTAACAATTACTGTACCTAAGTGGGAGAAAGATTAAATATAAATATATGATGTGGATGTTGATGTAGATTCCAGTCCTATAATGCTTTATAACAAATGAAGTACATGTGATTATTTAAGCCTCATGTGTAACATAAAGGCTCTGAAATGGTCAACAGAATCATAATGAGATTATATTTTGTAATGAGTATGAGTTCAAAGTGTTTAATGATTTTAATTATTATTTATCTATCACACTCTAAGCCTCTCAGCTGTAGCTTTTTACATCAGTTGGATATCAAGTTTCCTTCTTATTGTACTGGAAAGTGATTATTTTTGTCAAAGAAAAACAAAGTGTCAAATTTCTGTGTGTTTTGTGAGTATGCATGTGATAGTGAAATAGACTATGTTGATTGATGAACTGATCGAAAGAATAAAATAAAATATCACAGCAGCAAAGCACCATTTGTATGAAGGATGTGTGTTAGCATTACATGTTTTATTGTTGAAATGAAATAAATTAAAGCTGCTGTTGATAGGAATGGTGGAAAAAAAAGTTACTTTTTTCTGCTGGGTTTGGAGAAAAGGTCATAATGCCTGTTGGTACTCATCGGTAAGTGGAGTAATTTGAGACTATTGCGAAATCTCTGCGTTTCCAATGCCTTTGTATCAAGCAATTTTATTATTCCCCTCATTCCCGTTATAACGGACCAATCATAGCTAATCTCCAATCCTCTGTCCTGATTGGTTAAGGGGCGGCCCCTACTATATCACTCGATTGGTTATGAGTCAAGCACTATCATGATTGCACCATGGTCTGCACACGCCGATCTGTGTTGGGGGCTAAGAGGAAATCTGGTTGGGAGGGATAGTGTTGACATTCGAAGTCCCTCTCTCTGAACAGATGTTTACTCTGTGACTACCAACAGCAGCTTTAAGATGAGACTTCTGAAACTTAAAAAGCAGAACTTTATTGTAATAAAATGATGTGGTTACTTTTAAATTATTTATGAAAATAACATGTTTTTACCACCATGGGTTTGACTAATCTTGTAAAAATGAACAATAAGTAAGCATCCCACTTTTTAGATTGAAATACAATAATATGACATAAGTTCTACAACATATTATACTGCTATAAAGCGTTATACTACCCCAGTCTATAACATACTTTTACAATGTTCACTATGATAAATTCTGTAAATTATTAGGTTCATCAAGAAGAGTTAAAAATGCTTACCTAAATAAATGGTTCACAGGAGCACAGTTACTATTTGTTGACAATTTATTTAGATACGTTATTATTTTTTAAGGCCTCCATAAAGTAAATTTAATATCATGAAAATAAATTATTGAACATAATAATTAAACAAATAATTTTAGAAATATATACAAATAAAGCAGAAGACGAGTATTCAGCATGGTATTCAGGTTTACGGCAAAGATTACCCGGAAACAAACAAATACTTTATTTTTTACCTTCCCATGATTCATTGCGCGAAACTGATCACTGACAGGACTTCACTCTATTGGAGTATCTCTGCTGTGTAGACTCTTCGGTGGTTTACACGTGGGGAGCATAGACACATCTCCGCAACGCCAGTAAGTTTCACCTTATGTTTTTCAAAAAGCTGGTGTTAAATACAACTAGACGAAGCTGTATTAGCGTCATATATGTTCCTGTTGTTTGATCGCTGCTAAAGGAAAACTGTGTGACAAATATTGGCTAGTAGCATGCTAGCAGAGTTAGCTAACATCACATTTAGTAGACTCCAGCTAGCCTAAAGTAAACTCCTACACTGTGTGTTGTGAGTTCTGTTTTGACACACATTGCTGTAGTGATAATAAGAAACAGTGCTCTACAATATAACACTTGTTCTTTGAGGTAAACGAGTTAACGTTATGGGCATTTTGGTCACAGTTAAGCTAGCTCATGTTGCCTTCAAGACAAAACTGAGAATTGTCAATACCTCAACTTGTCAGGAAACACTTTTAATAAAGGCCTATGTAAATGCAGTCAACACAGTAACAGTATCAACTTTCCTCTGCCAAACAGAGATGATAAAAACACTTAGGAAATGTATTGATTTTATGACATATATTGTCATTCTTCAAGTGTAACATGTCACCGTACCTTCATTCATGTAGATAATCTATACTTGAATCTGAATCAAACAAACCATGACGACTGAGGACGTGGAGCGCCTGTTGATCCAGTTCCAGGACGAGGAGGGAGAGGTTCTGGGCTCACCTTTGATGTGCCTCTGGACATCACCCCTGACAAACTACAGCTCGTCTGCAATGCACTTCTACAGAAGGTAACAAGCTCGCATTACACAACATAATGTAGGATATAATGTGACAAGGCTGCACACGTTGAAGCCAGGATTGTGTTTTTCTTTCATCCATTTAAATCTGTTGCAATAAAAACATAGATGTTTAATAAATGGTTAATATTCCTTGTTGTTTTGCTGCAGGAGGAGCCGGTGCCACTCGCATTCTTTGTCCGTGGCGAGGCCGAGGTTGTGTCCAGTCTGGGTTTGTGTGTGAAGGCTCTGGGCGTCGAGACAGAGCAGGTTCTGCCAGTGGTGTACCAGCCTCAAGCTGTGTTCAGGGTCCGAGCTGTGTCCCGCTGCACCAGCACGCTACAGGGGCACACAGAAGCTGTCATCTCCACTGCCTTTAGCCCCACTGGCAAGTAAGTGACCCCATAATGCTGACCTGTCTTTGTTTTTCCTGCTTTCTGTCCTCTGGTTTATTTAAGAGTACTTGTTATTAAACAACAGTTGGAGGAGATGAAAGTCTGTTAAATATGTTCTCCATGTGTGTTTCAGATATCTGGCCAGTGGCTCAGGTGACACCACAGTGCGTTTTTGGGACTTGATGACTGAGACGCCTCACCATACTGCCAGAGGTATAACCTCATGTCTAAGGTCTAGCATAATCTGTAGTGCAGCCACATCAGTATGACTAATCAGTGATTTTACACACCATTGAGCTGTGCTCTGCTTTATTTCAGGGCACACACATTGGGTGCTGAGCATCGCCTGGTCACCTGACGGCAAGAAACTGGCTTCAGGGTGCAAGAACAGTCAGGTTTGCTTCTGACACTCGCACATATCTGAGCTGCAGCATTGAGATGAGTCACATGAGCGTGTTTGGTATAATTGTTGTGGTTCTGTTTCTGCAGATCTGCCTGTGGGATCCACTGACCGGAGCACAGATTGGAAAGACTTTGATTGGGCACACTAAGTGGATCACTTGGCTCTGTTGGGAACCTCTTCACCTGTGAGTGATCAGTTTAACACTTTCTTACTTCTGCTTTACATTTATCTTACTGCTGACAAAGACTCCAGAAAACAGTACACTATATACTTCTCACACATATTTCGTATTATAGCACATATCATTAGGAATCTGCATTTTACACAGCGATTCAGCCACAGCACCATAATGAACTCTGCTGTCTCTTTCCCTGGGTACTGAACCCCACACCAGCATAACATTGCTGTCCTAGCGTTGGCTTTTACACCGCATTAAAGCATTGTGGAAACAAAGCACTAGCTTCACATACAGACACACACAACACCAAGCATGTCACAGTGATGCTGTTTTTCCTCTGTCACTACCTCTGATGCCGGCTCAGTGAATGAACATCTTTGTCCCGCCATTACACCTTTGTGTTTTATACATTAAAGATGAGGCAAAACATTAGCATGCTAACCGAAACAAACATAACAGCAGAAGCAAAATGTGCCGGAACTCTTTTCCACGGATTTGACAGGACGTGTGATCAGTTTGCCTCTGGTGTTGCTCGTGTTAGTGAAAGTTAATAACCATCGTCAAGGAATTTTGACCAATCAGAATCAAGCGTCTTACACAGCTGGAAGATCAGTAAGAAAGTCGAGTAATAAAGATGTTCTAATGAATTGGTCGTGCTGCTGACTTAAGTTGTAACAACCTTTGAACAAAACTTGTAGCAGACTGGGGTTCGCTTTATGTCTTTAAACCGCAGAACTGTACCAGTTCCAAAACAACTAATGACACTGGCGAACTGTAGCATTACGTATCTAATTTTGAAATTGTATAGGGTTACAAAAACTGTCTGAATAGAAACTAGCTGTAATGTGAAAGCTTGATCACTGAATTGATTTTGAATTGGAGTCTCTCTGATCCACTCCTTTCTCTTCCAGTAACCCGGAGTGTCGGCATTTAGCCAGTAGCTCTAAGGATGGCAGCATACGAATCTGGGACACCGTGTTGGGACGCTGCGAGAAGATCCTGACCGGTCACACTCAGTCAGTCAGCTGTGTGAAGTGGGGAGGAGACGGACTGCTCTACACATCCTCCCAGGACAGAACGGTCAAAGTCTGGAGGGCTAAAGATGTGAGTGTTCTGCGACGCAGGGAGTACGAGCTGAAGAGAGGGAGGCGACGTGTCATAAAGAGCTGACTCCCCTCCCTGTTTACTTACATCCTCTGTGTGTATTTGTGTCCTTAGGGTGTCCAGTGCAGGACTCTGCAGGGGCACGCTCACTGGGTGAACACCCTGGCTCTCAGCACAGACTACGTCCTGCGAACTGGAGCTTTTGAACCTGCAACTGCCACCATCAACCCTCAGGACCTCACCGGATCATGTAAGGGGCATGTGGTTTGTTTGGGATGCAGTATTCCTCTCTTCTAGTTTGCTGAGGAGGCTGTCTTTGCTCAGATGTTTAAATTTAACAATTGTTTGTGTTTCTCAGTGGACGAGCTGAAAGAGAGAGCTTTGCAGCGCTACAATAAAGTTAGGGTATGTACTGTCTGAGGTCTGAAATGATGTTTTCAAGCATGTATTTCTTGTTTGGAGATTTTACTTTACTCCACTTTCTTGTGCTGCAGGGTCAGGCTCCAGAGCGTTTGGTGTCTGGCTCGGATGACTTCACCTTGTTCTTGTGGAACCCAGCAGAAGACAAGAAGCCTCTGGCCAGGATGACGGGCCACAGCGCTCTGGTCAACGAGGTGCTCTTCTCTCCTGACACAAGACTCCTTGCCTCTGCGTCATTTGATAAATCTATCAAAATCTGGGACGGACGCACCGGAAAGTAAGAAAATAATGCAGCCAAGCTCATCCATGAGAATGAAAAATAAATCTGTGTGCAGTACTGATGTTGTCCAGGTGATGGTGCTGCAGGCATACTATTTGTGTATTCATGTCACTGTCTGTTTTTCCCCTCACTCAAAGGTACCTGATATCCCTGCGTGGACATGTGGGCTCTGTGTATCAGGTGGCGTGGTCTGCAGACAGCAGGCTGCTGGTCAGTGGCAGCAGCGACAGCACCCTTAAAGTCTGGGACATCAAGACGGGAAAGCTGAACATGGACCTGCCGGGCCACGCTGATGAGGTGAGGGGAGAATAACTTCTGCTTCCTGGTTGTATTACATTTGTTTGTTGCTATAACTGCCTTGTTTCTTGTGTTTGTAGGTGTTTGCAGTGGACTGGAGTCCTGATGGACAAAGAGTGGCCAGTGGTGGGAAGGACAAATGTCTCAGAATGTAAGTAAGATATAAAACAGACAGCCATTGCAAAGTTAATCCCCTGTGTGTTCCTCACACCTGACCCATTTGCCTCGTGTTGTATTTCCAGATGGAGAAGGTAACCTCACCTCTGATCCCTGACCTAACTTTTGATGAGGATTTCAAATCTTCTACTTCCTGAGAAGCCCGACAGCTGGAGCAAAGATGGTTAAACTGAACCTAATCCCAAGTTTGGCTGTAGTACACTGTGGGTCAAGGAACTCCTGTCTGGTCATGGTGCCATTGAAGTCTCCAGGTTTGAAACCCACTAGAGAATAAAAACAGAGTAACTCAGTAAAGGCTTTTTACTGAGCTTGAGATTATTGAAGCCACACTGTCATATGTAAGTCAGTGCTGGCTCAAATTTGAACATAAAAAAGGTCTTATGGCCACATGGGCTCTGACCAATAACTTCTACTTCAGTGTCGAATGCACACACAATGTACAAGTATATGAAAACTAGATATTTAAGCTAATGCTTACATGATATTTCTCAAGGAATTCAACCAGCTGCACAGGACAGAATAAGCACAGGAGGATGTTTTTTTCCAGCAGCGTGTGCATCCTCCACTTCACCTTAAGCCTTACTAAATGAATGGTAGAATGTAGGTGACAGGTGCACTGGGGGAGGAAACAGGTGGGAGCGCTAATACCTTTCCTCTGTGATGTCAGTGTCGACTGCGCTCGGCCTGCTATTCATCCTTTAATCTCCTCCGTCCTGCGATCATGCGAAAGCTTCAGCCTGCTGGTTTTTCCAGCCAAATGTCAACAGCTCTGAAGTGTGTGTGACTCAGGAGGAGTACTTTTCTAATTAAAATAAGCAGTTTAATTTCTTGTATATAACCGGCTTTGTGAGTATTTACTGAATAAATATTTGCATTACAGCTTTTACCAAATGTGTCCAGCTGGTGTTGCTTTTATATTTATATGCTGAGCAGATGTTTGCACGTCCCTGACTTTACATAATTGATTCCCTTTCTATCACATTTTGTATTTTTTTGTCATCAGAAAATATTAGAATCATTGATACTTAGAAAATACTGAGAAATTACAATAATTCGTCACTGTAGTTTTTAAGATTTTTTATTTAATTTTGACTTTCAGTCCTGGCAGTTTAATGCTTAGTTCTAAGTATAGAACTCTACATTGTCAATTAAAGTAATTTTATTATTAATAATAATAATAATAATAATAATAATAATAATAACTGATATTTATAAAGTGCCTTTCAAGAAACCCAAGGTCGCTTCACAGGGTCATGTAGGGGGTCTGGGGGGTAGGTGGGGATAACACTAACGGGGAAAGGCCTTGAGGAAAAGATGCGTTTTGACGGCTTTTTTAAAAGTATCCAGGGTTGGGGCGCTGCGGATGTCAGGAGGGAGAGAGTTCCACAGAGTGGGGGCTGCCACACTGAATGCTCTGTCCCCGAAGGTCCACAGCTTAATCCGGGGGATGGAGATGAGACCCAGGTCCGAAGACCTTAGGTTCCGGGATGGAGTGTGTTGGTGGAGGAGGTCAGCCAGGTATTAGGGGGGCGAGGGCATGCAGGGATTTGTAATTTAATTAAACTATTCCCTTAAACATGACTAATCAATTAGTGCATGTAAAATGTATATATTTGTGCCATAACGAGTAGCAATATTCCCCTCCTCCATATTCACACACGTGCCCTATCAAAGTATCCTTTAGAGCTCATCTGATGTTAGAACACATTTCCAGATTCACACTCATCTGATATATAAATCACAGGTTTATTGAAACGATGTTATGTCTACATGTTTCATCAGCAGTTTCCACATCAGGTCATGTAACTCCCAACAAAATGCTTCTGATAAACCAACAACTTTTCTCTAACACATAAAATCCTCCATCATCCTTCCATAATGTCCGTGATGACTTCAGATCAGATATGCTGTTTTGGGTACACATGATGTTGGCCTGTTTCTGAAAAGCAGCAAAGCATGAACACAGTCATAAAGTAAAAATGTGCTTCAGTTAATGAAAAAAACAAAAACAGTAGAGACATAAAGATTAAACAATACTCTGTAGCTCTTAAAAATGTAATAAAGACCTGCACCTATCAGGGATGTTACATTGGATATTCTGCAGTAGTTTGGCAACAAGGAGTTAAAGGCTTCTGTGCAAGGCTGTATGGTGCAACTAGGTCTATCAAAACCAAGCCTTGCCCTAGTCCTATCATTTATTTTATCACGCCTCTGAAACATCGACTGTCCATTTAATATCCCTCAACACATGTAAACACTACATTTGACAAGAACAAGTGCAATCAATGACAGCTAAATAACATGTTCATCTGTTAGCATACAAAAAGCATAGGAAAGCTTGAGGTAAAAAAAAAATAAAGTGACATAATGTCGGATTAAAGGAGAGTGTTGGATGATTGATTAAAGGGGCAGGAGAAAATGAGTCTGACGAGTTAAAATGTTTTCTGTAGAGGTGAAATAACTCAAATATTTCCGTCTGTAAGAGTCTTAAACACTCAAATGTTCCCGAGTAAAGCCTTCACATACAGCTGTACAATCTCAACTGTATTTCTAGTTGCATGGTGTTATTCCCCCCCCCCCATGGCAACAATCAGCTCACTAATTCCTCTTAATAAACTCACTCATCCCCTAATTGTAAGACTGTATGTGAAGATTGTGCTACATATAATTTGGTTTCCTAAAATATGTGCGTAACTCAGCATCGTAACTACTTCTATCATGGTTAAATAACTAGCAGCAGAGAAACAGACCCCAGACCAGTTTGTGTAGCCTCAAAAAGCCTCTGTCAGCGTGCAACAGGACAGCTGCGACATCAAGATACATAGCACAAAACGCAGCCTGGCTCTGTCGTCAACAGAAATGCAAAAATGCACAACGCAAGCTATCCAAAGCCCATTAGCACGACACAGCGAGGGAAACACTGTTTATGGTTTTAGTTTGACGAGGCCACAAACACAGTCAAGTAAGCTTTAATTACAACAGCCTGTTTACATCGTCTGTTCTATGCTCTGTATCGTGTGCGAGTCATGGCAAGTTCTCAGTGACTCAAGACACATGTATGGTTTGGCTCTAAGTGTTCACTCTACAACAGGTATAGCAACAACAGTCATAAAAAGCTAAAACACCAGATATACATAATGTCCCTTTTTAACCTGCTAAGTTCACTTTCTTCGCCTCTCTTCCTAAAGTTCTAAACTTTGGTTATTAAAATGCGTGCTCCTCTCTAAGTTCACTAAATTTTGTGGTTAAAAGACCGAAAACAGTCTCCAAATTTGGTCAGACACTCAGGATAACGCATTTCCCTGCTTCTTTTTCCTTTTTCTGTTTCCCTACATAGAGTGATTCCTCTTGATTCCAAAGCCTCGTCTAAAAACTGTCGTCAGAGCGTATCTCCTTTTTTGCTGTCTCTGTGTTGCGGGCAGGTCCTTTAAATCACGGATTTTCATATTCAAACTGGTAAAGATGAAGCGTCATCTGCTCAGGGCGATGCAGAGAACCAGTGCGAAGTAGGATAGAGGTGTTGAGTTGTGCGTAGCATGAGGCACTGGTCTGTGCTTCTCTCTGTCCCCCTGTCTCCCTCCTTTACTGCGTCTTCCAAACGTTGTTGAGAAGTTTCACCACCTCCTCATAGATGACGAAGACTATGGCCACATCCAAGCACACCCGGCCCAGTCTGGGAACAGTTCCTTTGTAAAACCTGCAGGACAAAGAAGAAGCCATTATGTTAAATGGTTGAGTGAAAACCAGCACAACAGCACCCAGAATGCATCAAGGTTACTCACGCCTGCGGTCCTTCCTGCTTTAAGATCTGGAAGGCACAGTCCACTGTGTTTTTGTAACGATGCGCCTCCAAACCCTACAAAAGAAAATAGTCTTTAGAACTAGGCTGACGTGAGGTGAGTCATCAAAAACATCAGGTTGTGTTTCATACCTGCATCCGCGTCTTCACCACATCCAGAGGCGTGTTTCCAAAGACACTAGCAGCTCCCGCTGTCGCTCCAAACATAGCTGTGACGATCGGGTGCATTTCTTTTCTAGGGTCATCACCTAAGAGGTCACATTGAAAGGTTGGAAAATAGTAAACATGATTCTAATGTTCATGTATGACTGGATTGTGTTTTGAAATGAGTACACTTCTCACCTTTGTACCAATTACGAAGCAGATTCATCACATAGAACCGGATGGCCTGATTGGTTCCTTGTTTCAGTACCGTTGCTGTCAGACCCTGATACGTCCCTCTTACTCCTAAAAAGTTAAAAAAGAGTTCAATATGGAGCACAGATTAAATTAGAGCTGCCTCCACCATGTTGGTCCTTCATGCTCTCTTACCCTGTTCTCTAATAATCTCACTAACTCCATGGAAGAATCCTCTATAACGAGGTCTGAGGGAACACTGGTCGTGGATCATCTTCACCTAAAGGATGAAGAAGGAGCCATTTCTTTAGTCTGCTGTTCATTCAGATCACAGAGACAGTACAATAAAGTATAATATCATCTACAGACCTTTAGTGTTTCCATTGGGCACACAACTACAATTGCCTCTGCTATACCAGCCACTAAACCACAGAGGAGGCTCCGCGTGTTGTCTAGTCGACCCGTTGCATCTCGCATCGGGTTGCTGAGCATTTCAAATGTGCCGAATCTAGAAGAGATAGGAAGAAGGAAGAAAAACAAGTGTCAGCAATGGGGACACATTGGTTAGATGGATTCCTTTCTCATAGTTTCTTCATTTACCAAATTAGATTTTTCTGTCTCAAAGCAACAGACTCAACGGCGGTACCATCAAGACTACACTAACTTTGATTCACAAATAGTTTGTTGTAGTAATAGATTGATTAATTGGTTCCAAAATTGAGAAATTGGTTACAATAACTGGTTAATTAACATGATTGATGATGGACATGATGGCCAGTTATCGTTTTGGCATTTAAGTCGGCTTGATTGATTCATAACGTCAACTCATGCAGAGTAACGTGAGAGGAAGTAGTCCCCCTTAAAATATATCCGGTACCTGCCAAATGGTGGCAGGCTTTAGTAGCCTGTACACAATGAATTTGCTTTAGTCTAACTTCTGTAGTTAAAAAGAAAAGGCTGCAAAGCATCCTTTATTTTAATTCAGCTATCAGAACGTGTTTGCTGTGTTTAATTAGTTATTTATTTACCTCTGATTTAAATGGAACTACTCAGTTTTAAGAAGACAGATTGTACTAGAATGTAAGCTTCTCTCAGGGAATTGAATTAAATTTTGTCTTTATATATCAGTATTTTGGTGTTTTCCTTGTACATAATTTCATTTCCAGCACAAATGGTGACATAAACATTCACCAGAATGCAGGGAATTAAGTGTGGGATGTTCCCCCCTCTTGTTACCCCTGCCTCGATATGTTTAAATGAACCCCAAACTTTGAGTATCAGGGGTTTGAAAGGAGGTGCTCTTTCAATTATCTTCACCCCTGCCTCTCAGGACACCACTGTCCATTCTTATGTTAAATCCTATAAATGTGATTAAGTGCAAATACATTTGATTAAAGGTCCATGTCATAAAAATGTCATCCCAGCCAGACACATTTAAAGGTGACATATCACGCTCTTTTTCATCAAAATATATTGGTCTAAGAGGTCCCCAAAACATGTCTTTAAAGTTTATGCTCAAAAAAACACTTTGAAGATTTTGACATGCCTGAAGAACCCTCTTCTTCAGCCCTGCTCAGAACGGTCGGTTTTCTCTCTGACCACGCCCCCTCAGGAAGAGGATGTGCCCTCGGCTCTCCAGCACGTTGATCTAATGTTTACATGTTGGCTGAATATACACGGCTGCTCACAGACCCGCGTTACTTCAACCCTCTGAATTTGATCCAGAATCTGATCCTGACGGAGAGGCGCCTGCAGCAGGACCTTTCTGAAGGATTGGTCACAGATTTAGTGTTTCTTGTTGTTTTATTTGTCAGTATGTCGACGTGTGTCTTGGTACACGGCTACGAACATGTAGCTATGTGGCAATGCTAACTAGCGCTAGCACTTTTCCATGATAAATAAAAATCATCCACTAGATCTTCAAATCTGCAGGCCTGGGGAGTAAAACCGACCTCTGCCAGAAAGGCAGCAGGACCTTTCTGAAGGATTGGTCACAGATTTAGTGTTTCTTGTTGTTTTATTTGTCAGTATGTCGACGTGTGGCTTGGTAAACAGCTACAGCTACAAACATGTAGCTATGTGGCTATGCTAACTAGCGCTAGCACTTTTCCATGATAAATAAAAATCATCCACTAGATCTTCAAATCTGCAGACGTGGGGAGTAAAACCGACCTTTGTGTTTATTAAGACAGCCTACAACTAGCATGCCTCCTTGCTAAGCTCTTTGTTAGCACACATTTGTGCAGGGAATGAAAAACGGAGGAGGAGTTGAGTTGTATTTTATACAGTCTATGGGCTGAACAAGCTCCGAGCTCTGACTCCGTGACAGACCGGATATTGTTGTGACGTAACAAAAACACGAAAGTCTGAAACGGCTCGTTTCACACACATTTACAGAAAGGTGGAGAATTCAGAACAGGGGCTGAATGGATTTTTTTCATTTTCGGGGGGTTTGTAGACATGCCAGGGAAACATATTTCAGGTAGAGAACCATTAAAAAGTCCATTTTGCATGATATGTCACCTTTAAAGTTGGTAACCCTGTCTTACTTGTCAAAAAATGTGAGTTAATTGAAAAAGCTTTAGCTTAAGCCGACAGTTGATTGAACAAAGTAAGCCCTTTAATAATATTACCTAGAGGTCTTGTAAAACTGAATTCACATTTTAAATATATTTTAAGACTAAGCAGTAAGTTATTACATTAAAAAATGAACCTGTACGTTATTTAAAAAATGTAAATAACTATTTAAAACTCCCAAAGTGTGAATGCTTTTTCACTCGGGTACGAGAAAAAATGCTGATTCACTGCTTTGAAGTTTATAACCCTGACCATCTGTGCTGCTGTGAACAGAAGGATGCATGGGACAAATGCTCTCATCTGTTGCAGCTTCATGCTGGTTCAGTCTATTTGTAGGCTACATGTTTAATTGTATTAGCTGCTGTATATTCTTGAAGCTTCATCACCTCACTGCAGACTTGGGTATCGATCCATATAGCAGGGAGCTGAGGCCTCGGTACAACCCTCTGAGCCCGTGATCCTGCACAGTCAACTTCACACAGTCACCTGCACACACACACACAGAGCATCAGGGGTGAGTAACGCAGGATAAGACTTGGCACACAAACCTCCACTCATTCATACATGTCCCAGTAACCTACCGATTCCTCTGTACCGCGGTGGGTTGGCTCTCTCGTCCAGCTGCAGCTGGGTTTTGACGTATTCTGTTGGGAATGTGATGCAGATCTCTATTCCTCCAGCAATGCCACCTGAAAAAGATCAGAAACAGAGCAGTCAGAATGTGTTGACTCATTGTGCAGATCTCTTCTTGAATGTTCTGAGAGGAAGAGTCCTTGTGCTCTAACAGAACAAAAGATAAGATGGATAAAGAACAGGGGGGGTGTTAGATCGATACTTTGTGTTTTAATGTAATGCTAATGTGAGGTGATTACACAGCAGTGTCTGTATTGAGCTGGGATTTACAGCTGAGGGCCACTGAATACATCCCTGACTCTCTCCAGTGTTGAGCATATATGTTGCTGCATCTCCAAAGATAAGATAAGATAAGATGTACTTTATTTGTCCCCCATTGGGGAAAATTCTTTTGTTACAGCAGCTTACAATATGGGACAGGGGAATACAACAATGTACTAACATAGTTTAAAAATATATTAACAATAATAATAGCAATGACAAAGGTAAAGTAGAATATAATACAATAAAAATAAAATAGTATATAATACAATAAAATAAAATAGAATAAAATAAAATAAAGTAGAATTAAATAAAATATGGCAACTATCACAGATGTATACACACTATGTACACATCCTTTTATTCTAGACATCTAGATTAATTTAAATGAATGCAAAGCAAGTAATAACACAGCAATAATGAAAAAAGCAACATGCAACTACATCATGCACTGCTGTAGCATCACTGCTGGCTCAGTGACCCAGTTCTGCATGGATAGCCTTAATGGGCGACAGATTGAGATTAGGCAGTGCAGTGCAAAAAAGCAAATACTAGACTACGTTTGCTGAGTGAAATAAATCCACCTGCAAGGATAGCCTTCCCAGGATGCGTTAGTTTCCTCCCTCCGATTGCAGCCGCCGCCAGGTTTCTCCTCGCCGCGTACGACCGCTGGTGAGCCGGCAGAGAGCCCATCCCCGAGGCGGCAGCAGCCGCAGCCAGACACCGGGATGAAGGGGGCGGCTGATGGGGCGCAGAGCTCGGCGATCCTCTCCTCACACAGGAGCTCTCACACGGCCCCTCACACACCGAAAACGGCTTCAGCAGTGAGGACATTTTTTGCTTGTGGTCGGAATCTGTCGGTGATGTGTTGATGATCTCAGCCAGACAATGTCACACACACATCAACAACACATAGAGAGGAGGGCCAGTGTGCTGCTGGCAGAGGGACTCGACCATCAATATTCAAATAGCGGTCAGGTGATGGAGCAGGCGATTGGCTGCTGCGCTGCCTAATGCTATTACTCACATCACGTGTTCAGGCATGGCTGCTGGAGACCAATAGCATGGAGGAGGATGGTTTGTGTATGTGCAAAGGCTAATTTCAGGGCACTGTCAGCCTGTATGATAATCCACAACAGTGACCACCCATTTTAAGCAGTGCGTTTAGAAAGGCAAGGCAAATTTATTTAAAAAGCGCATTTCAGCAACAAGGCAATTCAAAGTGCTTTACATAAAATGATCAATACAGTTAAAAATCAGTTGAACATTAAAAAACATTGAAATGAAATTTAAAATAGTCATTAAAAATCGTAAAAACATATTAGATTGTCAAGAATAAAAAGTTACAGTTCAAAAAATAAAAATATAACTAATTATTCCATTTAATTAAAAGCAGTGGGAAACAGAAAAGTCTTCAGCTTTGATTTAAAGGTGACATATCATGCAAAATCGACTTCTTAATGGTTCTCTACCTGAAATATGTTTCGCTGGCATGTCTACAAACCCCCCGGAAATGAAAAAAATCCATTCTGCCCCTGTTCTGATTTCTCCACCTTTCTGTAAATGTGTGCTGAAACGAGCCGTTTCATTTTTCAGTGTTTTTCATACGTCACAACGCCATCTGGTCTGTAACGGAAGTCAGAGCTCGGAGCTTGTTCAGCCCATAGACTGTATAAAATACAACTCAACCCCTCCTCTGTTTTTCATTCCCTGCACACATGTGTGTTAACAAGGAGCTTAGGAGAGAGGCATAGTTGTAGGCTGTCTTAATAAACACAAAGGTCGGTTTTACTCCCCACGTCTGCAGATTTGAAGATCTAGTGGATGATTTTTATTTATCATGGAAAAGTGCTAGCGTAGTTAGGATAGCCACATAGCTACATGTTCGTTAGCTGTGTACCAAGACACACGTGGACATACTGACAAATAAAACAACAAGAAACACAAAATCTGTGACCAATCCTTCAGAAAGGTCCTGCTGCAGGTGCCTCTCCGTCAGGATCAGATTCTGGATCAACCGCTATAAACTTTAAAGACATGTTTTGGGGACCTCTTAGACCAATATATTTTGATGAAAAAGAGCATAATATGTCACCTTTAAAGGAGCTGAGAGTTGCAGCGGACCTGCAGTTCTCTGGTAATTTGTTCCAGATATTTGATGCATAAAAACTGAAGGATGCCTCGCCGCGTTTAGTCCTAACTCTTGGGACAATAAGCAGACCTGTCCCAGATGACCTCAGAGGTCAAAAATAAAATAAAATAAAATAAAATAAAAATAGATAAATAAAGATAAAAATACAATTCAGATATATACAATGTTACAAATGGAATTTAGATTAAATAGCAGTAATTACAGGCAGTATTAAAAATGACTGCCAGGTTGACACGGTGTGATTATAGTTGGTAATGACAGATTAAGCAATAAATAAAAATGATATGGGTATGTCATATGACCGTGAGTTGTAGTAAACAATAATAATGTAATATATCATAATATATATAATATAGCAAGATAATTATATAATACAGTATATTATGCATTAATCTGCCAGCAGCAGTCAAGAAAGTCAGTTCGGGATGAGATGATGGAGTGTGACAGACAGAGCAGGGATGGTATGGATCTGTTCATGGGGGGGCGGGGGGGTCAGTGGTCAGCGTGGTGCAGTCTGTGGCCTCCGTTACTGTTTAACAGTCTGATGGAGGTGGGCACAAAGGAGCGCCTGAAGTGTTCAGTCTTGCACCATGGTGGGATGATGCACTGACTGAACGAGCTCCCCATCAGCCACAGCTCATCATGGAGAGGATGAGAGGGGTTGTCCAGGATGGCTTGCAGTTTGTCCATCAACCTCTTCTCAGCCACTGACTCCAGACTGTCCAGTTCTAGGCCAACCACAGAGCGGGCCTTCCTTACCAGCTTGTTGAGCTTGCTGGCCTCACACGTCTTGATGCCTCCACCCAAGCATGCCACAGCAAAGAAGAGAGCACTGGCCACCACAGACTGGTAGAAGGTCTTCAGAAGCCAGCTGTCAGACACTGAAGGACCTGAGTCTCCTCAGGAAGAACAGTCTGCTCTGTCCTTTCCTGTAGATGGCAGCATCTATAGATAAATACAAATGTTACAAATGGATTAAATAGTAGTAATTACAGGCAGTATTAAAAATGTTTCAGTAGTGACAGGTTGACATGGTGTGATTATGGTTGGTAATGACAGATTAATATGATAAATAAATATGGATATATAATATGACCGTTAGTGGTAGTAAACAATAATAATGTAATATAACATAATATAACATAGCAAGATAATTATATAATATAATGTCATCAGCAGTCAGAGAGTCAGTATGGGAGGAGATGATGGAGTGTGACAGATAATGCAGGGATGGTATGGATCTGTTCATGGGGGGGCGGGGGGTCAGTGGTCAGCATGGTGCAGTCTGTGGCCTCCGTTACTGTTTAATGTTTAATGTGCTAATGAATATTGTGAGACAAATACCTGGCTTCCATATTGTTTATTTTATTTATTAATTTTTTTTGTATGTTGTGATGTTGATAAATTACATGAACCCCTCCTCTGTGCATGCTGCCCAGGTTTTTATGCTGTATTTAGCTGGTTTGGAAGGCATATATTAGCTAAGATGGAAGGAACCTCTGAATACCATTAGCCTATCATCCACTGTGACATTAGAAATGTGAAATAATACTTTTAACTATTCTATTTTTATTTTTGAACTTTAAAATGGGTCAATTTGACCTTCAACATAACAGGAGGGTTTATTTTACTATCACACAACTATGTAGCGCACTGAATTTAATTTCTTATTATGTGCTCATGAATATTGTGAGACAAATACCTGATTTTGATTTTTTTAAGTATTACTTGCCTCCATAAATAACTTTCTAACAGTTGTATTAATGATTTCACTTATTATCCAATAGATAGATAGATAGATAGATAGATAGATAGATAGATAGATAGATAGATAGATAGATAGATAGATAGATAGATAGATAGATAGATAGATAGGTAGATAGAAGTTTATTTATACATATATGCTTATTGCAAACATGTAGACAAAGAGAGTTGTTATAAAAGATATATTTACAATGGGAAGAAGCAATAAGTAGCTGTCTGTTGGACCTGGGCAGTGTGTCATGTGCCACTCTATCAAGCGTTTGCTATATCACTGTTGCCCCTTAATCCTTGTCGCCTTAAATAGTTCTCTTGCCATGCCAGAGCAAACACAGCCACACACACACACACACACACACGCACGCACACACACACACACACACACACACACACAGCCTCCCCAGATCACCCTTTACAATGAAACTAGGTCAGTGTTCCTGCCCACAGCCCCTCACCCCTTCTGAGAACAACACAGGAAAACACACAGTCAGTGTCTGTGCCAAACTAAAAGAACCTGTCATTCAGGGGTTAATTGATTTGCAAAAAGAGACTAAATGTAATGCTTAATTTTTTTTTTATTTTGTGGATGCTAAAGCACCTTTGCATGTAATCATACAAAGGGGCAGATCATGACATATAAGTCCAGTTCAGGATGGAGCTGCAGGTAGGAAGATGTTATTTGCTCCAGCTGTGCTTTCTGCTCCTCATATTCATCCGAGGAGTAGATTCCCAACTGGAAGACATTAACCAACATAAGCATTATATCAAAGTATCACATTGTAAACTCAGTATAGTTTCAGGTTGTCTTTTGTTCTCACTCTGATCTTGTTAAGTAAGCTCCTTTTTGTCAGTCTGATGTGCAGCAGCCTCTCCACAGTGCTAATGTCCAAGAAAGCCCAGACTCTCAGATCCTCCAGACACTCACACTGCTTGACCAGCTCCAGCAGCTCCTCATTCAAAGGTTCATTGCCGTTGCTCAGGTCGATGTTCAAACGCTATGGGCAGGAAAGATAAATGTTACCTACACAGTAAAAGAATGTAGTGATTGTATAAAAATGTATTTGCTTCATCATTAAAGGTCTCATGTAATGCTATTTTTTAGCAGTTTACAACATGTCCTAGTTGTCTTTCAAGGAAGATTTTGAATTCAGTGACTAAAAAACATAATAAATTCAGCCTCTGTGTAGACCCTGCTGCCTCTCAGTTTTTAAGATGATTATCTATGCAGGGCAGGGATGCTATGATAAAGAGGCGCCTCTCTGATTGGCTGTCTGAGAGTTGTCTGATCATGAAGGGAGGAGGAAGAGAGAGCAGCAGGATTTTGTCTGATTTTGTATGTGCAAAATATTAATGAAAGTTATTCATAGTGCTTTCCTAACATCTTGCTTTAGCATAGATTAAAACAGACTAACTGCCTTTAAGCACTTGCACTTATTAGATGTAAAACTACACATGCTTTAATCATGTTTTTATATAATTTTTTTATTATCACATTTCCGTCGATGAAATATTACATCTAAAACTGTAATACACACCATAAGTATAAATTGGGGCAACCAGTCAGTTTCAGGAAATAAACTGGATTCTTATTGTCAGATCTATCCTTATGAAATGATAGAAAAATATGAAGTTAAATGTATAATTCAGTGTAAAATCAACACAGCTGGGTTTGAAAAATGAAAGAACTTGCAGGGAAGAACAAAAAAGCTGAAGTCACTGTGCAAATTAAGACTTACATCACTGTTCCAATATCATACTTTGCTGAGTGTATAAAAATATGAGGAGTGAGAGTGGTTTTGCACGTGTGCCAATGCAAATCCCTCCTGTTATTACATCAGCAAGTACCCAATTTGAATCGCCTTGCGGAGGCTATGTTTTCCTAGTAGGTGTGCTACAGAAACAATGCAGTGGATGTTTTTGCTTCGAAGTATTGTACATAAGTATGGGCGAGAAAAAAATGTGGTTATCATTACATAGCACCTTTAAGCTGTAGCATATGGTCATAGATGTTAAAAAATAATCAAGAAAACAGACTATAAAAAAAATACTACACATATAATAATGCTAAGTAACTGTGCAAAGACCCACATTTTGGCTTCTTTATCTATCCACAAAAGCACCAGAAGCTTTGGGAAAAAAAACTCTCTCCACGGTTTGTAATTTTCTGTAATTCTATAAAAAAATATATGTATAGGTGCATTTGGTTTGGTTTAATCAGTTTATTTCAAAATAAATTAGTGGTTTACTGTCAAGTTAGCATTTTTGTGTTTTGTGCTGTTTCCTCTGACCTGCAGACTGCGTCTGTACTGAGGCAGCAGGTTATGGAGGATGGGCCTAACACTCCAGGGACTACCGGTGGGGTATAAAACTGTCATGTCGAATTCAGTCAGGGGAATCTCAGGCACCAGGATCCGTGCAAGCCAGTTAGTGTTGACGATATGGTTAACTGTAAGCATGACCTTTAGCTTAGGGCAGGTTGAGACCAAATTTGTCCATGAGCTGCCTGACACCAGCTTCAAAGAGAAGATAAAACAGAATGAAGTGATACACCAACCATAGTCTGAGAGAGCTGAATGTGTGTCCTGACACTTGGCTCCCTCTCAGCTGATATCTCAATTTTTTAAATGCACGATATTCACACGGCTGCCATTTGCCTTCGATGTCATGCTTGGAGCAGATATAATGGAAAGTGAACATTTGTATGGACATTGTGGGGTGCGAAAACATTTGATTAGCTACAGTCAGACTATAGTTAACTTATTTAACCGCTTTCTTTCATTTTGCTCAAAATAACAACTTTCTTATAACCTGTAAACCTATCACACCATATTGCCAGCATGCAGTCACTTCCTAGCTAACGGTAATATTAGCTAGCAAAGCCTGTACATCTTTCGTTGGCATTCATTCAATTCATAGCTAGCATAAGCTTTTCCATTAGCTTAAAATGTATGTATTTCTTATTGTGTCGTATAAAAAAATCAAACTAATGTTGGAATTGAGCCACTTCCTAGCCAGCATTATCATTTGCTGAAATTAATGGATGTCTTATTTTTTATTTATCTTGTTTGCTGCTGTAACTCCGTGAATTTCCCTGTTGTGGGATGAATAAAGGAGTATCTTATCTTGTCTTATCTTTAATGTATCTCATACTACCACTACACTTATGTTAGCATGTCACTTCCCTGATAATTATTGCTAGAAAGGGTTTTTCCTTTTGTCAGGCTACACAGGAAATTATGTTGGCGGACTCTGTGCTCTCTTTTAAATCATTGCTCAAAACGTCTTTTATTTGGAGAGCATTTCCTTATTTTATTTGATCAAGGTGTCTTGCACAGGGTCCTGCTTTTATTTTGTTTTTTATGATTTCATGTAATTTAATAGTTATGAAATGTGCACTAACTGTTTTATTACTTCCAGTTTTAATTCAGTAACTTCCTTGCTGACATGCCATTAGCCAAAAAAAAACAACTAGTCTTATCATAACTAGTCTTAACTAACCCTAACACTACTATTGATAATCTTAATGTACAGTTAATCCTTAGCATACTGTAATACTAGCAATGAAGTGCTGTTGTCTACTGTCAGACTATGTTATCTTTGTATTCAATCATTTCCTAGCAAGCATAACTGTTTGCTAGAAAATTAGTCTTTCTTATCATATAACACTAACAGTGATGGGGTGACCATATTTTCAAACCTTCAAATAGGGACACTTTTTTTTTTTTTACCACAAATCCACTTATATTAGTATTAGAAGCTAAGTGACAGCCAGGAAACAATATTGATTTACACATGTGCAAATAAATCAGTATCAGAACTTTGACTTGTGATGGATTATGGATGTTTTTCCATCAGTGAAAGCAGCAACAGTATTTGCAACAACATTAATTTCCACATATACAAACAAATCGGTGTTGCAAGCATGGTGCTTTGTTGTAGTATTTTGATTTGTATAAACAGGGACAGGAATTGTTCAAAATCGGAACATATTCGTGTTTCAAAGATATCTGTTGGGACTCAGGACACAGAGCTTGTAAACAAGATGGTCCTGGCCAAACCGGGATGTATGGTCACCCTAACCATTGCTAATCTTTGCATTTTTACTGTTAGACTACATGTTAGCATGAAACCACTTCCTAGCTAAGAGACATCGGCTAAAACTTGTGGCTTTCCGATGTTGTAAAACACTATCAAACGAAATTATACTGAAATTATAACAATTTGTCAGATTTTCTACATAGCAATTAAAAGTGGAAATTTTATAGTATGAAATTGTAACAGCATTTGAGTTTGCTGAAGAGGAACATGGCAGCTGATGGTCAATGATGTTATAAGCATTTTATGTTGGGGGATATTCCACTCTGCTAATGGCTGTTATATCTCACTTGACAACACTGGAGATCATCTTTTTTCTTCTTGCTTACCTGTCGATGGTACTCATAACAACTGCAGTGCAGTGCAAGTCTTTCCAATGGGTTCCCGTCTCTACTGGGGTGCCGCCTCTGTCCTTGGGGTCTGTGCTGGAGAGCTGTTAGCACCTCATCTGACAGATAGGAGTAACTTAGGCTCAGGTCGGTGAGGCCTTTTAGTTGGCTCAAGATGTAGGGCACCTGGGGGTTCGTGTTGACATGCACTGAGCTTGAGAAGAATCCTCTCAAGTCCAAAGATGAGATGAAGCCCCTGGGAGAGGAGCGCCTCTGCGAGTTTGTTAGAGCAGAAAGCAGATCCAGACCCTAATTTAAGAAGAAAATGATGAGTATTTTCACAACAAATTCTCAGTTCTCTGAATGTTGAAATGTGTTACAATACAAGGACACTTTATCATTGGGAATTGAAAAGCTGTAGAGCAAATATCCAAGCTTAGAACCAGTTGATAGATGGCTCTACCTCTACCACAGACAGATCAGGAATAGGAATCCATTTTTCTAATCTACTGATTTGATTTGATTTCATACGTCAAGAAACACATGCCAGTCCAA
The DNA here is from genome assembly GCF_009762535.1 of Notolabrus celidotus. Lineage (NCBI taxonomy): Eukaryota > Metazoa > Chordata > Actinopteri > Labriformes > Labridae > Notolabrus > Notolabrus celidotus. The sequence continues at coordinate 10,418,014 of NC_048276.1, forward strand.
CAAATCAAATGCAGATAAATAAAGATGCATGAAAAGGATCATGAAACATAAAACAAATAATAATAAGTGAACCACATCCAACCAAATTCAACAAATGAGACAACAAACAACACAATAGTCCCTAAACACTACATTAGTCCACATCAATTCCATGGCATGGAGTTTATTGCGCCATAAGGCACATCTGGATCCAAAAAGAGAATGTTAGATCAGGAGACATCGAGCATGAAATCAGTTCAGGCCCAAGCAGACATTGTGGCCGGGGGAAAGAGAGACAACAGGTAATCACATTCCAGGATACCAGCATCAGATTTACAAATACATACCTTCAATTCAAAACACAAAATGAGGAGAAAAGGGCAACAGAATTCTCTGGTTGACATGTAACATCAGTTAATCATAGTATGATAACTGCTTCTTTAAGTTCCTCATACTCCAAACTCTTGAAGTCATATTACTTTGCAGCTCACACACAGGAGAATCATTTGTTTTTAAACTCTTTAGCATACTATGCCCTTATAATCACTCTACTGTTATCACCTCATCAACAATGTATCTGCAGCAGACATGTTGCATCTTGATATTTCCTGTAGCCTTTACTTTCTTGCCGTAAGCTCTTCTTCAGAATTTCATACACTGTAAATAATGAATGATCTGGCAATGGCACTGTCAGTCATCAGCTAAGAGAACTACTGTTAAGAGTTGGTGCTGTTAGTAACATTGATTATGTTGCCAGCCCTTCATGGAGATCTAACTTATCTGTGTGATTATAACCAGCTCTATTGTGAAGCCCCTTGTGATATGTCTGCATTTATATTGACTTACATGAGCCAGGTGGTTTCTCATCCCATTAAGACTAACAGAGGTAATCCTTGCGTCCCCTCTCTGAAGGAAGTCAGTCACTCTTTTCACCAGAGAGTTTCTGAGACTTTTTTTCCAGGAGGTCCGGTCCAGATCCAGCCGTGTGATGGAAATGGAGCGGATTGGGGCCCTTACTCTGTGTGAAGGCAGAATAATGTTAAGTTTGGCTGTTTCAGATCAATGGGAAGACCAATTTAGATGCTGAATTTTTCAAATGAAGATTATGCCTTCAAAAAAGCTCCTTGTTTACCTTGTCAGCTCAGACAACAGCCCACTGATGGCTTGCTCCAGCCGATGGGCTACATAGGACTTGCGTGGAGGAACCACACACACCTCCATTGTCTCCAGGTAGCTTCCCAAACTGCTGGCATAGGCCATTGCAGAGTAGTACTCAGATTGCATGTATTTGCCCTGACGACCACTGAAGTTGAAGATGTGAAAGCGCCAGAGAGATGGAGAGCGCATGACATGGTGCCAGTGACGACAAGCCAGGTCTGCACTCCTACGATCTTGGTCCTCTAGAAACACAAAGACATTGTGTAGGCACAAATCCGGCAGTGACCCCCAACCACCTGCCGAGCTATTCCTCTGGTAGTCATCGCTCAGATCAGAGATGTCTGCATAATACTCCTCTTCACTGTAACTTTGCAGTGGGTTGAACTTTGTATCCATTTTTGTTGTATAATCTTCTTGTCGCAGACTTAATCTGAGGAGAGTTATAACAGTTGGATTTCAAGTGGGATTCAGGGAGATGACCTGAAGCAGCAGTCAGTCCAGCAGTCAGTTAGTGAATAAACACAGCAGAAGATCCAACCTCAGAGGGTTCTACTGAGGTCTGTTGTGACCTCACAGGATCTTTGTTCTCAGTTCGGTTCTATGCAGACCAAACACTTCATTCTGTCTGTCCATTTAAATCTAATGCATGTGGGCACCAATTCACTATCAAATATAAACAGTGCTGTTTCCTCACTCTTTGTAAAGAGTTTAATGCTGTAGGTACAAAATGCTTTATTTATCATAAAAACACAACGTTCCTCTTCCCTCCTCCCACAAGTCATCTCTGTAGCATCTGAAGTGCCCCATGAGGCCACAGCACCAGCAGCAGATGCAACAGAGATCAAAAGTTGCTCATTAACACTAGTTGATGTTTATAACCTACAGAAATAAAGGAGTAATACTTGTGGATTTCCAATATTGAAGGCAGCAGCAATTTTTTCCTCAACCTGCAATTTGTTTTTCTAAGAGCTTAATTGAAAAAGTGGTTATTTCTATGTTAGCTACTTATTTAGAAGCTTCTGTGTGGATGTTTTAATGGGTAATGAAACACTAAAACCAATACTGACACCTCTATATGACTTACTAAAGCATTAGACCACAACCAACAGGACTGATGGTATTATTGTCATTTTGAATTTCTAAAACTGCTGCAGCAGGGTAGGTGTCAATCAAATTGATATGCTGTTAACAGGAGAAACATAACTTTTTTACATTTTCCATAGCAGAGATACCTGATCACTGATACATTTGACTGTGACAAGGAGACAGGATGACATTTTTTGCTATGAAACACCACTTACACATGTACAGGACAAGATCAGCAAAGAAATAAGAAAATGATCACGTCATCATCAACCTTTATTTAAGCCTAAAAAATAATTGAGGTTTCCCTCATTAACAATGGTTTTGAGATACAATTAAAATAAATCAATCAACCTTTATTTATATATAGCGCAAAATCACAACAAATGTTATCTCAAGACGCTTTACAAACTGAGCAGTTCTAAACCATACTCTGTTATGTTATTAACAAAGACCCAATATAATACAGGATAATACAGGATAAGATCCAGTCCCATCTTACAGACAGGACTCAGTCTGATCTCATCTTGATCCACCATGAGCAGAGCACTTTGCAGTTACAACAAGTTAGAAAGTTAGCAAGTTTAGCAAGTTGCAGCAGCAAGGACAAACTTCCTTTAACAGGCAGAAACTTCCAGCAGGACCAGACTCATGTTAGACACACATCTGCCTCGACCGAGTTTGGGTTGGAAAGAGGGATAGAGGGAGATGAAGAAAGAGATGGCAGTGGTGGGAGGGATTGTGGAAGTTGTAACAGCTGGAGTCTGACTCGTCCACAGCAGCAGGCCATCTACAGCAGTGACTCAGAGAAACCTACGGGACAAGGGAGCTCAGGGACTCCAGAAAGAAAAAAACAAAAGGAGCCAAAATCAATAATGCTCAGTGAAATGTGATCTGAGATAATTGACTTGAATTGTCCAGGAGAAACAAGGGTGTCCATCTGTAGAGACTGTTTTAAGTAAGGCAATGTATTTGGAGTCCAATAATTTAAGGTAGATAGTTACTCTAAGTTCAGAGTAACCCTGTGGCACTTGAAGCATTAGACAGTTGGTAGACTGAGTTTGATAGGGTCCAGTAATCCCATATAACATAGACATTGCGTATATACAGGGGTGAACATCCAGTTAGGGATCTATAGATAAAAAGATACAAGTGCTTAACATATAAAGTAAGAAAAAAGATAAATGTCCCAGATCTTATATTTAGAATAAAACCAAATATTTGGTATTTGTTGTGGATAAAGCCCATTTAAACATGTGTGTGATGGTATTAGCTTTAAAAAAAATACACCTCCCCTTTAGTGTTAAGGAGAATAAAGGATAGGAAAAAGAAAAAACAACAGCAACAGACTGATATTGTGGCCATGCAGTTTATTTAACTGACATATCATTAGAAATATCACAGACATTTAACATAAACCCAAAATCAAATAAGGAATGACCAGATACAAAAAGACAGATGTTCAGAAACAGACAGATGTTTAGATGTTCAGAAACAGATATTGCACCTTACTTTTAGGTCATTATATAGCGACAGAGGACGTAGACAGCTTAATTATTAAACATTCATGCAACATTTTCTCCTCTGATCATTTCTTTGTGCTCCTCAGTCCGTCGAACAGCAAACACTTAGCCTGGACAGAGAGAAAGAAAGCATTCAGTAAACACAGTGGCATGAGCTGTGGTATGGTATGTTTATTGGAAACTGAGGGCTTGTGTGTGTCTATTTATGGCTGCATGTGTTTACAAGAGTTTGTGCCAACCTCATGCCAACGCAGTGTGTCAGCAGGCAGCCCCAGATGACAGTGAGGGCAGGTGTGTGTCTGATCAGGCAGCTCCTGGTTTCTCTGCCCCCAGCACGGCCCCTCACTGCCCCACAGAGGGCGACACGTGGAGTGAGAGGACCAGGCGACGCCAAAGTGAGGGCGAGGGTCTGTCTGGTAGTTCACTTTGTTGCCACCAGAAGGGGGTGCTGTTGAAGGATCTGAGTCTTCACTCTACACAGACATGAGAGAAAGTTGTGTGACTATCAGCCAAATAATAAAGCTGACAGACATGCTTCAGGCTTTGTCTTAAAGGGACGGCCGTGCTGAGGAATCAGAAAGAGTGCAGATTTTATTGGGAAGTGTTTTTTTTTCCTTTTTGTAATTGATTTAATTTAAATTATTTGGCAGCCTAACAGATTGAAGATAAATGATTATTGTATTGCTATTAAAGTAAATAAAACTGTGTTTTATCATAAAATAATCTGTGATGGAAATTTAAAAAAGAAAAGAGTATCATAGTGAAATTTTATTTGAGCAATAAAGTCATCCTTTCTATGGAAATGCTTTAACAAGTTTTTTTTTAAAAAGGCATCGTTTTTTTTTCTTCATATCTGCAAATGCATCAAAATATTTAAGCTTTTTGTAACATGACTAATGTTTTCCATACAAATGTATTGTTTAGATTATGTGCACTTTAAAATCAATTGTTTCCTTTTTTTTCTCTTTGGATATTTTGTTTTGCCTTTCAGATTTAAACGCATAAACAGAAAATGTACTTATACAAAGGACAGAAAAGAAGAGACGGAAGCCTACTGTATGAGAGGAGTTAATATTACAGAATAAATATAGACAGTAGGTAGTTCCAAATTAACAATAGAACACAGAGAAACAAAAGAAAATAACAATTATCAATAATTACAAAAAAAGATGAGAGACTTTTTTTTTTTACTTAATGTGCCTTCAAATAATTTCCCCACAGCTGTTAACGTCAAATTATGCACATCTTTTCGAATATGACGAGTGACATCCCTACTTAATTATCATGTTACCAGAAATCATTAGAAATGACTGCATTGGATTTATATCTCAGAAATGTCTCTACAGTCTTGTCTTATCCCACAGACAAAGAAAAAAAAATACATGCTTTCAAGAACAAGATGTGAATTATCTGTAAGTTCAAGCTTTCCTTTGTTAGAGTATGAGCCTGAACCTCCCTGAAATGGTTTTATGTCTTGTGAAAATGTTAGTTCTTTATTGCACATAAAAGCTAAAGAGATTGTCAATTTATTTTTATGGCTGTGAAAGGAAATTAGAGAGGAAATGAGTTCACACAGCTGTTTAACTTCTCACTATATCAGTTAAGCGCTGTGTCAGTGTGTTTGGTAATGAGAGTTGACACCTGTTTTGGAGTTTCAGGACGATACTCTGAGTCAAGAGACCTCAGGCAATACCAGCAGGGCTCAGAGGGGTGATCTGAGAAGAAATTACACTTAACTATATGTCCTTTAATGTGCATGTGATATATTGTTCAGGTGTGGGTGTGTAAGTGGCTTACTCTGTGTGTTGGAGGGATGAGATAACACTGTAGTGGGGGTCAGCTCTTCCTCTGTTGGCAGGAGGCACAATGGGAGGCATTCTGCATCGTCCTGTGTGTTTGTGTCTGTCAGGGTCTCCTGTGGTATGTTCTCTGTGTCATTGTTGTATTGATCCTCCCCGACCTTTAGAATTCACACCAAAGAAGGACCAAATTACCAATTGATTATCCTAAGTTATGCTTCTTTTCTTTTGCTTACAGGTTTAAAGCAGCAGTTTATATCACGAATACTCAAGTAATGTTGATTTTCCCGTCCAAACCCACCTCATTGGGGTCTGTTTCTCCATCACAGACTGCACTATCGACCTCAACTTCTTCCTCTGCTGTTTTGAGATTATGGAGCTCACCATTCTCCTCGTTGCAGTTCTCAATCAGCGTGTCAGCCTGGGTAGAAATCGTCCCACTGAAGTTTGAGAAAGAGAATTTAAAAAAATGCCCTCTTAACAGCCCGACTAGAAGGTTATCAGCCAATCAATCTTCAGCGGATAACCCAGACACAGCCTCTACTGTTACACCCAAGACGAGCACCTGATTAGGCACAAACATTCACACTCTTCTTGCCTTACCTTTGGGCCCTTTCTCCTTGTTCCTCCCTCTCTTCCTCCATCCCTGCTCATGTGTCTCCCTCCCAGGGTGCCTGATGTCTTATTTCCTCTTAATCCCACCAGTTCTTTCCTTTCCCTCTCTTTCCCTGTCTTCCTCTGCACACCCGTGTGTTCTTCACTTTGTTTGTCTCTCTCCCGTCTCTCCTCCCTCCCTCTCTGTGCGTGAAACGGAAACTCCAGGCATTCAATATTTCATGTGTCTGAATAGCTCACAAGCAGGTTTCTGTAAAGAGTAATCAGGTGAGGGCTCTGGTTCCTCTGTGCTGAGGTCTGCTTTGACATAAGCAAGTCTGCTTACAACACTGAGGCCAAATTGAAGTCCTAATTAAAAGTCTCTTTTAAGTAGAAAAAATGATGTCAAGAGATTGGCTTGTTGTTGATACAGCTGCTTGTTTGCAGCCTATAACAACACAATAAGTATATTTTTTTGTTACTTTAAAGTTGAAATTAGTGAATCAAGCTAATCAAAATCTGATCCTTGTATTTTTGTACCTTTTCTACTGCAAACCTGTATTTTTCTAACCTTTGAGTGGAAACAAGTTGTCAATTCAATCTGTTGCTGGAGGAAGATTGTCAACTTAAATTCTTTAAAGTACATTTATTTTTTATTATTACAAATTTCTCAATCTTAGGTTTTCAACTGCAGACTCTTCTTTCCCTTTTCTGGTCTAATATTTAACACACATTTCTTTTATGGGTCCCTTGCTATAAAAACCAACATGCTGGTAGGTGTTGTCTCTGGCGTTTTCACCATTTGTGATGCATGTGCAAGGTTTTGAGTTGGTTGCTGGAGTTTTCTAGATAGGCTTGATGATCTGAGAAAGTAATAAGATAGATGAAACTTTCACTGAAACAAAGTATCTAGTAACCTCAAATGTTGTTAAAAAGCTAGCCTAAATGCTAGTTTGCAAGACAGCTCACTAGCTCAAAAGATAGCTGGCTATACTGCAGATAAAAGCTAGCTAGCCTGATCGATCTGTTGGTAGGTAACCAAGCGGCAACCTCCGGTCTGAAAACATGAGTCAAATGCAGAAGTGCTAAAAACTGCAGTTCATGGAAGATCCGGTTGAGGCTGGCTCCGGAAGTACAGGAAACCACATACACACCAATTCAAAAAAGACAATCTTTACAGCAGAAATAAACATGTTTACAGCCTGGTACAAAAGACGAGTGTAGTCTGGATAGCTCGTTTCTCGATCGGCACACACTGTAGGGGGGGTGAATTTTTTTCTAACGCGTCAATTTCAAAGATATTGAGATTATGAGTCCTCTATGAGAGGCACAGCTGACTTCATTGACAGGCGGGAACACTGTAGCTGTTGGCTAGGAGGCTCAAAGCCCGCCTCTTTACGTCACAATTACTTGACACCAGCGATATGGTTGCCGCTGCCAATTGACCTCAAAACAGCGCTTCAGAAACAGATGGGTGACGTCACGTATACTACGTCCATATTTTATACAGTCTATGGTAGGTAGGTAGGTAGTTAGGTAGGTAGGTAGGTAGGTAGGTGGGTGGATGGTTGGTTGAATGGATGGATGGATGGATGGATGGATGGATGGATGGATGGATGGATGGATGGATCGATAGATCGATAGATCGATAGATAGATAGATAGTATATGAAATGTGCTTAATTGATGAAGTTTGACTTGACTTCACCAGTACACCTTGACACTATCAAATACAAATTAAACTTTCCCACAGGGTTTATTGTATTCTCTTTTTATTTAAATATTTACAGTCTACCTACTTGTTCACACAATACAAGCATTTCTTAATTGTAATAGACTTATTCCTCCACTAGATGGAGGCAGAGCCTTTCCTTTGTTGCTCAGTGGGCAGCAGGACAAACTCATCATCACTCTCAGGGAATTTCTATCTCTCTTATTCTTCATTTGGTCATCCTTTCATTATACTTTGTCTTTCCTAGTCCAGGGGTATGTCTTTCATGAACAGCTCTCCCTATCTGTGGTTAACTTCATCGCTGACTAGAGTTTGAACCACATAAACTTTAGAATAACCCTGTTAGATATGACAGGCAGCACACATGAATGAACGCCTCTTTCAGACACAATTATCTGCTAAATTATGCGACTTGAGTTTTAATTTCAGGGTCGTTTTTGGAAGAGCCGTGGATTTCATGCATGTCTGTGTGGGTGTGTGTGTCTAAATTATGATTACATGTGTGCGTGTGTGTGTGTGTGTGTGTGTGTGTTCCAGGCACTCACTGATGTGTGTGTCTGTCTCCCTGTAAGTGCATGGCAGGTAAGGAGTAATTTGAGTGTTTTTCCTGTATATGTGTGTTTTTTTGTGGGAGGAGGGAGACGGGAACATAAGTGGCGATGACTCACCAGTCTTTTGTGACAGTGGTGCAGAGAGAGTGCTTTTCACCCATTTCTCTCCCTTGGGGCTTGCATACAAAACAAGAAATGGAGTGAGAATAAAGAAAAAAGAGAGGAAGATTTGGTGTTTGGGCGCATTAAGGAGGAGTAGGGGAATGGATAATAAAAGGGGAAAAGGGAGAAGATGGGGATGGGGTTAAAGAGCAAGGTAAAGAAAAGAGATGAAAGGAGAGAGCAAAAAGGCAAGGGTTGTAGAGATCATTGACAAAAGATGGTACGGTTTCAAGAGCAAGGCCTTTACATCTCTGCCTCTGTTCTCCTAATAGCTGCTGAAAGCATGGCTGATTAGGCACATTATGCGGCAAAGATTATATCCAACAATGGTAGTTTACCAGACTGCAACATAAACAAATGTAAGAGAAGATAAACATGCTGATGTGGCTTAGTTTGAATCTATAAAGCTGTTTGAGGTCAACATCTGGACTCTTTGCACAGCGTTCATGGAGTCAGACATAAAGAACATATCCAAACAGACATTCGTTAAACAACCTTTACCTCATACACAACTGACATTCCTCAAGGTTTAAATTTGGTATCATTTTTGACGTTTTGTAATACAAGCATTAAACCTTTATTATTGCCCCAAAACATCAGTTTCATAGACGTTCATCGTATATTTCTCTTTGTTCTGATTCAGATGATGAAAACAATACATGGTGGCATTTTTCTCTTGGGTGGTTTTTTGTTCTCACTGCAGTTTTGTAAAGCGTGGCAAAGCACACACCACTGCAGGGCTGTCCTTACGTCATAAAATCACAACCTCTTTTTCCCACAGAGTACATAAATAAATGATATGTATACTGGTTGCATTGGAGGGACAAACTTCCTTTAACAGGCAGAAAACTCGAGCAGAACCAGACTCGTGTTAGACAGACATCTGTTGACCAAGACAGAGTTGGGGTTGGAAAGAGGGATAGAGGAGATGAAGAGAGAGTGATGATAGCAGTGAGACAGATAGAAGTAGTTGTAACAGCTGGAGTCTGGCAGGTCCACAGCAGCAGGTCGTCTACAGCAGCAGGTCGTCTACAGCAGCAGGTCATCTACAGCAGCAGGTCGTCTACGACAGCGACTCAGAGGAACCCACGAGACAAGGGAGCTCAGGGACTCCAGAAAGGTTTATGTTAAGTAACTTAATCCTGAAGCCTTGATTAGCGTAAATATTTTCTAAACTGGAACCACAAGTTGCAAGCTCTTAAAGCTCAATAATGTAAACTTAAATAAGTAAAATCTAGGCAGTGACTTATTTTATTCAGAGCTCAAGCATCAGATTTTTCACTTTCTGAACAGACTATTATTTGGTTATTCATACTTATACTTACTCATCAGATTTGATTGGTGTTGACAGCAGTCAGTAGCACTGAATGTGAGTTGGCCCATAACTGCTGACTTCCTTTAAAGTCCTGTCAACATGAGGGAAGGAGCAGAGATATCAAAGCCTTGCTCTGAGTGCAAAATTATCAAACTGAGATATCAGAATCTTTTTGGACTTTTTCTTCTTTTTTGTTGTGATAAAGAGAAGCAACACACAGACGCCACCCAATCAATATTTAGGTACAAAACTAAACTCCAAAGTCTGGAGAAACTGCAGGATTTTTCTGTAACCCTCAAAATTTGAATAATGCATGTTTACAAGCAGAAGCAAAATATGCCACAACTCTTTTCCGCGGATTGATTTGACATGATGTGTGATCAGTTTTCCTCTGGTGTTGCTCATGTTAGTGAAACTTAATCACTGTTGTCAAGGGGTTTTGACCAATCAGAATCAAGCATCTTACACAACCAGAATATCAATAAGAAAGCCAGGTAATAAGAGTGTTTACTGTGTTAAAAGCCTGCTTCTTTTTCATCCTTGAGTATTATTACGTTTCTTTTTGAGCTTCCGTGCCTTTAATCAAAGATAAGACAGTAGATAGAGGAGACAACTGGGGCGAGAGAGAGAGAGAGAGAGAGAGAGTGGGAAGTGTCAAGACCGAACCCCAGACTTCCAACTTTAAGGACTATCCTCTATGCATACGATTTAACTGCTGAGCCTCATAATTTTAACCTTACAGGTATGTTAGTTAACAACATTTCTTCATCATGCCATTCATCATGCCGATAGAAAAAATAACTTTACTCTGAAAGGTTTCACTCAAGACCTTCATGATGTTGCTACATAACAACAGATGGGGCGGCAGTAGCTCATGGGGCTGCAGTAGCTCAGTCGGTTCGAGTCCCAATATGGCAAGTGGACTGGTGGCTGGAGAGGTGCTGGTTCACTTGCCTGGGCACTGCCAAGGTGCCCTTGAGCAAGGCACCGAACCTCCAACTGCTCGGGGTGCACTGGTTGATGGCAGCATCCTCACTCTGACATCTCTCCCTAAGTGCATGTCCACTGCATATGTGTGCATGATTGTATGTATATACCAAAAACTGTGTGTGTAGCATGTCCAAAAAATAGCACAAGTGAAAAAATTGAATTTCGCTTAATTTCATTAATAAAGTACGTTTCTTTTTTCTTTCTTCTTCTTCTCATTCCAAGGAGAAAAGGCCAACGCAAGACACACATATTAAAACACTGACATCTATTTTGATTTTACAAGAACTTAAGCAAATTAAGAGACATAAAAACTGATAAGTGCAACTAACATGCAGTCAGAACAGCATTGCTTATCATCATGCTTCTCACTCAGTGCATTTGAACATCATTAAGAATTTCAGAAATGATTTGTCAAACACAGACTAGGACTACAGTTCACTGGGTCAAATAAGCATCCTGGCATGCCTTGATGGTCTTTAAATCTGAAGTAATTAAATCAAAAAAACAAATGCAGCAGCACAGAAGGGTCAAGTTACAGGTTAAATACCAATTAGCTGCATTTCTCACTTACAAAAGACGTGGGAAAATGAATACTTGGGCTACGTTTTTTCAAGGAAAAGCAACGCGAGGCAACTAACAGAGCCTCACTAAGGCAGATAATTAAGCGTTTAAACCCTTTAGACAGGAGGTGCATCCCTGCCTGGAACAGTCATGTTGGAAATAACCAAGAAAGGTATGATAACCATGCACAGCCTGTGAAGTGTAAAGAGTGTTTAAAATTTAATCTCAGTTTAACCCAAATCGCTCATCTCTTTGTTTGGAGAAAGAACAGACACAAATGGCATTGTGTTTATTCCTCAAAACCCAACACAAAGAAGACAAACACAGGAAGAACGGGAATAAGGAAAGAGGAAATAAGCATCGCACTGGAGCATGGAAATACAGTGATGACTAAAAACCATTATCAAGGTACTGCAGGTTGCCATGCAACCTAATATGACCCATTTTTACATCAGTGATAGCAATTGAGCTTTGTACAATTTTATGTGGTGTTCTAATATTTTTTATTAACTCTTGCTCAACCAAAACTTCTCCTGAGACATTTCCATCGTTGATATACAAAAGGCTTTGATAGTACTGTGTGAACCAGAGTCAATGCTTTACTCAATATACATTGATCAAATGCAAAGTCAATTCTGTTTAGACAATGTCACGCTGACATTTGAAGTTAAAGGTTGAGACACTGCTGTAGAAATTAACGATGATTATTTAATCAGATTTTGAAGGTCTTATAGCTTCATTCATTTAAAACTCATTCATCTAATAGCTGCCATTTTCCCCCCTGTGTTCCAGCTTCTGTAAATGCACAGGCGTCTTGGGGCCATTACTGATAAATTGTGGTGCTGTCAGACTCTTTTGTGGCAGGAGCTGGATGTATACCAATTTCCTTTTTCTTTTTTTTTTTTTTTTGCCTGTGAGAGTTGAAGCCTTATGAAAGAGTCAGATTGCGTTTTAATTACAGCACAGCCACCAGGCAAAATATAAGGACGTAATGTGATCCAAAGCTTGACATGCAATTATTCCATTGTGCAGGAACATTTTTTTTGTCCACAGCTTGGCAACAAGGTGTGAAAGAGGACATTATGAAAGGCTTCTTTTTATATCAAACAGTGTGCTAGCATCATCCGGTGGAGCTCATCTATTGTGTGAGCGGACATGCTTAGGCAAATCCTCAGGTCTCAAACCTGTGAAAGCTACTGGGATAAAAACAAATGGATTCACACGCATTAAATATATATGTATGTCGCACAGGCTTAACACAGGTGTTTACGTAACATGCATTAACTGTTTTTGCATGAAAACCTAGAAGGATGTGCCATTCATTAAACGCATTAACATTAAGAATGTGTCATATCATCAGTTCAGAGGTGAAAGATATATACAGTATGTTCAATTTTTAGTTTCTTTTATCAAATCAAATGAATCAATACTTATACTTACAATACTAATCTTTTATTTATTTGTTGTTTTTTTTGCCAAATTGTAGTTTGTGGTTTTGTAAAGTTCTTCCTAATAGTTGGAAAAGAAGAATTTGCACCTTAAAGCTGCTGTTGGTAATCGTGATACAAACAACAGTTCAGAAAGAGATTTCGAATGTCAACACTACCCCTCCCCTCTCAGCTCCCGTAACCCCGCCCACAAAATATTGTTGTGCACTTTCTATGAGGAAGTAGTGGCTTCCCAGCTAATTATGGCGTCGTAGTGTGGCCGCCACTCGACCAATCAGGACAGAGGGTCGAGGAGTAGCTCTGATTGGTCCGTGATAACGGGAACAAGGGGAATAATAACATTGCTTGATACAAAGGCATTGGAAAACACAGAGATTTCGCCATAATCTCAAATTACTTCACTTACAGATGAGAACAGATTGGTATTATGACCTTTTCTCCAAACCTAGAAGAAAAAAAGGCAAAGCTTTAAAACCATTCCTACCAACAGAAGCTTTAAGTATCTAAAGTTCATCTTGTGTCTGTCAAACAGATGTCAGAAGTGTGTGTAAGTTGATTAACTTGATATCAGCAATAACTGAGTTAGACAGTATATGAAGTAAAAAATAATGTTGATCTAAAGTAGCCAAGAGTCAGACAGCAGTAACACCAGTTTATAGCCTCCCCCCTTCACTTCCATTCTAAGCTAGCAAAGGTAAAAAAATAAATAAAAAAAACATAGTTCCTGTGGCAAAGCAATGTTTTATTCACATCCTAGCTGCTGTGCAAACAAGCAGGAAATAAGTGTGTTTGTTTGATTTTACCCTTCTTGGTGCGGTCCACAATCAGCATGACAAAAGACTCATTTTACAAACTTTCTTCAGTGTTTCAGTTGATTCAGTCGATTCTGTTTGATGGATGATCTTTGAATTCTGAATAGCGAATCCGCCACAACATATTAATATGCTCGGAAAAGTTCTCCACTGATGTTTTATTGAAACCACAGGCAAAATATAACACATCCAACTTCAACTGATTGTGTTCAGTGTGTAGTTATCAACACTGAACTTTCTTTTCAGTTATTCAATCAGCCTGCATGCTGTGATCTTGATCATAACCCACAGCTTGGCTGTGAGTCAGTGACGTCTTAGAGTCAAACATAAAAGTTTATTATTCATGTGGTTTGAGATTTCTCAGTTTTCATACTCACCAAATATAAGCTTTTGTGCTTTTGGTTAATTCAATGTGACGTTCATTCAACTTAACGCAGCTATAATGAATGTTTAATAGATTTCATGAATTCGTATGAACAAAAAGGGTTGCTGGTTGTGATGAACATACAGATTTATATCTTCAGACTCTGATGTTTTCCAGTTTCTTGTTTTGGTTTGCTGTCATAGTGTTGGTTGGCCACTAAATACCTAATAAATGATAATTTTGGTACATACTTAGCTGCTGTATATTTACATAAGCAGCTTATCTTTTTGGGTTTTTTTTAAGTTATATTTTTGGCCTTTTTGCCTTTAGTTGATAGGACAGCTGAAGAGAGACAGGAAACGTCGGGAGTAGTGAGCGGAGGAAGACATGCAGGAAATGGTCGACTGGCCGGGAATCCATCCGGGAACCCCTGCGACAAGGATTGTAGCCTCTGCATGTGGGGCACTTAGACCGCTAGGCCACCAGTGCCCCTAAGCTGCTGTTTTTAATAAGTTTGCAACATCAAATAAATTATATCAGTGTTTCTTTCATAGCTTGTTTCTGTCGCCCCCAAGTGGCCAAAAAAAAGTCAGGTTTGATTTTGTGGGTTTGAAAAGAGATCAAGATCACATCTTACATCCCATTCAACCCTTCACTTAAGGCTGCGTTCAGTGCATAGACTGTTTAATACATGAACGTAGGCTCACTGACGTCACTCATTTGTTTCTGAAGCAGAGTTTTCATGCCTATTATAGGTGGGTCTTTAGCCTCCTTGCTAACAGCTACAGTGTGCCTGCCTGTCAGTCAAGTTAGCTGTGCTCTTAATTAAGAAGAGCTCATAAGTTTATTACTTCAAAAACAACAAGTTATAAATGAATTCACCACCCGTGCAGTGTGTGCCAATAGAGAAATGAGCTATACAGACCAAAATTGTTTTTTGAACCAGGCTATAAACATGTTTATTATTGTTGTAAAAATCGGCTTTTTGGATGGGTGTGTATGTGGTCTCCAGTGCTTCTGAAGCGGGCCTAAGGCTGACACTCGATGAACTGCAGTTTTTAACGCTTCAGCATTGGCTTCATATTTTAAGCTGCTTGGTTAACCATGGCGTATCACTTTACATGAAAATGCTGACGTTCGTTTGGTGAACTGAAATGGCTGGTTAGCTAGCTTCAAATGTGGTAGAACATATTTTTAAGTTTTATTTACTTTTTATAGACTATACACAAGGTAATTGACTTTGATTGTTGCTAGCATACAAGTCGCTGTCTAGCTTGTTGCTTGCCCAAAGCTCTCCATGCACTGAGCAAATCAGAAATATATCTTATCTTATATCTTTCACCGTAAGTATGGCATCCCATTGAGTACGTTGCACATTCCAAATTCTGATTATGCACGTTTGAATGCCTAGATGTGAACTAGATTGGTCAGTATTTTAAATTTGAACGGGAGCTAGCTAGTCATATTCAACCACTCTGAAATACATTACAGCTCTTCAAACTGTCAAATATTGGAGCTAGCCAACAAAAAGTGGCATAAATGTAAATAATGCATTTTATATGTGGTTAAAAATAAATTAAATCATTGTATAAAGAATATACACATATGTTGATTAATTCTATATATGACTACGACTGAACATTTGTGACGGAAGTAGTCGTATGATGCAGAGAAGGTGTGCTTTAGTATGTTGGAAACGGCACACTGATTGTGAAGTTAGTAGTCAGTATGCAGTACATACTGTTTGAGTGTGTTTGATTGCATGTAAGTATGTGATTTCAGACAGCCTGTGAGATAAGCAAAGTAATGCTCTTTGAGTCGTTCAAAATCAGAATTATCCCTCACTTATAGATCATTACAATGTACTAAAATAATAACCTGCTGACATTAACTACAGAGACAACACAGTAGTATTGATATCTGTTTCTGACTACCTGCAAATAAACACTGTGTAGAACTAATCCTTCTCCTTTTTCCTTCTAAAAATACAACCATGCCCATAATAAAAAAAGACTGCTGGACACAAGGTGTCACTGCGGAAATATAAATGAACACACTAATTTCTCCATTCAGTCAATGAATATTGAGCTGGGATTTCAACAGAAGGTACAAACTGTAATTAAAAAATCATGGTGTCCAAGTATAATTCTACAAGCCAAAGATAACACCAATGAAAGGTAGCGTTCCAATCAACTGGTGAGAGAGCTGGCGAGATAACACTTGATTGGAGCATATTGACAGCCAGCTAATCACTGTGGCTGTTTGTAGCCCTGACAGCATGCATATGCTTTGTTTTGATGCCAAACAAGCGGCGGCCAGAAGTACTTCAAGGAATTATAGCAGGAGGGCATCTTGCCTATGTGAAGCCAGAGTGAGGGGGAGGTGTGGAAACAAGATATGGCAAAACCTATCAACCGAACACCTTTCCTCTGCCTGATTGGCTGGCTCGAGGCAGAAGCGAACATGACTCAATCTTTATCTTGAATGCCAGCAGCTAAATTACTATACAGCTCAAAGAGAGTGTGCATTATTGTGTGTGTTTGTGAGAATGTGTTTGAGTGTGTGGTCCTGCGCAGTAAAGTGTACAGATGGATGACTCATCCAGCAATCATGTGACTCATCAATCACTGCAGCTACAATTTCCCTCCCTCCTGCTGAATTTTTCTGTTCTTTTGCTATTTCTCCTTTTTTCATTCCCACTCTTGCTCTTTTTCTCTCAATCATTTTTGATTGTCTCCAGAGATAATAACTTTTGCTTTCAGGCTTTTTTGTCTTTGTATGTCTGCACTTGTGACACATATAGGTTGTGCTGTCTTTTACCTTCAGCTGACTGTCTCTTTCCTTTGTGCATTCATTACTCAATCATCATGTGTTCTTGCTGTATTTGCTTCTATCCAAGTACAACAGAGCACCCGCCAAAGAGCCATTAAAAAACTGAACTTTAATAAAATAATTGCTTTTATTTTTTATCATATAGCAAAACTAGTAATCATCATGCTGTTATTTACACATTGCACGGGCATATTTATTTCACACTGTACATGTTACAATGCTAAAGGTGACATCAACAACAACACTCTCCTTTTACAAGACAGATGGCTTCACTGTGGACACAGTGGCCCTCTTCCTTTGAGATTTATTTTTTTTATGTTCACAGTTTATTCAGAGAAAACAACCATCTGAATTCCCCATACTGATTTATTTTTTCTCTTTTTTTGTTACTTTTTTTTTGTTCATTTTTTAAGATGCAAGTAGAAAGACGTGCATTTAACGGTTTAAGCACAATCCCTGACTCCCCGGCCTGAAACTTCTCAATGAATTTTTCTTCTGATAATTAACAAGATGTTTATAGCCTCTTGTTGGAAATCTGCGTAAAAAGGCTGCAGAACATATCATGTGATTTCAAGTATTTTTTTTTTTTGCAAAGAAAGTAAAGATAAAGATGATCGGAGGCAAAAAATGATGGAAAAAGAACAAAAATAAGTGAATAAATATTGAAACTCAAATATGATAAATATGTAGGACTCCTTTAAGATCAAGGAGCACTGTATGCTGTTGCTGATGATGATTATGATGCATTTGCTATAGATGTGTTGACACAATAACTTCTGGATCCCAGAATGATTGAAAACCCTTTTGTCCACCAGGTTGGAAGTGTTTAAGTGTTAAGTTTGTGCTTTTGGAGTCCACAGGGTTTCTACATTGGGACCTGTTGTGATGATAATATTATGCATTATGATGTTTCCCTTATGGAACCATGGTGCTTGTAAGGCAAAAGTCTCAATCTTGTAACTAAAATGTGTGTATTTGGCACCTTTGCAAGTTGCAGCTGTTTAAAATTGATCCAATCCAGAATAAGAAGGCAACTACACACATCCAATACCACAAAAACATACTGTCAACATGTGATAGTACTTTTTTATATTTATGCAGCTATTAAAAATCATGGAACTACTTTCAATTTGCATTATGAGGTACAGAATATAAAAGTAAAGATAAACAGTGATGTTGTAAACATGGTTCTCTTGCAATGGGCACATCTGCTCGTGACTGTGTCAAAAATGTGACTGTGTATAGGTGTGTTGATGTATGTGCGTGCCTGTGCATGTTTCTGTCTGTGTGTTTCCTCTAGAAAACTCTGAATAATGCATCAGAGATTGACCTGAATGGAGGCAGACATACACCGTGGTATGTTCTGTTTCACAATGTAAACTGAGCAAGAGGCTGAACATGGTTACAGGGAGCTTAGACTGGCCACCTTCATCCTCTCCCTGACAGAGGAAATCAATAAAAATACAGTGATTTAAAACAACAGAAATCTGACTTTTTACTTCTTGACCCTTACATTTCCATCAGGCTCGAAATACAGTCTTAATTTTCACCTCTCTTTTAGCTCTCCTCCAAAATACCGTACATCCATCTCACCTCTATCAGTCCCTCAGGTCTGACAAATGTCCAAAAAGTCTCTCAATACATTCTGCGTTTCATGTAGATCCTCTCAATAAAGTTTTCCAGTTCCTCCTCACTGTCCAGCTGAGGCACCAGCCCGTCTTCCTCATAGTCATCTGCCGGTGTCGCTTGTGGATAGTAGAAGGGGGGTCGCCTGCCTCTCCTAGGCGGGGTTATTGGTTTGGGCGGAGGTAGGGGTTGGTAGGTCCGTGGGTGAGGGAGGATATAGTTAGAGATATATGGGGTGAGAGGCAGGCGTGGTGGTGGCTGCTGTCTCCAGCCCTGACCGCGGTTCTTACCCCCGCCCCGGTGCCTGCGCCTTGGGGGCTGGAGGTCAAGTTCCTGAGGGCCGAAGGGCTGGTCTCTGGAGGGGGAGGGCTTGCCATAATACTGAGCTTTGGGATATGGGAAATAAACAGGGTAGTATGCACGATATGGCTTCTGGTAGTACGGATAGGAAGGGAAGGCTAAAAACTGTTTCTGGGGTTTGTACCAGTAGTCAAGCTGCTTCTCAGGCTTGTACCAGTAGTCCTGCTTGTATGACTGGACTTTGTCCTTGTGCCATTTCTTGTTGGACTTGTTATACCTATAAGGGTTTTTCTTGGGGTTTTTTGAAGCTGTGTAGTGGTAGATAGGTGGAGCAGACAGAGGAGGAGGCACCAGAGGTCTGAAGCGTGGAGCGACTGGGTTACTGTTGATTGGCTGCTGTTGCAACTCTTTCCTTTTCTTCTTCTTTTCCTCCACATCACTGATAATCTCAATCACATCATCGGCAGGTAGGTGGAGTTTGCTGCTGATTTCAATCAGCCGGTCGATCATCTGCTGGTCCATGTCGTCGTCATCTTGGTTCACCTCCTCAGATCGTTTGTCCTCAGCCGTGTTTCCGGCTGCGCCCATGCTGCTTTTCTGCCGCGGCTTCATGTAGGACTGCTGCTTCCTCCCCATGTACTGCAGCAACATGTCAGAGGCGATGTCTGCCAGCCTCTGCTCCTCTTCTCTGGCTCGTTCTGCCTCCTCCTGCTGCCGCAGCACCTCCTGTTTCTCTGCACGTGCTCTAGCCTCCTCTTCCATGTGGGAGAGGCTCTCCTCTTCTTCTTCCACCTCCTCCTCCAGCTCCTCTCCTTCATCCTCAAAGTCGTCCATAAAGTTCCCCCCCTTGGCGGGTCTGTTGCTCGCTTGGTTCTCCTGCCAATGCAGCTTCTTCCCGGCTCGTGCCAGCTGGGTGTTGTACGCCTTGTAGCCCTTCAGAGGAGGCAGGATCTCATTGTCTTGGAGGCCCAAGTCAATGTTTTGGAAGTAGCCTCTTATTTTTCGCTGCAGAGCCGGATCCTCTCCCTGGGAGGCAGAGCTGGGGCTAGCTTTGTGAAGGAAACTTTCTAAATCATTTCCCTCCTCCTGCCCCTCATCTTCCTCTTTCTCTTCCTCCTCACTTGCATTATCAGATCCTACTTCCTCCACAGACCACCCCTGATCCTCCTCTGACCTTGAGTTCTTATCCTCCTCATCTCTTTCTTTTAAGTTATCACCCTGAGCAGCTGTAAGATGGCCTACAATTAGCTGTTCAATAGCCTTATCAGCCACTCGCCCCACCCTCTCCTCCACCTCCTCCCCCTTCTCTCCCTCTGTCTCCCCTGTTCTCCTTATCTCACCAGCCTCCAAGCCTTCATCAGAGGGTAGCTCCTGACTCTGATCCTCTCCCCAGTCTCTGATTTCACCCTCCCCCGGGTGGTCCAAGGCCTCCAAAAGAACAGCAAGCACCTGTGCAGGGTCCACTGCTCTCTCCAACTGGTCGTCTCCACCCAGGCCCCGGTCTACCGATGTGTTGTAGTTGGGGCTGAGAAGACTCTGGGGTGGGGGCGAGAGAAAGGGGGCTAGGTTGTCCTCTTTTAGGTCTGTCCGGGTGCGCCCCTCTACCCCTCCCTCCCCTCCCTCAACCCGCACAGGGGCGGTGCCAGCCAGCTGCGGAGTGACAGTGAGCAGGGCCAATAGGATGAGGTGGGCTGTGGAAGGGACGTGATGACAGGTCATGACCATGCAGAACTGACAGGAGGGAGGTTAAGCACCTGAGGAGAAAGAGATGACAAAAGGAGAGGGACAAAAGAAACATGAGAAATGATTCACCTGTCATCTGTTGTAGTCTTTTTCTCTAGAATCTTGATTAAGTGGAAGTCAAAGTCAATATCTGCACATCTGAGTTATTTCAATAATATCCAGATATTTTATGCATAAGGCCATTCTAAAATACTGCAGAGAATACTGCAGATGATAGATTATAACAACCTGGGAAAATTGAAAATATAATTTAGAGTGCTGCTCTCTGATTAACAGTCAACACATTTTCCACCATGAAGCCACCACACAAAAGCACTTGACAGTGAGCAGTTTTCAATTGAACAAACGTTTGAGAACAAAGGCAGTCACACTCAGTTCAACTAACCATTGAAAAGGCATAATAGAAAACTGCACCATTTTATTGCATTTCTGACGTTTGACATTTTTTTTTATTTAGGATGGTTCCGATTGAAAATCCACTTTAAAGCATTTTTTATCAATTTATGTGTCATATCAGGGAATTTAAAATAAGGTGAAATGGCAGTGACCGTAAAAATAAGTCTTTATTCTTTAGATTATTCAATTGCACGTGTTTCTAAAGAGGAAGGTAATAATTTGCATGCAGAAAATGCACTTTGCAGCTCAACAAAAGCTTTTTTTTCCCTGTCCGTAGCCGGTGCGTCAGCCCGGTCATTATCTTTCCATCGAGCGGATGAATTAATGCATGTATGGCATTCCGTGTCTTTTTGTAAGGTTTAACCGGTTCATTTGTTAAGGTAATAATAAGCACGTGGAAAAACGGAATGTTCAGACTGAATATCAGGGGTCCAAGATATAAAAAATCTTACCTATTCATCCAAGCCAACCCAACCAGAACGCACGCACCTGCCATTTTATGCGCAAAACGTCTGTTTCTTATCAATAACAAGAATGCAAGAATACAAATCGATCCGAGCTCTGTCTCTGTATTAGCTGTGATTTTTTGGTATTCCATGTGTCAACGCCAGGCGAGTAGGACTCTGGTCCGAAGGTGGCACGCGCGGGGAAGTCATGCGTAAGGCTGGTGGCCACGGTTGAGTTATTTAACCCTCCGATCCCTCAGCGGTCCATCCAAGCTGTAAATGAGCTGGATGTTATATTTTAGAGGAGAAAGCCTCAGGGGAGAAAGGAACCGGAGGGGTGCAGCCAGTCAGTAAAAACGCCGCTTTGTCCCCGTGTGATGTGGGCATGTTCCCCCTCTGTGGCAGCGGCGGAATGCAGACAAGCTCACATTTGGGCAGCAGAGCTCAGTGTGCAGCCCAAATTTTAACTATTTCCATTTTGATAAGATGGATCAGCAGGAGGCGAAAACAGAAACAAATCCACTCCATAAGGTAAAAGGCCTGTCATAGATACTGGTTGGATTAAATTAAATAGAATCATTTAAAAAATCATTTTTCAAATATTTTCTTTGGTTTAACAATCTTGAATTTTTGACGCGATATTTTTTTTCAACACACTGGATTAAAAAAATCGGCAGACAATTTACACGGTGTCCTGAACAGAGAAATTTCCTAGACATAATTTTCCTCACAATGAAATTAATTTTACTTCTGAATTTTCCAATCCAATATACACAAAAATCAACATTTCATTGATTTATACCAATAAAATAAGTGTAAATATTGTCACATATTATCAATAAAAACGTTTAAATCAATTAATAAACCAATTTGAGAATTTCATCCGATCTCTCTTTAATAAGATCTATTTCAGTCAGAGTTACTGGATACTAAATGAAAATTCCCACGCTTAGCCATTGTTAAAAACAGCGTTTGTTTTTTCCTTAATTAAAGGTAGGAACAGTCGCAGTGCACATGTAGTGTACAGTTTGACAGCCAACATTCTTCCAGTTGTAACAAAAAGATATTCCTCTGATAAAGATCTGCTTTAGGAATAAATTCACACTCTCAATGTGCCTCAATGAACTCAAAAAGTAAACTTAGAATTTGACAGAATAACATCATTGTAAACAGTTTTAAGATATCTGATATATGGCTTGTGAATGATAAAAAATTAAATAAGATTTCGTTCCACTTACCTGAAGTCCCACAGGGGGGTGGGGAAGTGGTGAAACTCTGAACGCGGGTAAAGCCAAGATTATTTCATGAATGTTGGATCACCTGAGAGAATTTCAGTTTCCCCCTCACTCTCTCTCTCTGTCTCTCTTTCTGTATCTCTCTCTCTCTTCAGCCTGTGACCAACATGGAGAGGAAAAAAACAAACACACACTGACGGCTCTCTTTATTTAGTTGCCTTGCGTGTTTGTATGGTAGCAGCACTGGCGCTAATGTACAATTGAGTGAATGTTTTCAGCCCCACGGTCAGCGCAACTTTATTGTATATACCCTCACTGAACCACGTGACCCCCCCCCCCCCCCCCTCCCCACCTCCCCCAGCTGCAGGCAGTGCTTACGTCACTTCCATTGATAAGAATGTTGGTGTGGAGATGGCACTGTGAGTCTAGGTTGGCCCCAGCTGATGAATGAACGGAAATGGCATGAATGAAATAGTACTTTTCCTCAATGAAAGGAGAAAATTGTAGAGATAGAGCTGGTACGCAGCCATCTTTTCCTTCTCGTACATTAAAGGTTAGTGTGTTGCTGCTTCTTCCTCCCTTGTTGCTTCCTTCCTCTGCTCTGGTTTGTTTCTGATGAAGAATAAAAAAATAAAGTGACCTCGTTTATATCACTTAGGGTCATTCAGTGATGCTCTGCAAAGGCTCAATGAGTTACATCTACATGCTCAGGCCCCCACTCCAGAGGGCTGGTCTCTCTTGCTGCCTGCTTGTTAGGCTTTTGTCTGAGGTGGCCCTGCTCCTCTGTGGCTGCTCACGGGGCCAAGAGAGCAGCAGTGCCTTGCTGCTCAATTTCTGCTCAATTTTCAAGGATTGCACAATTTTCCACCCGCTGTCTCACATAATTTCTCCCCTGCTCTCCATCTGTCAGCAGCACATTGTGCTCTTCACATGGCCTCTCATCATCACTGTGCCTTTTTTTTTTTTTTTTCAAATCACAGAGACACAAATGGATAACCCCTCACTCTTTGTAATGAGGCTGCAAAACGCATGCTTAAGTAATGTGTGATGATTGAACGCTTACATTAACGCAGGATGTATCATGTATTCCCAATGCTCACCATTCAGACATGATGAAGTCACTGTGAGTTTATGTGATTAGTAAACGCTTAATGGATCATCAATCAGTGAATACTAACTCACATTTTCTGCAGACATACATTCATTAATGTGCCAGCAAATCTGTCAGTATACAGTAACACACTTAGAGGAGACATTTCAGACTAATGCATTTAATCAGCCTGTTAAAAAGCAGGACATGACCTGTTTTAATGAAAATATTAACATACAGTTTGTTGCATTATTCACCATTCATGTTAAGATGTTACAGCTAAAATACAAAAATGAAGTGCCAGCTGCTTTATCAGAGAATGGATGAACAGCTTAGTTAGTGTATACTGTAAAGAAGTAAGAGACAAGGCAGCAGCCTTATGAAACCTGAGTGTAACTGATCAGCATTTACATAGATGATTACGCATGATTTCTAGGTTTTTATAAACAGCCTTGATTTTTTTCTGAAATATGGTTCTGTTGCTTGATCATACACCAGTCCTGACTGCCCTTCTCAGTGCAACAGATGGACCTGGTGGCATATGTTTTATTTTCTTGCTTTATTTTGTCCTTAAAAAATATTAAACATATACTTACATACATTTATACATAAATACTTTATATATATATATCATTTGATTCAATTTAGTTCAAACAATGTTATTAATACTTCAAGGGGCAGCTAGTTCAGAGCAGC
Organism: Notolabrus celidotus; assembly: GCF_009762535.1. NCBI lineage: Eukaryota > Metazoa > Chordata > Actinopteri > Labriformes > Labridae > Notolabrus > Notolabrus celidotus. The sequence continues at coordinate 10,442,448 of NC_048276.1, forward strand.
TTAATACGTGATACAGATAAAACAAAGCAATGCACAAACAGCAATAAATACTATATAAGAGCTGGAGTGTGAAATCAGATTTAAAATGAATACTGATAATAAGCAGATTGATAAGTAGATTAAAAAAAAAGGATCCGATAAAAAAACATGTAAGAACTGTAAGGAGTATCTTGTAATCCAACGGCAGAGAGGGGGGAACAGTTTTGAGAAAGTTAGTTTTACAAGCAGGTTAAACAAAAATTGGTTGCAACAAAGAAAATAAACTGAAAAGAACACGTCAGCCAGAAGAAGCTAAAAACACTTCCCTGTGAGCTTTATTCTCCTGGAAAAAGGCTGAAAAAAAAACAAGTTTGGCCTTGGTTTGAAGTGAAACTTGTTCACTGTCTATTTAGAGGTTATGATGAAATACTGTACATATATATTTAGATCTTTAAAGACTAATTTAACATTTTTTTGCTTTTATTAGATAGGAGATAGGATGGATGGAGAGACAGGAAATGTGTGGAGAGAGGGGATGACATGCTCCAAATACTGCCAGGAGAGAGATTCAACCGGTTCAACGAGGACTACAGTGTTTGTACATGGGGTGCCTGCTCTACCAACTGAGCTAAACAGGTACTCCTCTTCTTCCGCCACACATCACACGTAATGGCATCACTTTTCAAGTTGCATCTCATATATTTTGCAGCAAAAAGAATACATTGCAGTTCATCACAGTAACCAATGAAAAAAAAACTAAGTGGGTGGCGAGGCTTCCATCATCCAGCATAAGGAGCCCAAGACCTGACACTGACAGCTACCCAGTTCTGCTTGCAGACAATGCCAACAGGTTTAAATCACCTGCGTCAGCATCCAAGGGTATTTCTACCTTCGTAGTCAGGGCTACACAGCCTAAGTATCAGCCAGTACACTTTTCTTTTTTCCTTCAGTGGGGAATGTTGACAAATGGTCTCTTTACTCTGACTTTAAATCATCTTGTCAATGCCACACAGCCCATGCTGTGCTGTGGTTACCAGTGGCTGCATGAGAAATAACATTAATAGCCAAATTACATGTTTGCATAGACAAGATTAAGATTAACGTGGGGAAATTACCTTCCAGAAATGCCACAGCAATAATCATTTCTGTCCTCCTGTCACAAACTAAAATACACACAGCTTATCAAAACTGTCAAACGCAGAGGTCTTCATGATTAGGTCTTGGACGTCCAAACCTTATTTCAGCCTGTATTCAACCAATTTCAATATTGAAATCCTGGAGCTCACTGGGTTTCAGCCTTCTGCTTGGTTATAAAAAGAAATTTAGATGTTTTGGTTTCATGCAAATGATCTCAGAGTAGATTTTAAAAACACTGTAGAGACTGTTCCTGTCTCTAACTGTGTGGTGTTAGTCGTACCACAGATAGCATCAAGCAGAGTTAATGGAGTCAATGTGTAACTGTGAGTTAACAGCCAATGTCAGATGATAAAATTATGCATCAGTTATTAACATGAACATGGTAACCAACAAGATTTCATGATGCATCCTGCATTAGCCTGTGCTTATTTATGTATGCTTCATTAAAACATGACTCATGCATCAGTGATGTATTACTTGAGTGTGTCATTTGTACTCTTATCATACCCACAAATCAGTGCATTTGCCTCTATATTACATGTAGTACGGTACTGCTGGCAAAAACTGATTCATCGATACCAAAGTGAGGAGAAAATTCTGCAATTTTCCTGAAAAGTGGCAGCGCAGAATTGACATAAGTCTGCCTGCAGGTTTTAAACCTCAGGAGTCCTGCCTGCAGGAGGATAAGAATCAAAGGCTTGCAGAGGTAAACAACTCCAGGCTGCAGAGGGATGCTTTGATTACATGACCCACTCGTAAATGCACCTCTGTTCCTTTCTTCAGCTCTTTTTTTATTAAAGATAAAAAGCAACTTTTTTTTTTACCTCCACTGTCAACCAGTCGCTCCCAAGGTCTGCTTTGAAAGAGCATTTTGAACATTATGGTTCAAGGGCAGATAAATATACAGTTGTTCTTGTTATTCAGCTTTCTTCTTGAACTGAACAGAACTGTCATTCATGTAACGTAGAAACAAGTTGATTCACCAATGTTAAAGCCAAGCTCATTTCCATACACTCAATCTGTCAATGCCAAGCCTCCTCTCTGACCTTGTGTGCCACTAAATTCAGCTGTCAGAGTCTCTGCATTGAGGCTTTTATTTCCACACTTTTATGGAAGTCTGCTCCGAATGTGTGTGTGTGTGTGTGTGTGTGTGTGTGTGTGTGTGTGTGTGTGTGTGTGTGTGTGTGAGCTGCAACGTGTGTTAATATTTGCACTGTACGTTCAGTTAACCACGGGCAGAGATTCTGTATTATCAGAGCTGTTCTAAGGTTAATTGGATATTAGCTGCAGACGTCAGAGTCACATGAGGACGGCTTTATTGGCGATTATTGTGTGGCCTGATTCAAAATGTCACGCTCTACTGATGTGAATCTTCACTTTTTTTATGGTCTCATCTGATCACAGAGGTGTAATGTGCGAACAAGCAGAAAGAAATATCAAGTCTTTAATGACTCATTTTGAAGAGAGTCTTAAGCTTATTGAACGCACAAATATACACGCACAAAACTCATTGATTCTCTTGCATTGTGGAAGGCTCTGGCTAAAGAACATACTTACACACTCTCTACCTGGAGACTATAATAGAGCATTTTGTTTCAGTTTTCAGCAGGATCTGCGTGCACAAATATGTGTTTTGCGTTAGTAGGCATGAGATATGCACACATCAAATGAAGTTGTAATTTGTTGCGATTGCTTGAGGCGCCACATACCCTCTGTTTGATTAGATTTTGTGCGAAGGACTGTTTGCTGCAGAATGTGGCTGCATTTGCACAGCAGTCATGTCATTCTGCGTGTGTGAGTCTTTGTTGAAATGCTTGATGGCAGCGGCAGGCTCGAAGAGGTAAGCACGGAGCCGGAGGGCAGATGCTGATATAACGGTCTGGCATTATCAACTGCCACTCAGCATTAGTTGGCCCCTTACCCTCACTCCATGTCCGCACCCCCGCACTGACTCACACTCTGCCGCCTGCTCGGCCACTCACATAGATTAACACTGGTACACTGTGCTTGCATTTAATGGAGTACACACTGCAGAACACACACACACCTCACAGTAATAGTTCCATTTCTCTTTCTGTGGTGTGTACTCTGTCTCTCTGTCTCTCTCTCACTCACACACACACACACAAACACACACACACACCTCCTCTCCTACTGTAATGTACATTACACATAAATGAACCTCTAAAGGAGATGCAGGCATCCTGTCACTGATGGATCAAGTAAGAGAATAGGTCGATGGCTTTATTCAGCTGGCCTTTTGTTCCATTAAGTTAACTTCCCAAACAGAAACTGAGACATGCTTGAAACAGGGTAAGATAGGGAATTACAAATCCTATAGTTTTAGCAGACATTCGTGCCACAATTATGCAAATACAGGCTGGGAATCTTTCCGCCAAGTGTGCTAATGCAGCTCCCTCACACAGCAAAGGTTCGCTACCTGGAAGCGATAAAATAGAGCTCATGATTAACAGAAGCTTTTTCCGCCTACGCCACTTTGCCAGGGGAGGGAAGGACAAGTAATTGCACCGTAAGGTTCCTACAACACAATGCAAAGCTGGGACTTGATGATACGTGCAGGACCCTGTCGCCCACACTGTAATCTACTGTTTCATCTGGAGTTTTCTTTTTTTTCAGACGTGCTCTTAAAAGTTTGTATTTCCTGCGAGTTACGTTATCCACCACAGAGCTGTGCATGCTATACTTTGTGCTGGAGGTTACAAGAAGATTGGTCTAACGGCGTTAAAATTAATCCTCATATAATTTGCGGATTACACAGATTATAAGGATTATCTCCTGCATGTATTCATCCGGCCTATTTGTCAGGTACAGATACAAGAGGAAGGAAGGTGTCTGTTTTTTTTAAGGGGGATTGGGCTGTATTGAACACCAGAGCTCAATCACCCGCTCGCACTCTCGGATGACTCAAATGTTTGTTCGTGTCAGGCGGAGCGACACAACAACATCTGCTCCGCTTTGTGTTTGCTGCTTCTGTGTTGCACTGGGGATTCGTGGGTTTTTGTTGTTCGGCAGCTGTGTTTGCATCTGGAGAGTGGTGTACTAGAACAAAGTGACAGAATTAAAAATTAGTATCTCATTAGCGGCCCTAAAGAGTCTACAAATTTCTCTCTCGCTGAGAGGTGAAGATATGGCGACCCAGGCTGACCTTCTAAAATTAAATTGAGCGTTAAATCACACCTGTGTCCGGTCTATTCGCTGTAATAATGCAGGCGTAATATCAACGTGCTTAAATCAACAATACCGCAGTTATCTGAAAGTGTTTTACCATCTATGGCATTCATATTGAAAAGCTAGTCTCTAATATGATGATAAATCAGAGTGGCAGAAGATTCATTTCTAATCCTGAATGGGAAAAACATTTTATGTGATGTGCACAGAGAATGTTACTTTGCGTGTGTTGATTTATTTTTCGGAGGTTGTACCTTGTACATTATTAATGTGTTCTACAGCATACTGAGGAATATTTAGACAGTTTAAACTGGACCAAATGAAACAACAAATAGTGTGTTGTTAGGACTTACAATAGGCTACTGTATGATATTATACAATATGATACAATAAGGTATGATGTGACACAATATGCCATGGTTTGAAACGACACAACTGGACACAAATTGCCCCTCTGGCAGTAAGTTAAAAGTTTCGTATGACTGTACACAACAAGGAAATAACCGAACTCTGCTCCCAACTACGAGTTTAAAAAAACATTTTTAAATGCCTGACAGTTGTTGGTGTTGGGTGTGCTAACTGACAAGAAGACAAGCCCAGCTTTCGCTTCTGAAGAATCCCATCTGAGAAAGAAAAATTCAGAGAGTAGTAGGGACAAAAAGATAATTCTAACGTCTTTGAGTGAACATTTCATTGATGCTAAGTTGAAGGAAACACTGAGACTTGTAATAAATGTATGTTTAGTCAACATGGTACTTGTTCTGACGTGGTTGGTTTGTAGAGCGATGTAAACAATAGTGATGTTCGATACAACTGATTTCCATTCGGATCGGATACTGAGTAAAATTCAGGCTGGTATCGGCGATATCAATCGGATACCGATACTTTGTGCAAAAACACTTAATGCGTCTGGTAAAAAAAGTAGTGTATTTCTGAGTAATTTATTTAATTATTTATTTTAAACTCTTTAGTATATTTTGAGGTAGCGGCCTCATTTACAATATAGCCGAGCTAATACAACAGAAAAAACAAACAGAGGACACAATCAATCAAAATACAAAAACATGGTATTTTAAACACAAAAAAAAAAGAAAATAAGTAAAACAATAAAACCGTTAAAATAAATTTTTGTTTAATTATTAAGAACTAGAACTAGTCATTCCCACCAACCGCGTATCATTTAGACAAGATCTCAATGGTTTAGTTACTTTCCATTGTGTTCATGTTAATGATATACATTGCCTCAAATGACTGAAGTATCAAAAGTATTCATATTTTGATTTGAGAATCGATTTTAGAGCATAAAGATCTGGAATCGGGAGAATCAATATTTCAGTATCGATCCGCACATCACTAGTAAACAACACCAGCAGTAACTTGTTTAAACCGTTAGCAAACAAGCTAACAGTAGTTTAGTAATTACAAATCGAAACACTCATCCTGACATTCTGGTGATAAAGTGGTTTTAGGTGAGTTCAGGAGAAGATTAATATTAAGTGCCAAGGCTTGACAGTGAACTTTAGGAGTGGAGAGACAGTTTTACCGTCTGCATGAATGACATCATCCATCTTTGCTTCGATGAGAATTTCTTGGCCTCCACCCGGGGCGTAAAATTAACTTTTTACCTCATCTGTCATTGGCTAGTGACCTCCAAAAAATTAACAGCCAAATAAACAAATCATGTCTTATTTGATTTAAAATAATTACCCTACGTCTTATTATGAAAACCAACTTAAGCATCACTTAAAGAATACAGTTAGGCTGCAGCTCAGGGTGTGGTTTGTCGGGTCGTAAGTCAGCAAGGACCGAGGTTGGCCAGCCTCGTCAATTTTCCAGTTTTCTTTGAAACGTCGTACAGTGACATTACTCCGTTTAGCCGTCTGTTCCTCTTCTTGATCGTCTCTTGCCTCTTTGCGTATCCTTTTGTTTGTGGTGACTTCATGCCGGGAGTGTGTAGCCACATCTTCCTCGAAACGCTCTTCCCGCCGTGCCTCTTCGACCAAAGGGAATGAATAGAACTCCAGTAGCTGACGTCACGCCATTCCTGACGTACCAAATCACAACACAAGTACAGCATGCCGCAAGGATCAAAATAGCCTGACAGTCGGCAGAAATGGGCGAAAGTATGAAAACAAAACCTCACATGCAATACAAAATTTTCCATCGGCCACTGGCGGGTGTGTGTTTTTGTTTTTACATGCCAAACAAAATTTTTACCCGCCATTGGCGCTTGGCGGGTGTGAATTTTACGCCCTGCCTCCACCTCTCAAGCTTCAGCTGAATTGAATATACATATGTCTGTCCTTTAATAAGCTTTCATCCTGGTGGCGGTGTAAAGGGAAGGATTCTTGCTCAGATATATGTAAACAGCACTCTGGCAAGGGCTTAGCTGTTTTGAGGGACTGAAAAGGGTAGCGTATGCTGTTAAAGTGTCACGAAAGTTTACGTTTTTCTGCCATGCCTCTGGTTTTTTGTGGTTATTGAAGTAAATACACCAAATTCTGAACAGATGGACAATTAACAAGGTCCTGCTGAAGCTTCACATAGTATGCAATGGATGCTGTCATTTTACAACACTCTTTTTTGCCCTAGGGCCTACAGGCTTACGTGCTGGTCACATGACTGAAAACTATGAATATGTTAAGAGACAGAACTAGTGATGCTACAAAATGCTTCAGTTCAACAACATTATTAAGACGATAGGATATGCTTCGGATATGGTGGGGTACTGTATGACATGAAACAACAAGGTATGATATGATATTAAGTAAAATATTACGCCTCAATAATAAAGTTTATGTTAAAAAAAACACCATGTAAACACAGAATAACATAATGATGTTACAAATGACAGTTATTGCATATATCCAATAATTGCACCAGTTTACCACAATGTCAATGTCTAAAAACACTGTAAAGCTACTGCACAACCCTTCAGACCTGAAGAAACAGTGTTTAACTCTTTCACATACATTACACTGAGACAATACGACAGATGACACATCTGAAAAAGTCTCAAAAGTGATTCCAACTTCAATATTCTCAACATACTTTCTGCCTCCATTCCTCTGAACTGAGCACTGCCAAGAAAAATGGCTCTGTTTATATTTCTCAGTGAGTTAACACCATCCTTTCATAAGTAATCTGTGATGGGTTAACACTTCAAGTTTGATGAATATGGTGTTACAACTAATATTTGCATCTATAAACCAAAATGGATGATGTGAGTGAAAAAGCTGTGAGCAGCTGCTGAATGCCCGACATCTACTGCACACATTAGGCTTCTTAAAGGAGTTATGGTGGGAGTCCAAGAAGCCCCCAGGAAGTAGATTCCCCGTGAGTGATGTTTCTGTATTGTGTTGTGCATTGTTGTCCTTCTCTCATTGTCTGCAACCCCAGAAATTATTTACCCCCTTGAATATTAGCTGTAAAATGCAGAGTGCAACCTTTGAGGAACCTGGTGGCGGCAGTGACGGATGGTGTTGGAGGCCAGAAGCAGGCGATGAATTTGGGGTTGATGAGGCGACTCATATCAGAGCGTGCGACATCAGCGCTCACCATCAATCTCTTTCCCTCTTCCCCTCAAGACATCTGGCACATGCATCAGCAAACACACTACTGAAAGTGAATGGAACCCAACCCAGACAAACACACACACACACACACACACACACACACACTTTCTCAAAGGCAATCCTGCACATTCAAGGCCTCATGACAAGACACTAGGCCTTCAGCCAGCTGCCTCTAATGTACTACAGTAGATCCTGGTATGAGACTTTAGTAGAATAATAGCTTGCATCCACATCATTTAAACTCACTGCACCAGAGAGCAAAGATAGACAACCTGAAGGTGTAATAGCAGGAAAAAACACACTTTCTGAGACTTGCAGTGTAACATGAGCCAAGTATCAGACTCATTTAAAATTAATGAACTGTTCTGCATTGCCATAATTCATTATCTCGTGATATGACTGTGTTTGAATGCACATGTGTTGCAGTAGCAAATTTAATTTTTTATGGGGCTATGCAGAAGACTTTGGGCCTGATCTACTAAGATTCCAAATAACGAGCGATAATTTGCATGTGCAAATAATAATTTTGCACGTGCTATTTCTGGGCGTGTTGCGGGTGATCTACTAAGACTGCATGCGCAAATGATAACGAGAGCAAAAGTGGTGCGGACCGCCCTATTTTACGAGGATTTTGCGTGTGCTATCGACTGTCACCATGGAAAGTTTGAGAGAGCAGAGTGGGAGTCCATCTGTGAAAAGGTGAATGATGTGAGAAAAAAACAGAAGATCTGCCAATGAAATAAACGCATCTACTCTACTCCAAAACGCAATCAGTTTTTTGATGGAGTTTAGAGAGCGATTTGATGAGGCTAAGTCTGCCACTCTTGCTCTAGAAAAGTTAGGCGTCACTTGGATGAAGACAGTCGCCTCACTGTCCCAGGGAGCAACTTTCGGGTGAACGTTTTTAATGCCTGATATCATCATCCAGCAACTGTCCCAAAGATTCACCAGCTTAAATGGAACTGGGAACATGTTTGAGTCAATTCACCCCAACACACTGCTGCAAGCACGAGATGAGGAGTTACGCAGAGCTGCCTGGCGCAGCTCAGTGAGCGCTCATTCTCCAAGTTAAAACTAACTAAAAACCCCTTGATGAGCACGATGGGACAGAATAGACTGAGTGGACATGTCATGTTATCTATTGAGAATGACAGATCAAAGAAAATGGACATACAGTGCATCGTGGACAAGTCTGCGGAGCTTAAGGCTCGTCCAAACAGTGGTGAGTAGGCCGAGAACTTCATATTGATTTTTTGTTTGTATGTGAGCATGTGGGCCGCTGTGCCAATTTGACTAAACTTTATATCTGTTGATACAGTGACCTACTGTGCTCTCATTAGTTGGAGCAGTTAAAGTGGGTGTCAGAATGATGCGGTCGCTATCCGTGGTGCTGAACTGTTTTGAATTTGTGTTGTTTTATTATTATTATTATTACTATTTTTTTTTTTTTTTTGTTCTCTTGGTTTGATTGACTAAAACATTTAGTAATGCTTGTAAGCCCAGCTTTTGCGGGCATGTTGTAAAGCGATGTTATGATGAGCTTTACAGTGACCGCAGCCATGTGTGCGTAACGCTGTGCCAGTTTGCACCTGCCTTTCAAACGTGCTAAATATTGACGCAAATACAGCGCGCTATCTGTTTCAGGTTTGATAGATCACATTGCGTGTGCTAAATGATCACATTTGCATCTCCTCCTCCCAGTATTTTGCGCGTCCTGATGATCTACATGTATTCTGCATATTCATGAAGGCAAACACGCTAAATGATTTGCGAGTGCTACTTTGCTCATTTGACAGACACAATCCTCGGTGCTCCCAGTTAGTACATCAGCTTTGCGCGCGCACTATCAAGTTTGCACGTGTTTTTATACACGCAAACCTTTAGTAGATCAGGCCCTTAAGGTTTTAGACACTTATGTAAACTCAACAAGCTTTCATCTATATGCAATTCTGCAAAGAGGTGCAATGTTAATGGTTTTAAAAGAGCTTACTTATAGTTCAATTGAATCTATTTGTGTAGCACCAATGGCTTTGTATTAAAATGGTATATGTGCCTCCTCCTGTTGTGAGAAGTAAAGCCAAAATACCGCCTCCATTGGCATTGACATATTCTAGCAGGTTGAGCCGTGAAAATGATGTCACTTGGCTTATGGAAAAGTTTGTTAACACTTTACAATAATTGTTCACATTTTTTAGCGAATGAATGCAAACTTAATGCATGACTCATGATGAATTTCTGTTTGAATTCATGTAGGATGCACTCTTAGTTCCTGTTACTCATCATGGACTAATAATCAAGTTACTATGGCTTTATGAGATGTCTACGTGTTGAATATTGTGACTAAGATTAAACATGTAATCATTACCTGAAGTTCAGTGACGCTTGTGTTCGCGTTCGTCATTGTCTCTACTCTGCTGATCCAGCTGCAGGGGCTCAAACGTCTCGACGGAGTTGCCAATCAATCATCCTTTTGACATCAAATAACTAGGTAAAACTTCGCTTCCTCTAAAAAGGAACACCTGCACATAAAACAGCATGACAAGAAGTGACTTTAATGACAGGAAGCAGGTTTGAGAAAAATTGATGTGTGGTTGATGATGTGGATGATGTGTATTCTTGTTTTCTAGTCTGACCCATGTTCCATCTGTTATAATTAAGAAGGCAGACTTTAAAACCTATACTACAACCATAGACTGTATAGAATATGGACGTAGTATCCGTGACCTCACCCATCTGTTCCTGAGAGCTGTTTTGAAGCCAATCGACGGCAGCAGCCATATTGGAAATGCAGAACTCAACCAGGCAGAGTGTGACGTAGTGTGAGCCTCCTAGCTAACAGCTATGTGTTTCCGACTGGGAGTCACGTCAGTCATGTCCTTATTTGGGCAAAAACTCGTAATCTTAATATCTTCTGAACCGTCACATTAGAAAAAAATTCCCCCGTACAGTGTGTGCGGATATAGAGATTAGCTACATAGGGCCAAGCCGTTTTTTGAACCAGGCTGTAAACATGTTTATTAATGCTGCAAAGATCATCTTTTTCCCATTCATGTCTATGTGGTTTCCGGCGTGTCTGCAGCCTCAAGCGGATTCTCGATGTATTGCAGTTTATAACACTTCCACATGGGCTTCATAGTTTGAGACCGGAGGTTGCTGCTTGACTGCAACCAACAAGCACCCTTCGATCTTAAAATATGAAGCCCATGTGGAAGTGCTCAGAACAGTAGTCCATCGAGCGTCCGCTTGAGGCTGCAGACACACCGGAAACTACATACACACCCATTGAAAAAAGACAATGTTTACAACTGAAATAAACATGTTTACAGCCTGGTTCAAAAAACGGTTTGGGTCTGAACAGTGTGCACACTGTACAGGGACTCTTTTTTTTTATATAAATCTGTATTTCTGAAGATATTAAACATAGATTTTTTTTCCTAAACAAAGGCATGCCTGACTTGATTGACAGGTTGGCACCCTGTAGCTGATAGCGAAAATGCTGAAGGCAGCCTCTTTACCTCACACTAGCTCGGGCGAAGTTTGGTTGTGTTCAGCATTTCCAATATGGCACCAGCTTCAAACAGCACTTCAGGGACAGATGGGTGAGGTCACGGATAATACGTCTATTTTTTATACAGTCTATGACTTCAACCAGCCAACACAAAATTATGGATTCACCCTGGGTGGCTGTTTTTAGTTGTGTGTCTAGCTGATAGCTGTTCATGGTATTATAAAGTGAATGTAAGGCTTGATTAATACAATTCTAACTCAATGTTATTTACAGATAATTAAAGCAAACACAAAACAATCAAGACACAAACAAATGAGTTCAGTTTCACACACAAATGCACCTTCACCTGTGTAAGTTTGAAGGTAGATACACTCATGCAGCCTAATGATTTAGTGTGTCAAAGTAGCACTGATGCAACTTTGGATTAACTCCAGCGAGTACCAGTGGGCTGTTTTGGAGTTGTTTTATATCGCATTTGGGTTACTGGATCAAACAACCCCTCTACCTTGTAGTTAGAACCTGTGACACCCAAGTTCAGGAAGGGAAAGATAATGGTCAGGTGCAAACTGGGCAAAAGTAATTCATAAAAGCTAGCACAGGTACAGTCTAGCCGTTTGTGTTCAGTTATATGAGCGTTGAATGGCTTGAATGTAAAGAATAAACATTGTTCCCTTGTTTCCAGCAAACGTCTGTTGCTCAAGGGGCTCATGTGTTGAGTTTGCTTGGCCATTTTATCTCTCTACGCCAGCTGCCTGTGATGCAACTGTAATGAAAGTAACAGTACATTTGTATGCAAACCCCTCTTTGCATTCTGCTGCAGAGTGCACTTGTAGGTAGGGATTGTGACGCCTTTTTAATCTTCAGTAATCATCTGTTGGCTTAGATTACTCATTTGATAAACTTGTATTTTCAAAGTGATCTGTGGTTTCTGAAAACAGAAAACTGTTCTGTTTATGAATTTTTAATTTGATCTGCCCGGCTTCCAGTGATTTTTTTTTTATCAGCTCTACGTTTGTCTCTGAGCAATCGTTGGCCTCCTCGTCTGCCTACATGTACTGTACAGTAGACTCAATGCAAAAACACAGGCTGCACAAACACAGGCTATACCTCGAGGCAGACAACAGAAGGAATGAGATTGGTAAGTCCTCCAAAACTCCTTGTTGAAATGAAAACTGTTATCGGTTATCAGCGCACCACCCGACTGGAAGGGAAGTAATTTGAAAGCCGTTTGAAACGCGGTAATTTGCCGGTGTGACTCATCGCCAACACCTACAGCGACAAAACCTCTGATCCTGGAGTGGAAGAATAGGATAGCAGGAGTGTGTGTGTGTGCACGGGTGTGTGTGTGTGTGAGAGAGAGAGAGAGAGAGAGAGAGAGAGAGAGAGAGAGAGAGAGGATACACAAACAAGCTGGCGTTTGAGGTTTAAAGATAGAAAGCTATAGGAAGATGTGTAGCTTCAATCACACAATTATGGATCATACATCAAAGTATTTCCTGTCTTACAGCAGCAACATGGACACATTTTATGGCTCCAAGTTTCACCATGAAACCTCAAATTATGATGAAAACAAATTGAATTTGGTCTTTTCTTTTTTATGAACCTACAGTGTCTATAAGTGTAAGGTGCAGCACATCATTTTATTCCCAAGCAAATCAACAGATGTTTGCATTGATAGATATCCTGTGCAGATTTATTGACAGTCCATGAAACATGTCGGCTGTGGGCTTAAAGGATCATCAGATGCCTGAGATACAGAATAAACTGCCCTCCTCTTGAATCCAGACGGGAAGCTGGGGTCCAGTTAATATAATTTTGATGACAACCTGATAGTATCACAGAAAAAAAGAAGGCGCACTCACTTGAGGTGTCAGGCTGGGTGAGGGAAATTATCATGATTAATGCAGGACTACAACTAGGAGGAAATGTAATCAGTCTTTCACTTGTTAATCATTATCTCTTCCTGATTAATTTCTGCTTATGATTTCAAATAAGATATCAAGCTTCATTGTGCCAGGCAAAGACCTGAAACAAGACTTTTAGTCATGGATCCATTTAAAATACATCCATCAAATGATAAGCAGTAATTTTTCAAGGAGGAGCAATAAAGCACTAGAGTAAGAGGTACTTCATTTTACAGTGACACTAAACTCACTGCTTTTGGTCAACAAACATAAACTGAATTTAAAGAAGACAACAGAGTAAAGCCAGAAATGACCAAAACATACTTTCTATGACCAATACATATTTTACAAAGTTGAACATATTACAAGTAAAGGATTATTCACAGTGAGGTGTCCATAACCAGTAATTGACGGACAAAGTGGATACAGTCATGTAAGGGATAATGTATAATGAATAGGTGGTTATGTAAATTAGTTTCCTGATGGGGTGAGCAAGACTTGCTTGCAGCCATATTCCACCAGATTCGTATCTGGTCTGTATTCAATTCTTTTTTGTTTTTTCAAGTTAGATTTTTGGCCTTTTTGCCTTTATTGTATAGGACGGCTGAAGAGAGACAGGAAATGTGGGGAGTAGAGAGTGGGGGAGGACATGCAGGAAATGGTCGACCGGCCGGGAATTGAACCGGCGACCCCTGCGACGAGGACTGTATGTGGGGCGCTGGTGGCCTAGCGGTCTAAGCGCCCCACATACAGAGGCTACAGTCCTCGTCGCTGGAGTCGCCGGTCGTCCAGGGCGCTTAGACCGCTAGACCGCTAGGCCACCAGCACCCCTCCATATCTAATTCCTCACGGCACTGGATCTGGTTTTTATTCTACTCAATGTGTTAACTTCCACTGGATCCATTTGTTGTGTTCCAGCTGCGTCTCTGATCCTGCAGGTCGGAGCCCTAATGATCAGATACACAAGATTTCTATTTTTGCCAGATGCCAGAGCACAAGGAATCAATCTCAAAAGAGCACATCGAGGTGGACAGGAAGTCAGGCACCTGAACCAAATTAATACACACGGTTAATCTTCAGAATAAAACACAGAGCTGTACTGCAGCGGATCGGAGACAGACCAGACACAAACATGTAAAATACGTTTGATCTTTAGGCCTGATAGGTAGGCTACCTCGACTAGTTTCAATCCACTTATTAGTCTCTTGAGCAAATATAATACAAAAGCCTCCATAGTTTGGACCAGTAACTGAACCTTAATCTAATGAGAAAGGAGGTCTTTTGTCATGTTACAAGTGGAGAGTTAAATATGAATCACCTGATTCGTATCGCACAATTTCCATCAATTGCGCTACCCACCAAGAAGTTGTGTCTATCTTATCATTGACTTTAAATGTCAAGTGTTACAAACTGCAATTCATCGAGCATCCGCTTGAGGCTGGCTGCAGAAACACCAGAAACCATTTAGACACCAATTCAAAAAAGACGATATTTGCAGCAGAAATAAACATGTTTACAGCCTGGTTCAAAAAACGGCTTGGGTCTACATAGCTAATTTCTCTATCAGCACACACTGTACAGAGGTTGAATTTATTTCTAACCGGACGGTTCAGAAGATATTAAGATTACGAGTTTTTGCCCAAATAAGGACATGACTGACTTGGCTCCCGGACGGGAACACTGTAGCTGTTGGCTAGGAGGCTCATATCCCGCCTCTTTACCTCACGCTAAGTTTGGTTGAGTTCAGCATTACCAATATGGCTCCCGCCGTCGATTGGCTTTAAAACAGCGCTCAGGATCAGATGGGTCATACTACGTCCATTGTTTAAACAGTCTATGATGTGAATGCAACCTTAGTCAAAGCCATGGGTCAGTTTTGTAACAAGTGTGAAACAATTTTTGGATGAAAGAAGGAGGACTAAACAAATGAAGCCACAAAACAGAAGAAAACAAATGTCTAATGGACTTTTTGTCCGACTCCTTCAAATTGAGTCAGCTGAAACCATCTGACACTTTTCAATTTATTTTCAAGTGGATGAGAGATAATTGACAACATCAATCAATTACAAGTTCAGATAGATGTAGCTCACTTTGTTGATAACAACAGAACTATGGTTTGTCACTGATTGCTCTTTAGCATGCTGGCATGATTGCATGACGTATTTGTTTTTTATTATAAAGGCTAGCTGCCTCATTTAGCCTTCGACTCCGGCACCCAGCCAACATATACAAGACCCCATAAAACGACATACTGATCACTCCATTCACTCTCTGTACAACTGTATGCAAGCCAACTCCCCAAAGTGTTTCAGATGTTACTCATCCTGGAATTCGCAATGAATATCTTTCTATGACTGTAAAATGAAGTTATGCTTATTATTGTATGTATACAGTTTCATAATTGCACAAGGAACTGGATATGTCATTCATCCCGTTTCTTGAATGCTTATCCTGTTTTTGGGGTCGCGGGTGGCTGTAGCCTATCCCAGCTGCCACTGGGCAGAAAGCAGGGTACACCTGGACAAGTCGCCAAACTATCACAGGGCAAACATGGAAAGACAGACAACCATTCACACACACTCAAGTATGGGCAAATTAGAGCGACCCACTAAGCATTTTTTGGACTGTGGGAGGAGGTCAAAATATCCGCAGAGATCAGGGAGAACCAAGCGGCAACCTGCGGTCTCAAACTGTGAAGCCCATGTGGAAGTGTTATAAACTGCAATTCATCGAGAATCCGCTTGAGGCTGGCTGCAGAAACACCGGAAAGCACATACACACCCATTCAAAAAAGACGATCTTTGCAGCATTAATAAACATGTTTACAGCCTGGTTAAAAAAATGACTTGGCCCTACGAAGCTAATTTCTCTATCGGCACACACTATACGGGGGGTGAATTTTTTTATAACCGGACAGTTCAGAAGATATTAAGATTGCGACTTTTTGCCCAAATAAGGACATGACTGACATGGCTCCCGGACGGGAACACATAGCTGTTGGCTTGGAGGCTCAAACATCACACTCTGCCTGGTTGAGATCCACATTTCCAATATGGCTGCCGCCGTTGATTGGCTTCAACAACAGCGCTCAGGAACAGATGGGTGACGTCACAGACACTACGTCCATTATGTATACAGTCTATGGTGAGAACATACAAACTCCACACAGAAAGGCACCTGCCCGACCTGGGATTCAAACCAGGAACCTCCTTGCTGTGAGGCAAATTTTGGCATAATTCATTGATCAACTTGATATTTGAATACTAGGTATGAATTCTCCTGAAGGTTATTTTTCCTTCGAAAAAATATGCCATCGACCAGGTTGGAGCAAGCCATTTACAACAAATGTATCCAGTTGTGAAAATGATGCTCACAACTTTGAACACACATTTGAGTAAATTTCACAGAATAAATAAAAAAAAAAGGATAGTCTTGTTGTAGCCTGGAGACAGGTTAAGCGGACCATCTTGTTGAACATTACCTGCAAAACACTGAGTATTAGTTTGGTGACCTGTAGAAAGAGAGCCCTCCATGCAGCTCTGTTTGGGCAAACCTGAGCTTGTAAATGTGAAAGGATTCCAGCAGTAAACGGCTGAATAAAAGCTTATATTCAGCCAGCTCAGTATTCACCAAATCCATTTTACAGATAGCAGCATACAATGAAATTGCCCATTTCTTTATCTGTCACTTCTGCTAATCCAGCGAGTGATCTCCGTGAAACTTTGCCGTGTTTACCGTACGTAACTGAATTTCATAAACACTGCTCTTGTCTCCTCTATCATTTCAACTCATCACAGGCACCGTTATAGCTTCATGCATTCTTTATAATTTATGTTTTCCTTTTCTCTATCTCTCCTCTGTATGTTGCATTTCCAGGTTTGAGCATGCTTATCTTCATGCGTCTGCAGGTATTTGAGAAAGAACAAGAAACGGCACTGACAGGACCGAGAAAGCAAAGAAAAGGCCAGACTGAGAATATAAAGCTGCTGCACTGATTTTACCTGGATTATAATTCCTTAAATTACCGAATAAAAAAAATCATGGTGCCAAAGGTTGTGAATCTCTGCCAGGTAAAGAGAAAAGAAGCCTCATCACTTGTTTATATGGTAATTAACTTGGCCAAGACCCAGCATAATATGATTGCCCTGTACAGGATAAAGAAAAACATGCATTAGTATTATTGAGCTTTACTTTTTCCCTGTTCAATTTCTTATCACATAACTTTTCTTGAATGTAGAGAGCAGGCTGGACTCTGTGTGACAGGTTGATGAGTGTTGGGGACAGTAAATTTCTCTGGGACTCTGTGGGAAAAGAGCTTTTATTCAGCTGCCTTGCTCACAGACTTGAAGCATTGGAGCGCCTCTGTGATGTATGTGGTGCTCTGTCCATACAGACAGAGGGAGGGAAAGTGTAGTAATTGAAACATTATATCATGGGCCTCCTGATCTGAACAGATGGCTTACTGATAAACTTGTACACTTAAGATTTTTTATTGACCATGGCGGACAGAAATAGACTTTTTTATCAGGAAGAAACATCGCTGGGTTGTGAATGACTTAAACTTTGACCGGAGTGTATCACAGTGATATGTTTCTGTCCTCTGTCTTTGATATTGAAATAATCAAGTTCCAATGCTGATCTTTTTTCCTGAGCTAGAACACTTTCACGAAGATACAGTCAGCATCACAGAAAACGTGACATCCGGTTGGCGTTGAGGGGGAAACAAACCACTAGCCAAAATGCAAATGAGCTGCTGTGTCCATTCTGCACGATAAATAAACTAAAAACACTGTTGAAATGTTGAATTTTCTTTATCAGGTGGATTTTTTTGACATAAAAAATGTGGCAATTTAGTATTGGTCTGCCGACCTTAATGCGTGCCTTACGCCAAAGGACTTTTGAAGCAGTTTTAAAGTGCAAGTTGTGCAATGAAACTTATGAATTAAAAACTTCTGAAGTCATTTTTGAAACTTTTATTTTACTTCCGCCAGACAACCGGATGTGACAAAGTCCCACCAGTTAAGCTAATGTTCAACATAAATTAATAATGGATTTAATTACCAGTGTTGTCAATAAATAGGAAGAAGATGTTTATCCATCTGCCTACCACCACAGGAACCAAAGGCTTAAAATTATGAGTCTGTTAGAAGTCAAAGAGATAAAGAACAGAACAGGATTAGGAGAAGTAATGGACATAGGTAACGTGAGTTTGAGGAGCAATGAGACCCAGCTGAGAAGGGTGATGGGTGAGCAGCGTTAACTAACCATATGAAATCACCGACAAAGGATGGACGAGATTCTCACACGAGGACGCAGAGGAACCCGCCCAAATCAAGAGCCCATGCAGATAAAATGTCCTCGCGAGCACTACAAGCAACAGCACTCGCATGCACGTGCCCCTCCTGCTAGCGAGGAACAGAGCTGCTTATTCGCGAGTTATTTTTATTTTGTATCAGCATATCTAATGCTGTGTTCACGCCACAGGTTGTTACTTTATGTTAATGCTGTAAAGATACAGATGATTTATAGAGGAGCAGATATAACATGGATCTATCTGTGTAACTGTCATTATCACGCTTTGTGTCTAACTCAGGAAGAGGCACAATCTCTCCTGTGTTTCTGCATCCAGTCCACGAGATAATTTAATCCAAGATCTATATCTCCACATGCTTTAATTGCAGAGTAGGCGAGTCCCTGATGTGGAGTAATGTGACACAGTGATAAAGATGCTTGTTTTAGTAGTGTAACTGAAAATGACCATTTTGTCCTCTTCATTTGCAAAGTTATGGATTGATGTTGTACAAATTTAACCTGCAAATTGCTCTTTGAAGGGAGATGGCCTTTAAGTGTTTTTTGAGACAGGCTAATTTCCAAAGTTAGAAATAAATCAGAGTTTTGGAAAAGATGGGGCACTCCTGGGATCTCTGTCTTTGGTGTAAGTTGGTTGTAAAACTTGATAGAGGCTGGTATAAAGCAGTATTTTTCTCGCCTTGGTGTTATGATGATATATGTTTTTGTATCACCGTAGGTCTTGTAGGTGTGTGTGTGTGGGAGGGGGGATTTACTTGTTATTCTTCTAATCAGTTCTCCATTTACATGTGAAGTACTCATTTCCGAGTGTTTTGCTAGTTTTTAGTTCAGATTCTCGTCAAAATGATGTTATTCATGATTTTATCGTTACATTAGCTTTTTACCTTTTCAAGCTGGCTGTTACACCATCTATCCATCTTAATAAACATTATTAGTCACTGACTCTCATTCTTAGTCACCACTGGTAATTGCACCTGCACTCTAAAGCACAGAGCAGTGTGATCATTCATAAGCTTCAATCATACACTTGTTTCTGGGAATGCTGCTCACTCTGGGGGCTTAGCTTAAGAACAAAAGAAGGAACAAGCTGCTCATTGCCTCTGTGCGACCAGACAGGTCATGGCAATGTGATACTGTAGACTTGTTAACTGAAGTAGTCAAATAAATATCAGATTTAATCATGTAGCAACTTTCAAAACCTTGTAAACTACTTTGCATGGCGTACATTGTTGCCTTAAAACAAAGAGCTTAGAAAAGTTTGGAAAGGAGGGGAAGATGAAATGTTACAATGCTACATTAGTATTGAATACAGACACATTATTGGAAAATCTAATGTTAAATGTTAATATTACAGCCACATTCACAGCGCTAGAATTTTTAAGTTGGCTAAAAAGCCAACGTTACGTTAGCCTATGTTATGCTAAGGTGTTTTTCCACTGCAGGAACTTTACCCCAGAACTATGTGCATTTCGACCGGAAGAACCAGGGTCTAAATTTAATTCAGGGGTAGATAATCTCCCCCCTGAAAAGCCCCTGCTTGGGGGGTAGTACTATTCAAAGGTCCTGGGACTTACGGTTGAACGTAACGGTGTTTGTGGAGTTAACACAGTTGTTGAAACACAGAAGGAGTCCCTGGGAATGCATCCTTTTCTCCATACGTCACTGGCCTGATTTGCACAATCTATCCGGACTTCAGCCTGCGGTCAAAACACAGACAATAATGGGGGCACAGGAACCTTTTAGTTCCGGGGAAAGTAGTTCTGGGGGCTAAAAGACCCCGGAACTCTTGGTCGAAATGCACCTCTAGAGGCGTTTTTCCACCGCAGGAACTTTACCCCGGAACTAGGGACTTTACCCCTGAACTACGTGTGTTTAGACTGGAGGAACCACGGTCTAAATTTAGTTCAGGGGTAGATAATCTCCCCCCTGTAAAGCCCCTGTTTGGGATGTAGTACTTTTCTAACGGTGTTTGTGGAGTTTACACAGTTGTTGAAACACAGAGGGAGTTCCTGGGAATGCATCCTAGTTTAGTTTTTTATTAAGATTTCAAAATATTATTTAATATAATTTTTTTTCTCCATACATCACTGGCCTGATTTGCACAATCCACCCTGGACTTCAGCCCGCGTTCGAAACGCAGACAACAATGGTGGCACAGGAACCTTTTAGTTCCAGGGAAAGTAGTTCTGGGGGCTAAAAGACCCCGGAACTCTCTCTCAAAATGCACCTCTAGTTGACTTCACTGGCAGGCCTTTGTATTCACCTTTTCAAGGTTTGTTGCAACATCTGTGAGGTTTTAAAGTCGGTTCATAGCTTGCTGAAGTCAGTCAAAATAATTTCACCTCATCCAAGAGAAGCAGACATTTAGGAAGGGAGATTATGTTTCGTGGCGTAACAGATAAGGATGTAAACTTAAGTAGATAATCAGTTTCTCAACACAAGATATTTTGATAAATGAGGTCTTAGGATGAGAAAGCACTTCTTGGATATTAAAAGCAGTTGTTTTTGGCACCTTTTTTCCCCTAGCTATAGTAGGACACTGATAATACATGTAAAAGCGAAATATCCAATCAGTGCTTCAGTCAGCTCAGTAATGCTTGGAGTGCTGTTGGTAACTTTGTGATAATCTCTTTTAAAGCAAACCTCTCTTCAAGCTTTATTTCCAGCTGCCTTTTATGTTAGAGATTAGCTATTCACCAAGATGATGAATCTGATTTATCTCAGATCAGACTGCCTGCTGAAAACAACCCCAGAATTACTAAAAATAAACTCAAACCGTGGTCTGTGACGTATGTATGCCAATCAAAAAGATTAGGGGTGTTTTTCTTTTATATGGATGAAACGGCAGACATTACAGTCAGGGTGCAAGTTTTTGTTCGCCTTGATTTTGTAAATGGAAAGTGAAATGCAGATGAGCTCTCTTGGGGGTTTTTAGAGACATCAGACTCCACTCATGTCAACACTGATAAGCCCCTTTTTTTATATCTGCTTCTCTGCAATTTATACATCATTATATTTGAAAGTTTGAGTCAGTCTGTTTCTTTTTTATATTAACACTGAGTGCCTCTGTGGACAACTTTGACTAGCTTTGGTTGGTTGATGTTTGTCCTTCAAGATGAAGGAATGGCTAAACATGGATTAAATTGTGTCTGTAGTTGGTTGATTTTTTAATGGTGAGTGCATTTATATTAAAATGTGTTAATATGAGGTGTCTCTGTAGGATTTGTTACCTTGTTGGTGATTTTAGAAAAATCCAAAATTCACTGTTGTTGTTTTTTTTGTTATGGCATAGCAGTTATGTCTTGGCATTTACGCTTTAAATGTCATTTGATGTTGTGGATTTTAAGATTTTTTTATTTCGTAGAAAACAACAAAGATTGCTGACCTTTATTTTTGACATGGTTACATAAATAAAGATGTGATAACATGAATTAAAGTGAGATTTTGTCAAAATATAGGATCCTGGGCTCATGTTTAGGAGAAGATCCTGGTCTGGGCGTAAGACTGAACGAACTAGGGAAGAAGGACAGCTCAGTCCTGGACCCTGTGGAGGTGGTGGCTGACAGGAGAATTACGGCCAATCTGTCATCTTTGATGAACATTTCTTTTCTATTTATATTCTTGTTGAAATTCTTGTGCTGTACACCTTTTTGTTTGCTGCTGTAACTCCATGAATTTCCCCGTTGTGGTACGAATAAAGGAGTATCTTGCCTAATCTTATCTTAACTTTTGGGGCATTGAACAGACATCTAAGTTCAGTAACTTATATCACTTATGTAAAATAAATTCTAAAATGTCAATGTTGACTTTTCATTTAACAGAGCGCATGAATATTATTGGTCCTGACCTCATTATGCCTCAACCATCCCACATTTTCATCTTTGACATTAGCACATAAAATGAAAAGTCATCTTCTACACAATTTAAGTCCGTTGAGTCTAATAGAAGTGAAATGACACGCGAAAAGCAAAGACGGGGGTGTGATAATATGCTAAGTGGCTTAGACATTACCACGTCAAACAAGTTTTAGGAAGAACAGTCTGGAAATAACGCACAAGCCATTTTGACTTGAAATATTTTCAGGGGAAAAGCTATAAGATTAACAATGACAGTGTGCCGATTGAGCCTACTTGTAAAGTTGTGTGCCCCATGTAAAGAGGCTATACTTCTCTATGCAGGTGGCAGGGTTTGAATCCGACCTGTGCCCCTTTACCATATATCATCCCCTACTCTCTCAGCTAGTTTCCTACTTTTTCCACTTTTCTATGCTCTAAATAAATAAAAGCATAAAATCCTCAAAATAAACTTTTTTTAAAAAGTAGCAATGGCTCTCCTGAAAAGTCAGCATGCACGTCCCTAAGATGCAGATGTTATCTGTTCTCGGTATTTGGTTACAGAATATGTTTCAAATTAAAGCTTTGCCCCAAATCCCTCCAGATATTTTAATATCTTAAAATAACTTTTTCCTGTTACTGGAAAAAAAATCAAGTGACAAGATGACAAAGATTTTACAGATTCTCATCTACATTCAAACAACTTCCAAACTGTGACTCAGCAGTATGACGTTTCAACAGCGTTACAGCTGATGTCAGAGCAAAAATGGCTGTTGGGTGAATATCACCAACAATAAGGCATTTAAAGTTGACTTTCAGGGTTATATTTAGTCATATTGCAGCAGTCACCATGAACAACAGATCCCACACAGGGGCGAGGAAGCAGAGAAAGTCAAGGACCTTAAAGGGCACAGATCACTGCCCAGCAGCTGCCATGATCTGAAGTGAAAGGAGGTAGGAGAGACATGATTGTACTGGACACACTCTCACATACAAAGCAAGCTCAATTTACAAAAAAAATACAGCAAAAAAAGAATCCAATCTGACCTAGTGTGGTTTCAGGAAAAAAAAACTAGAAAACAGTTTGAAAACTTTTATCACAAAAACGAAGAAAAGGCAGATAATTAGCCGTCACCATGTTCAGTGCGGCAAGGTCTGCTTTATTGCATGGTGCAAGAATCTTAAAAAATACCATCACATCTGGCATGAATTGGGAGTGAGTGGGAGGACAGGATGGACCGAATGGGCCTAATGTGACCCACTTCTATTTATTTCAGTTATGAATTTAAAGAGTAGATATCAAGGGAGACAAATTGTTGTTGAATTCTTACAGTTCTTGGTTTCCACTTCTCTTTGAATAAATATGAGGTAGATTTTAGTACAGGTGTGGCATTTTATTGCAATGTCATGATGTGTCAAAAAACCATCTGATTGCACATAATCATGATGGTAACAAACAATAACCGTCCACATAATAGAATGACTTTTGTAAAGACATAAATGGCTTTATTAAGGAGCTGGATATGTTGTTTAGTTGTACAGCAGTCTAACACAGAAAGCAGCAGAAAGGGAGGATTTCAAAAAGATGTTCTGTTCCAGAAAAAAAAAGAAGAATGAGAGAGAACATTGAAATGACTCAGATCTGCAGGGATCCTAAAGCCTCAGAACAAGCCGAATCCTTCACGGAGGGATTGAATGGCTTATTTCCTCAGATAATCTTTATTAAAGAATTTAAATTCATATCTGATTGAATAAATGGAGTTCTTATATAGTCAGATATTCAAAGTACATCACTTTTTTATGTTGCTATTCTGACTAGCTTAGCTCAAGAGATGTTCAGAGAAAAAAAAAGGCTATGTAGGCCGGAGGCAATCATTTAAATACAACAAAGAGATACTGTCACCAGCCGACTGTGTTTTCTAGACATTTCATATTCCTATTTTATTCGTGGGCTCAAGTCTGTGTTCCTCAGAGCCTGCTTTCAGTAATGTCCAGATTTGAGCCATACATATTTCAAATGTTTGAAATTAATGTTGGGTCCTCCTGTTGAGTAGAGCCTAGTTCTATAACGTTGAGTCACTCGCCCACATAAAGTCTTTTTGAATTTTCAGAGCTGCTGAAGGGAGCATTATGCGGTTTGTTCTCTGCATATGTCTACAATCAGTGTCTCATTTGTTATTCACCAACTTTTCCATGTTTATTCCCAAACTGCTGGGTGAAGAGATGGCACCCAACTTCTTTTATACACTGTAAAATGTAATTTTGCACATTTGTTATTCTAGCATATTATTCTATGTCAACATGACAGCAGATTACTTAATATGTTGTGATAACACTAAATTATTAGTTAACATCGTCTCAACTACAAAATACATTTTGACTTGAAAATCTATGTCCAGATAAATCGGTAATGCATGTTGACCTGACAATGAAGGTATTTGGGTGGGCGTGTGGATTAAAAACGCCTACGTCATCACGTTTCTGCGACCGTTACCGAGGTGCATTGTGGACATGATTTTGGCGCATCGCGGACTTCACAGTGGGATGCTGAACTCTTGTCGAGTCGACACATGAACCTGTCTTCAAGGTGAGTAAAATTGATTATAAAATGAGTTTGGTTGCAAAAGTATCTAAACGTTTTTAATATTTAGACGCGCAACTTTTTTTCTAGAACTGAAAAGTTTGCCGAAACGAACTTTTGGCTCTAGCTAAAGTAACATTACCCGGTGAGTTCAGTTACCCTCCAACTATATGAGTAACGATGCCACATCGCCTCGGTAAGTGTTAAATGTGGGCTGGTGGATATATTCAACTAATTTCAGAATTGAATGCGTGAGTAACTTTACAGCATGGCTGCTATGCTGGTTGCGTTTGCCGTCTCATTTTACCTCAGCTCCCGCTTCAAGCGGTGAATCAAAGAGGTATGAGACTGAGCGGCTCCTTTGAAACCTAACATTCAGTTGAATTGGCTTTCTTTAGGTAACGTATATGGGGCACGGGTCCGTCACATGACATGGCAACATCTTCACATCGTGCATGCCAAGTTACAGCACTGCAGGGAAAAATGTGTGGCTGTCAAATGGCACGGACACACATACGTGACTGATGTTTTCTTTAGGAATGATCGTGTAATTATATTGTACAGGTACTGATGTTGGCACGAGGATATTGCAGCAGCCCCTGGAGTATTCCTACTGATATGCTGCGTGCTTGGCTAACTACATGTCCTGTACCATAATCTAAATAACATCTTGTTGAAACACATTAATAGAGAAACTATGTGCAAAATTAACTTTATGGTGCAAACAATATAATTAAAACGAACATGTTCCTTCTTTTATAGGTCCGTGGAGCCTAAATGGTGAAAAAAAGTGAACTGGTAAGTTACTTTTTTGTTTATTTCTGACCTCATCAGTATTACAATCATCCTATGAAATAATTATTGATACAGAGGCATCAGGGGGTGTCTGGGTAGGGTGCAAAAATAATTTGATATTACATTTTTCTAGGAGAAAAAACAAACTTGTTGCATAAATGTAGTTGTAACAGCATTCATAACTCGCTCTTTCTTTGTCATTACATTTTTCCTCAGGTATGTGATCACAAAAACAGCCTTTTTTCTTTTTTTTTATTGTTGTTGAATGAGGTGGACCTGTAAACTTTGTACTTTTTTCTGTGGAAATCGCAAGCGAATCTTTGAACATTACGAAAGTAGCCATAGACATTACGGTGCAAACTGTCCACTACCCTGCATATACACAGACTGTGCACAATATTTTAGATCTAAAAAATCCCTGCAGATCCATTTGCGAGATCATGGGATCATAGAAAGTGGTTCTACTGGACTTGTTGGCTTCAAATTAAAATGCTCATTATGTGACTTTAATGAGCAGGTTGGCCTAAAGCAATATATTACTCATCTTGGTAAACATCTGAGGAATAAGGAATCAGTTATCTGTCCTTTTAATCAGTGTCCTTTCAAATCAAGCAAATTCTCTAGTTTTTCTTCACATAAATGCCGTTGTCACCCACATTGTACTTTAAAAGACTTTAAGACTGAACTTATTGTACAAGAAAGTGTAACTGATGACTTGACAGAAAGTGAAATAGCTGTTGAATTGCAATCAAATGTTGGTGACAGTGATATTCCTGTGTCACTTGAGGATTATTCTGACATTGAAACAGCACACCATGACACAGCTGAAAAAATTCAGGGAAGGCTTGGGTCTTTACTTTTGCGAATGCAAGCAGTCTTGCATGTTTCCAAACTAGCCACTCAGGAAATAGTCAGTGAATTTTATGAAATTGGTGTTTTGATTGGTCACCTAAACGAGCATACAGTAAAAAATGTACTTGGAAAGCACTGCTGTAATACGGATGAAAACTCAATAACTTTAGTAACAGAAGCTTTACACAGCCTCAGTCCACTTGACTCCATTTCAGAAAGTGGGTGTCTGGGGTCAGACCAAAAAAGGTTGTGCTACTTCAAAGAGAAATTTGGTGTCATAGACCCAATTGAATATGTTTTAGATTTGCCATCAAAGAAAACATTTGTTTATGTCCCAGTCCTAAAAACTCTTCAAGTATTGTTAAATAGGGGTGATATTATTGACAAAATTTTAGAAGAAGCAAGTACAGGATCAAAACCTGGACATTATAAGGCCTCGTTTGACGGATCATATTTCAAAGAGAACCCACTTCTTTCTGGGGAAAATCAATGCATTTCCTTAGCTCTCTATATTGATGATTTTGAGGTCTGTAACCCTTTAGGAACCTCACGGAAAAAGCATAAGCTGTGTGCAATATACTGGGTTATAGCAAATTTACCTGTTAAATACAGATCGTCATTGTCTAGCATATACCTTGCTCTCTTATGCAGAAGTGTTGATGCCAAGACATTTGGATATGAGAACATTGTAGAACCACTTTTAAGAGATATCAAACTGCTTGAAAACCAGGGGATTTACATCAGTAGGTTGGGAACCAGTGTTAGGGGTACAGTGTTATATGTGTCATCTGATAATTTGGGAGCACATTCTTTTGCTGGTTTTCAGGAGTCCTTTAACGTTGATAAGTTCTGTCGTTTTTGTTTGGCCAGTCGTAGTGATATTCAGAGTTGTTCAGTACAGAGTGGGTCATTTTTATTGAGAACCAAAGAGTCACATAATGAAAATCTTTACATGCTGAGGGAGAATGAGAAATTGAAAAGTATTGACGGAGTGAAAAGAGACTGTGTATTAAACAGATTGTCTTACTTTCATTGCATAACTGGGTTTCCCCCTGACCTTTTACATGATCTTTTGGAGGGTATTGTACCTTTGGAGCTGTGTTTGTGTTTGAAAAAATTTATCGGAAAAAAGTACTTTACGTTACATCATTTGAACACTGTCATACAGCGGTTCCCTTATAAATTTTCTGATAAAACTAACAGGCCACAGAAACTTTCAGAGAAAGTACTTGTGAGTGAAACTATTGGAGGCAACGGCCATGAGAATTGGACTCTGTTGAGGTTGTTGCCTTTACTCATAGGTGATGTTGTACCTGAAAATGATGATGCTTGGTGTGTAATTCTGGAACTTAAAGACATTGTGGAACTTTTGGCATCCTCCACATTTACAGAGGAAAGCTTGTGTTACCTTGAAGGCAAAATAAGTGAACACAGAAAACTTTTACAGAATGCGTTTCCAGGCCTGAGACTCAAGCCAAAGCACCACTTTCTGGAACACTATCCTCATTTGATCCGCTGCTTTGGACCACTTGTTGATTTTTGGACAATACGTTTCGAAGCAAAACATAGTTTTTTCAAAAAAGTGGTCCGTGATGTCAATAATTTCAAAAACATTCTATTGACATTGTCCCTCAGACACCAACTTATGTTGGCATACTACCTGGATGTGCCTAATCTGTTCAAACCAACCGTGGAAGTTAAAGGAGCATCAAATGTTTCCGTGGACATTCTGACTGCCTCTGTCAAGCAAGTGATTAAGAAGAAATTTGGAACTCTAAGCAGTGTATCACTGGCCACAACAGCATTCATACATGGAACAAAATATACTAAGGGAATGTTTGTGTCAATTGGAAGCACAAGTGGACTTCCTGATTTTTGTAAAGTAGTCCATGTGTTGCTTGTATGCAACAAGCTTTTCTTTGTTGTTGAACCTTTCTCAGCTTGGTATCTGGAGCACCTCAGGTGTTACGAAGTCTGCAAGAGAGACCCCGCACAACTGATCGTAGCTGAACCTGAAGAGCTCAACCACTACACCCCCTTGACAGCATACACTGTGCAAGAGAGATTCCTGGTTTCTCCAAAGGCGTTTCTTGTTCATTGAGGTAATTTTTTATGGCTCATAATATACATTCTTTCACCCCATAAAGTTAAGATGGTCGTAAAATGTGTATCAGATAGATGCATAGGTTTAGTGTTGTACAACTACACATACATGTTAAAGTGCATATATATATATTTTTTTTTTATTCACAATTTTAGTTTGGAGCATCACCTGGACTGGATCACCTGGTCACACCTTCATTGCAGCCACCGGTTAAACTCAACCAAAGAAGTTGCTGTCTGGTCTTTAGTAATAAAGGTCAGTTTTTGGAATTATTTTTTGTACAGTAATAAAGTGTTTATAATATTGTGTAGATACAGACACCACCACACACTGCTAGTGGGTCATAAGTGGTAATTGAGAGGGATTATTTTTGAATGAGTCTATTCATTGTTTAGTTTTATAAGAAAATTCTGCATACAGGACACTTAAAAGACTTGATCCAAATGTGAATACTAGTGTTTATATGAACACATTTAATCATGTTGTGAAATCATGTAATATCGGCTTTTTTGTATTTGTCTTTTTGAGTGAGAGTCATCATGCTGATGCGCATCATCCTGAGTAACGAAGACATTAGAAGAGTCACCATAGACAACTTGCCTGAAACTGTTGATGACTTCTGCTTGCTTCTGAAGACAAAACTCGGATTGGATGGGGACCTTGTGGTTCAGTATCAAGACCCCGAATTTGATAATGAACTGTGTAACTTGAGCAGCATATCAGAGCTTCCGAAAGACAGAGTAACTTTGAAAGTGTACTACAAGTCATACCACACAGACTCAACCCTAGATACAGCAAGCCTGCCATCATCATCATCCCTTGATGAGAGCCCTGGTGGTAGTCAAACCCGTCAGCTACCTCAGCCGTTTGTCATTCCTTCCTTTTCTTTTGATGTTGAGTTGAAACTGAGGCAAGGAAATGAGGCCTACCACAAAGATGGGACCCTTCTTGACGTATCAAAAGACATGAAATCGGACATCTTGGATAAGTTAGCAGAAGTGATATATGTCCACAACCCCTACCCAAAATCTGAAGAGTATGATCAAGTGGCCCAAGCTCTCATCAACAAGCATCCTTGTCTGAGGGAACCAGGGTCTGTCCATGGGTGGTTTTGTTGGAAGTTCAGTTTGAAGTTTAAAATGGGTAACTTCAGACAGAAGCTGCGAGTGGCCGGGTGCTCTGAGCTCAAAGTAAACTCTCGTACCTCTGGTCCAGCTGGGCCAAAAAAACTGAAGAGGGCCAAAAAGTCAGAGGTGAATTTTCTGCCAGATTTTCCAGAAGGGATGATACAAAGTAATCTTGACATGGACAGATCAGCCATGGCCGTTGAGATGAAGAAAAGAAAAGTTGACTGGAAGCAAATTGGTGATATGATGAATGACACATTCCCTTTACGGAGAAAAGAGATTGTTGAAGATGAACCACTTGTGGCAGAAGTCAAAGAAAGATGGCCAGCATTGTTCTCTGAACAGCAGGTAATGTTTTCTCAGAAAGTCCTGAGTTGACATTTGTCATGTTTTCAAAAAATTTAAATGTATTCAAAATGCCTAATGTAAGCAGTTATCATAAGCATATGCTTCTACTCCCCCTCCTCCTCCCCCTCCTCCCCCTCCTGCTCCTGCTCCTCCTCCTCCTTCTTCTTCAGATTGTAGCTGAATTTGCTCGCCTGACATCTGTTGACCTGAAAGGCTCCCTATTTGCTGGGATTGACCAGTACCTGGCAAGGTTCCTGGAGCTGTACAAAGCCAAGAGTGGCATAGTGGGACTGACCAGGCTCACAAGACAGCTTGATGAAGACGTAAGTGATAAACATCCACTAAGTTTTGGTCAGCATAAACCCATTTAAATAAAAGACGGCTGAAACATGAAGACTGTCATGTTTTGTAATTGGACATTTGGTATTTTAACTTCTCTAGAATAGGGGCCAGGATAGGTTGGATACCATTGGAAAATAAACCATAAACAATAATTTGTATTGTTTGTTGGGTTTTTTTTGTTGTTTTTTTTTTTACCAGAGTTCCACACAGAGGAAGAGGACTGTTCTTCTGCTGGGCCTTCCTCATTATCTCAGAGATGATCCCTCACATTTTTTCAAGACTGTGGAGGTGAGCATGGTTTGTTAAAATTCTCTTTTACAGTTTGCGAAAATAAGTCAATTAATTGAAGATGGCTTGTAGGCTCTGAAAAGTTCTACTCACCCAATCATAACTATTAAATACCCTGCCCCAATTACCTATATCTTGTAGATGCCAGACATAAAAATGTGCACTCCATTCCTTAACAAAAGTAAAAGTTCTTTTCAGCTTTGGTAAAATTGATTTGTGATACAATAATACACAAGTCACAAACTGACTACTCAAGCCTATGCCTCATGCCATAGAGCTATGATATCCAAAAACTATTTAAAACCTATATGATAGCCATGATTCCTAATTATAAAAAAATTGGCAATGCACTTGATTCTCAAATTACTGTTAGCTTTTAATAGATCCTATAAAAATGTCCTTATTTTATCCTAAGGACAAAAACAACTGTAGAAATGATACATTTTTGTTTTTTCACTTTAAATGGGTCAGTCTTTTAGAACTACTTGCTGGAAATATACATATCAAATATGAATCACATTTTTGGGTTGTTTAAACTTTAAAGGTCAGTATGTTTAAATGTTGAACATTTGAATGAATTTATGTTAATACAAGGAAAGAGACCCTTTAAAGTCACTGTCACCTATAAATTGTTTACATAGGCTACACAAAAGATGTGTTAGTTAAGTTTTAAGTACTTTAAATATGAGATCAAATCCCAGACTTTCTGGCTAGTAGATGCCACCATGTGAACTGTATATTAACAAAAAATAGTAAGTGTTGTTTTTGTTTTTTGTACTTTTATGTAGGCTACAGATGATGAGCAGGTGTTCACCAAGGAGATGAAAGTGGGCATTGTGATGGTGAAAGAAGGAGAAGACATCGTTGATGTATCAGTCATCCTTGAGGAGGCGGTAGTCCTGTGTGGTCTGAAGGACATCCCAGACGCTGTTGCTATGCTGATGGGCCTTCTTTATGCCCTCAACATTGACTATCCAAAGGAACTGAAGTACACATTTGAAGTGATTCAGAAAGTCCTCATGAACATTGGTGGCGGACAGTGTTCCTCACTTGTGCATGGTTTAAGAAACCGACTCCTGCGGAAAACCATGTAACCCTGAACTCTGATGCTTCATCCCAAGCTTAAAAGGGAAAATGTTGCTGTCTGTTTTGCATTTTTTGCAAGGTTTCATTTGTCCTGACTGTAGGACTGCATTCAGTTTCAAGAAGGGCTTTCTTCATTGTTGTTGCCATGCTGGTTGTCTTTTTGCCCTCAACATGTGTATGGTTTATAATTTAATGTGTATAATAATGCAGATGTTTTTTTTACGTGTCTGCATCTTTCAAGTTACCAACCTGAGTGTTACCATTCCAAGTGTTCAAGTATTATGCAATATTCAGTCTCACAACTACTATGCCATTTCAGCTCTATGGTTATTTTTACATGCTGGCTATTTGAACAGTTTTTTGTTGTTGTTGTCAGACATAGTACAGTTTAAGACTTAACTAAAATGTGAGCATTAAAAAGTGTGACACTGGTTAATGGGTTATTTTCATGTTTCTGTTTGAAACAAATGTGTGTCGGTTATAGGATTATCTAACAGTTGTTTTGATACATCAGTAAACTAATAAATATGAATCAAATAAACAAGACAGATAATTTTAATTAAGCTGAAATACATTTCTAATTTCAGCCAACTACTATAAGCAGTTCAGTAAACTAACAAATTTAATTTAGATTAACATTAACAAAAGGTTAACATAACTGAATAGTTAATTGAGTTGAAATAGATTTATTATTTCAAACAACTACCTGAAGAAGTTAAGTTAACTAATAAATATAATTTGAATAAACAAAAACAAAAGGTTGCGATAACTAAAAAGTTTAGTTGAGTTGAAATAGATTTATTATTTCAAACAACTGCCTGAATAAGTTCAGTAAACTAACAAGTCTTAATCAAGATAATTTATGTTGGTGTTATAACAACAACATTTATTTTTTGACCTAACGTAAAATTTTAAGGCAGCCCTTTACATCATATTTTTACGTTGAAACAACTAGTTATATTTAACAGTGTATGAATGGCATGTGCTGCTCTGGAGCCATAGTTGAACATCATTCTGTATGAAGGCAGAAGGTTCTCTACTCTCAGTGTTATTTTTCTACATATGGAGCCCATTCTAAATAAAGATTTACATGCATCATATTTGGCTGCAGTCACGTGTCGAGAAGGAACGTAGGTGGTTTTATCAGGAGCGTCCAGGATGTACACATGATTTATGTGCACGCGTCAGAACCGGATAATAAATAACACTAACACTGGGAAACCTTTGTACAATCGAGCCACGTGGCTTTGATATTGAACACACAGCTTACGGCAGTCTGTGAGCAGAATACCTTGAATTATCGCTGTCAGCTCAGGGGATAATAGTGCATGATCCTCTCTGTCAAACTGAAACAACTAATACCACGTACAAAAACTATTGCACTCAAAATGTAATATTTCGTCAGACAGCTTTGCTACATATTTGTGAAGGCTCTCCCGGGGATAAATCATCTATCAGGAACAGAAGCGTATTGGCATACATCCGCTCAGCCACATGTTTTTGTGTAACTAATTGGATAACCACACCAAGTAAAGCACGAAATTGCCTTTTTTTTATCCCTCCTGCAGCAGTGGATGCAACCCTCTCTGCAGGGCGTTGGTGGGGCACAGAGGCACACACATTTATGAGTCATACATTTAATATGCTCTCCCTTCCTACTCGTATCATAAACACTCAGAGAGATGGAAATGAAACATCCCCTTTTCCCTCTTTAACTACGTTGCAGACTTCGTCAGACGACTGAGAGAGATTCTCTGCTCTCCATCCTTTGAGTGTTTCTCATCCGTACTCTCCAGCGGCCCCTGACTCCTCTTCTCTTACCCTGTCTGACACTCAGAAAACGCTGCTTTGACTCCCCATCTTACTAGTGTGTGTGCAGTGTGTTTGGCTGAGGAGATAAGAGATTAGCATGAGTCAGATAATGATTCAGGACGCCAGGTGGCAAATCATGCACTCTCTCTCTCGCTCTCTTGTTTCCTCTCGCTCACTCACACTGTCACTGCTGCTCTTTCTTTTCCTTTTTGTTACTGCTGCTTTTACTTTCAGTCGCCATCCCCCCCTGCCCATTATTCCCCCCCCTTTAACATTTTAATCCCCTTCTCTTATGTCTCCCTATGAGTCCCTCTCTCTCTTTTTCCCCACCATGTCCCACTCTGTTGCAACTGTGGCAAACTTAATAACCCACAGGGTTCACGGGGTGGGCATGGACAGGTTAACAGGGGAGATAAAGAGGGTAAAGACAGATCGAGGGAAGAGGGGAATGTGGCGGGGGGGGGGATGTAGCGTAGATGGAGAGAGAGTGGCGGTGGCCAGATGTGGAGAGATAAACAGGGAAGCGTGTCGGATCGAGGTTGAAATTGAGCACGAATTTCAAGGAGTGTACAGAGAAAAGGCAAGCTGCTGGCATGGCGCGCGTGATGGTGGGTAATTTAGAAAGAGTGGGACATAGGAATGTGTAGTGAGAGGCAGAGAGGGTTATAGAGAGCCGTGTAGAGGTGGATGGAGGCAGGGATAGAGAGATAGAAGGAGGGGTGGTGATCCTGGGGGCCTGATGACTCATGGCTGTGCTGCGGTTTGTGCGTCACTGGCGCTGGCTGGAGGAGGAGATAGTGGAGAGGTCTACGCATTTAATTACAGCCTTCCAATTTAGACACACTGTACACACACGCACCTACATACAGACACACCAGATACACACACACACACACTTGTGCTAAATAATATCAGAAATAATTGTCTTACAAGTACACTAATTTGTAACACACACGCACGCAAGTGTTCGGCAGAGGTAGGCACGCTCTCCAAAAGATGTTCACAGCATCTTGTGGACTGAATGTAAATGTTTCTTTTATTTTTCCACATTTTTCCATCACAGGTATCGAGCTAATGCGGTCACGAGCATGTCGAGCCTGCACGTTCTCTCTGTGCAGTCATCCCATCCCAGACAGACCTTCAGGCACAAAACTTATCAACCCCCACACCCCCCCCTCAAAAAAAAAAAATCAAAAATACCAAATGGTACCCTTTGAGCAGTTGCACCACACGGCTTGTGACTGGAATATGAAATAGAGACACAGACATACAGAGAGACGTGCAGGACTTGCTTTGATGACGCAGTAGAGCAAACTCTTCTGCTCTCAGATTAAACTGCAAGCTTGATAGTTTTCAACATACAATCTGAGCCCCATGATGTTCCAGTCTTCCTGCTGGTTAAAGGTCATCCTTGTTGGAGCGGGATTTCTGCATCACCTGCCATGTAGTTTGATTATTTCTGGTTGTTTGGGCCTGAATCAGACATGTGAGGTGTCTGTAAGTACAACACGTGGGTGTCTCTTTTATGAGGTTAGACTGTAGAAATGATCACCAGGTGTGTTAATATTTTTTTTTTATATATATTCGTACATGTTAAACTCACAACTTCACTGCCAATATTGAGCCATTAAAATCTTCTCCAGTCCTGTGAACTTTGTTCGGAACGTAGTTTTACCACAGGCACTTTCACTAAGTGGTTGACAGGAGACAAAGAACACATGCAGACAGCAAAGAGAGTTTGAAATAGAAAAAGAACATCATGTATTACATCTGACAGCACGTAAGAAAGAACAGCAGCTGTGTTACATGATGTTGGCGACAAATATCTTTGACAAAGTACATTTTAGGAGGAGGAAATGTACAACCCAAACCCTCATGGTTATTAATACAGAAGTCGGGTGCTTTCATTTTTTATTATTGAAGTGTTTGTCAGGGTTAGGGTCATTATTACAGTGAAGTAAAGGTCAGGGAAATGTGATGCAACTTATATTTTATATGTTTATATCAGGGTCTTGCATGATTTACTGTACATCATCCAGACACATCCAACTGTGACCGGACAGATTATTCTTACAAACGCATTCCCTACATCATGTAATGTTTTATGTTTTTTTATATATATATATATACACTACCAGTCAAAAGTTTGGACACACCTTCTCATTCAATGGTTTTTATTTATTTAAATTATTTTCAACATTGTAGATTAATACTGAAGACATCAAAACTATGAAATAATCTGGTTTTGCCATAATCTGGATTACAACAGTAGTCAAATAGGGCTATCCATTGTGTACTAACCCTACCTCTGAACAACACAACTGATGGTCTCAAACACATTAAGAAGGCAAGTCATTTTACAAATCAACTCTTGACAAGGCTCATGTTAATTAGAAACCATTCCAGGAGACCACTTCATGAAGCAGACTGAGAGAATACCAAGAGTGTGCAAAGCTGTCATGAAGGCCAAAGGGGGGCTACTTTACAGAATCTAAAATATAAAACATATTCTGGTTTGTTTAACACTTTTTTGTGAATTAAATAATTCTATATATGTTCTTTCATAGTTTTGATGTCTTTGTTATGAATCTACAGTGTTTTAAATAATTAAAATAAATACAAACCCTTGAATGCGAAGGTGTTTCCAAACTTTTGTCTGATAGTGTATATATAGATATATACATATAAACATGTTTTTTCTTTCTTGAAGAGGTCAAATCATGTTTCTGCACAGAAATCAAAATGCAGTGAGTCAGTCCAGCCATAAGCTGTCATTTTCCAGGCATTTATACACCTGCAGTCTAATATGTGTGTTTAATCACGCCTCTCATTGTATGGAGCAAACTGGTGGTAGTTTGATTCAAAGGGCTCTTTCAATGCTTGGAAAATATGAAGTGAACATGAAGACAACACATTACCTGAACATATCAACACAAATACATCAACAAATGAACACCTGGATGTGAAGTGAGACACATTTGTTGGTTTCACTCCTTCATGTTTGTGTCAGAGGTTTAAATTTAACAGATCCACAGCATGCTCTCAATGAGCTCTTTGACCACCTTTCTTTTAATTTGTCTTTCTTAGACTTCCCTCTCCCGTCCAAACACATTACCCTCCTTGTGCGCCAATTATCCCCTAAGAGGCTGCATGCCTCGCTCTTAAACAATAGGAGCAATCAGTTGCCCCCCTCTCTACTCTCCACTCTCTCTTGTGCGCCCCGTTTACTCTGCTTTCTTTTCCAGCAGAGTGAAAAGAGAGGATCATTTTTTCCCCAAACAACAGGAAAATGGCAGGGGGAGGAGAAAGAGCAGGAAGAAAGACATGGAAAGAAGACAGAGAGAGAGAAGGGGCTACTGATTTGTTGGGTCACATTGGTTCAAAGAGTCTAGAGGCACATCTGTCAATAAAACACTGCATGCAGATGTTTTGTGTCTTTCACAGAGACGGTCAAATGCACAGCTGCTCTGTCACCCTTGACACTAATCCTCTTGACCTCAAACTACACAAAACCACTCACATCCTCAAAATGATCCTGCAACAAAGACGCAGACAGAGATCACAGCTTGTGGAAAATGTTGCATTTACAGCCTCAAAAGCAAGTCAAATATCCTTCAAACGTGGTTTAACCTCATTAATTTGTCTTTTATTTTGTCTGTTGCTACTCAAACAAGATGTTCAATTTGTTTGTTTACCGGAGTGCAATTTCATTAACCTTCAAAATAAATGAATGTAAATTCCTGATTAAAATTTAATAACACAAGACGACAAGATTTTTTTTTTCAAATGTTCCAGATAAATAAGTCATAATTTATCATAAAAGTCATTTCAACACATTTTCTGATGCGCCTATTTTTTTTTTTTTAATCAATTCAGTTTTTTTTCACAGCAGTTTTCCAGGTCTTTCAATTTAACGCCTATTTCCCCTCTCATTCATGTCTGCTATCACGAGTCGTCAGCGGCCTCGTCCCTGGGGAGGGAAATCCCAGCTGTCACTAAATAACTTTTCAGATCCCACCAATAAAGCTAATGTCCATGGACACCAAAGGCCGTGGAGTCCATTTAACAGCTGCTTAACGCACGGGCACACAAGAGACACACGCCCACGCACACATATACATGTGTGTGTGCACACAGATTGTTGTGGATTACTCTAAACAGGCTAATGATCTCCTCAATGGGACAACTGGGACTCTTCTGAGATCGTCTTCAGCCTGAGGCCCCACAGGGACCAGAAGAGAGGCTCAGGGGTAATTACAATGTAAATCCTGTGTGTGTGTGTGTGTGGGTGTGGGTGTGGGTGTGTAAGTGTGTGTCCCTGCCCTCCTGCATGTGCATGCCCAAGATTAGGCTTATCTGCAATCTACAATCAAGCAGCTTTGAATTTGTAGGATGTTAAAAAAAAACAATGTATGTATATCCAGTCATGTAAACACACATTTAACCTTATAAGACCTGCCTTTAGGATATTCTGCTCTTACATATTAAACAGAATTACTATTAATGTGAATAGAAATGTAATATTTTGTATTTGAAATGAACAAAAGAGTCTAATTTCCTGCATGTTTCTCTTCAAAGGCTTTACAAAAAATGATTTGCAACTTTACATCCTTTGGAAGCGTTTTGTTTTGGTCTGAGTTTCCAGTTAAGCAAAACTAACCTGACATGACAGTGTTTGTTTCCGTTTCATTTTTGCCACGCTAGTAAGGTTTCCCTACGTCTCCATTCAAGGAAACAGACTGTAGCAGCACCTGCTCTGCACATTAACTGATATTAGACCTTAAAAACACTGAGATGCAGATGACAGGAAAATAGAGGGACAAGAAACGGAGGAGAGCTTAATTGAGTGGGAGAGAGGGATGGGGTAAATGGATGTAGGATTGATGTGGGATGGATGCAAGAAAAGAGAGAGATAGGGGGGAGAGAAGGGGGTAGAAAATGAGGTGGCAGGCACAAATTGGCCCTCACCTTTCTTTTTTTTGTCATTGTGCCTTTGTTTCGCCTCATAACCCCTCATCATCACCCTCATCATCATCATTATTGCATCCCCACCCCCACCCCCTCCCTCTCTTTCTCTCCTCCTCTCTTCCTGCCCCTCTCTCTGATGCTCGCCATGCCAATCAGGTGGTAACATGACATTATGGCTCATTATACCTGGTTGGATGAATGCTCTTTTTCTGGTGTCCATGCAGCCTCCCCAGGGTACAACATCACACAGATAAACACGGGAAAACGTGTCAAAATGAACGAGAGATGTTCATTTTCCTGTTTGTCGGATCTTATTTCCTTGGTTCTGACAGATCGGTAGGAGACACGGGGAAATACAGGCTTGTAGCATCTAAAGAGAGCACTGATGGAAGGAGATTGTAAGAGAGGGTGTAAAGAGGGAAGAAGAGAGGAAGAATACAAATCACAGGGAGTGGGAAAGGTAGAAAGAGAGGCATGAACGCTCAGGCAGCAGAAAAACATTGTGGTCATCTGCAGTGCGATGAGTCACCTGTAGGCAACACGCACACACACACACACACATATATATATATATTTATATATATATATATATATATATATATATATATATATATAAGTACAACCCAGAAGGGACCGGCTTTGCAATCACAGCCCACAGCTGTGTAGCTACAATACCATATTGTCTCATAAACTGCATTCACTGAATGTTCACATTGTCAGATCTGAAATATCGTTTTCCCCTGAATGCACCACTGAAAACCACCCCAAAAAATAGAGCTCCAAAAATCAAATGAAAACAATGATTCAACCTTTTCAATCCTTTCTCTTGAGTTTGAGAAACCGAACCCGGCGATTAGCGTACACCGTCAAATGAAATGTTAATGAAAGGCAGAAATTAGTCTTCAGAGGGTTTGCTGCCGCCACGATGCTGCTCTTGGTGTAATCAGTCAGAAATTATTATGTGTGGATTAAATCAGACATCTGTATCCTGTGTGCATGTTTCCTTCTGCTCTGCTCTGCTCTGTGGGGTTGGGCCTTAAAAATGCTGTTCAGATGATCAACAGCACAAAGTCGCTCACACAAACACACCATGATATGTAGCTGAGAAATAATTAAAGGACGCAACTTTTCATGATCTAAAACTCAGCTATGATTTTTTTTATTTGCTCAGATTAATTTTTGTACTGAAGTATCTGATATTCAACCACATAAGATTAAGTATATGTTGCTAGTCTGTGTTGTTTAAAATAAGTCCAGGGACCCACAAGAATGAGTTACAATAGTAGGCTCCAGAAGTCTCTAGGATGGGCCTAAAAAAGATCACCTTTGACATAGGCAAATATATGGTTGACAATGACAGCTGACTTCTCTGTCAAATGCTCAGAACAAGGCGCTAAAAGGAGTCAAATAGCAGCTAATGTGAA
Source organism: Notolabrus celidotus (assembly GCF_009762535.1). Classification (NCBI taxonomy): domain Eukaryota; kingdom Metazoa; phylum Chordata; class Actinopteri; order Labriformes; family Labridae; genus Notolabrus; species Notolabrus celidotus. The sequence continues at coordinate 10,482,610 of NC_048276.1, forward strand.
ACTTGTGTTGAAGAGTCCATATATGTGTATGTTTGAAGGACACCCTCATTCAAATTTGAGTGCACCGTCATAGTATTTAAGCCAGAACTTGGAGACAGAAGAGAGGCGACTTCATCTGGCCCGGTCGTCCTCCAAGCAGTCGCGATGCTTGTTACTGATGCTGAAGCTGTTTGATTGTAATAATCTGATTACTATCCAAGATGGCCAGTGTCACGAAGTTCATTCTACATCTGCACATCACAGGCTGATAAGACACGACAGTACTGAAATATCTAAAAACAGCAGAAGTATCCTACAACAAAGGTTGTTTTTGACCACTGTACTACAACCTGATCATGTGTTTTTGCAATAATGTGAGGCCCAAAAAAATCAATAATTTAGAACAAGGAACCTTCAAGTCAGTGTTGTTTATTTTTGTTTGTTTGTTTCATGTCAAGTCAAGTCAACTTTATTTATATAGCACATTAAAAAACAACCACAGTTGGCCAAAGTGCTGTACAAGCTTAAAAAACACAATCAATAAAAAGAAATAGCAATAAAAAAATAACCAATATTAAAAACAAAATAGATAACACAAGAAAAGGCCACAATAAATAAAACAAAAATAAATGTAGGATGTCTCGCTCAACAGGTATTAAAAGCCAGTGTGAAGAGGTGCGTTTTAAGTAGGGATTTAAAATTCTCAAGTGTCTGAGCATGCCTTAAATCAGGAGGCAGACTGTTCCACAGTGTGGGAGCAGCCACCGCAAAGGCTTGGTCACCTCGAGTTTTGAGCCTCATTCTCAGAACATCTAAAACCACCTGGTGCGTTGACCTGAGTGCTCTGGCCGGAGCATGGAGGTGCAAACACTCAGACAGATAAGTAGGTGCCAGACCATGTAAGCTTTTAAAGACCAACAACAAAGTCTTAAACTGGATCCTGGAACTGACAGGAAGCCAGTGAAGAGAAGCCAGTACAGGCGTTATGTGATCACGTCGTCTCTTCCCTGTCAGCAGGCGTGCAGCTGCATTTTGTACCTACGACTGATCAATACCAACATACAAAGAATTACAATAGTCCAGCCGAGACATGTATAAACATATGGATAACCTTCTCAAACTCATGAGAAGGAAGATAGGCCTTTACCTTGCCAAGAAGTCTAAGCTGGAAGAAGCTTGTTTTAACAACGGAGCTGATCTCTGGCTTTTAAACCTTCCCATGGAGAGGATAGGACTGGGAACAGGACAGGTAACCTGGAGAAGAGAGAGTGGGGAGTGACATGCGGGAAGGTTGGAAGTCCGCTTGAGGAAAATAGCATCTGTACATAGGGCACACAAGACTTGACCACTAGGCCAAACTCACATTTTTAAGGATCAAAATATTACCTAATTAATCTTGTTTATATCGGTTGATTGTGTAACCATTGCTGCTCTAAAGTAATGCACAAAAAACACTTTGACACAGCCAAAATCATTCCTGAGCCATATTCCCTCAGGTAGCTTTCAACAGGATCCTTGTTAAATTGACTAAATGCCAAATCCTTAAGGCGAAAACCAGACAATATGAGAGAGAAAATAATACATTTCATGGATGGAGGGAATGAAATAAGAAAATATCACAATGGATAACACATTTGATTCTTTTTATAGCTTCACTGTAACATGAAATTGCTTGTTGAAGTGTGCAGACACTTCAACATCAATGAACATGAATGAATAAAAAACATCAAGTTGATTTGATTCTGCTAAATGAAGACGATGTTATTTGCAATCAATGTATGTAGTTTACATCATTTAGCATTTCTTACTACTTGTAAAGTTGAATTGAATTATTTTGTTTCTTTATGACTGATTTCTTTGCACTGACAAGTGAGTGGTAGATCTTTAAAATAACAGGAAGCAGTATTGCAGTCGTACAAAACAAGCCTTCTTCTGTGTGATCATTTTGTTTCATTCATGAATGTGTGATTTTACCCTGAATGACTTGACGTCTAAATAAGAACAACCTGCTGCAGCTTCTGACACAGGACTTCGTAGCAGAGCTGTATGGTAAACAGACTCATTATTCACTGACTGTCAGATGGTGCAAGGTTACTGTAAAACAACAACAAAGCATACATACTGCAGCCTGACAGGAAATCAGACACCTTTTCAACAGCAACACAAGCTAATTTCAAAGTTGTCTGTCCTCTGCATGTATGGTGGTATCCTGATTTTGTCTTTTAATGAGAATGATCTGCCCACTGGTGTTTGTGGCAGAGTGTATCTGCTGCATGTGTGGGTCATGTAGACACGAACATTAGGTTTGTGTCTGCATAAATTTCGCCCTGAAGACAAAAAAAAAGGAGCAGATCTTGTCATCATTCATTCTAATTCACTCTGCGTTTAACTCACACTCTCCAGCACTCTCCCCCTCCTCCCAGCCAGCAGCTCCATCTCTTTTCATCACCAACGCGCATCATCCCCTCGCTCCGCCCAGCCATCCCCTCGCTCCCCTCCCATATTTCCTCCATTCACTCTCTTCTCCCCTGAACAAGAATGAGCTTAATTCAGCTGTTTTATGGGAGAGAGAGAAGACGGTTGTGTTGCTGCTTTAGGTTCTCTTACAGCAGGAGAAAGCACAAAATCTCTGTCTTCGTGCTCTATCTCTCTCTTTCTATGTGTGTGTGTGTGTGTGTGTGTGTGTGTGTGTGTGTGTGTGTGTGTGTGTGTGTGTGTGTGTGTGTGTGTTTTGTATACGTGTCTTATTTTGTGTGAGTGTGTGTAGCAGTGTGCAAATTATTCTGGGGCGCACTCTTTTATTCATGGACACGTGCATCTTTTAAAGCTTTTCATTTTGGGGAACATTTTTGGTTAAGTGGTTTATGCAACTTTCAGGAGACTGGAAACATTCAGGTGTGAAAGACCACAGAGCAGCTATTAGCTTTTTTTTTTTTTTTTTCTTTTTTTTCTATGGTGTTGCCATGGCAACCTTGTCAATGAAGACATTTTGATTTATAATATTTTGCAACCACTTACTGAGTTGGAAACTTTACATGGTGGAAAAAAAACCGATGAGAGACAAGCGGCAAGCAGTTCAGGTTCAGAAACTCCGGTTGTGACCTTTAAAGCTGTGACCGCATATTTGGACAAACTCTGTTCAAACACAAAGCGTGACACACGACAAACATCCGCAATGGACCGAATCATACTCCAACCCACGCGCTATTTTTGAAATGCTGAAAAGATGTGTCTCTCTCTCTCTCTCTCTCTCCCTCATATTTATTTCAAACATAGATCAGAACGTTATTTTAGGAGTCAAATCAACAGAAGGACATCTACCTGCTGTTTGTCCATCCTGAGCTTCCAGTCAGTTCAAACAACGTGCATCAGGTTGTTATTTTAAAGAACTGATCTTTTTAAAAAAATTATATATATTTTGGGGCTTTTTTCGCCTTTATTGGATAGGACAGCTGAAGAGAGACAGGAAATGTGGGGAGTAGAGAGTGGGGGAAGACATGGAGAGAATGGTCGACCAGCCAGGAGTCAAACCGACGACCTCTGCGACGAGGTCTGTGGCCTCTATATTTGGGACACTTAGACCGCTAGGCCCCCCAGCGCCCCTGAACTGATCACTTTCAAAACGCAAAGATTTCAACATTTAATTTGACCTGCACAAATATTTCAGGAAGATTATGTTGAATCTTGTTGGTCATATCGTCTGCTACTGTTGGACTTAAGGTTTTAAAATTTGGACTTAGCCAGGATCAACAGATTTTAGCATTTAAAGAAAACTTCAATTTACAAGATGACAAGAAAACCGTACACACAAAAGAACAACCATTTAAAACACACTGGACACAATTACTCACCAGTGGTTCATCAGTAATTTATTTAACTGTTGCCACTCTTATCAAACAGTTACAATTTTTAAAAAAAGTTGTTTGAAGACATCATCAATGTCAATAATAGAGCTGAATTTTTGAGAAAAAAAAGTAAATATTCAATTTTGAAGTAAATATAAATTCAAATTTAATTTTGAGAAAAAAGTCTGAATTCACATCATGCTTTTGCATTAAACTGTTCCCAGGTCAACTCTGCTACCGTATATCATATTTTCAGTATGCTACAGTTCTGTATTGATCATAGAATGTATAAAATATGGACGTAGTATCCGTGACATCACCCATCTGATTCTGAAGAGCTGTTTTGAGGCCAATCATCGGTGGCACCCACATTGCTGCTGTGGAGCCAGTGTGACGTAGAGAGGCCGAGTTTGAGCTTCCTAACCAACAGCTACAGTGTTCCTGCAGGCAGCTGTGCCTCTCATTGGAAGACTTGTGATCTCAATATCTTAAAATTGCTGCTTTAGAAAAAAAATCACCCCCCGTACAGTGTGTGCCGATCAAGAAATGAGCTATCCAGACTGCACTCGTCTTTTGTACCAGCTGTATACATGTTTATTTCTGCTGTAAAGATCGGCTTTTTTTAATGTGTGTGTATGTGGTTTCCGGTACTTCCAGAGCCAGCCTCAAGCAGATTCTCAATGAACTGCAGTTTTTACCACTTCCGCATTGGACTCATATTTTTAGACCGGAGGTGGACAGCCGGGAAGACATGCAGCAAATGGTTGAGGCCAGGAGTCGAACCCGCAACTGCCAATGAGGTCCACAGCCTCTGTATATGGGCGCGCATTTGGATCGCTAGGCCAATGGCGCCCCTTAGTCTTGAAATTATTGACCTTGTTCTCAACAATTGGACTTTTTTCTCGATGTGCATAAAGACAAAAACTTTCTTCCTCTAATTATTTTTTTCTCATCCCTGTCCCTAATACTCTTTCCTCCATGTGTCTTCAAAACCACAATGTGAATCTGTCCCCTAGCTTCAGTACATAAAGTGGTCTTCCTAGCTTAAACCCAGTTGGAAACATTATAGTTTAAGTGCACAACTGATTCAAATATATGCAAGAAGTCTAATCATTTAAGACACTTTGAAGTAGAAACATTAAAGTCAAGGTTTTTATGTGCCCAAATGTAGAAGTACACCATTCAATTTACTGTTGATGCAGTATGTGAATCATAAGAGCATCAATAAGAAGATAGCTATCACAGTCCCTGACATCTAATAAAAAAATCTTAATTTGACTTTGATCATGTCTGTAAAGGTTAACTACACATGCTGCGCTAAAGGCTGCAGCACTGAATCAGAGATCAATGATGTACAGGGTCAATGTTCAAGTGTGTGCTCCTCTGTTTTTGATCCATTCTGTAAACAAGAGATCGTGTAGTTATTTTAAGCCACTTGTCAAAACACGTAGGGATCGATTTAAAGTGCTAGGGGGCTCTCAGAGCATCACAGGCTGCTCGATGGTTCAAAACGTGACGCGCTGTAGGTGAGTCGAGGTGCCGCTCTCCTCCTTGACCCTCGTGTCAGATTGTACATGTCCCGCTTCAGTTTCTCTGACGCAGATAAAACAGAGGCAGGGGGGGGGGGGGGGAATGCTCCTGAGGGTGAAGCTGAAAGTGAGAGAAACAGGTTGCCTTCTCTCCAAGGTCAACCAGCTGCTGAGTCAATGAGCCTCTCCGGTGTATGAGTCAACAACAAAGCACCGGATCACTCCCAAGCACAAATATGTCGCACAACCTCCGACTCAAATAACACAGTCATAAATAATAATCCTGTGAGATTAATGCGTTGCTTTTCACCTGAGTCACACAAGATGTCCTCAAAAACCTGTTTACTTTTATCACTTACAAGTGTTTTTTTTCCCTCTTGTCTTTGTTTGTGTAAGTGCTCACAGAGACACCCTTTGGTGCTGTCTGTTTGTGTTTACCCCTGCGGACAAACCTGCAGCCTTATCCATGGTGCTATGGAAAGGACAGTGTGTCACCAGGGGCCGAGCAGCACGCTGCCGCATGTTTTAGAGGCTGGGATGAGTCATGGAAGACAAATCAGGGTTGGTGGCATTTGAGAAGGCTGGTCCATTTGCATCAGTACGGCATAGTTAAATCAACAGTGGGATTATAATGTGTTCCCAGATGCCTGTTGTAGCAGCTCAGACAAGAAATTCATTAAGGTGTAATGTAACCTAATTACCCTAGAGACCTGACGGTGACATGTCATGGTTCTAATTTGTTCCTGAAGGTTAAAAATCACCTCCTTCTTCTTCTTCTTCTATCATCCTCACAAAAAGTTATCAAAAATTCAACCATATTTATAGCACCAAGTGAACAAAGAAGCAATGCTTATTTCAAGTTATTTCTACATGACTCACCAAAGGACATTCAAAAGCTCACACATCATCAAAAGAGCAGACAGCAAATGTTCATCTGCTTTAGTCACAGCTGAACTACTTTTCATCTATAGTGTGATTTTTTTAATATTTTTAAATGGGTGAGATGAGGTCCACACTTCAATTATTTATTGGTACGCCTCAGTTTGAAATTCAAATAAAGCACTTGATATCGTTGTAGATTTAAAATGACAATGAAGTCGACGGTAAGTGGGACAAACACACCAGATTCAGGTTTACCACTTATCTAAATAAAGCTACTCTATAGGGTTCAGCTTTGTCTGAGTGGCTGCCTTTTGATTAGTCTTATATCAGTCCACACTTATAACAGCAAAATTACATCAGATTGCTCACATACAATGGAGCAGCAACGACCACTTCCATTCCGACTTTCAGCACACGTCTCTTCTGTTCATCCTGTATGCAAATGTCAAGTGTATGCAGGTGACACGACTCCAAACATAATCCCTTTTACCTCCCTGCTTCCTTTTTTTCCTCTACTTTCCACCCTGTCTCTCTTTGTGTCTCGCTCGCCCCCTCTGACCACCCTCACACACACTGCCAACGTGAGATAGCCACGTGTGTGTCCAGCGCAGTGTGTCATGAGTGATAATATGTGACGTTGAGCGTCACGTGCCGGGCGGTTTTTAGGGTTCCACTAGAAGCTACTTATATTGTTATCATCTTTAGGCATCATCATTATCAGCTGGAGCAGACACGACTAGTCCCTCTGCGTCATTGTTCCCTCCAAAACCCCCCTAAAGCTCTTGCGCCAAACGTAACCAACAAAGGAGGGAAGTGAACACGTCGAAAATCAATCTGGCACTCTTTCAACGTCCCTCCCCTCGAACATCCTCTCATCCACGGCCTCCAACCCGCCCCCTCCCATGCTCTGTCTCTCTTTCTGCCTCTCTGTCTAAATGTTCACGTCTTTTGTTTCACGCACTCTTCCTTGTTTCATCGACTCTATCTATCTGCCTGACACGTACTGCCCTCATACGCTCTCTTCGGACGGCATTATCTAAACTACCCATCTCCTCATCTTTCCCTCAACTCCTGTTTCTCCTACAAAAATTCTTATCCACACACAGCACAAATGCACACACACACACACATACAGTGCCACTGTGCGTGCAAATACTCCCACCCCTCTCAAAACCTTCTTTTACACACACAGCCACTCCCCTCCTCCACCACTACCACCACCTTCTACTCTCGAACCCCCCCACCTCTATCCTAATCACACCACACAACCGTCATCAGCCCTTATCTCACTCCACCAAATCTGCTGTGACTCAAAACAATTTCCTCTTCATTTGCGATTTTTACTGCCCGCCCCACCCCTACACCTCCATCGAACCAACCCACCCCCTCCAATAAAACCCCTTCCACCTCCTCAATACCCCATCATGACCATGAGGCGCGGGACCCCACCCAAACGCACATGCACACGAGCACAAACACGTATACAAATGCACTCACGTATACCACACCCTGACCAGTCGCCATTAAGAATGACGACAGCTCATCGTGTGTAAGCAGCGACTTGCCACTGTCATCCAGTGGAGCCCAAGAAGAACTGCAGTGTGACGTCACGGCGGACGCCGCTCCTTCTGGTTGGAGGAACATATCTACGTGTGTGTGTGTGTGTGTGTGTGTGATTGTGCGTGTGTGTGTGTGTGTGTGTGATTGTGGCTGTGTGGTTGGGATGGGGGGAGCCAGAGGAATACAATTTGGTGGGTGGGTGACCTGTGGGCCTTGATGCATCACTGAGCAAAGAGTGAAAGCCTACACTAGGTGTCACCCACTTTCCTCCCCTGTTGGCCTCCACCAATTTCTCCTCTCCGTCCATCTGCTTTCCCCCTGAGGCAGAAAAAAGTGTTGAAAATGTGGGAAATTAAAGTGTTTGACAGTGTGTTTCAGGGTTCCTTGACTGTGTTTAGTGACTTTAATTAACCGAAGGGGTGGAACAATGTTTGTTAAATTTGATTAAATGATCGAGGAATTCACTCCAAGAGGGTTGGATTTTCAACAAGAGCAAACAGCACCACCCGATGGGAGGTTATCATACCCACAACCAGGGAGAGTAACACCTCACAGAGAGGTGTTACTATGGGAGGAAGAATACAACGTACTACATGATGAGGTGACAGGATACAAGCATGTGTGTCAATTTTTAATTCAATTACAAAAACCAAAGATATCACATTTAACGTAGTGTTCACATGATTTCATTCACAGATCTACTGACTCTCCCAACACTATAAATAGATTTCTTCCTTAATGAAGGTTATGGGGCACTCTATCAAGTTTAGAAAACAACACTTACATTTCATCACTTTTTAAGTTGGGTTGGGAAGTCATAAAGGACGTTACATGTTAACACTTTCTGTAATGACACAGTAACCATTCATCTTTAAAAGTCTTTTTGGATAGCTAATTAATTTCTGTCTCTGTTTTGGCTCCATATTTGGTCTCAGCCGGACTGCTTTTTGGCGGTGAGCAGGTAAAGTGGGTCGTTGTGGCTCAACCGTGAGAGTGAATCAAAATGTACTCACCAGGCAGCTGAACAAGCGATCATATCACACAGCCGCCATTTTCTCTGACACCAGGCTCAGGACAGGAAACAGGAATGCTGTTTCAATGTCGATAGTTGTAACGCCGCTGGTGTAAGTGGAGAGAGCTAGCAGTCTTAGCTGTTAAAAGTCGATCCAAGCTAGCTAGGTAGCATCAGAAAGCTTCAAGATGACAAAGGGGAATCTCCACACGGCAGTTTATCATACAGAAATGAACAGTCGACCTTATGATGCCAGGTCTCCATTTATGCATACACAACAAATAGAAGATAGACAGCTTACACCAACTACATGAGAGTCCTCTCTCGGTCAGAACGTAACAACTGTGGTCTCAGAAAGTAGCAATTTGTCTGAATTATGAGACCAAAAACAGAAAGGTGGCAACACCTTGTGGTGCTACCTGGTATTGCAGCAGTATTACAACAAACTAGGTTCTGATTGAAGCTTTGATTTTGGTGCTTCCACTAGGCAGCAGTGTGAATTTGCATATTAGCTAAATATTAGGATCGCAGAGCAACATTCAAAATTTAGATTTAACATTTACTTTTAACATTTAACATTTAGATTTAACAATCAACATTTAGATTTTAAGATTTAACAATCAACATTAAGATTTAACATTTAGATTTAACAATCACATTTAGATTTAACATTTAGATTTAGGTTTAACATATAGATTTAACAATCAAGATTTAGATTTAACAATCAACATTTAGTTTTAACATTTAACATTTAGATTTAACAATCAACATTTAGTTTTAACATTTAACATTTAGATTTAACAATCAACATTTAGATTTAACAATCAACATTTAGTTTTAACATTAACATTTAGATTTAACAATCAACATTTAGATTTAACATTTAGATTTAACATTTAGCATTTAGATTTAACAATCAACATTTAGATTTAACAATCAACATTTAGACTTAACATTTAACATTTAGATTTAACAATCAACATTTAGATTTAACAATCAACATTTAGATTTAACATTTAGATTTTAAAAATCACCATTTAGAATGAACTTTAACTTTTAGATTTAACAGTTAACATAGATTTAACAATCAACATTTAGATTTAAAAATCAACATTTAGATTTAACCATTTAGATTTAACATAACATTTAGATTTAAAAATCAACATTTAGATTTAACATTTAGATTGAACAATCAACATTTATATTTACACAATCAACATTTATATTTAACAATCAACATTATATTTAACATTTAACATTTAGATTAACAATCAACATTTAGATTAACAATCAACATTTAGATTTAACATTTCACATTTAGATTAACAGTGTTTTTAACTTAAATATATTTGTCAAGCCTAGAATTAATTGAAAAGATTTCAAAAATTGCTCTAAATGTGATTTTAAAAAGTGACTTGTAAAGTTTGCACCATGTTTTTTTTATGACGTTTGAGCTAACTGTGAGGAAATGTTATTTCAGTGTGCACAACTTTACAAACGGAACCCATAGCAAGCTACCATTTCACAAAGAAGGGTTACTTTATACAACAAGGGTACATTTCTAGCTAGCAGAGAGTACCTATACCCAGCTAGCTAGTTATACCTTCTACCTAGCTAACCAAGCTAGTGGTCTGGCAGTAAGCAGTTACATTCTGATGTTAGCTGCTCTGCAATGGTTTGCTGAAAAGTTGATGTCCTTTTACTTTAAAGCATGATCAAAACTAGAATTGTTGCTGTCACAGCGTTCACCTCCAGTCAGGGTGATGCCTTTTTTTTTACATTTACAGTGTGTTTAATTTGAGGCATTTGTATTGAACCTGTATTTATTGGAATTTTAGTTGATCAGTATTGATTTTTCATCCTGCAGAGAAAAACAACCAGCCTTCATTTTGCAGTATTTTAAGTTCTGAGGACAAGTTTTTCAGCTCGAGGGTGGGACGAGGGTAGAGAGGTATGATTTGTAGCAAAGCCCTAGTATACTGTAAATACCGGCGCTCACTGGCAGAGAGCAAGGTGGGCGGACATTGCCTTGGTTATTGATTATTTTCCAGGTAATTGGTTATTGATTCAATCCCCTCCCTCTTTGAGTGTTTGAGGGAGAATTGCCGTGTATGAAAATCATTCCGTTTGGGATTGAGTTCTGTTTTCTGCTGAATCTCATTCAGCATGGGAGAGTTATACACAAAAGCTGAAAACAGGGGAGTAAATGGACATACCAAAACAGACGAGTCCCCTCCTGCTGCTCACAGTGTTGACTCATGCTGCAGATCCTCGCTGAGAAGGATGAAGCTCTGGGTACCTGCTGACTACAAGAATGAAGCTGTTCGATTTTAAAACTAGCAGGACCAGTGGTAAGATTATGTGAAGATGTTACAGGAGTCTAATCTGGATCCACACACGGTGATTGACTGTGACTCATATTAGGGAGCTTAGGTTTTAGCGCAGAGGACAGAAACAGGATCAATATGCAGGTCAGAGAGGTAGGGACCAATAATTGACTTGACCTCAGACTGGAGGAAAGGATTGTGAAGCAAACCTCAATTGTTATGAATGCCAAGGATCTTTTTGTGAGCTTTTAGTGTCTTTGTGCATCTTTTGCATCTTGCTAGTTATGCTTGGGTGCAACAATCTTTACACCTGCTGCAGCGAAAGTTCGGTAGCATCATAGACGGTAACAGAAAAGATCGACAAAGTTGACCATACATCACCCTTTGTAAACTGATAGCTGCTTTTAATCATCAAGTTCAGCATTTTTTTTCCCCACCATTTGTTGTTTTGGAGCCAAAAGTGAAAAGAGTGATGGTCAACAGTTTGTTAACCGGCTTGTTTGCTAGTAATTAACTAAGATAACCCTGATTTAATAAGCCCTGAAACTGATACCTGGTAATTAGTGCTTAAATGTTTGAAATACTAAAACTCACTCACAGTAAAGAGCTGTTACAGACTTCTGTGATGGTAATTAGTACACTTGACTGCACAGGGAGCGTTTCATTTGTTCAATAACAGAAATGAGACATGAACTTAGAGTAGCTGAGATGACACCTAGCAAACAACTTGCGTCATGCACCAACAACTTAAACTGTTACAGCCTAAATCAGGGGCAGAGCCAGTGGGTTAAATCTGATTGGCCAACCTGAAATCATAAACAATGATTTGCCTTGTCAGAGGCAGCACTGTTAGTGAAATCAACTAATTGGATTGTGTTTTAAACAGGCAGCTAGCAGCTTCTTTGCATTTCAATGTGGCATTTCTTTTGTTGACACTTTAAACGCTGACTTTGGACAAACATCTTCCTAAAACAACTATTTGAGGAGATTTAAATGTTGCCCTCCTGGTGAGTTACTTTTTAAGGTTAAAAAGTGTTAAAGTACATGAGATTAATAGCGATTACGGAGGGTTCAAGTCCTGGCATGACCAAGTTGGCAATTGGACCAAGTCCCCTTGAGCAACGCTCTGGAACTCCAACTGCTCGGGTGACGCTGGTTGATGGCAGCCTCCTCACTCTGACATCTCTCCATAAGTATATGTCCATAGCATGTTATGCATGAGTGTAGGTATAAAACACTTTGTGTGTAGCATGATCAATAAACCCAAGAGTGGAAAACTTTAATTTTGCAATGGGGATTTTTATTAATCCCTGTTAAGACTTGAGCAATCTCTGTTGGTACTTTGCTCTTAAATTGCAGCCCCATCTTTTTTGAGTGAAATACTACATCTTAAATGGCTAACAGTAAATGGAAATTCTGGGACTTTAGCTATTGAACAGCCCAAAATAAAATAAAAAAACATATTATTTATTATTAAAAGTACAGGAGATTAATGGCGATACCCTTCTGTGTTTGGGTAAGCTCCTAATGTTTCCCACAACTGGCCACCCCAACAAAAGTTTGTGCCCCAGTTTGGCCACCCCAGTCAAAAAAGTCTGGCTCAGCCACTGCTTTCAATATGTATATTTGTAAGTCAGAATATATCTATATAACATGGCAAGCTGCATAAAACTGCCTCTGTTCAGTGTTATAAAGAGGAAATTATTTAAAGATCAAAATTACTTAAAGGTATTTGGGGGTTCGTACAGGGCAAGGAAGGGATTAAAGAATAAATGTATTTCTAAGATAGTAGCAGATATGTAGAGGCTAAACTACGTTTCTTATATATTACAGTTAAAGCTGAATGATTATTTTTAAAAACTGGAGAGGCTTTTGTAGAGAGTTGCAGAACTCGAGATGTAACCGGAAATATGTTTGAACAACAATCATCAGTATGTTGTTCACAATTGATATCTCCTTAACTTTTGGAGCCAGTGGACACTCAATAACTTCTTCTTATCAACATTTTTTGTGTATGTGGCTACAGTGGCACCCAGTTTCCCCCTTGGGTATATAAGATAGTTGTATTGTTAATGTTACATCAGGGAATTGTTTTTTCTGTTCCTAGTGAGCACTTTATCATTTTCAAATACCGTTTAACAGTGAGCTGTGAATATCCAAAGACGTTCTGCTTTGAAATGTAAAAGTGTCTACCTTGATTTTGATACAAATATAATGTTTTATCAGAAATGACAAGAAGTTTGCTCATTTTTTAGACCGAACTGTTGAATACTGATTCTCAGTTTACAGTTACAGATGTTTCAGAAGTTACAAGTTATAGACAGGGCTCTTACCAAAATCACTAATTGGTACATTTAAATAAATACACCTGCAAACATGTGAAATACACAGGCTTGTGTTTGCATTAAGATAGCACATGTAAGAAAAAAATAAATCCTCATTTTCTTTTTTCTTTTTTTTTTAAGTTATATTTTGGCCTTTTGCCTTTATTTGAGAGGACAGCTGAAGAGAGACAGGAAATGTGGGGAGCAGAGAGTGGGGGACGACATGCAGGAAATGGTTGACCGGCCGGGAATCGAACCGGCAACCCCTGCGACGAGGACTATAGCCTCAGTATGTGGGGCGCTTAGACCGCTAGGCCACCAGCGCCCCATAAATCCTCATTTTCAATAAACCAAAGAAATAAGGTGCATTCGTTAGTGTCTCCTTTAAAGGAATGATCATTTCTGAGGAGAAAAATAGTTTGCCCATTCACAGAACCAGACGTGTATCCATTCTTCACTGACTCCCATTCATTGCACAAACCCAGGACTTGATGGATGCAGACTTTTAGTTTTCTTTTGTGTAAACCTTTTGATGCCAAAGGCTGTCAAAAACCTACACCAGCAATCAGCTATTTCTCCCAAAAAAGAGCGGTAGTAAAAGAGGTTCAGGAACACAAAGGAGCTGCAGCAAAACCAAAGCAGAGCACATGTCAGCTGCCAGCGCACAGAACACATTTCTCATACCTCCAGGCCTTTTGAAATCTTAATACTTGCTTCATGTTTGGGAAAAATTCATTTTTGTTTTTATAGTTTTGAAAATGATGTGAGCATGATTTTGTTTTTCAGTTCATTTCACAGTTGATGAGCTTCCTGATCGGCTTCGTCAGCATGGTGTTCTGCGGTCACCTGGGGAAAACAGAGCTGGCAGGAGTGGCGTTAGCGATAGCAGTGAGTGATCTTGCCGAGATTTCGTTTCTGTCTTCATTGGCTTTTTCTTCTCTGGAATCACGGCTCATTTTCTGAAACTGCATTGCTTTCTGTTCATTTCTGTCAGACATGAATTTGAGTCAGACTGTTTCATTTCTCCAGGGCTCAAAATGTGTCATTTCATTACAGGTAATCAATGTCACAGGTATTTCCATCGGCTGTGGTTTGGCATCAGCATGTGACACTCTCATATCTCAGGTATTCAGTTCATCTCCTTTTCAGGCTGCTGCTGCTGCTGCGCTCACAGTATGCTATTTCAGATTTGTTTTCCTGTGTCAAGTTAACCTTTTTTCACAGCACAGTGACTTCATTTTCCTTCTTCTACCCCTTTCCTGTAGACTTACGGGAGTGGTAACTTCAAACGTGTGGGAGTGATCCTGCAGAGGGGAGTTTTGATTCTGCTGTTAGCTTGTTTCCCATGCTGGGCCGTCCTCATTAACACTCAGCCCCTTCTGCTGGCTATCAGGCAGAGTGCAGAGGTCGCAAGGTGAATCATTTCATTTCAAAAAGCAGTGCACTATTAACCTTAAAGCTCTCTGTACATTTATAAAGTTATTCACCACAGCAAGCTGTTTTTCTTGTCTTGTGTGGCAAAGGCTCTCCCAGCTGTATGTGATGATCTTTATGCCCGCTCTGCCGGTAAGATCAGCCTCCTCCATGATTTCCCCAAATGTGCTTTGTATCTCTATCCATATTAGCTGTATTGAATGCTGGTTTTGTTGCATCATTGATCTAATTAACTCTATTCATTGCTTTGTGTTGGATTCTGTAGGCTGCCTTCATGTACCAGCTGCAGGGGAGGTATCTTCAGAATCAGGTGCGTTCAATGACTGGTGTCAAACGCCATTAATCAATGGAAGTTTGTTGAGAGCATTTTTGTGCATGCATCGGGGAGGACCTTGTATACAAATATAAAGTCACAAACAGCAGCTGCATTCAAACAGTCTGTTTTTCTCACACTGTGGCTCACAGGGAATCATATGGCCTCAGGTGATCTGTGGAGCTGTGGGGAATGTTTTAAACGCAATAATCAACTACGTCTTCCTCGTTCTGCTTGATTTAGGGGTCACGTGAGTATACCATACAGTGATTTTGAGCACAAAGTGTCTTTTATTATTTAGACCATTCATTCTGTATCTATAGACTTCATGATGTGTATTTTTTTCTTTCTGTGTTTTTATCAAACCACCAAAGTGGATCAGCAGCTGCCAATGCCATCTCTCAGTATACATTGTCTGCTCTCTGTTGGTGTACATCTGCTACAGGGGCTGCACAAAGCCACATGGGATGGTGAGTAAAGGTGCTAAAACTCTTCATTGATTGGTAGTGCAGGAATGTCTTCTATTTCCTGTTATAGATTTTATAAATACACTTCATTTTATCACCTATCATCTCATACTGTAGGTTGGTCAACAGACTGCCTGCAGGAGTGGGGTCCTTTCCTCCACCTGGCCCTCCCCAGCATGCTGATGCATTGTCTGGAGTGGTGGCTGTATGAGATTGCAGGGTTTCTGGCAGGACTCATCAGTGAGGTGGAGTTGGGAGCTCAGTCTGTAGTTTATCAAGTGGCTGCTATTGCTTACATGGTAACTCCTGACTTTATATTTGTCCTGTAGCCAGAATTTCTGTTGAGTTTGATATTTGTATCTTTTTATCCTGTATATTTTGGACTAATGGGGTAGTAAAGCACAATGTTGGCTAGGTTTGATTGTGTTTTGATGAATACTACTGAAGGCAGAGATGATGTGATTAGTTAATTTGCTGTGCCCTTGTCACAGTTTCCGATGGGTTTCTCTGTCACTGCCAGTGTTCGGGTTGGAAATGCTCTTGGTGCTGGGAACACAGAGCAGGCCAAGCTGTCCAGCAAGGTCTCCCTCATCTGCACATGTAAAAACCAAATCTGTTACAGAGTGGCAATGTCCACTTTGTCCAGCTCCTCACATCAAACTTCTCTTTAAGTCATTGCATTTTTTTCCTTATCCATCCTTTGTTTTTGTAGACTCACCACCATTCTCTCACAAGTGTTGTGTTTCTTTTGCCCAATCTAGTTACAGTCTCATGTTGCATTGGAGTTTGTCTTGGTGTCTCTAAGGATGTGATTGGCTACATTTTCACCACAGAGAAGTAGGCAGAGATCTTGAAATGTAACGCAACATTCAGTAACCTTTATTCATTTACTTCAATAAACAATAACCGACAGGCAGACCTTTGCACAGAAAACTCATGATGTGTCAATGTTTAATTCAATATGCTTCACTAACCTAACAGGACTCTGAGTCTTTGTGTCTATGCAATTCTGTCATACTAGATGCAATTCAACCTTCTACCTCCTCTAGAGACATCATCCAGAGGGTGGCTGACATTATGAAGATGTACTGTTTTGTCCATGTTGCAGAGGCGTTTGCGGTGAGAGCCTTTGCTGTACAAGTCACCTTTTCCCTCCCTTGATAAAAAAATAAACCGGATATTATGGTGCATCTTTTGCATTCTTGTTTTTTCCTCCGCAGGGGGTAACAGGAGGGATTGTCAGGGGGACAGGGAAGCAGTTGGTTGGAGCTGTATGCAGCTTGGTGGGTTTTTATGTCATTGGGCTCCCCATTGGAGCATCTTTGATGTTCCCTGTCAAAATGGGCATTATAGGTGAGAACAGATCAACTTTACGAATTATTTAAACGTATTCCTACTATGTATAACAGACTTTACTCTTTTATAATCTCTCCTCCAGGGATGTGGTTGGGCCTTTTGATTTCCGTGGTGATACAGTCCATATTTTTTACAGTTTTTCTCTGTAAACTAAACTGGAAAAAAGTCACTGAGGAGGTAAGAAACGTTCCTCGTGTCAGAGAGTTTTCTGTTTTAATGCACCAAACTGTTGAAGTCTCTGCCTCTGGACATCAGTATGGCGAGCTCTCTGGCTATTTTGAAAAGTAAACTAATGACTTACCTTTTTAATCTGACTTTGATTTTGAAGTAATTTATTTTTGGCAGGAGTGCATTCTTCTTCTTCTTCTTCTTCTTCTTCTTCTTCTTCTTCTTCTTCTTCTTCTTCTTCTTCTTCTTCTTCTTCTTCCTGTGTTGTTGTTGTTGTTGTTGTTTTAACAACATTTCTTTATCTTATTTAATTATTATTGAAAAGTAAACTAATGACTAAACTTTTTAATCTGACTTTGATATGAAGTAATTTATTTTTTGGCAGGAATGCATTTTTATTATTTTTGTTATTATTATTATTATTATTATTATTATTGTGTTGTTGTTGTTGTTGTTTGAGCAACATTTGTTTATCTTATATCTTTTGTTATATTTTTATTTATTCTATTTATCTGATTTTCCTTTACTTTAACTGTATTTTATTTTGCCTTCCACCCTTACTTATTTTATTAATTTTAATCAGTTGATTTCAATTTGAAATGCTAACCAACTAATTTAGCAGTATGTTTTTTGTGACTTGTGCAAAGATTGTGAAAACAATGATAAGTTCTTGTGTTACATTCCCCCAAATAGGCGCTGGTGAGAGCAGGGGTTAAAGAGAAAAAATGAAATCTTCAGTATAGAAAGCAAAGGTAAAAGTATCTGTATCTGTTACACCACAGTTACATAAGGAAAACTACACAACTGTAGATAACCATGTGTTTGAACTCATCTCACAGCCTCGGACTCTGATGGGAAACAGGCCCATGTTGTGACCACTCGATCCAGCTCTTTGAGTCCAGTGGAGGAGAAGCTGGGGGCACTGGGTGCAGGTCAACAAACATCAGATGACGCAGCGCTATCAGTCAGGCAGCTGGTGGTGCGACGTGGGCTCACTGTGCTGCTCATGCTCGTCATCCTCGCTGCTGGAGTCTTCATCAGTGAGCTGCTCATCAGGCTGCTGAAGTGAGGCAACAAGTGACCGTTATTAGACAAAACAAAGAGATGTGATTCATCAGAGTTTAGATGCATCTTCATGTTTAGCAGTAAAGCTCAGAGGCAGAAATATGCAGACACAATGAACCAAGAAAAAGATAATGAGTAACAGTGTGTTCTCGAAGGTCTGTCTGCACTCACAGATTCTGTTGGTACATTTTAAAGTGATAAACATGACAGTGATAAGGCAGCCTCCATCTTGTCACACAGAGCCGTATAATAGCTGTATTTGTACGACTGTTAATTAGAGCTTTATATGAGGCAAATCCTCTGTTGTTGCCAAAGTGATGATTTTGTACAGTTTTTAAATATTAAACAACTATTGGAGGGGAAAGAGTTCAGTCTAACCTTGATCTTGAATATTTACTTCATGTGATGTGTCTTTAAAGTACAGTTGCCTTAAAAAGGTATCTATCTTTTAACAGTGTTTTGTGGTAGCGTTACATCCACTTCAAATAGATCAAATCCAGACACGTTTAGTCATGTTTAGAAATTCTAAAAAAGGCAATATGAATAATGACGAGCACTGAATAAAAATGGTGTAGGCATGTCGTCTTTATGTAACACATGCTGTGTAAATTGGCTCCATCAAGATGCTGACAGAAATATATTCCTCATATATAGTCTGAATGATGCCACGATTAGAAATAGTATGATTTAGAGCTAATTTAGGCTGCAGCACATCGTTGGATGGGAGCTTTCATCATCAAAGAGAGAGGCTGCTCTTTTTTTCTTTGGTTTAGTTCTCAGTGCTTGATCTCGTGTTGCCAAATTTGATGATAATCACAGTCTGTATGCTCACACTGCATCACGCTGTCTGGATGAAGACATGTCAACTGAACAAATCAACCACCTGTTTACTTTGCAGGAGCAGATAACTAGCTAGCTCAGGATTCTATGGCAAGCTCTAAAGTAAGGAACAACCCCTTACTTGATTTTAGAAATACAGTAGCTGAATGTTCGGCAGTGACTCCATATTTTGGGACAGAAGTTATTTCATTTCTGGAGCAAAATAAATGAGGTTAGCACAACTAAGGTTTGACTTTAAGAGGAACCCTGCACAATATGACATGTTAACCTGGATCAACTTATCTTTTATATGTATGCCACACAAAAACACAGTAAATTTCTACATGTTGAAAAAAATGTTAAATAAATTCGCTCAAGGCCACCAGTGTTACATAAACTGTGACATTATGAAAGCTCCACCATCCCACATAGCAGATAGGTCTAGACCAGATCTGTGTCAAGCCGGCACTGCTGGCTGCCTTCTGGCAAGGCAAGTGGTATGTCAACCGGGTGTGGGCCAGGTCTGGCAATGATGGCATTGTATATATGATGGCATGCCACATCTGGCCCGATTGTGGCTTGGTTTATGTGGCCCCAGATCGGTCCATGCCGCATCTTGGCAGATAAGGTTGAGCTTGTGATTAAGCTGGCCCATGTGTGGGCCGTCTCTGGCAAACTATATCTGGGCCACTTAAGGCGTTATTCTTTGCGGTATGTTGGCAGAGTCTAAGTGTTTTGTGGGCCAGAACTGGGCCAGACCAATTTTGCTATGTGGGATAGGGGCCATCTATTTGGGGGCAGCAGTAGCTCAGTCCATAGGGACTTGGCTTGGGAACCAGAGGGTTAAGTCCTGGCATGGACCAAGTTTGGCAATTGGACCAGGTGCCCTTGAGCAAGGGCACTGCACCCCCAATCGCTCAGGGGTCGCTGGTTGACGGCAGCCTCCTCACTCTGACATCTCTCCGTAAGTGTATGTCCATAGCATGTTATGCATAAGTGTAGGTATAAAAACTATGAGTGTAGCATGCTCAAAAACCCCAGAGTGGAAGGTTTTCTTTCTGGTGTAAACAACAATTTTTCTGGTAATTCTACAGAGATATCACATTCATATAACCACGGAGACTCCACTTTGCCCAGTGCACCCACCTACCACTACTACCAACACCAGGCCCGGCTTTCGTCACATTGACGTTGAAGCTAAACTTGCATGTTAATTTTTGTTACCCAACATGTAAATCAGGCTTGATTCATACATGGTTACATCGTCATGAGCTTCAAGTCTTGCTCATCAGTGCAGACACATCCTCTGGCTCCTCACAGTGACTGTAATCTTTAACCCGCTCACCTCCAGAGACTGCAATCAGTAACATGCTGAGGCATCATTAACAAGTGGCTGTGTAAGATCTGCTGTCACTAACGTTAGACTGGAATTCATGATGCTCTCGCTTAAAGGGACAGTGTGTAGTATTTAGCAGCATTTATTAGAATAGACTTTTAATAGTCATAAGTATGTTTGAGTTAGTTTATTATACCATGAATATAGAAATAATTGTGTTTTTGTTAACCTTGTTATTATATGTCCTATATACAGATGGAGCTGGTCCAAAGGAGGCGCCACCTTGCACTTCCATGTGATACAGGAGCATAGAACAGAGAAATAGTAATGGCCCTTTGAATTTTTGTATCAAGTGAGCAAAGAAGAGGAGTGGTTGTTGTTGTGAGCATACCTGCCAACATTCGACTGTGAAAAATAGGGAGATTTTCTGAGTATCGTAAAATCAGCCTATTACCCAGCAACCCCGCCCATATATAACCCTACACTGCAGATTAATACATTTAATAAACGGATATGTAAGTCAAATACTTTAAATGTCTCTTAATTTCAAGGTTTGCAGTAAAATATAGCAATGAAAACATACAAAATTTAAAAATTCCATGTCTTACAAATATGACAAAATTCATAAACATGTTGAACTGGGAGAGTAGAGTGAGCCACTGTAGTGAGGAGTAAACACACATGTTCCAGGTAGAGTGGTTGCGTTGACACCATATTTTGATGTTATAACATTATAATATTATTTCAATGCAGGAGTCTCTGTGGCATGATCTACATCTCTATGTGCTTTTTAAAGTCATTTATCTGGGTCCTTTAATCATATTTATTATCTACAGCTAAATGTTATCTGACTACAGTAACCTCTGCATCCTCAGCCTCTGCTGCTTTCTGCTCTTTATTTAAAGAAGGAAGAGATTTCCTCTGCATCTCCACCTGAGGTTATCATAGAGTTAGTGATTTAATAACTTCACCTGTGATATTGTGATAGTTACTCACTCTTCATCAGAGTCACATAGCTCTAAGCTCTCCTTATGAGCTTAAAGAGGATGCTGCTTTATTGCACGTCACAACTTAAGTTAGCTAGCAAGAACAGGGCTAAACCACTTTAATGAAGGATGGATAAATCTTTAAAACCGGCAGAAGTGTGTTGGGAACTCAACAATCTGTTCTATTTGCTCGTAACGCATCAGATTGAATGAGATTGCAAGCCCCCCATAGAAGTTGAGGGACACTAATTTGATTGACATCAACGTGAAATAGGGAGGTATTCGGGAGAAATAACAACTCGGGAGTACAGCGGGAGATAAGTTTAAAAAGCGGCCTAAATCTGGAGTGTTGGCAGGTCTGGTTGTGAGCGAACCACAAGTGCCATGTAATTTTAAAGAGCTTTGAGTGGTCAGAAGACCAGAGAGAGCTCTATATAAATACAGTCCATTTATTATTGACTTTAAAAATGCTGTTGCATAGACAACGAGTCCGACATTACTGGTGGTATAGTTTTGGAATCTTACAGGGGCGGAGCCAGGGGTTGGCCATGGCTACCCCTGAATCTGAAACCATGATTGATTATTTGCCTTGTCAGAGGAGGCACTTATATTGAAATCTTCTATTTGGGATGTGTTACAGGGTGTACAGCAGCTTCTTTGCATTTCAGTGTTGAGGTGGCTTTGGACAAACATCATCAACTAAATTCATATATTGTCTTCTTTACTCCAACATTGATACGTTTCATCATGATACAATTAGTCTTCTCTTTGATAAAGTAAGGTCATCATATGGCAGTACATATAACAATAGTCACAGATACACAGTATAAAAATAACTGGCTTATTTTTCACAAATCAGCACCGTACTAAAAAAATGAGAGTACAGAGTGACAATGATACAGGGAGACAATACAGTTATAGATCACTGGCTCATAGTTATACTGTAGAGGACATATTTACATGTATACATGCAAATTCTACATTACATATTTACAATCAATTTACAATTAAGACCTGAACATAATGATTTAGGGTAAATAAAAGAAAATACATAAAACAGTGCAGTATGTAAATAAAGACGAGAAAATGTGTAAAAAAATCAAACTATCCATGTAAAAACGGTAATTTAGGAGGGACATCTCCCGTTTCCCACCACCAGCTGCGCAAGTGAATGCAGCATCACACAACGTATCCCCAGAGTATTGCAGGCAGGGAGACATGCCTGGACAAGTTTAGATGCAGCATTAACATTAAAGCTGTCGGTGACGGACTTATTATACCGTGTGTGCGTCCATGATACACGTAAGTCAGTAATTATTGGAGTTTCGTGTTTTTCATTGTTCATGTTAACTATGCTTGTGCAATTTCGTGTGTTTGCTGTTTGGTTATATGCATCTAATGTGATTTTAGCTCAACTCAACTTTATTTATAAAGCACTTTAAGAACAACAGCAGTTGGACACAAAGTGCTGTACAGAAACATAATGGATAAAAATTGCTAATCGCTAATTGATAGCATAATAGTTTAATTCAGTCCGAATACTGCATTTACTGATTAATCATGTAGAGAAACTCTGGCAACTGGATACACTGCCATATCGGAATGAGCGGCTCATCACCAGGTCGAAACAAGATGCAGAGGCAGTGCGACAACTCGAGGAGAAGACAACTGGAGTAGAGGTTAATGGGGTCAGACGCTACGCCACTCCGCTTCTTTGGAAGAAAGATCTTCCCTCTCTCTATGCACCAAAGGAGGCAGTGTTGCCTTTGCTACGTGGGACAGAAAGACGACTAGCCAAAGAAGTGGATAAAGCAGCAACCTATTCCAAGGAGATTCACAAGCTGCTTGATGCTGGCTACATCAAACCCATTCCATCATCAGAGGTTGAAGAGAGCAGCCATTCGTGGTTCATACCCCACCACATGGTTTGCCACAATGAAAAGGACAGGATAGTCTTCAACTGCTCATTCACATTCAAGGGCCAGAACTTAAATAACCACCTCCTTCCTGGGCCCACACTGGGAGCAAGCTTGCTAGGAGTTCTTCTTCGGTTTAGGGAACATCCAATCGCTGTCAGCAGCGATATCAAGGGAATGTTCCATCAGGTCCGCTTACTGGAAGAAGACCGACCATTGCTACGTTTCCTATGGCGTGACATGAAGGTAGATGAGGAACCAACTGTCTACGAGTGGCAAGTGCTCCCTTTTGGGACAACATGCAGCCCATGTTGTGCCACCTTTGCTCTCCAAACACATGTCCAAGGGCACACAGAGCCAGGAGAAGATGTTCGCCTGTCTATCGAACGCTTCTATGTCAACAACTGTTTGCAGAGCCTCCCTTCTGAACAGCAAGCTAAGAGACTGGTGGACCGACTGCAATCTCTCCTCAGTGAAGGCGGCTTTGAACTGCGGCAATGGGCTAGCAATGTGCCATCTGTTATAGACCATCTACCGAAGGAGTCTCGGTCTGAAAGCGAACTCTGGTTCTCACAAGAGAATGCAGATCCTCAAGAGCGCACTCTTGGACTAGTGTGGCAGTGTAAGTCTGATACCCTGAGATACAAGGACCAGCAGAGCGAAAGTCCAAAACCTACGATGCGTAACATCTATCGACTGCTTGCTCAACAGTATGATCCTCTTGGGTTCATAATCCCATACACCACAAGAGCCAAGGTCATTGTGCAACGTCTCTGGGACAAGAAACGAGGCTGGGATGACCCCAATCTCCCAGAAGACTTACTCCAATCCTGGCAACTGTGGGTAAGTGAGCTCCCTCAGCTGTCATTGATAACTCTGCCAAGATGCTACAACCGACCACCAGAGAGACTGTAGCAGCAGCCCTCACAGCATTCATGTTTTCTGTGACGCCTCTGAACGTGCATATGGGTCTGTAGCCTATCTGCGCACTGAAGAGAGTGAAGGAGGAGCCAAAGTGGCATTTATTGCTGCAAGATCCAGAGTCGCACCAAAGAAACAACTCTCAATCCCAAGACTGGAATTGTGTGGTGCAATGACAGGGGCTCAGTTAGCTTCCGTACTGAAGAGAGAACTGACGCTGAACATTCAAGAGGTGGTGTACTGGACAGACTCAACCACTGTACTGACCTGGCTTCAGTCAGACTCCTGTCGGTACAAGGTTTTTGTTGGAACCAGGGTAGCAGAAATACAGGAGCTCTCTGACCCAGCTTCCTGGCGTTATGTCGACTCAGAAAGCAATCCCGCAGATGATATAACCAGGGCAAAACCCTTTCTCAGCTTGCTGGAGAGAGTCGCTGGAGTCAAGGGCCTCCCTTTTTACAGCTCTCTGCTAACCATTGGCCAAATGCACCATCTGGAGAACCTACTGAAGAGGTCGAGGAACTAAGGAAAACTTCATTCTGTGGACTGCTCACCGGTGCAGATACTCCCACATTACCAGATACCCAACAATTCAGTACATACCAGGAACTCTTGGAAGCTACTACGAGGTCACTACACGGGGCGGCTAACATCACTGATCACCCCACAGCCGATGACTATAACAAAGCAGAGTTGGCCCTCCTGAGACAAGATCAGATGGAAAGCTTCCCTTAAGACTTTGTATTACTCAAATCAGGAAAGGCCATCCCTACCAGTAGTAGATTGCTTACTCTCGCTCCTGAGTATGATGAGACTACTGACTTGATCCGGCAGGTGGTAGGCTCAGAAGATGTGAAGACCTGAACCGGGAGTTTCTGCACCCTATTCTTCTGGCCCCCTCTCATCCTGTTTACCAAGCTGCTAATTCAGCACTTTGACAATCAGCTGTGTCAACCCTGGAGCTGAACGTGTCTTCGCGGAGTTGCGCAGTACATACTGGATATGAGAGGCAGAGAAGCAGTTAGAAAGCATCAGTATACTGCCCGAGTGTAGGAATGGAGAGGGTAAGCCAGAGATCCCAAAGATGGTTTGATTTGCCCCCTTCAAGTTTGAGACTCTTTCGACCTGCCTCTATTCAACTGGAACTGACTGTTTCGTGCCCAAAGGCTGTAACGGTGGGACGGCGCACTGAAAAGAGGGGGGGTATCCTGTACAAATTCTCACCAATCGGCATTGTACCTTGATCTGCTATCCGCTTTGTTACTCGCAGGGGGAAACCTCTTTGAGCTCTTGTCGGAATCAGGGCACCAACTTTAGAGGAGACAGTAGGGAGAACTGCGAGAAGCGTTCGATGCCATGGAGCCTACCATCCGGGACCAGCTAGCAGCACAACAGATCCGATTCCGCTTCAATCCCCCCAATGCTCCCCACTTTGGTGGGTCCTGGGAGCGAGAAGTGCGATCAGTAAAGTCTGCCCTCCGCACCACCTTAGGAGCCCAACATGTGTCAGAGGAAGTGCTAAGAACGGTTCTCGTAGAAGTTGAGAACATCCTGAACTCCAGGCCATTGGGGTAGTACGTTTCTACGGGACATCGCAGATCCAGATCCTGTACACCCAACTCCTTGTTGATGGGGCGGCCAGATTCATCCCTGCCACAAGTCGTCTACCCAGAAACTGAAACTTCTCAGCTCGTAAAAGATGGAGACACACTCAAGTCCTCGCAGATCATTTCTGGAAACACTACATACAGCACTTCCTGCCCACTCTGCAAATTCGGCAGAAGTGGAATACAGAGAAAGATGATATCACTGTTGAGCTGTTCTCATCGTTGATCATCAGATCCCAAGAGCTCAATGGCAAGTTGGAAACCATCAAGTCCGTTATACCTGGAGCTGACGGAAAGGTGAGAACTGCAGTCGTTGAAGTGAAGGACCGGACCTACACCCGACCTGTGGCTCGTCTCATCAAGCTACCTGCTTACCCATGACAAGACTGCAACACATTAAAGGTATCCTTTAGCAAATTTACTCACTAAATTGGGGCGGCTGTAAAAAACGGTATTTAGGAGGGACATCTCCCGTTCCCACCACCAGCTGCGCAAGTGAATGCAGCATCACACAACGTATCCCCAGGAGTACTGCAGGCAGGGAGACATGCCTGGACAAGTTAGATGCAGCATTAACATTAAAGCTGTCGGTGACGGATTTATTATACCGTGTGTGCGTCCATGATACCGTAAGGTCAGTAATTATTGGAGTTTCGTGTTTTCATTGTTCATGTTAACTATGCTTGTGCATTGTCGTGTGTTTGCTGTTTGGTTATAGCATCTAATGGGATGTTAGCTAATCGCTAATTGATAGCATAATAGTTTAATTCAGTCCGAATACTGCATTTATTTAGTACTTATGTACTTATTTGCCATTTCTGTAGACATTCTGCATTGAATTACACGATGATTCAGTTACTTGATGTACAGTCTTATTGTTAATTTCTTGTTGTTTAAAGCTAATAGTTAACATACTGTAAGTTAGAGAACAAGCTCTGTGTTCTTGATGCTTTGAGATATATATATGTCAGAATTACTAAATAGTATGTTTTGTTACTTTCTATTTAGAACCACACACACACACTCACCTTCAGACGACAGTGTGAAGAAGTTCAGCTCTAACTTGTATGCCAATCACCTTGGATAAAGATACAAACTAAGCCCTGGACTCAGCATGTTTATTCCCCACTCTCACCTGAACATCATAATTGTGTTTTAACCCGACACCCTGCGGTGATTGCTGCCACACCATAGATCCACACTTTCTCTCCTACAATCCATGATAAAAAATAATCTGTTCCTTAATGCCCACATGTGTGAGACTTTCAGTTAGAGATGTGTACAGTTATGTGTCCTGTTGTCCCTGTTAGACATCTCAGGCTGGGCCGGTTAAAACACAACCTTTGGTACAAGACCTTTGTTCACTCTGCCAGTCTCAGCTTTATTTGTTTCTTCAAGCTTCCTGTGGATTTGCACACCAGTGCAGGAATTATGTGTATTTTTGTCTTTGTTAAATAGAGCTTATGGCCAACATCAGAGGTTTACATAATAACGACCCAAGTCAATAAGAAATATCCAGGAATCTAACACCTTTCTCTCTTTGAGATCTTCAAAAATCAGTTTGTGAGAAGTGTTGATCCACCAGATGTCTGCATTCAGAGGTCAGAGATGGCTCCGAGGTCTGTGGTCAGGCCCAGTAGAGCTGAAGGTGCTGGTGTGGAGTCATTAGCCCAGTTCAGGGTGAAGTTGTTCAGGCTTCGAACAGAGGGCTCTGGTGGAGGGACAGCGAAATGAAAAGCAACGCCTATGACCAGAAAAAGAACTGACACTAACAAGACGAGTCCCCGACGCAAGATCAGCTGAGTGGAAGAGAGCAGCGTTTGAGGTTTGGTGCTTTTGCTCTGCTCGGTGTCCCCCTCAGTCCCTCCTGCTGGTGTGTTGTTGCTTTCAGACGCGTGATTGGCTTTCAGCTCCTGGTCCTCTGTGTCTACGGAACTGTAGCCTTCTGCTTTAGAAACTTCTTTCCCTTCTGACTGGTTCTACAAGGAGAAAAGATTAAAAGGTAAAAAGCTCAAGTATGATAAATGCCAGATTAACTATACAGCAAACATTTCTCTGTAACACTTACTGTAACAGGGCAGTCTGAGATGTCAGGCACAATCCCTTCATTCAGGACTGTACTCACAGGACGCTTTGGTATCACCACCACTTTCTTTCCAGCTCGTTTTGGGCCTTACAACAAAAGTGAGGTTCATTAGACACAGAAAAAACATATTATCTTTATTATGGTTAAATTTGTGCATGTTTGAGTGTGTTTCTAGGAGTTTCTAGTGCAAACAAAAATGTTTCCAAGCTGCCAGAAATGATGAGAAAGTAAATGTCATGTGATAATCCCAATTATGTTCCTGCCCTAAATCCTTTTTGGAAAGATTCTTATGCCATTCACAGTAAAAAAAAAAAAAAAAAATACTACCTTTTGTGCGACTTTCTTCCAGTCCAGCCTGAAGATAAGAATGAGGAACAAGCACACCTCAAAGAGAACACATGTTAAGAGACCCAGCCACAGACCTGAAAGGAAAGATGCAAAAACATATTCATTAAAGGAACATGTGCTGTGTTTTCACTCACATAGTTATGACACATAGACTAGCAAACAGTCATGCTAGCAATGTTGAAGCCATACTTGGTCTCAGCATTGTTTTGTGCTAAAAGCTCACACCAGCATGCTAACAATGATGGTGCTAACTTAATGATAGTTTGGCATATGTAGAGTTTACATGTTTGCCACCATATTTTAAAATGATTGAGCAGCTGATGGTGATGTCATTGAGCACTGGGCAAATTATCATTTTTACCTGATGTTAGTTTAAGATAAAAAAGTAAGGGGACCACCAAAGTGATAATAAATGATCCTAAGGGGCCTTGAGTGTCTAAACTAAATTTTATGACCATTCATTGGTCAACATTTATGTCCCAGAAGCCATGAAGCTGGTGTGCCTGAAAAATAAAGTAAAGGGTTAGCTTAGGGACTGGACATACTCAAGTTGACTAAACTCCAATATATGTATGTGCATGTTAAACATTGATGCTGCACTGGAGCTAATTTGGATATCCTTAATTCACCCTTTATAAAAGTACTTTGTCACCTAAGGAAATGAGGACACAAGCATGAAGATACACACCTCACAAGGTCAAATCTGTGGTGCATATTGTGTGCGTAGGGGAGGGTACATTTATCAACACATGCACACTTGGAGTTGACAGCAAAGATCCACTCTGGCAGGGGGTTAATGGCAGGCGGAGGGGAGATAAATTAAAGAATGGCTGGTGCAGGAAGGTTGAGTGGGTTTGTGGGTTTACCTAATGTACCTAGATCCAAATAAAGACACATTACTTCCATTTAAACCTCAAATTTACTCCTTACTGGTACAAGCTAAATTTATGATAACATCAAAGCTTCAGTCTGATGTGTAGTACAAGGAAATGGAGGAGATCCCATTACTGCTATTCAAATGAGTGTCCTCTTGTTTATTGTTACTTTGCTCACAAGGTCAAGTCCTTACCCAGGGGCATGTCTAGTTAGTTTAATTGGGGGGGGCTGATCCTAGGGACAATTGTGCAAGTTACATGAAGTTTGCCTGTGCACACATCTGAATTAATCTCATCTATTTGAGTAGTGAGAAGAGTCAATATCAACCCTTTGTGCTCCACAGGGAGCAACAGAAAGTATTGTCTCATCTGACATCCCCTGAAGCTAAAGAAACTACAAATATGAAAATGAATATGGAATATGAAAGGTGGAGGAAGCGAAGGGAGGCTTGGGAGGCTAGCAAGAAAGGGGTAGCATGCAACAATTCACACCAGAATTCACACCAGTTGATGCAATGGCTTCACATGACGATTTACCACTGGGCCACCATGTCAGATCTTGTGAACCTTGTGAATTTGGTGTGTGTGTGTGTGTGTGTGTATTGAAATCTATGCTAAAAAACAAAATAACAAAAACAAAGAAAGTTTGATGAATGAAAGTGGAGAACTACCCAAACCTAAAAGTCCCTTTGGAGGAACTTTTTATTTCAAAAACATCAAACTTAAAGCTGCTGTTGGTAGAAATGGTGTAAAAAAATGTACTTTTTTTCTGCTTGGTTTGGAGAAAAGGTTATAATACCAATCTGCACTCATCTGTAAGTGAAGTAATTTGAGATTATGGAGAAATCTCTGTGTTTTCCAATGCCTTTGTGTCAAGCAATGTTATTATTCCCCTCGTTCCCGTTATCACGGACCAATCAGAGCTGCTCCCCAACCCTCTGTCCTGATTGGTCGAGTGGCGGCCCCACTAAGTCGCCCTGATTGGCTGGGAAGCCACTACTTCCTCGTAAAACGCGCACAACGATCTATTGTGGGCAGAGTTACGACAGCAGAGAGGGGAGGGGTGGTGTTGACATTCAAAATCTCTCTCAGAACTGATGTTTATATCACGACTACCAACAGGAGCTTTAATTTAGTGCTCTTGCTTGCAAAGAATGTAAGTTTCCAGAGTAAATGTCACTAATAAAAGCATCCTCACACATCCTGGACTTAAGATCTAGCACAGTGCTGACTGCAGATCAAAAATGTATTTTATTATACCTTATGAAAGTGTCTGTCATTCAGAGAGTGTCCAAAGTATATGAGCTGGGGTTATACACAAGGATCATGAAAATGTCTTGATTAAAAACACAGAAAATACAAGCTCACTGTTTGTATTTCTGTGTTGTTTTCAGAAACACACAGAGATGAAATGGGATGAAAGCAATACCTAGTATCCTGAGCTTGGCGTAAAACATAAGAACAATTCCAACTGGCAGACCGATGAGGTAGTAACCGACTAGGTTGGACAAGGCAGCAATTTTCTGCATCCCACATCCTACAAGAATCCCTGAGCAGACACACTGAAACAAATACCACACAACAGACTGAACAGGTTAAAATCAAAATCAACCAAAGTGATTATTCATACTAATCTAATAAAACAATACAATGACATTGGATTCTGTAAACCACGTACCAGGATTGCATCAAAGAATTGTAAAAATGTGTAAACTGTGATGTTATGTGAGACGATCGCCACAATGTTTTGTCAGGGAGAAGAGAACAACATCATTCCAACAGACTTACCTTTACATGGTACAGGAACTGACTTTTAGGTTGATACTCACTCATCAGAGGTAAATATGTAGCCAACGATAGTCTTACAGCCAGCAATGACAATACCCTGGAGCACAGCAAGCATACCTGTAGCAAAGACATTAGGGTTGATAACCTGAGGAGCTGTGCCAGAATCTAGTGTGCTCGTTGGGTTTTGGAAGTATACTCATAAGCATTGTTCCACAGTACCTGCTAGAACCAGGGCCACTTTGCAGTGTGACTAAGGCCCTGGTTATGTTTCCCGCCCCAAGAGCATTTCCTACACGCACACAGGCAGCTACATGGACACCTAGAGGAAACTGCAAAGACTTCATATTACTGTATGATGACAATCATAATCAGTTATCCTGCTGACTTAAGAGGAACAGCTTGCAAATAGCTCTGATCTGAGTCTTTGCCTACCACTAAGACCTAGAAGTGGTATCAGTCTTTTTCTCTGAAGTGAGATTGCACACTTTCACATTTAACAACCTGAATATCCTTACCATGTATATAATGGATCCAATTTCATCCAGTATATGCTGGGCAGCAAGATCTTCTTCACCAAGTACACCTGGTTTGAAAATATTAAGATTCAAGCATTAATGAATGCCTTTACACCATGCTGGAAAACAGGAAATTACACACATAGAGCTGCTGGTTTATTAATATGACAAGACTGAGAGACTGCTGTGATCAGATGTTTTAAATATGATATATTCTCGGATAATTCTCTTAATTTTCAACTTTATGCTCAATGAAAAGTCCCCCAACCAAAACCACCTTTCATTTAATCAATACTTTAGTGTTCGTCAGAGACCAAATCCTGACCAAATGTAAGGAGTAAATATGTATGTGTGAGTGTCCAACAAACACTTACCAGCAAAGAAACCTCCAATCTCCCAGATCCACCATTCAAGGCAGACCATGAAGACACTGGGGATAGCCAGCTTCATGTAGGAGTCCCACTCCTGCAGACTCTCAGTGGACCAGCCTGTACATAGTAGTATACTCAATGTGGGGTACGCAAAACTACTTACAAGCATCATTCTGTTGGCCCACATTGTTTATCATTGAATACCTGATGTGTTAATCCATGTGTGTAACTCACCTCCCCATGTCTTTTCATGGAGCCTCTTCCATCTGATGTAGCCATACAGCAGCAGGCAGATGGTGATTTGAGAGAAGCTGCTCGCAATGGCTGATCCACTACCAACACACATTAAAAAAAACATCTTGCTATTTTGGAGGAAAGTCCAATGTTTGTGTTAGTTAACTACACCTCCCTTTTCTTCAAACGTGAGAAGGGCTGTTCGAACTATCTAAACAGTTTTTTTTTTTGTTGGTTAATATTAGGGCAATTGTCCGGAGGTTGTGTTCCTTAAGATCGGATGCTTTTATTTGGAAAGGGAAGTGCTGACAAAACGTGTTGAGGAAGGCAGAAGGCACGTTACTCTTGGAGAACTGGGGTTCTCAAAATTTTCAGCCCGCAAACCCAAAATATAGGTGCCAAGACTCGCAACCCCCACTGTCCCTCAAAGTGATTTAATGTGGCTTCATTTAGCTGGTCTGCAGAAAATTAGCCTACCTGTACAAGTATGTGGCTGTGCCATTATGAATTAACCTGCTACTACTGATGCTTTTGATAATTACCTGTTCACTAACCCTAACTTAGGAGTCATCTGGCAAAAAGAGAGCAGAAAACTCATTACGTTTTCTATTTTCAAGGTTTGTTCAAGCTCAGCTACTTTTTTTGTTGATATTTTTGACTATGATGGGTAAAATGTACTATGTTTAGATAACTTAAAATTTTTTTTAAAAACATTCTGGGAGACATCTCACGACCCCCCATTTGTGTCTTGTGACCCCCCATGGGGTCCCGACCCAAACTTTGGGAACCCCTGTTCTAGAACACTAAATAACTCAATGCTTTTTGCGTTTAAGTCGCAAGCTGACGGTGGAAAAGGTTTGTTTACATCGAGTTTCCCATGTAAAACAACACTGAGTAGCGTAATAACATGTTTTTGTATATGTTTTATACGTTTATGGATGAGTGTATGTTAGCTAGCAAGAATGCTGCATTAGCTCAATGAGGAATCACTCATGTCATATTGAGGAGCAATTAGCACACCTTGATTTATTGCAATTAAACTGATAAATGCAAAGTGTGTATTTCGAGTTTACAAAAAGTGGGGTAAAATAAGGAAGTCAATATATTTTCCATATTTATCTGGTCTTAAAAAAAGTGACAAATTGTTTATTTTGATTTTAATTTAGCAAACCTGCAGCACTCAATTGAAACTCTAAGGCTTAAAATCCTATTAAAGTTGTTAAGGGGAAAAAGTTAAGCTTCTAGAATGGGACTTTTTTCACTGGTTGTTTCCTTTTATCTCTTACTGGTGTTCACTATTGTATAGAGGGCTACAAACAGTAAAACATTATGAACCATCTGTTGGAGAGTTAGACTATCATTCACCCTGCCATGCTGCAGCCTGCACACTGAGGGGTTTAAAGGTCAGCATTGAGATAGTTAAAGTCACATTATGGTTTTAGCTCAATTATTGTTAAATAAGTCTGAAAGGCCTCAAAACTTTGCCGCAGTCCTTGCTTGATACTAGAGGGGGGAGGATAGACCTGACGTGACAACAGAGTCTTAATTTGTTAAGTCGACTGCCTGTTGAACAAATGTTTGTCCAGCTGGTCCACAATCTTCTCTCTGTTCTTTCTCTGGCATACACTGCCTCCCTCTCCTTCTAAGTAAAGTGCAAAATAATAAACACAAGTACTTCTGACTCTGTTTTTAACAACAAAACATGTTATTGTTCACTGAGTGACTAAAATGCATTATGAGTTCTCTAACCTCCTTTCTACTTCTTTCCAAACCCCGCAGCTGTGCAGCAGACCAAAGCTTTGGAGAACAGTGATGTGATCAGGAGGCACAAGAGCGTTTTTTTTTTAAGGATATTCTTATTGGCTATGAAACCTGAAGTCTGAAACCATATCAAGCAGCACAACGTCCATCAAAAATTAAAAGGTGAGGAGAAGAAACACTTACATGACACCCAGCTGGAGGTGGGTGATTAGGACATAGTTGACCCCCAAATTGATGACGTTTGCAGCTGCTGCTGTGTACATCTGAGGCAGAATGATCCCCTGACAGAGAAAAAAGACATCAACTATCAGCCTTAATCTTTGGACCTAACTATTACTTTTTATGAATAATTTTTACCAGGTTATTCAGAAGAAGAACATAAGTAATACAGCACTTTATTGGTAATACGAGTTAGAGGCCACAGCCAAGCCAGTAGCTTGGTACTACTGGGAGACTAGCATACAGTTGTGTGAACGTTTGCAGGCTTTGGTGTTAAAAGATACATTACCCTATTAACACTAGCAGGGCCAGAATTCATTCTACTAGAAAGGCCACAAGAGGTCATTTTGACTGCCAGATTCCAAATTGTATTATCTGTTATGACAAATACCCAATATAGAGGATGATTGTTTATTGTTTTAACGATACATTTATGAAAATATCCATATATTTATATGAAACTTTCCTCGGCTAGTCACTTTCATCTGCTTCTTATTCAGATAGATCGCCGTTCTGCACTGACCAATTCCTGGAACAACTGTCAGGCTTCCTCAGCAGTCATCAGAAGCCCTTTGTGCTTCTCTTTGCCAAAAAAGAGTTGTCTAATTTTCTCACTTCAATGCAAAACTTTTCAAATTGCTTTGGACACTAACTCACGGTCATTGTGACTGCCTGTGGTTGAAATAAGTAAAAATAATCATATAATTGTTGCCTTTTGTGCAATTTGTATAAATGGCATTTTAAATACGTAAACACACAACTTTAAGAAAAGTCAGGAACAGGCAGCACTGTGATCTTTAATTCAACAAAGTTACACAACATGTAAATGTGAAAACAGTCCAAAATGACCCCCTTGGTCTTTCTAGTGTTAAAAGGTGAAGTTATTACAATTCATCTCAAATAGGAAAATTGATCACTGAACTTTCTATCAAATTTGGTGTCAATCCATGTAATGATGTTAGACAGATCACATTCAGCGTGAACTTGCTACTCAGGATGCATTATCTGGCATATGTGCATAATATCTGTGACACATTATCTTTCTACTACCATGGTGTTAAAAAGCAAAAACTCTCTCACTTATTTTAATTATTTTGATATAATTCATGGCAATAAATAGGACACAAGGTGAATCTTACTCCTGTTTTTACTACTGGGAAAAACTCATCGCAGTCCATTTTTGGACAAAGGGCACACACTGAAATTCAGTCTTAAAGGAGTGTACCTATTTCCTGTGAAATAGCTTACCTGGTTTTGTAGGTAAGAAACTTGCAGCTGGTGCAGGAACATGGCCTGCAGGAGGGAGAGAGAGAGAAGTGGACTGTTAAGAATGAGACCTTTCACCATTCATGATATCAGCCAAGATTTCTAAAATGTTTTCACAGTAAGTATAAACAAGGTAAGCATGTATACTGGTATAATGGGAGTATTTCAATAACTCCAGCTGATATAAAAACTCCACTGTATTTGCATTTGTGAGATTTAGATATATGATGCAGATACGACATGATTTAAATTACGGTATTAAATGCTTAGGAGCAGCACTACATTTCCTCTGACTCTGGGGTGTGTTTTCAGTTTAGTGCACTCACTGGAACAGCTGGAAGAAACGCCATCACATAGATTTGGGCGATTCTGTGGGGAGGTATACACATCGAAAATTAATTCATTAGGACAAACAGAAAGATGATCATTTGTTTTACATGTTCAAGTAGATGTCGTAACAAAACAAAGCTCTGCCACGGTTTATTTTAAATTTCTATTCAGATGCACTGGATCCTGTTATAAATGAATTAAAGAACAGGATGTATTTAGCTAAATGCATTAGATTCACACAAAACTGTATTTTTGTAGATTTATCCAAATACCTACATGAATGTTCATACAAAATTAACTGAAGCACACCCGTATTAAATACCTCTATAACCATGACCAATGAAAGTTATAACTTAACTACACATCAACACTCCTACTGATAAGAATGATAGCCATGGTGCTACAGATAAAGAGACAAGTCTGAATTTGTCCTTAGAAAACCTGAGTATGATGGCCAAAAGAAGGAACATCCTGTAACTGTTCAAAAGATTTTCATTTGGAGAACCAGGCTAGTTCAGAAACAAGGTTAAGTCTAAAGCACACTCTGTATATCCAGACCGGTAGGGAGCGCTCAATAATCTGCTGAAAAGGTTTTTTGCTACTACGTATGGTAGTGCCTCTAGCTGCAAACATTTTAGTTTGCATGTAATGAGTCTGGAATATATTATAATTTCACTTTCCTAGTATTGAACTTTATTGCAATATTTCAGTGTTTGAGATGCAAATGTAGTTGTTCCTTTTTTGCGGCCCTTTTTTTAATATTCAACATGTCTTTGAAGGTTCTCAGTCATCCAGGTCATGGTAATCCATCCTCTTCCACTGGGAAGAGCTAGAAAATAGAAAATATAAGCCTCTAACTGTCGTGGGTGTGTCAAACCCACGACTGTTAGAGGCTTATATTTTCTAGCTCTTCCCAAGTCTGGTCAGAACTGAAGAAGCCTTTCGGAGGAGAGGTGGAACGTCTTCAAGAATTTCTACCAGTCCAGTTGCCTTACAGATCAAGCTTTGGATTACCATGACCTGGATGACTGAGAACCTTCACAGACATGTTGAATATTAAAAACTCTTGGTCTTCTACTGAGCATGAGCATCATGGGTAACTTAGCGTTAGCATCTGCATCTGTACAGACATTGTAAGGTTCTCATGCTTGATAGAAACAGTGAATTTACCGCGCCACTTCATCCTCTTGTTGCAGCAGGAGCAGTATGTTTTGAGAGTTGAGAAGAAGACCCCAACAGGGCAGACAAAACAGCATCAGGATTAATGAACTCCTCTGTAGGATTACTCCCACACGTTTCATATCTTACTGCCATATGTCTGCAAAACACAAAGGAAAACTGTGCCTCAAAACAAAGACTGAAATTCAAACCCTCTCTGTAGATAATGCATGCTACATATAGGGCACACATAATGTGGTTTGTGCTTACCTGAGAAATGAGTGTGTTGCAAGCCACATTGAGGCCGTAGCCTGTTGAAGTTGTGGTCAGATTAATAATCTGAAAGGTGGAGAGTTCTATATGAGCACACAATCTGCAGTAGGCCTTTAGTGTTGAATTTTAAATGTACTATGCTACTAGTCCCTTTTTCTTCTTGTCAATGACTCTGGGTAATCTGTTGAATACTCAGACACCAAATCTCTTACACCTAGGCTGCTTTAGTGACTAACGTGAATGTGATTCCATATTTCCTGGTAAGTGCTCAGGAAAAGAACTGATTCTGAGAAAAGCAGTCCAGGGGGGCCCTGTTTTGTCACACACATGGATACGGTCAACATGTTCCGGTTCAGAAAGACTGGAGAAGCCCATTGCTGAACAACAGGTGGTCTTTATGGTGCAGAGCAACTTCTTTAAAACATGTGTGGAGAAAATGCTCCAGAAGGAGACAGCAGGAAACCCATTGTGGATGTAAAGAGTGTACAGAGTGGGAATCCTTGTGGGAGGAAGTTGTAAGACAGGGAAATCTAATTGAAACGGCTGCAGGTGAAATCTATGATGTGCTGTTGTCTCTGTCAAATTAAAGCGTGTGTATGAAGGGAACATGTTTAATTTCATAGCTCTGAGGTGTAAGGATTTTAATTGACGGATGATTTTCCCATAAAAATGTGATTTATTTTGTGTGCACAGGTTTGCACTCTTTCCAACATGTGGATTAAGAGCTGCACAGGGTATTTTCTCTTCCTATAGGCAAAGTGGAGTTTTGATGCTGGATCTGCAGAATGCATGCAAAAAGCTTTAGAGGTTACACTTAATGGTACGGATACTGCCAAAGTTAATGAAAGAGCATCCACAAATCACATCTAGTTCAATGACTGGCATTTCAGTGTCAACTTCAATATTATTTCTCCTGAGAGGGGATTTGTTTTGCAGCCAGGCAAGAATAAAGTCTCTTAAAGATCTGTACCACACTGAAAGATAGGCTTGGACTTAAGTTGATTGATTGATTGCAACTGTTTTGTAAGTGTGTTTGCTGCATGCATTTGTTTTGGCTTTTTGTCTCTTCGATTTGCAGCATATTTCTGTTGTTGTAATGGTTTTGGACTCTAGCATGTGTTTGTGAATTTTCATTGTTTGTAAGTTTGCAGGATAGTTCATCTAATGGTATGTTTTCAGGTCATTACAACACATTTGTATCTTAGTGAATATCAAAATAAGGCCAGTAAAACCCAAAACAACACATGCAGGAAAACCTTCATTACAACAGATTACAGTGGAAGTGAACATACATACAAACACGCACACACACACAATGTTCTCAGATATTGTTATTGTGAAGAGCAGACATTGACAGGCAAAATGACAGCAGCAGATATGAAAGCAGTCAAACATTCAGTAGAGTTATTAGAACTAGTAGATGTACTTGGGTAGAAGCAGGTATGGGCCTTATCAATAAGCATACAGAGAAGTACTCAGTAAACATGGATATATTACCGCTGAAGCCAGTGCATATCCAGCCAGCTCTGCATTGCCAATGTGACCACAGAATATAGTGATAACAAAAGGTAGGAGGAAGTTAAGAATCCGGGACATCAGCTGCAAAAACAGAAAGAAAGACTTGACTCATGGCCAAACAGCTGATCGTTGATAAAGGGAAAGTGATGCAGCATATAACTGATGCAGCTACAGTTTGTATGCACTCAGAAAAGTTACATCAAGGTAGACAGCATTTTGCAAAATAAGGTTTGAATGTACAAGATATGCAACACAATTAACCCTTTGCATACTCTACATTTCAGAGCTTTGGGTACTTAACTGCATGGACAGATTTTGGTCTGTAAAAACCCAAATTTGACTAACTCTACCCAAAATAAGGGGTGAAGTAACTGAATGCACAGTCCAGTGTGAATAACATACCATCCCCCACTTCCAACACTTCAACTTTCCCCCACTCACCAATGGGCCTGTGAGCCTTAAGATGTGGTAAAGTTCTTCTCTGTAGGCAAGTGGTATCCAACGTCTTGCACAAGCACAGTTGAACAGTTTGGAGCTGATCATGGCTGATGCCTCATTTTCCTCGACCTCAGCCGGCTTTGCAACCAAATCCTCTGCAACGGGCCCTGCACCCAGGGGCGGGCGTGCAGGGTCCGGGGAACCCAGCTTCTCCATTCAAATACAGAAAAAGAAGAGAAGAGAGAAGGGAGAGAGAGAGGAGGGAGAACAACTTCAGGACGAGGGAGGGAGGGAGGGAGGGAGAAAGAGGGGAGAGAGGGGAGAGAGGGCAAGGGTAAGAGGGGCGGTGAGTGGATCTGGGCTGTGAAACACAACATGCAAGTCTTTCAAGTTATTGATTAAATGATATGGTTGAGAAGAAGGAATAAAGGAGAGAAAACAGGGAGTGACAGAAAGAGTTCAATGGAACAAAAGAGCTGCTCTATAGATACAAGAGTCATGTTTCTCTGCAGGAAGGAAAGGAACAGTGTGTGTGAGCTGTTGTAATGTATATATGCAGTCTGTGAATGCTTTGTGCACATGTTTCAGTTACATATTTTGTGTGTGTGTGTGTGCTTACAGGGCTCAGTAATAATCGGATGAGGAATGCCTGTTTGCAAGGTGTACACAAAGAGCTCTGATGGCCTAAACTCTGCAGGATTTGTTTAATTAATCACAGAGCAGCTCTTGTTTGTGTGTGTGTGTGTGTGTGTGTGTGTGTGTGTGTGTGTGTGTGTGTGTGTGAGTGAATGAGTGCGTGTGTGAGTGAGTGAGTGAATTAGTGCATGAGTCAATGATCTTATCTGCCTCTCTGAATGTACTTTGAACACTGACTTTTTTTTTACGGGGTAGCCTTCCACGTGTGGTCTACTTTTCACGTTAACAAACATGGTCACACATGCAAACAAATGATCTACCATGCACTGTTTTCTCCCCACCATCCAGTACTGGTATCTGAAACTTGTATAACAATAAAACCGCTGATGACTGCTAATGATTTTACCATAGCACAGGGGTGGCCAACCAGAGCCATAATAAGAGCCATAATTTTTACTGTGTTACTGCAAAGAGCCACATCATACACATGGGCACACATGAACTGCCCCCATCCCTTCCCCTAACTCACTCACGCACTCTTACACACACAGAGATACCTCTGCTCTGCCAGATTTACTGTAAATGTCACACATAAACATGATAATGACAAAAATTGTCATTTTCAACAATGAACACTGTGTGCACTGTCTCACAAACTCTCAACAAAAATATAATAATTTACAACAGCATTTTTCTCTTACCATGCACGTTGCTTAGTGGGATTTCTGGCATTCCTTGCCCTCAACAATCCTTTTCAAATCTGGTTTATAGTCAGTTGTTGCTACTCGAAGCAACTCCTTCACGTGCGTGTCTGTCAGAACAGATCGATGCTTTGATTTCACGTGTTTCAGGGTAGAAAAAACAGACTCGCAGACGTATGTTGACCCAAACATTGACAGTATCTTAAGCGCAGCCTGTTTGACATTTGGGTACTTTTCCATTGGCATACTTTTCCAGAACTGAATGGTCCCTTCTCTCAAAGCAGGTTTCAGTTGGTCCTCCTCACAAAGATCGATCATCTCCAACTCAGCCGCAGCCGCAGCCTCATCCGTGACCAGCGGGGTTTTCAAACAGCCCGTCTCTGCATTAAACGGGTCGACGAGAAACATAATCTGTGGTCTTTTCAGCTGAAGATCACGGAACCGGGTCACAAAGCTTTCATGCAGGTTCTCAACCATTGTTGCATATCTGGCTGTTTGCTTATTCAGGACTGCGCCGGTGACTTGCCCGCTGGCTTTTAGCAGGTTGGGAAAATGCGTTAAATCTCTCTTCTGAATATGCGTCTTAAACAGCTTCAGCTTGTTGGCAAACGCAAACACACTTTGCACCAGGTCAGGCAGTATTTTTAACTTACCCTGCAGGGTCAGGTTCAGTCTGTCCAAGTGACACAGCATGTCGACCAAAAAAGCAAGCTCCATAATCCACTTGAGGTCTGAGAGCTCGGGATAGTGCTTGTCCTTCTCTTCCATAAACAGTTTCACGGCATCCAAAAGCTCGAGGAAGCGACAAAGTACTTTGCCTTTTGACAACCACCTCACAGTGCAGTGCAGCGGCAGGTCACCTGGAAGGCCTTGGTCCAGCTCAGTGATGAGATTTTTGAATTGCCTGTGGTTAAGTGCATGTGTGCGGATGTAGTTGACGATTTCCATCACAGGCTTCATGACGTTGTCTAAATTCAATGATTTAGACACGAGTTGCTCCCTGTGGATGATGCAGTGGAAATTCCAAAACTCGGGAAAAGTTTGGTCAGCTTTGCACAGCCCCACGAGCCCGTTCACAGATCCGATCATGGCTGGCGCTCCGTCCGTGGCAATCGCAGTTAGTTTCGATATGGGCAGATTTGCTTTCACAAATGCAGCCATCATTGTTTCTTTCAAATCTATGCCACGGGTTCTGTCTTTTAATGGCACAATATCAAGGAGTTCTTCTTTGATCACACAATCTTTTGACACAGACCGCGCAAATATTGCTAGCTGAGGCTTGTCTTGTATGTCACAACACTCATCCAATGCGACACTAAAATACTCACAGGCTTGAAGGTCGGAGTGCAACTGTGATTCAATAGCCATGTTAATGTCCGATATTCTGTGTTCAATCGTGTGGCGGGACAGTTGGATGTCTGATATCATTCGTTTTAGTTTGTCATTTTCAGGGGACAAGATGTCAACAACGTCACTGAGGCATGTTTTGACG
The DNA here is from genome assembly GCF_009762535.1 of Notolabrus celidotus. NCBI lineage: Eukaryota > Metazoa > Chordata > Actinopteri > Labriformes > Labridae > Notolabrus > Notolabrus celidotus. Next base: position 10,524,465 of record NC_048276.1, read on the forward strand.
AACTCCCCTTCATTGTATGGCTTTTTAGCCCGTGCAATGTTCCAAGCAAGTTGATACGATGCAAGCGTTACGGTCTCTGCGTGCTTCATAAATTTTTGGAACAGCTGTGTCTGCTTTTCTGCCTGACCTTTCAAAGTGACTAACTTGTGCTTGCGAAGTTCAGTCCCCTTTGGAAATTCCTGGTCGAAGTTAGCGTGGAGTGAACTGAAGTGCCTCTGGAGATTTGAAGCCTTGAAATGCGCTAATGATGCCTGACATATAAGGCAGAATGGCTTGCCGTTACGTTCAACAACAAAAAAACAACTCTCCCACTCTGTTAAAAACGTCCTGTGTTCATCTTCATATTTTCGTTTTGCTGTGCATTTTTTCCCTAACATTTTGAGAGCGAACTTGGTAGGCCTACACTACTCAACGGTTTCTCCGTCAAAATCATGTGTCAACGCACATGCGCGTGAGATACACGTACGTAAAAAAACAAACACAAACACAAAATTTGACATGAACGTAAGAGCCGCATGAAATTGGCCAAAGAGCTGCATGAGGCTCGGGAGCCGCGGGTTGGCCAGGCCTGTGCTAGGTTCATTGTACATGGTTTAGAGTTGGGAATATTAAGCCATATCTAGCACTCACTTTCTACATTAAAACACTTCCTCACACAGTGGCCTTCACGGACAGGAAGTTCATGGTAAGCATGATAAGTATGTTCCTCCACAATTTATGCCTGTCTCTTTCAATCTTGTATTTGGCAACTGAGACAAAGGCTTCACCGACTCCAAGCTGTTGGCTGGCACTGGCACGAGCTGCTTAGTGACTCTGTGCTGGAGGGACAAGTGGCTTGGCCTCAATAGCTGGATGTTAACTTGCGAGGTGACACCTTAAATTTGACCGTGTGCAGATTTTAAAAGTAGCCTCATCTGAAGTAACTTGTTCTTCTTTTAATTTGCTTGAAAGCTGGGATGTTCCCAAAGGAGCAAAGTTACATCCAGCTTAGGTACCAGTGCAGTTGCCTTTGTGTTGCCTGGACATTAGGTGGGGTGAGGTGCTGTTATATACGGTTGTGATAATGGCCTCTCATGCTCCACTTTGAGCTTGTTAATATTATGGTAATTCATTTTTGCAGTTAAAACAACAGCCCTACTGTAGAAACACTGCAGTCCATGATGGCAGCCTCCATGATAAAGAACCAAACGGCAGCCTCCAGTCTCAAAATATGAAGCCCATGTTAAAGTGTTATAAACTGCAATTCATCGAGCATCCGCTTGAGGCTGGCTGCAGAAACATCTGACCACATACACACCTATTCAAAAAAGGCGATCTTTACAGCATAAATAAACATGTTTACAGCCTGGTTCAAAAAGGCTTGGGTCTATGTCGCTAATTTCTCTAGCCGGATACGGCCCTGGTGGTGAGGCTTTCAGCAGTGTGACTGCCCCCTGGTGGCTGGCTGCAGTATAGGTCAAAAAATCTGTCTCCCCCATTCATTTGAATGGGGGAGCAGTCAAACTTTAAAAAATAAATACACGTCGTACGAATGTCTCTCACATCCGTATGCTGTGGTGATATGTAGTTAGTATTTGACTGTTTTGTGTTCAAGGCCTCTTTTTTCTGAAAAGTTTCTTTTTCGTTAGTTATTAGAGTTTAAAAAACGGGGTTTTACTTCCGGGTTTCCTTTGATTCACAGCCGCCGTAGAACGAAACTTCAAAGGGCACACAGCGTCTTGTGACGTTACGCTGTAGGGCGGAGCTTATCACAAAGGCTTCACAGGCTCTGGCTGCACAATGGCTGCGCCCAGGAGAGGGATTTTTTGGCTTCAGAACTGTACAATGGGAAGAGGCGGAGCAACGCTGTGCATTTTTATTTACAGTCTATGATTCGCACACACTGTACGGGGGGTGAATTTTTTTCTAACACAACGGTTCAGAAGATATTAAGATTCAGAGTTTTGCCCAAATAAGGACATGACTCACTTGACTGACTGGCGGGAACACATAGCTGTTGGCTAGGAGGCTCAAACTCCGCCTCTTTATGTCACACTAAATTTGGTTGAGTTCAGCATTCCCAACATGGCTCCCGCCGACGATTGGCCTCAAAACAGCGTTCAGGAACAGATGGCTGACATTACAGATACTACATCCATTGTTTATACAGTCTATGTAAAGAACCTATGTAAATATAAACGGCTCATTCTAAGTAAAAAAAACAAAACAACTATTGTATTCACGTGATTATACGCTAAAATAAACATACTTAAGAATATTATATTCCATTCACATGCTTTATACGACAAACTGCAACTTTTAAGCCACACTTCATAACAGTGACTTGAGCACAGCTGACCGTCTATCAGAAACAATTACTTGATAAAAGTTGTGTGTTGTTTTGTCCGTGTTATAAAGATGTGTTTTTGCACAGTACTCAATGTGGCCCAGATCTGATTAAATCTTCACTTTCTGGTCTTCATCACTCTCCACCATCAATAATAAAATGTTTCAAACTGTTCCACTGAGAACCTCCACAGGCCTGGAGCACTTCCATAGTCATGTCTTGATTTGCAGTGTGGGGGGGGTTGCATGTGTTTTCTGTGTTTGTGTGCTGTTGGATTCACTTTGTTAATGTAGAATTTTTGTATTCCGCCTTTTTCATTTGTCGTACACTTCTGCAATTTGTATTTTTTTTTGTTTTGTATGGGTTTATGAATTTGCATCATGTCTGGATATGCAGCATGTTTCTCCTGATGACTACTCACTTGTGCTGTTGCAGATCAGTTAGCCTTGTCTGCTGCTCATGAAAGAGGTCAAAATCATCAGTAACAAGTGTCAGATGACACAAATGCATTGTGTTTGCTGTTTTCACCAGGATTTCCATTTTAAAGAGATTAAAACAGGTAACTAAAATGAAGGTGAAATACATTATTTAAAGAAAGATTAAAATGGAGAGGTGTATGTGACTGTGTGTGTGTGTTTGTAATTATAAAAAGATCCCTGCTTGTGTTTATCTAAATGGGTTACGAGCTCGTCAGCGGTGTACTTATCAGCACATTCTTCTCCCTCAGCAATCGCTGCTGACCTTTGATCGTATCCAGAACATAATGATTTTTTAAAGCCTGTGTAAGAAGCTATTACTCATTATACAGTGATCATAAACAGATACGAGCTTTGAGTGGCTGAAATCAATTTAACCAAATTCAAATACATGAGCAAAGAAGGTTTAATGATTTGGAGAGACATGTGGGACTTTTTTTTATCATTATACAGGTTTTCTTTTTTGTTTGGTTGTTTTGGGAGCTAGGATAAGAAGCTGAGGCAGCTCTAACTCTGCTTTATTGAGTTCTAATGACATTAAAGTAATGTAAAGGTTCAACATGTTTGATAAAGCAATGCATTGTTCATGGTGCATTGCATTCAGCTTATTTGCTACAAATGCAACGATGTGGACATAAGAAGATAAAGACTTCTTTTTATTCAATTAGACATCAGATTTGAGAGGACCTTAGCCATTAACAAACATATAAATGTACAATATTTAAATTAGTAATGTCCTGACTACTTCAGATAAGAAACTCTAGAACCTGTCTCATCATCCAAACTATAAATGTATAAAAAAAAAAACTAAATGAAAGCTGGAAATGCCTTACAGGTTAAATGAATATGCAAACCCCACATACAGAATACACAAATGCAGCTTTCATTTACACATAAATGCATAAGTGGACGTCTTACCTCCTGCTTACTTGGGAACACTGAAGAAGAAAAGCGGGGGTCCTACACAAGTTAAAACTAGCAAACTTGTCATTCAAGAATGACAGAGAAAGGCACAGTTCCTTCATGTGTATTAGGGGAGTGGCTGACATTTCTGCAGCTTGACATTTTCATGAATCTATCCTTTTTACCCCAGCTCTTCAACTGCTAAGTATGTTCAAAATCATAACTTGCTGACCAGATGACTTTCCGAAGTGGAGGAAAAATTCCTCAGCTGGTCAATGCTTCTCTCTAGTGGGTGAGAGAGGGAGCACTGGACACACGTTTGCCCATGTCTTCGGAGCTCACCTGTTTTTTTTTTTTCCCCCAGTGTGCCGCTAGTTTCTATTTGAAGCTAATCTAATCCTATTAACATTTCACATCTGCTGCTGTAACTGTAAGACTGTTCAATGGCTTAATCTAAAGAGTGATAACCTATAATAACTTTGAATAACCAGAACGCATTATACTGGGTGCTTAATTGGATTACATGGAGAAAATCAGTGAGCTAGGCTACACCATTATCGCAACATTGAACGCCTTGAATTTTAGGAAAAGGTTAACAAATCATAGACTAAACTTTAATGCGTAAAGGCACTTATGTTTATTTAAAATAAAATAATGTTTGTTTTAACATTGATTTTATTTCAATGTGGACAGTGCGTCCATCTCCTCCCATTATGGGAAGTGAAGCCAAAATACCTCCTGGCTGGATTGAAGTTATCTCTTTCTGCTACTCAAAGCATACATTTAACTTACAGTGAAGATCCCCAAGGTCCACGCAGTAGGACGGATTCTTGTGTTAATTTGAAGCAGACACTCATGGCATATCAACAGTTCAGCGACTCTTGTGTTAATGTATGTCCTGTTTCAATTGAAATTCTTCTTCTTCTTTGCTGATCCAGTAAAGAAGCAGGAGCCACTTTTGTCCCTAGAGCTGTCAGTCATAAGATAAGATAAGATAAGATAAGATAAGATAAGATAAGATAAGATAAGATATACTTTATTGGTCCTCCAATGGGGGAAATTCTTTTGTTACAGCAGCTTACAAACATGGGACAGGGGAATACAACAATGTACTAACATAGTTAAAAAATATAATAACAATAATAATAGCAATGATAAAGGTAAAATAGAATAAAATAAAATAAGATACAATAAAATAAAATGAAATAAGATGAAATATGATAACTATTACAGATGTATACACACTATGTACACTTCTATCCGATAATAGATAGGTAAGTTATTGCACGGATAAAAATTGCACCAGGTTATTTAAAAACAAATATACGCAGTATGAAGAACAGTGCGATTCAGATGGATACAATAGTTATTTGTGAATGTGCCAAGTCACATAGTAACTGCCATGTTGTGGAATGAAAGATGAGAACAGATGATTAACGGGACATTGTAGTGCTGGTGTTAAACAGTCTGACTGCAGATTGGATGAAAGACGTCACATCCCCTATTTTTAACATCAAATAACTAATTCAAAATAAACTTCTCCAAAACAGAACACATGTTCCACACATAGATTGTATAAAATATGGACGTAGTATCCGTGACGTCAACCATCTGTTTCTGAAGCGCTATTTTGGGGCCAATTGGCAGTGGCAGCCATATTGCTGCTGTCGAGCGATTGTGATATAAAGAGGCGGGCTTTGAGCCTCCTAGCCAACAGCTACTTCCGGTATTTCCAGAGCCAGCCTCAAGCGGATCCTCGATATAATGAATTAGGCAGGCCTTATAACCTGTAGGTAGTCACCAGGGAGAGCTCTAGAAAGGCTTCACTCGGGGTAGCTGTTGTTCGGTCTATAGCATAGACTGTATAAAATATGGACGTAGTATCCGTGACGTCACCCATCTGTTCCTGAGAGCTGTTTTGAAGCAAATCGACGGCAGCAGCCATATTGGTAATGCGGAACTCAACTAGGCAGAGTGTGACGTAGTGTGAGCCTCTTAGCCAATGGCTGTGTGTTCCCGACCGGGAGTCACGTCAGTCATGTCCTTATTTGGGCAAAACTCATAATCTTAATATCTTCTTAACCGTCACGTTAGAAAAAAATTCACCCCCCGTACAGTGTGTGCCATTAGAGAGATTAGCATTGTAGGGCCAAGCTTTTTTTTGAACCAGGCTGTAAACATGTTTATTTATGCTGCAAAGATCGTCTTTTTCCCATTCATATCTATGTGGTTTCCGGTGTTTCTGCAGCCAGCCTCAAGCGGATTTTCGATGTATTGCAGTTTATATCACTTCCGCATTGGCTTCATCGTTTGAGACCGGAGTTTGCCTATATCATTGCTTTGTCTATAGACCTATAGAGTAGATGCCACATTGGCTGTAATGTCCTGCTGCTGTGTAGTGGCAGATCTGCCCAGTAAACTAATACAACTAGATGTGGGAAACTGTGAATAAAAAGCACTAACGTTTACATTAAACTAATTGTGATTAACTGTTTTTATATCAAGTGATTACAATAATTTAAATACTGAAATTGGCAGTTATTCTGACAAAAAATGTACAGTCTTAGATCTGTGACTCTGCGTTGAAATTAAATTATAAATATACACCATTACAGAAATTATAGACTTTATTTTTGATACAGTGGCATTTCATGGTTCAAAAAAATTTAGTAAGTAAGTGCTTGAGACATTGTGACAGTTTAAACAAGTGAAGGGATTTCTGCCTCCTCTTACAAATACGGGATGAAAAGGACAGTTATAATTAATATGTAACACTTCAAAATGATAACTTGATTTGTTTGGACCTTTTTTATAGACATCTGCTGTATGCCAAACAAATCCAATGTTGAAACAACTACTTGAAGGATGAGTCACAGTGCCTTTAACAGGTGTCCTAGTGTTTTACATTGTCAGCATAGCGGTGAATGAGGTTTTAAAAGGTAATGTTAAGGCTGCAGTGACTTATACAAAACATCTGCTGCATATAGGAGGCAAGCTCTTCTAATGGTAATAAGTCACATTTGGACCGGTATGGTCACATAATAATAATAATAATAATTTTTATTTGTAGAGCACCTTTCAAAACCAGGTTACAAAGTGCTTTACATGGGTAGCAAATAAAACAGGCAGATCATAAAAACACACAAGTCAAGATAAAGAAATAAAACATATTTTAAAAGACATAAAATTCCCTTAAAAGAACTCTAAAGGAATAAAATTCTTTCAAAATATATTTCTTAAAGACGGTTAAAATAAAATAAAATTCAGATAAAATCCGGGAAGGCTCTGCGATAAAAGTATGTTTTAAGAAGGGATTTAAAAGAGCTCACTGACTCAGCAGACCTGATCTCCTCGGGCAGAAGGTTCCAGAGCGTCGGACCCCTTACTGCAAACGCTCTGTCCCCTTTTGTTTTCATTTTAGTGTTTGGAATGCACAGTAAACCTCTGCCCGAGGATCTCAATGTACGTGTCGGCTCATAGGGTGTTAAAAGGTCTGCTATATAGCTCGGAGCAAGCCCATGCAGGGCTTTAAAAGTAATCAGTAAAATCTTAAAATCAATTCTAAAACATACAGGGAGCCAGTGCAAGGAAGCTAAAACCGGAGAGATGTGGTCGAACTTTCTGGTTCTGGTTAAAACCCTGGCAGCTGAGTTCTGTACAGTCTGGAGACGATCAAGTGATTTGTTGTGCAGGCTGCTAAAAAGACTGTTACAATAGTCCAGGCGTGATGAGATAAAAGCATGTAAAATCGTCTCAGTGTCTTTAAAAGTTAAAACGGACCGAATTTTAGAAATGTTTCTGAGGTGGTAAAAACACGACTGTACAAGTTTTGTGATATGATGCTCAAATGTTAAATTGCTGTCAAACCAGACGCCAAGATTCTTTGCAACAGGTTTTATGTGGTTCGCCATTTGACCAGCAGATGACAGTAACTGCTTGGTCATGTGTGGTGGTCCGATTAAAATGATCTCTGTCTTGTTTGAGTTTAATTGTAAAAAGTTTCTTGACATCCAGCTCTTTATTTCTGACAAGCAATTATTCAGTGAACTCAGCATGCCAGGGTCTGTGTGTCTGATGGGCAGGTATAACTGTGAATCATCTGCATAAAAATGAAATAAAACACCATGCTTGCTTATGATGTGCCCCAGGGGGAGCATATACAAGGAAAATAAAATCGGACCCAAAACCGACCCCTGAGGCACACCATACTTCACCTCAGTAAAACCAGAAACATAATTATTTACAGACACACAGAACCTTCTATTATTAAAATAAGATTTGAACCATTCTAAAACCGTACCAGAAACCCCTACCCAATGCTCTAATCTGTCCAATAAAATGTTGTGGTCTATAGTGTCAAAGGCTGCGCTCAGATCCAGGAGCACAAGGACTGAGCACATGCCTTGATCTGCAGCCATTAAAAGGTCATTAGTGACTTTAAGTAGTGCTGTCTCCGTGCTGTGATGCTTGCGAAAGCCAGACTGGAATTTTTCAAAAGTCTTGTTATTTTCCAGCACAGAGAGGAGTTGTTTGGACACTAATCTTTCTAAAATCTTTGAAATAAAAGGTAACTTAGAAATGGGCCTGTAATTCTGGGGAAGGGAAGGATCCAGTCCAGGTTTTTTTAACAAAGGATGGACACAGGCATTTTTAAAATAATCAGGGACACAACCATTGGACAGGGAGCTATTAAAAATGGAAAGCAGCCAAGGCCCCACAGAATCCATTACTTTCAGTAAAAACCTAGGCATCACATCAAGAGGGCTGGAGGACACTCTCATATGTGATACCATTTCTAAAAGTTCAACCAAAGTAACTGGATAAAACTGATAAAAGGGATTAAAACCGTCGTATTTAGTAGGGACGTCAGAGTAATTAAAATCAGGAGTGATCGAGGCTCTGATAAAATCCACTTTCTCAGTAAAATATGATAAAAACTTCTCACAGTCAGTGTTACTAAAAACTGGGGCAGGAGGGGGTTCTGGATTTACAAGTTGATCGACCGTTTTAAATAAAAACCGAGGGTTGTGTTGATGAGTTAAAATCAATTCAGAGAAATACTGTGCTCTCGCATTCTTAACCAAGGTGTTGTATTGAGATAAAAGGTCTTTCATGATGTTGTAGTGTACTTGTAAGCCAGTTTTCTTCCATTTGCGCTCTGCCCTTCTGCAGTTCCTTTTATTGTTACGGATATTTTCATCAATCCAGGGCTGCTTCCTTTTGGCTGACTTAGACCTTACTTTAAAAGGTGCAATGGTATTTAAAAAGGATAGACACGTAGAGTTAAAAAGGTCAGTTAAGTCATTGGTAGGTGAATTTACGGGTGGGTGAGGGCATTGGCTTTCAAATACTTGGCAGAATTTTGCGGCACTATGTTCGTTGAAGATGCGAGAGCACAGTGAGTGGGGTGGAACAGTGTCTACAGCTGGTGAATCACAGTTAAAAACGATACATTTGTGGTCAGATATAGTCAAATCAAGTAATGATATGGAAGATATTGTCATGCCCAGGGTAAAAACAAGGTCGAGAGTATGACCACGATTATGTGTTTGTCCGTTCACGTGCTGTTCAAAGTTAAAAGACATAGTGATGTTTAAAAAAATCTGCTGCATAATGATTATTCGGGTCATCAACATGAATATTAAAATCCCCACATAAAACAACTCTGTCATAATTTAAAACAAGAGTGGATAAAAATTCTGGGAGTTCTGCTAAAAAGCTGCCAATAGGTTTTGGAGGACGGTAAATTAAAACAAAAACAACCGGATGGGGACCACACAGTTTAAAAGTGAGTGCTTCAAAGGAAGACAATTCATCAAGGGTGATTTGATGACATTTAAAACTTTTTCTAAAAACGCACACTATACCACCACCACGACCAGTGGCCCTGGGCTGGTTAAAACAACTATAGTGAGGCGGACACAGTTCGACGAGGTGGCTAAAATCATTGGTCTGCAACCAGGATTCAGTTAAAAACATAAAATCCAAGCTGTTAGAAGAAATAAAATCATTCAAAATAAAACTTTTGTTTGACAGGGATCTCACATTAAAAAGTGCCATTTTTAGTGAGCCTGTGTTGGGAGTTGGAGGTGATGGATTTTCGATGGTCTGTAATAAATTATACGGGTTTCTGCGTGATGTGACTGTGTTTCTGCTGGTAGTGGGTCTGTTCGTTATGATCATAGAAACAGTCAGGAGGCATGTTTCCATGTACATGTGTGTGTCTTTCCAGAATGCCACTACCAATATGGCGGCGACGACCAAGTACTAATCGGCTAGTCAATGCGTTTATGTAAATATGTCAATGGTTCTGTCCATGTCTTTGATTTCTATGAACAAAATGTGTTCTTGAATATGCTTCAGGACTCTGTCCATTTAATGGAACAAACCAACAACAGAGTTTAAAAAGGGTTTGTATTGTATTTATCATCAGATGGCCAAACATATGAGTTGAATGATTCTGTTCCTCTTTGACTGTTAGTGACATTAATTAAGCAACACTGACCAATTGAAAACTGTAGAGGTGATGATATGTTAATAACATATATCTAAATGTTACTTTTCTGCCCCCAAGTGGACAGAAAATGGTTATTGGGGCAGGTCATTGGGGTTGAAGTTCTACCTAAATAAATATTTCATTTTATTATTATCATCACTTTACATTTATGGCTAATCTAATGATGTAGTAGAATAGATGTCAAAAATGCACTTTTCTTAAATTGATAGACCTCATTTACAGTTCTATTGTTTACACAACTGTAAATGGAATAAACCTTAGAAATCAAAGTGATGACTGGTCCATTTCATTTCTTATCTTTTTTCCAAACTTTTAGGGTAGGAGAAGTATTCATGTCCTTTCTTTTATTAAGGACCCATCTATAATAATGATCTCTGTCAGTTGCAGACTGTTACATATTCTTAATGTTACTAATGAGTAGTCATAATTCCACATGAAATCAGCAGTTTGTAAGTCAAGTTACATTTGGTAAGGCCAATTCCAATTTAATCTAAAGAGTACCTCAAGTTGTACTGTTCATGAATAAATGTATTTAGTAACTTTCCACCTCTGACACTTCCAGTACATGTGCATGAATTAAATGGGAGAGACATTCTTGTGCTTTATCATCATTTTGCCTCTTAGCCAACTTGTATTTCTTGACCTTTCTGCCAATAAACACTATGGTCTTTGCTTATTTGCAACCAACAGGAAGAAAGGATCTAACATTGTCCTCATATATAACGGTAACATCCAGTAACGCCATTTATTTAGGAGGATTAAAATTGCATGAACACATTTCAGTCGTGTCTGACTTCAGGAGACAGGTGCACACAAACAAGTTAAGTTAAACCAAAACTGAATTCGAGTGGTTTATATAGCTTACTCTCTTTTATATTATTCATTGACTTTTATAGATTTTGTAACTACTTGTTGGTTTTCACAGTGAATTGATCCATCAGAAGATGTGTCATACTCTTGCATTAGCTGAATAATCAATTTTATCAATATCATCAATGTGTTATTGTTTTTCACAAAGACATATTTCACCAATAAAACTCAAGTCAAGAACTTGTAAAACGTGTGTTATAGTCCTTACATACACACCCAAGAGATTTTAGTACCTTTGCAATGACTATGGTCAATAAAAGATTCCTTGTCTGTGCGCAGGTATGCAACAATAAAAAAGAGAGGTGGGAGGATTGACAGGAAGAGTGAAGGGAAATTATGAGAAACCCATTTAGAAACAGTGAGGGAGTTATAAAGGGCCCTCATCTGCATGTGAAGTATATAAGAGCTGAGAAGATTTGAGCAATCCTCCACATCCTCATATTCACACATACAGGGAGCACTAAAGACAACACAGAAGAAGAGTTTACCAGTGACAGGTAAGTACCACCTTGTTGGGTTAACATGGAAAGGGGTAAAGAGTACACAACTGTATGTTGTTGTTTTTTTTATTCATAAATATCTTCTTTTGATTTCTTGTTTACGGGGTTAAAGTCAGAGAGCACAGGTACTTCTGTGTTAGTAGGCTGACTTCAAAAAAGAAACTAACATTGACAATATTCACTCCAAGTACACTGCAATCCAACATAAGTTTACAATTAACTTGAAGTTAAAACACAAACCAGAACAATCAGTAAAAGCACCAACAGGCTTAAGAATCATTTAGATTCATGTAAATGATCTCAGCTCCATTTGAAAGTCTACAATGTTTAAGAAAGACATCTGTTCTAAAGCTCACACATTAATCGTGCACATTTAAGAACAAATTTTACCTCGTGTACTTTGACTTAAACTTCTTGATCGTTATGTCATATGTTAAATAATCCATTATGTCTTTGTGTCTTTGATTACTTCAACTATTCAGTTGACTATTCATCTGATTTTGCTCCTAACGTGACTTTGATCTGCTAAAAAGAGAAGACAATTTGGGAATTAAATCTTAACTGAGAGTTAGAAAACAAATTATCAAAAATTGGTAGCCTAACAAAACTCAGGGGGGGAAAAGCAGATTATAGGGAAGGGATTTTTTTCTGCATGTTTCTACAATATGATTTAAAGTGCCTTTAAAAAATGTCACAAGTAAAAAAGAGACTACAGGCAATTAAAAATAGGATACATAAAAAGACAAATATGATTAATAAAGGTGAAAAATATCATTTTAATGCATTTAAAGCTAAATATTGGTATGATTGGGTTTTTAATTATTTTTCCTGGAACCTCAGGTACTTTTGAGGAAAGTAAAATGAAGCTGATGTTTGGACCTCCTCTTTTCCATTTGCTCCTGTGCTGTGCAACACAGACATTAGGTAAGCCTTTCTGGTTTAAATGTCAAACTTGTACTAATTAAAGTCTTTAAATATTTATTTTTTTGCCACCACTTTTGTGCAATCTAAGCTTTCACTGTTTCACTAAACCATCCCTTAAAATCAAACTTACTTCTCTTACTTTCTTAAGGTGTCCGTATTGAGTCTGCCCCAGCCTTCAACAGTGAGGGGGTTATACAGACAGAGCTGGAGAAGACTGTGACTCTGCTTTGTCAGCCTGAGGGTGGACATGAGACGGAAGAGGAGCTGATGTGGTTGAGGAACGATGCTGCAATCAGTCTTAAGGAAGGAAACACCAAGGGTAGCAGCAAAGTGTGCGTTACGCCCGTCCTCTCCGAAGACAATGGTGCTACTTTCACCTTTTCGCCTCAGGGAAAACGCCACAGTCAGCGCCTCAATCACCCTGGATGTCACATGTGAGTCTCTAATAAATTATGATAGCTGTTTCTACTCTATTATCTTCTTTAAAAAGTATGACTTTTAAACTTAACCCATTTTTAGCAACTCCTGATGATGGCATAATCTGTCCCCTACTTTTTTCCAAACTATGCATGTCAACTATTTAATTAGCTGCAATGAAATTTTGACACTCATTGTTCCCAGAGGATATATCAAAGACAAACCTGTCCCCTGTATCTTTCTTTCGTACCACTTCAAGATGGGGACTTGAGATTTTGGTTGGAATACTTTGACAGTTATTAAAAGCCAAACCTTTTGTCTGGACACTGATGTTCCACTGATGTGTTTATTAATTGTATTTAAAATGGTGAGCATTTTATACATTACAAACCAAAGATTAGCATGTTGGTTACTTGTTATATGGATGTAAAACATGGATGTAGTCTCAGGGATGTCAGGCATTGGTTTCTGAAAAGGCATTTTGAAGCTCCAGGATGGCGGCTGCCATATTTGAAATGCTGACTCAACCAAAACTTTTGGTCAACCTAGAGAAAGGCAAAGAGGTGGAGTTGAGGTGGGACTTTAGCATATAGCTACAATGCAACCACCTGTCTGTCAAGTCAGCCTCACCCCCAAATAATGCCTTATTATGCAAAACTTGTAACCTCAATATCTTTAAAATGAACGAGTTAAAAACAACCCAAAACTGTGTGTACAAACGGAGAAGTGAGATATTCAGAACAACAAGTGTTTTTGTACCAGGCTGTTTGTTTCTGCTGTAGACATTTTGAAGTAAGTGTTAATGGGGTCTCCTTGGCTTTTGGAGCCAGCCTCAATTGGACTTTTCTACAATACTACTTTTAATTTGGCAGACGCTTTTGTCCAAAGCGACGTACTACACAAGCAAGAATTTAGACTGGAGGGAAAAACCTTAGTGAGTCCAACAAAGTGCTTCAAGTTGATTGGCCACAGGTTCTGCCATTGTGCCAGAAGAAGTGCCAGGTTTTGGTTTTATTTTTTGTTTTTTGTTTTATGTTTTTTTTTTTTTTTTTTACAGATAATGTAGCCACAGCTAATCACAACAAATAATTCAAGTCAACAATATCTTTCAATATTCAGTGCTAAAGATTCAATAAGAGCTGGGTTTTAGACCTTCTGATTCATTCTGCTCCTGAGGACAAAGAGGAGAAGGGTCAGGTTAAGTGCCTACGTGTTCTCTGAACAGTTGAGTAGAAAATCTCTTAAAAGTAGAAAGGGACTCTGCTGACCATCCTCATTTGAGGAACTGCAGTATTTTTGACTCCATGAGCTCTATTTTTTGCCACTTGATGTTTCCATGATTTGCCTCCCATGCTTCCACATTACCATAACATAGTGTAAATCACTCACTTGGACACTGTTGTGGGTTAAATAGAAACATTTAGAGATGTGAGGATTGCAGCATGAACAAAGTCAAACTTATACCTTAAAGCTCAGCTTGTTAAACTCGACATTTACTACACAAACAAACTGAGATATGAAACACAACAAGTGGTGCATTTACTGTGTTTCCACCCCGGCAGGATAAACTACTCATCGGTGCAAAGTAAGGTGGCACGTGACACAAGACATTTCTGTCTCCTGATCGTTCATTTGGGCGTGTTGAACCAATTACTCGTCTCCCATTATCTTAGAAAAAACAGCTGCACCTGCACCTGGCACATTGCCATCAAAATGCTTTAGCAAGTTGGAAACTTGAACAATTTTCAGCTGTGGTGTAGTTTTCTTCCACAGCTTGACTTTGTGCATCAGTAAGCCATCACAAGCGCAGCAGCAATCCAGCAGAGCTCTCTGAAGAAGCGCAGGCGAGGGAGGAGAAAAATGGTGTGTTTTCTTCTAGCATCGGTACAACCATTCAACAAAGCTGAAAGCAGTGTAGGGATGTCAGGAGTTTCTTGTTTTGCAAAAGGTCATGCTACACATTATGCCTGTGCATCCTGAATGTATCCTTTAAAAGGATGGAAAATACTGAGATGTTGACTTTAGCTCAAGCTGGTAAGCGTTGAGAAGCTATTTCAAGATCAGCAATGCACCTGATCACACCTCAATTAAAACCAGCACGCCTACATTGACAGGTGGATGTAGGACCATTGGCTACCTCCAAAACATGGAGCTGTGTGCATGAACATGGCAACTGTGTTGATGAGAAATGTGCTGTGACAATTTGAGTGTGGTGTGAGCTGTGTGCACCAGGTGTAAGTTGGGACGGGAGAGTTGACAGAAACTCCAGCTGCTTTGTTAGTTTATCACTGATCTCATCTGCTATTTACAGGAGGCATTAGAAGACAGTGGAAGAAATTAATTTCTGTGCTAAATTTCATTGAAATACATATTGGGCCTGTACTTTATGAAGGAAATCTGCAATGTTCGATAGAATTGTTCAATATTTGAGGTCAAAATCATGTGCAATAAATAGAAATATAAGTTTAAAGGAGAACTTTGTCTCTAAGTTAAGGTTCCTTTGTCCTCGTGTTGTTTTTCTGGGATGTTTCTGGCATGTTTTTTCCATGCCTGTGTTTATAAGGTTCTCTCTCCTGAATTCAATAATTCCAGAAGTCAGGAGTGATGTTATTTCTCACCATCAGGTCTTTGTCAACCCAATTTCTCTTGATCTCCTCTCCTTCCTCAGCCACTGTATAATCTAAAGCCACAGTCAGACAAATGAATATCAAAGAATCCAAGTATACCTTAATGTGACTGTGGTTCAGGTATCGAGAGTTTCATTTGAATGGTCAAATGATAAATGTGGATCTTGGGCTGAAATGTATTTATTGTTCAGCCCTAATAACAATATTCCTTTGGACCTACAAGTCTGGACCAAAACGCCAACAATAGAGGCAAACTATCAAGACTAAAACCCCTGGAGTTTATCTAAGTGTTTCCTCTGTGATGTTCCTCTTCAGTCCCCCCTCGGCTCTCTGGTTCAGAAGAGGTCACAGTGGAGGAGGAGGAAGTTCTGGTCCTGCTCTGTGATATCCATGCCAATCCACAGGTCTCATCTGTGTCCTGGATGCTGAATGGAAGTACAGTTGATCTACTTGAAGGCGGCTTCACAATAACCAATGATGGAGCTGTCCACTGGCAGAGTGGATCGAAGCTTACATCAAGGCACCTATCAGTGCACAGCAAACTCTGCCATGTATGGCGAATAAACAAAAGTCTTCTCTGTCACAGCAACAGGTCAGTTAACGCATTTAATGCAGCTCCCTGATTGTTGCAGTAAGTGACTTAAGTAACGTCTCTTCTTTGTCCTCATGTGTAGAAAGAACCATTAAGTTCCCAATGATGCCCATCATAGCAGGAGTGGTGGTGGTGTTCCTCACTGCACTTCTTGCTGTTGCTTCACGATGGAGAAAAATTGCACAGGTAACACTGAAGCATTCATACCGTACATTCAGCCTGAAAATATAAATGAGACTGACGTTTTGATGATACATTTTTTCATTCTTGACAGTGCTGCAAGTAGGCCCTGTCCTAAACAACTGGTCATCCACGCTTCTTCAAGTGAAAGGAGACATGAAGACTTCACCTCTCTGTTAATGTGCACAATCCTGTATTTTTTATTTAATTCTATTTAACACTGACTTTAAATGTTTTCCCATTTTGGGAAATGAGAGTTTGTTGACCACTACCAGTCTAATATCCGTCCGTAAATTAAGCAAGTTAGCTAAGTTAAGATAAACACAAAGACAGTGAAGGGAAATGCTAGACTGGCTTTGTCCTGAAATAGCCCCTATGAATTTATTTTTCCTGGTGTTGGTACAGACTGAACAGACATACAGTGCAATGTATAATGAGCTTTACTGGAAGGTGGATTTAGTTACACTAACTGTTTACTTGTTGTTTCCTGAACTTGCTTACTAGCTAGCTTCAAATTAAAGGTGTAAGCATTCCCGTCTCTCCATCTGACTCTCGATACATGAGCAAATTTGCATAAGCCGGAAGATATGTGAAGTTTTCCTCTTGGCCTTGAGGAGTGTTTAGCACCCTGACCCTGAAAACTGCATTTTAAATCCTCCACTCCCATTTTTTTTCATTAGTGTCTTTGCAATAAAAGTATTTATGTTTCCTCACTTTGAACGTCCGTGGTTGTCACATTCACTCTGAACTTTAACTCCTGACTCAACAATAAAACCCAGGCCTGTTAAAATCATGTTATACATTTACTCTTATTGAGACAAAAGGCAGACTGTGTACTCATAAGGTTTGAGGTCTTATCTTTGTGTTCTTACCAATAAAGTAACATTTAACGGGATCACATAAAACAGTGTGATACTAAAGGTGGATGGTATCTCGAAACATAGAGATGAGCAAGTGTAAGATGAGCTCAGCAATATGTTTATTGCAAATATTTACAGTATGAGGACAGGGAAGGCTTATATTTTGAAACTGCATTGTTATACCACTGTCTTAAATCTGTTAAAAAGTTGTCTATTCCTGATTTTTGCACACAATCCTACTTAACTAGAAAACAGGAAGAAAAACAACAAACTAATAAAAATGTTAAGGTCAGACTGAAAACTCTCAGTGGTAACTTTCAGCTGCAAAATAAGTTTCCGTAGAATACTCATTCACCTCTTTAATCAGGTGTTGAGTATAGACTAAAATGATAAACATTGCATTGTGCATGTTTCACAAGAGTTCTGCTTTGCTTGTTCTAAGGGTTAAAAAGGTGGTGTATCCTACATTCAGACAAAAGAAGACAAGTTGTTTTGATAAATTCCAAACCACTCAATTTCTGGTAAATAAATAAAATGCTTTACTTATATAACATATTTATTGTTTTATTTTTTAGTTGGGAACATTTTTTTTCATATCACTGCTGTCAGGCAGAAACCTCGTATCTCCATATTTCATTATTTATTTTTTTCAAAAATGTATGTCTTTGGTCACCCTTAGTGCCTGTCAGTGTGCAGCGTTATCAAAAGCCTGTCATAATCTGTTTTACAAAACAATACACATTTAAGAATAAGAAACTGCAGATTAAAGGCGGAAACATAGCCTAGTTGATGTTTTTTTATATGCTCACAGACTTTATGTGGACATGAGAAGGAGCTCGAGGCTTTCCATATGCATGTGCACCATCTGCTGGTCACTCTAATTTAAAACCCTACTCCTGTTGAGAAAGTGTGAGGAAGGTCAGCTTGTACAGTGATGGCTAACCCCTTTCATCAAGAAACGAGAGTCATTGTAAGGTTTTAAAGTCAGCAGGATTACTCAGCTGGTCAGGTAACTTGTAAAATGTCAAGCAAGAGTTTCCTGAGTTGACAACAAACAGCCTAGTTCAATAAAATATTTGTGGTATTGCATGACTTGTATGATAAACTGTGAAACATATCTGGAGAGCAAACTGTCATACAACAACAACATCAACTGGTCCCTAGACTTATATAGCTGCATGAACATCTTTGCCTTGCAGAGTAAATTAAAAAAAAACACTACAGACCTAAAAATGAATACACTTTAGTGCATCATTTATTGGATTGTAACAAAAGCAAATAAACACATACATGAGTTCACTGGTCTTGATCCTGATTATATTGAAATGAAGTTAGTCGTAGAAAAAACTGTCTCCCACTGCCATTTCAAACAATCAGTCAAGGTTAGAGAAACTTTATGTATTTTGATTCGGGTATTGATTCGAAGTATCAAAAAAAAATTCCCTTTTCTTTTTCAAAAGCATTAGTTGTAAATCTTTACAGCTCAATTTAACATCTGGTTATGACATTTTAAGGGGGAATGGAAATACAGGAGATTATGGAAGGTTTTGGAAAATAAAATATTTGGGGTAAAGAACAAACGGTACATCACAACAGAGATGAAGAATTCAACAAACAATATGCTTCTTGCCCTTTTGTTAGTCCCATTATAATAATCTTTATTAATTTAGCACTTTTCAAAACAGGGTTACACAGTTCAAGGAAAGAAACTAAAAGACAATAAAAGAGAATGTAAGGAAGACCTTGAAAAAAAAAAAAATTAAAAACAATAACCTGCAGTCAGGTGACAGAAAAAAAAATGACAGAAAGGAAGATAAAAACAACAAAATCTAAAAGATTAAAATAATTTAAAGATCAGAAATATAAAACTCGACCACAAAGTAGTTTTTTATTGAACATGGTAAACAATACAATGACACACTACAGACATGTGCTTCAGACAAATCAAATACTTCAAGAGACAAGGAAAAGGAAACAAAGAAAAAACAAAAAGCGGGACATATAACTCTTGTTAATATATAAATTAAAATATATGCAATATTTCAGATGCTAAGAGGGAAATCCTCTCCAAGAAACTCATTAAAAATGTCTATTGTTTTATTCCTTTTTTTGTTATCAATCAATTCAATGGATTCAAGGTATAGTTTTAGTTCTTGTAAATAAACAGGGGAATAGGGGGTGCATTTTTTCAGTTTACATTTGTGAATATGAAATTCACCATAACTCATCATTAAAGGGGCTATGAGGACTTTTTAAGTGATCTTGAAATAATCTCACCTTTATATATGTTCCTGCTCTTAATCCACGTTATAAAATGAGATTATCAGCTCTAAAAAAGGTCATTTCTAAATGCTATTTCAAAAATCCCTGTCCGACCCATAGGGTCCGACCCGACCATTTCCCGCGCAAAACAATGGAACGATATAGGCAGTACCCGCGTGTCCCCTTGTTTACACTACGCAGACCGGCTGAGTTTAGCAGAGAGAAGCAGAGAGACGTGAGCAGAGTGAGAGAGAAGCAACAAGTGACCGCTGGTCTTTTACTTGAAGAAATCAATTTATTTGAATTATTTTGAAGTTATGCTGGAAACTGGAGCTGGACTGGTAAACAGAAAGTACAGAAGAGCAAAAGAAAGCAAACAGGAGAGTGACAGAGCCCAGTCGGAAGCACTTCAGGATAGCTTCTCAGAGATGGAGAGAAGTAAAGGAGTTAAAATGACTGAAAACAGATGCTGGGTGGATCCTCTTCCTCGAAACAGGTATGTAATGCTTCATTTCTGTTGTTAATCACAATGTAATATTTTATTGCACTATAATAATCGTCTGTATGTAGGTCAAATCGCGTTAGCCACACGGCTAGCTCGTTAGCATTAGCTGCATGTATTGAGCAAAGCTAGCACCTATAAGCTGTCTGTGATGCAGATATAACACAGTAGTCTGTCATAATGTGAACTATAGCCATACAGTCTATGATTACAGCCCACATGCTGCAGGTATAACACAGTAGTCTGTGATAAAGTGCATTAAAGCCCACATGCTGCAGGTATAACACAGTAGTCTGTGATAAAGTGCATTAAAGCCCATATGCTGCAGGTGTAACACAGTAGTCTGTGATAATGTGCATTAAAGCCCACATGCTGCAGCATTACAGCCCACATGCTGCAGGTGTAACACAGTAGTCTGTGATAATGTGCATTAAAGCCCACATGCTGCAGCATTACAGCCCACATGCTGCAGGTGTAACACAGTAGTCTGTGATAAAGTGCATTAAAGCCCACATGCTGCAGCATTACAGCCCACATGCTGCAGGTGTAACACAGTAGTCTGTGATAATGTGCATTAAAGCCCACATGCTGCAGCATTACAGCCCACATGCTGCAGGTGTAACACAGTAGTCTGTGATAATGTGCATTACAGCCCACATGCTGCAGGTATAACACAGTAGTCTGTGATAAAGTGCATTAAAGCCCACATGCTGCAGGAATAACACAGTAGTCTGTGATAAAGTGCATTAAAGCCCACATGCTGCAGGTATAACACAGTAGTCTGTGATAAAGTGCATTAAAGCCCACATGCTGCAGGTATAACATAGTAGTCTGTGATAAAGTGCATTAAAGCCCATATGCTGCAGCATTGCAGCCCACATGCTGCAGGTGTAACACAGTAGTCTGTGATAATGTGCATTAAACCCCACATGCTGCAGGTATAACACAGTAGTCTGTGTGCTCTACGTGGTGATGGTTGAGTTATTAGATGCATACTGTGTTCTCAAAGTTGCATGTAGCTACACAGTGATAAAACACAAGGATCCCCTAATGTTAGCTCTGAAAGTCAGAGGGTTAGAAGTCATGTTGACCACCCTCCAGCTTTTTGTCTGCTAGTTATCTTCACTCATTACTCTGCCTCAGTGTGAACAAGACCCTGAAATGCTATTATACATAACCACAGGCTAACTAAACATTATCACTTAGATGTCAGTAAGTATGATTCAGTATTCTGTATTCTCCCAGGATTTTATTGAACAATACATTATGTGTTTCACTGTGATGTCTCCTCAGATAATGTGGCATCGTGTCCTCCTCCATGTCAGAGACCAGCACCGCTGCTCTTTTGGAAGCTGTGACCACGGGCCACTTGATGAGAGCAGCAGAGATAAGCCATGGATGGTGTGAGGTGAGTTGTCAGACTATATGATCATGTTTTAGATCTCTACACTGAAGTCTCAAATACTGAGCTGATGAGTTAATCCTACAATGTTCTTCATTATGTTTTACACAGGCTCTCCATCACATCAGGCTTGTGCATCCATCATCCCTGATAAACGCTGACTGAAGGATGTGGAGAAGTTTACCAACTTTCAGTAAGACAAACGCATTTCAAGACAAAATTATGAATTGATGAATCTTACTAAAATAGATGAGGGCAATGACTGATGAACTGTCTGTCCCTATACAGCACAGCACAACACCTGACCTGGAATCCTTTCAGAACCACATCCTCTTGTATGCTGCAAAATGCTTTTCATTCAGCTCACCAGTGTATGAGGCGCACACTCCTCTGGCACCGCACCCACAGGCCTGCAGCCCTGACTCTGATGGTAACAATGTGAGTGATGGCATTAATACTAAAAGTTTCTTATTAGACATTTCTCTGCCTTCAGTACAAAATGCATTCATAAACACACAACATTACTAAAATATTTGCTATTTACCTGTGTGGAATTTTAAAAACATGGGAGGAAAAAATAATTCACTAACGTTGAATTATAAATTCTGTATTGTGTCGGGAACAAAAGCTACTACAATAAGACGACCAAAACATGGAGCATCTACTGTGAAGAAGCCTTAAGACTGCACAACTGTAGTCTCCCATGTAACTTTACATCCCTCATTTTCAGAAAGGAATACTTAGAAGACGATTGCAATCTGGGAAGAGACTTCCCAAAACAAGAACACTAAGACCTGATGATCAAAGAAGACTTGGACATCTTCCTGGGATTCCTCCACCACCTACAACAGAACTAGCACAAGCATGCATCCAACGCAGAGAAGATTGTGCACATGTAGGCATATTTTTCTTGCATCACTTACATGACAAACAAGATTAAATATTATATATCTGATATCTGCAGCATAGTCTGAATATTGATAAAGCAGCTTGGCTGATCATAAAAGAATCGCTGTTGTTCATCACACACAGCACAGTTTTACTTTTAGAGTAAAATGTGACACGTAGTCACTCTAAGCTTCCTTTTGTTCCTCTGCTAACCATCACTATATCTTCTCTTTCACTCTTACAGAACCTGCCTGTATGAAAAGTGTAAAGTTGTATCATCATACACCGTGTAACAGATATGTAAATAATGTGAAGAACTGTAAATATTGTATATTGAAAATAAAACACAAGACTGTTTAAAGAAAACAAACTTTATTTGCATTCACTTGGCTCAAAGTAAAATATTAAATATGTCAAAAGTAATTTACATTGTCAATATGACTATAGAGTACTTGGTATTATAGAAGCAAGTCAGTGTGTTTTATTGAGGTGTAAGAAGTAGATATGACCTGCTTGTTTAACCTTTCTTGCTTTTATACAATTGATATTAGTCTGCAGAGTATAAACCCAGTGCAGTGGCCCTGAGTGTCTGGATATGTGTCTCTAATTCTTCATACAGTGCAGCTATGGATCCCCACTCTGTTGCCCTCAGATAAAATCCATGCTGCCACAACACATGCTGCCTGCATGCTGTTTATCTGTATTGTCTTTGTTCCACGCCTGGCTCCGGGTCTTCATCAGCAGCAAAGTGTCGTTCCATGCAGCACAGGCCTGAAGCAGAACCTCTCCCCCTTCCTCTGACACTGACACCTCTCCCCTTCCTCTGTCCACTGCTGAAAGCTCAGGTTCAGTCCAGCTGGAGGAGGAGTGTGTTGTCCCCTCTGTTTCAGTGCTGAGGTCCTGCTTTGAGATGGTGTGTGAAATAAATGCAGATACATGTTAGCTAATTCAAATTTTTAAAATGAAAGTAAATGGTATTTAAAAATAATGCTAATGGCTGTAAAATTGAACATCTGCATATAATACAAATAGCTCTGTACATAAAGGAGGTCTATGGAGATACTCTCACAGAAACAATGGTTATTATTTCAAACTTACTTTAGTTATTTACTTTGGCTCTGCTATGTAAATATACAATCATATGAACGAAATACTTTGAATATATTACTGTGATGATAAGGTTACGACATAGATAATAACATATACATACGAATAAGGTATTACAATGCTATGCTATGAGCTATGAGCTATGAGCTAAAGCTTCTTCTGTCAAGCATCGTTACAGACAGCAGCTAAACCAGGGTTGAGCAAGGTCAGAGTAAGATGACTGTGGACGGGATATAATGTTTATACCGGTGTGTGAATGATTTACTGCTCTAAGAGAACTTAAGAATTAAAACATGTATATTTACATTATTCAGACTCGTCTCAGGGCACCGGGCTGTGAGGAGCTACACAGATAGTCTGCTCACACTTTATAAACTAAACTACGGAGTTTACAAAGTTTGCTTGTTGTCACTTTTCAGACAGTAACGCTACGTAAGGTAAATACAGATTAATACTTTACCTCGTCGCTTTGAATCCTGCAGGAAGTTGTCTTGCACGAAGAAAAGTAGAGTTAAAAAGACGATCCGTTCTCCATATTTTGCTCCCAAAACAAATGCACGCCTTGGTAAGAGGCACGTCTTTGCGACAGTGGGCGAGGGTGCTCATGGGAAATTGAGTCTTTATCCCGGAAAACACTACCGATTCAGTCCAAAGGTGTCACTGCAAACAACGACCGACGGAAAGTCCTCATAGCCCCTTTAATGAAGGTTATGGGGCATTCTATCAAGTTTAGAAAACAACACTTACATTTCATCACTTTTTAAGTTGGTGTTGGGAAGTCATAAAGGGCGTTACATGTTAACACTTTCTGTAATGACACAGTAACCATTCATCTTTAAAAGTCTTTTTGGATAGCTAATTAATTTCTGTCTCGATCTGTTTTGGCTCCATATTTGGTCTCAGCCGGACTGCTTTTTGGCGGTGAGCAGGTAAAGTGGGTCGTTGTGGCTCAACCGTGAGAGTGAATCAAAATGTACTCACCAGGCAGCTGAACAAGCGATCATATCACACAGCCGCCATTTTTCTCTGACACCAGGCTCAGGACAGGAAACTGGAAATGGTGTTTCAATGTCGATAGTTGTAACGCCACTGGTGTAAGTGGAGAGAGCTAGCAGTCTTAGCTGTTAAAAGTTGATCCAAGCTAGCTAGGTAGCATCAGAAAGCTTCAAGATGACAAAGGGGGAATCTCCACACGGCAGTTTATCATACAGAAATGAACAGTCGACCTTATGATGCCAGGTCTCCATTTATGCATACACAACAAATAGAAGATAGACAGCTTACACCAACTACATGAGAGTCCTCTCTCGGTCAGAACGTAAAAACTGTGGTCTCAGAAAGTAGCAATTTGTCTGAATTATGAGACCAAAACAGAAAGGTGGCAACACCTTGTGGTGCTACCTGGTATTGCAGCAGTATTACAACAACTAGGTTCTGATTGAAGCTTTGATTTTGGTGCTTCCACTAGGCAGCAGTGTGAATTTGCATATTAGCTAAATATTAGGATCGCAGAGCAACATTCAAAATTTAGATTTAACATTTACATTTAACATTTAACATTTAGATTTAACAATCAACATTTAGATTTTAAGATTTAACAATCAACATTTAGATTTAACATTTAGATTTAGGTTTAACATTTAGATTTAACAATCAAGATTTAGATTTAACAATCAACATTTAGTTTTAACAATTAACATTTAGATTTAACAATCAACATTTAGATTTAACAATCAACATTTAGTTTTAACATTTAACATTTAGATTTAACAATCAACATTTAGACTTAAAATTTAACATTTAGATTTAACAATCAACATTTAGATTTAAAAATCAACATTTAGATTTAACATTTAGATTTAACAATCAACATTTAGATTTTAAGATTTAACAATCAACATTTAGATTTAACATTTAGATTTAGGTTTAACATTTAGATTTAACAATCAACATTTAGATTTAACAATCAACATTTAAATTTAACATTTAGATTTAGGTTTAACATTTAGATTTAACAATCAACATTTAGTTTTAACATTTAACATTTAGATTTAACAATCAACATTTAGATTTAACAATCAACATTTAGTTTTAACATTTAACATTTAGATTTAACAATCAACATTTAGATTTAACAATCAACATTTAGTTTTAACATTTAACACTTAGATTTAACAATCAACATTTACATTTAACATTTAGATTTAACATTTAGCATTTAGATTTAACGATCAACATTTAGATTTAACAATCAACATTTAGACTTAACATTTAACATTTAGATTTAACATTTAGATTTAACAATCAACATTTAGATTTAAAAATCAACATTTAGATTTAACATTTAGATTTAACAATCAAGATTTAGATTTAACAATCAACATTTATATTTAACATTTAACATTTATATTTAACATTTCACATTTAGATTTAACAGTGTTTTTAACTTAAATATATTTGTCAAGCCTAGAATTAAGTGAAAAAGATTTCAAAAATTGCTCTAAATGTGATTTTAAAAAGTGACTTGTAAAGTTTGCACCATGTTTTTTTTATGACGTTTTGAGCTAACTGTGAGGAAATGTTATTTTCAGTGTGCACAACTTTACAAACGGAACCCCATAGCAAGCTACCATTTCACAAAGAAGGGTTACTTTATACAACAAGGTACATTTCTAGCTAGCCAGAGAGTACCTATACCCAGCTAGCTAGTTATACCTTCTACCTAGCTAACCAAGCTAGCTGGTCTGGCAGTAAGCAGTTACATTCTGATGTTAGCTGCTCTGCAATGGTTGCTGAAAAGTTGATGTCCTTTTACTTTAAAGCATGATCAAAACTAGAATTGTTGCTGTCACAGCATTCACCTCCAGTCAGGGTGATGCCTTTTTTTTTTTTACATTTACAGTGTGTTTAATTTGAGGCATTTGTATTTGAACCTGTATTTATTGGAATTTTAGTTGATCAGTATTGATTTTTCATCCTGCAGAGAAAAAAAACCAACCTTCATTTTGCAGTATTTTAAGTTCTGAGGACAAGTTTTCAGCTCGAGGGTGGGACGAGGGTGGAGAGGTATGATTTGTAGCAAAGCCCTAGTATACTGTAAATACCGGCTCTCACTGGCAGAGAGCAAGGTTATTGATTATTTTCCAGGTAATTGGTTATTGATTCAATCCCCTCCCTCTTTGAGTGTTTGAGGGAGAATTGCCGTGTATGAAAATCATTCCGTTTGGGATTGAGTTCTGTTTTCTGCTGAATCTCATTTCAGCATGGGAGAGTTATACACAAAAGCTGAAAACAGGGGAGTAAATGGACATACCAAAACAGACGAGTCCCCTCCTGCTGCTCACAGTGTTGACTCATGCTGCAGATCCTCGCTGAGAAGGATGAAGCTCTGGGTACCTGCTGACTACAAGAATGAAGCTGTTCGATTTTTAAAACTAGCAGGACCAGTGGTAAGATTATGTGAAGATGTTACAGGAGTCTAATCTGGATCCACACATGGTGATTGACTGTGACTCATATTAGGGAGCTTAGGTTTTAGCACAGAGGACAGAAACAGGATCAATATGCAGGTCAGAGAGGTAGGACCAATAATTGACTTGACCTCAGACTGGAGGAAAGGATTGTGAAGCAAACTCAATTGTTATGAATGCCAAGGATCTTTTTTGTGAGCTTTTAGTGTCTTTGTGCATCTTTTGCATCTTGCTAGTTATGCTTAGGTGCAACAATCTTTATACCTGCTGCAGCGAATGTACAGTGGCATCATAGACGGTAACAGAAAAGATCGACAAAGTTGACCATACATCACCCTTTGTAAACTGATGGCTGCTTTTAATAATCAAGTTCAGCATTTTTTTCCCCACCATTTTGTTGTTTTGGAGCCAAAAGTGAAAAGAGTGATGGTCAACAGTTTGTTAACCGGCTTGTTTGTTAGTTAATTAACTAAGATAACCCTGATTTAATAAGCCCTCAAACTGATACCTGGTAATTAGTGCTTAAATGTTTGAAATACTAAAACTCACTCACAGTAAAGAGCTGTTACAGACTTCTGTGATGGTAATTAGTACACTTGACTGCACAGGGAGCCGTTTCATTTGTTCAATAACAGAAATGAGACATGAACCTTAGAGTAGCTGAGATGACGCCTAGCAAACAACTTGCATCAATAGCGTCATGCACCAACAACTTAAACTGTTACAGCCTTAAATCAGGGGCAGAGCCAGTGGGTTCAATCTGATTGGCCACCCTGAAATCATAAACAATAATTGGCTATTTTCCTTATCAGAGGCAGCACTGTTAGTGAAATCAACTAATTGGGTTGTGTTTAAACAGGCAGCTAGCAGCTAGCAGCTTCTTTGCATTTCAATGTGGCATTTCTTTTGTTGGCACTTTAAACAGTGACTTTGGACAAACATCTTCCTAAAACAAATATTTGAGGAGATTTAAATGTTGCCCTCCTGTTGAGTTACTTTTTAAGGTTAAAAAGTGTTAAAGTACATGAGATTAATAGCGATACCGGAGGGTTAAAGTCCTGGCATGGACCAAGTTTGGCAATTGGACCAGGTGCCCTTGAGCAAGGCACTGCACCCCCAATTGCTCGGGGGTCGCTGGTTGACGGCAGCCTCCTCACTCTGACATCTCTCCGTAAGTGTATGTCCATAGCATGTTTATGCATGAGTGTAGGTATAAAAACTATGAGTGTAGCATGATCAAAAAACCCCAGAGTGGAAGGTTTTCTTTCTGGTGTAAACCAACAATTTTTCTGGTAAATTCTACAGAGATATCACATTTCATATAACCACGGAGACTCCACTTTGCCCAGTGCACCCACCTACCACTACTACCAACACCAGGCCCGGCTTTCGTCACATTGACGTTTGAAGCTAAACTTGCATGTTAATTTTTTGTTACCCAACATGTAAATCAGGCTTGATTCATACATGGTTACATCGTCATGAGCTTCAAGTCTTGCTCATCAGTGCAGACACATCCTCTGGCTCCTCACAGTGACTGTAATCTTTACCCGCTCACCTCCAGAGACTGCAATCAGTAACATGCTGAGGCATCATTAACAAGTGGCTGTGTAAGATCTGCTGTCACTAACGTTAGACTGGAATTCATGATGCTCTCGCTTAAAGGGACAGTGTGTAGTATTTAGCAGCATTTATTAGAATAGACTTTTAATAGTCATAAGTATGTTTGAGTTAGTTTATTATCACCTGAATATAGAAATAATTGTGTTTTTGTTAACCTTGTTATTATATGTCTATATACA
This sequence comes from Notolabrus celidotus, assembly GCF_009762535.1. NCBI lineage: Eukaryota > Metazoa > Chordata > Actinopteri > Labriformes > Labridae > Notolabrus > Notolabrus celidotus. The sequence goes on from NC_048276.1 coordinate 10,553,090, forward strand.
GATGGAGCTGGTCCCAAAGGAGGCCGCCACCTTGCACTTCCATGTGTATACAGGAGCATAGAACAGAGAAATAGTAATGGCCCTTTGAATTTTTGTATCAAGTGAGCAAAGAAGAAGGGAGTGGTTGTTGTTGTGAGCATACCTGCCAACATTCGACTGTGAAAAATAGGGAGATTTTCTGGAGTATCGTAAAATCAGCCTATACCCAGCAACCCCGTCCATATATAACCCTACACTGCAGATTAATACATTTAATAAACGGATATGTAAGTCAAGTACTTTAAATGTCTCTTAATTTCAAGGTTTGCAGTAAAATATAGCAATGAAAACATACAAAATTGAAAAAATTCCATGTCTTACAAATATGACAAAATTCATAAACATGTTGAACTGTGAGAGTAGAGTGAGCCACTGTAGTGAGGAGTAACACACATGTTCCAGGTAGAGTGGTTTGCGTTTACACCATATTTTGATGTTATAACATTATAATATTATTTCAATGCAGGAGTCTCTGTGGCATGAATCTACATCTCTATGTGCTTTTTAAAGTCATTTATCTGGGTCCTTAAAATCATATTTATTATCTACAGCTAAATGTTATCTGACCTACAGTAACCTCTGCATCCTCAGCCTCTGCTGCTTTCTGCTCTTTATTTAAAGAAGGAAGAGATTTCCTCTGCATCTCCACCTGAGGTTATCATAGAGTTTAGTGATTTAATAACTTCACCTGTGATATTGTGATAGTTACTCACTCTGTCATCAGAGTCACATAGCTCTAAGCTCTCCTTATGAGCTTTAAAGAGGATGCTGCGTTATTGCACGTCACAACTTAAGTTAGCTAGCAAGAACAGGGCTAAACCACTTTAATGAAGGATGGATAAAATCTTTAAACAGTGCAGAAGTTTGTTGAACTCATAACAATCTGTCTATTTGCTCGTAACGCATCAGATGGAATGAGCATGCAAGCGCCCCATGGAAGTTGAGGGACACTAATTTGATTGACATCAACGTGAAATAGGGAGATTATCGGGAGAAATAACAACTCGGGAGTACAGCGGGAGAATAAGTTAAAAAGCGGCCTAAATCTGGAGTGTTGGCAGGTCTGGTTGTGAGCGAACCACAAGTGCCATGTAATTTTAAAGAGCTTTGAGTGGTCAGAAGACCAGATTGAGCTCTATATAAATACAGTCCATTTATTATTGACTTTAAAATGCTGTTGCATAGACAACGAGTCCGACATTACTGGTGGTATAGTTTTGGAATCTTCACAGGGGCGGAGCCAGGGGTTGGCCATGGCTACCCCTGAAATCTGAAACCATGATTGATTATTTGCCTTGTCAGAGGAGGCACTTATATTGAAATCTTCTATTTGGGATGTGTTACAGGGTGTTAGCAGCTTCTTTGCATTTCAGTGTTGAGGTGGCTTTGGACAAACATCATTACCAAATCATATATTGTCTTCTTTTACTCCAACATTGATACGTTTCATCATGATACAATTAGTCTTCTCTTTTGATAAAGTAAGGTCATCATATGGCAGTACATATAACAATAGTCACAGATACACAGTATAAAAATAACTAGCTTTTTTTCACAAATCAGCTCCGTACTAAAAAAATGAAACTACAGAGTGACAATGATACAGGGAGACAATACAGTTATAGATCACTGGCTCATAGTTATACTGTAGAGGACATATTTACATGTATACATGCAAATTCTACATTACATATTTACAATCAATTTACAATTAAGACCTGAACATAATGATTTAGGGTAAATAAAAAGAAAATACATAAAACAGTGCAGTATGTAAATAAAGACGAGAAAATTAGTTAAAAAAGTCAAACTATCCATGTAAAAACGGTAATTTAGAAGGGACATCTCCCGTTTCCCACCACCAGCTGCGTAAGTGAATGCAGCATCACACAACGTATCCCCAGAGTACTGCAGGCAGGGAGACATGCCTGGACATGTTTAGTTGCAGCATTAACATTAAAGCTGTCGGTGACGGACTTATTATACCGTGTGTGCGTCCATGATACACGTAAGTCAGTAATTATTGGAGTTTCGTGTTTTTCATTGTTCATGTTAACTATGCTTGTGCAATTTCGTGTGTTTGCTGTTTGGTTATATGCATCTAATGTGATTTTAGCTAATCGCTAATTGATAGCATAATAGTTTAATTCAGTCCGAATACTGCATTTACTGATCAATCATGTAGAGAAACTCTGGCAACTGGATACACTGCCATATCGGAATGAGCGGCTCATCACCAGGTCGAAACAAGATGCAGAGGCAGTGCGACAACTCGAGGAGAAGACAACTGGAGTAGAGGTTAAGAAAAATCTTCCCCCTCTCTATGCACCAAAGGAGGCAGTGTTGCCTTTGCTACGTGGGACAGAAAGACGACTAGCCAAAGAAGTGGATAAAGCAGCAACCTATTCCAAGGAGATTCACAAGCTGCTTGATGCTGGCTACATCAAACCCATTCCATCATCAGAGGTTGAAGAGAGCAGCCATTTGTGGTTCATACCCCACCACATGGTTTGCCACAATGAAAAGGACAGGATAGTCTTCAACTGCTCATTCACATTCAAGGGCTAGAACTTAACATGAAGGTAGATGAGGAACCAACTGTCTACGAGTGGCAAGTGCTCCCTCTTGGGACAACATGCAGCCCATGTTGCTCTCCAAACACATGTCCAAGGGCACACAGAGCCAGGAGAAGATGTTCGCCTGTCTATCGAACGCTTCTATGTCAACAACTGTTTGCAGAGCCTCCCTTCTGAACAGCAAGCTAAGAGACTGGTGGACTGACTGCAATCTCTCCTCAGTGAAGGCGGCTTTGAACTGCGGCAATGGGCTAGCAAAGTGCCATCTGTTATAGACCATCTACCGAAGGAGTCTCGGTCTGAAAGCGAACTCTGGTTCTCACAAGAGAATGCAGATCCTCAAGAGTGCACTCTTGGACTAGTGTGGCAGTGTAAGTCTGATACCCTGAGATACAAGCACCAGCAGAGTGAAAGTCCAAAACCTACAATGCGTAACATCTATCGACTGCTTGCTCAACAGTATGATCCTCTTGGGTTCATAATCCCATACACCACAAGAGCCAAGGTCATTGTGCAACGTCTCTGGGACAAGAAACGAGGCTGGGATGACCCCAATCTCCCAGAAGACTTACTCCAATCCTGGCAACTGTGGGTAAGTGAGCTCCCTTAGCTGTCATTGATAACTCTGCCAAGATGCTACACTGACCACCAGAGAGACTGTAGCAGCAGCCCTCACAGCATTCATGTTTTCTGTGACGCCTCTGAACGTGCATATGGGTCTGTAGCCTATCTGCGCACTGAAGAGAGTGAAGGAGGAGCCAAAGTGGCATTTATTGCTGCAAGATCCAGAGTCGCACCAAAGAAACAACTCTCAATCCCAAGACTGGAATTGTGCGGTGCAATGACAGGGGCTCAGTTAGCTTCCGTACTGAAGAGAGAACTGACGCTGAACATTCAAGAGATGGTGTACTGGACAGACTCAACCACTGTACTGACCTGGCTTCAGTCAGACTCCTGTCGGTACAAGGTTTTTGTTGGAACCAGGGTAGCAGAAATACAGGAGCTCTCTGGCCCAGCTTCCTGGCGTTATGTCGACTCAGAAAGCAATCCCGCAGATGATATAACCAGGGGCAAAACCCTTTCTCAGCTTGCTGGAGAGAGCCGCTGGAGTCAAGGGCCTCCCTTTCTACAGCTCTCTGCTAACCATTGGCCAAATGCACCATCTGGAGAACCTACTGAAGAGGTCGAGGAACTAAGGAAAACTTCATTCTGTGGACTGCTCACCGGTGCAGATACTCCCACATTACCAGATACCCAACAATTCAGTACATACCAGGAACTCTTGGAAGCTACTACGAGGTCACTACACGGGGCGGCTAACATCACTGATCACCCCACAGCCGATGACTATAACAAAGCAGAGTTGGCCCTCCTTAGACAAGCTCAGATGGAAAGCTTCCCTGAAGACTTTGTATTACTCAAATCAGGAAAGGCCATCCCTACCAGTAGTAGATTGCTTACTCTCACTCCTGAGTATGATGAGACTACTGACTTGATCCGAGCAGGTGGTAGGCTCAGAAGATGTGAAGACCTGAATCGTGAGTTTCTGCACCCTATTCTTCTGGCCCTCTCTCATCCTGTTACCAAGATGGCGCCACGGACGGTCGCCCTGGTACTGCGCTCTCTCGTACTTGTTGCGTTTTTCTCTTTTTTTGTATCTTTATGCTCCGCTTCTCTGGTTTCTTTTACCAGAGAAGAACTTGTTAACATTGGTCAGTCCTCTGCCGAACTTTTTACACCGGTTTTCATTGAACCTTTAAGTTACACAGAGATTCTTGCTGGTGGAGCCGCAGCTCTCTATGGTCTTTGCCGGAGACGCCGGCGCCGGGGCAAGCGAGCAGGCGTGCTCGTCAGACTGAGACAGCGGGGGTTACGCAGTGCGCTCCCGTCCATTCACCTGGCGAATGTCCGCTCCCTGGCAAACAAGATGGATGAACTGCTGCTCCTCAACTCAAGAAACACGGACTTTTGCAGATCCGCCGCCCTGTGTTTCACTGAAACCTGGCTCAGTGAACACATCCCAGACAGCTCGCTGCACTTACCGGACTTTCAGCTCCACAGAGCGGACCGCGTAAAGGAACTCTCTGGGAAGGCGAGAGGAGGCGGAATCTGTTTCTACATAAACGAAGGTTGGTGTACAGATACCACAGTGTTGAAGAAGTCATGCAGTCCAAATCTGGAGACTCTTTTCATAAACTGCAAACCCTTCTATTCGCCGCGGGAGTTCTCCTCCTTTATTCTGGTCGGCGTCTACATCCCACCTCAGGCCTGCGTAACGGAGGCGTTACAGCACCTGGCTGACCAGATTACAGACGTGGAGAAAAAACATCCTGACTCTCTGCTCATCATTCTCGGGGATTTTAACAGAGCAAATTTAACCCACGAACTACCTAAATACAGACAACATATTAAGTGTCCCACCAGGGAGTCTAACACTCTGGACCACTGCTACACAGTAATAAAGGACTCATATCGCTCTGTCCCCCGTGCAGCTTTAGGACTATCTGATCACTGTCTGATTCATCTCATCCCGACCTACAGGCAGAAGTTAAAAACGGCTAAGCCTGTAGTTAGGACTGTGAAGAAGTGGACGGAGGAGTCAAAGCAGGAGTTACAAGCCTGCTTTGATTGCACTGATTGGAGTGTTTTTGAAGCTGCATCAGGAAACCTCAATGAACTCACTGACACTGTGACTTCATACATCAACTTCTGTGAGGACATGTGTGTGCAGACCAGGACCTTCTGCACATACAACAACAATAAGCCCTGGTTCACACCTCAACTGAGGAAGCTGCGTCAGGCCAAAGAAGAGGCCTACAGGAGTGGGGACCGGGACCTGTTCAAGCAGGCCAGAAACAAACTGACGAGGGGGATCAAGGTAGCTAAGAGGAGCTACACTGAGAAGTTAAAACAGAGCTTCTCTGCCAACGACCCCTCAGAAGTTTGGAGAGGCCTGCGTGAAGTTACAAGCTACAGGAGACCCTCCCCCCTCCCTGAAGGTAACAAAAGACTAGCTGACGACCTGAACAGCTTCTACTGCAGGTTTTCACACCCCACACCCGAACACTCTGATTTACCTGGCCCCCCCACAAGCCCCTCCCCACCCCCCTCTGACCCCCCACCTGCGCTGACGATCTGTGAAGATGAGGTAATCCAGCTCTTCCAGAGACAAAAGACCAAGAAGGCTCCAGGACCAGACGGCGTGTCCCCCTCCTGCCTGAGAGTCTGTGCTGAGCAGCTGGCCCCCATCTTCACAAAGATCTTCAACACATCGCTGGAGCTGTGTGAAGTGCCCTCATGCTTCAAAAGCTCCACCATCATCCCAGTCCCAAAGAAACCCACCATCACAGGACTCAATGACTACAGGCCCGTCGCCCTGACGTCTGTGGTCATGAAGTCCTTCGAGAGACTAGTGTTGAGCCACCTGAAAGACATCACAGGCCCCCTGCTGGACCCCCTGCAGTTTGCCTATCGGGCAAACAGGTCGGTGGAGGATGCAGTCAATATGGGTCTGAACTACATCCTGCATCACCTGGACTCCCCCAGGACCTACGCTAGGATCCTGTTTGTGGACTTCAGCTCTGCGTTCAATACCATCATACCAGACATCCTGCACCAGAAACTCACCCAGCTCACAGTGCCGGCCTCCATCTGTCAGTGGATCACCAACTTCCTGACGGACAGAAGACAGCAGGTGAGGCTGGGGAGCATCAAATCCAGCACCCGGACCATCAGCACTGGCGCCCCACAGGGATGTGTTCTCTCCCCACTGCTCTTCTCCCTCTACACCAATGACTGCACCTCAGGAGACCCCTCGGTGAAACTCCTGAAGTTTGCAGACGACACCACCGTCATCGGTCTCATCCAGGACGGAGACGAGTCTGCTTACAGACAGGAGGTGGAACAGCTGGCCCTCTGGTGTAGTCAGAACCATCTGGAGCTGAACCCGCTCAAGACGGTAGAGATGACAGTGGACTTCAGGAGAAGCCCCCCCCCACTCCCCCCCCTCACCATCCTGAACAGCACTGTGTCTACTGTGGACTCTTTCAGGTTCCTGGGATCCACTATTTCCCGGGACCTGAGGTGGACCTCCCACATAGACACAATCAGAAAAAAGGCCCAGCAGAGGATGTACTTCCTGCGTCAGCTCAGGAAGTTCAACCTGCCTCAGGAGCTGCTGATCATGTTCTACACCTCCATCATCCAGTCTGTTCTGTGTACCTCCATCACTGTCTGGTTTGGCTCTGCAACCAAACTAGACAAACACAGACTGCAGCGGACTATAAGGACTGCAGAGAAAATCATCGGTGTCGACCTGCCCCCCATCCAGGACTTGTACCGGTCCCGGGCCAGGAAACGGGCAGGGAGCATTACCGCTGACCCCTCACACCCTGGACACAAATTCTTCAAACTCCTCCCCTCCGGCAGGCGCTACAGATCACTGTGCGCCAAAACAACCCGTCATAAGAACAGTTTCTTCCCCCAGGCTGTCACTCTGATGAACACTAAACCATAACAGTGTCACACCTGTCAGATAAATACTCTCTGTAAATATACATGTAGATATACAATGCAACAATTCTCAGCAGAATTCCATATTTCTATTTTTTGTATTATTTAACTTCTATTTTATAATGTAAAACTACCTCTGCAACTCACCACTGCACTTTATCATATTATTTTAGCCTGTACATATTAGTCAAGCTATTTGTTGTTTCTTTGTATTTATAGCTAAGGTTATTGTTATTATATTTCATTTTATTTTTTATTGTAGTTCTTATTCTTATTCCTATTCTTATGCCTTGTACAAAGAGAGCACAGTTTACCAAAGTCAAATTCCTTGTGTGTTCAAGCATACTTGGCGAATAAAGCTGATTCTGATTCTGATTCTGATTCTGATTCTGAAGCTGCTAATTCAGCACTTTGACAATCAGCTGTGTCACCCTGGAGCTGAACGTGTCTTCACTGAGTTGCGCAGGACATACTGGATATTGAGAGGCAGAGAAGCAGTTAGAAAGCATCAGTATAACTGCCCAGGGTGTAGGAAATGGAGAGGTAAGCCAGAGATCCCAAAGATGGCTGATTTGCCCCCTTCAAGTTTGAGACTCTTTTGACCTGCCTTCTATTCAACTGGAACTGACTGTTTCGGCCCAATGCTGGTAACGGTGGGACGGCGCACTGAAAAGAGGTGGGGTATCCTGTACAGATGTCTCACCACTCGGGCATTGTACCTTGATCTGCTATCCGCTTTGTTGCTCACAGGGGGAAACCCTTTGAGCTCTTGTCGGATCAGGACACCAACTTTAGAGGAGGCAGTAGGGAACTGCGAGAAGCGTTCGATGCCATGGAGCCTACCATCCGGGACCAGCTTGTCACAACAGCTGGTCCCACAACAGATCCGATTCCGCTTCAATCCCCCCAATGCTCCCCACTTTGGTGGGTCCTGGGAGCGAGAAGTGCGATCAGTAAAGTCTGCCCTCCGCACCACCTTAGGAGCCCAACATGTGTCAGAGGAAGTGCTAAGAACGGTTCTCGTAGAAGTTGAGAACATCCTGAACTCCAGGCCATTGGGGTACGTTTCTACGGACATCGCAGGTCCAGATCCTGTAACACCCAACTCCTTGTTGATGGGGCGGCCAGATTCATCCCTGCCACAAGTCGTCTACCCAGAAACTGAACTGCTCAGTCGTAAAAGATGGAGACACACTCAAGTCCTTGCAGATTATTTTCTGGAAACACTACATACAGCACTTCCTGTGGAATACAGAGAAAGATGATATCACTGTTGGAGCTGTTGTTCTCATCGTTGATCATCAGATCCCAAGAGCTCAATGGCAAGTTCGAACCATCAAGTCCGTTATACCTGGAGCTGACGGAAAGGTGAGAACTGCAGTCGTTCAAATGAAGGACCGGACCTACACCCAACCTGTGGCTCGTCTCATCAAGCTACCTGCTTTACCCCATGACAAGACTGAAACACATTAAAGGTATCCTTTATCAAATTTACTCACTAAATTTGGGGGCGGCTGTAAAAACGGTAATTTAGAAGGGACATCTCCCGTTTCCCACCACCAGCTGCGCAAGTGAATGCAGCATCACACAACGTATCCCCAGAGTACTGCAGGCAGGGAGACATGCCTGGACAAGTTTAGATGCAGCATTAACATTAAAGCTGTCGGTGACGGACTTATTATACCGTGTGTGCGTCCATGATACACGTAAGTCAGTAATTATTGGAGTTTCGTGTTTTTCATTGTTCATGTTAACTATGCTTGTGCAATTTCGTGTGTTTGCTGTTTGGTTATAAGCATCTAATGTGATTTTAGCGCTAAATTCGCTAATTGATAGCATAATAGTTTAATTCAGTCCGAATACTGCATTTATTTAGTACTTATGTACTTATTTGCCATTTCTGTAGACATTCTGCATTGAATTACACGATGATTCAGTTACTTGATGTACAGTCTTATTGTTAATTTCTTGTTGTTTAAAGCTAATAGTTAACATACTGTAAGTTAGAGAATATGCTCTGTGTTCTTGATGCTTTGAGATATATATATGTCAGAATTACTAAATAGTATGTTTTGTTACTTTCTATTTAGAACCACACACACACACTCACCTTCAGACGACAGTGTGAAGAAGTTCAGCTCTAACTTGTATGCCAATCACCTTGGATAAAGATACAAACTAAGCCCTGGACTCAGCATGTTTATTCCCCACTCTCACCTGAACATCATAATTGTGTTTTAACCCGACACCCTGCGGTGATTACTGCCACACCATAGATCCACACTTTCTCTCCTACAATCCATGATAAAAAAGAATCTGTTCCTTAATGCCCACATGTGAGACTTTCAGTTAGAGATGTGTACAGTTATGTGTCCTGTTGTCCCTGTTAGACATCTCAGGCTGGGCCGGTTAAAACACGACCTTTGGTACAAGACCAACACCTTTCTCTCTTTGAGATCTTCAAAAATCAGTTTGTGAGAAGTGTTGATCCACCAGATGTCTACATTCAGAGGTCAGAGATGGCTCCGAGGTCTGTGGTCAGGCCCAGTAGAGCTGAAGGTGCTGGTGTGGAGTCATTAGCCCAGTTCAGGGTGAAGTTGTTCAGGCTTCGAACAGAGGGCTCTGGTGGAGGGACAGCGAAATGAAAAGCAACGCCTATGACCAGAAAAAGAACTGACACTAACAAGGCGAGTCCCCGACGCAAGATCAGCTGAGTGGAAGAGAGCAGCGTTTGAGGTTTGGTGCTTTTGCTCTGCTCGGTGTCCCCCTCAGTCCCTCCTGCTGGTGTGTTGTTGCTTTCAGACGCGTGATTGGCTTTCAGCTCCTGGTCCTCTGTGTCTACGGAACTGTAGCCTTCTGCTTTAGAAACTTCTTTCCCTTCTGACTGGTTCTACAAGGAGAAAAGATTAAAAGGTAAAAAGCTCAAGTATGATAAATGCCAGATTAACTATACAGCAAACATTTCTCTGTAACACTTACTGTAACAGGGCAGTCTGAGATGTCAGGCACAATCCCTTCATTCAGGACTGTACTCACAGGACGCTTTGGTATCACCACCACTTTCTTTCCAGCTCGTTTTTGGGCCTTACAACAAAAGTGAGGTTCATTAGACACAGAAAAAACATATTATCTTTATTATGTTTAAATTTGTGCATGTTTGAGTGTGTTTCTAGGAGTTTATAGTGCAAACAAAAATGTTTCCAAGCTGCCAGATAATCCCAATTATGTTCCTGCCCTAAATCCTTTTTGGAAAGACTCTTACGCCATTCACAGTAAAAAAAAAGAGAGATAAAACAAATACTACCTTTTGTGCGACTTTCTTCCAGTCCAGCCTGAAGATAAGAATGAGGAACAAGCACACCTCAAAGAGAATGCATGTTAAGAGACCCAGCCACAGACCTGAAAGGAAAGATGCAAAAACATATTCATTAAAGGAACATGTGCTGTGTTTTCACTCACATAGTTATGACACATAGACTAGCAAACAGTCATGCTAGCAATGTTGAAGCCATACTTGGTCTCAGCATTGTTTTGTGCTAAAAGCTCACACCAGCATGCTAACAATGATGGTGCTAACTTAATGATAGTTTGGCATATGTAGAGTTTACATGTTTGCCACCATATTTTTAAATGATTGAGCAGCTGATGGTGATGTCATTGAGCACTGGGCAAATTATCATTTTTACCTGATGTTAGTTTGAGATAAAAAAGTAAGGGGACCACCAAAGTGATAATAAATGATCCTAAGGGGCCTTGAGTGTCTAAACTAAATTTTATGACCATTCATTGGTCAACATTTATGTCCCAGAAGCCATGAAGCTGGTGTGCCTGAAAAATAAAGTAAAGGGTTAGCTTAGGGACTGGACATACTCAAGTTGACTAAACTCCAATATATGTATGTGCATGTTAAACATTGATGCTGCACTGGAGCTAATTTGGATATCCTTTATTCACCCTTTATAAAAGTACTTTGTCACCTAAGGAAATGAGGACACAAGCATGAAGATACACACCTCACAAGGTCAAATCTGTGGTGTATATTGTGTGCGTAGGGGAGGGTACATTTATCAACACATGCACACTTGGAGTTGACAGCAAAGATCCACTCTGGCAGGGGGTTAATGGCAGGCAGAGGGGAGATAAATTAAAGAATGGCTGGTGCAGGAAGGTTGAGTGGGTTTGTGGGTTTACCTAATGTACCTAGATCCAAATAAAGACACATTACTTCCATTTAAACCTCAAATTTACTCCTTACTGGTACAAGCTAAATTTATGATAACATCAAAGCTTCAGTCTGATGTGTAGTACAAGGAAATTGAGGAGATCCCATTACTGCTATTCAAATGAGTGTCCTCTTGTTTATTGTTACTTTGCTCACAAGGTCAAGTCCTTACCCAGGGGCATGTCTAGTTAGTTTAATTGGGGGTGCTGATCCTAGGGAACACTTGTGCAAGTTACATGAAGTTTGTCTGTGCACACATCTGAATTAATCTCATCTATTTGAGTAGTGAGAAGAGTCAATATCAACCCTTTGTGCTCCACAGGGAGCAACAGAAAGTATTGTCTCATCTGACATCCCCTGAAGCTAAAGAAACTACAAATATGAAAATGAATATGGAATATGAAAGGTGGAGGAAGCGAAGGGAGGCTTGGGAGGCTAGCAAGAAAGGGGTAGCATGCAACAATTCACACCAGAATTCACACCAGTTGATGCAATGGCTTCACATGACGATTTACCACTGGGCCACCATGTCAGATCTTGTGAACCTTGTGAATTTGGTGTGTGTGTGTGTGTGTGTATTGAAATCTATGCTAAAAAACAAAATAACAAAAACAAAGAAAGTTTGATGAATGAAAGTGGAGAACTACCCAAACATAAAAGTCCCTTTGGAGGAACTTTTTATTTCAAAAACATCAAACTTAAAGCTGCTGTTGGTAGAAATGGTGTAAAAAAATGTACTTTTTTTCTGCTTGGTTTGGAGAAAAGGTTATAATACCAATCTGCACTCATCTGTAAGTGAAGTAATTTGAGATTATGGAGAAATCTCTGTGTTTTCCAATGCCTTTGTGTCAAGCAATGTTATTATTCCCCTCGTTCCCGTTATCACGGACCAATCAGAGCTGCTCCCCAACCCTCTGTCCTGATTGGTCGAGTGGCGGCCCCACTAAGTCGCCCTGATTGGCTGGGAAGCCACTACTTCCTCGTAGAACGCGCACAACGATCTATTGTGGGCAGAGTTACGACAGCAGAGAGGGGAGGGGTGGTGTTGACATTCAAAATCTCTCTCAGAACTGATGTTTATATCACGACTACCAACAGGAGCTTTAATTTAGTGCTCTTGCTTGCAAAGAATGTAAGTTTCCAGCGTAAATGTCACTAATAAAAGCATCCTCACACATCCTGGACTTAAGATCTAGCACAGTGCTGACTGCAGATCAAAAATGTATTTTATTATACCTTATGAAAGTGTCTGTCATTCAGAGAGTGTCCAAAGTATATGAGCTGGGGTTATACACAAGGATCATGAAAATGTCTTGATTAAAAACACAGAAATTACAAGCTCACTGTTTGTATTTCTGTGTTGTTTTCAGAAACACACAGAGATGAAATGGGATGAAAGCATTACCTAGTACCCTGAGCTTGGCGTAAAACATAAGAACAACTCCAACTGGCAGACCGATGAGGTAGTAACCGACTAGGTTGGACAAGGCAGCAATTTTCTGCATCCCACATCCTACAAGAATCCCTGAGCAGACACACTGAAAACAAATACACACACACAGACTGAACAGGTAAAATCAAAATCAACCAAAGTGTATTATTCAATACTAATCTAATAAAACAATACAATGACATTTGGATTCTGTAAAACCACGTACCAGGATTGCATCAAAGAATTGTAAAAATGTGTAAACTGTGATGTTATGTGAGACGATCGCCACAATGTTGCTGCAGGGAGAAGAAGAACAACATCATTCCAACAGACTTACCTTTACATGGTACAGGAACTGACTTTTAGGTTGATACTCACTCATCAGAGGTAAATATGTAGCCAATGATAGTCTTACAGCCAGCAATGACAATACCCTGGAGCACAGCAAGCGTACCTGTAGCAAAGACATTAGGGTTGATAACCTGAGGAGCTGTGCCAGAATCTAGTGTTCTCGTTGGGTTTGGAACTATACTCATAAGCATTGTTTCCACAGTACCTGCTAGAACCAGGGCCACTTTGCAGGTGACTAAGGCCCTGGTTATGTTTCCCGCCCCAAGAGCATTTCCTACACGCACACAGGCAGCTACATGGACACCTAGAGGAAACTGCAAAGACTTCATATTACTGTATGATGACAATCATAATCAGTTATCCTGCTGACTTAAGAGGAACAGCTTGCAAATAGCTCTGATCTGAGTCTTTGCCTACCACTAAGACCTAGAAGTGGTATCAGTCTTTTTCTCTGAAGTGAGATTGCACACTTTCACATTTAACAACCTGAATATCCTTACCATGTATATAATGGATCCAATTTCATCCAGTATATGCCGGGCAGCAAGATCTTCTTCACCAAGTGCACCTGGTTTGAAAATATTAAGATTCAAGCATTAATGAATGCCTTTACACCATGCTGGAAAACAGGAAATTACACACATAGAGCTGCTGGTTTATTAATATGACAAGACTGAGAGACTGCTGTGATCAGATGTTTTAAATATGATATATTCTCGGATAATTCTCTTAATTTTCAACTTTATGCTCATGAAAAGTCCCCCAACCAAAACCACCTTTCATTTAATCAATACTTTAGTGTTCGTCAGAGACCAAATCCTGACCAAATGTAAGGAGTAAATATGTATGTGTGAGTGTCCAACAAACACTTACCAGCAAAGAAACCTCCAATGTCCCAGACCCACCATTCAAGGCAGACCATGAAGACACTGGGGATAGCCAGCTTCATGTAGGAGTCCCACTCCTGCAGACTCTCAGTGGACCAGCCTGTACATAGTAGTATACTCAATGTGGGGTACGCAAAACTACTTACAAGCATCATTTCTGTTTGGCCCACATTTGTTTATCATTGAGTACCTGATGTGTTAATCCATGTGTGTAACTCACCTCCCCATGTCTTTTCATGGAGCCTCTTCAATCTGATGTAGCCATACAGCAGCAGGCAGCTGGTAATTTGAGAGAAGCTGCTCGCAATGGCTGATCCACTACCAACACACATTAAAAAAAACATCTTGTTATTTTGGAGGAAAGTCCAAATGTTTGTGTTAGTTAACTACACCTCCCTTTCTTCAAACGTGAGAAGGGCTGTTCGAACTATCTAAATAGTTTTTTTTTGTTGGTTAATATTAGGGCAATTGTCCGGAGGTTGTGTTCCTTAAGATCGGATGCTTTTATTTGGAAAGGGAAGTGCTGACAAAACGTGTTGAGAAGGCAGAAGGCACGTTACTCTTGTAGAACAGGGGTTCTCAAAATTTTCAGCCCGCAAACCCCAAAATATAGGTGCCAAAGACTCGCAACCCCCACTGTCCCTCAAAGTGATTTAATGTGGCTTCATTTAGCTGGTCTGCAGAAAATTAGCCTACTTGTACAAGTATGTGGCTGTGCCATTATGAATTAACCTGCTACTACTGATGCTTTTGATAATTACCTGTTCACTAACCCTAAACTTAGGAGTCATCTGGCAAAAAGAGAGGCAGAAAACTCATTACGTTTTCTATTTTCAAGGTTTGTTCAAGCTCAGCTACTATTTTTGTTGATATTTTTGACTATGATGGGTAAAATGTACTATGTTTAGATAACTTAAAAAAAAATTCAAAAAACATTCTGGGAGACATCTCACGACCCCCCATTTGTGTCTCGTGACCCCCCATGGGGTCCCGACCCAAACTTTGGGAACCCCTGTTCTAGAACACTAAATAAATCAATGCTTTTTGCGTTTAAGTCGCAAGCTGACGGTGGAAAAGGTTTGTTTACATCGAGTTTCCCATGTAAAACAACACTGAGTAGCTTAATAACATGTTTTTGTATATGTTTTATACATTTATGGATGAGTGTATGTTAGCTAGCAAGAATGCTGCATTAGCTCAATGAGGAATCACTCATGTCATATTGAGGAGCAATTAGCACACCTTGATTTATTGCAATTAAACTGATAAATGCAAAGTGTGTATTTTGAGTTTACAAAAAGTGGGGTAAAATAAGGAAGTCAATATATTTTCAATATTTATCTGGTCTTAAAAAAAGTGACAAATTGTTTATTTTGATTTTAATTTAGCAAACCTGCAGCACTCAATTGAAACTCTAAGGCTTAAAATCCATATTAAAGTTGTTAAGGGGAAAAAGTTAAGCTTCTAGAATGGGACTTTTTTCACTGGTTGTTTCCTTTTATCTCTTCCTGTGTGTTCACTATTGTATAGAGGGCTACAAACAGTAAAACATTATGAACCATCTGTTGGAGAGTTAGACTATCATTCACCCTGCCATGCTGCAGCCTGCACACTGAGGGGTTTAAAGGTCAGCATTGAGATAGTTAAAGTCACATTATGGTTTTAGCTCAATTATTGTTAAATAAGTCTGAAAGGCCTCAAAACTTTGCCGCAGTCCTTGCTTGATACTAGAGGGGGGAGGATAGACCTGACGTGACAACAGAGTCTTAATTTGTTAAGTCGACTGCCTGTTGAACAAAATGTTTGTCCAGCTGGTCCACAATCTTCTCTCTGTTCTTTCTCTGGCATACACTGCCTCCCTCTCCTTCTAAGTAAAGTCCAAAAATAATAAACACAAGTACTTCTGACTCTGTTTTTAACAAAACATGTTGTTGTTCACTGAGTGACTAAAATGCATTATGAGTTCTCTAACCTCCTTTCTACTTCTTTCCAAACCCCGCAGCTGTGCAGCAGACCAAAGCTTTGGAGAACAGTGATGTGATCAGGAGGCACAAGAGCGTTTTTTTTTTAAGGATATCTTATTGGCTATGAAACCTGAAGTCTGAAACCATATCAAGCAGCACAACGTCCATCAAAAATTAAAAGGTGAGGAGAAGAAGCACTTACATGACACCCAGCTGGAGGTGGGTGATTAGGACATAGTTGACCCCCAAATTGATGACGTTTGCAGCTGCTGCTGTGTACATCTGAGGCAGAATGATCCCCTGACAGAGAAAAAAGACATGAACAATCAGCCTTAATCTTTGGACCTAACTATTACTTTTTATGAATACTTTTAACCAGGTTATTAAGAAAGAAGAACATAAGTAATACAGCACTTTATTGGTAATACGAGTTAGAGGCCACAGCCAAGCCAGTAGCTTGGTACTACTGGGAGACTAGCATACAGTTGTGTGAACGTTTGCAGGCTTTGGTGTTAAAAGATACATTACCCTATTAACACTAGAAGGGCCAGAATTCCATTTCTACTAGAAAGGCCACAAGAGGTCATTTTGACTGCCAGATTCCAAATTGTATTATCTGTTATGACAAATACCCAATATAGAGGATGATTTGTTTATTGTTTAACGATACATTTACGAAAATATCCATATATTTATATGAAACTTTCCTCGGCTAGTCACTTTCATCTGCTTCTTATTCAGATAGATCGCCGTTCTGCACTGACCAATTCCTGGAACAACTGTCAGGCTTCCTCAGCAGTCATCAGAAGCCCTTTGTGCTTCTCTTTGCCAAAATAGAGTTGTCTAATTTTCTCACTTTCAATGCAAAACTTTTCAAATTGCTTTGGACACTAACTCACGGTCATTGTGACTGCCTGTGGTTGAAATAAGTAAAAATAATCATATAATTGTTGCCTTTTGTGCAATTTGTATAAATGGCATTTTAAATACGTAAACACACAACTTTAAGAAAAGTCAGGAACAGGCAGCACTGTGATCTTTAATTCAACAAAGTTACACAACATGTAAATGTGAAAACAGTCAAAATGACCCCCTTGGTCTTTCTAGTATTAAAAGGTGAAGTTATTACAATTCATCTCGAATAGGAAAATTGATCACTGAACTTTCTATCAAATTTGGTGTCAATCCATCTAATGATGTTAGATCACATTCAGCGTGAACTTGCTACTCAGGATGCATTATCTAGCATATGTGCATAATATCTGTGACACATTATCTTTCTACTACCATGGTGTTAAAAGGCAAAAACTCTCTCACTTATTTTAATTATTTTGATATAATTCATGGCAATAAATAGGACACAAGGTGAATCTTACTCCTGTTTTTACTACTGGGAAAAACTCATCGCCGTCCATTTTTGGACAAAGGGCACACACTGAAATTCAGTCTTCAAGGAGTGTACCTATTTCCTGTGAAATAGCTTACCTGGTTTTGTAGGTAAGAAACTTGCAGCTGGTGCAGGAACATGGCCTGCAGGAGGGAGAGAGAGAGAAGTGGACTGTTAAGAATGAGACCTTTCACCATTCATGATATCAGCCAAGATTTCTAAAATGTTTTCACAGTAAGTATAAACAAGGTAAGCATGTATACTGGTATAATGGGAGTATTTCAATAACTCCAGCTGATATAAAAACTCCACTGTATTTGCATTCGTGAGATTTAGACATATGATGCAGATACGACATGATTTAAATTACGGTATTAAATGTTTAGGAGCAGCACTACATTTCCTCTGACTCTGGGGTGTGTTTTCAGTTTAGTGCACTCACTGGAACAGCTGGAAGAAACACCATCACATAGATTTGGGCGATTCTGTGGGGAGGTATACACATCGAAAATTAATTCATTAGGACAAACAGAAAGATGATCATTTGTTTTACATGTTCAAGTAGATGTCGTAACAAAACAAAGCTCTGCCACGGTTTATTTTAAATTTCTATTCAGATGCACTGGATCCTGTTATAAAATGAATTAAAGAACAGGATGTATTTAGCTAAATGCATTAGATTCACACAAAACTGTATTTTTGTAGATTTATCCAAATACCTACATGAATGTTCATACAAAATTAACTGAAGCACACCCGTATTAAATACCTCTATAACCATAAACAATGAAAGTTATAACTTAACTACACATCAACACTCCTACTGATAAAAATGATAGCCATGGTGCTACAGATAAAGAGACAAGTCTGAATTTGTCCTTAGAAAACCTGAGTATGATGGCCAAAAAGAAGGAACATCCTGTAACTGTTCAAAAGATTTTCATTTGGAGAACCAGGCTAGTTCAGAAACAAGGTTAAGTCTAAAGCACACTCTGTATATCCAGACCAGTAGGGAGCGCTCAATAATCTGCTGAAAAGGTTTTTGCTACTACGTATTGGTAGTGCCTCTAGCTGCAAACATTTTAGTTTGCATGTAATGAGTCTGGAATATATTATAATTTCACTTTCCTAGTATTGAACTTTATTGCAATATTTCAGTGTTTGAGATGCAAATGTAGTTGTTCCTTTTTTGCGGCCCTTTTTTTAATATTCAACATGTCTTTGAAGGTTCTCAGTCATCCAGGTCATGGTAATCCATCCTCTTCCACTGGGGAAGAGCTAGAAAATAGAAAATATAAGCCTCTAACAGTCGTGGGTGTGTCAAACCCACGACTGTTAGAGGCTTATATTTTCTAGCTCTTCCCAAGTCTGGTCATAACTGAAGAAGCCTTTCGGAGGAGAGGTGTAATGTCTTCAAGAATTTCTACCAGTCCAGTTGCTCTAGGATCAAGCTTTGGATTACCATGACCTGGATGACTGAGAACCTTCACAGACATGTTGAATATTAAAAACTCTTGGTCTTCTACTGAGCATGAGCATCATGGGTAACTTAGCGTTAGCATCTGCATCTGTACAGACATTTGTAAGGTTCTCATTGCTTGATAGAAACAGTGAATTTACCGCGCCACTTCATCCTCTTGTTGCAGCAGGAGCAGTATGTTTTGAGAGTTGAGAAGAAGACCACAACAGGGCATACAAAACAGCATCAGGATTAATGAACTCCTCTGTAGGATTACTCCCACACGTTTCATATTCTTACTGCCATATGTCTGCAAAACACAAAGGAAAACTGTGCCTCAACGCAAAGACTGAAATTCAAACCCTCTCTGTAGATAATGCATGCTACATATAGGGCACACATAATGTGGTTTGTGCTTACCTGAGAAATGAGTGTGTTGCAAGCCACATTGAGGCCGTAGCCTGTTGAAGTTGTGGTCAGATTAATAATCTGAAAGGTGAAGAGTTCTACATGAGCACACAATCTGCAGTAGGCCTTTAGTGTTGAATTTTAAATGTACTATGCTACTAGTCCCTTTTTCTTCTTGTCAATGACTCTGGGTAATCTGTTGAATACTCAGACACCAAAATCTCTTACACCTAGGCTGCTTTAGTGACTAACGTGAATGTGATTCCATATTTCCTGGTAAGTGCTCAGGAAAAGAACTGATTCTGAGAAAAGCAGTCAAGGGGGGCCCTGTTTTGTCACACACATGAATACGGTCAACATGTTCCGGTTCAGAAAGACTGGAGAAGCCCATTGCTGAACAACAGGTGGTCTTTATGGTGCAGAGCAACTTCTTTAAAACGTGTGGAGAAAATGCTCCAGAAGGAGACAGCAGGAAACCCACTGTGGATGTAAAGAGTGTACAGAGTGGGAATCCTTGTGGGAGGAAGTTGTAAGACAGGGAAATCTAATTGAAACGGCTGCAGGTGAAATCTATGATGTGCTGTTGTCTCTGTCAAATTAAAGCGTGTGTATGAAGGGAACATGTTTAATTTCATAGCTCTGAGGTGTAAGGATTTTAATTGACGGATGATTTTCCCATAAAAATGTGATTTATTTTGTGTGCACAGGTTTGCACTCTTTCCAACATGTGGATTAAGAGCTGCACAGGGTATTTTCTCTTCCTATAGGCAAAGTGGAGTTTTGATGCTGGATCTGCAGAATGCATGCAAGAAAGCTTTAGGCAAGGCAAGGCAAGGCAAGGCAGCTTTATTTGTATAGCGCATTTAATACACGAGGGCAACTCAATGTGCTTTACATTAACACATTAAAAGCATTGGAGACATTCAGACAAGCATAAAAGAACACAATTAAAATGACAAATATGATAAAACAGAAAAGAAAAGGAAAATTAGAAATATATTAAAAATTACATTAAAATTTTAATTTAAAGTGAGTTAAAATGAGCTAAGATAGGAAGGCAGTGGCAAATAAAAAGTCTTAGTCTTTGATTTAAAAGAGATGAGAGTTGGAGCAGACCTACAGCTTTCAGGGAGTGTGTTCCAGATTTGTGGAGCATAATGACTAAACGCTGCTTCACCATGTTTCGTTCTAACTCTAGGAACCGAAAGCAGACCAGTACCTGATGACCTGAGAGGTCGAGGTGGTTCATAAAGTAGTAGCAGATCAGCAATGTATTTTGGGCCTAAACCATTCAGTGCTTTATAAACCATCAGCAGGATTTTAAAGTCTATTCTCTGACAGACAGGAAGCCAGTGTAGAGATCTAAGAACTGGAGTAATGTGGTCTACTTTTTTGGTCCTTGTTAGGACTCGAGCAGCAGCATTCTGTATGAGCTGCAGCCGTCTGATGGACTTTTTAGGGAGTCCTGTAAAGACCCCGTTACAGTAGTCTAGTCTGCTAAAGATAAATGCATGGACGAGTTTTTCTGCATCCTGCTGAGACATAAGTCCTTTAATCCTTGATATATTCTTAAGGTGATAGTAGGCTGACTTTGTAACTGTCTTTAGAGGTTACACTCAATGGTACGGATACTGCCAAAAGTTAATGAAAGAGCATCCACAAATCACATCTAGTTCAATGACTGGCATTTCAGTGTCAACTTCAATATTATTTCTCCTCAGAGGGGATTTGTTTTGCAGCCAGGCAAGAATAAAGTCTCTTAAAGATCTGTACCACACTGAAAGATAGGCTTGGACTTAAGTTGATTGATTGATTGCAACTGTTTTGTAAGTGTGTTTGCTGCATGCATTTGTTTTGGCTTTTTGTCTCTTCGATTTGCAGCATATTTCTGTTGTTGAAATGGTTTTGGACTCTAGCATGTGTTTGTGAATTTTCATTGTTTGTAAGTTTGCAGGATAGTTCATCTAATGGTATGTTTTCAGGTCATTATAACACATTTGTATCTTAGTGAATATCAAAATAAGGCCAGTAAAACCCAAAACAACACATGCAGGAAAACCTTCATTACAACAGATTACAGTGGAAGTGAACATACATACAAACACGCACACACACACAATGTTTTCAGATATTGTAATTGTGAAGAGCAGACATTGACAGGCAAAATGACAGCAGCAGATATGAAAGCAGTCAAACATTCAGTAGAGTTATTAGAACTAGTAGATGTACTTGGGTAGAAGCAGGTATGGGCCTTATCAATAAGCATACAGAGAAGTACTCAGTAAACATGGATATATTACCGCTGAGGCCAGTGCATATCCAGCCAGCTCTGCATTGCCAATGTGACCACAGAATATAGTGATAACAAAAGGTAGGAGGAGGTCAAGAATCCGGGACATCAGCTGCAAAAACAGAAAGAAAGACTTGACTCATGGCCAAACAGCTGATCGTTGATAAAGGGAAAGTGATGCAGCACATAACTGATGCAGCTACAGTTTGTATGCACTCAGAAAAGTTACATCAAGGTAGACAGCATTTTGCAAAATAAGGTTTGAATGTACAAGATATGCAAACACAATTAACCCTTTGCATACTCTACATTTCAGAGCTTTGGGTACTTAACTGCATGGACAGATTTTGGTCTGTAAAAACCCAAATTTGACTAACTCTACCCAAAATAAGGGGTGAAGTAACTGAATGCACAGTCCAGTGTGAATAACATACCATCCCCCACTTCCAACACTTCAACTTTCCCCCACTCACCAATGGGCCTGTGAGCCTCAAGATGTGGTAAAGTTCTTCTCTGTAGGCAAGTGGTATCCAACGTCTTGCACAAGCACAGTTGAACAGTTTGGAGCTGATCACGGCTGATGCCTCATTTTCCTCGACCTCAGCCGGCATTGCAACCAAATCCTCTGCAACGGGCCCTGCACCCGGGGGCGGGCGTGCAGGGTCCGGGGAACCCAGCTTCTCCATTGAAATACAGAAAAAGAAGAGAAGAGAGAAGGGAGAGAGAGAGGAGGGAAAACAACTTCAGGACAAGGGAGGGAGGGAGGGAGGGAGAAAGAGGGGAGAGAGGGCAAGGGTAAGAGGGGCGGTGAGTGGATCTGGGCTGTGAAACACAACATGCAAGTCTTTCAAGTTATTGATTAAATGATATGGTTGAGAAGAAGGAATAAATGAGAGAAAACAGGGAGTGACAGAAAGAGTTCAATGGAACAAAAGAGCTGCTCTATAGATACAAGAGTCATGTTTCTCTGCAGGAAGGAAAGGAACAGTGTGTGTGAGCTGTTGTAATGTATATGCAGTCTGTGAATGCTTTGTGCACATGTTTCAGTTACATATTTTGTGTGTGTGTGTGTGCTTACAGGGCTCAGTAATAATCGGATGAGGAATGCCTGTTTGCAAGGTGTACACAAAGAGCTCTGATGGCCTAAACTCTGCAGGATTTGTTTAATTATTCACAGAGCAGCTCTTGTTTGTGTGTGTGTGTGTGTGTGTGTGTGTGTGTGTGTGTGTGTGTGTGTGTGTGTGTGTGTGTGTGTGTGTGTGTGTGTGTGTGTGTGTGTGTGTGTGCGTGTGTGAGTGAGTGAATTAGTGCATGAGTCAATGATCTTATCTGCCTCTCTGAATGTACTTTGAACACTGACTTTTTTTTACGGGGTAGCCTTCCACGTGTGGTCTACTTGTCACGTTAACAAACATGGTCACACATGCAAACAAATGACCTACCATGCACTGTTTTCTCCCCACCATCCAGTACTGGTATCTGAAACTTGTATATCAATAAAACCGCTGATGACTGCTAATGATTTTACCATAGCACTATATACAGTATGTACAGCTTTTCAGAAAACTGCATGAATAAACTCAACTTGTGCAGATATTATGTGAAAGACCAGTTCCTCAGCTTTAGTATGAAAGTATGGAAGCAAAGAGTGAAAAGTACCGTAGGCCATAAGGCTTAATGATCTGCAACAGCCTGAATGGTTGACGATGCAAGTTGAGCAACAAATTCATAAACACGTGCAAAAGTACAAATCTTGGAACAGTGGAAATATTCCACAAATGAAATGAAAACAAATTTAAAAACACAAAAGACAAAAAAGTTGCATTTGCAGAAAAAAAATGCAAAAACATTAGTGAGGAAAATCTGAAAACACATGTTAAAGAAAAAAGCTGCAAATTGAGACAATGCAATTGAGTGCTCCAGGCCTTTAGGGAGGTTCAGTGCAGCTTTCAGTCAGCTAATACAACTGCTAGGTTCATTGTACATGGTTTAGAGTTGGGAATATTAAGCCATATCTAGCACTCACTTTCTACATTAAAACGCTTCCTCACACAGTGGCCTTCACGGACAGGAAGTTCATGGTAAGCATGATAAGTATGTTCCTCCACAATTTATGCCTGTCTCTTTCAATCTTGTATTTGGCAACTGAGACAAAGGCTTCACCGACTCCAAGCTGTTGGCTGGCACTGGCACGAGCTGCTTAGTGACTGTGCTGGAGGGACAAGTGGCTTGGCCTCAATAGCTGGATGTTAACTTGCGAGGTGACACCTTAAATTTGACCGTGTGCAGATTTTAAAAGTAGCCTCATCTGAAGTAACTTGTTCTTCTTTTAATTTGCTTGAAAGCTGGGATGTTCCCAAAGGGGCAAAGTTACATCCAGCTTAGGTACCAGTGCAGTTGCCTTTGTGTTGCCTGGACATTAGGTGGGGTGAGGTGCTGTTATATACGGTTGTGATAATGGCCTCTCATGCTCCACTTTGAGCTTGTTAATATTATGGTAATTCATTTTTGCAGTTACAACAACAGCCCTACTGTAGAGACACTGCAGTCCATGATGGCAGCCTCCATGATAAAGAACCAAACGGCAGCCTCCGGTCTCAAAATATGAAGCCCATGTTAAAGTGTTATAAACTTCAATTCATCGAGCATCCGCTTGAGGCTGGCTGCAGAAACATCTGACCACATACACACCTATTCAAAAAAGGCGATCTTTACAGCATAAATAAACATGTTTACAGCCTGGTTAAATCTGATTAAATCTTCACTTTCTGGTCTTCATCACTCTCCACCATCAATAATAAAATGTTTCAAACTGTTCCACTGAGAACCTCCACAGGCCTGGAGCACTTCAGCAATTTGTATTTTTTTTTAGTTTTGTATGGGTTTATGAATTTGCATCATGTCTGGATATGCAGCATGTTTCTCCTGATGACTACTCACTTGTGCTGTTGCAGATCAGTTAGCCTTGTCTGCTGCTCATGAAAGAGGTCAAAATCATCAGTAACAAGTGTCAGATGACACAAATGCATTGTGTTTGCTGTTTTCACCAGGATATCCATTTTAAAGAGATTAAAACAGGTAACTAAAATGAAGGTGAAATACATTATTTAAAGAAAGATTAAAATGGAGAGGTGTATGTGACTGTGTGTGTGTGTTTGTAATTATAAAAAGATCCCTGCTTGTGTTTATCTAAATGGGTTACGAGCTCGTCAGCGGTGTACTTATCAGCACATTCTTCTCCCTCAGCAATCGCTGCTGACCTTTGATCGTATCCAGAACATAATGATTTTTTAAAGCCTGTGTAAGAAGCTATTACTCATTATACAGTGATCATAAACAGATACGAGCTTTGAGTGGCTGAAATCAATTTAACCAAATTCAAATACATGAGCAAAGAAGGTTTAATGATTTGGAGAGACATGTGGGACTTTTTTTTATCATTATACAGGTTTTCTTTTTGTTTGTTTGTTTTGGGAGCTAGGATAAGAAGCTGAGGCAGCTCTAACTCTGCTTTATTGAGTTCTAATGACATTAAAGTAATGTAAAGGTTCAACATGTTTGATAAAGCAATGCATTGTTCATGGTGCATTGCATTCAGCTTATTTGCTACAAATGCAATGTGGACATAAAAAGATAAAGACTTCTTTTTATTCAATTAGACATCAGATTTGAGAGGACCTTAGCCATTAACAAACATATAAATGTACAATATTTAAATTAGTAATGTCCTGACTACTTCAGATAAGAAACTCTAGAACCTGTCTCATCATCCAAACTATAAATGTATAAAAAAAAAAACTAAATGAAAGCTGGAAATGCCTTACAGGTTAAATGAATACGCAAACCCCACATACAGAATACACAAATGCAGCTTTCATTTACACATAAATGCACAAGTGGCAGTCTTACCTCCTGCTTACTTGGGAACACTGAAGAAGAAAAGCGGGGGTCCTACACAAGTTAAAACTAGCAAACTTGTCATTCATGAATGACAGAGAAAGGCACAGTTCCTTCATGTGTGTTAGGGGAGTGGCTGACATTTCTGCAGCTTGACATTTTCATGAATCTATCCTTTTTACCCCAGCTCTTCAACTGCTAAGTATGTTCAAAATCATAACTTGCTGACCAGATGACTTTCCGAAGTGGAGGAAAAATTCCTCAGCTGGTCAATGCTTCTCTCTAGTGGGTGAGAGAGGGAGCACTGGACACACGTTTGCCCATGTCTTCGGATCTCACCTGTTTATTTTCCCCCAGTGTGCCGCTAGTTTCTATTTGAAGCTAATCTAATCCTATTAACATTTCACATCTGCTGCTGTAACTGTAAGACTGTGCAATGGCTTAATCTAAAGAGTGATAACCTATAATAACTTTGAATAATCAGAACGCATTATACTGGGTGCTTAATTGGATTACATGGAGAAAATCAGTGAGCTAGGCTACACCATTATCGCAACTTCGAACGCCTTGAATTTTAGGAAAAGGTTAACAAATCATAGACTAAACTTTGATGCGTAAAGGCACTTATGTTTATTTAAAATAAAATAACAATGTTTGTTTTAACATTGATTTTGTTTCAATGTGGACAGTGCGTCCATCTCCTCCCATTATGGGAAGTGAAGCCAAAATACCTCCTGGCTGGATTGAAGTTATCTCTTTCTGCTACTCAAAGCATACATTTAACTTACAGTGAAGATCCCCAAGGTCCACGCAGTAGGACGGATTCTTGTGTTAATTTGAAGCAGACACTCATGGCATATCAACAGTTCAGCGACTCTTGTGTTAATGTATGTCCTGTTTCAATTGAAATTCTTCTTCTTCTTTGCTGATCCAGTAAAGAAGCAGGAGCCACTTTTGTCCCTAGAGCTGTCAGTCATAAGATAAGATAAGATAAGATAAGATAAGATAAGATAAGATAAGATAAGATATACTTTATTGGTCCTCCAATGGGGGAAATTATTTTGTTACAGCAGCTTACAAACATGGGACAGGGGAATACAACAATGTACTAACATAGTTAAAAAATATAATAACAATAATAATAGCAATGATAAAGGTAAAATAGAATAAAATAAAATAAGATACAATAAAATAAAATGAAATAAAATAAGATAAAATATAACTATTACAGATGTATACACACTATGTACACTTCTATCCGATAATAGATAGGTAAGTTATTGCACGGATAAAAATTGCACCAGGTTATTTAAAAACAAATATACGCAGTATGAAGAACAGTGCGATTCAGATGGATACAATAGTTATTTGTGAATGTGCCAAGTCACATAGTAACTGCCATGTTGTGGAATGAAAGATGAGAACAGATGATTAACGGGACATTGTAGTGCTGGTGTTAAACAGTCTGACTGCAGATTGGATGAAAGACGTCACATCCCCTATTTTTAACATCAAATAACTAATTCAAAATAAACTTCTCCAAAACAGAACACATGTTCCACACATAGATTGTATAAAATATGGACGTAGTATCCGTGACGTCAACCATCTGTTTCTGAAGCGCTGTTTTGGGGCCAATTGGCAGTGGCAGCCATATTGCTGCTGTCGAGCGATTGTGATGTAAAGAGGCGGGCTTTGAGCCTCCTAGCCAACAGCTACTTCCGGTATTTCCAGAGCCAGCCTCAAGCGGATCCTCGATATAATGAATTAGGCAGGCCTTATAACCTGTAGGTAGTCACCAGGGGGAGCTCTAGAAAGGCTTCACTCGGGGTAGCTGTTGTTCGGTCTATAGCATAGACTGTATGAAATATGGACGTAGTATCCGTGACGTCACCCATCTGTTCCTGAGAGCTGTTTTGAAGCAAATCGACGGCAGCAGCCATATTGGTAATGCGGAACTCAACTAGGCAGAGTGTGACATAGTGTGAGCCTCTTAGCCAATGGCTGTGTGTTCCCGACCGGGAGTCACGTCAGTCATGTCCTTATTTGGGCAAAACTCATAATCTTAATATCTTCTTAACCGTCATGTTAGAAAAAAATTCACCCCCCGTACAGTGTGTGCCATTAGAGAGATTAGCATTGTAGGGCCAAGCTGTTTTTTGAACCAGGCTGTAAACATGTTTATTTATGCTGCAAAGATCGTCTTTTTCCCATTCATATCTATGTGGTTTCCGGTGTTTCTGCAGCCAGCCTCAAGCGGATTTTCGATGTATTGCAGTTTATATCACTTCCGCATTGGCTTCATCGTTTGAGACCGGAGTTTGCCTATATCATTGCTTTGTCTATAGACCTATAGAGTAGATGCCACATTGGCTGTAATGTCCTGCTGCTGTGTAGTGGCAGATCTGCCCAGTAAACTAATACAACTAGATGTGGGAAACTGTGAATAAAAAGCACTGACGTTTACATTAAACTAATTGTGATTAACTGTTTTTATATCAAGTGATTACAATAATTTAAATACTGAAATTGGCAGTTATTCTGACAAAAATTGTACAGTCTTAGATCTGTGACTCTGCGTTGAAATTAAAATATAAATATACACCATTATAGAAATTATAGACTTTATTTTTGATACAGTGGCATTTCATGGTTCAAAAAAATGTTGTAAGTAAGTGCTTGAGACATTGTGACAGTTTAAACAAGTGAAGGGATTTCTGCCTCCTCTTACAAATACGGGATGAAAAGGACAGTTAGAATTAATATGTAACACTTCAAAATGATAACTTGATTTGTTTGGACCTTTTTTATAGACATCTGCTGTATGCCAAACAAATCCAATGTTGAAACAACTACTTGAAGGATGAGTCACAGTGCCTTTAACAGGTGTCCTAGTGTTTTACATTGTCAGCATAGCGATGAATGAGGTTTTAAAAGGTAATGTTAAGGCTGCAGTGACTTATACAAAACATCTGCTGCATATAGGAGGCAAGCTCTTCTAATGGTAATAAGTCACATTTGGACCGGTATGGTCACATAGAAACAGTCAGGAGGCATGTTTCCATGTACATGTGTGTGTCTTTCCAGAATGCCACTACCAATATGGCGGCGACGACCAAGTACTAATCGGCTAGTCAATGCTTTCATGTAAATATGTCAATGGTTCTGTCCATGTCTTTGATTTCTATGAACAAAATGTGTTCTTGAATATGCTTCAGGATTCTGTCCATTTAATGGAACAAACCAACAACAGAGTTTAAAAAGGGTTTGTATTGTATTTATCATCAGATGGCCAAACATATGAGTTGAATGATTCTGTTCCTCTTTGACTGTTAGTGACATTAATTAAGCAACACTGACCAATTGAAAACTGTAGAGGTGATGATATGTTAATAACATATATCTAAATGTTACTTTTCTGCCCCCAAGTGGACAGAAAATGGTTATTGGGGCAGGTCATTGGGGTTGAAGTTCTACCTAAATAAATATTTCATTTTATTATTATCATCACTTTACATTTATGGCTAATCTAATGATGTAGTAGAATAGATGTCAAAAATGCACTTTTCTTAAATTGATAGACCTCATTTACAGTTCTATTGTTTACACAACTGTAAATGGAATAAACCTTAGAAATCAAAGTGATGACTGGTCCATTTCATTTCTTATCTTTTTTCCAAACTTTTAGGGTAGGAGAAGTATTCATGTCCTTTCTTTTATTAAGGACCCATCTATAATAATGATCTCTGTCAGTTGCAGACTGTTACATATTCTTAATGTTACTAATGAGTAGTCATAATTCCACATGAAATCAGCAGTTTGTAAGTCAAGTTACATTTGGTAAGGCCAATTCCAATTTAATCTAAAGAGTACCTCAAGTTGTACTGTTCATGAATAAATGTATTTAGTAACTTTCCACCTCTGACACTTCCAGTACATGTGCATGAATTAAATGGGAGAGACATTCTTGTGCTTTATCATCATTTTGCCTCTTAGCCAACTTGTATTTCTTGACCTTTCTGCCAATAAACACTATGGTCTTTGCTTATTTGCAACCAACAGGAAGAAAGGATCTAACATTGTCCTCATATATAACGGTAACATCCAGTAACGCCATTTATTTAGGAGGATTAAAATTGCATGAACACATTTCAGTCGTGTCTGACTTCAGGAGACAGGTGCACACAAACAAGTTAAGTTAAACCAAAACTGAATTCGAGTGGTTTATATGGCTTACTCTCTTTTATATTATTCATTGACTTTTATAGATTTTGTAACTACTTGTTGGTTTTCACAGTGAATTGATCCATCAGAAGATGTGTCATACTCTTGTATTAGCTGAATAATCAATTTTATCAATATCATCAATGTGTTATTGTTTTTCACAAAGACATATTTCACCAATAAAACTCAAGTCAAGAACTTGTAAAACGTGTGTTATAGTCCTTACATACACACCCAAGAGATTTTAGTACCTTTGCAATGACTATGGTCAATAAAAGATTCCTTGTCTGTGCGCAGGTATGCAACAATAAAAAAGAGAGGTGGGAGGATTGACAGGAAGAGTGAAGGGAAATTATGAGAAACCCATTTAGAAACAGTGAGGGAGTTATAAAGGGCCCTCATCTGCATGTGAAGTATATAAGAGCTGAGAAGATTTGAGCAATCCTCCACATCCTCATATTCACACATACAGGGAGCACTAAAGACAACACAGAAGAAGAGTTTACCATTGACAGGTAAGTACCACCTTGTTGGGTTAACATGGAAAGGGGTAAAGAGTACACAACTGTATGTTGTTGGTTTTTTTATTCATAAATATCTTCTTTTGATTTCTTGTTTACGGGGTTAAAGTCAGAGAGCACAGGTACTTCTGTGTTAGTAGGCTGACTTCAAAAAAGAAACTAACATTGACAATATTCACTCCAAGTACACTGCAATCCAACATAAGTTTACAATTAACTTGAAGTTAAAACACAAACCAGAACAATCAGTAAAAGCACCAACAGGCTTAAGAATCATTTAGATTCATGTAAATGATCTCAGCTCCATTTGAAAGTCTACAATGTTTAAGAAAGACATCTGTTATAAAGCTCACACATTAATCGTGCACATTTAAGAACAAATTTTACCTCGTGTACTTTGACTTAAACTTCTTGATCATTATGTCATATGTTAAATAATCCATTATGTCTTTGTGTCTTTGATTACTTCAACTATTCAGTTGACTATTCATCTGATTTTGCTCCTAACGTGACTTTGATCTGCTAAAAAGAGAAGACAATTTGGGAATTAAATCTTAACTGAGAGTTAGAAAACAAATTATCAAAAATTGGTAGCCTAACAAAACTCAGGGGGGGAAAAGCAGATTATAAGGAAGGGATTTTTTCTGCATGTTTCTACAATATGATTTAAAGTGCCTTTAAAAAATGTCACAAGTAAAAAAGAGACTACAGGCAATTAAAAATAGGATACATAAAAAGACAAATATGATTAATAAAGGTGAAAAATGTCATTTTAATGCATTTAAAGCTAAATATTGGTATGATTGGGTTTTTAATTATTTTTCCTGGAACCTCAGGTACTTTTGAGGAAAGTAAAATGAAGCTGATGTTTGGACCTCCTCTTTTCCATTTGCTCCTATGCTGTGCAACCCAGACATTAGGTAAGCCTTTCTGGTTTAAATGTCAAACTTGTACTAATTAAAGTCTTTAAATATTTATTTTTTTGCCACCACTTTTGTGCAATCTAAGCTTTCACTGTTTCACTAAACCATCCCTTAAAATCAAACTTACTTCTCTTACTTTCTTAAGGTGTCCGTATTGAGTCTGCCCCAGCCTTCAACAGTGAGGGGGTTATACAGACAGAGCTGGAGAAGACTGTGACTCTGCTTTGTCAGCCTGAGGGTGGACATGAGACGGAAGAGGAGCTGATGTGGTTGAGGAACGATGCTGCAATCAGTCTTAAGGAAGGAAACACCAAGGGTAGCAGCAAAGTGTGCGTTACGCCCGTCCTCTCTGAAGACAATGGTGCTACTTTCACCTGTCGCCTAAGGGAAAACGCCACAGTCAGCGCCTCAATCACCCTGGATGTCACATGTGAGTCTCTAATAAATTATGATATCTGTTTCTACTCTATTATCTTCTTTAAAAAGTATGACTTTTAAACTTAACCCATTTTTAGCAACTCCTGATGATGGCATAATCTGTCCCCTACTTTTTTCAAAACTATGCATGTCAACTATTTAATTAGCTGCAATGAAATTTTGACACTCATTGTTCCCAGAGGATATATCAAAGACAAACCTGTCCCCTGTATCTTTCTTTCGTACCACTTCAAGATGGGGACTTGAGATTTTGGTTGGAATACTTTGACAGTTATTAAAAGCCAAACCTTTTGTCTGGACACTGATGTTCCACTGATGTGTTTATTAATTGTATTTAAAATGGTGAGCATTTTATACATTACAAACCAAAGATTAGCATGTTGGTTACTTGTTATATGGATGTAAAACATGGATGTAGTCTCAGGGATGTCAGGCATTGGTTTCTGAAAAGGCATTTTGAAGCTCCAGGATGGCGGCTGCCATATTTGAAATGCTGACTCAACCAAAACTTTTGGTCAACCTAGAGAAAGGCAAAGAGGTGGAGTTGAGGTGGGACTTTAGCATATAGCTACAATGCAACCACCTGTCTGTCAAGTCAGCCTCACCCCAAAATAATGCCTTATTATGCAAAACTTGTAACCTCAATATCTTTAAAATGAACGAGTTAAAAACAACCCAAAACTGTGTGTACAAACGGAGAAGTGAGATATTCAGAACAACAAGTGTTTTTGTACCAGGCTGTTTGTTTCTGCTGTAGACATTTTGAAGTAAGTGTTAATGGGGTCTCCTTGGCTTTTGGAGCCAGCCTCAATTGGACTTTTCTACAATACTACTTTTAATTTAGCAGATGTTTTTGTCCAAAGCGACGTACTACACAAGCAAGAATTTAGACTGGAGGGAAAAACCTTAGTGAGTCCAACAAAGTGCTTCAAGTTGATTGGCCACAGGTTCTGCCATAGTGCCAGAAGAAGTGCCAGGTTTTGGTTTTATTTTTTGTTTTTTGTTTTATGTTTTTTTTTTTTTTTTTTACAGATAATGTAGCCACAGCTAATCACAACAAATAATTCAAGTCAACAATATCTTTCAATATTCAGTGCTAAAGATTCAATAAGAGCTGGGTTTTAGACCTTCTGATTCATTCTGCTCCTGAGGACAAAGAGGAGAAGGGTCAGGTTAAGTGCCTACGTGTTCCCTGAACAGTTGAGTAGAAAATCTCTTAAAAGTAGAAAGGGACTCTGCTGACCATCCTCATTTGAGGAACTGCAGTATTTTTGACTCCATGAGCTCTATTTTTTGCCACTTGGTGTTTCCATGATTTGCCTCCCATGCTTCCACATTACCATAAAATAGTGTAAATCATTCACTTGGACACTGTTGTGGGTTAAATAGAAAAATGTAGAGATGTGAGGATTGCAGCATGAACAAAGTCAAACTTATACCTTAAAGCTCAGCTTGTTAAACTCGACATTTACTACACAAACAAACTGAGATATGAAACACAACAAGTGGTGCATTTACTATGTTTCCACCCCGGCAGGATAAACTACTCATCGGTGCAAAGTAAGGCGGCACGTGACACAAGACATTTCTGTCTCCTGATCGTTCATTTGGGCTTGTTGAACCAATTACTCGTCTCCCATTATCTTAGAAAAAACAGCTGCACCTGCACCTGGCACATTTCCATCAAAATGCTTTAGCAAGTTGGAAACTTGAACAATTTTCAGCTGTGGTGTAGTTTTCTTCCACAGCTTGACTTTGTGCATCAGTAAGCCATCACAAGCGCAGCAGCAATCCAGCAGAGCTCTCTGAAGAAGCGCAGGTGAGGGAGGAGAACATGGTGTGTTTTCTTCTAGCATCGGTACAACCATTCAACAAAGCTGAAAGCAGTGTAGGGATGTCAGGAGTTTCTTGTTTTGCAAAAGGTCATGCTACACATTATGCCTGTGCATCCTGAATAATGTATCCTTTAAAAGGATGGAAAATACTGAGATGTTGACTTTAGCTCAAGCTGGTAAGCGTTGAGAAGCTATTTCAAGATCAGCAATGCACCTGATCACACCTCAATTAAAACCAGCACGCCTACATTGACAGGTGGATGTAGGACCATTGGCTACCTCCAAAACATGGAGCTGTGTGCATGAACATGGCAACTGTGTTGATGAGAAATGTGCTGTGACAATTTGAGTGTGGTGTGAGCTGTGTGCACCAGGTGTAAGTTGGGACGGGAGAGTTGACAGAAACTCCAGCTGCTTTGTTAGTTTATCACTGATCTCATCTGCTATTTACAGGAGGCATTAGAAGACAGTGGAAGAAATTAATTTCTGTGCTAAATTTCATTGAAATACATATTGGGCCTGTACTTTATGAAGGAAATCTGCAATGTTCGATAGAATTGTTCAATATTTGAGGTCAAAATCATGTGCAATAAATAGAAATATAAGTTTAAAGGAGAACTTTGTCTCTAAGTTAAGGTTCCTTTGTCCTCGTGTTGTTTTTCTGGGATGTTTCTGGCATGTTTTTTCCATGCCTGTGTTTATAAGGTTCTCTCTCCTGAATTCAATAATTCCAGAAGTCAGGAGTGATGTTATTTCTCACCATCAGGTCTTTGTCAACCCAATTTCTCTTGATCTCCTCTCCTTCCTCAGCCACTGTATAATCTAAAGCCAAAGTCAGACAAATGAATATCAAAGAATCCAAGTATACCTTAATGTGACTGTGGTTCAGGTATCGAGAGTTTCATTTGAATGGTCAAATGATAAATGTGGATCTTGGGCTGAAAATGTATTTATTGTTCAGCCCTAATAACAATATTCCTTTGGACCTACAAGTCTGGACCAAAACGCCAACAATAGAGGCAAACTATCAAGACTAAAACCCCTGGAGTTTATCTAAGTGTTTCCTCTGTGATGTTCCTCTTCAGTCCCCCCTCAGCTCTCTGGTTCAGAAGAGGTCACAGTGGAGGAGGAGGAAGTTCTGGTCCTGCTCTGTGATATCCATGCCAATCCACAGGTCTCATCTGTGTCCTGGATGCTGAATGGAAGTACAGTTGATCTACTTGAAGGTGGCTTCACAATAACCAATGATGGATCTACAAGCCAGCTGTCCACTGGCAGAGTGGATCGAAGCTTACATCAAGGCACCTATCAGTGCACAGCAAACTCTGCCATGTATGGCGAATACACAAAAGTCTTCTCTGTCACAGCAACAGGTCAGTTAACGCATTTAATGCAGCTCCCTGATTGTTGCAGTAAGTGACTTAAGTAACGTCTCTTCTTTGTTCTCATGTGTAGAAAGAACCATTAAGTTCCCAATGATGCCCATCATAGCAGGAGTGGTGGTGGTGTTCCTCACTGCACTTCTTGCTGTTGCTTCACGATGGAGAAAAATTGCACAGGTAACACTGAAGCATTCATACCGTACATTCAGCCTGAAAATATAAATGAGACTGACGTTTTGATGATACATTTTTCTCTTGACAGTGCTGCAAGTAGGCCCTATCCTAAACAACTGGTCATCCACGCTTCTTCAAGTGAAAGGAGACATGAAGACTTCACCTCTCTGTTAATGTGCACAATCCTGTATTTTTTTATTTAATTCTATTTAACACTGACTTTAAATGTTTTCCCATTTTGGGAAATGAGAGTTTGTTGACCACTACCAGTCTAATATCCGTCCGTAAATTAAGCAAGTTAGCTAAGTTAAGATAAACACAAAGACAGTGAAGGGAAATGCTAGACTGGCTTTGTCCTGAAATAGCCCCTATGAATTTATTTTTCCTGGTGTTGGTACAGACTGAACAGACATACAGTGTAATGTATAATGAGCTTTACTGGAAGGTGGATTTAGTTACACTAACTGTTTACTTGTTGTTTCCTGAACTTGCTTACTAGCTAGCTTCAAATTAAAGGTGGAAGCATTCCCGTCTCTCCATCTGACTCTCGATACATGAGCAAATTTGCATAAGCCGGAAGATATGTCAAGTTTTCCTCTTGGCCTTGAGGAGTGTTTAGCACCCTGACCCTGAAAACTGCATTTTAAATCCTCCACTCCCATTTTTTTCATTAGTGTCTTTGCAATAAAAGTATTTATGTTTCCTCACTTTGAACGTCTGTGGTTGTCACATTCACTCTGAACTTTAACTCCTGACTCAACAATAAAACCCAGGCCTGTTAAAATCATGTTATACATTTACTCTTATTGAGACAAAAGGCAGACTGTGTACTCATAAGGTTTGAGGTCTTATCTTTGTGTTCTTACCAATAAAGTAACATTTAACGGGATCACATAAAACAGTGTGATACTAAAGGTGGATGGTATCTCGAAACATAGAGATGGGCAAGTGTAAGATGAGCTCAGCAATATGTTTATTGCAAATATTTACAGTATGAGGACAGGGAAGGCTTATATTTTGAAACTGCATTGTTATACCTCTGTCTTAAATCTGTTAAAAAAATGTCTATTCCTGATTTTTGCACACAATCCTACTTAACTAGAAAACAGGAAGAAAAACAACAAACTAATAAAACTTTTAAGGTCAGACTGAAAACTCTCAGTGGTAACTTTCAGCTGTAAAATAAGTTTCAGTAGAATACTCATTCACCTCTTTTAATCAGGTGTTGAGTATAGACTAAAATGATAAACATTGCATTGTGCATGTTTCACAAGAGTTCTGCTTTGCTTGTTCTAAGGGTTAAAAAGGTGGTGTATCCTACATTCAGACAAAAGAAGACAAGTTATTTTGATAAATTCCAAACCACTCAATTTCTGGTAAATAAATAAAATGCTGTACTTATATAACATATTTATTGTTTTATTTTTTAGTTGGGAACATTTTTTTTCATATCACTGCTGTCAGGCAGAAACCTCGTATCTCCATATTTCATTATTTATTTTTTTCAAAAATGTATGTCTTTGGTCACCCTTAGTGCCTGTCAGTGTGCAGCGATATCAAAAGCCTGTCATAATCTGTTTTACAAAACAATACACATTTAAGAATAAGAAACTGCAGATTAAAGGCGGAAACTTAGCCTAGTTGATGTTTTTTTATATGCTCACAGACTTTATGTGGACATGAGAAGGAGCTCGAGGCTTTCCATATGCATGTGCGCCATCTGCTGGTCACTCTAATTTAAAACCCTACTCCTGTTGAGAAAGTGTGAGGAAGGTCAGCTTGTACAGTGATGGCTAACCCCTTTCATCAAGAAACGAGAGTCATTGTAAGGTTTTAAAGTCAGTAGGATTACTCAGCTGGTCAGGTAACTTGCAAAATGTCAAGCAAGAGTTTCCTGAGTTAACAACAAACAGCCTAGTTCAATAAAATATTTGTGGTATTGCATGACTTGTATGATAAACTGTGAAACATATCTGGAGAGCAAACTGTCATACAACAACAACATCAACTGGTCCCTAGACTTATATAGCTGCATGAACATCTTTGCCTTGCAGAGTAAATAAAAAAAGAACACTACAGACCTAAAAATGAATACACTTTAGTGCATCATTTATTGGATTGTAACAAAAGCAAATAAACACATACATGAGTTCACTGGTCTTGATCCTGATTATATTGAAATGTAGTTAGTCGTAGAAAAAACTGTGTCCCACTGGCATTTCAAACAATCAGTCAAGGTGAGAGAAACTTTATGTATTTTGATTCGGGTATTGATTCGAAGTATCAAAAAAAAATTCCCTTTTCTTTTTCAAAAGCATTAGTTGTAAATCTTTACAGCTCAATTTAACATCTGGTTATGACATTTTAAGGGGGAATGGAAATACAGGAGATTATGGAAGGTTTTGCAAAATAAAATATTTGGGGAAAAGAACAAACGGTACATCACAACAGAGATGAAGAATTCAACAAACAATATGCTTCTTGCCCTTTTGTTAGTCCCATTATAATAATCTTTATTAATTTAGCACTTTTCAAAACAGGGTTACACAGTTCAAGGAAAGAAACTAAAAGACAATAAAAGAGAATGTAAGGAAGACATTTAAAAATAAAAAAAAATAATTAAAAACAATAACCTGCAACCTTCTGTCAGGTGACAGAAAAAAGAAATGACAGAAAGGAAGATAAAAACAACAAAATTTAAAATATTAAAATAATTTAAAGATCAGAAATATAAAACTCGACCACAAAGTAGTTTTTTAATGCTTAACTTGTATGCATATGTTAGCCAAAACATTTGCAATCACTTAAAAAAAAAATCTCTTTTTTTATTGAACATGGTAAACAATACAATGACAAACACTACAGACATGTGCTTCAGACAAATCAAATACTCCAAGAGACAAGGAAAAGGAAACAAAGAAAAAACAAAAAGCGGGACATATAACTCTCTTTAATATATAAATTAAAATATATGCAATATTTCAGATGCTAAGAGGGAAATCCTCTCCAAGAAACTCATTAAAATGGTCTATTGTTTTATTACTTTTTTTGTTATCAATCAATTCAAGGGATTCAAGGTATAGTTTTAGTTCTTGTAAATAAACAGGGGAATAGGGGGTGCATTTTTTCAGTTTACATTTGTGAATATGAAATTCCCCATAACTCATCATTAAATTCACATGTTCCATGTCTCTTTTAACATGTTTAAAATACATTATGACAGCCTTGCAATCAATCATAAAAGTATAAGAAGTTTTGCGCATCAAATCAAGGATCACTTAAAAATGTGCTTCTCAGGACCTGACGTCATTACGTCATTGAAAAAAAAGGGGGCTGTGCGTAAAGGGCGTGGTAATGTGTATGCGCGTTCGATCCGCCGCCAAATTCAAACATTGAAAGAAAGAAACAAGACAACAAGCAGGCGGAGAAAGGACAGGAAGATATTTACTAAGGATAATAAAATCAGGTAAGATATCTTTACAGCAGACGGGCAGACAGCTGGTCTGTTTTATTTTGTCCTTAGTAAATATCTTTGACTTATTTTAGAGTAGAGAGCGAGTTAGCTTACTAACACAGATAAGCGAGCAAAGCTGCTTTTATTGTTGTTTCTGGATGATAATCACAGAGCTTTTATCGGAAGTGTGGCAACTTTAATTTGTCTGAGTGTGAAAAATGTGAAGCTGCTTCATCCTTTATGTGATAAATCAGTGCTGCTGTGTACTCTGCTGTGGTTACACGCTGAACAGGACTGAGCATCCTGCAGAGCAAGAAGTCCTGATCAAACAATGGACTCGAAACTTTTACAAACAAGACAAACTGCTATCTGTTGAGATATTTAGGCTGTTTTATTTTACTGGATCAGACATCAATGTGTATGACCAGCTGAACAG
The DNA here is from genome assembly GCF_009762535.1 of Notolabrus celidotus. NCBI lineage: Eukaryota > Metazoa > Chordata > Actinopteri > Labriformes > Labridae > Notolabrus > Notolabrus celidotus. The sequence goes on from NC_048276.1 coordinate 10,591,901, forward strand.
ATCAATCTGAGGTGTTTAGATATGAGCAATATTTTTTTTAAAGTGCCAGGAATGTCCTCCTGATTTACTTTTATTCAATGTATACCATTACATCTTTACCTTGTGTTTATTATTTATTATTATTTTTAATCTTATCTGAAGTTTTCCTTTAACATACTTGTTTGATTCAGTCTCTATATACAGTTGTGCTCATACATTTACATACACTGGCAGAATGTATGATTTCTTGGGTAATTTTTGTGGTCATTATGATTTAAAAAAACACAGTTTGTTTGACAATAAATAAGAATTCTCTGAAAAATGGCCAAAAAAATTACAAATGATGAGCCCAACTGTACTATATCAATGACTTACTGTACCTCCCAAGAGCTGTATGTGTTGTTTCTCAAAGCTTCTTTTGCCAATCCAATAGGAATTTGTATTTTGAAAATATATAGAAAAGAGACAAACAACTAATAGTAAGTTGATCATCATATTATTGGCAGCTGCTGTGTACCTGCTGCAACAACAGATTAACCTAGCTCTGATTGAAAACCTGCTTTATCCTTTTCTGTCATTGATTACAATCATGGCTGTTCAAGATTCAAGACAGCTTTATTGCCAAGTAAGCTCACACACACACAAGGAATTTGACGTGGTGAATGGAACACTGGTACTTAACAACAAGACAGTCAGGACAATAAATATATAAACCTAAACACAAATAAAACAAATCTAAATAAAAATACTATCTGTACAAAGAAAGGTATAGAAGTACTTTCAGAGACATGAAATATGTGAAATTAGCCTAAGTTCTGTCTTCCCTGCACTCCTCTGTTCAGGTAATCACAGCATCTTCAGTGATGGACGGACTTGGTAGAGCAGTGGTGGGAGTCTGGCGGGCACACACAGTCCTGGATGAGTCTGATGGAGCAGAGAGCTCCCCAGAAGCCCCCGACCGTTTCCGCAAGCAACGATCTTCCTCTTCTTTGAATTCTCTGAGGATGACATTGCGCAAGCGGCTCCCGCTGCGCACCGTCCAGGCCAACTCTCTCCCAGAGAATCCAAGCTGGGAACCCATAAAAGAGCAACCAAAGGAGCAACCAAAAGAGCAACCTAAACCCAACACAGTCAGCAAACTCACTCGCAGTGCTCGGAACTCCATCAGCGGAGTGTACCAGGTACATGGATTATCAGAGTTTAATCTACAGAAAGATTTTGTGTGCATAAAGGCATGGAATAACATTTCTGATAGTCCAAACCTTCATGTATATCCCTTTAACTAATTCATATTATAAATGCAACATAATCTAGCAACTTCTGTATTGATTCTTTTTTTTTAAAATCTTTTTCCTCATTGTGCCACCATTCCCAGAGACTGCAGAGAACCAGAGAGTTTGCACATGAGGAGTGTTTGGTAGAAACCCCCGGTCGAGAACGAGAAAGAGAAGAGGCTGGTGCATCTACTTCTCGCACCCCAAGGCGAACGCCCGGCCGGGCTGCAACACCCAGACGCACCCCCAGAGCGGGAGCCACACCTGGACGCACCCCAGGCTCTAGAGGAAGAAAGACACCTGAGGCCAGTGTACGAGGGGTGAAAACAGGAGGCGGCAGGAGACAGCTGGTCCGCATGGCTGCTTTAAGGAGTCCCTTTGCCTCCCCAAACACACAGAATCAGAGAATGTGAGTCTAAGAGCTCCATAATGACATGCACTGTTACATAAATGACACAGCTGATATCTTCCAAGTTTAATAGATGTGGTGTTTTTTTTCCTGCTCAATAACAGAAAGTTTGACCAAGATTTAGAGTCTGTCTCCAGTGGACTCAGGAGACTCAAACATCTTTCAAGGGCCTTCGATAGTCTCATTGGCAGAGACGACAGGTAAGAGTCTTAATATAGTGAAATGTAACGACTTGTTTGCATGTTGTAAATGTTTTTAATACTGCTGGAGTGTCACTGGATGTTCAAATTAAAGTATCAGTTCACTGTACATTAACAAATTAGCGTTGTGTGTGTGTGAAGAAGCCGTCACTCCATTTCCCTTCATTCATACATATCAGTACAGAAGAGACCTCAGAGACACATGACCACCCTCTTCAACCTCCCGCCTAAAGAATCCCAGTCTGCAGCACAGCTTGAGGGGCCCTCGACCTCCTTCCCCTTCCCCCCGACACACATTCTTCCTGGTTTGAAACTGGGCCTGTGTTTCTGGTATTTGGATATGGAGGGAGTTAGGGGGAAACCACAGGGGGAGAGAGGGTATGGGTGAGGGAAGTGGAGCCAGAAGAAATGACAAAAATGCACTAATAAGAGCTTACATCACTTCCTGTGTTGACATTCAAAAAATTGAGGCCCATGAGTGAAAAGCAGAGAGGCACATGGACAGTGACCTTGTCTGTTATCATCAGTGTGCATTACACTCAGCCAACAGCTCCCTGCACTGTACCTCAGATCAGCCGTTTGGAATTTAAACATGGGTTTCCTTTTCCTCCCAAAACAGGCGGTTCAACTATTCTATTATGGTGGAGTAGGAAAGAAGGTAAACTCTAGCATCATAAAGCCTCTGAAACCATATCAGTTATGGAAACATACTCGGAGCGTTACTAATTGTTTGACATGAACGTGCATGGCAGATCTTGCTTGGTGTTTGTATCTAAATGCAAGAACGGCAGAAGAAAGCTGCCGTTTTGACCTTTTGAATAATGTGCATGTCTTCCGCTTTCGGACTCACACTTCCTTCATTACCCTTTCGACTTGTTTATGTTGCCTGATCTGTTCCTCAAACTGTTCCTGCTGAGGTTTCTGCAAGTTCTAAAATTCCAGTGTTGTCTAAATTCATGCTAGTAAATTGTTTTTAAATGTCATAAGAATTGCTCTCTTTCGGAAGTTGTTTCAGAATATACCATTTATGGAAAATGCATCCTGTTGTTGCCTTCTATTTTTCAAATGTGTAACAGTATATCGCCTTTTCAAAGCCAAAGTGCTGCACAGAGTCCATAAAATGAAGGCAGCATGCATAAAAGCAGCCATTAATTGAGGCTGATTCACATTAATCTATTCCTCTTTTGCATTTCTTGTTGCCAAAATGTCCTCCACAGAGTCCATGACGCATGAGGACATTTCCCAGATGCACTCAACTTTTGTTTATGCTATCGTTCACATTGTTTTCTTTCTTCACAGATCCAATACGAGGGAACGACCTGGAGGAGCAGTGATGAGAAAGTTGGACCCCAACGGTAAACTCTGTCGCTCCAACCTCTCCCGTCGGGCCTCGAATCTCTCAAACACACTGGGAGGTTGGGCCAACACAGCTGTGAACACTATACGCAAACCAAACTGAACCCTGTGCATGTTTGTGTGTGTGTAAAACACAGGACTTTGTAGCCATGTTTCACATTTTATATTTGAGGTATCACAGTTACATTAAGTAGTGTTGTCATGATTCTGGGAGACTGTTACATGCACGCTTATTATCTCTTTTTTATAGACTGTTGTTAGCTTCAGTTAAATATGTGTTTACATGTCTCAGGTCAGCTGTTTGTGGATGATTATCCTCATTGAAGCTACCAAAGGGATTTCTGTTTTCTATGTTTTTGTACCTCTGTTGTAGCTGCTACGACCAAATGTCTTAGTCACATCGTCATAATACTAACACTTTAGGTTTTCTATCTCTTGGTAGCGTTTTACTCTTCCAGTTTCAGAAATGTACACAAGACCAAAACTATATCTGTAGAACTAACACTATGTTTACTGACAGAGAGGAGACATATCTCCTCTGTTTATCATGTATGCAATATGTTACTAACGTTTGTCATGTATTTTTTTTACATCATTTGTTTATGCCAAATTGTAAAGTGTATTTTCTATGAAACAGGACTTTTTTTTATATAAATACAGCTTAGGCAGTGAGTGATAGGGATTTTTCTTTATTTCCTCTCGTGCGTCAAAGGGACCCACCTGGTAATGGTCTGTGGATGATTCATGGACCGATGCTGTGAATATCAATCATTTAGTAATGTGATGGGGAAGACGAAATGACTCATTACTTGATGATGATGTTATAAGACCATATCCGGCAGGTTATTAGTGAAGGGACAAACAACCTCTGATGACGCAAAACCAGCCTCTCTGCGGTGTGTAGAGAAATGTAGAGAAATAAAAAAAGTGCCTGAAGTGTGAAAAAGAAGCAATAAAACCTGTAAGCTTTCAAAACAACAAGTGATGTCATTGTATCATTATTATCACAATCCATGGTCATTTTAATTTCCCTGTTGCTTTTTATCATGACTGCTGGTGTCACACGTATTAATTAAGGAAGGAATTTATCAATTAGTCCAGAACCAGATTCTCCACACAGAGGTTTAGCATAAACCTACAAGTCTGACTCATAACAGTTTAAACATTTGTTTAATGGGTGTGATGTCCAGTTGTATTTCAAATGCTCAATATCTGAACATAATCCTTAAATAGTAAAAATGAAAAAGTTTAATATTTCCAAAGTAAAACATTATTTCTACCTCTACATATAAGTTTGAATGTTAAATATATTTTGGGGATATCCATTCATTCATTCATTCATAAGAATTTTATTACAACATATTCGATACACATCTTTACAAAAATAGTGTACAGTATACACTGTCCATGAACAAACAGGAGCAGGAAGAAGAAAAACTATACAATAATAAAAAAATATATATAATTTAACTTCTAAAAATTTGAGGTAACTGTACTTGACTATATATTTTTATGCCACTACATTTATTTGACAGCATTCTACATAGCTTAGATTTAAACGCACTGCATGAGCACATTAAATATACTGTATATATAAAAAAATGATGTTTCATTATTGATTAAATCAAACATAAGTGAATCTAGCTTTCCTACTTGATTCTTATATGTTTTGCATCTGAATCATCTATCCACTCTTAATGCTTTATAATAATTTTATATGATGATAAATTGTACTTCCTGAGTCCATTCAATATAACTTTGAATTTTTGAACTGCTGTTATTTGAAGATACAAATGTGAACATTTAGTTTTGTTAAATCTTCACATACAGGGCTGTTTTAAGAGTTTGTATTGTGGTTTTAGTTCAGTTTTGGGGGTGTTTGAGACAACAAAGCTTCTCAAAATGTACATACAGTATATGACATTTTTGAGAAGTGTTTTGGATATAATAAGTGGAGGATTTTTACCCTTTTACCAGGAGAGATTGTGAGATTATTGTCAATAATGTGACAAGTAAAGGATCATTTAGCCGAGTGGACAGTGACAAAACTGGGGGTTAAATTCTTCAATAGCGAATAATGTCCACTTGATGGCAGCAGATGGTATTTCTTCCTTGGAGCAGTGGCTTCAACAGTTGCAGAGGGTGTACACGTAGGATGGTAGGGTGGTAGGATGTTTTGGCAGAGAGGTGGTCTACCTTTAGTAAAACCTGCTGAACTGAACAAAACTTTCGGCAATCTCAAACAGCTTGATTTAAAGACATGTTAATAAAGGTACAAATAAGATAATAAATTGAAAACTTTTCCCAGCCACCATAGCATACAAATAAAAATAAAGTTTCTATTCGCCTCACTAGAATTATGCTTTAATAAAAATCTGGTGCAGGGATAATCTATTTAAATTCAAAGATGAAGACAACACTTATTCAAGTGAAAGTCACAACAAAATAAAGATTAACTTGCTATTCAAGATAAGATAAGATAAGATATTACTGTATTGATCCCCCGGGGGGGAAATTCAGTTGTTACAGCAACCCAGACATAAGTACAATCAAGAAGAAAGTTTCAATAAGTAAAATTAAAATAAAATAAGATAAGTACAAATGAAAATAGATAAATAAAGCTAGAATACAATTTAGATATATACAATGTTACAATGGAATTTAGATTAAATAGCAGTAATTACAGGCAGTATTAAAAGTGTTTCAGTAGTGACAGGTTGATTTGGCGTGATTACGGTTGGTAATGACAGATTAAGCAATAAATTAAAATAAATATGGGTATGTACTATGACCGTGAGTTGTAGTTACAATAATAATGTGATATAACCTAATAATATAATATGGCAAAGATAATGTAATATAACATATTATAATATGGCAAATTCAAAAACTCAGAGATTTATTTGGAAGTAGCAAAGCTGTATCTTCTGATGCAGTCATCAACTAACTGTACAAACAAAATAATAAAATTCAATATATACAGTCTATGTTTTCCAGGGGATCCAAGGGCCACCCCTTCCCACCCTCTAGATCTGCCCCTGTTTCAGTGTTTTAAAATATAATGCGTCATCCTCTACACACTTCATGTCACCCTAGTATAACTTTACTTGTTCATTGATTAATAACAATAGATAACTGAGTGGTGTTTATTTCAAATTGAATGCTCTGGGTTGATTTTGTCGCTTCAACAATCTTTGTCAAACTCGCTCAGTTTGTCCCTTCCTGGTATCCGTCGCAGCCCCACGCCTCGCTGAAATTGCTCCTCCTCTTTCTCTCCGGCTTTGTACCAAGAGCTGAATCCACGCCGCGGCTAGCTTCTCCAAGATACCGGGGCTGTTAAACATTGGAAAATGGCTCTTCATGTCCCCAAAGCTCCGGGCTTTGCCCAAATGCTGAAAGATGGTGCCAAGGTGAGCTTAAATCCCTCAGTGTGAATATTCTGGAAGCTTAAAGTCGATGCTTGTTGTCTTGTATGCTAGCTCGTGTTAGCACGCTTATACAGAGTCATGTGGGAGAGTTCTAGAAAGTAGGCAGGCCGCTAAGAGCTGCGGGAGCCGGGCTGCTATGATGGACAAAGGGCGTGTTTCTGCAGCTTTTCCCCATCTTCCTAACATACTTGAACACGCTGTTTCTATCTGCAGTATTTTAGCTGCTGGGATGATTCAGTGAAAATCAGCAGTCACACCCAGGAAGCATTAAGCTAACTGTCAGAGCTTTGACTGTCACCTCGGCTGAGCCTGGTCAGATGTTGATGCTTCCTTTTTTGGGGTTGGCTAGCATGACAAGATACATCAACTCATGCTGGTAACTAGTGTTGTTAAGCTGGGGAATTTTTTAAACATTCCAAATTGGAAACTTTCCATGGGAATGATGGGAATTGAGGTTAATTTAATGGAAAGGTATATCCAAGCATAACTATTTATTTTGCTATAAGCAGACATCCATCCAAAATAAAATAATTAAAACAGATATATTTGTAAGTGGAACTTTATCAAGTGTTAAATATTTTATTGAACAATCAATTCTAAAACATGAATGTTGAGTTAAATATTCCTCATCCCCCCCAACCCAACCCATTCAATAATTAACAAAAATGCAATCCCAACAAAGTCCCATTCAACATGTTAAATAAGAAAGCATCTTCCCCCTCAAGCTTCTCAAGCCTAGCCTCCTTATTTTTGCTAAACCCATTGGGGCAATGGGTTCTTCCTGGGTCTCATCAACATCCTCCATGTTCACTTCTTCAACATCCAACTCTGACTCTTCCTCTTCAGTGTCATTGTCCAGCCTTGTTGAGGATGGCTCTGCATAGATATTCAACTGTACCTGTATGAAATCAGGTTGCTTTAGTCAGGATTGGGCTAAAATATATTTTCCCACAACTATATTTAAATTCCCAAGTTTCCAACTTTGAAAATACCTGGAATTTTGCAACCCTTGTGGTAACTAGCTTATTGTCCAAACATTGATGAAGGTCCATATCGCCAGGATAACAAGTCTCCCAATCCATAAAAAATGTATGATTCAGTTTCTTTCTCATATGCTGTTTGGCACAAAGCTTTTAGTATCATATTGCATCTTTTGTGATGAGCCTCAGGCATTAATATATTATTCTCCTAATATTTAATTTTCTTCAATGCAGCACTATTCAGGCCTTGAAGAGGCTGTCTTCCGTAACATCAGAGCATGCAAGGAGCTCTCTCAGACCACTCGCACTGCCTATGGGCCAAACGGTAAGCACTCCCCTTCTATAGTAAAATCTATTTTATTACATGTTTGTTTGATACTTTCATTCATTAAGACATATCTAATGAAGTGATGTCTAATAAATGACATTATTACAGGTATGAACAAAATGGTCATCAACCACTTGGAGAAGCTGTTTGTCACCAACGATGCTGCAACTATCCTCAGAGAACTTGAGGTGAGGAAACTCTTCACTCCTGTGAAACATAATGCATAAAGTGATATATTTTTATCAAGGGAAATTTAACTGTTACCTTTTGTTGTTTGTTTTCTTCTCTACAGGTGCAGCACCCAGCAGCCAAAATGGTCGTAATGGCATCACACATGCAAGAGCAGGAGGTTGGAGATGGTACAAACTTTGTCCTGGTGTTTGCTGGAGCTCTGCTGGAGCTGGCTGAGGAGCTACTAAGGATGGGCCTGTCAGTGTCAGAGGTATATAATGTAGTAACTCACCACTGTCATTTTTCATTCTTGTGTCCCTTCGTCTTCTGCGCACATTGCAATCTAAAGTAATCTAAAGACTTCTTGGTGAAAACAAGTTAGTAAAAGTTGATACATTAAAGAATTAAGAGCTGCCTTTTGAAGTGTTAATCCAACAAATATTTATCAAATGAATTAATGATGAATAATAAAATTACATTTCTGCATCCTAAAGAAATGAATTGCAGCATCTGCTCAGTGACATGTTTCCTGTTTGATACAGGTGATTGAAGGCTATGAGAAGGCGTGTCAAAAGACTCTGGAGATCCTGCCAGACTGTGTATGTTCCTCAGCTAAGGACCTCCACGATATCAAAGAGGCAACGTCTCTCATCCGTACAGCAGTCATGAGCAAACAGTACGGAAATGAAGACTTCCTTGCAAAACTCATAGCAGAGGCCTGTGGTGAGTCAACATTATTATTATCAAAACCAAACTAAGATGATTCTTGATTAAAATATTCCTGTTGAATTTCTCTGACCATCTCAATGTAACTGCTTCGTGTTGCAGTGTCCATCTTCCCAGAGTCCGGCAATTTCAATGTTGACAGCGTCCGAGTGTGCAAGATTCTCGTAAGCAGCAAAATCCATAAATCCATGGTGTGTTTTGTGAGTGTGTGTGAGTTGTTTAAATCTTAAGTTAATGTCTGTGGTGTTCTTTAGGGTTGTGGGGTGACAGCGTCCTCCATGCTTCACGGCATGGTGTTTAAAAAGGAAGCAGAGGGAGACATCACATCAGTGAAAGATGCCAAGATTGCCATCTATTCCTGCCCCTTTGACTGCATGGTGACAGAAACCAAGGTAATGACAGTCTTCCTAATGGTCAAAGAGTCGGACCTAATCTTTTGTTGATCCTCTTGGTTTTTTGATAGCGTGTTGATGGGATCCTAACGACACTCTAATCTGTCTCATAGGGCACAGTGCTGATAAACAATGCACAGGAGCTCATGAACTTCAGTAAGGGAGAGGAGGACATGATGGAGAATCAGGTCAAGGCTATCAAGGAGGCTGGTGCCAACGTGGTGGTCACTGGGGGGAAAGTTGCTGACATGGCGCTGCACTATGCCAACAAGTACCAGCTCATGGTGGTCAGGTAAGACGGAGATCACAACTGGTAACCTAAGTAGATGATTATGAAGTGATCAGAGCCAAAAGGACAGAATATCTCCAACATTAAGCCTGTCAATAAAATGTTCTCCACAAAGAAGCACTCAATCAAAGCCTCACACTGTGAGCCTTGAGGCTAGCATGGCAATTGGCCGTGTCTATCTGAAATTAGCATTAACAGACAAATTCCACCAGATCCATCTCCGGTCCGTCACTACACTGGATCTAATAGGTTTCTATTCTAGTCAATGTGTTAACTTCCACTGGATCAGCTTCGTTGTGTTCCGGCTGTGTCTGTGATCCGGCACGCCTGAGCCCTCCAGATCAGATACACAAGACTTCTTAATTTTTGCCGGATGCTGAAGCACGATGCATCAATTTGAACAGAGCAGATTGAGCGGGACAGGAAGTCAGGCACCAAAACAAAATAAAACACCCATTTAATTTTCAGAATAAAACGCTCTGTGTCATCGATTAATCATATTTCACTTAACTACAACAACAAACGTCATGATAAGCAAAGCCAGGCCTGGAGTCAACAGGTCAGAGGTTTTTAGAGGCCAATAAAGACAACATGGTTGAGGAGAGGACTCAAGATAATCATTAATTCAGTAATTAGAGTGGGAAACCATGGTCACGTGACTCCAGCTGTCCGGTAGTCCTGCTCCGTTCACAGTTTTGAAAAAGCATCAGATGGGTGTTGATGGACGAGAGAGCACGGAGCTGGACCGCAGCGGATCAGAGACAGACTGGACACAGATCTGGTGGAAGTCCAGAGTCAGAGGGAGGGAGTTCATGTCTGTTTTACTTACTTTAAAGTGGGAGATTTAAGTATTTGAAATGAACTTAAGAACCATGTTGTTGCTACACAAATCTTTAAAATCTGAAGTCTTTCCTTTAAAAAGAGGAAGTATCTGATATTTATCTCTACGTTTGATTTATTCAATACTGTCCTTATTGATGTAGGTTAGCTGTCACCACACACGTTGTTACACCAATGTATGTTTTTTATGATCCCTCATCACAAAAATTGTCCAATCATAGTGGACCTTTTATCACTGTGTAACACACTGACCTAAATCCTGCTTTTTCCCATCAGACTCAACTCAAAGTGGGACCTCAGGAGGTTATGCAAGACCGTGGGAGCCATTGCCCTGCCCAGGATGGTGAGTGTTGACTTTGTTTACTTCAGATCTGTAATTAGCACTCAGTGAAACTCCTTCATGTCATTAAGACGACGCTCCTCTGCTTCTCAGACGGCTCCAACACCAGAGGAGATGGGTCACTGTGACAACGTGTACCTGACAGAGGTCGGGGACACTCAGGTGGTCGTCTTCAAACACGGTAAATCAAACTGTGCTCAAAAACCCGTGAAGTATGATTTAAAACCTGATCTCTGAGTTGTAGACTTAACATGTTGTTGATTTCTACAAACAGAGAAAGAAGATGGTGCCATCTCAACAGTGGTGATCAGAGGCTCCACAGACAACCTGATGGACGACATTGAGAGGGCTGTGGATGATGGAGTCAACACCTTCAAGGTTCTGGTCAGGGTAAGTCAACACAATGAAGCACTCTTGGATTTTTCTTTGCAACCATGAGAAAAAGAAATTGAAAGAATCTGAATTTCCTTAGCTGACAGAAAATTAAAAGATGCTGCTTTGAAAAGGAGAGTTTTTCTTTCAAATGCTGAATCATGCTAAAAGAGTAAAGTTGATCATTCAGAATCCTATTTTATGTGTGAAGATGAATCTTTCCATTTTAAAAGTATTGCCCTGCACCTTATCTACAGTGTCTGTCTCATTCACCCTCTGTAGGACAAGCGCCTGGTACCTGGAGCAGGAGCCACTGAGATCGAGCTGGCCAAGCAGATCACCTCATATGGAGAGGTATAAAGATTGAACTATACTGAAATAAACAAGGCTCCAACCCGTTTTGATTATTCTGTATCAGCAGTTTAGAAAAATGCAATAATGTGACCTCTTTTGTCCCTTTTCGTCTGCAGTCCTGCCCTGGTCTGGAGCAGTACGCCATCAAGAAGTTTGCAGAAGCGTTCGAGGCTATTCCACGTGCGCTGGCTGAGAACTCTGGAGTGAAGGGGAGCGAGCTCATCTCTAAAATGTACTCCGCCCATCATGAGGGAAACAAAAACATGGGCTTCGACATCGAGGTGTGTAGAGACCTAAATGACTTCATTATGTTCAGGGGATTTGTGGGAAAATGTGATAAGATTTTAACTATTTCAAAATGTCATGTTGTAGCATCTTCAAATCAAATGTGTTGCTAGTGGGGGAAAAGTCATGCTGCCTCTGTCTTTCTGTTAGCCTTAATGAAATGTCAGTCATTTTTAGGTGTGAAGAGCAATGTGTGACATGTGTGCAATGTTGTCTTTAGTCTGACGGCCCCACGGTGAAGGACATGCTTGAAGTTGGGATTGTGGAGCCTTACCTGGTCAAACACTGGGGCATCAAACTGGCCACAAACGCTGCCATCACAGTGCTGAGGGTGGACCAGGTGCGTGTAAACAAAAACACAAATATCCACGGCACAAAAGCATCCACGAAAGAGATGAATTGTATTTCTATTACCTCAAAGTTCTTACAGGATAAAACAGGAATAAGTCCCAAAATCAACTTTCAAACTTTGAAATGGTCAGGTTGTTTCCTGAGAACTACAGGGCGCTGCAGTGTTTACCTAACATGGCTATAACAAAAGTTAACAGTTCATGTTTTAGAGGCTTCTTCAGCCTCAGATTCATTCACATTTAGTGTTTTCATTTAAATGATTAAGGCAGCAGTGAAGGTGGAAGGAAAAGAATCGACATGGATATTCGTGGCACAGTGGAATAACCTACAGTTACTACCAATTTATATCAATCAATCTTTATTTATATAGCACCAAATCACAACAAATGTTATCCCAACACGCTTTACAAACAGAGCAGGTCTAGACAATACTCTATGTTAAATGATTTACAAAGACCCAAATCAAGACAGGATAAGACCCAGTCCCATCTGACAGACAGGACTCAGTCTGATCTCATCTTAATCCACCATGAGCAGAGCACTTTGCAGCATTTAGAAAGTTACAGCGGCAAGGACAGACTTCCGTTGACAGGCAGAAACCTCCAGCAGAACCAGACTCATGTTAGACCGAGTTGAGGTTGGATAGAGGAGTTGAAGAAAGAGATGGTAGTGGTGAGAGGGATAGTAGTAGTTGTAGCAGCTGGAGTCTGGGATGTCTGTACAGCAGCGACTCAGAAGAACCTATGATACAAGGGAGCTCAGGGACTCCAGAAAGGTCTATGGGTAGTAACTTTGAAGGGACAGGGAGATTGAATGCATTTTTTTTCACCTTTCAAGTGATGGGTTGAAACTAAGAAACGAAAATAGACCTATATTCTTCATAAATGTAATCATTCTATAGTTACTACCCATTTACAGAAACATAACCTTTTTTTTTTGTTGCAGTTGTCATATTGAATACTTCAATTTATACCTGGTTTATTTATCTGTGAGGACTTGAACCGTCCAAAAAGCTACAAACAGAAGTCCCATTTTTATATGTAGTGTGCAGTAGAAACAGGCAACACGTACCAGAGTCATCATGACTTTGAAGAATCTTGTTGATTTATTATTTTTTCATAATAACGGATCAGGCCCCAACGTTTTCTGCTTCATCAGGTTAATACACCGATTCCATTACTTTGACTTGGTCTTCATTTATTATGGAGTCCATGTTGACCTTTTAATCCAGCAGGTGAAGTGTTTTTGGAGGCCCTTCATGAACACCTAGTTTCCGGGTGGTTAATGTTAGTGTATATATATGCGTGTGTGCGATGCAGATCATCATGGCCAAGGCCGCAGGGGGACCCAGGGCTCCCAAGCAGAGAGGCCACTGGGACAAGGACGATTGGGAGGAAGAGCCTGATAAATTTGATACTCATCACTAGAGGGCGCTCACACACTCCCTCCGTCAGTAGGTCCTGGAATGAAGCGTGTGGTTTTAAACTCACCCTGATGAACTGACACTCACGGGACACTGAACATGGAGTGAAACGTTTTCTCTTTTTGCCTGTCACTACTAACACTGGGTGTAATACAGAACTCACTACAGAGACATTTAGTACAGCAGATGCAGGTGTGTTTTTAATATTGCCAGGTGTGTCACCGAGTGTGGACTAAATCACTTTAAACTTGCACAAAAAATGCACAAGGTTTGGTTTGATGGCATGCTGCATGTGTTTAATGAACTCTTCTTTACAGCGGACATCCAAAGGCAAGAGCAGATTTCAGTAACAATGCATGTAATGTTCTTAAAACATAAAAGGAACATGAAATTGAGATTAAATACAATCCTCTAAAGGCTACATTTTGGGCTGTGGAGGGATTTTAAGATTTACTTAAATTCTTAAATATTTTCATCTTTATCAGTAGTCTATTTTTATTTTTTAATACTCCTTCAGAAAAAATCACATTCAGTTCATTTCTAGTAGAAATTTTCTTTCACAGCTATGCTAGCCGCCTGATTGTTTTTTCACAGAGAGGCTCTAAAGCTGCGTTGATTACAGTAAATGTAATTATACATTTTTTCATTTTAAAATGACTTAATGGGTAAATGCAGAGAGTTTCTGGAGTGCTGTAATAATTCCCAGCAGTGGAATGATCCAGGCTTATATCTTTTTTTCATCTGGACCACTTTACTCTTGTTTTTGCATTTTACCTTCTTGTGGCACACACATGCCATATGAGCTCCTGAATATTTAATCTTCATAAATGAACCAGCTTGGTTTCTTAAGGGATTACATTGCCTCCCTTTTATAACAAAAATTCAAGAGTGGTGGCTGAAACAGGTCATGTACATACATTAAAAGCTAAATTGAATCTTAATGAAACGTTTACCTAATTGCTCTGTCTTAAAGCCAGTTTACATTCTCCCCTCTTGATATCTGCTAAGTACTGGAATGTTTATTTTGCGTGAAAACTTACAACCACCCTGCCTGACCGCCTGCCGCGTGGATCCTGGTGCTCATTACTTCCAACCAGACAAATCAGTCTGACTCTCCTCTTTTTCCTTTCAGATCATCATGGCAAAACCAGCAGGGGGACCCAAACCTCCCCAGGGCAGGAAGGACTTTGACGAGGATGACTGAACCTGATGCAGTCCAGCTGATGCCCCTGTTAACCCTGACCGCTCCCTCCTGGATTCACCAAACCCTTTTCTACTTGTTTATTTAAAGCTCAACAGTTTGGTTTATTTTGTAGAAATGACTGAACATCGGTCAACCGAATGTTATGTGAAAGTAAAAAAAAATGTAAGGATGGCACTGTTTGCTTTTTATGTTCTTAGTCCCAAATAAAAGGCCCCTGTGCTGCTATGTCATGGTTTGGATTGTGTTTTAACTTTGTATTGGCAGTTTACATAATATGTGTGTCTCGCACAGTCATAGAATGCTTGTGTGATTATATACTTGATTATTAATGTTGCTTTATTTTTTGTCATTCAAATCGGGCAAAAAAAGTTCTCATGACCTCATCCTGTTGAACCATCCCTCACAGCTCATAAATCATCCCCATGCTGGGCTCTCTGCCCTCTTTACAGTATTACCTCTGATGCTGCCCTGCAGGGTCTGGTTTTAACATCAAGTGGAGGCAGCAGAAATTATGCATGCACTGGTTTATTTTTAGAACAAAGTGAGCGACAGGATGGAGTGGGGGACTGGTCGATTTATCTATTACTATGCTCCACAGGATGCTTTGATTGATGCGTGTTTGTTCCCTGCAAACGGTCATCTTTCTTTTATTTATTTATTTATTTAACCGGGTAATAGACTCATTGAGATTTAAAACCTCTCACACCTGCACCCGCCACCTACGTGAGCCACCGCCGCCTGATATTTGCCACCACATGATGTGAACGCAAGATCTGAGAGTACATACTGGCTTAGGTGGTGCAAATGTTCCAAGTTTTTGGCAGATTGCAAAGAAAAACTCCAAACTTGACAGTCTGCCACACCCACAATTTTAGTCTGAACAGAATTCCTTTTAGAATCAGAATCATAATCAGCTTTATTCGCCAAGTATGCTTGAACACACAAGGAATTTGACTTCAGTAAACTGTGCTCTCTTTGTACAAGGCATAAGAATAGGAATAAGAATAAGAACTACAATAAAAATAAAATAAAAATATAATAACAATAACCTTAGCTATAAATACAAAGAAACAACAAATAGGCATGACTAATATGTACAGGCTAAAATAATATGATAAAGTGCAGTGGTGAGTTGCAGAGGGAGTTTAACATTATAAAATAGAAGTTAAATAATACAAAAAAATAGAAATATGGAATTCTGATATGTGGGAGGTCCACCTTAGGTCGCGGGAAATAGTGGATCCCAGGAACCTGAAGGAGTCCACAGTAGACACAGTGCTGTTCAGGATGGTGAGGGGGGGGAGTGGAGGGGGGCTTCTCCTGAAGTCCACTGTCATCTCTACCGTCTTGAGCGGGTTCAGCTCCAGATGGTTCTGACTACACCAGAGAGCCAGCTTTTCCACCTCCTGTCTGTAAGCAGACTCGTCTCCGTCCTGGATGAGACCGATGACGGTGGTGTCGTCTGCGAACTTCAGGAGTTTCACCGAGGGGTCCCCTGAGGTGCAGTCATTGGTGTAGAGGGAGAAGAGCAGTGGGGAGAGAACACATCCCTGTGGGGCGCCAGTGCTGATGGTCCGGGTGCTGGATTTGATGCTCCCCAGCCTCACCTGCTGTCTCCTGTCCGTCAGGAAGTTGGTGATCCACTGACAGATGGAGGCCGGCACTGTGAGCTGGGTGAGTTTCTGGTGCAGGATGTCTGGTATGATGGTTAATAATTTTTACCTTTTCACATTGAAATCTGTATGTGTGTTGATGGTTGATGCACTGCCTGAAAGTCAGCATTGCCTGTTCTGGCCACCGCCTGATGATTTTTGGAGATTTTTGCATTTGAAAGTCTTAAAACAATTTTCTTTGTTTATGTTGAGACTTTTGCATTAATTTGAATGCGAAGTTATTTGGAGAAGTGTTTCAGCGTTAGTGTTTGGAAGGTTCTTTTTACTGTCCTGGTCAATAGAAGGTGAAATACATGTAACGTGTAACAATGAGCATTGTTCTTAGTGTTACTTTGGATAGCAGTGATGTGAACCTTATAGTGTTCATATTTATGTATTAATATGTTTCAGTCGGAGATGATACTATGTGAAAATACAGTCACAGTTTCACATGGTTGCATGATTACACAGTGCAATCACAAGGTCAAATTGAGCTTGTTTCTGTCTTTTATGATTGACTTGAATTCCCCCAGAGTTACAAGATGTGTCAGTTTCAAGTCCTTCTGCACATTATTCCAGGTAAACTGGGCAGAAAATGTAAAAGCCTTTTTGCCCAGTTCAGTTCTGACTCTGGACCTGCAACTGTATGATGTCCTGCCCTTGGAGAGCACAGGCCATATCGTGAGGCCTACTTTGCAAATGATGCATCAGACATGAACTGACTTGTACAACTAATGTACGTGGTTTGGAGTACGGAAAGCAGCAGGGGGAGCTGAACTCCACAAGGTTGCAGGCTTAGTGGATGGCAAAGCTGTGGGCGGATTTGCGCTGACGTTGGCCATACTCGGGATTAACTTGTTTTTATGTCGCCATATCTGTCGCATTCTGCAAGATCACCTGCAGATTCGTGTCTGGCTGCTGAGTACCGGCTCGCTTCCTTCAATCTGACGTCGGTGTGAGTGCATTGCATGAATCCGTGGCTGGGCTCCCGCGAGGTGCCTGGATGAGGAGCAGATGTCGCGCCGTGGTTGTGGCACTGATGTCCCGTCGCACTGATGGGGGCCGACGGCAGTAAAACCAGGAAGGTGAGTGCACACAAATACCTGGTTGCCGTTGTGTGTCGTGCATTGAGGGATTCCCTGTGCTTCCCTTGTTCCATGGCAATGATATAACGGGGATTCCCGAAATACAAGACAACGACAGTGCAGCCATGGATGATTGCGTCTCATCTCACCTTACCACTCATTGAACTGCCCTATGCTTTGAATGTTTATAATTGATTCGAATTGAATAACTTTACCCCTGATATTACCCCTTAAACTGCTGTCTCTAAAATAAATGTAAACTTCATGCTTTTACTTTGAAGGAAAACTCAACACGCTTCCGGTATTGACAGAAAAATAAAATGAGAGCAAAATAATCAGTGGTGGATAAAGTACACAGCTTCATTACTTAAGTCAAAGTATAGATACTCCTGGTCAAATATTACTCCAATACAAGTGAATGTTCCTCAGTCAGATTATTACTTGAGCTAAAGCACTGAAGTACTTGCTTTTAAAAATACTTTAGTATTCTTGAAGAATCTCAAAATGTTGTATTTTCAAAATACAAAAGTGCAGTCAAGACTACATAGAAGTAAATTTGGTTACATTATGTTTATTAAGAAACCATTGCTTGAAATCTCTCAAAACTATACCATGGAATAAAAACAGCAACTAAGTTACTCCAAGCACAGACAAGTTAGTTTGAAATGTTCATCTGTAATGAAACAAATGTTACATAGCTCAACACGCTTTCTCAGGTTGGACAGTTAATGTTTGTATGTTTGGGCAGAGTGGGAAACAGGGTGAACATTTCAAATGATACGTATCATTCTTCATTTCAAAAACCTCAAACACAGGCTGAAGATATGGACATGTTTGCTCAGGTGGAGAATTATAGCCATCATTACCACCTCTACATGAACTGCCTGATCTGAGTGAAATTTGCTCTGTGTTTGCTCTACGTTCAACCGTGGAGACGCACGATATACAGGTACGACTAAACCACTGAGACAAACAGAACTACACAAACACATTTTACTGTCTTAAGGATCAGATTTCAGAAAGGAGAAGGAAATTCATGAGCTGACTTCAAAGCAAACGTAGTGAGTAACTAGAGCATTGATATAAATGTAGTGGAGTAAAATCAATAAGTTCCCCCAAAAAATAGTACTCAAGTAAAGTACAGATACTGAAATAATGTACTTATAGTACTCAAGTACAATTCTCTTCCCAGATCCAGAGCAGATGTTAAATTGATTGTGGCTATGTTTGGAGACTAACTATAGCTTTGCTTCTTCAAGTGTCTCTTATGATCATATCCTCCTGCATGGCTGATTACACACCTCTTGCACCACAGAGCATCAGATCTGCTTTGCTGCAGCCCAGGGGGAGAGGGGCTGTATGACCCAGTGACTGCAGATAGGATGCTGATCAAGCGTTTAATTTCTGTTCTTAGTAAATCACATATGAGAGTACGAATGGTTTGTGAAGGCAACCTGATGGTCACTGCTGGGCTCCATTGAGCGGGGCTTTTTTATTCTAGAACTAATAGCTTAAGTCTTACCTCTGAATTAAGTCACACAGTTGATTTTGAAAATAAAATCAGGAATCAAACAGCATAAAATCATTTGTAAGAGGAAGAGACTTTAATGTCTCCTCTTGAAGTGTCTACTTCATTAGCTCTTTCTGAGAAGCAAATCGTGTCAGTGAATAAAGTAGCTGGGGCACAGACTGAGCAGACTGAAATTGAGTCTACAGTCTATGATAATAACATAACATAGTTATAGTATCATACAAAGAACATGTTTATGTCTCAAATGGAGCTGCAGAGCTGAAACAAACAAACAGCAGAGATCAGGCATGTCCTGTCTGGCTCACACCTGCAGTACTGGGTCATGAGTTTCTGGGCTATGAACACGTTAAAGGTAAATGAAAGGGGTCTGCCTTGGTCGGCAAGATAAGTGCTGATTGTTTCTTGTAACATTCAATAACACAGCAAAGGACTGCAAAGATCTTGGTTTCACATTGTGGAATATACGTAATGTGTGTATTTTTAGATGACATGCAGGCTGTTTTTCTGGTAGAACAAGCCATTTCTAAGTCTATTCAAGTCTTGATCCGTAGGGCAACTGGACTGGTAGTAATGAGGAGTCCAGTCCAGTCCAGTTGCCCTACGGATCAAGCTTTGAATTACAATGCCCTAGATGACTGAGAACGTTCACAGACATTTCTAAGTCTATTTTTTAACATTTCTGAACAATGTATTAGTTTGAACATGCCCAATTAAGTTCTGCAGACACTCACGCTGTGATACCACTTCGGTCTTAATTTGAAAAAATCTCAGGAAGTTATTTTTAAACATCAACTAAAACATGTTAATTGACCCTAATGACTCAGAGTAGTCTCTCTACAGCACCCTCTACTTACCCATGTACTGCTTCTTGGGACATTCTTACAGAGGCCGGCTGAAAGTGGGGAGGCAGTTGAAGATTTCTCGTCTGGATGGCGTGGATTCTTCTCCAGCATGGGTCTGTCCATCCCGGCAAGCATCTGCCGCCTGGCCCCACCTGCCTTACGTCTGGGCCAGCGCCGAATGCTCCAAGGCAAGCCCCCTGACATCCCAGAGCACGTACTGAGGCTAGCGGGGGTCGGCCCAGACAAGCTGAGAGCAGAGTGGAGCTTGCCGGGGTTCATCTCCATGTTTCTGCCTGAATTCCCCCACAGAACAGTGCCTGGGCACGAACACTTTCAGGTACACCTCCACTTCAAATTAGACCCAATCAATGAATGAAATGTAGATGCTGTTTGGTGTCTCCCTTGATAGCACTCATCTCTGTCTCTGAATGTCTCTCCATCTCAGTCACCATTATTGTTTCCAACAGGTGCTGAGTTACATCGCCAAAGGTTCATTTGGACCCATACTGAAAGTAAAGGACAAGTCCAGACAGAGAACATATGCTGTTAAAGTGAGTCCTCGACCTGTGGATTGTGTATTTATATTTTAATGACTGAAGTAATGCCCAGGCATTGCTTTAAAACAACCTGCTTGTTAATGAATGAGTTTGATAAAAGCAAACTGAGTTCAAGAAAAAGCTGCTGGAGATGAGATCAAGTCAAGACAAGTCAAACTTTATTTATATAGCACATTTCAAAACAACCGCAGTAGACCAAAGTGCTGTTCAAGCTTGAAAACACAATCAATAAAAACAAATATTAGTTAAAAAGAATAGATATAAAAAATGCAATAGATAACACAAAAAGCCACAATAAATAAAAGCAAAATAAAATGTTGGGATGTCTTGATCAGTGGGTGTTAAAAGCCAATGCAGGTGAGGTGTATACTTTAATTTAAGTATCTAGTTTATTGTGATTATTAAAGAAAAAGCATTCAGTGTTCTATCTTAGCAAAGCATCCAAAAAAGAGCATATTGTCACCGTCATGGACTAAAAATTACTTTTTAAATGTCACATTAACTTCATCTGTTTAATCCATGATTATCGAAGCCTTCAACTTAATTAAGCTGTTTTGAAACTAGAATGACAGTTTGATACTTTTTGGTTTAGTCAAGTATTCCTTGTTTTAACCTCAGTTTTTTTTCTGTGAACAGGTTATTCCTAAATCAGAGATTTTAAGACTTGGGGTATTGGAGCAGTCCAAAGAAGAAGTTATCGTTCAGGTTGGTAATAAGATGGTCTTAAAAAGTGTCTAGTTTATAGATTAAGACATGGACTTTTGGAAATGTTTAGACATTTACCTTAGAAATGATTTGGTATCAGAAGATTGTAAATTACAGGACCAACAAAATTACAACATCAGTGTACAAAATCTTTCTTTTCCACTGTTCATGCATTTTCAGCATGCTATTCTCAGCCTATCATAGGTCAGAATGTAATATTTATTTCACCTATCCGCCTCTCTTTTTTATCCAAGTGCCAGTATTACACCTTTTACACATCAGATGTAAATCAAATAGTCAATGATGAAAATGTTTGAAAAATGACTTCTTTATGCAGATGATGGGTTTCCATACATGACAGATTTAGTGAGTGTATCAAAGCTGCTTGCAGTTAAATATACTTTTTTGTTCCCAAATGGAAATTGCGAGGCTTTCTATTTGACCAACATGGGCAGAAGTTGTGGAGGTTGTGAGTGAATTTGGGTCTAAAGAACTAGTTGGAGAAACACAGTATGGGCCTCTCTTTGGTCAGTTGCCAGAATTAAGATTTTTCAGGCTGATCTTGGACCTTTGCCCACAGCGTCAGGTTCGCCATCCATTTGTCCACGACCTCCAGGACTGCTGGCAGACTCAGCGCCATCTCTACATTAGTGAGTCAGCCAGAGACCAGTGACCCAGTCCAACCCAGATCCCCTATCTGAAACCCCTCACCCTCACTCCACCTTTTCTCACCTCAACACTAGTAGTCTTGTCCAGAATGTACCCACAATTCCTGACCTTTCACCATAAACAAGATGCACAAAAGACAAGAAGATTCCATGAATCTGACTGAACCCCTGCACCAACCCCAATCTACCACTGCCTGCGCATCCTGTATCCATATTGCCCCTTTTTTTCCTCTCCTCCAGAGCTGTTACCCTTTATTCCAAATCAACCACTGACTCAGAAAGTGTGACCCAGTTTGTTTGCCTCCCCACCCCCTGTGAAAGGAGAGCGTGTTTAGCCCGGGGACCAGATGCTGAACGCTGCTGCAGCTTAGAACAAGAGCACACGTGTCACATTCGAAAGAGACATTATTGCTTGCTTTAGCAGTGAATCATCACTGAATCACAAAGATATAAATGTAGATATGAGGCACATTAGGAGCAAATCAAGACAGTTGCTCTTTGGGGCCTTAATGTGCTGAAAAACGTTGTTTTCAGAGGGTCATAACTTTACACTTGACGTTTTTCTGTTGTATTGCAGCTCAGTCAGCTCGTCAGAGTGTTACTTCCTTCTTTTGTTGCTTATAGCAGCAACAATGATGATTATTCCTAACACAAACACCTTTTCACTTCTGCATTAAACACATTTTATCACTTTCTGACTGTTTGCCTGGCAGACAGACTAAAAACACCACCTATGTTTTTTTTTGTAGAGTAAGATTTTTCAACACTCTCCTTCCTTCCAGGTTACACTCCTCTTTCCTTATTTCTTCCACCAGTGTGTGTCCCACATGATCCTGCTGACCTTCACTTTCCCCCCACACCTCACTTGACACGACAGAGGCATGACTTAGTGCTGTCTCTTCTCCCCCTGCAGTGTGTGACTACTGCAGCACAGGAGACCTATACACCTACTGGCAGATGATTGGTCAGTTCACAGAGGACACAGTGCGAGTGTTTGCTGCAGAGTTAGGATGTGCGCTTGGTATGTATGCAAAGTAAAACTATTATTACATTAACAGAAATTTGTCAAGCTGCTTACATGCTGTAAACTTCCACCTCCTCATCAGAACGCTTGATGAGAACTAGTTCAGAGTCGTTATCAGGACAGTTTATTTAGTGAACAGTAATTAATTGCAAGTAATTATCCAAGGAGGTCTAATTTAAGTGTAATGAGCTCTCAGAGGAACCCCAACGTTATCAAAGCATTGTCATGTTTTTTATATTCTAGCTGGCAGTGAGAGTGATGTATGTGTAATATTTTAGTTCTAGAGCTGAAGTGTGTATCTTGGATCTGGTTCTCTTTAGGTTTTCTGCACGACTTTGGGATCATCCACAGAGATTTGAAGGTAAGAGAGTAACCTTGTTCCCAAAACTTGAGACCAAAAATGTGTTACAGATGGAGGTAGTCTGTGACCTCCAGGGGTCCTAACCGAGCCCATCATTGAGAGCACCTGCCCACATTGCAACCAGCTTGAGCTCATCAGCTTGGCTGCTCAATAAAAGGAGCTCCTTTCCCTCAGTTAGGGGTGTGCAACAGAGAAGACAACACCTTCAGTTGTTTCCTCTGGGTTTTGGTTGAAGAGTGTGTTGTGAGAGAGTGTGGATGTATTGTGGATGTATTGTGGAGGGAAGGAGAGTGGCAACAGGATAATTAAAAAGAGGATTGGTCTGTCAGGAGAGTTTTTTTAAGATTACAGTTGGTTTAGGCCTTTTCCTTAGTTTGTCTACTCTTTGTAGTAGAATTAGTGGGTGGCTGTGGAGCTTTACACCTCCACTCCATATTTTAGACCCCAAAGGCCTTACATTTGTTTGTATTTGAGGGTTTTAAGTTTCTTTTTGTAAGTGTCCCTGTCCATGATCTCTGACCTTCATGTCAAGTGGTTTGCAGACACGTAAGAAATGTCAGAAAAGTGATAGTTTTTTTAGCAACATAATGTTAGATAAAAGACACACCAAAAAGAAAATAAATAAATCCTTGCTGTCAACATTTAGTTTACCATAAGGGCTTTTTTTTTTTTAAATTCCTTATTTTTGTATTTGGACAGCAGTTAGTTATACAGAGTATTGAAATATAATAGAGATAA
Source organism: Notolabrus celidotus (assembly GCF_009762535.1). NCBI lineage: Eukaryota > Metazoa > Chordata > Actinopteri > Labriformes > Labridae > Notolabrus > Notolabrus celidotus. The sequence goes on from NC_048276.1 coordinate 10,615,765, forward strand.
TTGTGTTAATTTCCTTTGCAGTCTTCAGTTTTGAAAGATTTTTAGAACTAAAAACATCTCGTGGGAGACAATATGTATACATTTGAGTGAGTCAGAATCATTTCAGGGAGAGATAAAAAAAAACACAAACATATTATTTGTTAAGAAAAGACAATATCACAGGATGGTGTCATCCACAAAATCTGTCTGCAGGGTTTTACATATTTAGTCCACTTGGTCCAGAATTTAATAAATACATTTTCTGAAGTCGCAAGCAGAAAGTAATCCTTACCATAACATAAATATAATTTACTATATCGATCCACTCCTGTATTGTGGGAGGTTCAGGAAGCAACCAGCGCCTTGAAATGGCTTTTTTACAAGCACAACTTAAAATACCAAACAGGTATTTATCAATAGGCCGAGCCTGAAAATCTACACCTCCCAAGAACAATGTAGTAAATTGTTGGGGCAGGTCAAAATTAAGTATACTTTTTAATATTCTATGAAACTCTATCCAAAAGGGTCTTAACACTGGGAATTCCCAGAAGAAATGCCAGTGGTGTGCTTCCTGAAATCCACACAGCCTCCAACACTTTTGAATCCCCTTCAGTAAAATGAGCTTTCTGCTTTGGTGTAGCAAAGGATCCAAATTCACCCCAAACATGAGAATTGGTACACTTCCACTGAAGTTTACACACATCTAACCAAACTTCATTTGGTGTCAACAAATGACCCTCTTTCTCCCATCAAGGCTTTTTTTTTTTTAACATCTCTTAAGTTTTTTCTAAGAAACTGAGTGGCATAAACAAGATCATCATTCTTTGTGCATCACATATTTATTTTACGTCTATTTTTTATTATCTTACAAAACATTTTATTTTAGTTATGTATATATTATGAAGTAAAATACTATTGGAATATTTTCATGTAGGTGAAGGACTCATTTGTATGACTTCCCTATTTTTGCGATAGCGAAGTTCTGAGCTTGTGCTAAGAAAAATGAAAAGTTTTCATCTTTCTTAATTCTTGACTCTTTTTTGTTTGTAGATGGAGAATATCCTCCTGACAGATAATGGTGAGTACATGCAAGTCCCCACCAGAGAGCAGCATAGCTCTGGTATGCAGAGAACCTTCCAGATAACATAATGACTGAGCACAGACGCTGTAGATACAAGTTAATTCAATCATCTGTTAGCATTGACAAGAAACAGCCTTTGTGTCCATTCCAATAACATTATATTCACACATTTAACATCAACCAAACTGCAACAGTAACCAGAATTACACATAGTGATGGAAAGGAAAATGGTTTGTTCCAGGACACCTCCGCTTGGCTGACTTTGGTTTGTCCCGTCGCCTGGAGAGAGGAGGAAGAGCTTTTACCATCTGTGGAACCATTCAATATATGGGTGAGAAATATCCCCACACATCATACATGTCCACTATTTACTCCAACATATTGACAATCCAGCATTTTGTTCATTCCTGTTATAATTATTGAAACAGACAGTGACTGTATGAATAAACAAATATACAGTATAGTACATCCAGTGCTGTGAGCATGCTCTGTCTGCTCTGCAGCCCCAGAGGTGCTGAGTGGTGGACCTTATAACCATGCAGCTGATTGGTGGTCGCTGGGAATTCTGCTCTTCTCATTGGTAACTGGGAAGGTGAGACCTTGTCGTCAGAAGGCGTGATAAGCAGATGTAACTCACTATTCTAGTGATGTAGCTGGGCTTGAATTTTGCTGCTAAAGAACCATGAAAGGGAATAAGACACATTCTGTGTGAGGTTGTACAATTTTAAGATCCATTTTGTAGATGTAAAAGACTCCAAGAGTTATGAGTGTTCTTGAATTTAAATCTTAATTTTTTTCCAACACAAGTCTTCAGTCTGTCTCTGCAAATTCTAACCCTCTAAATGATTCCTTCTTATTTATGTCATACTCTTCTTCAGTTCCCCGTGTCTCCAGAATCAGACCACTGCAGCATGCTAAGAAAAGTGAGGAGTTTCCCCTATGAGATGCCCCTCAGCTTCAGCCCCCCATTTGCCTTGCTCATAACCGAGGTAATTACTGAAAGTGTAATAATATCAAACATCAACATTCAACTCTAAAGTTGTAATTATCTGACTACATGCATCAATATCTATTAACTGTTGATTCTGTATTATTTTATGACTCAACATTTGCTTATTTGTCTGTCAAGCTTCTGTGCAAAACTCCTGTCCGCCGCCTGAGGACCTTCGAGCGCTTCAAACGCCAAACCTACTTCATTGGAACGACCTTTGACCTCACCCTGCTGCAGCGCCAGCCTGTGGAGGTAACAGAGAACTGTTGAGATGCATCTATTTAGTTCAAACATGAGTCATATCAGTGGAGAAATGTAATGTGTGATATTCACTTGTCTCTCTGTCCAGGTGATTCTGGAGTTGAGAGAGAGACCAGACCGTGCAGCCAAAGCTCGGCGAGGCCTCACTCTGTCCTTGCAGCCTCTGAAGGGCTTCGACTACGACCTGTTCCTTAGCCCTCCTGCCACACCGGACACACAGCTGGATGCCATCGCATACACTCACACAGCTGTACCTCTTCCCGGACCTACACTCACCCTGCATCCCCCTCAGGGGAAAGGCCCACACAGGGAAGTGTTTGTGTGACAGACTCTGAGTTTACAGGACACTTTAACACACTAAAGGTTAAGATATGTTTTTCTGCACGCTTACCTTCACACACAGGTGTGTTTAGCCTTCTCAAATGTCTCATGATTCGACTGAATCTATTGTTTAGAAGGGAAACAACACAACTTCCCCATCTGTGTTTGTGACTTTTATGACATTTTCTCTTTGGACACATTTTTATTCTTCATGGTCTTGTTTGCCTTTCTCCAATGAGCACCTTTTCAAGCCTACTGTATTGATATCACAGTTTTGCAAGAACGATAGCGCTTTGTTTCTTTACTTTCAGTTTTCCAGATTGGTCATGGTTGTACTGATAAAAAATCAAGTTCAACTGATATCTTATTACCTAACATAGAGAAGTCATGCTGATTAAATACAATGTACAGATTCTTTTTTTTACAGTGAGTCCTACACAGTTTTAGGAAAAATCAACCACACTACTTAAAACATGAGTGTTTTTCTGGTTTCTGCCTTTTTGCCATTTTCATGATTATGAAATTGTTTTGGCACAAGTCCTCTTGCCTCATTTATGATAGATTTTTGAAATATAACCTACTATTTACCTTTATTTAATAATACACTAAAACTTCACCTTTAATTAATATTATTAGTTGCAACTTGCAAGTACTACAGTTTCTTCTCCTGCACTATTAAAATCATACAAGCATCACAACATCAGATTGAGATGTGTATGCCTTCAACATTTGCTCTAGTTTGAATCATTTCTAACATGCGACTCAGGGAAGAATAAGCTGGTTTTCCTAAGTCGGCCTTGATTTTGTCTCAATGAGCAACATTTGTGCTTACTATCAGTTCATAATTTGATAAGTACGGGGCTCTTCTGTTGTCCAAGGCTGCAGTAACCCCAGCCAGTAATAACACCCTCACGCCCTTACCTGATCATCACTTTATGTTACTATTTTATGTAAAGTACGCCCTGATGTGTACCCTGAATGCCTCACGTCACCCCGAGCTTGCTTTTTGTCACCGAAAAATACTTGTTAATAATTCCTCTTTATAAAGTTTATATGAAGATTTTGGATGCTATTTGATGTTCTATGTTATGTTGCAATGTATTTTTGTAATGACCTTGTAACACAGATGGAATATTAAACTCCTACTGTACAGTGATCTGCTTTGGATGTTTTATTTCTGTGTTGAAGAGAGGTGGAGAGAATGAGCTCTAAAATATCAACATTTCAGTCAGGGGACAGAAAACAGTCATTGCTTCACTTTCCCACTAAGTTTCACCACATTGTTGTACAAACAGCAGGCCTATGTTTGGTTAGGAAACTACATTTCATACAATACCCAGCAGTGGACATTTGCACAAGTGAGTTCTCTAGTTAAGAGCAGCTTTGTGGTATTTCTTAGTGGTGTTTTTGTTTTTTTAAACAATTTTAACTTGAACACATTTCATGTAATAAACATTCTAGAAATCATATTATAAGCATACAAAGTGTCTCACTACATTGAACTATCCAACTCAAAACAAATACAATTATCTTCCTGCTTTAATATGTCAGTGTTTAATGTCTATCAATTATTTCTGTAATACTATATACTAAAACTGTATATGCATGGTGGTCCATACCAAGTATTTGTGCCATGCAGAGTACATGCCTTGCATTTTAAAACATTAGCCAATAATTCTATGTCAAATTCTCAATGTAGGACCTCTCTTGTAATACAACACAACAGCATTTGTGTTCAAGAGAAAGAGGATTGGGGCCATTAAAAGAATAAAAATTGAGGACATTTTTAAAAATGTCAGAATTACGAGAAAAGAGTCACAATTTAGATTTTTAACTAAGCATATTCAATCAATCAATCAAGCTTTATTTATATAGCACCTTTCATACAAATCAAATGCAACCCAAAGTGCTTTACAGCAATTGAAAAAAAAGAAAGAAGCAGAAATAAAACAAGGCAAGACATATAAGGGGAAAATAATAATAATAATAATTAAAATAATAATAATCAAAATTAAAAGAACATTAAATAAAATAGAGACTAATGCACACCAACAATAAAATGTGTGTAATTAAAATAAGTTAAAGCATCAAAATTAAGAATACAGATAGTTAAAATAAATTGATTTAAAAAGGGTAAGGATAAGAGTTGAAAATAAAACTAAGGCTAAAATTACAATAAAACTGAGTAGATAAAAAAATAAAAAATGAATAATAAGTAAATAAATAAATAATAGAATAAGACAAGCAGTTAAAATTACTAAAATAATAAAGCAACATTACAGTAAAAGGTAAGTAATGCAATTGTTAAACCCTACATAAAAGCCAGACTGAATAAATATATTGAGGAATAAAAACAGATCAGACCAAATAAATATATACAGTTGAGGTCAAAATTATTAGCCCCCCAGGATTTCTGAAACATTTCCTTAAATTCTGCCCAATGTTTGCATCATTGATAAAACTTGATATAAACAGGTTGTTGTCAGGTATGGCTCAGAACAGGCACACTTTTGACTACTTAGGGCCAGGGGGCTAATAATTTTGGATGTGCCATTTTTACCTTTTCTTGTTTCAATTCATTGCATCAATAAAATATCCAAATCAAACATAGCGAACATTTTCTTTGTTATTTTGGAAACAAATAAACTATAAACACTTGTCTTTAATGGTCATTTTCCTGGAGAAATCAAGGGTTTTATCTGATTTCACAAGGGGGGGTAATAATTTTGACCTCAACTGTACATTTTAGGGACTCCAATCCTCTTCCTTATAACACTGAGCTGATACCACACTCAGTTTTTCTATCCATGTAGCCACACCTCCTCAGGAATCTCTTTTTCCCCAACATGGACTTATAAAAATAATTTCACAATAATTTCCACCTGTGCTGTTTTGTGACTCTTAAAGGTAAAAAAGGTGGTCTCTTTCATTAAATATAGAAAACTGTTTTTTTAAATCCTGTCGTTAGCACTTCGTTTTGTCTGTTTCATTTTATTATAGAGCTGTGGTATAATAAGCGTCTTTTTTATTCCTCAAAACCTCAAAAAGAGAGAAACAAATGACAATAATTCCACTTTTCCACTCTTTTCTTGTCTTTTCTTCAAAGATGCATCATCATGCTGCAATCGTGCTTGGGGCTGGGCAATGATGCTGCTTTCCTGCACATGAGCATCAACTCTTTAACGTCGTTCCATCCCCATCACGTGACGCAAGGGTGCGAGCTCCGCCCCCGAGCTCGAGGCTTTTGTAAAGGGTCACGTTGCGCTGCAGCAGTGAAACAGGAGACTCCTCTGCATCCTCCGCACCCAGCTCACCTGCACTCTCTCCTCTCACAGACAGACACCCACCAGCAGGTAAGACTGATCCCTCATCTGATCTGTCATAAAGCTCCTTGTAACATTTGACTGTCAGATATTGAAGACAAATTCAGATAATAAAAGTGATGATGCGGATGTGATGCTGCTCTACGGAAGCCTTGGCTAACTTTATCTTCCGAGCTTGTTATCAATGAATTAGTTGATGTAAACTTGCACCTGTGGCTCGTGTGCCATTGTCTTATATCTACAGACATACATTTAATTCACCTCTCCATTTTGTTATGTAGTTTAAAGCTGTATATTTAAGCCTGTCATCGAAATACGCAACAGGAAGGGCGTGAAAAATATGACCTTCAAGGATGGAAGTGGACGCAAAGAGCCTGTTGCGTCTGTTTTCAGTCTGAATGGAGAAACATTCACACTGTAGAGGTTTAATGTGTGTACATCGTGTTCAGCTGTAGAGATGGCAGCTGTGGTTTCCTGGTAGTGTGTATCTGTGCCGAGCTGCACGTACACCTCCTCTGATGAGATGAGAGGAGGGGCTGGATCAGGGGGAGGACAGATACTTCATGCGTAATAAATAAATAAAAATGTATAGATTCACGAAGTATGACATCATATTGAGAGACTTTACATCACTACCAGAGCTTAGGATAGAGTGTTTTGTGCTTTAATATTTTGTTATAGTCTTATTCGCAGTTTAAATCCTGATGATTAATGTATGAATCATTCGCCTGACTGATGGAAAAGAATCTTCTCCATGCGTAAAAAGCGCAAAAATATCAACTAGTTTCAGTTTTTAAACGTGAATACGTGCTGGCTTTCTCAGTCTTTTTGTTTTATTTCAGAAATGTTGCATTAGAGCACTCTGATGGACAAAAGCTTTGGCTTAAATAAAACGTGAGGGCATTTTTTCCCTTTATTTTCTGATAATATAGAGACCAAATGAGGAATTCAATGAGGTAGAGCATCAGTGATGCAGATTGTTGTTATTTGCAATCCTAAATTTAGATTTGCAATGATTATCTCCATCACCAGTTAAACTTCAGATTTTTTTTCATGAGTTTCAGAGAACATAATGTCCCCAACCTAAGATAATCAATATATCATCAATTCAGACTGACTGATCCAGAAGAGTATGAACATTTGAGTAGGAAGTGAAATCCTGCTTTTTTTTCCAGTAGAAAATAATTAAGGTGATTTGGTTGATATCAAAATGGTTGCTAATTATGTGTTGGTCTGTTAAGTTACTGATTAATCAACTTATTAATACTGTATCTCCCTGTAGGAGTCTTTACAGTCAGAGTCAAAGTAGGGTGCATCATATATACACTGGTTTGTCTATTGCAACAGACTGTAATCAACTGGTTGAGCTGTAACCAACTTTTTTCCTCCTTCCTTAAACCATGATGATCTGTTTCCCTTCCCTTTTGTAAGTCATAATAAAAAGTGTATTTAACATGTCATACCTGCTAAAGTAAAAAGAAGAGACCACTAGTTATGAAAAGGATGAAAATGCTGCAAGAGTAATCTGCACATTTCCACAAGTGTCAGCCCCCCCTCTGAACTGTGCTGCACACAGCCTTGATGTTTGCCATACATAGACTCCTGTATCAGAGCGCTGCTGGATCAAGGCCTGAGGAGGGAGAGAGACCAAACACAGACACACGTATCACTGCCAAGGCCGCCAGCAGCAGCAGCAGCTTGTCTTGAAGCACAGTGGAGCAGGCTCCTCACTTTTGACCAGTGTTGACCTGAGTGAGCCGTTTCACCTCCTCAGACACCTGCTGATGGAGAAGTAATACAGGAAACCAGACAAGGAAATAACCCAACTTCCTTTTCCTTGTTATGACCATGTAGTTACTACCAGTCGGTATTATGTGTCCAACTAAGTGTAGGTTTTACCAGTAAGTTCACCCCCAGCATCGTCCCTAAGGTTGCATTGACTGATGTTTTAATCCAAGTAGAGTTGATCACACTGTGATCAGAGGTTGAAGAGGTTGTGCATGACGCCACAGTAGGGAGTTGGCCGTTGCATCTTGATGTCGCAGTGCAGAAACCGCGTGAGGCTGACCCCCCTGTGCAACAGGCTGCAGATGTAGAGAAGGTTGAAACAACTTCTAGTGACACATACCTGTCTCTTGATTCTATCTCTTCTCATTTCTCATATTTAATCCAACTAAAAGCGCCTTATTTATCTCTTCTTCATGACTACTTTAAATAACATTCAGTGATGTCCTTCTCAGGAGGTAACCCCTGCACACTGTCTGCAAGATAACCCTCGTCTCCGTTCAGTGGCGCTCTGATACAGCATCACAAGGCTGCTACTTTAAATCAAGTCAGAGGACATGTCTGCAGCACGCCGCATTTTTATTGATAAAGACACGAATCTTTAAACCAGTGCGTCAGTACTCGCACTGCTGAAGGACCCTTGAGCTGGGTGGAGACAAAAATATCTCTGGCTGAAGATATTAATAGGCGCCCAGAGATTAATCTGTAAACTTTATGAACGTGTTTAATATATTACATCAGGCTTATTATACGTCAGCAGCGCTGCCCAGTGAGAGCAGAAGTTCAAGCAAACAGTGATGCTGCCTGCAATGAGCTCAAGCTTTGATTGTTATTTAATCAATAGTTTGTTTAATGTTCTTGTAAATAAATTAGGTATTGTCAAGCAAAACTAGGAAACAGGAAACTAATTGATGCTTTTTGAATATAGTAATCAGTCCACTGTCATGCACACTCAGACACAACACAGAGAGCCCATGACTGTGCACCATTGTTGTGGATGTGCTAGTTAAATATATCTATGGATGTGCTTGTTGTGCTGGAAAAGTTTGCTCTTAACCTTGCAGCAGCAGAAGTCTTAACATTTTCCTTCCGTTCTACCGGCGACTATCACGCTCATGCTGTCTTCTTCTTCTTCTGTCGTTTAATGGCGGTGAGCAAACAGCCTTCAGCTGTGTTACAGCCATCGTCTGGCGGGTGTATTGAACTACAACAAGGCACCATTAAAACCAACTGATAAAGCAGATTTCTGAGCTTAGATAAAGCACATGAGCTATTCCATTTTTTTTTTACCAGTGGACCAATTTCTGAATTTTGAAGAATCACGATGATAAAGATTATTCAAACTTTATCTGATTGGCCCTCACTGTGTATTTGTTCCCATCTGACTCCATCCTGGTCCTCATTCTCTTCTTCAGACATGTGAAGAAATCAAATTGATGAATAATCAACACTGAATAATCACCATCCTCCATTTTGTTACCAAAATGGCGCCAACCAGACATTTTATCCGGTCACTGTTCCCATCAAGCATTTCTCAGTTGGAGTAGATCACTATCATGAATGACCGCTTCATTTTTTTAACAACAAAGAGATTTGGAAGACTCATCTGGTTTCATTAAAGGAGACAAACCCTCCTCAAATGGAGCATGATGGAATAAATGTTGTGTTTTTGTCACATCATGTGGCGTGAAGGCCTGCAGGAAATGATGAGTACATGTTGAACAACACAAACTGGAGCTTCATGTTGTTTTTGTACACTTGTTTCCTGGGGAGAGAGAGAGTTTCCTGATAACATCAGCTGATACTAAAAAAACACACTCTGATTTCAGAGATACTGAGTCTAATGGGACCTGTGGTGAGAATAATGCTCCAGTGTTCATTGACGCGGCTGACATCTGATAGTTACCTCGTGGTCAATGTTGCTGCCATAATACACCCTGTAGTGACAGAACAACAGTGCTTTTTAAAGCTACTGTGATGAGATGGAGGCTCTTCTCTTCTATGGTGGATCTGTGCAGGTGTGATTCTTCAGTGACGTTTTAGGCTGTAAAAAAGCTAACAGTGTTAACATTTAAGATAAGGGATAAGAGAAGATATACTTTATTGGGCCCCCATTGGGGGAAATCTTTTGTTACAGCAGCTTACAACACGGGACAGGGGAAAAAACAATGTACTAGCATAGTTAAAAAATATAATAACAATAATGATAGCAATGACAAGGGTAAAATAGAATAGAATAAAATTAAATAGAATAAAATAAAATAAAGTAGAACAAAATAAATTGGAATAAAATCAAATCAAATAGAATAAAATAAAATAAATTAGAATAAAATAAAAATATGGAATACAAAAAATAAAGTAGAATAAATTAAAATAGAATAAAATGAAAGTAAATAAAAGTAAATGTTATGTTATTATGTTATGTATGTTATGTTATGTTATGTTATGTTATGTTATGTTAAGAAGATAGATGCATTACTAAGATGTGTATTTTTTACAGTGTGCATGTAAAATGCTGCGTCATTAACAAACCTGCCCGTACTGATCATATGTCAGAGGCAGGTCACTTCCAAACAGTGGAGTATTGTCCCTCCAGGTCCTTTTATATCCAATCAGCTGACATAAAGGATACGTGATAGGACTCATTTCCAGGTTTCATTGTGATGTTCAGCTCCAGATTTCATTTCATTGTTAATGATTCTCCTTTTTTTTACTTCAGCGCTCTCATATTTGGTAATTTCCCATCGTGTTTGACTAAACGTTGCATAAACTTCAGATTTCCCATTGCTTCATTCTTTATTTTGCAGTGTTTCCTCAACAGAGAAACCAACCCCTGGAGCCAGATTCAATGACAATGTATTGGTGCTTCACAAAAGATAGCAGGTATTTGCTGAGCATGACTTGTTCAGCCCCACAGACATGCAGTGCCCTTGGTTTGACCTTTATCAAGTGTAAACACCTTCTCTGTTGGGTCTTCGTGCAGGCCTGGTCTAAGTGTTGCCCTCAGAAGATAGACTGTACCCTGCAGGTCTGGTCTTTTTGAATTTCCCCCCTGCATGTTGATTTTGACTATAACTGAGTCGTGCCTGACTCTTGTGGTGTAATAACTGCACTGTTGTCATTGAGCGGCCTGCTGAGCCCACGTTTGTAATCTCATAGATCTAAGCTGAGGATTAACACAAAGGATATTGGCTGTGTCCTTTATCAGCATGTCGGCCGCTTTTAGGAATTCAGTATCAAATAAGTTAAATGTTGAGCTGTTCTAAACCCTCTAATGACTGTCTGTGACTTCTGAGAGTTACATGGTGCAGCTTTGTGTAAAAGGATCCAGTGCACTAACACTAAAAGTCCTCTCTAGAGATACTGTTAGTTCTGACTTGATTGTTTATTGTTTAAGTCTCTTCATTTGAACAGTTTTTGGCTCTCTCTAGACTTGTGCATTGGATGAAATTTAGCTTTATGAGGAAAGAGTAGTGATTCATTGTACTGCGGTGTATTGCAAAACTAGAAGCAAGACAATATATTTAATTTTTCACATCTAAATTCGGGGCAAAGAACAAACCAGCACATGCATGAAAGCAAAACTTTCTAAACCAATCAGATCTTAAGTTGTATTTCTATCTGCAACTTTGATAACTAACACTAAAGCAGAGCTCTGTGTGCATTCTGAGCAAAGGACATAACATTAGCCTAAAGAAAAAACTAACATTTTAACCATCTAAATCACTTTTCAAGAATTCATACACTATCAAAAATACAAAATATCATCTCCATCCATCCAAAAAGTGACTCTACTGCGCATATGATGCAAAACTTTGACACATTTCCTCGTCCTGTTAAATGAACCTTTAGTCATTGACTCTGTGAGCTGGGAGCGGCTTTGCAATCGGGTGCAGTCGATCAGAAAGAGAAGTCACAGCTTGTTCTCTGGCATTCAGTGGGGGGGTGAGCTGTTTTAGGTTGCATGTAAGAATGGAAATGTATAGATCCAACCCGATGTTCATCTTTTATCAATGAGCTGTAGCAGTGAGCACATCGGGGAGTGCTGAAGGACACAGAACAGGGTGGGGACATAAACGTGAGGAAATGGTTGTGTTTTAATCAAGGAGGGGAAATGAAAAAGGAGTTTGCGTGCATTGCACAAGAGTGATTTAATGACATTATGTGAAACAGGGAAAGTGTTGCTGAGGAGAGAGAATCGAGACATGCAGCATCCAGTCCTGCAGCCATAATGAGGACTGGCAGCAGAGTATATAGGAGTTGTTACATAATGTCCCGCTCTGTCTACTGTGCTCCGTTGGATGAGAAAAGGGAGGGGAGGGAAAGGGTTGCATAACTGCTTATTTACGGCAGAGTGAAGAAGGGGATAGGGAACATAATAATCTGGTTTGAAGCGTGTGTGTGCATGTCGGCACGTCGTTGATGGACTGGCTGATCCCAGCAGTGCGACAGGAAGACCAGACGACCTATCAGAGAGAAAATTATTCTTTGAGCTAAAACAGTCATCTTCGCACATCCTGCCCAGACGGTTTTAATGTCACTCAAAAAGCTTCATTCAGAAGTTCAGTTACATCCTCAGTATGATCTATTTATTGAAAAAATTGAGTCGTGACTCCTTAGGTCTCTGTTTTCCTTCATGCTCACAGGCTTCACTCTTACCGCATTTCATCACACACACACTAAAGCTCTGTGAGGCGGCCATGTTGAGGGACAATAGAGGGACAAAAAAAATGGGGCCGAGGCCTGGCATTCTTCCAGGTCGACATACCGTGAAACAATTTGATCTCCATGGCTCTTTCTTTTTCTCTCTTGTCTTCTTTCAGTGATCATGACTCACCAGTACCCCGCACTGACTCCTGAGCAGAAGAAGGAGCTGCAGGACATCGCTCAGAGGATAGTCGCCCCAGGGAAGGGCATCCTTGCAGCTGATGAATCCACCGGTATGCTTGTTTGTGTGATGTTTGCAGAATGATAATGCTAGGGCCAGATTGACCAGACCAACCAGTTTGCTTTATGCTAGCCTATTGCCACTTAGGTACCATTTATTTTCTGATGTTGGGTTCACAGAAATCAAACTGAAAAACCCTCTATTAAGTACAGTTTCATTTCTTATTCATCATTTATATCCCAGTGTTTTCTGAAATAGGGGTTTGAGTACCTGCAGGGAGCTGTAGGAGGTTCCTGAGTATTTTTAGCTTTAATAAGTATTGAAATTAATTTAAAATGTCAGTCTTGTACATATTCTACAGAACTGTACTACAATGAGATGAATATAAGTAGTTGTTTTGTTTTTTAAAGTTATATCTTTGGGGCTTTTACACCTTTATTCAGACAGGAGAGGACAGCAGAAAGAGCAGGAAATCGGGAGATTTGGGAATGACATGTGGGAAAGGGCCCAGAGGCTGGAATCGAACCCAGGCCGCCTACTAGATGTTTTAATATAAAATGCCAAACAATAAAACAAGTCAAATTGATTTGTGATTCAAACATTGCCGTGATATGGCTGAAAATATAGAAACCAGACATGAAAAACAATGACAAACAGAGTCTGGGGCGCAGATTCAGCCTAATAGTTAAGTTGCCGACCAATTAGCGGGCAGCCTGGTTTTGAATCCAGCTTACGGCCCCTTTCCTGCAAGTCATTCCCCATCTCTTTCTCCCAGTTTCCTGCTCTAACCACTGTCCTATCCTCTCTAAAATAAAGGTGTAAAAGCCCCAAAAATATATAAAAAAGAAAGAAAACAGAGTCAGCAAACATCCATGAATCTGTTTCTAATGATGGTTTTCCTGAGTGAGAATTTAGCCAATAGTTGCACAAAAGCATGTCAAGTGTTTTTCAGTAACAAGGTCTTTGTGTTGTACATCAGACCATCATTCAGCAGCGTTAAAGCGTTGACTTCTCTTCCTCCAAAAAATGGACTGGGGATGCTAGGTTGAGAAAAAGTTTTAAAGGGGTACATTTAAAAAAGTAGGAGAACCCCAGGTCTCATTTATAGTGAAATCAACCTCGAGGCATCCCGAATGCATAAACATCCCAACAGTTCTTTATGTCCTTCATTAATCATGCATGAATTTCTTAATGTGTATTTCATTACAGGTAGCATGGCTAAGCGCCTGAACCCCATTGGGGTTGAGAACACAGAGGAGAACAGGCGTCGCTACCGCCAGTTGCTCTTCACAGCCGACCAGCGCATTGACAACTGTATCGGAGGGGTCATCTTCTTCCATGAAACCCTGTACCAGAACACCGACGACGGCACCTCCTTCCCAAAGCTCATCCAAGACCGCGGCATTGTTGTTGGCATCAAGGTGAACCTCGATAAATGTTTTATTTTAGTGCTTGTATGAATTCAAACACCCAAAGGAGATGTTTTTTGAACCAGGAAATAGTTGGTGTTATTTAGCCTTTCACCCACATAGCTCAACCACTTCCTGGTGTCAGCTGTTGCTGATTTTGTTGACATGCTGTCTTTAATTTAGTCTCTTAGAGATGGAGTCAGGGAAGTTAACCCAATTTGAAAGCAGCCCTCCCTTGCTCTTTTATCTGTACAGTCACAGTGTAAGCTCTAAAATCCAGCAAAGACTTTCACTCTAGCTGAGCAAAATCATGTCATCATTTGTTTGGCTTGTAAAACTAGAAGGTTTCCTTCACTGTATATGAAACACAGACTGACTACCAGCATGTTTAGATACACACAGACGCTCTCATAACAGTGGGTCAGGTTTAAAGGACAAACTGAGTGGAGGAACTTTCAGGACGTATGTTCAGAAAAGATGACATAGATATATGACACAACATACTGGAGTAAATCAGCACGTCACTTATCGTAAGCTACTTTGGTGTAATGGATTATTCATGACTCTGAAGTGTATTATCAAACACAACTAATCTTTCTGTTCCTCTTGTCACAGGTGGACAAAGGTGTTGTTCCCCTCGCCGGAACAAATGGAGAGACCACCACTCAGGGTAAATGAACACAGACTCTCAGAACTTTACAAACATTGATAAGCTTCCTGTTGCATTCCTGACACTCGGCGTGTGTGTTGTGTGTAGGTCTGGACGGGCTGTCTGAGCGCTGTGCACAGTACAAGAAGGATGGCGCAGATTTCGCCAAGTGGCGTTGCGTGCTGAAGATCAGCGAAACTACACCATCTGAGCTGGCCATCTTTGAGAACGCCAATGTCCTGGCACGTTATGCTAGCATCTGCCAGCAGGTGAGCGTGAGATTACTGAGGATCTGAGGACACAAATGGGCAAAATAACAACAACCTATCTTTACATGTGTGAGAGTTTGTGTTTACATTCTTCTTTATGTCCACTAGAATGGTATTGTTCCTATTGTGGAGCCTGAGATCCTTCCTGACGGAGAACATGACCTGAAGCGTTGCCAGTACGTCACTGAGAAGGTGAGTTTAAAGAAGAAAGAGCGAATAGTAACAGAAGAAGAAACGTTGTTTATTAATAACTGAAGTCCTGACATACATGCGTCTCTCTCCTGCTGCCAGGTCCTAGCTGCCGTGTACAAGTCTCTGTCAGACCACCATGTGTACCTGGAGGGGACTCTGCTGAAACCCAACATGGTGACAGCTGGACACTCCTGCCCCACCAAGTACAGCAGCGAGGAAATCGCAATGGCTACCGTCACTGCCCTGCGCCGCACCGTGCCTCCTGCAGTCACAGGTAAGAGAGACACAGATAGAAAACACAGAAGTCAGTCGTGTGAGTTATTTGTGTTGGATGTTTTCTCAGTCAGAATGTTATACAATGTTTCAATTTCGTCAACCGTAGACTTCTTCAGATTGGTAATGTGTATTTGTTTGTTTTCCTCAGGAGTGACCTTCTTGTCAGGTGGCCAGTCTGAAGAGGAGGCCAGCATGAACCTTAATAGCATCAACACCTGCCCGCTTGCCAAGCCTTGGGCCCTGACCTTCTCTTACGGCCGCGCCCTGCAGGCCTCCGCCCTGAACGCATGGAGAGGAGAACTGAGCAATGAGAAGGCTGCCACTGAACAGTTCATCAAACGTGCTGAGGTCAGAGAAAACCACCGGTGAACATCAAACACATCCTAGAGTCAAATCATGCAGTATTGTGCATTAACTTTTCTTTTCTTTGTTTTATCTCTTTCAGGCTAACGGTTTGGCCGCCCAAGGCAAGTACGAATCTTCAGGAACCTGTGGTGCAGCAGGGCAGTCCCTCTACGTGGCTAACCATGCCTACTAAACATGGAAAGACCACACTGAGCTGTGGCCTAGTCGGATTCTATAGTATCTGCTCTGCTATTTTCCTTCTTATTCCTCCATCAATCACTGGCCTGCGCTGTCTGGTGTACTTTAAATTGTCAGAGTTATCAAAATTACTTTATTAGATATACGTATTTAAAAACAAAATGTGAAACGACAAGACTAAAGGGAACCAAGTTCGTTTTTCTTTCATCTTAATCAGACAAATCAAAGATTTTAACAATTCTGAAGTGGATTTTATGACCTGTCTACCGTCGGTCTCTACCAGTTACTCTGTTCAGAGACAGGAAGTCAGAAGCTGCTAAATTTTAACAGTTAGATCAAGATAATCAGCCAGTATTTCATTTATGCCTCTCCTTAACTGCACCTGTTGCTACACAGGGTGCTTACTCTCCCCACATGATAGATCTGGAGCCCCTCTCTCTAGCAGGGAGGGGTGTGTGTCAGTGTTTCGCTTCCGTCTGAACTCAGTATTGCCTCGTCTTCACAATGCTACGCTAACATCCCTCCCTGACCGTGGGACCAACCGGCTACTAGTGGCATCAGTGTATCTGTTCGAGGGCAAGACGTTTCAGATTGAGTCGACCTTTTGAGCGACCGACCAAACGTGTGGAGTTGTACTTGGTTGTACTTTCAGACAGCTGTAGCTCCAGCAGAGGTCAGCATACTCTCTGCAGTAGACAACAACGCACACCAGGATTCATTCTAACCTTTCTGTTCACGCTTCTAACCACCACTAATTAGAGAAACATCTTGTGTGTCTAATCTCAGTATAACATTAGCTCTAAATTACACACAGTACTTAATGTATTCAGTTGTGTGAAGGTGTCGATATCATGTAATGCTTCTGTGTTATCCCCCCTCCTGGTTTCCCCCAAGCTCACCCCACAGGGAGGGGAGATGGTTTCTGTTATTGTGGACCAATGTGTGGGTTCGGCAGTGGGGGAAACAGTCACTGCTGTGTTGGATTACTGTGATGTTTGTGATGTTAATATTGTTCTTGAAGCACTTGGTGTGTCAAATAGTGGAGACCAATAAACTAAAATAAAACAAAAACTGAGTCTTTGTGTGAAATTATTGCAGCTAGCCTCATTGCTTGCATTCTAGTAAATGCTTCTATATCTTTGCATTTGGGTTATGAAAACAGTCATTCAGTCGTCTTTTATATGACATTACACAGTGTTGTACAGTGAGCCCTCTCCACACTTCTTTATTTAACCAATGTAACTCCATGTAACTTCGTATTGCCTGTTGGTATGCGCTATCAGTATCTAAACAGTATCCTTGTTTAGAACCTGCTTTAATGATACCCTGGTGGCATTATAAGGCCTTCGTACTGTGTAATGCACCACAGCCAAAACGTGCAGTATTGGCTTAAAGGTTCATTTCAGACTTCCCACGGGCGATTCTTAGATCAGCTTATATGATCAAAGTAAAAGAGCAGTGCGTGCAACCACGGAGGTTCTTTTAGGTAGTGTCTTGACCTCCCAGCTGCTGCACATAAGCTGCTCCTTGTCGATAGAACATCCTAGGTACAAAGTCAAACTATGTGAAAAACATTCAGTGCCTTTGTATGCTCTTTAAATGAGTACGATCACTGAACATTATGAGAAGTGGTCAAATAAGACTAGCATGTGTTTACCATCTTCCATCATTGGTAAGAAATACCTAGACATTTATTTACAGAAACAGACAGAAACTGCATTCCTCCAGGTTACAAATAATTTGTTGATGCAAGCTGATGCAGGGGAGTGTTCTGTACTGGTCAATTGGACTTTTGTGCAGCATTTGATACAGTGGAGCACTGTGTTGATTCAGAGGCTCAGACAGTGGGTGGGTGTCTCTGGAACAGCTTTGGACTGTTTTTCAGTGCCTCTGTATGCTGTCTAAATATGTCTCATCAGTGAGAACCTGTCCTGTGGTGTCTGACAGGGTGCTGTCCTGGGCCCCCTGTTCTCTTTTTTTTTTCCTGCTCCCCTTGGGGTATCTTATAAGAAGAATGATAGTTCCTATCAGTGCTATGCAGAATACATTCAGCTATACATGTATTTTAAACCCCAAGATGTGTCTAAGTTGTCGATCCTACTTGATTATGTTAACTGTATAAAACGGATGACACATCATTTTCTTCATCTGAATACTGACAGAGCTGAAGTTCTTATCTCTACTCTTGATTGTTTTGTGCCAGAGGTGAAGAGAAGCCTTGGTTTGATATCCTCTGTTGTTAAAACTGCCCTCTGCAGTCCAGGTATCCAAATGGGCTAAGCCTGGAGCATGGACCAGCATGTAAATACTTTGGTTCATTCCTATTTTTATCACTTAAGAATATAAAAAAACTCAGACCTGTTGTGTCCAGGCCTGGACTAGAGATGATTATTCATGCTTTTGTGTCTTCTCTACTTGATTATTGTAAGGGCTCTGAGGTCTTCTGATCGGGGCTGGTTGTGCCTCGTATCACACTCAAAACTAAAGGAGACTTAGCTTCTGACATTGTTGCTCCTAAAACCTTGGAACAGTCTCCTAATGGATCTAAGACCTGTGGTCACTGTGAACATTTTAAAAAAGCAGATGCTGACCTATCTGTTTAGACTTGTATTTGTTTCATTTGTCTTCGTCTGCTTTGAGTCATTTGTTTATATTTAATGTAATCTCTGTTTTGGCTTTCAGTATTTTATTGTGACGCACTTTGTGACCTCTGCTCAATAAACTTTAAACAAGTAATTTCTTACTAAAGTAATATCACCTTCAGAAACAAGATTTCAAAATGCTTTACAGAAAACATTTTAAATTGAACACATGAATAATAATAAAACACCTCTCTGGGATATGATAGATGCCTCCTACTGAACTCCTCAAATACAAAGGAAATGATAGTAGATTTCCGAAGATCCAGGCTCTGCCATCAGCTAGTTAACATTGGAGGGGTGGACATTGAGGTGGTGCCAACCTACAAATATCTAGGTGTACACCTGGACAACAAGTTGGACTGGTCCCTTAACACAAATACACTCTACAGGAAGGGGCAGAGCCGCCTCTTTTTCTTAAGGAGGCTCAGATTCCTTAGACATCTGCAGAAAGATGATGCAGAGTGTTTTATCAGTCTGTGGTGGAAAGTGTGTTATTCTATGCTGCAGTCTGCTGGGGAAGCAGTATAAACACAAGGATGCGAGGCGACTGGACAAACTAGTGAAAAAAGCTGGCACTGTGATGGAACCAGGTTGTCTCACTGGGGGCTGTGGTGAAGAGATGCACACAGAAGAAGCTAGAGGCCATTCTAAATTTCATAGATCATCCATTCACAACTTCTTCGTGGACCAGAGAACAGCGGCAGTGAACGGCTCATCTCTCTGCACTGCATCTAAGCTGATCTGCTACTACTTTATGAACCACCTCGACCTCTGAGATCATCAGGTACTGGTCTTCTTTCAGTCCCGAGAGACAGAACGAAACATGGTGAAGCAGCGTTTAGTCATTATGCACCACAATATCTGGAACACACTTCGTGAAAGCTGTAGGTCCGCTCCAACTCTCACCTCTTTAAATCAAAGATTAAGACTTTTTTATTTACCACTGCCTTCCAATCTTAGTTCATTTTAACCCACTTTAAATTAAAATTTTAATGTAATTTCTAATATATTTCTAATTTTCCTTTTCTTTTCTGTTTATTATACTAGTCATTTTAATTGTGCTCTTTTATGCCTGTCTGAATGTCTCAATGCTTTTAATGTTTTAATGTAAAGCACATTGAGTTGTCCTTGTGTATGAAATGCACTATACAAATAAAGCTGCCTTGCCTGCAGGACTGAGAGATACAGAAAATCATTCATCCCTGCAGCCATTAGGCTTCGTAACTCTCTAGCCAATAGGAGATGAGCTGACAGACACCTGAATGACTTGTTTTATGTGATTTTTATAATTTGATCTGCCAGACACCTGAATTCCCCCTTGGGGGATGAATACAGTACATTCTATTCTATTCAATTCTATTCTATTCTATTCAACTTGAGGTTACACAATTATATGAAAATTGTGTTTCTAAAGATGATTGAAAAAACATGTTCTTTTCAAAACGCTTAAGAAATGCCCTCGTTGAAAGACTCTCTCTCTCTCACACACACACACACACACACACACACACACACACACACACACACACACACACACAAAAAAAAACATTAACAGTAAGGAGATAATTTGGTTTTGCAGGACTTCTAATGTTCATTTTCACGACCTCATGGGGCGCTGGTTAAAAAGGTCGCATGTTTTGTTGGTGCGTTGAATTTATTCAGAGGGGCGGGCCGATGGGTACTAATCCTGACCGTGTCGTGAACCAGCAGACCAGCTCCCAGACTTTAGCGGGTTTTATGGTTCTGGGCGGATAGACATGCATATTTGAATTAATTGTATCAGATGATATCAACATATTGTATGAGGGGTCTCCTATTATCTAGTTTTTACATTTTTCACGACGTCGGTCACGTGATCAATGACTGCGTGTGTTGAAACAACAAACGCACCCCGGTCCTGTTATTGACAGACATGGCGACCACGGAAGTAGGTGAGTTGAATCAGAGCTGAATCCTTTTAAATAATATCTGAGTTATGTCAAAGTTTAGCATTCACAGATTATTAGGGAAATGTCACTTGAATAACAGTGAAGCAATGCTCGCATGATCCCGGTGTTTCTTCTTCTGTGTTAGGAGCCTCTGAGTCGAACAGCTAGCTAACGTTAGCCTCTGCAGCAGCTGCACATTATTACCTCTACAGAGTATACTGCTTCTTCTGCCTTAGGTTATGTCTTATGTTTTCAGTGCTCAGATTTTATTCTTCTATGAATTACAACATCAAAGTACCGAAACCATCATTCGTAGCAGAGACTCTCCATAACTCGCCTTATGCTCTATTTCCCAGCTATAACACTAAACTAGCAATTGTGGGGTTTTTGGCTAATTCATTGTGTCTTTTCAAGACTGTAATGTTAGTTTAATTCATCAGAGAGTGGGTTTACCATTTACTATCTAGCTCAGTTTTAAGGGAGTAAATAGATCTAAATTGTGGGATGTTGTGGTGTCCAGTAGAGATGCAACAATACACAATACAGGGAGCCCACTGTCCAATATCAAGTAGATTTTACTTATTATTTTAATTCTTTTAATTATTATTTTAATCATTACTATTTTTATCATTGCTTTATCATGTATTATCTTATTTAATTATTATTTTAAACATTATTTTAATCATTGCTTTATCATGTATTTATCTTATTTAATTATTATTTTAATCATTATTTTAATCATTGCTTTAACATGTATATTTCTTATTTAATTATTATTTTGACCATTATTATTTGAATCATTGCTTTAACATTTATTTATCTTATTCAATTATTTATTCATCTATTTATTTCTTGTGTTCATCTGATCTTGTTAACGCTACCACATTTTAAACTTTTCTTTCCACTATTACTTATTTTATTGATTTTACTGTATTGATTTTATTTTATTTTTAAGTATTTTATTTATATGCCTTTTATAATTTTACCATTGCTGTTGTTTTCTGTCTCTCTGTTATTCTGTGAAGCACTTTGGGCTGCATGATTTTATGTATGAAAGGTGCTATATAAATAAAGTTGAGTTGAGTTACTATTACATTGTTAATAATATATATTGTGTATAAATATAAATATATTATGCTACTGTAAATTTTATGAGAACTTATTTTACGGATCATAAATGGAAATTAACAGATTGATGTAAAAACACTTGATATCTACCTCTACACTACTCACCACTGCAATATTATCATATTATGTTTAGCCTGTACATATTAGTCATGCCTATTTGTTGTTCTTTTGTGTTGTGTTTATAGTTGATGTTATTGTTATTGTTTTATTTGTAGGCCTTATTCTTATGCCTTGTACTAAGAGAGCTCAGTTTACTAAGACAAATTCCTTGTGTTTTCAAGCATACCTGGCCAATAAAGCTGATTCAGATTCTGATTCTAATAGAAACCTTTTTTCCAAGTCTGTCTTATTGTACTGTACACATGCAGAACTGTCCTGAGGTTTAAGTCTCCCTGTCTCTGTCTGTCTTTCAGAGCGGAAACGTGGCCAGCTTGCAGCTCTGTCCATAGCTGCAGTAGTTATCATCGTGGGAGTCCCTCTGTGGTGGAAAACAACAGAAACATACCGTGCCTGGTTGCCGGTCAGTCAGATAAAAGAGTTGGATATCCTGCAGGTTTGTATTTCTACCTACTATCATTTATATGTCCTCACCTTACTATCTGTAAGTATCTTTAGCGTTTAATGTCTCATTAAAACGTCCCTCTTTTATTTCTTGTTTTATAGCTGCAGTTGAGTGCTGATGTAGAGGTTGTGTTTTCACGTGGAACTGTGACACCGGAGCAACAGAGAAGTTCCCACTGACACTGACACAAGACGATGAAAACATAGTCGATGGTAATGTATTAACACCACCAGTCCTGTGGTTCAAGTTTTTGAGATCTGTTAAGTGAATTCAAATGAACTCAAATCCTTCTATTTTTTCAGAGAACACAATCTTTGAGGTACAGGTATGAGACCAAGTACCGAACGGCTACAATCATGGAGGAGGACTCTCTGAACCAGCCCACAGCTGCAGGTGAAATAGCATCTGCCTTTGAAATTTAGCTCACAACTTTTCAGATGCTAACATTTGTCCAAGTAAGACTGCTGGTTGTAATTTCCCTCTGTCTCTTTGTCTGCTCCTCCAGATGCTGATCTATCTCTGCACACGCTCAGTGAGAGTCCGTGTGGTTCTTTGGTTGTGTATGTGATCCCAGAGAAGTCCTCTTCTGCTGCCTGAGGTTGTTTTCTTGTCTTATTTTTTCTAGTTTGAATGTATGTGTATATTTCAAGATTTAACTCAAGTCAGCATCTAATTTCATACCTTTGAGAAGAGAGAGAAAATTAATCTTTTCACCCAGTTTATGGATCCCTATGGAGTCAAGTAGCATTTGCATTGAGGAGAAGACCTGTCCTGAATAATGTTACTGACACTGGGGTCTAAATTTACAACATATGTACTTAATGCACAAGAAAACTGAAGAATAATCATTTGTGTCACTCCAGTATGAGGACAATAGTGAAAACCCCTATACTTACCTGTGCCTTGATGTCTCTCAGGATGTGGAGGTGTATATTGGTCAGCGACGCACAGCCTTACTGCGCATGGGTGCCCAGATGAGAGTGGGCAGGACACTAGAGCAATTGCTAGCTCACCTGGAGCCACGGATCAAGCAGGTGCTGCAGGTGATGTCCTTTAGTCACACTGACATCACCGCTGCCCTCAGCGACCGAGTTCGCCTCAGCCCCGGCAACAAAGAGGCATCGCCGACAGCATGAGGGCCTTCAAGTCCAGTCCAGGTCAGTGTTTGAGCACAGCCACAAAATTACCCAACTTCTGTTTTAGACTGTATGTACAGCGCTTACATTTGCTTTATCTCCTCTTCACTTTAGGTTATGAGATAACTTTCAGTCTACTGAACCCAGACCCACAGTCACACCTGTTGCACTGGGACATAGAGGGTGCTGTGGAGACCTACATCCAACCTTTGATAACAAAACTGGCTCCTTTGGCCAATTTCAGCATTGACTCTCAGGTACAGTGTCTTCAAGTGTGCATACTTACAACACTAACATCATAATGACAAGATTCTCAGAGGAGTTGTGTTAACAAAAATGTTCTCTCCACAGACGCTGTACTACACCATGCTGGGTGTCAACCCACGCTTTGACAGCAGCCGCGGCAGATACACACTCAACTCTGACAGCCTCGCTCATGTCATCAACCCTGTGGAGGCCAGACTCGGTAACAAAGACACGCTTTGTTTGTTTTTTTAAGTGTTTGTCTTCAGTAGGAACATGGTTTGGATATTTTTATGTGTAGTTGTATCAAAATATATTAATCCCTTTTATTTATTTATTCATTTTCCTTCAGGCTCCAATGCTGCATCTTCCAATCCGGTCTTGAATTTTCTCCTGTATGTGCCGGATGCTGCCCATTCCCCTCTCCACATTCATGACCCTTATAAACAGGAAGTGACCTCTAATGCGTTTCATTCTCCACGGTGGGGTGGAATTATGGTAAGATAATTTGATGGAAACACTGGGTGGCAGTGATCTAAATATTCCCAATGGTTATTGCTTGTTATGAGTGAATATTTCATATAGGAATAATAATGTCTTAACTGTACAGTATATTGCTTGTTTGGGTTCTGATTCCAATAAAATTGTCTTTTTCCATGTCTATGAAGGTCTATAATGTTAATAGTTTCTATGGACCAGAGGCAGTGTTCCCTGTTAACATCAACATCAACATGGCCAAAGTCATGGGAGTCTTCCTTGCACAGCTTCGGTAAGCTGACACCTACAGTACAAAAAGTGTCTCTGGGTACCTGCAGACATGGTTTAACTTTCCTGTCCATGTCCTGTTAGACTGCTGCTGGGTGTGCAGTCGTCCACCCCTCCTCCTGGCTTCCTGATGGCACCGTGCGGCAGTACGGGGCTTGCTGATTGGGAGCTGGACCGTCTCATGTGGAGTCGTAGTGTTGAAATGTTGCGACTGCAACCACTACCATCACCTCGCTGGCACAGCTGCTGGACCAGATTGGCAATATTGTCATAAATGACAACATTGCAGAACAGGTGAGATACTCTCAAGAGGAAGAGCTATAATAGCCCATTTTGTTGACTGGTTCTGTGCACATATGAGTGTGTTTAAATGCATGATTATAGGAGCATGTTCACATCCTTTGCGTTTGTGTCTGGTTACGATTTAAAAGCATCCCTCCTTTTTGTAATGATTAGTCATTGCAACTCATGGTAAGCACCTTGAGCCCCAAAAAATTATTTTAACTGCTACAAGAAACAGCCACTTCAGCCTTCTGCAAAGACTTCAAATGAACAGATATGAAACCTGCTCCATTGATAATTAAAGATATTTCAATAAGTATATCTTTTCTCTAACTGTATCAGCTGTCTCATACCTGTACTTGTTGTCGACGTCACTCAGGTGTCCAGCGCTGTCACCTCCCTGCAGCTCGCTGTAGCTGAGTTGGAGGCAGGGAATCTAGGATTTGCTCTGCAGTACAGTAAAGAAGCCATCTTGGCGTCAGAGAGAGCCTTCTTCGACCCCTCTCTCCTCCACCTCCTCTATTTCCCTGATGACCAGAAGTTTGCCATCTACATCCCACTCTTCCTGCCCATGTGTGTGCCTATCCTGTTGTCGCTGCTGAAAATCGTGTCCGAGATAAGAAAGAAACGCAAAGAGAAGCAGGTGAAGAAGGACTGAGGGACACTTGAAGAAAAGATGTGTTGGACTGAACCAAAGAAGGATAATGAACAAACTGTTCAGTCAGTGGCCTTCTCTTTAAGGTACAAGCATGAAGAAAGACTAATCTGCAGCATCTGGGTTTTGGGTTTCAGACATGTATGATTTTTATTGTTTTGTGTGATAAATTATTTTTATTTTAAAATGGTAATGTATGACTGATGTGGCTGTATGACATTGTACGGGGAGGGCTTGAATTGTTGTAAATGAGTACATGTTTTATATTTGAATTTCACTTTCTTTTCTAAGTTATTAAGAAATAAAGACTTTTGTTCTACCTCGTGTTTTTGCCGTTCCCTATGTATAAATTAAGAATGTCTTGTTTTACATCATATTCATATTAATTAGGTAGGTAATTGCCAAAGCAATTTAAACATTTTATTTGATTCTTCACCTTGGAAATTGTTAACTTAAAATTAAAATTATAGATACAGTATTTACATAAATATTTAATAGCATTTAAAACAAAAATTTGGTTACATATATTTTTAATCATATTTTGCAAGAGATACTTTAGGCTATGACCAATGTCTGATGAAGCATTTTCATTCATAGTATTTTACACGTGGGTCTCCCATGTGACATTTAAAATCAGATCTCAATCAGAACCTAACTGTGGTTTTGTTAGACGATAAATTCCCCTTTTTATTTTGTTAAATACAAAAAGGGGACACCTGAGACCGAGGTGGAGCCCAGATAACAGAGGAAGAGATCTAAAAATAACGTCAATTCATTAAAAAACAACAAATCCTCTGGGACTGATGGGTTTCCTTTTGAATTTTATAAGGTTTTTGTTAAGGAGCTTCCACCTATACTTTGTGAGGTCTTTGATTATGCCTTAAATGAAAATGACTCACCCAGAAGTTGGTCTGAGGCCATTCTATCAGTAATTCATAAAGAAGGCAACGACCCGCTTGAATGTGGATCTTAAAGGCCAATTAGCTTACTTGGAAATTATGTCAAGATACTTAGCTCCATACTAATGACTAGAATGCAAACATTTTTAGGGAAATTAATCAACCATGACCAGACCGGATTTATACCAGGGCACCAGGGAGCAGATAATATTAGAAGAGTCTTAAATTTACAATCTATAGCAAGAGAGTCCAAGTGCCCATCAATGCTTCTTGGACTAGAGGCCAAGAAGGCATTAAACAGGGTTTATTGGCCTTAATTGAACGATACAATGGAACAAATGGGTTTTTAGTTAGGTAGACCTTTGTTAGATGGATTAATACTTTAAAAAGGGGACATGATGGATTTTATTTATTTATTTATTTATTATTTAAAAGGACCATGCATATTAATTAATACTTCTGTAAATATGCCAGAGTTAGCCAAAAGGCTAGTTTACATATGTAGTCCCTTGCCAGATGTTAAAAGGCTCCCTAAAAAGATCAAGATTAAACGAAGATAAAATAGTGTAAAATAAGATCAAAATAAGAAGGTACAGGAGAAACCAAACACAAACAAACAAAAAAGAGAAGAAAAGAAAAGTACAAATAGCACCATACGATTAAAAATGACTAAAAGCTACACAAGAAAGTGAGAAAGTGTCCATGGACATAAAATACATGGAGCAAGACATTCAGGAAGCAGCAATGAGGAAATGTTAAATCAGACACATGAAGACACAACAGGACAACATTTAACAGTGCTGTACATATTTTGCATCAGGTAGTGACTATCAATCATTAAACTAGCTGCATGCAATTCAAATGAGGCAACATATAGACTGATTGATGATTAATAATATAATATGTATCAATGGTATTTATGAGGAAATAACCCAACCTCTATCTCTATGAACTAACTGTGTTTTTAAGACCATATTGCATAACTTTCATTAGTAAACCCTTGCCAAGTTGGAATTTTTAAAGATGAAATTTGCTGCTCATCTACCGATGACTCAACTTTATTTTATTTTTTTAATTAATTAATGTATTTTTCCCTGCTATGTTGTTTATTTACTCTTGCATGGAAAGAAATTACAAAATGTACATTATTGTGTATTGACATACATTTGGGGGTGCAAGAGAAGACACATCAGGAGTTCTAGAACACTGGCAACATGGACTATTTGATGAAAACAGAACACACTGACATCTTCAGGAGTCATTTTCCAGCTCACCAGGGAGCAACAGATACCACGCAGACCTCGGCTCTGATGCAGCAGCGGCTTCTTTACCATTGATTTCATTTTATTTTTAATTTTTTTTATTATTTTTTTAATTTTATATGCAACAGTGCAAAGACACAAAAGTGCTCGACATCGAACAGAACACAAAAGAAAAACAAACAGTAGATCTTGAGAGCAACAACCAAACAAAGCCATCAAGTATAGACCACAGTACACAAAAACAAAACAAACAAACAAGAGAGGAAAAAAACTCAACTTTATTTATATAGCACCTTTCATACATACAGTACAAGCATGCAGCCTAAAGTGCTTCACAAATGAACAGAGAGACAGAAAACAATATACAAAATAATAAAAGACATGTTCATTAATGAAATACTTAAAAAGATCAGATACGTACAACGAATAAATAAGAAATATAAATGTTGTTAATACAATGATTATAATAATGCACGGTGAAGATACACCTTGTATAAGCTCCCAAATGGACCTATGAGTGAGATTGTCATGATAACTGCTCGACCTTTCAGCAGCACGTCCAATGGAGTGGAGGATGTTCCTCTCCCTCCAGTCCATTAGGGGGCGCTGTGTGCTCCTTTAAAGCTCGTTGCTCTGCGTCACTTCCCTGATCCGGAGCGCATTGTTTGCTGAAGCAGCCCACCTGCAACTTTTAGCTAGCTGTTGTTAATGTGAAAGTTTGAACCTTAATCGCGACCTTTTCGGTGATAGCTCCGTACTTTCCGCTTGTTGAACCCACCGCTTGATATTTTTTGTACACCACTCGAAGGTAACTTCGGTTTTGTTCGCGCTAAGAAGACTCGATCCTTGCTAACTTCCTGAACAGTTTTCTAGTTTTTTGCCAACATGTCTAGTGTGAGAGGTCTCCGTGGAGCATCGGGGAGTAACGACTGTCGGATATACGTGGGGAATCTCCCTCCTGATATTCGCCAAAAAGACTTGGAAGACTTATTCTACAAGTACGGAGCCATTCGTGATATCGATCTGAAAAACGGAAGAGCCGGACCCCCGTTTGCCTTCGTGCAGTTCGAGGACCCGAGGTGACCCGCAGTGCACCCCCACACCATGTTATCTTCAGACTTCTTTGTTACTCTCACACATGTTCTTACTACAGGAAGATTCTGATTTTAATGTGCACATGCTCACAGTCTCTCGGTCCGTGTGTAGTGACTAATCCTAGCTGCACGTAAGCTAGAATGCATGACTGATTTGAGCGGTGAGGAGAGATTTGGAGCCGTTTTGGCGGCAGATTGTGGAGCTTTTGAATTTCACAAAGAGGTGTTTCAAATATTGAATTTAACTCCTCCTAATGTGTTGAAGATTGCACTATTTTTAGCCAGTTAAGTTTAGGTGTAATCCTTGGAAGTGTGTTATGCTGCAAACCTGTGGTAAAAGGTTGAATGTGCCTGTGATCAAGAAAACTAGTTAAGTTAGGCGAACTACACAATCTTTAGATATTACATTCAGCTCTGTTCATTTTATTTTGCTTGGTTCCAGCTTCTGTAATGTTAACGCAGATTTAATTTCCTCCTTTCTTTCTTTTTTTTTTTTTTTTTTAAACCATAGCTAATATAATATGCTAACGTCTTTGACCGCTGGTTGCTACGGTGGCCCTGAAGTGCAAATTACAATGGCAAATCAGAAAACACTAAAGCAAATCAGAAAACACTACAATTCAGAAAGAACTGTGATAAATCAGAAAATAAGAAACACTACTGTAAATCAGAAAACATTACAGCAATTTAAAAAACACTACAGCAAATCAGAACACACTACGGCAAATCTAAAAACACTACAGCAATTAAAAAAATTCTACAGCAATTCAGAAAACACTACAACAATTTAAAAAACGCTACAGCAAATCAGAAAACACTATGGCAATTCAGAACACACTACAGCAATTTAAAAAACTACAGCAATTCAGAAAACACTACAACAATTAAAAAAAAAAAACACTATGGCAATTCAGAACACACTAAAGAAATTCAGAAAACACTACAGCAATTTAAAAAACGCTACAGCAAATCAGAAAACACTATGGCAATTCAGAACACACTACAACAATTTTTAAAAAAAACACTACGGCAAATCAGAAAACACTATGGCAATTCAGAACACACTAAAGAAATTCAGAAAACACTACAGCAATTTAAAAAACGCTACAGCAAATCAGAAAACACTGGCAATTCAGAACACACTATGGCAAATCTAAAAACACTACAGCAATTAAAAAAACTCTACAGCAATTCAGAAAACACTACAAGAATTTAAAAAAAAACACGGCAAATCAGAAAACACTACAACAATTTAAAAAACGCTACAGCAAACCAGAAAACACTACAGCAAATCAGAAAACACTACAGCAATTTAAAAAACTCTACAGCAAATCTAAAAACACTACAGCAAATCAGAAAACACTATGGCAATTTAAAAAACACCACTACAAATCAGAAAACACTTTTCTGATTTGCTGTTGTAATTTGCACTTTTGGACCACCGTAGGTTGCATTGAAAATGCATGAGATTACTTTTTTTTTCTTCATTTAAACCAGAGAATGTCAGTAATAATAATAATAATAATAATAATAATAATAATAATACCTTTTATTTATATAGCACATTTTATAAATAAAAAAAAATTTAAAAAAAGAGAAACCCAAAAAACAGGGTTTACAAAGTGCTTGAGAAACAACAGGGCTCATAAAAACAAACACAAAGATAAATCAACAGCAGGGAGAGCTGAAACAAAAATCACAATCAGGCATCAAGTAAACAAACACAAAATACCCAAACAACAATTTGTCCTGACGCCAAACGCAAACCCAAGAACCTGAAAAAATGTACTGAGACCAGAGGGACCAAGAAAGTAAGAGAATACAATTATGAAAGCAAAGAAACCACAAAAAAGCCGGGATCACTTTATATATCATGTCCAACTTAGTTACTCCAGAGGTGATGTTTGAGCAAGAATTGCTTTCAGCCAATTCATAGAAAAGCACACACTCCCAGGGATTCAGGAGTATAGTCCATTAGTCCTATGGTTACATAATGCTAACAGAAAACAGTGAGCTGACCCTAAACTTGTGAATCTGTGTAAATTTGAACCATCATTTTCACAGGGATTCTGAGGACGCTGTTTACGGACGTGATGGGTATGACTATGATGGCTACCGTCTGCGCGTTGAGTTCCCTAGAAGTGGAAGGGGCGGCGGAGGAGGAGGTGGTGGTGGCGGCGGCGGCGGCGGTGGTGGTGGTGGTGGTGGTGGAGGAGGAGGTGGTGGAGCAATGGGACCACCAAGGGGCAGGTATGGTCCCCCCTCCCGACGCTCTGAGTACAGGCTTCTTGTGTCAGGTGAGTGGTGTGGGCCTCAGCCTGTATCTTAACTCTAAGTTTATTGATAGATGTGCAAGTCAACTCATCACCTCTCTCCCATCAGGTCTCCCTCCCAGTGGAAGCTGGCAGGACCTGAAGGATCACATGCGAGAGGCAGGTGATGTATGTTACGCTGACGTGTACCGTGATGGCACTGGGGTGGTGGAGTTTGACCGCAAAGAAGACATGAGCTATGCTCTCCGTAAACTTGATAACACCAAGTTTCGCTCCCATGAGGTACGTGGAAAATAACTTGCCTTACATTACCGAGAAATAACTCTGAGACTGGGTGTTGGAACTGAAAGGTTTTCACAAATGAAGAAGGCCAGAGCAAGGGTGAAAAGTGAGTGGAAGTAAGGGACAGTGTTAACTACGCCTGTATTTGTGGATGATAGTCATGTTAAGAATAATTTAAATGACTGCCTCTGTATCAAATTATTCAACATATATTTATGTATTTTGAATTTAGTGTAGAATTTGATACAGGTCGCTCGTTGTTGCATGAATTTGGAAAATGCAAATGAAAAGAAAGTTATTAGTTATTTGTTTGGAGAACAAGCTTTATTTGTATAGCACATTTCATACATGAGGGCAACTCAATGTGCTTTACATTAAAACATTAAAAGCATTGGAAACATTCAGACAGGCATAAAAGAACACAATTAAAATGACAAATATAATAAAACAGAAAATAAAAGGAAAATTAGAAATATATTAAAAATTACATTAAAATTTTAATTTAAAGTGGGTTAAAATAAGCTAAGATAGGAAGGCAGTGGCAAATAAAAAAAGTCTTAATCTTTGATTAAAAAAAGTCTTAGTCTTTGATTTAAAAGAGGTGAGAGTTTGAGCTTTCAGGGAGTGTGTTCCAGATATGTGGTGCATAATGACTAAAAGCTGCTTCACCATGTTTAGTTCTGACTCTAGGGACTGAAAGCAGACCAGTACCTGATGACCTGAGAGGTCGAGGTGGTTCATAAAGTAGTAGCAGATCAGCAATGTATTTTGGGCCTAAACCATTCAGGGCTTTATAAACCATCAGCAGGATTTTAAAGTCTATTCTCTGACAGACAGGAAGCCAGAAGCAGTCATAGCATGTAACATGCTTACTGGAGAGGCCTAGGTTGCTGATTAAAGGCGCTGCCATTAACGCAAAACAGTAAAGACAGAAATGGCCTTGATAACAAAAGCACAGTTGATTAATAATTCAAGGGGAAGAACAGGATACCAGTTTGTGTTCATTTTGAATCTGTATGTGCTTGTCCTATTCTCCTTCCCATCCACCTTCATAAATGTAGTCACTCGCATGGAAGTGGATATCTCTTTAACGTGTGCACATGTATGTGTTTAGGGGGAGACGGCTTACATCCGTGTGAAGATGGACGGTCCTCGCAGCCCCAGCTACGGTCGCTCTCGCTCCCGTAGCCGCAGTCGAAGCCGAAGCAACTCTCCTCGTCGCGGCAGAGGGTCTCCGCATTACTCTCCCCGCCGCTCCCGGTCCAGGTCCCGCTCTCGCTCTCGCACCTAGATTCGACCGAACCAAAGCAAAGCGTGCCTCAGAGCCGGAGAGGAAATCTTCACATCACACAACAAAAATCCTGTGTACTCTTCAAAGAACATCTCACATGTTACCTCCCCTTCTCCATCTTCTATCGGGTTCCCTGTTGCCTTCACATTTGTTGTAGTTTTTTCTTTTTTGAGGAAGAGATACTTTTTGTGTGTGTGCATAGCTCGCTTTCACTTTGTCATTCTTCCCCTTTTTTTTAATCATTTTCTTCTGCTAACTATCTCTACGGCTTCTCTACACTTTTGATTGTCCAAGTCATATGCTTTTGTGTTTTCTTAAAAAATCAACTTCACCTCTTTTAAACATACACGGCTGTCCTTTGACCTTCTTGTGTGTCTCTCTGTAGAGTTCAAAGGAACAGGCTAAGATTGGAACAAAGGAAACAGTTCATTTTAGGATAAACAGGAGGAGGAGGAAGAGTCAAATATGGCACCCATGGTATGATTGCTATGCCCCGGTATCTGTGAAAACTGGATAAGAGGCTGTCAAGGTTTTTGTTTTTTTTGTTCCCCATAGACCTGACAATTGAGTGATGTTTGGTGTTTTAATTTGTAACCAGTTTGTAAGTGGAGAGCCAAAGTTTGTGAATTTTTTTTTTTTTCTTTTGTTCATCTTTTAGTATCTAGAGTAAACCTTTTGGGGACTGATTATAAGATAGTGTCCCCTTTTCAAGTAAAGTCTGTCTTAGATGCATTTATGGATATTTTCTTCAAATATTTTCCGAAGGTGTGATTCTAACTTTCCTCCTTCTTTTTGGTTTTGCTGGTATTCTGAAGGTTTGGACTGGGTTCAGTGCCTCCCCATACTGGAGCCGGATCAGCATTCAGGATCAGATCAGGATTAGTTTAAGGCTTCAGGTTGGATTCATGGAGCAGTAGCACGTGAAGATTATACTGGGAGAGGATCCCGAAACGTCTGGCTCTGGCATAACCCCATCAAACCGGAAAAAACATTTTAACTCAATTGGCTTTCAAGTTATCCAAATCTTTTTTTATTTTGTTTTCTTAAGTTTATGTTGGACCACAGCAACTCAGCAGCAGGCATTTATTTCAGAATTTTGATTAGTTAAACACAGAACTGCCAAGTTCGACTCAAAACCAGAAGGAGGGCTGGGAGGTGCTGGATGGATCCACACGCTTCAGGAGAGCGCTAAATAGTGGAAATCTTAAACAGTGGAGGAGGGAGGGAACTAGGAGGACCAGGAGGCAACAAAGGAATTTGACTAAAATGTGGTTTGTATTTTTTTGTCCTTCTTAAGTTAGTCTTTTCCTGAGGATAATTTCTGATTTTTCTTAAGTATATCCTCCATCGTCTAAAGCTTTACTCTCTTTTAATAAAACTTTCAATAAAAAAAAAAAAAAGAATCTTCTGTTTTTCTTCCTGAGGTTTCCTTTACCGAGCAAAGAGCTGGGAACAAATAATAAAAATTGGCACCACTTATGAACAATAAAAGATCCTTTAGATACTCCCTTCAAATGTTTTTAAACAATTTAACATGTTTTTGTTTAAAGAAGTTTGTGTTTTACTAAACGTTTCTGGGTTTAATCCAAGAAATGTTTTAATTTACGGTGGTTAAAATTTTAGGGTATACATCTTGGCATGGAAAGAATCCAGAGTAAGTGTAGGTATTAGTTAGGTCATTAGGGTTCCTACTGGACCAGATGCCTGTGCTTGTTTTAATGAAAAACTTCCCTGCAGTAGATTTCTCTGAAAGAGGCAATTGAACTTGACCCTTTTTTTCTTATGTTTCAAAGGTCATCCATTCTTAAACAGTATTGCATGAATTTTTTCAAGTTTTTCAAACATGTCTCCAATGACTGGTGTTACCATCAGTCACGCCACATAGCATGTTTTCTTTTACAATGAAAAAAAGGACACAAATACTCATGGTCATTTTTTATTAACAAATGTTTTGTTTAAAAAAAATAAAAAGTCTTCCCTTTCTTTTTAACTCAGTTCAGTGGTTAAGACAAGATTTGTAATTTAAGAGAAATGTGAACTATAATTGATGCAGTAAATTTATTTTTTCACTGCTTCAAAAGTATGCTCTCTACTTTTAGTATCTTTTTACCCAAAGGTTTATATAACAGAGATCAGAGGTGCATAATGCGGATACTTTAGTTGATTGCCAAAAAAATGATAACCATAAACTGGAAGGACACAAAGCCCCCAACAACCGCCCAGTGGAAACTGAGACTAAAGCAGGTTTGCACAATGGAACACATGACTGCAAGTATACAACTTAAGGTGGACATTTTAATGCAAAGCTGGAACAAATTTAATTGAACGCAGTTCCGTCTGCCAAAAATGCCTGTCATTGGGCTCTGTTTTATTTGTTACTACTTTATTTAAAGCTGCTGTTGGTAGAAATGGTGTAAAAATCGTTGCTTTTTTCTGCTGGGTTTGGAGAAAAGGTCATAATGCCAAACAGTACTCATCGGTAAGTGGAGTAATTTGAGACTTGCACTGCC
Source organism: Notolabrus celidotus (assembly GCF_009762535.1). Classification (NCBI taxonomy): domain Eukaryota; kingdom Metazoa; phylum Chordata; class Actinopteri; order Labriformes; family Labridae; genus Notolabrus; species Notolabrus celidotus. The sequence continues at coordinate 10,650,684 of NC_048276.1, forward strand.
TTTTTACAATGCCTTTGTATCAAGCATTATTATTCCCCTCGTTCCCGTTATGACAGACCAACTATAGCTAATCTCCAATCCTCTGTCCTGATTGGTTAAGGGGCGGTCCCTTCTACATCCTCCGATTGGTTATGAGTCCGGCACTATCATGACTGCACACGCCGATCTGTGTTGGGGGGCTAAGAGGAAATCTGGTTGGGAGAGATAGTGTTGACATTCCAAGTCCCTCTCTCTGAACATATGTTTACTCTGTGACTACCAACAGCAGCTTTAATTTATTATTATTTTTAAATATATTAATTTATATATATATATATATATACGTTTATTCCTTTTTTACTTTCTTCATTATATAGCTGGTTTAATTTGGAAATTGTCAGGCTATGAAAAATCAAAATAAACAGTACTCTAAAAATATTTCTATGCATCTTATAATGAAATAAAGATGCATTTTAAAGAGAGGTTGTTTTCATGAAGAAAGGCGGCCTGGACGTCAAAAATGTCTTCATGCCAAGCATAGGCGTTTCTAGCCCATTTTTGGGGCTATATCGAATCCCAGCACCCTTAAAATTTAAGAGATTATTTTCTATTTATTTTTACTGTATGTCCTATTTTACAAGCTAGAAAAGATTCAAAACCATACAGTACTTGTTTGAAACGTAATATTTTAACAACAGAAATACAGCAGCTGATTTTGTAAAACATTGAAAAAGTCAATTTCTGTTAATGTGTTTTACATGTTGTGCATTGCATTTCAAATGAAAGTCCAAAAAATAATTCCAATGTCAATTTCTGCTACTCACTATAGGGGGCTGATTTACTCCAGAAACATACATACTGTTTATGTATATGTTGAGGAGCTGCTTTATCAAAATGAGTTGTCTTTCCCCAGAAATTAGGGCTACCATATTTATTTCATGATTCCAATCCATTTCTCTTTTGCTGTGGATCAGCATTTAAATAACCTTTATCAGATTTGATGGTTTAGTCACAGACCTTCCCAAAAAGTGTTATACTTTTCACCAGTGGCGGTTCTAGACCAGGATGTTGTCAAGAGGGACACATTCAACCCTGACAAAAGAGACTGAGAAGAGTGAGGACTGGCTGAGAACAAACTGGCAAAACATCAGTGCACCCCTTTATACTAGACATATATACTACTGTGTACTATATCAAAATGCAGACTGACAGCAGCTGTTAGGCTGTTTACACTCAACATGAGTCCCTTAGCCCTTTAAGGGACTGGAACCAAGTGCCACACGCATGTGTTCCACCTGTAACATCGCCGCGATACTGAAGCTTTTTTTATTGTATAATATCATTTTGGTGTGGAGGGGGGTCCACAGGGGAGTCCAGGTTCAGTTTTACAGGGGCACTGGCCCCTGTTGGCCCCTCCCCAGAACCGCCACTGCTTTTCACAAATGTGGGAATAAAATTGTATTCAAATGTACAAAACAGTGAAATTGATCTTGCCCGGCCGGGCAGCTCTCTCAATGACTGTCTGATAGATATAAAACTATGGATGTCAGCAAACTTCCTGAAACTTAACTTGGAAAAAACAGAAATACTCATTATTGGTCCAGAAAACATGCACCCTCAGATCCTCAGGCAGGAACCTCCTTAAAGTTCTGTGCACAAAGTTAAAATCTAAGGGTGACTGAGCGTTTGCTGTGCAGGCTCCACGACTGTGGAACGACCTGCCTGAAGATCTCAGGCAAGCTGCATCAGTATCTTTTTTTAAATCACAGCTGAAAACATATTTTTATCAAAAGGCCTTCTTCTAATATTGATTTATAGACAATGCTACATTTATTTTTAATCTATTTTTATTCACTCATTGTTTTACTGATTTTAATTGTTTTATTGTTTTAATTGCTTTTAGTAGTTTCTCTTTCAGCTGTTCCTCTTGAAGGTGACATATCATGCAAAATCGACTCTTTAATGGTTCTCTACCTGAAATATGTTTCCCTGGCATGTCTACAAAACCCCTGAAAATGAAAAAAAATCCTTTCTGCCCCTGTTCTGATTTCTCCACCTTTCTGTAAATGTGTGCTGAAACGAGTCGTTTCAGTTTTCAGTGTTTTTCATACGTCACAACGACATCTGGTCTGTAACGGAAGTCAGAGCTCGGAGCTTGTTCAGCCCATAGACTGTATAAAATACAACTCAACCCCTCCTCTGTTTTTCATTCCCTGCACACGTGTGCTAACAAGGAGCTTAGGAGGGAGGCATGCTAGTTGTAGGCTGTCTTTATAAACACAAAGGTCGGTTTTACTCCCCACATCTGCAGATTTGAAGATATAGTGGATGATTTTTATTTATCATGCTAGTGCTAGCGCTAGTTAGCATAGCCACATAGCTACATGTCGTTGCTGTGTACCAAGACACTTGTCAACATACTGATAAATAAAACAACAAGAAACACTAAATCTGTGACCAATCCTTCAGAAAGGTCCTGCTGCAGGCGCCTCTCCGTCAGGATCAGATTCTGGATCAAATTCAGAGGGTTGAAGTTACGCGGGTCTGTGAGCAGCCGTGTATATTCAGCCAACATGTAAACATTAGATCAACGTGCTGGGGAGCCGAGGCCACATCCACTTCCTGAGGGAGAAAACAGACCGTTCTGAGCAGGGATGAAAAAGAGGGTTTTTCAGGCATGCCAAAATCTGATTTCACAGTGTTTTTTTTGGCATAAACTTTGAAGACATGTTTTGGGGACCTCTTAGACCAATATATTTTGATGAAAAAGAGCGTAATATGTCACCTTTAAATGTGTCTTGCCAGCCCATCTCCCCCCCTGCTTTGTTCTCTTTATTTGGGGGTTTTATGATGTTAAGCACTTTGTAACGTATTTTTAAGTGTTTTAGAAATAAATTGTATTATTATTATTATTTAAATGCCCGATACACTTCAAATAATTAAATTCAAGATACCCTTTAATGTCTCTTTTTATTATAGTTGTCTGCTTCTTTTAAGTCTTTACAGTCATTAAATCAATACTATTGACTAAAACCTCATTCTGATTTAAACGCCTTGCATGCTGTCGGAGTAATGCCCATCTCTTCAATCAATAAACCCGATCACCTACGCAGATCGATCCCTCGATCGAGGTGGGAGAGGAGCGACACGGTGCATTCTGGGTTGAAATAAGATGCAGGCAACTGTCCGCAAGTGAAAAACGCCGTCACCAGGGTGGAGGCTTCTCTTCAGCCAATCAGACAGAGGATGCGATGAAGAGGGCGGGGCTAACACACACGCTGTCCTTTCTTAAATGAAGGAAAATCTGTAAAGCTGCCCGTCACGCACGCTTCTGAAAATTGTTTCCTCGTTGAGAAACGGTAAGAGTTCCATTGTTGTGTATTTGTGTTAAAGGTGCTTTAATAACCTGTGTGATATCTGCACGTGAGAGGGAGACCTAGGCTTATTATTTTTATTATTTTTACTTGCTAGTCTCGCCTGTGCCTCTTGTGTTTGACCCGAGGAGCTGAATGAATGCTCCCTCCACTTTCTTTTTCATTGTTTGGACACAGGACAAGTTTAATTTCTGCAAGATTTGCTAGTGATTGCAGAAACAGCTTCTTATTTAGCATCAGTAAATCAAATGTAGCAGCTGTGAGCTACGTGGTGAAAGTGCATCTCTGAAATGTTGCTGAATGTCATGTCAGCACTCTTCTTCTTTTTACTCTGATGCCTGGAAACAGCATCTATACGGTCTGTTTTGGACAAAACAAATTTAAAAAAGATGAAACACTTTTACAAAGTTGGAGACATTTACATTTTGGAAAGCATTTTTAAATTTTATGAAACAATTACATCAGCATTACACTTTTACCAAAGGCAAAACAAATTTACATTTAAGAAAACAAATTTACAAAAGATGAAAACACTTTTCCAAAGTTGGAGACAATTTTGTAAAAGACGGAACATTTTAACAGTTTAACAAATTAACATTCAATTTTTGCAGAAAGGGAATGTACCAAATACCAGAAGTGATCAAGTGAGGGGTCATTTAGTTTGTTTTGATGGAGAGAAACCAAATGGCGATGGACATGGTTTACATATTAGGACATCCTTGGGCAGGGGTGCCACCAGGGATTTTGGGCCCCATGAAAAAAATATCACATTGGGCCCCATCACCAAAGGCCAAAATAACCCTGTGCAACTGCTGTAACCACATCTCCAGGATCCAATCGACCCAGTCAAAGCTTTACACAACTCTACCTTTTCAGCTTTCTTGCCCCTTGGAGAGACAGTGTACCTGCTGACATATCAGCTGCTGGGTCTGGTAGGGAGGGGGGGGAACCCATTTAGTATAATTAGCTATAACGTAGTTCATCTCATTGTGGACATCAAACTAGCAAACAGGTTGATTTTAACCACTCAAAGACTATACCAACCTTTCCTGGAGAAAAACTGGGTGACATTCTGTTGCCCTTTCTTCTCTCTATCCTTTCTTTCCCTCCTTTTTCTGGGACCCAGACTTCTCTTTCCAGACATTTCAGCTGCCTTTAGCACACTCAGTGCACTGTGCAACTTCTTTCCATAGACTGTAAATAAAAATGGACAGCGTTGCTCCGCCTCTTTCCGTTGTACGGTTCTGAAGCCAAAAAATCCCGCTCCTGGGCGCAGCCATTGTGCAGCCTGAGCCTGTGAAGCCACTGTGTACTTTTCAGGAAAAAGAGGCCTTGAACACAAAACAGTCAAATACTAACTACACATCACCACAGCATACGGATGTGAGAAACATTCGTATGAAGTGTATTTATTTTTTTAAGTTTGACTCCTCCCCCATTCAAATGAATGGGGGAGATGGATTTTTTTGTCCTATACTGCAGCCAGCCACCAGGGGCAGACACACTGCTGAAAGCTTCACCACCAGCCGAGGGAACTTATCCCTTGCATCTGTCTGACTGTGAGGCACAGCCGATTAGCGTGACTCAGGCTGGGCTGTACCATTTAATGCCGATACGGGACCGTTTTTTTAATTATCTTTTATTCTGAATAAAGTATTAATTAGGATTTTATTATTTTTTTTTTTTAATCATTATTTTCGGGCCCCTGTCAGTCATGGTCCCTTAGAATCATCCTAACTTTTCCCACCCCCTATATGACGCCACTGTCCCTGGGTCTCAGAGAGAGGTGTCAGACCTCCAGATGAAAAAACATCTTGTCTTCGGAAAAGCTCGGTCAAATCTCCGCAAAAACTTCATCGTGTGTCAGAACACAGATGAAACGGCCTCAGACCCAAACGGCAACCTCTAAAAATATGAGTCAATGCGGAAGTGTTAAAAGCTGCAGTTCATCGAGGATCCGCTTGAGACTGGCTCCGGAAGTACCGGAAGTCACATACACATGAATGGGAAAAAGACGATCTTTACAGAAGAAATATCATGTTTACAGCCTGGTACAAAAGACGAGTGTAGTCTGGAAAGCTAATTTCTCGATGTCCTCTCACTGTGAGGGGAAGAATTTTTTTTCTAACGTGGCAATTTCGAAGATGTTGAGATTACTAGTCTTCCAATGAGAGGCACAGCTGCCTGTGGGAACACTGCAGCTGTTGGCTAGGAGGCTCAAAGCCCGCCTCTTTACGTCACACTGGCTCGACAGAAGCAATATGGCTGCCGCCGCCGATTGGCTTCAAAACAGCGTTCAGAAACAGATGGGTGACGTCACGGATACTACGTCCATATTTTATACAGTCTATGATCAGATCACATAACCTCAGGCTAAATGGAGTCAGATTTAACTGTAAAAGTATTCCGTTGTTTATAAAATTTGTTTTCTTAAATGTAAATTTGTTTTGGCCTTGGTAAAAGTGTTTTGCTGATGTCATTTTGTTTTATAAAATGTAAATTTGTCTCCAACTTTTTAAAAGTGTTTCATCTTTTGTAAATTTTGTTTTGTCCTTCAGGGCCACTGTAGTTTTGTATTCACTCCACATGTTTATTCCTTAAGCTCCACTGATATGACCCATGAGGCAGTTAGTTTGGATGAGCTCTCAGACTTGTGAATTATGCAAACATTAAATGGACAATGCAAATATAGAATATAACAGCAAGGTGACTTTGTTGATTTAAGGAAACGATGGCAGTTTTTGTTAGTGCAAACACTTCATAACTTTAAAGACTAACAAGTTGAGTGGTGACTACATGGAGACTTTCTGAATCTGACTTGTTTCTCTTTTTCAGTCATAAAAAAATCATCATGTCTGACAAGAAGGCCGTGATCAAGAATGCTGACATGTCTGATGAGATGCAGCAGGATGCAGTGGACTGTGCTATGCAGGCCATGGAGAAGTACAACATTGAAAAGGATATTGCTGCCTATGTCAAAAAGGTATGTCAGATCAGTTTTAGATTAGTGCTTATTTATAGACTTTTATTCCTAACCACACATATATGTGCTAATGATTTTTTCTATTCTGTCTGCAGGAGTTTGACAAGAAGTACAACCCCACATGGCATTGCATCGTTGGGAGGAATTTCGGCAGCTATGTGACACATGAGACGAAGCATTTTATTTACTTCTACCTGGGCCAAGTGGCCATTCTACTGTTCAAGTCAGGCTGAGATCAAAACCCTGCCGTGCTTTCACCACTTTTAATTCAGCCCTTACTTTGTTTCACGCTGTATATTTGCTGCAAACTTTCTGCAGACATGGTCACCTGCTTTTTTCTGCCAGTTATCGTTTGCAACCTGCAGCTCTTCACAGGCAGGGGATGATGCTTTAGTCATGATTGGACTGGTGATGTGCCGTTCGTAGAGAATGCAAATGTTTAACCATTCCTCATGCCAGCTCTAAATCAGAAGTTGCACATGTGACGGACTCATCATGATTAATAATTTCTGAGTATTCGTTTTGCTGTGCTTCGACGCACTGACCTTGTACATTTTTTCATATGGGTACGTTGTATAATAACTTATTTTCATGTAATTAAAAAAAAAAGCAACAGATTTTTTTTTGTTAAAGTGTCCTTTAATTTAAAGTGTCATTGATATTGAATTTAAAACGCCAAGACTGTTGCTTACACCTAATAAAGAACATGTCAGGTTCTGTACATGCTTGAACATTCCTGTTTTCACTTCAGTTGTGAATATTTCAAGTGTTAATGTCGCACATCTCTGGAATATAATCTGGTTTGGGGTTTAGTAATGTGATATTTCATCATGTTGAGTACTAATGATCTTTAAGACAGTAAATTGGCTCAAAAATCTGAGTTTGTTTTGAGTTTTCCTTCACTTGCATGTGATCAAATATATTGGCCTCTTGTTTGGTTGGGCTGTATATATTTATCCTGTTCTGAATGGAATCTTGTCAACATTATACATATCTTGTTTTGAGGTTGTGAACTGTTTTTTTTTTTCCATACTCAAGGATAGCAGTTTCCAAATGCAGAGGGCATACTACTCTAACAGAACAGACAAGCATTGATATAGCAGAAATAAACATGTTTACAGCCTGGTACAAAAAACGAGTGTAGTCTGGAAAGCTAATTTCTTACTGATCGGCACACACTGTATGGGGGGGTGAATTTTTCTCACAACGTGGCAAGAGTGAAATCTGCAGTAGGCCAAAACTCCCCGGATATCTACTGATTGGGGAAAATGTCACAGTATGCATCGGCCCAGTCTCCCTCGGCAATATCTACTGCCTACTACATTAGTAGATAGTATGTAGCAGGCCGTTTCAAAAACAGCTATTGGCCACGGTTAAATTATGTTTTTTTAATTCAGAATTAAATAATTCTGAATAATAATAATCAGAATAAACCAGCCACTAAATTTTAATTCTGAATGGTCATTTTCATTCGGAATTAGGTGTTTACAAAGTCATTTTTAATCTTTTTAAAGAGGATTTATTTTTTATTCTGAATTAAAGAGGAATTAAAAGTATCATGTAAACATAGCCATTGTGTTAAGCATTTCCAATATGACTCCCGCCGACGTTTGGCCTCAAAACAGCGCTTCAGAAGCAGATGGGTGACGTCCCGGTTACTACGTCAATTATTTATAGTCTATGATCAATACATTTAAATTAATTCTAGACTGTGAGTACCAGGGGTTTGAAAGGAGGTGCTTTTTTTCCGCCCCTGCCCCTCAAACAGCTTGAGTACGCCCCTGATTAAGCGTTTCTAGTTTATCCTGTAGGGGGCAGTAATGAGCCCGATATTTGGAGTTCAGACCAGAAATGAAGAGCGAGTTAAAGAAACATCAAACACTTCCGGATGAGAAAGTATGGCGGCTCAAACCGAGTTGTCAGCACCAGCTCTGGTGAGCCGAAATGATGTCCCTGTTTTTCCGCCCATGGCTCTGTCCGCAGAGGCCGCCCCGTTCACCCCGCTCGGGCCTGAGACTTGGCAGCTCGGCTCCTCGTCGGACGCTGACAAACAGTTTTCCCGCTGTGCCACAAAACTCCGAGCTCTGCGAGGAGACTCAGGCCACCTCAGGGAGGAGCTCAACCTGCTGTTTGACCAGCTCCTGTCTGAAAACTACAACAAATCCTTCGACCCGAGCATCAACATAAGAACAGAGGTAAGAGTAATTTCCTTTCAGCTCTGTTTTAAACATCATTTTTATTTATTTTATTTTATTCTATCTTATTGTTATATATTTTATTTTTATTTTTGTTTTTATGATATTAATCTGATTTTATTTTATTGATTTTATTAATTATTTTATTTTAATTATTTAATTATGATTATTATTTGAGTATTTTATATCCCTTCCTTTCCTGTGGTTTTCTGTCTCTCTGTTCTTTTGTTTAGACTGAAAGCTTGTCTGCTCCAACTCTCTCCTCCTTTTAAATCAAAGATTAAGACTTTTTTATTTGCCACTGCCTTAAATTTACTTTAATATATTTATAATTATCATTTTCTTTTCTATTGTATTATATTTGACATTGTAATTGTGCTCATTTATGCTTGTCTGAATGTTTCCAATGCTTTTAATGTTTTAATGTAAAGCACATTGAGTTACCCTTGTGTATGAAATGCTCTATACAAATAAGGTTGCCTTGCCTTTGTGAAGCACTTTGGGCTGCATGCTTGAATGTATGACAGGTGCTATATAGATAAAAAATGAGTTGACTATTTCCTCATTTACAGTGCCAACATTTGGGATGTTGTTTTTTGTAGTTCTGTAGCTGTGAAATGTATTTCTGCTTGTGTCCATTTCAGGATGTGTGCAGTCTGCTGAAACATGCCAGCGCTCTTGTGCCTCTCAGTCAAGAACATTTAGTCATCAAGTTCTGCCAGCTGATGCATCATCTATTGAACCAGCTGAAGGTAACAGCAACTCAACTTTACATCAGCTCATATGGTGATGATAACTGAGTCTTTGTTATGCTTACTGTCTGTCTTCCTTGTGTTTTTTAAGGTTATAATGGATGAGCACACATTGGATGTTTTGGTGAAATACACCACCAGTGCACTGAAAACGTGTAGTACATGGACACACTCTGATGTACTCTTGGCACTCTCCACAGTAGTGTATGGTAACGGCCCTCAGTGCCACCAGGTAAACATTTGAAGCTTCTTCAGAGTGTGTTTGTGTGTTTGATTCCTACTGAATTTACATGTTGAGTTTTCCTTTCTCACAGCATCTCAGCAATTTGCTGCGTGAAGATGGAGTCCTGTTGATGTACAGTTCCCCATCTCAGCCAAATATGGAGTTACGCCGTGTAGCTCTTTCCTGTATGGCCAACATTTGTCTCAGGTAATGGGCTTATAAACTAATAATAAAACTAATAAACTAGTAATATTGTCCATTTATTCCTGAGTGGAAGGGATCAGACACAGTAATGAAGATACAAAGAAGCTTTACCCTGATGTAAAGCTCCCTTTTAGCTTTTTCAACCTCTTTCTGTTCAGTGTCTTGCTGTCTACTAGAACTTCAGTTGTTTGGTTCAACTAAATTCAGGGTAAATCTCTTAAAAACACTGCTCAGCATCAAACAGTAGACATACACAGATATTATCTGACTGAAAATGCATTAAGCTGCTGAAGAGCCAAATATTTACTTTAAATTGACAACGAGCTGACATAAAGGGAAAAATAAACTTGCACTCATCAACATTTCTCATGCAGCTTTAATCAAATACAACATTTTTAAGTTGATGACACTTGTATGTCATTGTTTCCTCTGCAGGATCCCTGGTCAGCCACCTTTGGATGATCAGTACAGAAGTGTATCTTTCAGTGTCTTCCTGAAAACACTGCAGTCAGCCAAACCTCCCGACACTGATGAACTCTTCTACTGCATGGTGCGGCTAGCTGCTGCAATTTCATGAAGAATATTCAGGAGGCAAAAAAAAAAGACCCCATCTGATCCACGCCTCTCTTTGTGTTCTCTGTGCAGGTGATCCAGGCAGCTCTGAAGGGACTACAGTGTTGTCTCTCAGGTGGAAAGTGGAAATTTGGTGGAGGGGAGGAGCTTGGGTCCGTACTGGCCTTACTGAAGGTGCCAGATTGCTTCTCATTTGCTGAATCAGATTTTTCTTGCTTTCATATTTAATCTCCATTTTCCTGTGTAACAAATTGATATAGCAGTCGTGTTTTTCTGCAGAGACTCATGTTCCAGGGAGCTCCAGGTGTAAGTGTGGAGTGGCCAACTGTTCTTTACCCAGCAGCTCTTCCTCAATATGAGAGTCTCCCTGTGCCCAAACCAGCTGATCCTCAAAAACCTGCTGAAGGACCAAAAGACGCTGCTGTGGCAGGAAAAACCTCAGGGGTAAGGCACTCTTTCATGTGGTCTATTATCTATTTATAACACTTTAATCTGCTCTGTCACTGTTTCTTTAACTACATTTACTGCATTTTATCTCCTTTTTTAAATGTTTTTTTCTCCTGCCTTCAGTTTTTTCTTTTTGCTCAAGTTTTCAAGCTGTGATGTCTCTCCTCAGAATAAAAAGAGAAAATCCAGAGGGAAAGGAAAGAAGACAAACGTAGAGGAGAGCCGAGGGAACGATGAAGAGGAAGATAATAAAGATGACAAAGTGCCTGCTGTTCAGAAAGGAGGTGGAAGAGAGGGAGGAAGAGGTGATCCAGAGTCCTTATGTAAATTCTCTGCCTTGTCCCTCTACCCCTCCTGGAAGAAAAACAGTTCTGACTCAGAGTTTTCTGACCCAGAGGGAAGTGCTCAGTGCAAACTAAGGTACACAGAGACGCTGTCGATGATCCCCTCCAGTTCTTTACACGTCCACATTTTCAGTATTTAAAGGTGACATAATCCCTCTTTCAGACTTTACCACGGTCGTGTGCGTCAGGGAGCTCTTCACGGTCTTCTAGCGGTAGCAAAAAGTCTAGAAAAGAGAACCCTGTACGGCTTCTGGTCCTCTTTTATCCCCGACTCTCCGATTGGAGGACCGCCACCTCTCACTCTCCTCACAATAATACTGAAGGATCTCTCGCCAAAGGTAAAACACATCCACATATACTGGGATTACAGTACTTCTCAATGTGTGTTGCTGTTTCATCCATCTCTTTCCTCTCCTTCCAGGTGCGTGCCTGTGCGCTCCAGGTGTTGTCAGCCATGTTGGATGGCTCCCGTCAGTTCCTGGCAGTAGCTGAAGATACAGCGTCTCCTCGTACATCTTACACCCCATTCTCCTTCTCGCTGGCTACGTCTGTCAGAGAGCTTCACCGCACTCTCAGTCTGGCTCTGCTGGCTGAAACCTCCCCTCAGACGCTCACACAGGTCATAAAGGTAAAATATTTAAATCACTAAAGAAAATAAGCAGACATGCCGTGTTATTATCCTCACAGCTCATCTGCATCTTTCATGTTTGATAGTGTCTGGCGTACTTGGTAGCAAACGCTCCCTACCACCGTCTTAGACCTGGTTTGCTCAGTCCTCTCTGGAAGCAGATGCGCCCCTATGTCCGCCACAGAGGTCTGTGTTTCATAGTCTTACTAAAATATCTACACAATAAAGATGTATACCGTGCTCCCTTTAACACAGCTGTGCTCTGTGTACAGATGCAAACGTTCGTGTGTCCGTCCTGACACTGTACGGGGCTCTGGTGACAACTCAGGCTCCTCTCCCTGAAGTGCAGCTCCTCCTCCGACAGCCAGAGGGCAGCGGCGGCGGCAGCAGCAACGCTGGCTCGTTCACTCCCCAGAGCTCAGCTCTGAGCTGGAGGCAAAGAGATGGAGTGTCCTCTCCTTCTCACACCCCAGCGACACTCTCCCAGCGGGGCTCCTGCTCACACTCACCTCGTGCTCCCCGCACGCCAGGTGAGGAGGACAGCGCTCCGCCATGGCTGCTGCAGCTGTGTGTGTCACTGGTGACTCAGCCACGGGAGGACCAATCAGATAATGAGGGAGCAGGGACAGGTGTTACATTAGAGCCCTCACCTGTAAGGCTAGAAGCTCTCCAGGTGAGAAATATCGGATGAGACAGGAAGTAATAAGAACGCTGCAATTATATAACCTAACTGTGTGACGTCCGTGTTTCAGGTCATGTCCCACCTGGTGAGGGGTTACTTCTCTTTAGTGCAGACGTGTCTCTGTGATGTCGGGCAGGTGAGTGCCCGCTGCCTCAAGGAGTCTGACCCCTCCATACAGCTGCACGGAACAAAGGTAACACCGTTTGATCTCTCTTACTTTATCTGTAAACCAGGCTTCAGACATACAGAAGCTTTAAGAATATGCATTTAAAATGGATTTTGGGATGCATGAAATTACAGCTGACAAATCCTTTCCGTTCTGATCTGTGCTCTGATACCTGTCTCATCTTCTTCTATAAAGCTACTAGAGGAGTTAGGAACTGGCATAATCCAACAGTACAGAGCTGAGAACAACATCCCTGAAAGCTCCAGGGTCCCCATAAGCCAGGTGAGTACAAGCTATTTTTTCAGTTATTACTATATCATCATTCTAAATTCAAAGTTTAATGTTGGCAAACGATGCTTGTGTCTTCATTTCAAAACTTTCTTTGAATGATCTAGGTGGTGCTGTTTTGGACTGAAGTCTTGAGCGGTCCTTTAAACGGAGCGCTGCAGAATGAGCAACATCCCACGCTGCAGACGAGTGCCTGCGAGACACTCTCCTCTATCCTGCCACAGGCCTTTGCACAGCTGCCTGTAAGTTTCCCTTTATCGGTTTTATTCACAGTTAATCATGATGATCACCAAGCTGTGCCTTTTGACATGTAATGTTGTTTTTGAAGGACAAGACCCAGCTGATGTGCATCACTGTGCTGCTGGGGCTGACCTACAGTGAGAACTATCTGGTGAAGACGGCAGCTGTCAGGGCTTTGGGAGTTTACGTCCTCTTCCCCTGCCTGAGAGAGGTGTGGAAACTAAACTCTGAGCGACACACGCTTCTGGTTTTGAGGATCCGTTTTAAATTGTAATTCTTTAATCTCTTTTCTCTCTAGGATGTGATGTTTGTGGCAGATACAGCAAACACCATACTCGCTGCCCTCGATGATCGATCTCCAAATGTCCGTGCCAAGGCGGCCTGGTCTTTAGGAAACCTCTCAGACACGCTTATAGTCAACATGTAAGATAACATGTACGCCGACTGCTGAATGAGTGCTGTAGGAATAACACTTAATCTATCTTTTATCTGTACACTAAAGTAATCTGATTTATTTAACAAAATAAAACGGTTTCACACACAGAGAAAAGAGATAAAAAATATCTATGATTTATTCTTCATAATGTTTATCTTCTGTCTCTATCAGGGCGAGTGTCGGTGTGGACTTCCAGGAAGAGTTATCAGACATGCTGCTTCTCAAGATGCTGCAGGCAGCCACCCGGGCATCAGATGACAAAGACAGGGTGAGAGCAAGACACAAACATTAACATTTATTTACTCTTCCCGAATGTTGTATTTAGTCTTCTCTTTGATTCACCCCCTCGAACTTGCTCCCTCCCTTCAGGTGAAGTCTAACGCAGTGCGAGCGCTTGGAAATCTGCTTCACTTCCTCCGTGAGAGTCAGCTGACCCGGTCGGCATTCCAGCGCCCACTGGAAGACGCAGTCCGTGCTCTGGTTAAAACTGTCCAATCAGAGGCCACCATGAAGGTCCGATGGAATGCCTGCTGTGCGTTAGGGAATGCTTTCAGGAACCCCGCCCTGCCGCTTGGTGAGTGTTTGTAACACAAGTCCTTGTTTGCCTTTGCCTTGTGGAAACTGTTCAACCAGTGAGCATCCAGGGATTGTTGTGAGAGGAAAGTTTAGGGCCTAAAAGGACCTTTGACCTGCATTCTTCCTAATGACCAGCAGATGCCAACTCCACTGATCTCTTCTGTTTCAGAGGGATTTCTTTAAAGTTGATCGTACTCAACAGTGATTGATCTGAATTGAAGTAAAAAGTTGACTCACAGCTCATCTCTCTCTCTCTCAGACTCAGCTCCTTGGTCTCATGACGCATTCTCTGCCCTCTGCCATGTCGTCACTTCCTGTAAGAACTTCAAGGTACGGATCAAATCTGCGGCGGCCCTGTCAGTTCCCACCCACCGGAGCTGCTATGGCGACACAGAGCGGTTCACTTGTGTGTGGAGTTCCCTCGCCAAGGCGCTGGAGAACAGCGAGGACACTAACGACTTCCTAGAATACCGCTACAGCGCCAGCCTGAGACACACACTGTCACAAGCTCTCCTGCACCTGCTCAGCATCAGCCAGGTTCAGGACATGCCAGTGCTAGGAGCATCGATGGCTGGGGACGAGGGGAGGGGCATCAGAGAACATTTAATCAAGTATGTCAGGGAGGAGGAAGAAGGAGGAAAAGGAAGAGGAGATGGGGAGGAGGCACAGGGGGAGAAAGACACAGGGGGGGAAAGTGTCACCCCTCAACAGAGAATAAGCGGTCTGCAGCAGACCCTGATCAGACTTAAGGGACTGAAGGCTGAAGGAGAGGAGGACAGAGGTAAGGAGGAGGTTGTTCAGTTCCTTGAGGAGCTGCTAAAGAATTGTGAAGAACCATAAACATTTTATTTCCTTCTGCGCACTCAAGGCGAGTCTATCAGGCTGGACTTATGGAGGCAGTAATAACCAAACCATCCATGACTTGTGTGAAGAAAAAAACATAAAACAATTGGTAATTAAATAATCAAAATGGTATCAATTATGAATAAATGATAAATAGAACTATAATAAACTATCAAAATAAAGGTTAAATACACTAAAGATAGATTACATAAATAGGGAGAGAGGGAGTGGGGAGGCAACTGAACCTCATCTGGGTGAATATTAGTTTTGTTTAAAAATTCAGTGAAGGGCCTCCGAGTCCTGTCAAATGAACTCTTTGACCCAACATGTGAGAATCAGATCTTCTCAAGTTTAATGAGACTCAGAATCTCCCTGAGCCAGCTGTTGTGTGAAGGAGGGAGTGTGTGCTTCCACCTGAACAGGATGTGGCGACCTGCTAGCAAAGTTGTAAAGGCTAAGACGTGCCGCTTGGTTGCTGAAAGGTTTGACACTCCCGGTGTTGGGACTCCAAACAGGACAGTGAGTGGGTCAGGGAGAAGGTCTGTTTCAAATACTGTTCCCAGTGTGTTAAAAATTTGACTTGCAATTACGCAGATAGTGAAAAGGCAACTAGGAGGATTCATTTTGCATAAAAAGGGGTCTAACATAAATACTTGGAGTGAAAGTTCTTGGATTTTTTTTTTACTATTCATGTATACTCTAGTGAAGCCTTTTAACCACACTCATCATGTCATGACAATCAGATACCTTGTTACCCATACATTTCTTTAGCTGTCACAGTACACAAACATGAAATCTGACTGAACAGAAGTGAAAGGACGATCAGTTGTAACAGCTGCTTTAACTCATCTATTCAAGAAAATATTGAATTTGATTATTTATTATCTTATTTATCATTCCATCAAAAAATACTTATTCTGATTTGCACATTTGTTCTGTGAAGATTTAAACCACACACCAAGACAACAGATATAAGGATGCATCTAGACAAAAAGAGAGTACAGCAAATCTATAGAAATCAAATGTGATGTTAGGTGCTGGGAAATAGTTTATAGTTTAGTTTGTGATTGCACTGACAAAAACAGTCTTTTAGCATTTTTTTCGAACCCTTAAGTTTAGAGAACTCAAACATAATCTTCATCTTCACCTGCTGCAACACGTGTCACTTCTGAATGTATTTCAATAACATCATGGGTTGATTTTCATATCTTGTACAAATACTATATTTGATCCTTATACTTTTGTACTTAATGGATTTTGCACAACATATTTTGACACTGTAATGTTGATGTAAGTAAAGATCTGAATACTTTTATTTCAGAAGCACTACACAGTGTGTTTATGTTCATGTTTATTTTCAGATTATTTCAGAATATAATAAGGTCTGACTTTATTCCCATAATTGTTTCAGATTTGCCCTCTAGCTATTTTAACAAAATAAAAGCTGCAAGCATTTTTTGTTTGCAAAGATTATGAAGTAAGTTTTCTACAATGCCTATATGTATATACTTTATTTTAGACTCATGTCCATATCATCATAAAAAGGTATAATAAACTAGAAATAAATAATAACAGATACAATACAGGGTCAGCAATACTTACAGTTTACATGTTCATCATTAGTTAGAACATAAAAGTTGTTCCGGTGTTTCCAGAAACAAGAAAAATACCTTTTGTCACTTAATGTGGGTTGAGTGAGTTCCCTTAAAATGTCATTATCTGAATCAACAAGGCGACGCATAAATACAGAACATTTCTTAGTACAGCATGAAATGAAGGGACATTATTAGAGACAAATGTAAAGCTTGCACTCATCCATCTTTGTAATTTGAGAAAGATTCTATATGCATCATTATGCAACCTGAAGCTTTCTCGTTGTAGCTCTACTGTAACTGAGCAGTATACATTATCTGTGCACACTGGAAATGTACATGCCAGCATATTAGCCTGTGCGTATTTACAGCACTGTCGCTGCAGATCATCACCATCACTCAAGTCATGTCTGATAATGTGCCCCAAATATTTCACTCAGTCCACTACACTAAGCACTTGATCAGAGAAAAAGAAAGAAGGGAAATGATGCTTCTGATCATCCTTGGCTTTGGCAATCATTATGACACTTTTTTGTTAAACTTGATGTCATGCTGCACACCATAACTAGAGCATATTCTAAGTAGTTGCTGGACTAAGTCATCAGCACACATCAAGATCGATTATATTGTCTCCAAGATGACAATAGTAAAAGGTCAAATGAAATACATAAATAAACTCAAAATCATTCTTGATTTTATAATTAGCTGCATTTGCATCTTTGTTTTAACGGTAATCTGTGATTTTAAATAATTGTTTTTGTTTTATTGTGTGGACCCCAGGGAGACTAGCAACCACAATGTGGAAGCTAATGGGGATCCTAAGAAAGAAAGAAAGAAAGAAAGAAAGAAAGAAAGAAAGAAAGAAAGAGATGATTAACAAGTCTATTCCCCACCATACACCCAGCCTTACAAGCTTTTCAGTGTTCAGAGAGGTCATCTATGTACAAGTTAAAGGGGAGAGGTGAAATTGTTTTATTTCCAGTTGCCTTTAAAGTGAAAACATGTCACTGGTGGTGAGTGACTCATGGTACTTTCATCATAGACTGTGCAAATAAATGCATTTGGCTCTCTGCATCAAACCACTCCAGCAGGAGGCATCATTCCTGACGGGGGAGAGTCTGCGGGTGAATGATCCGGATGTTGATTAGTGATGTCTGGATCCCGACCATAGACCACGCTGCTCTCGCTGTAGTGATGGACGCCTTTGATTTGTTTCGGAAACTCGGAGCTGGAGCTAAGTTTGACCTGAAGAGATTTGGTCAGGATGCCGCTCGGTTTAAGGTGAACTAAATATTTGTAGCTTTCTGAGTGATGAGAACCGCAAATCACCGAGATTTAGCCACAACATTTTAGCTAACCCTCGTTTAGTCGTGTGAAGATGAACGTGGAGTCTGTTTAGGAAAGTTCTTTGATATTTAAAGAAGTTGTGTGCTCTATTATGTGATCATTGTACACACATGTTCATCATACTATTGCACTGTATCCATAGACTGTATAAAATAGACTGTATCCCATTTTACAGGCTGTAAGACACGGAGGGGAAGCGTCCCTAGATCCTCTCTCTGCGATCGATTTCTTTGGCACAGGCATAACCAGTAGAGCCCAGAGCATCTCCACAGGACTGGAAGAGGAGGAGGAGGGGGAGGACAGTGATGAAGAGGAGGTGGAAAGTGACTCTAGTGCAGGAGGCAAAAGGAAGCTAAAGGATGAAGATGGGGACGTCAGGACAAAGAAGAAGAAGAAGAAGAAGAGTCAGCAGGTTGAGGTGGAAGGTAAATTGTTTGGCATATTAATGAAATCCATGGCTTTTTTTTTTTAATTTAAACAAAGTTTATTTATGAATTTTTCAATACAACAGTAATAATTCACTGTGATGACATATATTGATTAATAGAATCCCCCACCACCACACATGGTAACATTTTTTTTAGATTAGATTAGAAATTCTTTATTGTCCCCAAGGAGCAATTTGTGTTGCAACAGCAGTCCACACATCATATACATACAAGCAATACACACAACAACAAACACAAGTTCACAAATCAATGCAAGTATGTTTCCATATAATTTAACCCCCGTGGATGACATCATTCTTCCTGTGCATGAGACCAAGGTAAGGTCCTTCAGCTTGTTTAAAAACCGAACAGCTGAGGGCACAAATGATCTAAGATATCGGTTCGATATCCCTCCTAGTGTAAGTGAACCTCCTCCCTGTTGGCAAAAGTCTAACCTCTGAAAAAAGGGGGTGGTGAGGGTCTTCAAGGATGGCCTTTGCCTTCTGAGTGGCTCTCACTTGGTAGAGATGGCCAAGATCATTAAGATAAGTGCCAACGATCTTTCGGCAGACTTTGACAATGTAATCTAACCTGTTTTTGTTAAAAATGCTGAGGTTACCAAACCAAGAGGTCATTGTAAAAGTTAAAATAGACTCAATAAAAGATGAATAAAATATTTAGAGGGAATATAACTCAATATCAACACCATAGAATGAAATAAAAACAAATGAATCAAATAATAATAATAGTATTATAAATAATATGAAATACAATAAATAAATTGAAATAAATACATAAATAAAGTAAAATGTTATGGGTTAAAACAGTACACCATTATGTAGGGCAGGGGTTCTCAAACTTTTTGGAGCCAGGGACCACATACAGGTGAGGAAATTGTCCAAGGACCCCCTCATAATTGTAACACAGATTAAGCACATGCTTACTACCATTTGCACTCTTAGATGCCCTTGGAACTGTTTGTATTGTAAAAATGATCAATGTAAATACTTCAGACCTGTACCATAGTGATAAACAGATAACACTTCAATTTGAATCAAGTAAATACCACTTGTAAACTTTAAAACAGAGGGTCATTTCATTCCTTGTGGACTCAGCATGACAGCATTTATACTTTTCAAGTAATTGATCTTAAACGCTTTCAGAAAATTAACAGTAGCAAGACTCACATATCCCTTCGAGCCACTAAATGGTATCATAACAATGGTGTATATGCTGTTTTGTAATGACACAGCACAATTTTATAATTTATTAGAAATGTATTCTAATTATTTCACGGACCCCCACGCTATGGTTTGCAGGGGTCCCAGGACCCCACTTTGAGAACCACTGATCTAGGGCATAAACAAGCACTGAAACACGCAAAAGAGGGGAGCAGCAGCATGAGCCAAAGGGGCATCACAAGGGTCCTTCCAGTTTGATTCATATGCCTCTTATTGCTTACATTGACATGAAAGGTTACTCATCCACAAAATGATCAGAGCTTAAAACATCAATATGAATCAGAAAGGGCTGCCATAATAATAAAAACTTGTTAGCCAATCCCCTGACAGTATACCTTATCTTCTCCAGCTTTACAAAATGCCACATGTCTCTAATCCACTGTTTAAATATTGGAGGGTTACAGTCTTTTCATCTTATCAAAATTTGTCCTCTGGCTACAAGTGTGGCAAAAGAAAGAAAACTTTGTGTGTCCTTGTTCAAAATTAGATTTTGTGTCACCACACCAAATAGCGCTAAAAAAGCAGACAGTTCTAAAACTCTACCAGTTGTCTTGGAAAGTACATCAAATATTAACAGCCAAAAAATGGATAATCAATGGTTTTTGTGGTGCACACATGTAACAATGCAGCTCAATCATTTAATCAATCAATGACTCTTCAAGTATAGAGCACCAAATCAAAGCAAATGTTATCTCAAGACACTTTTACAAACATAGCAGGTCTAGACCGTACTCTATGTTAAATTATTAACAAAGACTTAACATCAAGACAGGGTAAGACTCAGTCTGATCTCATCTTAGATAATCCCCCACCAGTACAGCATTTTGCAGCATCTAGTAAGTTTCAGTGGGAAGAAACAAAATGTCCTTTTAACAGGCAGAAACCTCGAGCAGAACCAGACTCATGTTAGACAGCCATCTGCCTTGAATCGATGCCTGTAATCAAAGGCTAAACATCTATATTTTTTCATTTTTATAAATATTAAAGTAATACAAAATGAAAAACAAGTCGACTACATCCGTTCTGTTCAGTCCTATTGTTTACAGACAGATATTTGTTTTGTATTTATTAATTTCATATTCATGGAGTGTCATGCTTTATATTGAATGTAATGAGGCTGTCAAAGAGTCAATGCTATTCCTCTCTTCTGTCTCATGAAGCTGGTAACAAACAGAAAAACACAGAAGGAAATGGCATCGCCTGGACCTCCTCACTGGACGGAAAGATCCAAAACCTTCCAAAAGCTGGGAAGGAGAAGTCCTCCCTGAAGAGGCTGAAGCATCTTCATCAGGAAAAGGTCTTTGTAGAAGCACAACTCGCAGTGCAACATGATAGTGATGCTAATTTGTGCTGTACGGACACTGTTTTGTCTGTGCTCTTACTTTAACCTCAGTTTTTATATCCTTTTTGGATTTCAGGTGAACCGTATTCGCTCTCAGCATCGTATAAATGTGCACGGCTGTGATGTTCCTGACCCTGTGTGCACGTTTGAGGAGCTCCAGAAGGAGTATCGCCTAAATGCTCGTGTCCTTCAGAACCTCAGAGAAGCAGGGCTTGACTCACCGACCCCAGTACAGATGCAGGCAATACCCCTCATGATGCATGTGAGTGAAAAAAACCCACACCAAGAGTCAGAGGTTGCATTAAAATGTGTGCATATGCTCATGTGATGAGTATTTGTCTATGTCTGGTTTCTTTGTCAGAGTCGGGAGCTACTGGCCTGTGCTCCGACAGGATCAGGAAAAACTCTGGCTTTCTGTCTTCCACTTCTTGCCCACCTTCAGCAGCCGGCAAATCTGGGCTTCAGAGCTGTGGTCATCTCCCCAACAAGGGAATTGGCCAGCCAGGTACACAAATGACACACGCGCACGCAAGCAAGCAAGCACGCACGCATACATGCCTGCATGCACAAACGCACACACAAACACACACAGTTTGTTAGATATCATAATCAAATTATAGGAAGATCAGGTAAGGATTGTCATAGCAATTTAAGGCTCAGTCATATATTGATTTGTCTTTTCACAATTGTGCGGCAGGTTTTTAAGCTCCAGTCATTGACCATTTTGGCCCCATGTGTGCAGAACAAGTGGTAAACCTAGCACTGACATATCACCACCCTTTAGATGTTTGGACAAACTTTTCAACATCCATCAGAGACAAACATTAGCATTAAATGTAGTTGTTTCATTCTTCTTTTAGCTCTGTTTTGGGTCTCTACTAAGTCCTGAGGGAGACATCTGTGTCTTTAGCCACTGAATGCCCATTTCTTTTCACCAGCTGGTGAATAAAGATCTGTCTCCTGTTTTTTAAATTCTTTATCTTCGTAATTGGACAGCATTTTTTGTATACAGAGTATTGAACAGACAGAAATTCTTGTTTGGGGGGGTGTCATCCACAAAATCTGTCAGTAGGGGTTTAACATATTGAGTCCATTTGGTCCAGAGTTTAATAAATATATATTTCTGAAGTCGCAAACAGAAAGTAATCCTTTCAATTACATAAATATCATGTACTATATCAATCCACTCCTGTATTGTGGAGGGTTCTTCTCTCCTGCTTAATGCAAAGCTGAAGCTGGACATGTCTTAATAGAAGCTCAAACAAAAGGAAGGTGTGTACTGTGGGCGTTGAATAAGCTCAGTTAGTGCCTTGTGTAGGCTACAGTCTTCGCTGCATTCTCACGCTATTTGGTGCATGTCCTCCCCCACTCTCTTTCCCCACATCTCTTTAACTGTCCCATCAAATGAAGGCAGAAAAGCCCCCCAAAATATCATTAAAAAAGGTGTGCACGTAAACCAGAAGTATGAGTGAGAAGAATCTGAAAGCTACATCTTTGTGGCGTCATTACTAGGGATGGGTACATTTCACATTTGAACCGATACGGTACCGATACCCGGTACCTGGGAATCGGTACCGGTACTCAACAGTACCAATTTTCGGTACTTTTGTGTGTTTATGTGGTAATAAATGTTAATTTAAAGAAGAAAAAAAAATCTAATTTGTTTAATTTTACTTATTTATTTAATTTAACATGAAATAAACAGA
Source organism: Notolabrus celidotus (assembly GCF_009762535.1). Lineage (NCBI taxonomy): Eukaryota > Metazoa > Chordata > Actinopteri > Labriformes > Labridae > Notolabrus > Notolabrus celidotus. The sequence goes on from NC_048276.1 coordinate 10,673,273, forward strand.
AACAGGATTATATAGGTGATTAGATATATAAGCTGACACATGCTTGTGGCGTCTAATTGCTCTTTCTGGAATTTATCAATTAAAACACATGAATGCCTGTAGACGGGAAAAAGTCAGTTCTCCGTCTCTTTATAATAACAGGACAAAACTTACTTGTTGGGCATTCACGCACACAGGGACAGTTATAAACAGGGCAGGTCGTCAGAGCGAGAGAGTCCGTCTCAACCATAGACTGTACAAAATAAACTTAATCCTCCAGTAAGGCAGTTCTGCCTCGCGGTGAGTGCGCGCGCCCGTCAGGTGCAGAGAGCAGAGACGTCCACCCGGTCAGTCTCTGACTTTATTTCAGGGCGAAAGTATGGAAACTCGCCTCCTCTTCCACTCCCTCACAGTCACAAGGGTGCGTTCAGGTACCGTTTGAGTTTACGTGAGTCGGTACTCGGTAGTACCGACGGAATTCGGTCGGTACCTATAAAAGTACCGAATCCGGTACCCATCCCTATTCATTACTACATGTAGCTTGTTTAATATAACACAGTCATCTTACCTCCTGTTAATATACACACTTGATAAGCAGATGCTAAAGAAAACTAACAAAAAAATACTCATTTATATTTATCAAAGAGAGTATTCTGTAAAGAAAAGGTCAGTGTCAGTCCAGTTTCATCATACACGGCATATCTACAGATGTCAAGTAAAGAGGCCTGAGGACATGATCTTGATAAAACACATCTACTGTATAAGTATTTGAAAACATTGAAGTCCGATTGTTCCGTGTTCAGACCTACAGAGAGCTGCTGCGTCTGTCGGACGGCGTCGGATTCAGAGTTCACATCTTAGACAAAGCTTCTCTGGCAGCCAAGAAATACGGACCACAGTCGAGCAAAAAATATGGTAAGAACTGGAATAATTTTTTTCACAGTGAAGAAAAGAAGTATGAATCAAATCATGAGATTCTAATCTAACACACTTTTTAAAAAAAACAATTTTCTGTGCAGATATTCTCGTCAGCACTCCAAACAGACTTGTCTTCCTTCTCAAGCAGGACCCTCCAGCTCTCGACCTCAGCAGGTACGATGACAGAAAAGTCTTGATATGAAATATAACATGAAAGCAGCAAGTTAAAAGTGATTGAAGCACAAATGAAATAGAGACTATGAAGTATTTATAGGAAACAAATGTAATTACTAAATGTTTGTTTTTGTTGTCGTTCAGTGTGGAGTGGCTGGTTGTTGATGAGTCTGATAAGCTGTTTGAAGGCGGTAAGACCGGCTTCAGGGAGCAGCTCGCCTCCATTTTTCTGGCCTGTTCTGGTTTGAAGGTGCGCCGGGCTTTCTTTAGCGCCACATGCACGGCTGATGTGGAGCAGTGGTGCCGCCTGAACCTCGACAACCTGGTGTCTGTCAACATCGGACACAGGTAACTAACCTACAAGTAGAGCTCTGCTTCTGGCGTTCACGTTGTATGTTCCTCACACAGAAAAATGAATGTTTGATATTATCAGAAACACGGCGGTGGAGACGGTGGAACAGGAGCTGCTGTTTGTGGGGACGGAGAACGGCAAACTGGTGGCCATGAGGGACATCATCAAGAAGGTGAGGACACTGAGGAGGATGTTGAATTTGTTCCTGTTATAAAGCTGTCAGCCAAACTATTATCATTCTACATGGAAGTAAAAAAACAAAACAAATGAATACAAATTCTGTTTCTTCACAATGTTCCTCTGAATGAAAGAATCTCCTCTCTGCTGTTATCAGGGTTTCCTTCCTCCCATGCTGGTGTTTGTTCAGTCCATAGAGCGAGCGAGGGAGCTCTTCCACGAGCTGGTGTACGAGGGCATCAATGTGGACGTGATCCACGCAGACCGCACACAGCAGCAGGTGCACACTCAGACATATTGTTATGTAGATCATGGGTCCGCTTCATATCACGCTTGTTTCTCATCCTTTATTTCTCTGACTTCTCAATCTCAGAGGGACAACGTAGTGAGCAGCTTCCGTTCCGGGAAAATCTGGGTGTTGATCTGCACGGCTCTGCTCGCCAGAGGAATCGACTTCAAAGGGGTGAACCTCGTGTTGAACTATGACTTCCCCACTAGCGCTGTTGAGTACATCCACCGGATAGGTTAGTCTTTTACAAACCATTAACCTGCTGCTCCAAGTTTAACAAACCAAGTTATGCTTGTTCTTTTTTTAACCTTATGAATTAAATATCTGTTGATTTTGAACAACTTTAGGAGCTCTCAAGTCTCACCGGTTGTTAATGATTACAGATATTATCTTCTTTCTATAAGCTGATTTGTGTTTCATTCTGTTTCATCAGGTAGGACTGGTAGAGCTGGACATCTGGGGAAGGCCATCACCTTCTTCACAGAAAACGACAAGCCACTTCTGCGCAGGTACATTGTTAAATGAAACTGAGGGAGGATGCAAACTCCTTCAGATACACAGGTAGTATTATGTTGGTGTTTGTGTCTCAGTCATTTCATTTAAAGGTCTAACTAGTGTTATCAAACAGTCAGTTACAGGCAAGGCAGACATGTCATTAGATGTTTAATTTGGGGATCAAACAGGCACACACCTCAACTTTCTTGGTCTTGTAAATAATTGTTAGTCAGAGGAGATAAGAAGGTAAATGGTGAGTAAATCAGACTAAAGCAGGGTACAAATACAGGAACAAAGCAGCATACAGAAGTGAGGAACTCTGGGTATTCATTTAAATCCTGACAAAATTATAAAAGAGAAAAAACTGTGTCTGATGCAGAATGATTACTGCAGAGTGAAATAAGTTAGATTATATGTTTGATTTTGTTAATATTGCTCAATCATGCTACATTTGTTTAAAAAAATACCACATTATTAAATGTTGAGATGATTTATAGTAAACTCCTTTATTTCATTGTGTCTCTTTTTGCATTTCTTTGTAACAGCATCGCTAATGTCATAAAACAAGCAGGCTGCCCTGTTCCTGACTACATGATCGGCTTCAAGAAGATACACAGGTACAGAAGAAAATCATTACTAACAATGTCCTCAGACGTCATTTGTTCTCCAGATTTCACTTCACTGATCCGTTTAACTTTTGATCAACACTCCTCATGTATTTCTATTTTTTTGTTTAGCAAAGCGAAGCGGAGACTCGAGAAGAGACCACCAAAGAGAAGCACCATCTGCACGACTCCTCGTTTCTTAATGAAGAAAAAAGGGAACACGCCGAATAAAGGACAGAAAAGAGAGAAGCAGGCAGCGGGGGGAGAGCAGAAAGGAGAGAGCGGATCTCAAGCAGCAGTGCAGCAGCCGAAACAGGAAAAGAAGACAAAAACACAGAAGAAAATAAAGAAAACACAGAAGGGAGCAGGAACGGAGAAACCGAAGAAATTGTCCCAGAAAAAAGGATCCAAAATTTTAGGAGCTAAGTTAAAAAAGTAAGGAGGATGTGTACATGGATGTCTACTTTGACAATGACAGCTAACTTGTAAGATGATAGTGTGCTTGAAATATGTACATTACAGTCTAAATAGATATGTAAAATGGTTCTTTTCTACAGACTTTAACAATGTTCTGATGTTCAATGTTGATGTTCAGTGTTCTGATGTAGTACATCAATCAGTATAAACCTGGCTTTCTAAGTGAAATACTGTGACCTTCTTTTAAAGAGCATTTGCTGTTCAAAGTACATCCCATGATAGGACACCCTCTTGTGCTGGACCACTTTTTGCAGAAAAATAAAATTGCACCACAATATTAAACTGTTAATGGAAAGTGTCAGATTTTTCTGCTTTGAGTGGTAAAGTAAAAAAAGACACTCAACTACACAGCAGTGCAAACTGAAAGAGCCTGTTTTGAATTAACATGTAGTGTCTTCAGAATAATTTCAGAGCGTCTAAGTCATTTCATATGTCCTAAAGTATTTTGAATAAATTCATATTTAACCCAAGTCTGAATGTTTGAACTGATCCCTATTTTTTCTAATCTTTCCTGCAGGAAAAGAGACAAAAAGTAAACCACAACATGATTCAAGGAAAATGGGATCCAAAGAGTGGTCTGAAGATGTAAATTTATTTTTCCTTTTTTAATTAAATCTTGCAGTCAATGTTGATGCTTATTTGTATTATCTGAGAATAAAATAAACAGTTTTACGCACTTGTTTTATTTTGTTCCCATTTTTTCTACACTGGCTCACCTGAAAGTTCTGAAATTAGAATGACAAAATGATGAACAAAATGGAAAAAGACTGTTATGAGTGATACATTATTTTTGGAATTTATGAATATTTAACAACTCATGTACTCCCTCTGATCATGTGACAGAGTAATACCCAGAGTTACATTTTCCTTACATTAATATTTTGAATTTTTTACATACTGTTTATAAAAGCTCTGAAATGACTGAATTTTCCTCCCCGGGATAAAGTATTTCTGATTCTGAAATATACAGCTGAATTTTACCACTTACCAAATTTGCTTAGTTGGAAGTTGCAGTCTACTTCCAACAGCAATAAAAGACTGCCTGAGTATAGTCTCCCCTTCTACCAATTGTTTTGTAGGATGTAAAGTGTTAAAAAAAAAAATGTTATTGACCATGGAGACAAAGCAGAGTTTTGAACCTAGTTGCAGCACATTGAAAGAAAATTATTCTTAATTTTAAAAGTTATATTAAACATTTAAATCTAAAGTTTAATTTAAAGGGATGTAAAAAAAAAAACATCTCACTATATTAAGTTCACAAAAAAAGACAAAAAATGTTATTACAGCTCTGTATTTGACTTATAATGTCATCTTGTAAAATGTAACTGGTTGGTTAATTTGTAGAGATATTTGCAGTGGTGGACAGTAACAGAGTAAATTTACTTGTACTTAAGTACAGTTTTTGAGTATCTGTACTTTACTTGAGTATCATTTTTTGGGGAAACTTATTACTTTTACTCCACTACATTTAGAAGACAATTATTTTACTTTTGACTCCACTACATTTTTATGTATGCTCTAGTTACTCACTACTTTAGGTTTGAAGTCAGCTCATGAATTCCCTTCTCCTCTCTGAAATCTGATCCCATTTCAAGTAATGGTTTCTAAATAAACATAATGTAAGTGAATTTACTCCTGTGTATTCTTGACTGCACTCATGTATTGTGAAAATAAAATGTTTGAGATTTTTTTAAAAAGTACTTTGAATACTTAAGTATTTTTAAAAGCAAGTATGCCAGAACTTTTACTCAAGTAATAATTTGACTGAAAGACTTTAACTTGTATTGGAGTAATATTTGACCAGGAATATCTATACTCTGAAGACACATATATATAAAGCTGTGTACTTTGTCCACCATTGAATATTTGTAATATAATATAAGACATTTAAATGATTAAAGACAATAGCCAGAGAAGTCTTGGGCTATTATTTTGTATTTTCTTTTCTGACTTTTTACCTGGGAAACATAGACTTAAAGTTACCTAAAAATGATAGATCCCTCTTGAAATTTTTTATGGTAGCGAGCAAAAATGCCATAACAAGGCGATGGCTCTGTAGGGATCCACCCACTACTCATCAGTGGATAGACATTGTGATAAACATCCAAAGCATGGAGCATATGACTTACAAACTAAGGCTGCAGAGGGACAGATATGAGACATTCTGGAAAAAATTGAATACCTATTTCACACAAAGAGGTGATAATCTAACTTACATTTAATATACTTTGATCTATGTAAATAATGTTGTTATTGCTGTAGGGTTTCTGGCGACACATATGCATCTCCCCCCAAACTGTTACTGTTATTACTGTTGTTTTGGTTGCTCTGTGACCTGTATAGATAGAACATGCAACTGTAGCTACTTCCTTCTAATTGATTTTCCTTATTATTTTTTTATTAATATTATAATAACTATTATTATTAGTAGCATTATTACTATCATTATTGTTGTGGTTGTTATTTTTATTATTGTTGTTATTATTATTACTGTTATTATTTTATATTCATTTTAATTTATTTCTATTTTATTTATTATTCTACTTTGGGTCTTTACTCTTTCCTTTCCATGACTTGTAAAAATACAGTGCAACAGAGCTGTTGTGTATCTTGCATCCTAAAAAAATGTTTGAAAAAAAAGTATAAAAAATAAATAAATGATTAAAAATCAAGCTCAAGAAAGCAAAGTGTTATTCCGTTATGATTCCTTTGAAAAAAAGCCACATACATATTCCAGTTTTCCTAGTTTAATTTATGCACAAGTAAATAGTCAAAATGGTCGGTAGAGGGTTGGTGTGACTGGTGATCCACAATGAGCGAATCATGTCCGGCAAACCCAACTCTCGCGATACATCTACTGCGAAATCTCGCCCATGCATTTTACTTCAGGAAACCCCGACTGTTCTCCCTTTCTCAACATGGCACCGAAGGTGAAGAAGGAAGGTTTGTCAACCTAATCATTTTGAATGAATTATTCGTGCTTTTCGAGCAAATGTAGACTCTAACTTTTAATGAACGTGTCCGAATTGTAACGATTAACTGACCATAGCTTTTAAACTCCTCACGGTTCATCTGTCAACTGTCTAAAACAGAGATAACGTAGACTGTCCGGCATGTATGGTGGGACGTCATGCTAAGCTAGCACAAGCATGGTAGCGTTGAAAACGTCATATATTTCCATCTTTTCCCTTTAAATTCAGTATTTAATTATTTTATATACATTATTAATGTGTGTGATATTATTTGGGTATGTGAGCTTTGACGCTTTGAAGATAATCACCTATGGGGATGTTAGCTATTCGTTGCTGCTTCTCGGCGGCGTCTTGTTAGTTAGCAACACGTGAATTAGCAACACTAGTTAGTGTTACAAAGTCAGTAAACTTTTGACATATGGTAATCAGAAGTACTTCTCTCAACTGATTATACAGTAGGCTCTATAATGTGAACTCTTAAGATGTTTGGATATCTCGTGCTACTCACGTTTATAGGTGTAGAGTGAGATCCATGGTATCTTGCACAAGATACAAGTCAGTGCAGGTTTAAATCGTTTAGGGCAGAAAGATGTAATGTTTATTTATGCTGTCAATAATCACCAATCACAATCTTAATTTGAACACAATGTAGTGAATTGTTAGTGCCACATAACTCAAGTAACCTGTGTTTGAGATGCGTTAGTGGCTCGTATATTTGATGCTTTAATGAGTTAATGTTGATTACAGCTTGTAGTCTATTTTAGCAAGAAAGATCATACCTGATGCCTAACAGTCACTAGGTTTTGTGATTTATTTAATGGTTCAACATGTAAATGTAGCTACAGGTTATGACACTTAATAAATAGGAACTGAAAACGTGGGTCTGCAACGAATATAATTTGATGTGGTCCAAAGTTGTGTGCCAAAATATTAGAAAAGGTTTAAGGTTACTTATTTGTACTGGTAGGTGGATTTTGTTTACAGTGTATCAGCCTCCTTTTAACATCAACACAACAGACAGCACAGGACAATACATGACAAAGTGCTTAAGAGGTAGCACTTAATAGAAACAATAAAAACAGCAAATGAGCAATCAATAAAAACAAGATGGACATAAAATCAACCAGTGATCAATAAAAACAAGATAGAGTGCCACCAGTAAAAAACAAGATAAAAAGGTCCATAAATACTCAATAAATAGTGGAGAACTTGTTTGTTAGAAAAGTGTTAATACTCATTTTTACTGTTTATGTAATTTCCCTCATGTTCTGGCAACAAAAACTAACCAACTGTCAATCTTTCTGAAGCTGTCCCTGCCAAGACTGAGGCCAAGTCAAAGGCCCTGAAGGCCAAGAAGGCTGTGCTGAAGGGTGTCCACAGCCAGAGGAAGAAGAAGGTCAGGACTTCTCCCACCTTCCGTCGCCCTAAAACCCTGCGTCTCCGCAGACAGCCCAAGTATCCTCGCAAGAGTGCACCTCGCAGGAACAAGTGAGTACATATGACTGCTGACATATGTAGAAGACTGAACCTGGTGCACGTGATGTTTTAAGCGATCAAAGTATGAACAAGAATGATTCCAACTTTATAAAATACTGATGCACCCTTTTAAAGAAACTTGATGTTGGTGAAGTACACCAACAGAGCTCTTCATGTGGCTCTTGTATGGACCACTAAAGTGCGATGTGTAGTGTTTTTAATATAAATTGGGCCTAATATTTATTGCTTTTCTGTAGGTTGGATCATTATGCCATCATCAAGTTCCCCTTGACAACAGAGTCTGCAATGAAGAAGATTGAGGACAACAACACATTGGTATTCATTGTGGATGTCAAGGCAAACAAGCACCAGATCAAGCACGCTGTCAAGAAGCTGTACGACATTGACGTCGCCAAAGTCAACACACTCATCAGGTAGAAATCCCAACAAAGGAGGGCCGGTTTGATGTTTTCTGTCAGGACCTGAATCTAGTAATGGCACTGTTTCTGCAGTGTTCCTTATGTTTGTAATTCAGAGCAGAGATTAGAGCTTCAGGGTCTCTGTAAAAAGTGAATGAACTGTCTGCGTTTGAAACAATTATGGACTGAGATTATCTTTAAATTGAGTCATAATAGGGTTGAGACAGTCTTTCCATCTCCTATTTCACATATCAACTGGACAGCATTCATTTCACTCAACTTGATGCTCTTTCCTCATCATGGCATTTATTTCTGTTCAGGCCTGACGGTGAGAAGAAGGCGTACGTTCGTCTCGCACCAGATTATGATGCGTTGGATGTTGCAAACAAGGTGAGTCTTAAATAATTCTATATAAGGTTGTATTAGTGTTCGATAATCATTTCAACATAATGGTTGTTTTGCTTTCTGAAGATGTTGATTCTGAGCAAGTGATGTAAACATTTTATACGGCTGAATGTTTATGATGCATTCAAAGGAACCACTGATGCCAGATCTTGAATGTACATAGTGCTTAACCTTTGTCAATGAGCATTGTGTAATGTTTGTCCTTTTCTTTACAGATTGGCATCATCTAAAAAGTGGCTGAAGAGACTTGTGGAAAAATAAAATATTTGTATAAACCAAAACTGATGCAGTGTTTTGTCTTGTGTTCACACATGTTCATTCAGAAAATTAGAGGGTTGTTTTGTACTTTCACCATTTCTAAATGACTGATATTTACTTTTTTAATCATTTGTAAGCTTTGTGAATTTGTACACTGGAAGAGCTAAAGTACAGTGAGTTCAACTGACTCCTTAGTAACGCTATGAACAAAATGTTTGATGTGTGGTGCATATTTCTGAAAGCATTAATTTCTCCAGAAGACTTTTGGGCATTGCAGGTTAGGAAATTTCTGAAATATGTAAGGTTGGTAATCTTTTCTTTTGAATAGATTTTTGGGTGGAGGAAATGTGGACACTTGGGGAAGATGTACAGATATGGTTGTGGTCACGAGTTGAATCATCTTCTGCCAAGCTGCTTTGGTCAACTTGCCCCAAGGCTGGCAATCTATTTTCTTAATATGCATGTGTATATAGACAAAAAAACAATTTGAAAATGTAGGGCAGCCCTATTCAATTAGCAATTGTAATGTTAAATTTAAAGAGGCAGTATTTCAGCATAGGTTTAAGTACTCTTTAATTGAGTTTGTGCCCCTTTGGATGTGGCAATATTTGACATCCAATGTGTTTATCTATTTGTTTTTCTTTTAAATAGTTAACTTTGCTCAGTCTGCTAAAAATGTCCAGCCCAGCTCATGTCCTTAGTCTGAAAATCTGGCCCGACCAAATGTTTAATTGAATAGCCCTGATGTAGGGTGTACAGGAGTTATGAAGGTCAAGCTGAAGGCTCAATGATGATCAGATTTATCCCACAGAACCAATAAACTTTATTCACTCCAGAGCTGCTCAGACTTATGAATCATGAATGCGTTATATTATACATTAGACACAAAATAATTATTCTGGACTGTTTATTGCACCAGTTTTTATAATTTATGCAATGCGTAACTTCACAACACATTGAATATTGATCATTGTGAATTTTTTAATATTTCATACACTGTCAGCATTTATAGTATACCTGATAATGTAATGCAAAGAGTATAAAGTTAGCTTATGCACTAAAAATCAGATTACAAAGTGTTAACAAGGAAGCTTTAAACCAGTTGTTCTAACATTTGTTATATATTATCTCTATCAAGAAGTAATGTTGGCGCTTTGTTTACCTACAACAATCATGTAGAACCTTGGCAACATTTTCAAAGTCTCTTAGGCAACTGAAAAAATGATGCACAACAACCTTCCTTCTCTATGAAGCAGATATCATTTCTCACACTGCCTACATTCATTGTGAAACATGAGAGTGGCGTTAACACAGATGGTAACCTCCCATCTTTATGAGAGGAAGGTTCGGACCGTGCCTTTAACCAGCCCTCTGCAGATTGGGCACTTTCTCAGTGAGGGTGCACACTCTTTACACACCACCAGGTGTCCGCATGGGATGAAGACGATGTTGACTTCTTTGTCCATACACACCTTGCAGGTACGCTCCTCCTGCAGGCGCCTCAGTTGCTCCTCCATGGGGAGATCTGCAAAGACAGAAAAATATTTATCATCTTAAAGTCACAGATAAATGTAAATGGCAGCATTGTTAGCTTGTTATGTCTAATTACCTGAAAGATCTTGGCTTGGTGATGCAGCTTCATTTGATTGGGCTGAAAATATGAAACACAACATTTAGTAAGTCCAGATTTAGATAAAAAACAGTCAACCTTTAGGAGGGTAATATAATATATTTGTTTGTCTGCTTGATCTCTGACACATTATAGGTTGAATATATGGAGTTAAATTAAAAGATGTACCCATGAGATCTCTGAGAAGATGGACGTCGTTTTTCTGGATCCAGTTGCGGAACACCTCAGCTGCAGCGTTTCCCTTGGTGAGGACGAGCTCGATCAACCTGGCCGTCTGCTGCTGCGCCGACGTCTGAGCTTTAAGACCGCTGTACTCCTCTGGAGCTGCAGGTTAGTATTTAAGAATTACTTATGGTCCAGAGTTTTGCCAACTCTACATACTATAGCTGCACAAAATAATAGACTAAATATTCAACACACTGAGAATGTCCTTTTTATATATTTTGACAAAAATAGTGTAATTGGAAGATGTTATGATAGTGATATATCTGGAGCCTCCAAAGGTGCAGCACAAACCGTAATAAAAACAGGACACTAAGGCAGAACACAAAATGTAAAAGGTTTTAAAACTACAGGAGTTATTCATTGACTTAAAAAGCAGACAAAAAATACCTAAGTGCACCTTCTCTGTAACAAAATCTGAACTGACCCAGTTGGAGGAGAGCAAGGAAAAGTTTTGGCACTTGAATATGTGTTGCTATGCATGTCTAAGCCCTTCTAGATTTCAGTCTCATGGCTGTATAAGTGTTCAACTTCAGCAATAGAAGTTTAAATCTCAGACTAAAAGGCAGAAAAGAAAAGATTAAAAGAAAACCTACACAAAACATTCTGCTCCCTTAAATGCTCCAACACTGGCTCCACACTCTTCAGACGTTGGATCAGCGCTGCCTGGTGTCTCTTCACAAATGTGAAGCCATCTGAAACGAAAAGAAATGTATTTTCACGGTTAAAACACAAACCATTCTAGCTGTTACCAATTAATGTGATTTTCTTCAGCAATATATCAAAGAGCTCTCTAGATCTCTCTTCAATAGTTGTACCTGATGCCATGGCCTCTGCCAGCATCTCTCGCTCTTCCTCTCTCTTCTGGTCTTCTGCACTCAGCAGATCTGAGACCAGCTCCTGGACTGTTCTGTAGTTCTCTCCGCTGGTCAGGATCTTACTCTGGACTGTTTGCTTGACTAAGCTTCGTTCAAAGCCCATCTCTAAAGCTGACTTGATCACAGGGGTGTTCATCATTACGGCGTCCTCAGACCGCTCCTCTCCTGGAGCAAGGTGAACCACTGATAGGAGGAATGAGAGAGATGATGTGTTACAATTTGATTTAATGAGAATAGAGTTCACTGATCACTGATTCTTTTCTTCTATTTGTTTTCAATCAACTCACCAGGTGGATCCACAAACTCTCTGGAGCTGCTGTCTCCATTTGTTAGAAGCTATTGGGGATAAAAGAGAATCTTAGATGACTTATTCAACACCAAATATGTGAAGTGAAAACAGATAACAGATTGTTATGGTTCTGACCTGCTCAAACAGACGAGGGAAGCGAGCCTGGATCTGGTGAACAAACTCTTGTCCCTTTTCCTGGAGTAAATACTCACATCTGATGATAACCGGAGGTGCAAAGACAGAAAACATTGAATTATTATTTTTTCCCCCACACAAAAACAGACAAAGAGAGTTTCTACAGTGTAAAAATAACACAAGTCTGTTGGGAACTAACTTTGATTTAAAATAAAGCAATAAAAAAAAAGTGCATTTACCGAGGAAACCATTTGGCATGTTCAACCCAGGGATCATCACCAGACTCCCAGCAGCGCAGGCCCCCATCACAGCAGAAACACTTGACATCATCATTACGACCTTAAAGAGAAACAAAAAGGTTTCATTGTGAAGCGGAGTTCAGGGGGTTTCAGGGGGAGGAAATATTATGTTACTAAGATGACGTGTTTGGAAAGAAAAAAAACACCATAGTTTCCCATTTCTCATTTCCTGTTTTACAGAAAACCTTAAGCAGTGAATGAATCAAGTTACAATGCTATGTTTAGCATTGACATGTGATAATGGGACAATGTCTTAAGAGTCCCTAAGATTTGAGTTAGAAATTCCAAGGGGAAATATACACAAATGCTAAAAAAAAATATCAGTCTGAAGAGGGCACCCCCAAACCCCAGGGGAAACCATGCTTACTGATATCTGAGCTGCTGCCAGGAAGTGAAAAAAAAATCACCTACAGACCACTTTTGGGTGAATTATTTGTAAGCCTTTAGATTGACAGATTTATCATCTAACTTTTAAGGATTAATTATGTTTTATAAAATATTTACAACCCACCTCTAGAAGTGTTTGCAGTAAAAATAAGAATATCTGTTGTCTCAGCAAATTATGAGGAAAATCAAATGTTTGTTGTTACAGTGAAAAAAAAACCAATTCTACTTTGATCCATTAGAGAGAGACCAAGCTGGAAACACAACACTTACTCATTATTTATACATAAAGTTGATAATGCTCGAGTCTATAGTTCATGTATCATGTGAGTGTTGTTTGTGAACACCTGATGGTAGTCAGTCCAGTATTCCCTCTTGTTTAAGCTGCGATTAAGTGATTTTGTCCGTACCTACATAGTAGAAGCCGGCTTTCGACAGCTGGTCAGGCCGGACGGGGATACGTGAGGGCCAGTTGACAAAAGTGAGCAGCCTCTCTTCGCTCTGCTGCATGGCCGGGTTAGAGACGTTGCTCAGGGTTGGAGCTCCTGCAGGCAGTTGAGAAGTTGCTAAACCCAATGCAGCTGCCGCAGCTCCGGCCAGTGACACGTTGTCGGCTCTGTCCCCACGCACGAAGCGACAGTTTGGATAATGCCTCTGGTGTTCGGACACGGCTCGGTCTCCTGGCTCCCAGTTACTCAGCTGTGAATGCAGAAAGTAAATATTTGATCATGTGCACAGCTCAGAGGAAACAGAAAATAATAACTACCTTGAAACATCACAGAAACGATTACATTTCACTCTATGGACAGGCGTGTAAATACTTTGAACCCTTTATCAGTGAGTTATATGCTCTCTGTGATGACACACACCTGTCCTCCACAGCTGAAGCAGGCCACTCGGTCTCCCTGGCCCAGGTAGTAGAAGCCGGCTTTTGCGAGCTCAGCAGGAGTTATGATGGACAGCGTCCAGGGTTGGAAGGAGTCCAGGCGGTCCTGCTCTCTGCGCATGCTGGGGTTGTGGCACGTCGGCCTCTGGTGGGACATGTCCTCTACACCTCGAGAGCTAAGTGGGCTGGAGGGTGGTGGAGCAGTGAAGCCCATGTTCAGGTAGCCGACTGGCTCTTCACCTTGGCCTGCTGTTAGGTTAGCAGCAGTGGGGCCAGGAGCAGAAATCTGGAGGAAAAGGAAGCACAATACCTCAGGAAGTGTTTCTTCAGCTGTAAGTTCCAAAGAGTTAGGGGCAACTTCTTCTATGAGGTATAAAAAAACCTCTTTTGATCTTACCGGTATGGCGGGGGCAATGCGGAGCGGTGAGAAGGCGGAGTGGGAAGACGAGAGCAGGTTGGATGTAGAAGGGAGGCTCTGGATGAAGGAGCAGGAAGGAGACAGCTGTCTGTGTTTCTCTGTAGGACAGTCTCCAGCCTGCCAGCCCTCTGCCGTCACGTTACACCTGAAACACTGAACGCGGTCGCCCACGCCCGTGTAGAACCAACCTGCCCTCGCCAGACTTCGCTCTGTGACCCCTGAAGCAGGGAATCGAGCAAAGGTAGAGATGCGGAAGAGCTCTGCGGACACAAACAGCATCATTGACACATTTCTTTGAGATTACAACATCAGAATGAAAAATAAATTAATCACAAATTTAAACCGAACAAAGAAACAGAGTTAATAAAATAAGTACCTGAGGTGTTGTCATACTGTAGGTCAGGCGGGGGGCCATTCCGACACAACCCCATCAAAAAAGGGTTATTTTTGAGTTGAACAAGAGTTTCCATTTTTGTATTGAGCAATTTAAAGGAAAGAGATGTCCTTCAAAGGGAGAGGGGTTTGAGAAAACCCAAGGTCTGGCTTTTATAAAGACACACTCACTCACACTGAGACCAAGAACAGAAAAGCAGATCAGGGGACAGGGCAGGAGGAGGGGGCGGACGTAAGGTTAAGTCAAAAGGAAAGTAAGACCTGGTTAAAAGCAAAACTTAAAGAGTGAAGAAGAAACAGAAACTACCATTCCTGCAACCTACATGATCACGCTGTATGTGAGGCACACTGCATGAGGTGTGTATTGATTTGTGATCCATCTTCCTTGAACATCACTCATCTCCTACACCTGCTTGTGTTTAACCTTGTGAAGTACTGCCTCTGACTGAAACGTCAATATCTCTAGAGTTGCAGCACCTCTGCATGTATTATCAATAAAACACGTCCCCTGAAGTAAAACAAGAGTTACCTTTTTAACGTTATGAAACAACATAATCAAATAATTCAAATAAAACAGTTTGTCAGATCACCCAGGATCTGTACACAACTTTTTATCTTGTAAATTAAGCAAACACATGTCTGATACAGCCAATACCTCAAACATGAGGTTTGTGATTGCCTGTACGAACATAATAAATTAATTAAATGTCTCACACACTCGCACACAAACTCAAACACAGACCAGGGGATTGTGCTCTCAAACCCCTCCCCCCATTGCAGACATCCCCTTTGTAGGTGTTTAGGTCTCCATTATTGAATCTTAACAACACAATAAGAAATGTTTTATCCTTCTTCTGTTGGGTCTCCTTTTTGGTTCAACAATGGCAGGATCTGTGGACACAGAGAAGAAAAACAAACTCTTGAATGTGGATTCAACTTCTTTAAAGCATAGGCTGTATCAAGGCATAGATAATCACAATCAGCTATGCTAAAGTCTTTGTACCTTATGGTTGTAGTTACACTTAGTATAGTTTAACAAGGGCCACAAAACATGAACTTAAAATATTAGGAACAAATATTGGCAAGGTGCACAATATCTTAAAGTAACTTCCTTTTAAATATTTTGTTCCTGGTATGTATGATACATTTTCCTTTTTTGGAACTTTGTTAAATGATATGACATGTAATTACATAAAAATAATTAAATCGTATCATCTGTACCATTACTGAAATATAAGACCGCAAATCCATAGGCTTTAAATATTAAAGTTGCAGTTTGATAACCAATGAGAAAAGTATTATCTTGATCAAGAGAATGAAAAGAGTGTTTGCTCTTATAACAAATAATAATTAGCTAATTCTGGTAATTGAGTCTAATTTGGGAGATAATGATATGATCTTTAATTCCCCATTATGATAATAATAATTTTATTTGTAAAGGACTTTTCAAAAACCAAGTTACAAAGGGCTTTACATGGCAGCAAAATGAAACAGGCAGTGCGTAAAATCACACAAGGCATAAATTCCCCTAAAATAACTAAAATACAATTATTTTAAAATGTATTTAAAAGGGTTAAAATAAAATACAATTCAGATAAAATCAGGAAAGGCTGTATGGTAAAAGAAGATATTTAAAAGAGATCACTGACTCAGCAGACCTGATCTTATGATACTGAATTCATTATTTCTTTTGACGCACTGTCTTGTAAATTCCCACATCTTTGCATACTGCTGGTTTGTAATGCATTCCTGTAATAATGTAGAATCAGACCAGAAGACGACAGGGTTATTTTTACTCTAAATTCACAGAGTAAAATTCATAAAATAAGTAATAGTGGAAAGAAAAGTTAAAAATAAGGTAGCGTTAACAAGATCAGGTGATTATAAGAAATAAAAAGATAAATAAATAATCACATAAGATAAATATATGAAGAGTTCATTTTTCAAAAAACAGATATCTCCGTTTTTATACATTTTCAAAAAACATATTTCCTTTTAATAAAGTTAATTCAGTTTTTACAGCAACCCAGACATAAGTACAATCAAGAAGAAGTTTCAATAAGTAAAAATAAAATAAAATAAGTAAAAATAAAAATAGATAAATAAAGCTAGAATACAATTTAGATAAATATAATGTTACAATGGAATTTAAATAATGCAATATTTACATTATTTTGTTTTGTTTTCCTAACATGATTCCCTTTTTGTTAATTGCACTGTAATTGATTGTAATCTGTGTTTACCATCCTTATTGAGAGTTTGTCATTTTGTCAAATTTTCTATAAATAAAAAAATAATAATAAAAATAAATTCCTCTGGCACTTCCGGGTTTAAATTTCGCTCAAGCTAACTCAGCTATGTGAGATCATATTGAGGATGGATTTTGAATGTTTGAAAATTAGTTTCAGTAGAAAATTGGTGGTCCAAACAAACTGCATTTTACTGAATTGTATTGAACTGTAATTTATTGACATTTAACCTCCAGCAGAGACCAGTTTCACTACAAACTAGCATGATAGCTATCTTATGCTAACGTTGTCATACTTTACTGCGTCCGTCTGTCCCTGCAGTTCCCTCGAACACAAATCAAACAACACCTGTTTGCTTTCTAGTGACCCAACCGACAGTACATCAAACAGCTGAGTTTCATGATATTTCCTGGGGTATGGTGAAGACACTTACCGTCGATGGGTACGGAAAGTCCCTGCTGTGTAAACTGGTGATACGTCACGGAGTCGGTCTGACGCCCTGTCTACTTCCGGTTATAAAAGAAACGAAAATGAAGCAGAGAAATTAAAAACATGTGATTAACTCATCAGAAATTCCTTGGTGGATGCCAGTCCCTCCCCCTAGAGTCCCAAAGCCCCACAGGTTTCTGGAAATGACACAGTGGATAAACTTTCCTCTAGTTTTTTGTATTTATAACACAGAACACATGACCAAAATGTCTATTCTGTACACATGATTAACACAACCAGCAGTCAGGTGCCACGAATCAAGTGATGTGTCATTACATTTACCTTAACCTTAAGTTACATAAGTACAGAGAGAGAGAGAGAGAGAGAGAGAGAGAGAGAGAGAGAGAATATAATATGTAAAGCACTTTGAATTGCTCTTTGTACGAATGGTGCTTTAAATTTGCCTTGCCTTGCCTAAAGTAAAGCAAACACGTTATCCTAAATATAATAAGACAATTTATGTAACTGCTTAAAATAAGTAAAGACAAATAATTGGTCATAATTGCATGAAAACCCTGTATTGGACCTGTTAGACTTCTTAATCTTATTAAAAACATAATAATGTAAATCTATAATCACTTTGCACTACTGTACTGTATAGTCTAATGTATACCATAACCAGTCATAGCCTGTACATACCTGTAGCAATAGTCACTCATGTAGGAACATATATTATATTTATTCATCATTCATAACTCTGTATTATTTATTCAATTTACAACTAAAGCACTTCTGGTAAGATGCAATCTATATTTCATTCCTTGTACCTGTGACATGCCCAATGACAATAAATTGTATCTAATCTGAAAAGTTAGCCAAGAATGTTCCAGTAAAAAATGACTAAATGTCTTCATATCACAAACAAAGACGTTTTGGCTTTCATGATTAAAAAATGAATGTTATTTCTCTTTTTTCCCCTAATAAGTAACCCTAACCCAAGCAAACTGCTTTTAGTTTGTATTTTAAAAAGGAATTAGACTGTGCTGATATCATAGACTATATAATAAAGGTTGATATCTATGAGTTAGCGCATTGACTTCAAACATATTATACCCTACATTTAAGTTCTTATATCAGTGCACCAGAACACGTATGTTCAATGATAATGGCAGCATATAGTATATATAAGGCGAACACAGAGAATATTACTCTCAATCTGATTCTAAATTCTTTTAACAGCTTTAAAAACAATAGGCTTATTCTGTCCCTTAGACAATTTAAGGTTTTCAAAGCATAAAATAATGTCACTATGTTTATATAAAAGCAGATACTTACAAGGAGGTCTTGATGAAGGTCCCTCAGACGGTTTCTGGTGAGATCAAAGTGAGTCGAATGGAGTTTACATTTCAGTGGTGTAGTCATGACTCTGGGATTTCCCTGAACTTCCTCCTCTTTGCCACTCCCACTCTTCCACTCCCTCTTACTTTGTCTAACAAGAGCTGAGAACTATTTAGTGACCTTTTGCCTGTCTCATAGGCTCCATTATTAGATACCGGAGGCTGAGTGAGAGAGAAAAATCTTGTCGTGTGGGTATTGAGTTAATTGTTAGAACCAATTTTGGAAATGTTTGTGAAAATTACTGCAGGCTCAATTGTTAGAGGAACAAGTCTAAAGGAAACCATCCTAAAATATGTGCTACATCCAGGACCCTGGAAAACATAGCCAACCATGAGTGAACAAAGAGTGATAATTATCAAAACAGTACATTACTGTGTATTATAAAGTCTATCAGTGTGGAAGTAACTGCATTACCCCCCAAAAGTGCCTTTAATATTAGCATTCAGATGCTTTATTGTTTGGACTTCATAGTTTACACAATAAAAGGTTGCTTACTGTTACAAGCTTAAAATAACAGACATAAATCTGCACTTTAGGTGTCCCTATCATCAAAAACCAACTTATCCCAATGTTGATGTAGATGAATTGTGGATCAATAAAGTATCATCTTATTATCGTATTGTATTGCATAAACAGAATGCAGTAGAAACCAGTGAAGCCATGAAGACATCAAGATGTAGTTATATAAAAGGTAACCCTCTGTAGTCACATGAAACGACTACTTACATTGTGGTGCATTTGAAAGTTTATTAAACACAAACTCCTTTAAAATGATTACAGTGAGAGTAAGAAGAAATATATTTATATAAAGCACATGCATAAAAAGGTACAAAACAAGTCTGATTGCCTCCAACTCTCTGTAAATAGGATAATGGACAGTAATATATGTAACATACATAGCAGGAGTCATGCATGCTAAGATAAATAATAGGCTAGGTAGTGTGTTGTATTATTTGTATGAACGATAAGTCGCTCCAGGCCCATACTACTTTCACTTAAAAAAAGTTAACTTGTCCATTTGTTCAGGGTGTTGCAAATGAAGTCTGTATTAATGTATACTGTTTATATAAAAAGAAAGCAGGTTAAAAATGCTCTCACCAGAGATAAACAGCTTCAAATTCAGACATTTATAAACACACACGGCAGAAACAACCCAGCAGATAAAAAACAGGTTATATACTCAATATATAGTTTAACTATTAGAGGAGAAATGAAGGGCTCCCCTGATTAATGATTGCCTTCTGTGTTACAGCACCACGTAAAGCTCGCAGATAGAGCAAAAATATACCAATAACACAGCATCCGCAATTAGTTTGTTACTTCTCTGAGGAGACACAGCTGGGTCCAAGGACCCTCTGAAATCTATTTTTAGAGCACATATTTTCCTCTATCCCACTGAGGAAACCGACTCTTTGAGAGTAGAAAAATGGAGCCAAGGACAGAGAATTTTTAAACTCTATGGAGTGGTAGTAAGCTAATTCTCTTGGCACTACAATCATGTTTATAGCTAAAGTAATCACATAGACTTTGCATATCTGATTGATGTTTTGCTGCTCTGCTTTAAAGGTTTTCAATTAGTTCATATGTGGACTGACCACAGCATCAAATCCATCCATGTACTTACAACACAGACATCAATTTGTA
Source organism: Notolabrus celidotus (assembly GCF_009762535.1). Classification (NCBI taxonomy): domain Eukaryota; kingdom Metazoa; phylum Chordata; class Actinopteri; order Labriformes; family Labridae; genus Notolabrus; species Notolabrus celidotus. Next base: position 10,693,523 of record NC_048276.1, read on the forward strand.
GGACTGAACTGAAGGCAGAATTTGAAATAATTATGTCTAGACATAGACATATTGGCTTCTAGTGAATTTGGAAGGAGGTCACAAACACAGAACTAGTTACCTTGTTTAAAAAGATGCATTTTAACCTTTTATCCATTAATGGCTTTAAATTAAGAATTATGTTTTCACTGGTTGTAAAATTGTACCAATCCTTGGAGTACTCTTACAAAATATTTTGTCTAGGATAGTGTGGTCTTGTATGCACTGCATCTATTCTGATTTGTCAAGCAAGTTACTGATTGATGATTTCTACATGTTTCAAGAGTCTGCTGGTTGATTTCTGAAAATGAACGGAGAACAACAGATGCTTGTGAAGGTGATAAAAGTTTGTGTGAGAATTAGAATTTGTAAAGCTGCATTCAAACAGTCAAATGTGCAGACCGTTTACTGTTACTGAACTCAGAAACTTTGTTGTGTCTCAGGTAATAGAAGAAAAAGAATAAAGGAAACATTAGGAATGTTTTTAAGCTAATTATGGTAAAGCTAAGAAAAGGAATTAGACCATTTAATCTCAAAGTTGCTGGCTGGTTAATTGAATACTTTTTGATTTGTATATGAGAAGCTGTTCAGAGCTGTGTTAGCACTGAGGGGTACAAAGTGCCAAAATTTCTGCTGCACACACAAAGGAGAGAAACACCATGCCTGGACAGTTGGACAATGATATAAAAGTTGAAATACATAATGCAATGCGATATAACCAATCTTCATAAAACACTGCCCCTGTGAAGCTTATAATTAATGCTGGAGTGGATCAAAAAACAGGAAGTTTTCACAATAAAATACAACCAAACACATCAACGTGAACTAAATTACAAAACCTGACCTTGTTGTTTCAACGCAGAGGAGGGCCAATACTCTGAAAATACACATCAAATAAAACTCTAACTACAGAGACAATCAGCTGATGCTATTTCACACATCCCCTTTTATTTGTAGTGTAGCTGGTGTCAGACAAGATACGCGAGGGTTTGAGTTTCCTGAGGGAAAATCCTGAATTGTGTTGGACTGCATCACTGTGGACAGGTCGTCATTTACCACAAACACTCTGCATATTCCACCGATCCTAAAATAACTCTACACTGTAGTTTTAGTGCCAAAAGTTAAGACTCCTCTACACAGTGGCACATGCCTGTAGTCTTTCTTTCCTCTAAACTGAAAGGTTTTGATCTTTAAGGACATGTTGTCACTTTCACCACAGATATCTTCCTCAGCTCCACTTTTTCAAAAAGCACACATTAGTCCATCTTAGTTCTTAGCAGGTGTGTTTTAATACTGTTTTTTGGCTTATGAGCATTTTAAAATAAAGTGTTCTTATGTTCGGGAGTAAATATGCCTCCTTTTTAGTGTTCTTCATCTTCCACTGGGTGTGATCTGTAACAGCAGTAGTGTGAGGTCTGAGATATAATGTCATACACTGTAGTGTAAATCCAGGTAAAATATTGAATTAATTTAGTGTCATCCTGAGGCACATGTTTTGGGCAATTGTCAATTTGCATCCAAGCCAAAACGTACAGGCTGTTTAATTGTAAAAGCACTGCATGTTGGCCTTTTGCCCCACAGGGTTTGCAAGAAAGGCTTGTGTCTGCCTGTCAAAACTGTAACTGCATGCTTAACTTCTTGACTTAAAACTACTCGTTTAAGTATAACCCCAGTGGGAATAATGAAACAAACCTGTAATTTAAAATTAGCCGTGAAGTATTTTACAAGAAACATGTCGAGCACAATCTGAGGTGGATGACTAACAGGAAAGGAGTGTCGTAAAAATGGATGCTCCATCATGCATCACTGTAAAAACCAGGCCAAAAAGAGAGGAGAATACCAGCAGCTTACCACCCTCCATGAGAGACAGGCTTTTCTTTGCTCTTGGTGCAAGTAGTGTTGTTAGCGCTCCATCACACAACAGCATCGTATTCTCTCTGTAGTGTTGTTCGGTACCACTTTGGAAGCCAAAACTCCTCCAGATTTCTCAGTCTTGTGATGAAGATATGTTGTAAAAATCATACTTGGGGCGATTGCTGGGTGCTGTCTATAGCCAGGTGAGCAGGCTGTCTCTGTCCATGTGTGACCCGGAGAGAACGGTCTCCATGTCCATCAGAAGGTCTGAACTCAGACCCTCAGGGATGCAGGGCATCAGCTCCTCACCCTCAGACATGGGGAGCACAGGCATCGACTCCTGTAAGGTCATTGAAGGGGGCTCGCCAGAGTCACCTGGAGAAGTCATGGAAGAATATAAAAAATGCTTACATTTCAATAGCAGCTGTAAACTGCTGTAATTAAACTTTATGATTTAATATTAATAATAATATTAATAATAATCATAATAATAGAGCACTTTTCAAAAGCCAGGTAAGAAAGTGCTTTATATGGGCAGCAAATAAAAGAAGTAGGTCAAAAAACAAACAGAAAATTAGCAGTGTCCTGATGGAGCACTAATTAATCCATGTATAGATGATGAGCTGGATTGGGTGGAGACATTTCCTGCCAATTCAATGTGAAGTCACTTCATGACAGCTATGATACAAATTTCACCATTTATGACAAAGCTTCCTCCCTGGAGTGAGTAAGAGCAGCTCGTTCAGATAACTAGGGAAGAAGGACTTTATCAGGATCTGAGAGGAGGGGATAGAGATATTGAGACTTTTAACAGTAAAATAAAAACGTATTTATTCATTCTGGTTTTAATGAAGGGGTTCATCATTTTATAATTTTAATTTTTTATATCAATTTTAATGTTGTTTTATTATTCTATTGGTTTTTAATTGTTTTTTGTCTACTCAGTTTTGTTGATATTTGTACTGAATTTATTCATGTTCAACGTTTACCCTTACCCTTTTTTATTAATGTATATTTTTATTTTTATTTTAACTGTTTATATTTTTATTGTTATTTTGATGCTTTAACTTATTTTAATTCCACACATTTTATTGTTTAAAGTTATATTTTTTGGCCTTTTTGCCTTTATTTTATGGGACAGCTGAAGAGAGACAGGAATTGTGGGGAGTAGAGAGCGGGAGAAGACATGCAGGAGATGGTCGACTGGCTGGAAATCGAGCCGGCAACCCCTGTGACAAGGACTGTAGCCTCTATACGTGGGACGCTTAGACCGCTAGGCCACCAGCGCCCCTACATTTTATTGTTGTTGGTGTGCATTAGTCTCTACATCAAAAATGTTTCGTTTTTTAACATGTAGCATGTTCTGCCAAAATTTTATTGAAGTTTTTTTCTTATTTTCAATCACTGCAAAAGCACTTTGAATTACCTTTGATTTGTATGAATTGTGCTATATAAATGAAGCTAGATTGATTGATTGATTGATTGATTGACTTATTGATTGATCTTGCATAAGTGCTCCACACCAACCCCACTCATGTGCTGGGCTTGTGTCCCAGACTGCCTGACTAATTTAACTACTGATTATAAGAAGAATAGTCACTTCAAGGTCAAATTAAAAGACTATATATAGGGATAAATCATTTTTGGGTCAGTCAGAGTTTGAGTGTTACACTCCTCATAAATACTGCTGCACAGTTACCACCAACCATTAGGCTGAGTCTTTTTGTCTTGTTTTCACCAGTATAGCAGATACAAAAGCCACGCAATCTTTTCATGAATCAGACCCTGAGTGTGCAAACATTATCTAAGCTTAACTAGTGCACAAGTACAGCTTAAAAAATAGGGATAGTTGAGACATCATCTGGATCCTTTTTGAAGAGGATTTGTAATCTTGTTACAGTCCAAAGTAGCTGCAACTTTAAGCTGTTTCTTTTTTTTCATGTTTGGAAGTCACGAGTCTGCAAAATATAATTACCTGATTACATTTTCTCACTTTTCTGCATCCAACAGCCCCATGTGCTTCATCTCTTGCTTTACCACTGACAGACATCTTTTAAACTATTATTTGTCAGATTTGAAAATAAATAATATTGTTCTTCAATGTCTTTAAAAAAGTTATCACAACAGAACATCAGAGATTTCACTGATAGCTAGCTACTACAGTAAGTGCTGGAAGTTCAAAATACAGAGTTTACCACCAACATGTACAATAGTTCTTAATCCTAAAGTAAGCAAATAGGGGATACCGGGTATGGTTGTACCACTGAAAGAGTTGCAACACCACCATTTCCACCAATCATGGATAACATAGGGGTCACATGATAATTTTAGTGTTTACCCACTTCCTGGTGATTCAGAACCTGCATTCACTTTTTCACAGTATGAGCTGCAGTAGCTCTTATTTTGGATCAGAATTCACTGACTGTTTTAGTTATTTTGTAAAAAAGCAGATCACTCTGATGGAATTTGAAGGAGTATCTTGACTTTGGTGTGTGTGCATGGGTGTGTGTGTGTGTGTGTGTGTGTGTGTGTGTTTGGTATTACCAGTGTCCATGTGATCCACAGAGCTCAACATGTGGTCAGACGTGCGGGGTAAGCTGCTGACGCTAAGTCCGCTGTCGGTGCTCTCGTTGCGAGAGTGAGCGCTGCACAAGAACACATGAGTAAACATTTCTTTATATCTGATTGTAATCTGCTAAGAAAATCAGCAGTTGAACTTACAGTGAACCTTTATGGGTATAACATACGCAACATTTCTTCCTGAAGCTATGGTTTTCACAAGAACTGTTTTCCAAAAGGGAATGTATTTCATGGAAGCTATTGGCAATGAGAAAGACTGATTGTTCTGAGAAGCTTGGAGTTTTTTTCCTGGAGAGACTCATTGTTGTTGAGTCTTGAAATGTCACTCCTTAATACTGTGAGCTACGCATTTAGGACTACATTCATCCCCACTGTGTGGTGATGGCTGCTAAATGCATGAAAACACATTTCACATAGGAAAACACAATTCTCTTCTTTGAGCAAAAAGTTTTTGTAACTACATTGTAGGAAAAAAAATATAAACTCACCCATTAAGAATGGGTTCATGGTTTGAGCCCCTGATCCTCACATCAAGAGATGGGACAAGTGTCTGTGTGTTCCTGTCATGGTCCATCCCACCTGGCATCTGGTTCCTTCCTCCTGCATCCTATAACATATGCACAATAATAATAATAATAATAATAATAATAATAATAATAAATTTTATTTAAAGGCGCCTTTCTCGGCACTCAAGGACACCGCACAGATATAAATATATACATACACGAATTCACATTAAAGGAAACAAAATCAGTCAAAAATGAAAACAATATAAACTAACAAGGGTTAAGAAAAAAATAGAAACAATAACAAAATGACAGTGCAATTGGAGTCAGACGGAGTAAGCGGTTTTGAACAGATATGTTTTGAGTTGTGATTTGAAATGGGGGAAAGAATCTGTGTTTCTGAGTTGAGGTGGCAATGAGTTCCAGAGACGGGGAGCAGAGCGGCTGAATGCTCGGCTCCCCATAGTGGTGAGACGGGCGGAGGGGACTGACAGGTGTATGGAGGAAGAGGATCTGAGGGAGCGGGAGTGAGTGGGAACATGGAGGAGGTCGGACAGATATGGGGGGGCGAGGTTGTGGATGGTCTTGAATGTCAACAGAAGGACTTTGAACTGAATGTGGAACTGAACAGGGAGCCATTGGAGCTGTTGGAGGACTGGAGTGATGTGGTGGATGGCAAGCAAAACAACGCTTATTTCTGTGAATCTAATCTAAACTTACAGCATGTTACAACATGATAACACAAAAAACAACTGAAATGTGAGTTGGCTAAGGTTCATTTGTGTCTGCCTCTGACCTGTGATGGGATTTGTGGAGGGAGGCCTTGTTTGCATCTGAGTCTGTCCTTTTCCTGCCTTTGCTGCAGTGCCAAGCCGAGGAGGCCAGGGTTCATCTTCTGAACTGAAACATAAAATTCATAGGAAAAGAAGTGTTTGAATGTACAGTAAATAACCCAACTGAAATCAAACATTTCTGCAATGACATATATGAGGAACATTTAGTCAGAACTTTGCGATCTTTCTTAGTCTTTGCCAAACAGCAACGTTTGATTGTGGACATTGGAACAATATATTTTCTCAGTGACGAACAAGAATTGTCAATTCAGGAGACACAAATTTGATGGTTTGCTACCTAGACACGGGTCGACCCATGAGGTGTTCTTATTTATGTGATCGATGTAGTACACCTCTCCATCTGCAGTCACAGCCTGCTCCCAGCCTTCAGGCAGTGGACCTGAACAGCAGTGAAAGTACACAGTGAGAAGGCAAATGGTGGATGGAGTGCATGGAGAGTTAAAAGTAGAATCTGGCCCACGTCCTTAAATGTCTGTAGTTTTTTAGTTTGTAGAGTTTTAAAAGGAGAAGTGAAAGTTAGTGGGTGAATTGCTAGAGTTAAGTACGATCTGCAAAATAAATAGTACTAACCTTTGTGTACATTTTTCAAATTCAATGGGTGGTTGTAAAATCAGTTAAAATTATGCATTGGTTTCAATAAAAAGAGGGATTCACAATGTTTTTAAGGGTCTGTTCAGCCAAATTACAATATAAATCGGCAACATCTCTGTGCCCGTTTTTTCAAGGAAACACAGATGAATATTTTCTCCGGTATTAAGTAGCAATGTTTTTGTAGATTACCCAGTGTTACACTGAATGCATCAAGATCAGTTCACAATGAAGCCATTTCTTCTTATGTTCAATGGACTTCATAATGTTGTATAGCTGTGTTCCAGGCTGTGCATGGTTTAAATGTACAGAAAGACAAAATTATATAAGTTCACAGTATCTTAATTAACCAGCAACTGAAAAGTTAGTGGTTTGTGGAATTAGGGAAGGACATATTTCAGGTTAAAACATCTTTGAATTCATGTTAGCTACATTTTGACCACAGCTAACATTAGCTTCAACCATTTCCTAGCTAACCCTTTGATAGTGTTTAATTCTACAGTAAGAAAGGTATAACACCAAGCTGATGGTTATGTAAGCTAAGAGATCGATGAGTGCAAAGCAAGCATTAAACGATGTGACTTTGTTGTTGGTAGCTAAACTCAAATATGTTGTTTCACCTTGGTCAGATTTTAACTTCTTTACAGTTAGCATAATGCTGTTAGCTGGAATTTATGCCTGTCTATACATTACACCAGGGGTTCACAAACTGTGTGGGTCGGGACCCCCTGGGGATAGCGAGACACAAATGGGGGGTCGTGAGATGTCTTCTAGAATGTTTATTTTTTTTTAAAGTTATCTAAAATGAATTATTATTATTACTATTATTTATTTTTGTTTATTTACCTTGTTTTCTTATGTTTGTCTTCCTTTTTGTTTGTACTGTTAATTATTATTATTTCTTTATTATTATTATTGTATTTTTTTGTATTTATTTGTTTTTTCTTCTTTGTTGATTTTGTATTACTCATATATAATTGTTTAACTTGTTGTGAACAAAGAAATACTGAAAAAATGTAATAAAAAAGTCGAAAGACAAAAGTTATCTAAAAATAGTACATTTTACCCATTTATAGTAAAAATATTGAAAAAAATAGTAGCTAAACTTGAATTAAGACCTTGAAAATAGAAAATGTAACGAGTTTTCTGGCTTTCTTTTTGCCAGATGACTCCTAAGTTTAGGGTTAGTGACCAGTTAATTATCAAAAGCATCAGTAACAGTAGGTTAATTCATGACAGCAAAGGAAACACAGACACGTGCTCATATAGGTAGGCTAAATTTCTGCAGACCAGCTAAATGAAGCCACATTAAATCACTTTGAGGGACAGTGGGGGTTGCGAGTCTTTGGCACCTATATTTTGGGGGTCACGGACTGAAAAGTTTGGGAACCCCTGCATTACACAAGCTGTATAAAGGCTAAGAGTTTAGCTACTAGCTCAGAAGTGGTTGAGTGCTCAAGTAAGCTGTTTGTCACTAGCTAAAGATGTATTAAATATTATCTTTAACTTTATTAAGGCCCTTTTACCAGAATTATGCAAGTTTGACTGCTGTTTGACATCATCAATCAGACAATCATTGTGACACTGAGCAACTAAAAATAAATAAAATGATAAATGATGTCTGGACCAACTCCAGACCCTGTTTTAAGGTTCAACATCTCATTCAGTAACACACTATCTACCATTAGAAAACAGCTAATGCATTTATTTGCCTCTGAGTAACATTAACGCTAGCTTAAAATGTGCACATCTCTATTTTAATCAGGCAAAACCGTACATGTTAAGTGCACATGTAGTCAGGGGCGTGTCCAGAACTTTTCGACTGGGGTGGCCCGGCTGAGGCTCTCACATAGGCAGGGGTGGCCAGTGTATTTACACATAAATAACATTTACCCTTTCCGTCTTCACAACCTACTTTCAGTAAAGTATGAAACAGTTGTTATATTCCTTTTGACTTAAAAAAAACCCCAGCTTACCCCCCCTCTAAAAAGAGATGGCACATCTCAAGGGGTTTATCCCAATAAATAGATTTCTTCATTAAAAGGACTCTTTTTTCAAAGTCACATTTGAGGGCACTAATAAAGAAATCTACTGTCAGCCTTTTAACTCATCCCAAATTATAGATTTCAACAGAAACCCCACCTCTAACAAGGCAAATAGCCAATCATAGTTTAGGATTTTGGGGTGGCCTCTGGGGTGGCCAATTGGATGTCAAGGGGTGCCAGTACCGCCCTTGGCCACTCATCTGGACACGCCACTGCATGTAGTCACTCTCTAGCTAACGGCTACATTAGTTTTGAAGTGATTCAATGATAACATGAGCTTTAAATCTGATGTAGTCAAAGTATTATGTTGTTTATGTTGTCTTGTCAGTTAGCACATTTTAGCTTCTCTTGCATTTTTGCTGTCCACCCTGGAAGTATCTGGAGGAATATGTTTTTAATATGGTCAGTTAATGTGCTGCCTTAAACAACCACTTAGTATTTAGATACATGGTGCTAATATGAGTCTATAAAGCTGAGGGTAACAAATCAATGAGTTGCCACAAATTAACTTTGACATAAATTGAAGGTCCACAAATAAGGACTCTGTCTTCAAATGATAAATGCACATCATTTGCAAATGTACACGTTTTTAGTGTAAACTGAAAATTGTAAACCTGCCCATTAATACACTGACAGTCCAACAGGAGGCCTTTTTTAGTAGTATCCTCTCACATGTCTGTCTTCTCACATTACTTGTCTGCTCTACTCACATCCGAAAAACACAACCAAAGAGTTAGACAAGGAATGATTTCTGATCATTTGAGTGAACCGACCCTTTAGTCATTTTAACATTAGTTGTTTTTTTTAAGACTGCAACAGTTCAAAAACTTTGAAACTCATGCAATAATAAATTGAATGTCTTTGATGCTTTAATTTCTTCCACAACTATATTTCTGACCATTCATTGAGAAGCTCTGAATATTAAATAAAAGGGAGTCCCTCTCTCTCCTCTAGAAGTTCTTCCATCATTGACCATCTTTAAAGTCAGTCTAGGCTTTTATCTATGAAAGTTGTTTCCCACCAGAGTCACCAAGGTGATGGACGCAGACACAAAAAGGGAATCCCAAAGAAGTCACACCCAGCAAAAGACCTGGCCAGTTGTCAAATAAGTTCAATCAAGAAAATTAGGACTTGTATTTAAAGATACACAGTGTGTTCAGAGGGGGGCAGTGTGATACCTGCATCTTGATTGATGTTTTGTGGTTGTGTAGAGGGTGCTGGGTTGCTGAGGGAGTGGGCGTGGATCGGAGTGCCAGAGATCGGATGCTGAGCTGCAGCAGACTGAAGCTGTGAGAGTCGGGGGTCATGCCAAGTGGTTGTCTTCTCCACGTGACTGCAAACACACAACAAGTCTAAACATATCAACATATCTGTTTCTGTTAAACTAAAGCAACCTGATAGATGAGAGGTGTGAGGCACATTTTCCCTCTGACCTGCTTTACCTGTACAACCTGATGTGCATGTACGTCTACGCAGTCACTCAGATAAACTACAGTAGCCTCTGACAGGAGTGTGAGCTGTCAGGCCATGTGCTCTTAGGGCTGAAACCAGCTGAAACCATACCGACTAAAAAACTAGTCGGAACATTATCTGTGGCATTGCAACAGTTCAGTCTGAGTCCTGGTAATCTCCCAAGTCTCTCTTCCTTAAGATAAATTATTCTCTCTTATTAGAATAATTAGAAGAATTTATCAGTCTAAGGAAACTATAATTTAACTGAAATAGGTGGAATAATGAGTCAATTTATTCTCTCTTTAAGACCAAATAAAACAACAACTACAGTGTCAACATTTTTTAAAATCTTTTAAGGGTTTTTAGTCATTTATCAAGCAAAAAAAAAAAAAAGAAATCTTGTTTCAGCTTCACAAATGGCACCATTTGCTGCTGTTCTTCATTTTGAATGGGACGTAAGGGGACTGGTTTGATTTCACAATTCATTAAACGACACAAGCAATATGAAGACGTCACCTTGAACTATGGTCATTTTTCACTTACTTCAGATTCATGTTTTTAAACAAAAATAATGTATCGTAGGTTAAAGCCATTAATTGGATAACTGGTCATTTCAGAATTAGGTAAGGAGTATTTTGAAACTGAAACTCTTCCAGTAACCTGCAATGCGATGAATCACTCACAAAGAGAGGTTCAGCCTTACTTGAGAAAATAACGTTGACCAGTGGGCGTTTTCGCCATTTCCCAACCGTGGGGGAGTGGCACGTCGTCAGGTACGATTTGTGTTGCTGCTACATCAGCTGCTTGAGTGGAGAGGGAGTTCACTGGGAGGGAGGCAGGAGAGGAATGGGCGCGGACGTGATGAGGAGTGAGGGAGCTGCACACACCTCCATCAGAACTGGCCTGACCAGAAACAAACAGGGTTTTAATGACTGCCTCAAAGAACAATCAGAAACATAAATCAGAGGGAAGAAAATTTTTAAATGGAAAGCAGAGATTGAGAAACTAACTTGAAGACAGGTTTATAACATACACAAAGGAGTTTCACTGCTGGTTGTTTAAGGCTGTTGGCAGGGTTGTCTGAAAATTCTTTAAGTAGTTTACAGGTGAAACAAGACGACTTAACTTTGAGAGTCATATCTTTTTAACTTACTAAATCGATCAAGATCCAATTTTAAACCAGTTCATAATAAAGACTGGGGTTGTCAGATAAACACTGTTTCATATGGTTGAGTAAACACACCCTGAAAATATAACAAATACAGCTATTTTGGTGAGCTTGAACATATTATGTATTTGATATGACTTAGAAGCAGAAGTCAGTTCAACTTTGGGCTTATTTTTAGGTTAATTTGATTAAAATCCTGTTAATCACATACACATGTATACAAGATTCAATGCATGGTCAAATGTATGGTCATTCCAGCCAAGGAATATAAACATATATCACATGAAATACATTTGAAATACAAAAACTCTACACAGTATTGGCTTCATTTCTAATGCTTTAAACTTAATCCTTGCAGTCAGAGTTGGTGAAGGCCTTCTTTGATTATTTTCTGTAATTTTTCAGATTTTCCCACAAACTCAGATAATGAGTAATCTTACAGTTATGACAGTTTAAAAAATGTATCATGATAAGAAAACTGCAATATAAGTGTTGTTTCTGAGGCATTTTGGATACTACTTAAGTTCAACAAGTACAGTGCTCAGTACAGCAACACTTGTGGCAAGAAGGTCCAATATAATGTTCCAGATACAGAGATGTATCAGAATATTTGCATTGGTCGAATGCTGCGACATCTTTTACAGTCAATGAAAAGTGGAATGAGTAAAATCACATAATCAGAGAGCAGAAAGCAGCCGGACTAACTGTGTGCAAAAAAAGTTCCCAGAGAGCAGAAGGTTGAGCTCAAACTTTTCATTATTGGTAACCCTCTTGATTTCAATATGAAATGACTGTGTAATGTGCATCAAAGTTTCTCCAAAAAAAGGTGATGTCTACCTGTGTGGTACATTTATCCATCTGAGACTGACTCTGAAAGCTGAATCAGTAATTTCAAAGTGGGCTGATCTTTTTTGATTAAAAACATAGGTCTACAGAAGCATGCCGGTTTGTTGTTTTGCTTGAAGTGGGAGCTAACCCCCTCCGAAATAAAGTCTACTTTTGGAAAGTATTTTTAGTCTTAGTCCACCTGTAGCATCTAAAATGTATTTCTTATAAACTTAAGAAGGGAGAAGTGTGAAGGCCTGATGATGTCCCTGCACTACTGTGTCAGCATCTGAAAGAAAAAACAGTGCTTTCCTAATTGTTGATGGTGGACAATGCATGTATATATTTTCTCAATAAAGACCTAGACTTGTCAATTCAGGAGACAAAAACATTCAGCAGAGATTTATAGAGGGCAGACAATATTTAAATGTAAGACTTTTGGAACTGGCAACTAAATCAAAATCTACATTATCTTGATCTCTTTTTTTTGTCATTTTCAAGCAAAAGTTACTTTTATTGGCTGCTGTGTTTTTGATTATGTCCCCTGTCTAAGGAAAGTAGTGGTAAAGTGGGAATAGTTTGACTACATTTTTCAAGACATTTAGAGACATCGCCACTTGATTTGAGGTTTTCTTTCTTTCTTCAAACTATTTTCTGACAGTTAGATTGTAATAGGAAGCCTTTTATAAAGCAAAACAGCAATCAGCCTTGTCTTGCTCCATGTATTTTATGTCCATTGATACTTTCTCAAAACTGTCATATCATGTCCTTATGTAGCTTTTAGTCATTTTTAATCGTATGGTGCTATTTGTACTTTTCTTATCTTCTCTTTTTTGTTTGTTTGTTTGTTTGTTTGTTTGTGTTTTGGCTTCTCCTCTACCTTCTTATTTTGATTTTTTTTTAACTCTATTTTATCGTTGTTTAATCTTGATCTTTTTAGGGAGCCTTTTTAACATCTGGCAAGGGACTACGGATGTAAACTAGCCTTTTGGCTAACTCTGGCATATTTACACAAGTGTTAATTAATATGCATGGTCCTTTTAAATAATAAATAATAATAAGCAGTTTCATTATTAGGCAAGATAACAATTATTTCCAAATCATTGTTGATTAAGTGTTAGCCTATTTATTCCCTCTCCTGTAAGGGGATGGAGGTTAAAAAATATTGTAAAAATCTTAATGTGTTGCTATTTATACTGCCACCACTGTCACACAGATGGTAGCGTTATAGGCCTGTTTCTATTTTTTAAGGTCTCCCAGTGTGTAACCTATGGCAGGGCTGCTAGTACATCATGTAGTTTATATAAGGACACATCTGTTATGTATAGAGCCATCACACTGTGGAATAATTTACCAGTCACTATAATTGAAGCCCCCAGTAAAGCCAGTTTTAAAAGACTCTTAAAGGAACACCTTAATCATAACTCTAACATTAATGAATTTTAATGGATTTTAGTAAACATATTGTTTTTTTATTGATTTTATTGCATGTTTGAAGCATTTTCATTTTTTTCTATTTTATGTTTGTAGCATCTTCAGTTTTCAGTTTTTCTACCTCATGTTTGTAGCATTGCTGCTGTATTTTCTGTTTGTAGCATTTTCAGTTTCTCTATCTTATGTCTGTAGCATTTTCAGTTTTTCTATCTTATGTCTGTAGTATTTTTAGTTTTCAGTTTTTCTACCTTATGTTTGTAGCATTTCTAGCTGCTGTATTTTCTGTCTGTAGCATTTTCAGTTTTCAGTTTTTCTACATTGTGTTTTTAGCATTGTCAGTTGTTGTATCTTACATTTGTAGTATATTCAGTTGTTGTATTTCATGTTTGTAGCATGTTTCTGTTTTTGTATTTCATGTCTAGCATTTTTCTGTTTTTGTTTTTTATTTCCATATAGCATTCACAGTCTTTCTTTGTAATGCTTGTAGAATTTTTAGTTTTGTATTTTATGTATATTTTGTATGTTATGTTTTGTTTTATGTAGACCCCGGGAAGAGTAGCTGCTACGTTAGTGGCAGCTAATGGGGATCTGAATAAAGAATAAAGAATAAAGAATCAGGGTGTTGTCTGAAGTTATAGTGGTTAATTTACAATTTAGTCACTTTTATTCTACTTTATTTATTTATGTACTTATTTATTTATTTTAAGTCTAGCATCTTAATTTATTTTAATGGTTTAATATTTTAGTCTTTTATTATCTTAGAAATGTATTTTACTTTGGTGATTTTAATTTCCTGTTTTGAGTTTTAACATCTTATTTTACCTTCAGCGTTTCCTCATTAAGATACCATTATTTTATTTATTTATTTTATTTTTATTGTTTTTATTACTATTGTTGCATATTGTGTTCTTAACCTTAGGATTATGGGTTGGGTTTGGGGTCAGGGCTGGGGGTAGGATCTTTTTCTTAATTTATTCTATTTTGAAGTTATGTACAGCCAGTGGCAGAGCCAGGGGGTGGCCATGGCCACCTCTGAAAACTGATTGGCCACCCCAGTGGCCACCCTGAAATTCTTAAACATGATTGGCTATTTGCCATGTCAGAGGCATTACTTATATTGAAATCAGCTATTGTGTTGTTGTGTTCCAACAAGCTGCAGAGAAACTAGTTTCTTTGCATTTCAATATTATTTTTGTTGATGCTTTGACTTTGGACAATCATCCTCATTTTGAGTCCTTAAAGAGTTAGAGTCAGTTCAGCAGATTTAAATGTTGATACTCTGTACCATTACATTTTTAATGTCAACGTTAGACATCTACAAAAATGTAATATTTTTAAAATGATTTTATAAACGAAGTTAAAGTAGATGTGATTATTGGAAGTAACCCTCTTAGGTTTGGGGTAAGCTCTTAAGTTTGTTTTCCACGCCTGGCCACCCCTTCAACAGTCATTGCCCCAGTTTGGCCACCCAAGTCAAAACTGTCTGGCTCCGCCACTGTGTACAGCACTTTGTGTTACAATGTCATTGTATGAAAAGCGCTTTATAAATAAAGTCTGATGGATTGATTGATTGATTAATACTTGTCTGGAGTGTCCCCGGGAGTCTGGCTGCCTGAAGAAGGAGTCAGGCAGATTCCTCATCCTCATGGGCAGGCAGGCCGGCTGTCTGGCCGACTTGCTGGGGTTCATCACGGCGCTGAACAGGGCCTCCAGCTCCGTCTGCGAGTCCCCGCGAACGTGCACGATCTGCTGCCCGGCCGGAGGCGCGCCGCCGCGGTGCGCGTCCATGTCGCCAAAGTTTTAGTGTCGCAACAAATCTGTAGAAAAGTTCAATCACACAAACAAACAAACACACACACACACAACAAAGTATATAAACGCCAGGCCCGTTCAGACTTGACGCGTCTGGAGTTATGATCGTATTTGTTTACACTTCTCCCCCTCCCCAACCCCCCCACCCCCACCCCATTTGAACTTTTGTGTCCTTGTGCGTCTGTTTGGAGCTGTTACATCTCGGAAGTTAATCTGCTGTGAAAAGAAAGGCACCGATCGTGTAGAAGAGTCGAAAATGTGTGGTTCAGAGTTCGAATCGAAGACAAAAATCAATGTGAGCAGCGTACAACACGTTACATGCCTCCCACATACCTTCAAGCAGCCAGACCGTCCCCCCTCCTCTCTCCCTCTCTCTAACTCTGTAGTCCTGCAGAGGGGAAAATAAACTGGAGAGATTTCAGCCGAGAGAGAAAAACACTTTAGTAGTCGCTGATTTTCAGTGCAAAAGCCTCTTGTAGTGAAATGGAAAAAACACATATGAATCCGATTGGAGAAAACAGATTTCAGCGAGACCTCCAAACTTTTTTCACATCCAGTGTTGAGTCCAGATTCATGTGATAGTGCTGAGGGGCGGGGTTGCAGGGTTTAAAGCTGCCGCAGTTGCAGGGGGAAAAGATCTCACTCAGACAGACAGAAACCATCAACACAGGACATTTAAAACAAGCTGTTTAGGGATGTGTCATTTTTAACTACAGCAGCACAAAAAACATAACCTCTAGGATAAAAAATGATCAGTATAAAAGTCCAGTAATAGTTATTTCTCATTCTTTGGTGTTGTTTTTTGCACTTTCCATTTTTTATTGTCCTTACTGATGTCACACTAAAGGGGATATGATTCTGGGCTGCTGTGCTGGACTCACTCAGGGGCCTGGTGGTCTGGCTTTTGGTGGTGTTGGAGGTGGGGCTGTTGGGGAGGGGAGATTGGGAAGTTGCACTGAGAAAACATCCGCCCCTGATGAGGCCACAGCCGGAGCCTGTGTGCTGCCCTCTGGTGGAAAGCATGCGCTCTGAGCAATGAGGCTCAGCTGGCAAACAGATTGAATTCAACAAAAATGTGTGGCTGGACTTCTAATAATAGCTGCCGTGCATCCAATACGTCATTCAATTATTCAGCCATTACAATCCAGCAGGGGTATTGTGGGCTGTTGTGGACTTTAAATGGTTTCACTTTGCTTCATGAAAAAAACCTTTACTCAAAAACGACCATGTATTTAATCTGGATAAATAATGTATTGTTCTAAAAAAGAAATCCACAGATAAGTTTAACTGTGCAACCAGAGACAGACTCTGCTGCTTGAGGGACTGAGGCTGAAATATTAAATACAAATAGAAAAGGGCCCAGGCACGCAACTTCTGAGCCAATGTTTCTGTTATAAGAACACAATGAGAACTACAAACTATTTCACCATTCCTGTTATTTTCCATTGAGGAGGAGAGCCCAGAGGACACTTATAGTAATAATAATGATAATAATAATCTTTATTTATTTAGCACTTTTCAAAACAGGGTTACAAACTGCTTTACAAATAGGACAGAAACTAAAAGACAGGAATGTGAGGAAGACAAAGAAATAGAATAATAAGAATAAAAAGCAATAACCTGGAGAGGGGTGAAAGCAAAACAAAATGACAGAAAGGAAGATAAAAAAAAAAGGTTAAGATAAAACAATGTTGGAAGACTTAAAACAACAAAATGTAAAATATTAAAAAATTAAAAGATCATAAATATAAAATATAAAAATATAAAAGAATAAAAAGAACAAAAGCCTGCCAGTGATACTGTATGAAAAGGTGACATCTCCTGTTAAAGGCCATCTGAAAAAATGCGTGTTTAAGGATAAAGAGGTGGCGAGTCTGTTGAGCATGTGAGGTCTACCTTATAAAGACCATATCGTGAAGTACTCTGTGGAAAGGGTTAGAGCATGGGTGCAGAACTGCATTTTAACTTCTTGTGGACTTGGCAAAGTTTCCAAGATAACAAGGGAATGACATGAGTCATACAACTTATGAAGTCGTAACTTCAAATATATATTCATTTTATAAAATGTCAACCCAGGGTCAAGATGAGCTGATATTTAAACCTAAATATAATCCCACTTTATACTTTTTAAAAGGAATCTGTTTACTATAAATCTTTTGAGTCCAGTTTTGCTATCTGGACTCCAGTGGTCTATTTGATCACTTTCCTATCACTTTCTATATGTGCTAAAGTTTTTAACTGTTTCGATTGCTGAAGTAAAAAAAGAATTTAATTGAGTCAAAAGACGTTCTGTTTTTTAAGTATTTTTAACGTAGACTTTTGTTGACTCTCGTTTCTTTTTTTCATTTCCAAATTGTTATAGTTTTAATGTCTCTTTCAGGTCTATTCTTAAATTATTGGTACCCTGAATATCAATAAAACTTCTCTCATCACATTTCATTACCCTGAAACTGTTGAGGCTCATGTGGGAACATTCAACAACTTAAGTGCATTCAATCTGTGCTGCAGCATTAATGATATTGACTGTGATTCTGCTTCCTCTGCATTTGAAATCCTGTGACTGTTCTGTGTTTACACTGTGTGATTGTGTATTTCCCTCAGTCTCCTCCACTGCCTCTCGTGTATACATCTACCATAGTGTGACTGATTAAGTCCTGAAACTAAATGACTTCCTGTCTGTATCCTTGAAAAGGTTGCATAAGTCTGGGGTGAAGAAAAGGACAAGAGACATTTTCAGCAGCTCTGAGGAAGCCATCAGTCTGAGAGGTCCCACACCACCTGATACATAACCTGTCATCTGATGGTTTTATAAGGTTTGTATTCTAATTAATTAATATTGTTTATACATTCTCTCAATGTTTCTCTTTCCACAGAATTAATACACTTGAACCCTTTTCATTGCCAGTAACATATTGGCCAAAGTTTATGTATCCATGTCTCCACCTTAAAGGCCCTGTGAGGAGTTTTGAACTGGCTGAGAAATAGACTGAAAATGATACTGATGCCTCTTTATAACCTTCAATAACAAACAAGTCCATCAGCAGCAATACTGACACCTTCTCTGTTGTAATTTTTGATGCCTGAAACCACCCTGGGGGGGTAGGTGCCAGACCAGATGATGGACATCTCGCTTCAGAAACAGCCTTTCTTTGACTGTTTTCATGGAAAATAATCACATTGCCTGATAAAGTTGACTGTTGAACACAACCGGATGAGGCTTTTGTTGAAAACACTACTTTTGCATGTATAGGACAAGAGATAAGAGGTATCACTTTGTCCACAAGGGGGGTGCCAGAATTGATACAAAGCAAAAGTTCCTCACAGCAGCTTTAAGAATCCAGCATATCCAGATTTTATTTTTTTAGAGCAAAAAAACAAAACAAAGTCAGAACTAATTTTATCCAAAAGAAATGTGTGCACAGGTTTGGCTAAGTGGTTAAAGCAGGAGCCCCACTTACAGAGACTGTAGTCCTTGTTGCAGGTTGGACTCCTGGCCTTGACCTTTGCTACATGTCCTCCCCTCCTCTATACTCTCCATGTTTCCTGTCCCTCTTCAACTGTCCTATAAAGGCAGCATGGTTGAGACATAATTGACTATTTATACTGAAATCTTAATATGAAAAAAATGACTGTGTGAGGATTTCAGATGCACTGTGTCAACAAGCAAAAGGTCAACATGAACATAATGCACCACAAACTGGAGCACAGCAGATGGCACTGCGGTACCGTCACACCTGTAACATTGTCAAATTTTTTCTTTATTTGTCACCAAAATAATCTCCATATGGTTTTAAATCAGTGGCCTTTCACTGCCAAGTCGTCTGTTCACACAGCAGGGCAGCTATTAACGAATAATTGGTCAAATCCACCCATGATGTAAAAATGTTATTCCATCACCTTTTATTCACAAACATCTGGCTACCCCGAGAAATGATCTTGCAACCCCCATTGAGGTCAGGACCCCAAGGTTGAGAAACACTGAGTGGAGTCACTCATCTCAGTTGCACTTTGGTTTGCTGACCTCTCTGAGCACCTCTTTTTCATTGCTGCTTCTCTTTTTTCAGGTAAGGATAATCCTCTTTTAATGAAATCCAGGTTTCTGGAACTCCTCCAGCAACATGTCTTCTTGTTCATTTCCAAAGGCTAGACAGAAAATGCAAAAACAAATCTTTTTTTGACCAGTCAAACCAAATAAAATGTTTTATTAAGTACATTTAAAGGAGGTGAGGAGGTGGCCAAGTGGTCCAAACACCCCACATACAGAGGCCACGGCTCTTGACACAGGGGTTGCCGGTTCAATTCCTGGCGGAAATGATCTCCTGCATGTCTTCCCCAACCCTCTTCCCACATTTTCTGTTTCTCTTCAGCTGTCCTATCAAATATAGGCAAAAAGCCCAAAAATCTAACTTAAATTTTTTTAAAGGGGGTGGGGAGTGGACTTTGATATTTCCAGACATAGCTAGATTGGCTGTGTATCCCTAAAACTTATCCTCTTCTATAACAAATTTCCTACCTTGCTAGATACATTTAGTGAGGGCCAATAGCTGATTAGCTTAGCTTTTTGTTGCTCACAGCAGGAGGGAGCAGCTAGCTAGGCACAGTCTGAAGAGAATACGCCTATTCAGCTATCACTGCATTTCATTTAGCTAGGTACATGTTGTTTTTACACTTAGAGTAACTAGTTTAAACTTGTGAGCATTAGAGTGTTCAATTCATCATTTCAATCATTTTATGTCATTTCTGTTTTCATTTTAAATTAGGTTTTGAGATTAGCCCTTATTGGGTTCCTACCTCACCTGCAAATGTTTAATTGAACTAAACTAAACTAAGCTAAACTAAACTAAACTAAACTAAACTAAACTAAACTAAACTAAACTAAACTGTACTGGACTAGACTAAACTGAACAGAACTAAACTAAACTAAATCAAACTAGACTAGACTAGACTAAACTAAACTAGTCTTGACTAGACTAGACTAAACTAAACCAAACCAAACCAGACTAAACTAAACTAAACTAAACTAAACTAAACTTAACTAAACTTAACTAAACTTAACTAAACTAAACTAAACCAAACTAAACTAGTATAGACTAGACTAGATTAGACTAAACTAAACTAAACTAAACTAAACTAAACTAGACTAGACTAGACTAGACTAGACTAGATTAGACTAAACTAAACTAAACTGAACTAAACCAAACCAGACCAGACCAGACCAGACCAGACCCGACTCGACTCGACTCGACTTGACTAGACTAGACTAAACTAGACTGATCTAAATCAAACTATACTAAACTAGACTAGACTAGGCTTGGCTCGGCTCATCTCGGCTCGACTACACTAAACTAAACTAAACTAAACTAAACTAAACTAAACTAAACTAAACTAATCTAAACTAAACTAAACTAAACTAAACTAATGTAAACTAAACTAAACTAAACTAATCTAAACTAAACTAAATTAAACTAAACTAAACTAATCTAAACTAAACTGAACTAAACTAAACTAAACTAAACTAAACTAAATTAAACTAAACTAAACTAATCTAAACTAAACTAAATTGAACTAAACTAAACTAAACTAAACTAAACTAATCTAAAGTAAACTAATCTAAACTAAACTAAACTAAACTAAACTAAACTAAACTGAAGTAAACTAGACTAGGCTCGGCTCGACTAAACTAAAGTAAACTAAACTAATCTAAACTAAACTAAAGTAAACTAAACTAATCTAAACTAAGCTAAGCTAAAGTAAACTGAAGTAAACTAAACTGAACTAAACTAAAGTAAACTAAAGTAAACTAAACTAATCTAAACTAAACTAAAGTAAACTAAACTAATCTAAACTAAGCTAAGCTAAAGTAAACTAAACTAAAGTAAACTAAACTAAACTAAACTAAACTAAACTAATCTAAACTAAACTAAAGTAAACTAAACTAATCTAAACTAAGCTAAGCTAAAGTAAACTGAAGTAAACTAAACTGAACTAAACTAAAGTAAACTAAAGTAAACTAAACTAATCTAAACTAAACTAAAGTAAACTAAACTAATCTAAACTAAACTAAACTAATCTAAACTAAACTAATCTAAACTAAACTAAACTAAACTAAACTAAACTAAACTAAACTAAAGTAAACTAAACTAAACTGAAGTAAACTAGACTAGGCTCGGCTCGACTAAACTAAAGTAAACTAAACTAATCTAAACTAAACTAAGCTAAAGTAAACTGAAGTAAACTAAACTGAACTAAACTAAAGTAAACTAAAGTAAACTAAACTAATCTAAACTAAGCTAAGCTAAAGTAAACTAAAGTAAACTAAACTGAACTGAACTAAACTAAACTAAACTAAAGTAAACTAAAGTAAACTAAAGTAAACTAAACTAAACTAAATATAGTAGGCAGATTTGATTAGCCTACAGCAGAACTAAGCTAGCTCTTTCCTTTGGTTTCTACGGTCACACAGCTAAGCTAGGCTACTTGCCAGTTGTCTCTGCCTTTGGCTCACAGACATGAGAGTTGTAACTCTGGACTAAGATATGTTGAAATATTATATTCATCTTTTAAACTGTTTTTTTTTGGTCACCTTTACAGGACACATGCAGAGTATTTAATAAATAGTCTCATGTCATGTTATTCACATGCTCACTCTTTTACACCAGTTGGCTCTGTAACATGGGACAGATGTGGGGGCCCCAAGGCAGCGACACCAGGCTTTTCACATTCCTGTGACTGACTGACCATGGCTGTAAACTCACACAGGTTCAGAACAACAGCAAATCTTATGTCTGGCTTTCACTGTAAAGTTGTTGTGTTTTTTCCAGGGAAGCAACAGGTCGGCCGGCCGGCTCCAGCTGGACCCTCAACTGGAATGTTCTGATGCTGCTCTTTATCGCTTTTCACTTCTCTCACTGCTTGACTGCCCAGTGAAAGGGAGTAATTGGTCTGACCCTGTGGGAGGTTGGTTTTAGATGTATGAGTCAGAGATCAGTAAGAGAGGAGTTTAACACCGGGGGGAGAAAACCCTGTTTAAAGCTGCAGCTCCCACGCAAAGACAGAACCAGAGCGAAAGTGTTCCTTTATTAAACGCAACCTGCCCACTTCCCTCCCCACATCTGTTTCTCATGCTGGTGGCAGAATAAAGCCTCCAACAACAAAAACAATGGCTGGTAATAGAAACACTAAGGGGGAAGGTAATCACTCCTGACCACAACTCTTGAATCAGCACATTCAGCTGTTTGCCAGAAATAAACCAAACTTTTATCACCTAACCATTTACAAATTTGACCTCCTCCAAAGGGGGATGTTGTCACGGGAATTTTACAAGAAAAAGTAGGAGTGACTGGTGGAGGAGGAGAAAGGGAGGCATTAAAGGAGGAACTGAGGAGGAAGTTTGACATCTGAGAGGCAGCAGCAGATGCAGACCAGAACTTGGTAGATGAGAAGGATGGACGTGTGAAGGAAAAGAGCAGACTCTGTGGAAAATTAAAAGAGTGGCTGCTGGTGACGGAGTGGAGTTCAGGAAATAATCACAGTCAGACGTCACTGACATGATGTGGAAAACAACTGTCCTCCTGCTTCTGCCTCTGCTTCTGCTCTCCTCCACAGTATGTATGATACAATGCATTCATAAATGTTTTCAACTTTCCTTCAGCCAGCTGTCCTGTCACTCAAAATTATATAATGAATTATTATAGGGAGATAAAAAACCTCAGATTTTTAGGAGGGTAATTGGGATGTTGCTTCTAAATTTGAGGAGGAAAGAAACAGAAACAGCTGCAGCATTTTGCAAAAGACCAGATGCTTTATAAAATGCTGATGCAATCAAAGATTAGATGCTTTAGTGTTTTGCACAATGGATGAAGCATCAAAAGTTGTTTTTCATTTTCTATTATTAGATGGCGAATACAGACAAGTTTAGAGAGAGGTTTTGTGTCCTTTACTTTCAGTAAATGTGTTAATACATCACTTTTTAAAAAATAATAAAATGTGCTGAAACTCGACAAGTCAAAGCAATTGCACATTATCAACTAAATGTACTTTTTAATAAGTTTCATGCTTAACAACTCTCTTTATAGTGTAACAAATATAAATGGATTATTATGTGTATTAGAGAAGGATTACTTCTAGAGAAGCATTTTATTGTGGTTAGTAGAGGTAGGACTGAATTGAAGTACTTAGTGAAGTGTTGGCACGTTTGATCAGCCCGAACAGAAAGAAAAGATGCTGCTAGCTGCAGAAAAAATATTTAACAAGGGATCTTGTACCAAAATGGGGTGTACACATCTTGTATTTTGAGCCAACTGAGGGATTAGGATGTGAATGCAAATCAAACTGATCCCAAGAAGAGATTACATTTTTTAATGTCTCCAAGAATCAGAATCAGAATCAGAGGCTTGGCAGGACTTATACCTGTGGATCAAATTCTTCCTCTTTGACTGTATATAAAGATGGGTGGCATGTTTCCACCGCTTCTGTTGTACAAAAGTGAAGCCAAAAATAATCCCCACAACTAGTGCTGACATAATGTGCTGGTGCTGCTATTCTGACGTCCAGTCCCTCTGGCTCATTAAAACATTCATTTAAAACTGCACAGATCCCACCAGGTTATATACTCTCACAGTGTGAAGCCTTTCCTGTCAGGCAGGGGGGGATCGTGGGAAGATCTCTGGAGGCTGATCATGATGTCAAAATAGACGCTGCAGTAGTCACAGTGTAATGTTTTACAATGTTATCCAAGATCACAACCACTGATACTTTAATGTTACTGTTCCAATAGTTTTAATTAGGGCGCTTAATGCATGCAAGTGCACTGCACCTTTTTGTCAATGTAGTGAGTAACTGAACATGTCCACGGTATCCTGTGGAATCCTGTGTTAAAGTCTCGCTCCTCCACTCAGGGAATTCTCCAGAAGATTTTCTGCTGCGTTCTCACATAAGCTCACCCAGACATTACCCCAAAAATGAGACTAGGGGGCTGATAGGAAGTATTGCGGGTGAAGTCGGGGTAATTTAAAGACAGTTTCAGGAACTTTGTGCCAGTCTGAAAAAGGTTTGAATGATTTTTGCGTTAATGTGACTTACGTCTCCTCTTGCTGTTCTTCCTTTAATTTCCTTATGTCCTACACACATCAATGCAGGAACTGCATTTGTCAACACAGCTGTCACTCATAGCATTACACCCCGTTTTGTTGCTTCAAAGAAATAATTACAACTAAACTAATCAAAACTAACACTTTGATATAAAACAGTGTGATAGGAACTAACATTACTGACAGAAACCATGTGTGAGAAAAAATAATTTGACCTGTATTTTGGTTTTATGGTCTGACCCATGTCCCATCTGAAGAGTGGTTTTGACCTATTACAGCTCAGTGGTGGGGAGGGCCAACTGTTTGGCTTCATTTTGAGGAGCTGTCGTGTCAGCCGTCTTTGTTCACAGTTAATGCTCTCACTGTATTTCTCTGTCGACTGTTAGGGCACAGGAAGCAGCAAGCATTTAAACCAATCAGACATCAATGCAGAGTTCTCTGACGCAGCCGCCGTCAAAAGCCAGAAACCTCCAGGAGGGGCCAAAGGTTGGGACTCATGCTCCATCCCGTGTGACATCACTGTCAAGCTGCTGCGAGATGAGAAACATTCAGTCTGTGGTAAAAAAAAATATCCTCCAATACTTTATTCTTAAAATGTGTGCATGTGTGTTTGTATTGCTATGTATATGAGGACCATATCGTCATGATATATTAGCATTGTGGGGACATTTAGGCTGGTCTCCAAAACATACACTTTAAAGTAATAACCTGGTTCAAGTGTATATAGGCAGCAGACTCTGTAGTTACAGATTGGAGTTACGTACTTTGCTTTGATGGTTATGGTAAGGACCATGTTGATGACTTCACAAGTATTAAAAAACATGTATCTGTGTGTGGTAACAGGGCAGTTACAGCAGTCTTTGTTAGCGTTTGGACGTAGCACCAGGAAGCTGATGAGGGATGTGATGGAGGAGCAGCAGAGAGCTCTGGATATCCTCAGCAGTCAGGTAAAGTGAAGTCTTCTTCTTCTTCTCTCAGTAACACAGTTTCTAAGCATCTGATTGGCTGGCTGCATGTACAGTTGTATCACCTTTCCAGGTAACAGAGCTGATGACCAAAGTGCAGACGCTCAGCTTTGAGGTTCAAAGAGGCAACACTGAGATGTACTCCGTCAAACCTGTGCAGTCCCACGGTAACTCACACACAAACATTGATTTATTAACATTTTAGTCTAGATTGGGTTGAAGTTGGATTCAAAACAACTTAAAACATAAGGTAATTTTCAAACATTTACTGTTGTTATAAATCAAGCCAGAAAAAAAGGTTTCTTTGTTGTTTACTTCTTAATATTTCCAGGAGAGTCACCCCCTGATGGTCATGCAGGTTTGAGGCACTTCACAAAGTCTGTTTTTTTCCCTGCAGAGGGCACCTGAAAATTGCATTATGGGCAATGTAGGATCTAGGATTTTTTGGGTTTGACTAATAGTCATGAGTTAGACTATTAAATTCTGCTGCAACCTATTCTATCATTATTTTAAAATGTCTCATCTGAAAAAACTGCATTCATACTGTACCATCACTACATTGCTTTGTTGGACACCCTCAGCCACGTTTTGAACTCCAGAGTGTCACACGTTTGCATCTATAAAGTTTCAGTCCAGAACAGTGATGGAAAATAATATATGTGAAGGGACTGACTTTTATTGCTCCTCTCCTTTCAGCAGAGGACATAGTGCAGCCCAAACATTAGGCTACAGTATGTTATGACAATAAAACACTGTTTTGCCGGATAGAAAAATTATTGGACACCACGAAAGCATTCACTCCTCTGCCAACAGAAGACACTTTTGTGAGTGTTAATTTTCTTCTTGATGAAAAACATGTTTTCTTCTACCAGGAAGAGATTGCAGTGATATCAAGGAAAGTCTGATGTCAGTCGTCCCAAAGATCCCCAGTGGTATCTATATCGTCCACCCAGAGAACACAGACTCCTCATTTGAGGTACACAACTGATACAACAACTTCTTCTCAGTTATCTAGTCATCAATCAGCAGTTAAAACCCAATGTGTGCTGCAGGTCTTCTGTGAGATGGATTACATGGGAGGTGGATGGACGGTGATGCAGCGCAGGATTGATGGATTGACCGACTTCAAACGACCCTGGGCTGATTATACTGATGGTTTTGGAAACCTTGCAGGTTTTACAAAGTTATTTGGACAGTGGACAGTGTCTGCATTTGGCCTCTGCCTGTATATGATTTACATTTGCAAGTGACATTATATAAAGGTGAAGAGGAGGGTTTAGTTTATTAAGTTTATTCACACACATCATCACAAATATACATCTATATATATTTCAGTAAACATTCACAATGGTTGGATGTGTGAAAAGGGGTGACCCCAAGGAAGCTATTTAAAGCTTTTAATAGGGGGCCCAGTTTTCCCACAAATAGAGTGGCAAACAGACAAGAAACAACAACAACAACATACTTACAGATAAAAACACACAACAGACATTCCCAATATTGTGGTGAAAATACATAAATTAGTGGGTGCATGGATATGATCAGTACATAATCATAAATTGCCAGAAGTTGTAATTTTAGCTTTTTTTTTGAAGATGGGGATGGAATGTGACATTTTTAAACCATTCGACCTCATTCCATATCTGCGGCCCTTTGCATGCAATGCTAAAGCTGGTAGATTTTAACCTGCGTTTTTTCCCAGTAATTAGGTTTTTATTCCTGGTGACATGTGTGTGCATGGGTAGGTAGATTGGAATGAGTTCACACAATTTCTGTGTGAGATTGAGGTGATAAGAAACAAAGAACAGAGGAGACAAAGGATAACTTCAGACAGGACTTTAGAACCTGGTATCAGAGGCAAAATGTAACTCGTTTTTTGTATGATATGCAAAATAAGAGTTTTAAATGTAATTCACACATTGAACACTGGGTGGAGCCATGGCTCCAGGTGATTGCAGTCAGGTGTGTGAATGGAAACCAAATGTTTTTTTTTCTATGGCATTTAATCTGTTTGAGTTAACTTAAACTTAACCTGCTTTATGCTTCATTTGTAAGAGATTAATGCAGTACCATTTGTGCGGATTAATGGAAAATCAAATGCCAGCGGTTGTTGCAGTGGACATTCGTTAAATTGTTAGTCCAGAATATGCATCCAAAACTGGTTTCCTATGCCTCTCACAAAGTCAAATTTCGTAAATCAGTTTTATTTATTTATTTATTTTTTCTTTCATCTGCAATCAAAAACGTTTCTTTGTGTTCAATGGAGAAATTAAATATTGCATACATTTCCATTATTCGATTTTTCAAACTCAGTTTTACCTCAAAGTTCAGTGTTACAGTTCAATCTCTAATTTGTAACATTAATTGAATCTAAGAGAACGTTTTCATTCTAAGTCTACTTAATTTATAAACATTTAACTTATAATTTTCTACCCTTCCTACAAATGTTCAGTATTCATTTTCTTCATGCCATTCATCATGCTAACAGCACTATCTTTCCTTCAATGTGCATCCAGGAGAACACTGGTTGGGTCTGAAGAAGGTGTATCAATTAGTAAACCAGAAAGATACTCGGTTCCAGCTTCACATCGCTCTGGTGTCCAGTGATGACATCACCTCTTATGCAGCATATGATGATTTCAAACTGGACAATGAAGCCCAGTTCTTCAGTATACACCTGGGCAGATATGCAGGCAGCGCAGGTAAGGCAGAAGTCTTACCAAACCATGTTTAACTCAAACTATTGATAAATGCTCTGTACCTCTGTGTGGTTTCTGTACAGGTGATGCCTTTCGAGGCTACGAGCAGGAGCACAACCAGGACACAGCTCCATTCAGCGCCTCAGATGTGGACAATGACGGCTGTAATCCTTTCTGCTCCCTGGAGAATCGCACAGTGGAGAGCTGCAGTGCTCTACAGAACAACACAGGATGGTGGTTCAACCAGTGCGGCCTAGCAAACCTCAACGGCTCCCTGAAGATGCAGAACTAAACCAGGGCCAAAGGACGCACATCCTGTGGGACACCTGGAGACAGAACGGAAATCCCTCACAAAATCAAATCTGTCACGATGAAGATCAGGAGGATTGCAACAAATAACTGACAGAGAAGAGGAGGAGAAGAAAAAGAGAGAGAAAAAATAAAAGCATATTTGCATAAGTTGCACTGCATCTTTGTACAACTTGAAGTTTTGATTAAATTGCAGAGGGTTGAAAGGACTCCCAATTTTCATTGTCTCACCCACTGTAAACAATTACCTGCTCTAAAAGTATGTTCTAAAGCTGAATTAAATACCTTTCATTATAATCCAATATATTAGAGAAACACACAGACACCAAAATACCCTCAAAAATTTCAGAAAGTGATCACCAAGTAGATTAAAAATCCCCTTCTGTGGTTTCAAATTAAAAGCATGTCTATGAAATGTTTTTCCTTTTCTTATTTATTATCATATTTATCTTTTTCTTTGCCTTCAATGTGTTAAAAATCTTTAAAAATCCATAAATCTACAAATTGCAACCACTCACTCACTGACACCATCTTTCCAGTGTGTCTTTTGTTTTCAACCTCTCTCTGTGATACAGTGAACATGATCTGACAGAACCTTGGGCTGCTGTGCCTAAAGTCAGGGTGCAGAGCAGTCGCAGAGTTTGTTGCTGCTGTGGTGTCTTTAAGAAACAGATCAGCTGTTTATGATGTGCATCTCTTGGTCTCTGAGGGACAGCTGTCACTGTGCTCCTCTTCAGCACCATGGACAGCAACAAGCATGCCCATTTTATCAATCAGTGGTCATAAGGTAAGGAGCAGTGTCTTTGAACACAACATGAAGTGTGAGTATTTTCCCCCTGCATCCAAAAGCTCCTAAATATAAAAACCTCAATTCAGACTTAACATCTATAGTCTTTGAAGCAGGCAGCCAGGGCTCGATTCCAACCTGTTGCCCTTTGCAGTATGTCAATTGCCAATGTCTCAACCCATTTCTTTAATCTATCCACCGTCCTCTCTCTATTATGGAGGCAAAGCCCAAAAGTGTATAAATATATAAATAAATTAAATATGCAAGCAGCAATGAACGGGCCCTCACAGAAGCACCGCCTGATGTGCACCCCACCTGATATGAGCCAATGCCTGATGTTTTGGTGAGATTTCTGGCATGTTAAAGCTCCCCAAAACCAAATTTCTCATCCTCATTTCCGACTTTATATCCAACAAATTTGTCATTTCTTCGTACATATTTCCGACTTTTCATTTTTTCAAATATTTCCAACTTTTATCCAACAATTTGTCATTTTTTCGTCCATATTTCCAACTTTTATCCAACAAATTTGTCATTTTTTTGTACATATTTCCGACTTTTATCCAACAAATTTTGGATTTTTTTCGTACATATTTCCAACTTTTCATTTTTTCGTACATATTTTCGACTTTAGCCAACAATTTGTCATTTTTGGGAATTGTTTTCACTGGACCACCAAATATCTAAATTTTTTTACAAAGTTATAAAACTTTTTTTATGTACATTGGAAAGTGATTGGGTGAAATATGTCACACAGTTGTCAAAGAAACATTTAGTATTTGACACTTCTGACCCCTTTTAGCCTCCACTTGGACTGCCGGGTCAAATTGACCCATGAACAGTATCTATGTAATATAAGCAACAGGGGGGTTGTAAATGTGTGAAATGAACCAATTCATTTTATATGTTGTTCAAGCTAATAAAGCCAAGCAAGAAGAAGTTTCATAGCGAAAAAAATACTTTTAACATTTCTTTTTAAATGGGTCAATTGACCCGCACATAACAGGAGGGTTAATGAGCACAGACAATGTAAAAAGAAATAGCAAAAGGGCTGAAGTGTTATAATTCAACAACTTTAAAGATTTCAAATAGCTGAGGTCGGTTCAGTCGATTACATAGTTAGAGTATGAATGAGGTCTGTGGTCAGTCATGTTCAGGAGTGGGATTAGGAATCTTTCAACCATTTCCATTTCCCATATCTGTTTAGTACTGCTTATTCCTGCACGGTAGCACGGACAGATGAGTGTGTGTATCAATGTTTAAATATTTGAGTGTGTGTGTTTAATTGACACTGATTTTGCAGATAATACTGAAGAAGCGCTTGCTCTTTGTGTGGTCTGGTATGTGTATATTGACTCAGTTATTGAATCCATGTACACACACACACACACACACACACACACACACACACACACACACACACACACACACACACACACACACACACACACACACACACACACAAATAGAAAAGGACTATCCAGGTGCTCGAGTGTGTATGTTTGTGCTGACAGTGTTTACATCCAGATCTTGGCTCTGTTCTGTCCTGAAGAGGAAGTCTTAACAGAAAAAAACACACTAGTGACATTTGTCAGAGTTTACCCTCTTTCCCCCTGCCATCCTCCTCGTAAAATGTAACGCTGTTACGTCACATACTGTCTAAAGTGGATAATCTTCTGCAATCAGGACCTTAAAAGGCAATTTTCACTGCAACAAACGTACATCAAGAGGCCCCCGCTTTATCAGATTCTAAATGTTGACATGCTGGTTTCTCGTAATGGGAAATGTTACATAAAAACAGCCCAAAAACAGAGAGGAAGAGGTCCCCTAATCAGTAAACAGTCTTAAATTGTGGACAACAAACATAAACACTCTTTTATAATCAAAAACACAGCTAAAAATACTGTATACTTGTATGTGGTTTGTGTCTGTGTAAGACAGTTTTCACAGGGTGCCATCATTCACCTATGACCTGTTGTTGAGAATAAACCCGTTTTAAAGCTTACAGATATGCATGATTACACATACAGTGTATGTATCTGTATGTCTACAAATGTGTGAGTGTGTGTGTGTCAGACGGGAAGTCGTTTTCCCACACTTGAAGGGGTCAGAAAAGAGAGAGAGCACACAGGAAGCAAAGTCTACTGGGAATTTAAACCCTGAGGAATCTCATCTGTTGTTCATCAGCCATCAGTAAGTCCTGCATGCATGTGATCACCCACGCACACACACACACACACGCACACAGACACACACCACACACACACACACACACCACACACACACACACACACACACACACACACACACACACACAAACTCTCACATGTTCTCTAAACAGCACGTTTAAAATAGCATTTTACGGCCACATCATAAAAAACTGTTGGCAAAGCAGAATTTTTGAAGAAGATTCTTCTTTTGTTTATCTACCTTCAAATCAGCCTGTATTCATAAAACTACAGCTGAGTTTGATTTCACAGAATTATTCTATTGGTTCAGATGGAAAGCCTGTTCAGAAATGTCCACACATCACCAGTAACCTCCAATGTGTTGGGTCATAACACTGATCTGACCTTTCACATCTGTAAAGTTGAAAGAGTCGTGTAAATAAAAGTGTAGTGGGACCCAGAAGGATGCATTCTTTCTCAAGGACACAGAAGGACCAGAGGGGGAGGGAGACAGAGAGAGAGAGAGAGAGAGAGAGAGGGAGACAGAGTCATGCCACACTTGATTACTTCTCACATGAACCTGGAACAGACCTGCAACCGTTGATCACCGGGATGACCACAGACCGCCAGCGGGTTATCATAACACCCGACCTGTGCTTACACCGACAGCCCCAGAGCTCGGAGCCGGGATAACCTGCTGTCGTACGATGACTTTGGAGAGGAGAGCTGTTGCTCTGGACGATGCCTCGGGTAAGACTCTCAGTTACACCCCCTTTGTGATTTTATATTCATACTGTACAGGTTTTGTTGGGGAATTATTGTGGTGTGACATTTAGACAATATGTTTGGTCATGAAAATTATAGTATTAAAATACGTTCACTATTTTATTTTTTCCTGTTGAATTCATTGTTGAATCAGTGTACAGCTGGTTTTGAAGTTTCAAGTTTCATTACATAGATAAAAGTGGATGAAATGTAAAGAATATTTGTTGTTATAACTCTGATAAAAGGTATTAGAAAATAAGAGCTCCAAACACTCCATTTAAGCCATAATAGCCTTCAAATGTCTGTGGCTAATAGACAGTTTTTAGATTTGGATTGATAGAAAAACTTGGATTTGATGAAGTTTCAAATAATTTTTTTATATTTTTGTACTTTTGATTAGTTTAATTTCAAGTTCCTTTGATTTCTTTAAACTATGCTGACTTTTTCCTGACTCCAACTTTCCAGCCAACTTGTTCTTTATATTTTTTTAGTGTGATTGCAGTTTTTTTTACAGTAATGTGTAAATCTACATAAAACGAAAAAAAATCTATATATATATTTTTTAATTTAACCTTTATTTAACCAGGTGAGATAGTTGAGAACCAATTTTCATTTGCAATAACGACCTGGGCGAGAAGGCAACAGGTGGCATGACTATATAAAAAAACAAACAAAAAACAGAGACATACAGAGAGACCCAGAGACAGAGACAGAACAATACAATACAAAAATATGACAGCAGTGAACCACTTAAAAGCAATTTAAAAGCAAATGCAGTGATGTTGAGTTATGTATTTGACAATATCCTCATTTAATTTTGAATTGTGATGTGTTCATTGGCAGAGTATTTTAAAATTAAATATTTTTTCTTACTTTATATTTTAAAGATTAAAGTTTAATGTTACCACAGGTAAAACCTGCAGCAGATTCCCTGTGTGCAATTAATACCTGATTCATTGGCTAATATTAAGCCTTGGCTGTAGAATTTGAGCTTAAATAAAACAAGAACGAGTAACAGGAATGTGCTTCCAAAAAGGCTTTTTATGTGTGTATATGATATTCATGTAGACATTACATACTGTGTGTTTATGTCTCCTGACTCTCTGGCAGCCCCAACAGTTCTGAGAGACAGATCTTGGCTCCTCTCAGCGCTGTTAAACGACGCCAGGCCCTCCGTGGTCCTGCCTACATGTTCTCTGGTCCTTCAGTCAGCCTGTCAGAGGTTGAGCAACGCTTCCTGGAGGCCGCTGAATACGGCAACATACCAGAGGTGCGGCGCATGCTGCTCCACGTGCCAAAGTTGAACGTCAACGCTGTAGACTACATGGGCCAGAATGCTTTGCAGCTGGCTGTCTCCAACGAACACCTGGAGGTGACCGAGCTGCTGCTGGGGAGGGCGGATTTGGCCAGAGTGGGTGACGCCCTCCTTTTAGCCATCAGTAAGATGTGTGCACTTCATGGAATTAATTAAAGGGTTATTTAAACATGACACAAAGTTGGTACTTTAAAGCTGGGGTTGGGAGTCAGATTTAGATACACTTTTTGTTTACTGGTTAAAATTATCTTTATGTCCCAATGGAAATCAATACATAATTTGTTCTTAAAAAAGAGTGAAAAAAAAGCTGATATCTACAGCCGGAGTAAACCTGGGAAAACACCAACCAATCCCTGCCATCGGGAGCCAGATTATGAAACCAATCAAATCCCGTCCTGACCTTCTGCCCGCCTCCTGCGTGTACGTTTAATGTTTGTTTGTGTTTTTAACTTTCACTATGATAATGTTTTGGTGTTTTTTTACCCCTGAGTGAGACATGAGTTGACGATGTGCTGAAGACCGGTTTTGAATCAGTCACGATCATATGTGCGCGAATCAGCGGCGCTTGTGCATGTGAGCCGGGGCGTCGCTTTGGAGGAGCTCCGATGGGAGGTTAGACGGAGTCCTGAGGAAATGCTACATTCAAATTCATGCTAGTTTTCCGGGACTACCAACCCCAGCTTTAATATCTAAGTCTAAATTTCTGAAGGTGTTTAAGCAGCTGAAACCAACTCCAACATTGCTAATTGTGCTTCGTGTTTTATATTTATAAAGTTACTTATGAGTCGTCTAGCTAGCAATTGAAACAGACCAGAAATCAAAATAATTAAATATCCATCCACTTAGGGTTAATCAAAAGAAATATAGAGCTGGACTTTTGTGGTGAGTAATAGAACTTTACTATTCACAAAGTTTGGGTTAAAGCTCCTCTGAGGGACTTTTGGTTTGTATGGATTTGGCACCACCTGTGGACAAAGCCTCTTCTCAAAAATTCACAAAGTTTTTACTTTGTATGAACAGTCACAACAAAAAACAGCTGCAACCTTAAAATGGGGGAATCAAGTAAGAACAAGGCTTCTAGGACTTTCTAAAACAGATGAATGTTCTATGATGTCAGAATTCCACAGATAACAGGTACAAAGCCACTGCAACACCTTTGTTTGTTTCCATGTTTTGTAGGTAAAGGTTATGTTCGAATCACAGAGACCCTGTTGAGTCACCCTGCCTTCAGAGATGCCCATCGTCTGACAGCGAGCCCTGCTCAAGCAGACATGTTGGATGACTTCTATGCTTACGATGAGGATGGAACAAGGTAAGACAGTTAAAGAGCTGAGGCCTCATATGGATGTTGCTGTTCTTTTATAATTAAAATCTTAAATTAAATTAATTAAATTAATACATTCAAATAAAATGTTTTAATAATGACAGAAAAAAACTTACTAAAATGTCTAAGAAACTAAATTCAAAAGAAAAAAATGGGGGAAAAGAAACACAGAGAACAGAAAGACGACCTTTAATGATCCAACCCAGGACAGAGGAAACAGAAAAACTAAATACAAAGAGTAATCAACACAGGTGTGGAACACAGGACACAGGTGAAACTAATGAGTGCAATCAAAAAAGGAGGGAAACACACAAGGGCAGGAAGTAAAACTAAACTGGAAACACAGGGATTATGAACTTCAAAATAGACAGGAAACACAAAGAAACACAAAAAGATACACAAGAATACAACACAAGACATGGATCACTAAACACACAAAAGACATAGGATAACTTATAACACAGAATAAACACAGGGAGGGAACCAAGGCATGAAACACAAGGGAATCTACAAAATGAAAACAGGAAACAAAGATGGATAAAACATAAGGAAAAAACCAAACCCAAACAAGATCAACTCATGACACAAACCAAGACAGAAATAGACATCCACGTACAAACTAATCAGGTGTTACAAAGGTAAACCCTACGAAGACTGCCCAACATTGAAAATTAAAGCATCTGCAAAATCCTGCCATGAAATAAAAGCAGACCGAGGTGTTCATGAGTCTAAATGCAGAAACTGAATGCATTTTACAAAAAATCAATACTTTTACAAACTGTACCATATCTCATTCAGATACCACTGAAAACATCTGAAACAATATATCAGCACTGTAATTTGTTTTAACTTCTGACATTTCCACCTTGTTAGTGATCAAATGCTTTGTTGAAGTTGAAACACTAGCCCACTAAACCTGTCCATTTAGATGAAATACCCTCTTTTTAAGAAGTCCCTTCAAACCAACGTTTGAAGCTTTTACTGGTTGTCTCGCAGCAGGTCCTTGTCAAGACCATAGACTGTATATAGACATATTGATAATTGGAAAAGGAATAATTTTAATGAAGGCATGAAAATGAGAGATTACACCGTTAGTTTATAATAATAATAACAATAATACATTTTATTTTGGGCGCCTTTCAAATCACCCAAGGTCACCGAACAGATAATAAAAACATTCATCACTAAAACATCATAAAAACAAACAAACAAACGAACAAAAAGTGATAAATAAAAAATAAAAACTTTTGAAGTGCACAGAGTCCAGTTAGAGTGAATATGCCAGTTTGAACAGGTGAGTTTTGAGTTGGGATTTGAATGATGTGATGGAGTCTTAGTGTCTTATGTGTGGGGGTAGGGAGTTCCAGAGTCTGGGTGCTGAGCAGCTGTAGACTCGGGCACCCGTGGTACTGAGGCGTGACGGTGGAATTGTTAGTAGTCCAGCAGAGGTTGAGCGGAGGGACCGGGAGAGAGTGTATTCATGAAGGAGGTCGCGGAAGTAAGGGGGGGCCAGGTTGTGGAGAGCCTTGTAGGTGAGGAGAAGGTTTTATAGTGGATGCTGTATTTTACAGGGATTCAGTAAAGTTGGATGAGAACAGGAGTGATGTGCTCAGATGATTTGGTGCGGGTGATGATCCGTGCGGCCGAGTTCTGAATGAGTTGCAGTCTGTTGATATATACAATAATATTTGGTCTGGTTGATGCAACCACAGACAAAGCTTTGGTAAAAATCCTAACACTAAAGTAACTAAACTTGTGGATGCTACAACTCTATTTAGTCCATTTCATGAAGTGAGAGGGTCACTTGAGGATAAAGTAAAGAGTTGTTTAAGATGTAAACATTTCCCTGAACTTTTATCAGACCACCTTGTTACAAATGTGGGAACTGTTATCATTATTTTGCTTCTCTGTAAATCGTTTACAGTCTCATGTGTGTTTGTTCAATCCCACAGGTTCTCTCAAGATGTTACTCCATTGATCCTCGCCGCTCACTGCCAGGAGTACGAGATAGTCCACACCCTGCTCAGCAAAGGGGCTTGCATCGACCCTCCTCATGATTACTTCTGCTGCTGCGACTCCTGTAACTACCAGCAGCAGTTTGACTCCTTCAGCCACTCCAGATCCAGGATCAACGCCTACAGAGGACTCGCCAGTCCTGCTTACCTCTCCCTGTCCAACGAGGACCCAGTTTTGGCAGCGCTTGAGCTCAGCAATGAGCTGGCCATGTTGGCTGATATTGAGAAAGAATTCAAGGTAAAGATGTTATTAAAGAAACAACATGATACTCATGTGTCTTCCAGCTGTAATGTCATACCACTTCCTTTCACTGATACTGTACACATGCCCTTAACTAGCCTATCTTCAAACACACACAGGAAGTATATTAGCCACGTCGCTGCCAACTAGCCACCAGTAAAAGCTGCCAGTAAACGAAGGAACATTTATGAGCTTTAAAAGAGGAAGCAGAGACGGATGGGGTGCTAGATCTTAACCACACTGTTAACATTAAAAGTAGACATTACAAATATAATTATGATTAGGATCACAGCGGTACAGTATACTACAGTCACAGAACAATAAATCAATGACTATCTGAATTCACTGGGCAAACAAATTAATTTTGTCTGACACTTTTTTTTTATGTATACTGAGAAGTTATTGACTCCTTAAAATAACTTTGATATGATTGAGAGCTTTTACAGAGCTGCTGATATTGCTGTCAGTTTCAAGTTGTAGCTGAAATATTCTTTACTTACATAATCTAATTATACTAAACAAACAAGAGTTTATAATATTGCTTTAATTATTGGATGCTGTCAGATAAATTGGACATGCCATAACA
Source organism: Notolabrus celidotus (assembly GCF_009762535.1). Classification (NCBI taxonomy): domain Eukaryota; kingdom Metazoa; phylum Chordata; class Actinopteri; order Labriformes; family Labridae; genus Notolabrus; species Notolabrus celidotus. The sequence continues at coordinate 10,730,922 of NC_048276.1, forward strand.
CCAGCAGCGGACTATATCTCATTGATGGACATTTTTTCTCTCTGTGTTTGCAGCACGATTACTGCTGTCTATCCAGCCAGTGTAAGGACTATGTGGTGGGTCTTCTGGATCTGTGTCGCAGCACCGAGGAGGTGGAGGCCATACTGAGCGGGGAAACTGATGCTGAAGACTGCTATGATATACCAGGGCGACCTTCTTTAACACGTCTTAAACTAGCCATCAAGTATGAGCTAAAAAAGGTAAGTAACTTGATTTATTGACTTGTTACATCTTAAAACTTGTCATTAAATACTCAAGTCAGATAATGTTTTTTCAGCCAGTGATCAATAATTGCCCTCTTTTAGGTCGAACATAAGACAGTCTACTGAAAAAAGAAACTAAGATCCCATTCAGAAATCTAATCCTGAAGCTACAGCAGCATATTCAGGGTTAAGCTGTGTGCCAGCTGAGTTTGTGAAACATTAGTTCTAGGTTTAACACCAGTGTGGTGGAAACTCTGAAAAAAGATTCACCAACATCTCGTCTTATTGAGTTTTATTTATGCCTTAAGCTTTACAAAGCAGTCAGCTTACAGAGTGATCTAACATTCAGCACAGAGCCTGCTCCTCGGACACAGAAGGAAGATTAAGATCAACATTGTACTTGCTACCTGTCGAGAATTCAAGATAACTGCATCCTTGAAGAGGGACAGGGTGTTCTCTGTTGTCGGAGAGTTGAGTTTGCTCCTTGTCTGTTCCCTTCACTCGCTTTTATCCCTTGTAACTGTGTTTAGACTAGAGAGACACCAACATGATGGAAAAATCAAGTGGATCTAGAAACTTTTTTTTTTAATACTTTATTTTTGTAAACCGAAATAGTTAGACTGAGCTGTGCTAGCTCAGTGAAACAGAAACAGTAGGTCATCTATACATCCTTGTTATAATAGTGGAAATACAGTCAGTTCATGCAGTGATGGCTTATTAATCCTTCAATGCTACACAGTCCATTTTTCCCAGTAATGCAAACTTTTTTCTGTTCTAAGGTTTAGTGAGTAAGTCAATCTTTCCCTATTTTCAATACTAGACGATTTCTATCCACTCAGTCTCTGTTGAAGGATTGGGTTGCAACCACTCGTGTCACGGCCTTTTTGCTGGCTGCTAATAAAATCTTTAGCAAGTATTTATCCTTAACTGAGAGGTTGGCTTTAATGTTACCCAGATAAATTGTTGAGAATGAGCAGTGGATGTAGAAACTTTTGATATTCTTTGGAAAATTAAAGAAACTGATTTGCAAATAGTGAGCTAGAACAATTAAATACTAAAGCAAATAAAAACTAGAAATACTTCCATTGTCAAAATGTGAAATAAAACCTTGAAGTATAGTAAATCTACTTTAACTTTCCAGTTTGAATTCAGCTCCTGTGATGAACTATCAGCTAAGAACTTCCCACAGGAGCTTTAAACCTGAGATGTATTTGTATTGTTTAAAAATGCTTAATTTGTAGAATGAGAGAATTATTAAAAAGTTACAAATTTATTCAGATTTCACTCGGATGGCGAATGATTTCTTTCCAGTTTAAATCATAACTCTTCCTCACCGTCCCACACCCAATTTTCTACAAAAACAAAAGGATTGAGAGCTTAAGCCAGTCAACACTTCACAGAAGAAACTATTTTTTATTCACACACATTTTCTTCCTCCCCCTTCATCCCTCTTTCTTTCTCTGTAATGTCGTTCAGTTTGTGGCTCATCCAAACTGCCAGCAGCAGCTGCTGAGTATCTGGTACGAGAATCTTCCCGGCCTGAGACAACAAACCACTGCTGTCAAGCTGCTGGTGGTGCTGGCTGTGGCCATAGGCCTGCCTGGACTTTCTCTGGCTTACTGGATCGCTCCGTGCAGCAGAGTAGGTAACATTTATCAATCACATGACTTCCCAGAAAGACACCCAGCAGTACGTTTTCTCTCATCCTCTGGTTGTTTCGTCTCTCTCTCTTTCGTCTCAGGTGGGGAAGGTGATGCGTAGCCCCTTTATGAAGTTTGTGGCCCATGCCTCGTCCTTCACTATTTTTCTAGGCCTCCTGATCCTGAACGCTGCTGATCGTTTTGCTGGCACCACCTTGTTACCAAACATGACCCACCGTGAGCACCCAGAAGCACCCCATCTCGACCCTGACCCCCTGCTGCTTTTCCGGATAACCACCACCTCCTTCACCTGGATGGAAATCCTCATCATATCATGGGTCATTGGTGAGCATTGGATACTCACCCTGATGCTTCAAAAACATCCAGTCATCCTGTGTGTGACATCTCCTCACCTGTCCTGTTTACAGGTATGATCTGGGCTGAGGTGAAGGAGATCTGGAGCCAGGGGCCGGGCGAGTACCTGATGGAACCGTGGAATTTTCTAGACTTTGGGATGCTGGCGATCTTCCTCGCATCCTTCAGCTGCCGCTTTGCCACCCTGAGACACGCTCACATTGCCCAGACCTACGTACACAGCCGCCACAAAACACTGAATAACGTCACACTGCCCCCAGATATACACTATTTCACACTGGGTGAGCAAAGACACACAACTACACAGACTCACACAGACTCCACACTCTAAATAAAAAGTGTTTAAGAAACATGTGCTCCATGTATAAACAGTTGCAGTGAGTTAAGGCTGTATGCTGCAGCTGAGATCACGTCTGTTGGCTTTGAACAGACTGATAGTAGCCAAACAACAGGAGTCTGTGTTAAAGAACGGACATATGGATCATATTCACAAATGTAAGATCATTAACGAAATGTACCGCTTATATAAATGTGATTGGAGTACAAATTCTTATGTAATGGAATTATAATGCTGTTTGACTGAATGTATTCAAACACTGTCAGCTGTAGAGCAGGTTAAGTCTTTGAAAGATAAATCCCTGATGCCATTCTAACCCTCCTGTTATGTTGCGGGTCAAATTGACCCTTTTTAAAGTCTATTTTGGGCAATATATGCCTATCAACCAGCTAAATGCAGCATAAAAATCTGGGCAGCATGTGATGAAAGAGGTGTCGTGTTAATTTCTCAACATTACTTCATAATTCTTATTTTTTTAAATAAAATAAACAAAAATCTATGTCATGTAAAACTATTTTATCTATACTTAGGTATTTCCAATGTACATTAAAAAAAGTTTTAACATGAATTTTAATGAAAACGAGTGAGTTATCCTCATTGAACCATGATCTGTGAGAACTGAAGAACACCAATGGACCAAATCTTGATTTAAATGGTTTGTAATGGAGTTAGAAATTTGACTTAAAAAAATGTGTATTAGGATTTTTGGGGGTTCTGACACTTTTGGGTAATTGAATATGCCTGGAGTCAAATTGACCCAGGAACATTATTGCTGTCCCAGAGAAACGAACATAACAGGAGGGTTAAAATAGTCAGAACATTACATTTTTATTTCGATACAGATTTTTCTCAAATTAAAATAAGCATTATTGAGTTATTGTTTGAAAATAGTCCACTGAATAACAATGTGTTACCTTGAAAAGTAAAGTCAGCTTTTGTGCTTTTATTTGATTAAAAACCACAAAACATTAGAGGCAAATGACCACATACTAATCTTTATCTGACCTTGTGTCATTTCCACTTTCAATGGATTTGTAGAATTTGTGTTCTGTGAATAAGCTAATGTGTTGTCTTCGTGTAAGAAAGTTCATAAAAAGTCCTCTTTAGTCTGCTTTAAAGTTTTTCCTTCTTTGTAAAACTGACAAAGTGGTTGGTGCTCGTCTCGTTATCTTGAGCAGAGTGAAGTTTTCTGACGGATCTTGCTCTGTTTCTTTTCTTGGTAGCTCGTATCTACTGGCTGCCGTCAGATCCTCAGCTGGTGTCTGAGGGCCTGTACGCCGTCGCTGTGGTGCTCAGCTTCTCTCGGATCGCCTACATCCTCCCAGCCAACGAGAGCTTTGGTCCACTGCAGATCTCTTTGGGGAGAACAGTGAAGGACATCTTTAAGTTCATGGTCATCTTCATCCTTGTGTTTCTGGCCTTCATGATCGGCATGTTCAACCTGTACTCTTATTATCTGGGGGCCAAGCAGAATGACGCCTTTACCACGTGAGCCTTTACCATTTCCAGCTATGAAAACCCACACTTTCAGAGGCTTACAATTTGGCTGAGTTTCTGATGACAATTCACCACTGGAACGTTTTGTGGTCTGGCTTAAAGGTTAACCCAGCCATGATCTTGATTTATAGTTGTTATAGATGATGTTAGAGCCAGATGCTTCAAACAAAGGGCTTTTTGTTTTGAAAAATAGCTGTTGAAATGTAGACGCTAATGGGGATCCTTATAAACAAAACTTAAGTAAACCAAACTAAAATCAAACAGAAAGAACAATCACATGAAAATATGGATGTTGTTAAAGTATAACTCACATCACCCGGAAAAATTTAAATGTTTATTTTTCGGTGGACAGAAGTCAAGTTCAGTCAGACAACCTCACGTTTAAATTGTTTATTGTGGCAGCAAATACATATTCATGTTTGGCGCCCAGGCTCCGGCCTCCATCACTCCCTGCAGATAAGTTTACATGCAGACCATTGAGGAGTGATGAGCAAAACATACACTGCAGCGTGGATGCTGGGGGTGGCAGTGGGGATGAAAGAAAATTCAGCAATAGGCAATGCAGGCAGCAGAGGCGTTGACAGGCAGAGGGAGAGATGGGAGATTTTCCCAGTTTAAATAGACCGCCAATATGAGAGGCAGAGGGCAGGATTGGATGATGGTTATGAGAGTGGGACATGTGACGGGTATAGCAGTGCAGCTCGAATTGTCTGCCTGAACTAGCTAGCAGGCGTCGCTCCATTTGTGGATGAGGCAAGAAATGTGAGGGAAGAAATAAATAGGAATAAAGGGGAGGTAGGGCGGGGAGTGTATCTGAAACCAAGGGGAGGAGAGGGATAGCTTTGAATTTATAAGAGAGCCGGAAGAGGAGTGGTTGAGGTGTGGTCCTGCTCCCGAAACTCTGCTATATAGCACCACTTGTAGTGGAAGATGGAAGACCCGTCTTAGGGCAAGTTTTAAAGTCTCTGCAAGTGGATTGTTTCTCTGCAGAAAATAATGGAAAATCTACACTTCCAAAAAGCATGAAAAAAACATTTGTAAGAGAATGATGCGCTTAAAGAGATACTAAAATGTAACACTATTTGGCTTATAAACTAATATTTTCCATCTCCAGTTCTGTTCTGTCACAGAGGGGTTCTTAACATCTTTGTTCTGATGATGATGAAGGTTTGTTTGAAATGAAAACTCATTCTTCCCTTCATTTCTTTCTCTGTGGGTCCGTCCAGCCTGGAGGAGAGCTTCAAGACTCTGTTCTGGGCTATATTTGGACTGTCCGAGGTCAGGTCTGTCGTGATCAATAATGGACACCAAATTCATTGAGAACATCGGCTACGTGCTTTATGGGGTTTATAACGTTACCATGGTGATTGTGCTGCTCAACATGCTCATCGCCATGATCAACAGCTCGTTCCAGGAGATTGAGGTTTGTCATCATGAAATACTGAATCATCCTGTGCTTCAGATTCAAGCTAACTAATTAAGATGCCTGAGAAAACATTTCCAACTTAAACATATTCTTGTGCATGAAATGGGAAGAATGTTTTGGACCTTATCCTAATAATAATGTGACAAAAATATTTAAGGTAACAGGCATCTGATATAAAATTTAACAAAACTGATGTCAAAAAGTTTAGATATCAGTTCAGCTTGTACGAATGTACAAATAAGATATTTGATAGTTCATGTCTATCAGTGGTGTATTAAGTACTTGAAAGCCATACTTGAGTAAAAGTAAAGATATTTTCTCTCTACTCAGGTCAAAGTGAAAGTCACCCATTAAAAAGCACTTAAGTAAAAGTCTTAAAGTAGCTCATATTAAATGTACTTAAGTGCAAAAGTAAAAATACCAAAAGAAACAAACAGCTAGAAATGTTGATTCTCGCCAAGCTTTATTAAGTTTAATTCTCTTGCTCCCTCCCTGCCTCCCTCACGCACAGCCCCGATAGTCCATACCTCATGAGACAATATATCACGTTGTATTTTGTAGCGTGTAATGATGGTGACAATTTAAATGTAGCAGAGTTAAAAGTATAATTTTTTCTTTAACAATGTAGCGACTGTAAAAGTGAAAGTTGCAAAAAATATAGACTCAAGTAAAGTATAGATACTCCTGAAACTACTAAAGCTGCTGTGAGGAACTTTTGATTGTATCGATTTTTGGTGCCCCCTTGTGGACAACTGATACCTCTTTCCTTGAACTGTACATGCACAGAGTAGTGTTTTCAACAACAAAATGACCCTGTTGTCTTCCAACAGTCAATTCCTCACACAATGTGATTATTTTCCATGAAAACAAGTCGAGCAAATGCTGTTCTAAAGTGAGATGTCAATCATCTGGTCTGACACCTACCCCCTCGCAGCGGTTTCAGGCATTAAAAATGTCAACAGAACAGGCATCAGTGTTGTTGTGGATGGTCTTGCTGCTTTCGAAGGTCATGAAGAGGCATCAGTATCAGTTTCATTCTGTTTCTCAGCCAGTTCAAAACTCCTCACAGGGCCTTTAAGGACTGTAACAACGTATTTTCACTTTGTTCCTTTACACCACTGATGTCTATACATGTCTTTTTATTTCTACTGGCTACATAGAAATTACATTTAAAAAGAAAAAGTGTTAATCATTTGACATCTTGGGATGAGCTGATTAGCTTAGCTAAGTCAAAAAAAAAAAAAAAAAAAAAAGGCGGGAAAGAGCTAGCTTGGCTTTGGAGCCTGTTTTAAACCAAGCAGTTTAAAAAAGTGTCCCAACATCACACAGTTGTTACATAAGAAACTTTCATTAATTCATTTATGTCTTACTTTCTGTTATCAGCTAAATGTGTGTGAAAATGGAGCTTTGTGTACGACTGCAAACAAAATCAAGCTAACGGTACACAACATTAGACTTGAGTCTAGCATTAAGCAGTGCGCTTGGGTTCAAGAAATCAGGCAAATAACACCCTGTAAACCCACAGCTTGTTACTTCTTACTCATATTGTATGAACGTAACTGATGAAGATAACTAGCTTGTTAATTTTTCATCGACAGAGGTGCCATCGTTTCCCATAGCTTTGGTTTATGCTAACCTTAAAAGCTGAAGGTTACAGCTACATGGTTAGCCTACAGATGAGAGTGATATCAACCTCTTTTTGTAAATTGACAAGAAAGTGAAAAAGCCTAGCACCAAAAAGGCCCAACTATTGTTTTCAGTCAGTTATGTTTTGTTTGATTGTACCTGTGTGTCATACCACAGCTGTTTTGATGCTGTGATTTGATTTCCTCTTTAGTTTGTTTCCTTCATTATTCTCCTTTTGTTTCCTTTTGTCTTCAGGATGATGCTGATGTTGAGTGGAAGTTTGCTCGGGCTAAACTCTGGTTCTCTTACTTTGAGGAGGGAAGGACGCTTCCAGTGCCTTTTAACCTGGTCCCAAGTCCAAAATCGATCCTGGGATTGTCCATGGCCATCAAATCCCTGCTTCTGCACTTTGTGGCAGGACGCACTGAGGAGAAAACTGAGACACAGCTCAACCAGGTAGAATACAATGTTAATTTTTAATTGGCTCTGAGCTTTCAAAACAGAGATAGAGCACCTCCCAGTGGTTTTATTGGGAACCACAGGCTTCACCTCAGATTTGAGAGACTTGTTTGACCTGTGAAATGTCACAATGCTGTTCAGTTATTTAATTTGAGCTTAATTTTACAGCTCGGAGAAAACAAGAACTTAGGATTTGGCTCCTCTGCCAGCCCAACAAGATATCAGGTATGCATTTTTTTTTGGTGTGTTACACTACATTTCAGGCCAACTCATTGATGTAACAGCTGTAGTTGTACTACTACTTTATATAGCAACTAATGCAACACACAGTTTCCAAGTGAATACTTGGCTTCACTCTTTTAAAGATGTAACCATCTCGCAGATGTTTATTTGGCAAAAGAATCAGTTAAAAAATTTAATATTTGGGTTGAACTTTTGACTAGATGAAATGTGAGGGAGGGTCTACCTCAACTTTAGAATAACCTTTTCTCATTATAGTTATTGTTACCTATAAAAACAATCAGAGCACTTTTTTCATCTTTTTGCAGAAAATCATGAAGCGACTGATAAAGCGATACATCATCAAAGCCCAAGCAGACAGAGAGAGTGACGAGATCACCGAAGGTACAAATTGACAGAGCTGAATTGAACTTGTTTCAATTGAAACTAGAGCCTCTAAATTTTTTGTTGCTGTGTCTGTGTCTCTTCAGGTGAGCTGAAAGAGATCAAGCAGGATATCTCCAGTCTGCGATATGAGCTGCTAGAGGAGAAATCGCAGAACATGGAGACACTGGATGGACTGCTGAGGAGGCTGGGAGAGATCAGTACTCCTGCAGAGTAGCAGTACAAGTCACCCTGACTTGTAGATAAAACTGTACAGCTTTAAAATGTGCCTGTTGTCCATCCATGGATGTGGATACACTATAAAAACATTATATGAGATTAAAATGTAGCTCCCTAATGGCATGGTTGTCTCATTTTATCTTTATAACACATCAATTACAGTTCTGAATTTCATTGACGTAGCTCTTGTATATTTTAGGCTGAATTCTAATTAAAAACAAAACTTTGAATGAAGAGTATATCAGTCTTTTTTGTCCTCTCAAGTTCACAAAATACAATCAAATCTGATCATTTAAATTTGAAAAAACACGGACACATGTTTAAACTTTATTAGATCTGATCATACAGTCAGCCTGATATTTTCAATATAAAAAACCTTTTGATGAATCATAAAGATTATTTGATGTTGGTTCTCTCTAGTACAAAGTTTTCAATTAACATTGTATGTAATAAATGTGTAATAAACATCCAAACTGACAAAAGCTTAAGAAAATATTTTATTTAGACAGCATGAAACTGACAGCACAATATAAGTGATGAGGCAGGATTCAGTCATAGACAACCAGTTCATACTGTTTAAGGCACAGAGGTGTGGACATTTCAAATAAACACGATCACTTACAAACTAAAAAGTTATCAATATTGATTAAAGAATACTGTCCTCTGAAGGCACTTCTCATCTGCTTACAACTTAAAGCAAAAAAGTCAGACAGCAAATCAGATTTGAACAGTTTTAGTTAAAGCTGGTTAATTAAACACAACATGGTTCACATATAGTAGTCTGATATACATACAGTAAATACATCATTCATTATCAGCCCCAGTGGTTCAGTGATGACAGTCACAGTTCCATGATAAATATATTATGTCTTTGATCAGCAGCACAGAGTATTGCTGTAGGCACGGTAAGGCACCAAACTAACTCGGGTCTTGGTGATACTCAGAGATGCGGTGATCACATCACATGTATTCAATATAGTTTTCAGGTATGAGGCCTGTTTTTCCATTGAACGTTGCCTGAAGCCAACCTGGTTCCACAGATGAGTACACTAAAGACACAAACCACAAGTCAGGATCAGGATCAGGACCTTCATATATAAAACTTTACACTTTCATCCCTATTTCATGAAGTCACAGACAATAATATCTTTAACATCATTTTCTGTTTGAAACATTAAGAGTATTAATGGTTTTTATGAAGTAAATAAAGATATTTATGCCAAAGAAGTTAAGTAGTTGCAAAGCTAACTTCATTAGAAATTAATCAGCTGTGCAACTTCTTACCGTTTGAAAACATCGCCCCCTGTGGAAAGCTGAGCTCATGGCTGTGCTCTGCCTCACAGGAATATAGAGCTTTTGCATCCCTAAGAAAAAAAGGAACAATCAATCAGTGAAAATGATGCAGGAGGATTTAGTTTATCAGGATACATTTGGTCTATGAAAACTTAAGGCTTCAGTGTTTGGATATAAAGCACTGACAAATTAACACCTCAAAGTATGTGCCAGAATGCTCAATTATACTCACCGTCCAGTGGAACAAATGTCTAATGCTGAAGAGAAAACTGAGCTTGCACGCTGCGATAGACCGGTTGATAATCTGTAACACAGAATCACAAAGTTAGATCCATACCGTTCTCGATCACCTTTCAACAACACACTGACGAAAGCATTTTAATATAGTCTTATCTTTGGACATTGCACTCTGACACTGCATTTCTTCGATGTTTGTCAGATGTTTCAACGCACTTCATCTCGGACTAACCCTAACCCTAACCCTAACCCTAACCCTAATCACAACCCTAAACCTAACCCTAATCACAACCCTAACCCTAACCCTAATCCTAACCCTAACTCCAACCCTAACCCTAACCCTAATCCTAATCAAGACCCTAACCCTAACCCTAACCCTAACTCCAACCCTAACCCTAACTCTAACCCTAATCCTAATCAAAACCCTAACCCTAACCCCAACCCTAACCCTAACTCCAACCCTAACCCTAACCCTAATCCTAATCACAACCCTAACCCTAACTCCAACCCTAACCCTAATCCTAACCCTAACTCCAACCCTAACCCTAATCCTAACCCTAACCCTAACCCTAATCCTAACCCTAATCCTAACACTAATCCATACCCTAACCCTAACTCCAACCCTAACCCTAATCCTAATCACAACCCTAACCCTAATCACAACCCTAACCCTAACCCTAATAACAACCCTAACCCTAACCCTAAACCTAACCCTAACTCCAACCCTAACCCTAATCCTAATCACAACCCTAACCCTAACCCTAACTCCAACCCTAACCCTAAACCTAATCCTAATCACAACCCTAACCCTAACCCTAATCACAACCCTAACCCTAACCCTAATCCTAACCCTAACCCTTATCACAACCCTAACCCTAATCCTAACTCCAACCCTAACCCTAATCCTAACCCTAACCCTAACCCTAATCCTAACCCTAACCCTAATCCTAACCCTAACCCTAATCACAACCCTAACCCTAATCACAACCCTAACCCTAACCCTAACCCTTATCCTAACCCTAACCCCAACCCTAACCCTAATCCTAACCCTAACTCCAACCCTAACCCTAATCCTAATCACAACCCTAATCATAACCCTAACCCTAACCCTAATCACAACCCTAACCCTAACTCCAACCATAACCCTAACCCTAACCCAAATCCTAATCACTAATCCCTAACCCTAACCCTAACCCTAACTCCAACCCTAACCCTAACCCTAATCCTAATCACAACCCTAACCCTAACCCTAATCACAACCCTAACCCTAACTCTAATCCTAACCCTAACCCTAACCCTAATCCTAATCACAACCCTAACCCTAACCCTAATCACAACCCTAACCCTAACCCTAACTCCAACCCTAACCCTAACCCTAACCCTAATCACAAACCTAACCCTAATCGTAACCCTAACCCTAAGCCTAATCCTAACCCTAACTCCAACCCTAACCCTAACCCTAATCACAACCCTAACCCTAATCCTAACCCTAACCCTAATCACAACCCTAACCCTAACCCTAATCACAACCCTAATCCTAACCCTAACCCCAACCCTAACCCTAACCCTAATCACAACCCTAACCCTAACCCTAACCCTAACCCTTACCCTAACCCTAACCCCTACCCCCTAACCCGAACCCTAACCCTAACCCGGTCCCTAACCCCAACTCCTAACCCTAACCCTAACCCTAATCCTAACCCTAACCCTAATCACAACCCTAACCCTAATCCTAACCCTAACTCCAACCCTAACCCTAACCCTAACCCTTATCCTAATCCTAATCACAACCCTAACCCTAACCCCAACCCTAACCCTAACCTAACCCTAATCCTTACCCTAACCCTAATCACAACCCTAACCCTAATCCTAACCCTAACCCTAACTCCAACCCTAACCCTAATCACAACCCTAACCCTAACTCCAACCCTAACCCTAAACCTAATCCTAACCCTAATCCTAATCACAACCCTAACCCTAACCCCAACTCCTAACCCCAACCCTAACCCTAACCCTAATCCTAACCCTAACCCTAATCACAACCCTAACCCTAATCCTAACCCTAACCCTAATCACAACCCCAACTCTAATCCTAACCCTAACTCCAACCCTAATCCTAACCCTTATCCTAATCCTAATCACAACCCTAACCCTAACCCCAACCCTAACCCTAACCCTACCCTAACCCTAATCCTTACCCTAAGCCTAATCACAACCCTAACCCTAATCCTAACCCTAACCCTAACTCCAACCCTTACCCTAATCACAACCCTAACCCTAAACCTAATCCTAACCCTAATCCTAACCCTAATCCTAACCCTAACCCTAACTCCAACCCTAACCCTAATCCTAACCCTAACCCTAACCCTAATCCTAACCCTAATCCTAACACTAATCCATACCCTAACCCTAACTCCAACCCTAACCCTAACCCTAATCCTAACCCTAACCCTAACCCCAACCCTAACCCCAACCCTAACCCTAACCCCAACCCTAACCCTAACCCTAACCCCAATCCTAACCCTAATCCAAACCCTAATCCTAATCCTAACCCTAACCCTAAACCTGATCCTATCCCTAACCCTAAACCTAAGCCTAATCCTAACCCTAACAGCAGTCAGATCACATTGTCTATTCATCTTTCATCCTCCTGGCACTGTAGAAGTGAGTGATATCTTGGCTCAGTCACAAGGGCTACACTCACTTAACAGATGAATGGTGCCGTCTGTCGCAATGACTATTGTCTTTTAATTTAATGTTAATAAATTATTAAATATAAGACGACAGCACAAAGCTGACAACACTATTCATGGTCCAAGATTATCGTCTGAGTTTTATACTCTTTCTCACAGACACTCACACTGATGCAGGCCTCTGGTAGCCGTTGCTGGATGTGGTGGCTGCAGAGTGTTTCCCGGTCAGATCAGAGCCACAGCGGATGTGTGATGTTCTTCGTGAGTGTGTTGTATCTTGAGGGTCCAGTAACATAAGACTCTGGACTGATCCATGACAGCTTTTATAATCTTTGAGACAACACAAGACGTCAGAACCACACACAAAAAAGAAGACCTATACTTTGATTAAACTTTATCCAACAGAGCTGTACTCACCCTCAGAGATGTGCAGGGAGGTGAGGGAGGAAGATGTGGAGAGCCGGTAGGGAAATAATGAAGAGGAGGAGGAAGAGGAAGTGGAGGCGGTCCTGTAAGTTTTTCTGAGCTGTCGCGGAGGAGAGGTCAAATCTGTCACTTTTGTTTCTGTGAGAGTGGAGGAGGCATTTCCTTGATCCACAGAATTAGTGCTCTTCAAAGAGGAGACGGACGACACTCTCTGCACAGGTCGTCCCTCCCTGAGAGAGGAGGCGCGCTCCACAGAGGAGAGCTGGATGGAAGTGGTAGAAGAAGAGGCTATGGAGGGACATCTTGATCCCTTTACAGATGACAAGGAGGCTGTTGAGTTTCCTTTGTCAGACAGAGTCCTGTCTTCGGAGAGTAAAGAGGACAAGGAGGAGGACACAGAGGAAGTTTGCTGGGTAGGATTTAGCTGGGAGGAGGTCCGGGAAGAGGCAGGTGTGAGGCAAGGGGAGGCGCCGCTGTCTGTCAGCTGTTTCTGATCCTTCCCGTTCAAAGAGATATTAGATGGGGGACAGGGAGAAGAAGCTGGAGGAGTCAGCTGAGGCGTGGAGGATGAGTCAGCATTGGCAGGAGGGGAGGATGGAGGAGAGGTTTGAGACAGGCCGTTCTTTTCAGAGGAGTGAGAGGACAGAGACTCCTGGCTGCCCATCGGAGTCGTGCTGGGGCTGCTGCTAAATGTGTCACCTGGAATGAGATATTAAAAATAATAAAATAATAAAGAGACAGAATGATATCAAGGTGAGTAACAAGAGATTGCTCACTGATCCAACTGATATTGTGTCAGCCCAAACACTCATCTGTGAATTTGTTCCAGTCAGGGGTTTTCCAAAGTGTAAATTTCTGAGACTTAATTCAAAACTGACATGAATTGAAGCTGTAATGTGCCAAAAAGCACATGTTTTATAATGTTAGTAAAGCTGAAAAAGTTTCAGCTGTCAAGCTCAATGTAACAATAATGATGCGTTTGCTTAAATAGAACCATTATACTATTTTTCAAGTGCTTCAGGTTAAAAACAGAGCAAACATAGAAATACAAAACCGAGAATAACCCTGATCTCAATGATGACTATTTTTTTTAATGTAAGAGAAAACAGCAATAACCATTTAAATGACTCAAAGAAAGCAGGACACAAATCATCTGCATCACATCTATTTGTGAATATTTTTACCTTACTAAGGATAGCAGGGCTAGTGGGACGCTTACTCTTTCTAGACTGAAAGATCACAACCAACCCTCAATGAACTACCATGGAATGTGATACCAACAGAGGACCAGCTCCAATGTTACTTTGGTTTATAAGATTATTTTTGATCAGACACCTGTAAAACTGAAATCCCACCATCACCATTTGTAATGTACTGTTATAGATGTACAAAGTAGATTCAGATGGATGCATACAGGTGTTCATGAGTAATGAGACTCAGGAGCTGGAGGCTGCAGAGGGACTCACTGTCGTTGTCTGCCAGGCAGAGGGTAGGAGGGTAGAGGCGGGCCTTCCTCTTTCCAGATGACAGACAAATAGCTTTGCTTCTCCGAGGAGTGGACCGTGAGGGTGGAGCCTGAGGCAACGGCACTGACAGGTCTGGGGCCTCACCAAAAATCTGACAAGATCACACAGCATTCATGTGTATGTTTGTGAATGTGAATACAAGTGTATGTCTGTGTCTGTATATATGTGTGGGTGCTATGGGTGTATGTACCTTGTCATGGTTTTCAATGATAATCTCCACCACAATGTTCTGAAACTTGATGTTCATCATGGCAGCAACTGTCTCCTCCTGTGACCTCATCAAAGTGGGACCAAAGATCATCCCAAGATTGGAAACAGTCATCATGTTCTGGTCACAGTGGGAGGACACCCTACAAGAACAAACACAAAAACACACACACATACACAAAAACAAATGTTAAAAGGATTCAGTATTTATATAGTGCTTTGTCTAGTTGTCTGGTCAACCTAAACCTAAACCTAGTTTAAACCCTAACCCTAATCCAAACCCTAATCCTAACCCTAGTTCAAACCCTAACCCTTATCCAAACCCTAACCCTAGTTCAAACCCTAACCCTAATCCAAACACTAACCCCAACCCTCACCCTAACCCAAACCCTTACCCTAACCCTAATCCAAACCCTAACCCTAGTTCAAACCCTAACCCTAATCCAAACCCTAACCCTAGTTGAAACCCTAACCCTAATCCAAACACTAACCCCAACCCTCACCCTAACCCAAACCCTTACCCTAACCCTAATCCAAACCCTAACCCTAATCTTAACACTAACCCTAGTCCAAAGCGTTTTTACACTAAAAGCCACATTCATCCATTCACACCACATTCATACACTGATGGCAGAGGCTGCTATGTAAAGCACCCATCAGTATTAACTAATCTCATTCACACCATTTTTATGGGTAAATGTCTTGCTCAAGGACACTTCGGCAGGTGGACAGCAGGACCTTGTGTTGAAACCCCAACCTTCAAATTGACAGACAACCCACTCTAACACTGAGCCACAGCCGCCCAATGCATGGCACACATGTTTGTATTTGAATATCATATGATGGAGAAAAAAAGTGTTGGCAGAAACTATCAAAACAGTGTGTTAAATTCTCAATAGTTACCATTATATTTTTTATTATATTACAGCAATGTAGTTATGAATATATCATCCTGCGACTAATCTTTTTGTGTGTGGATTTTATTCATCTACATTTCATAGCCCGTCATTTCAAACCAATTGTCAGACAACTTTTAAATAAATCCAGGAAGTGTTCTGTGGCTTCATGATGATTTTCAAATGAGAACTAAAAATTAAGAGACTCTCACATAAACAATTAAAACATCTAATAAAATCAAATGCTCTAACAGCATGGTGTTGTTCATATGTACTTACTTGAAGAGGTGGTTGGTTAACAGATCTAACATCACTTTGTTTTTCTCTGGCAGTTTGTGCACAAGTGCATGGATTGCTCTCACTCTGTACTTCTGATCATCATACTCTGTTGGAGGAACAAAGACTCCATAGCATTAAAAACACTTTCAAGGTGAGAGGGTGACATTACATGCTGCTGCTTGCATGAGTGAAAATGTATGAGGTGGTAAATGAATGAAGTGTATAGTTGGAATAAGGAAAGATAACCACAGATTGTGTGGTTGTCTATAAAGCTCTATCACACAGAGGGATCTTACTTGCAGCCTTGATGAATTCTTTATGCAGTCTGTAGGTCAGCACTGGTTCTGCCAGACACCTGCACGGGCATTACAAATGATGACTTTATGTGCCAAGAGAAGTGTGAATCAAAAGGACTGAACTGCATTATGCTGTTACCTGAAATAATTCTTGAGGCCACTAGTGATGGTCTTGTTGTCCCAGGCGTCTCCATCCAGCTGCAAGTCAGCAGGAGCTGTGGATGCTATAGGACATCCAATAATAAAGTATGATTTATATCTTTATACATGTTCTATTCTTTGTGCTTGAGTTGAGCTTATCCACAAAGAAAAATAACACCCTACAGAGGAAAGCAGGGCCTTTTCTTACCAAACACACTTGTCATCAAGCGCTGCACTTTGGAGTTGACGCCCCCAGTCCTGTACAGACCCAGGGTGGTAATGCCTACACACACACACACACACACACGCATGTATTAAAATACTTGACAAACATTGCACAAATTCAATTCTTATTTGAGTTATTTCTCCAGTATGGACATTCAAAAGAGGAATACCTCTTGTTTCAACCAACTCAATGCACTTCTTCACAAAGTTGAGGCCTGCCTCGTTCAGAAAAGCTGTGAAATAAAACGTTTTTAGGTACAACTGCTACACAGGGCAAGAAATGTTAGTGGAGGTCATTTGATAGGATCGATAAAGATACTTACTCTCCTCCTTTTTACTGAGCAGTGATGGCAGAGTGTAAATCTAAAATACAGAAAATTAAAAAATATGCATTAGAACGAAAGTACGAGTGTGAAAGTTGGCTGCACTTGCTTTCTACCTAACGGTTATTGACTTTCTGAAGAAACTGTATCATAGGCATTTTTCATTTAACAGTATTTATTTTCATACAGGCTCTTTCCCGTCCATTGCCTCCATCCACAGCCGCCTATTTGCTTCAGAGAGTGCTTGCAAGGTAATGACGCTGTGCCTGCAGAGAAAAAGATATTATTAACCCAACCCAGAAGAGTAAAAAAAAGTATACATATCCAAAAACAAATAAACTTCACGAGTAATTGAGTAGACACACAACATCTCAGTCATCTTTCCCTCTCACCTCTCTACCACCTCGAGGTCGAAGCAGAAACGTTTGTCGATGGAATCAGTCTTCCTTCTGACACAGGAGCGCAGTCTGAACACCTCAGGTGGGACAGTCACCACACCGTTCTGTTAACAGAGAGATGAATTTGCTCTGATCACTTTATATGTTGTATCAAAGTTCGGAATGGATTTTCACAAGTCTACATTGTAGTACAAACAACTCAACTTAACACATTTGTATTTATATAGCACCTTTCATACATTCAAGCATACAGCCCAAAGTGCTTCACAAAAGAACAGAGACAGAAAACAACAGGAACAACATGAGGAACATTTAAAAGGGAAGCATTTGAGGGCCTTAGTGATCATGGTGGAACATAAAATGACAGAAGATTAGTGATGTATGGAGGAGCAAGGCTGTTAAAAGCTTTAAAAACAATTAAAAGGACTTTAAAATCAATTCTAAAAGAGACAGGTAACCAGTGCAGAGTTTTAAAAAGAGGAGTTATGCGATCGGTTTTCTTGTTCTTTGTTTGTCCTAAAGCCTTACCTGTCTGCTGGCTGGTCTGGCCTCAGTGTTGCTCATGCTGAACATCTTTGAGCTTTTTTCATAGGTGCAGTAGTATCTGGTCCACACACTACCCAGTGGACCTATAACACAAACAAGTGATTTTTGTACACTTAATGGAGCGCCGCCTGCAAGCTAGTTCAGGCAGACAACTCAAGCTGCGCTCATTCATACTGACACGTCATCATCCTCCCTATCAGCTGATCTCAACATCCTTTCATTGGCGGTCTATTTAAGCTGCAAGTTTCCTCGTCTCTGCCTCTGCTTTGCTAGTGCTCCTGCTGTCCTGCTCAGTGCTGTGTGCTAAACTTGTACCCACCTCCACCCCGGCATCCACCTGCGGGCTCCGAGGAGGTTAGTCCTATCTCATTGCTCCTAAATGTCTGCATTTAAATAATCTATGCTGAGTAATGAGGTTCGGAGCCCATACGTCAAACACAATACTGTGTGCTGCAATAAACTTTAACTTAAGTAAACATGAGTTGTCTGACTGAACTTGTGCTTGTGTTTCAAGAAAATAAGTCTGCTTTCTTTTTGTCACTTCAGAAGTGGACAAGAAGAGCTTACGTTTCTCCTGTATGTACAGATAACCCTCCATGGTGAAGCAGCTGGGGGCTTTGAAGTCTTCTTCTGCAGAGCGGATCCTCTTCATCAGCCGCTCAACCTCCGCACGTGTACTTTCAAAGTTATTGCGAGCCTTATCAACACACATAGACATAGCAACTACAATAAAAGGGAGCATATAGGACATATTTATTTGAAACTAACACAATCTTTAAAAAGGAAGCAAGTTTCTTGGTTCAGATGAGTCTTATACAAGTTGTGTTTTTTGCTGAATGACACATATCTGAATTACTCCCTTAACTTTTAAAAGTAACTGCTTTATTGTCAAATCATTTGCTACAAAATCCTACGATGCAGAAGTTGAATACATGTTTTACTCTACAAGGAGAAGTCACTACATCTCATTCAAAAAAATGAGGGACAAACTGTAAAGAGCTAGTAGTGCCCAGTGGTTTTACTGCAGTCGGGGGAGTTTACAGCTGCATATAAGCTGTGATCAATGTATTCAACTTTGACTCTTTCCATTCGACCATTCATGAACTGTAGAGGCCATACTACATGTGTTTCTGTTCTAGATCAAGCCCTGTTAATACTGGGGCTCAAAGTAGCTCATATTGTGTGTTTGAACATGTTAGGTATACCAGGTGTGTACAATTCCCAGGAAGTACCAGTTGCGGATACTTTGCTTAGCGGCTTCAGAGACAGGTAGACCACACAATGAAAAAAATACTTGCAAATACTTCACAAATGACATACATTCTGTGCCCGAGGTGTGGAGTGTGAACACTTACATTCTGTAGGTTGAACTGAAGTGCTGCTGTAGGGATCCAAACTCCTGGCCAGCTCGTAACCCTCATGGTAGTAGAATGTAAACAAACCCTGCAGGAAGGCTAATAACTGAAAGAGCAGAGGGAAAAAATAAGCAGGAAAGATATTAGTGTAGAGCTTTGAAGTCTCAAGTTATAAAGAGAGGATTTTGAAGACAATGATGTCAGTCATCTGCTTAATCAATCAAAGTCTCTCTGCAGAAGAAAAAATCCCCGAACTCTGCCTGTTGTTTGGTTTGCTGCCCTTGTTTACTTTACAACAAAGCATTTCCCTCTGTGTTGGTGGATGAGATCTCAGTACCAGGAAGTGCTCTTACAGCAACAGGAAAGAGGGCTTTACTGATATCTATCAACTGAAACCTTTTTTATCACCGGCCAAACAGTGGTGTGTAATGTGTGTTTTTTTAAACCTTGACCGAGCTGTCTTTCATGATCTTGTCTGTTTACACACACATGGTCATTACTGGCTTGGCTGCCGTAATGACTAGATGTTTACATCATTGTTTACAAAAACAGACTTGTCTGGCATATTTTCCTGCGGTGAAACATTGTTATTGTTGACAGTTTTTTCCATCTGCAGAGACCAGAAAACATCTGAGAGAGCGACATGACAGCTCTACTAAAGCAGCAAAAAAAGCTGATTACTAACCAAACCTCGAGTGTACTAATGAAATGTGTAGCCCCACACTAAGTATAGCAGGTGAGATCATACAAAGGTTTAATATAAACAACATCATTATGTTAATGTGATGTGAACTCACCGGCTCCACAAATTCAAACTTCTTTCTCTCCTGCACTTCTTGGATCTTGAAGACATACTGCAGAGATGCATCATAAAAAACCTGCCTGTCCTTGCTCATCTGTGAATCAGCCTGCAACAAGAACAGCAACAACTCTTTAATAAACTTTATGTTACAAATGTGAGAAGAACTTGGTGTGGGATTTTCAGAATTGAACAATGTACCTCAATGAGCTGCGATTCCTTCTTTTTGGAGGACAGGCTGAGGTGTTTCTCCAGAACAGAGTAATATCTCTCTGTCTCCTTGTCAAACTGTTTCTTCCCCTCCTGAGAAAATGCAGGTGTGAAGGAAAACACAACACAGAGAAAACAGCACACGTTTTAATACCAGAAGTAAATAATATGTTTAATGATTTTCTACTTTGAGGGATATAAAAAAAAAATATATATATATATATATATATATATTGTCTGTGAAGGTTCTCAGTCATCCAGGTCATGGTGCGGATCAAGCTTTGGACATATATATTTTCTTCCTGCAGTGGTCAGACTCTATAACCAGTAATATATATATATATATATATATGTTTTAAGATATGCTTATTTTTTACCTCTTTAATTAATTTAATTGATAATAACTGTTTAATAATTGATATTTTATAGGCTCTTGTTCGCTTTATACTCTTTTGCACTGTCTACTTTGCTGCTGTGAAACTTAAATTTCCACGTATGTGAGACGATTAAAGGACTATCTTATCTTATAAATCTTTTTCCACAGTTTTTTTTTGTTTATTGAGGTCTGTTAGGCACTAATATACATTAATGTGGAACACAAATAGGAAGTTTATATCTTGGTACATTACAGTGAACAGGTATTGCCTCCTTCACAATAACCCAACATCATAGGAGACTGTATGTCACAGGATATGCATGCTGTCTTCTCTGTAATTTACTGTGAAAACAACACAGTGACTTGCTGTAACCAATAAACTAGTACTTGAGTCTAAATGTTGTCAAATATTTTCACACAGTGTGATTGTTAGGACACAACGTGATAAAGGATATATTTTTACATTTTTTTTACATGCTTTCTTCTGTTTTGCAATCAATGTTTTTTTTTTAGGTTTTTTTTAAAGTTTTTAAAAAGCTAAATTCAATCCAGGCCAGGCAGATAGACAAAATAAAGTTTAGGAAAATGGATTGGTGCCAGGGTTGATTACAGGGGGTTGCCTCTGCCAACCTAGGCGAACACCTGGAAACATCCCTATTGCTATATATAAGCAACATATTTTGTTAGGTTTTCTCATGCTAGCACTGTCAATTAGTCTGTTTTCAATCAGTACCTAAACAGTAAATAGTACTGAGTTCTGCTGCATGAGTAAAATCTCAGGGTGCCTAAAAACCTTGAAAAAAACTATGCTAACTTGCCTCAATGTATGAAGGCCCTTGTGTCTATACATCTCAACTAAGCCTGTTGTTGCCGTGACTAACTTTTTGCCTTAACAAGGTCTTTGTATCCGATGTGATCTTTCATGCCACTGAAATATTTTTTGATGAGCAAACCAGCCCTGAAGCAGAAACTGCTGTGACTCAGTTCAGAGAAACCATTAATAATCTAAATGAAGAGACACTGCCAAAATATTCAGGACAACAGATATTTTCCACAACAGCTGCAGCTCTAAACTCTCGATGAAAAGCCTCTCTTTCTTTGCTCAAAAACATTGGTGTGAGGATGTGCTGCTCACACACTCCTGCTACATTCTGCAGGCTGAGAAGTGAGCTGTGATTTCTCTCTTAGGGTAGTTCATAGCTTTGACCAGTTCTGTTATTTTTATAAAGCTGCCTTCTGTAGGATGCCACTGTCTCTGCTGATTTGTTCACTCTAAGAAAGAAGCAGAAATTAGATAAATTGAATAATAAGACTGGAGACAGCTGCTGAAACCAGACACTAGACTCACTAAGTGTTTATATTGCCTCACTGAGTGCAGCTATCTCTCTGTCTGTGACGTGCTCCCTGTCTTCCCTCTCAGTGTCCGTTCCCATGACCCTGTTACTGACACTGGACTGTGATCCATCGTTTATCAGAACGAACCAAATTCTCTGACCACTGACTGAGAGGACAACTGAGACCAGACCAGAGCAGGACAAACGTTTTGATCACCCCCCTACAGCGTTATAGAACTACTTTACACAAATGAACTGAACCTCACTGACTCGCCCCAGCAGAGCTTGTGAAAAGTTCAAGCAAACATGAAGCGGTTCAGTTACTATGTGTTGATTATTGCCTGAAATGTACCTTCACAGCTCCAATCTGCTCTTTACGAAACCTCTCAAGTGGTGAGATCAACACGTCGTCAGCGTTCTGGATCTGAGACAGGAAAACAGAAAACACAAGTGAGTGTTATAACAGTAAACACCAAGAGTTAGTGCTCCATGAGGGCGGCAGTAAGAACTTCACTGCTTGACTCCAGATACATTTTGTTGAATCTGACTGCTTGAGCAATGCTTCTCTTTTATGGTTCAGTTTTCTTGAAGAGACAGAATTCTTGTGAGTTCTACTTCCTTTGAGAATAGAAGTTGACATTAAACACCAAAGATAAGGTCCAATTCAATGTCTAAACTTAAAAAAAAATGCATATTATTTTGTTTGACTGGAGACCCTTTTAGAGCAGAAGTGTTGTAGCAATGTCAACATTTATTATAACCTTTGTTTAACCAGGAAATGCTCATTGAGATTAAAAATCTCTTTTCCAAGAGAGTCCTGACCAAGATAGGCAGCAGCACAGTTACAAAGTTACAATTTTACAATAGACATAAATACAAATAGCAGATGCATACAACAGCTACACAACAGGTACCTCCAGAAAAACAGCATGTCACATTTAAACAAAACATCTACAGACAGATGCTTCAGCCTTCAAGTCATTTAAAGACCACTTAAAAGCATTCAAAGATATCATATCAGACAGTTTTAGATCCTTTTGTAAAGCATTCCAGATCGAGGGAGCAGCAAACCTGAAGGCCTTTTTCCCAAGTTCAGTCCTGACCCTCGGAACAGATAATATTAAAAGATCCTGAGATCGAAGATTATGACTTCCTGAGTTGTTTTGTGCAATGTATGCGAGGAGGTAAGAGGGAAGTAGTCCTAGGATATATTATAATTATTATAATTACTATTATTATTATTATTGTTATTATTTTTATTATTATTATTATTATTATTATTGATTTATTTTGCCTGACTAACTGGGATGCAAAGTATTCTGTTATTATAGTTACTCACTATACATGTCTTTGCTTTTGTAATTCCCAACCTTGATCTGTTACTGTACATTTTCCATATTTCTCAATAAAACTATCATAAAAAAATAAGAAGTGTCGTAGTATGTACTGGAGCCTGACTGATCTATCAGGTAAAGATGTGTTGGGATTTTTGTTTGCCTGTTGTAAACTGTTTTTGTCGTTGAACATTAAATCTTTGATGACCAACTTGGCATCATCTCATATGCCTCTTATTCTTCAAATTAAATCTCTTACAGGCTTGATTGATTAATCCACACATCAACTGATAGATATTATGAAAGATCCTGGCTTCAATCAAAACAACAAGTCAACATGATCAGACATGCAAATCTTCCAAACCTTAAATAATGACATTATAACTGTGGTGATATTTATGGAGCTGACAGTACAGTATGCTTGAGAAAACTGGTCACGAAAAGGAAAGCTACAGAGCGTTTATCAGAGCCCTGGTGTTTATATTAGGTCCCAGTGCTCTTCAGTCATGAGACTTTATATTGCTCAAGTCTGTCACGTCCTGCTTTGTTCTGTCTGGTTGATTTAAGCATCAGACTCTAAATAGCTTCCTAGCCCTGAATCATGATCCAACTTTCACTTCACTTCAGGTTAGTTCCACTTCAGTTCCCAAGAAAGGTTGGCTCTCTCTGTATACTCTTTTTTTGTCTGGTACATTACAACACACAGGATGAAACTGAATACTAAGAGACTGAGGGGCATTGTCAAATCGCTGTAATGCTGCTTCTGGGTTGAGCAGGTAGGGATTTCCCCTGTTGCTGCCCTTTAACTCAGTAATGAGTGTAGTAGAGTAGAGTGCGTACTGTGGCAGTGGAAAAGTGTTCAATTAAAACACACAGACAAAGAAAGAGAGAGAGCCGAGACACACACACACACACACACACACACACACACACACACACACACACACACACACACACACACACACACACACACACACACACACACACACACACACACACACACACACAGAACCCATTTATGGACTTTCCCAGGCAGTCAGAGCTCTGCTCTAAGTCTCACTGGGGAATTGGCAGAATAGGTTCCACATGGTTCCTCTGTAACCAGACCATGCACACAGCCACAAAGACACACACACACACACACACACACACACACACACACACACACACACACACACACACACACACACACACACACACACACACACACACAGGGATATGCATAAGGGAGCACACTATACACATACACTTGGAAATGCACAGAGGTATGCCTTTTCGTAGACTGTGCCAGACTCCAGTAACTCCCACACAAAGACCTGTGTTTGATGGAGGGTCTGTGAGTCGAAAATGACTCTTTCCTAATCGCCATGGAGCTCTCACTGACGCTGGCACAATCTTCTTTCCCAGCAGAAGTGTGAATCAGACTTGTGGGGAAACCCAGATAAAGACAAAGTTTGAGGCACTAAGTGAAAGTCCCCAAGAGAGGCGGAAACAAACGAAGCTGTCAACAAAGTGCAGCACAACGGCCGGAGAACTTTTCCTTATTTAGCTGAAACGGAAAACTGATTCAGACTTTCAGTTTGAGGGCTTCTGGTCTATTAGCATACTCAGAGGAGCATCAGAGCAAGACCAGGGATATTTTTAAAGTATAATTTCTTTCTAAAGCCCTCCAAAACTCAGTGGATTCTATATATTATTCAATAAAATGTATGACACACAACCATGTTGATCGTGTCATTTAGAGTAAAGAATGCTGTGAAAAGACAAGGAAAAATCTGACCAAATAAGATATAAATAATTCTTTATTTTATTAACGTCTACTTTTTTTTCTCTTGACAGACATAAATGTATTTATAGAACTGTCATAAATCTAGAAAATGAGTAGTTTTAAAGAGACAAGCATACCAAAAATGACACAGCCCTTAACCTCAATTTCACTAAAAATGGCGTCAAGGTCACATCTTCATGTACTCAGGTTTCAGACCTACATATGAAAATCTTGATGTCTTTCTGCTTTTCCATACTCTCTTTTCCAACCCATCCTTCTCCCTCTCTCTCGCTCATTCTCTGACAACTCATGCAAGCATTCACATTTCTTTTCTTACCAGTCGTTTCCTCTCCTCCTCCATGGTGCTCAACAGCTGAGAGAACTCCTTCAAGGACTGAGCTGAAAAGGAAAGTAAACATATGAAGAGTGTTCATATTAAAGAGTCTCAATCACTGGTTCTCTAGATCATCAGGGATGGAGGAGATATTTTCACCTCACCTATATTGATCTCATCATCGGTTTCAGCATCTCCGATACATTCAAACTGGAACTCCTGCAGGGACTGGGAGAACCGCTGAACGGCAAGGGAAAGGCCTAACGAAACAGTGAGACATATTCAGTCAGTAAATGCTTGTTTATAACTCAAGATGTCTTATGTTAAGACAAGATACAATAGGTTAATACTTCAGTGATCCTTGGGGGGTAAATTTGGTTTTTGAAACACAGACATAGTAGCAAGTAGTAGTACAAGAAAGAAAGATGTGCTTGGAGCTGCTGCAACAGGCTACCGACCTCTCCAGCCATGTTGTTTACTCTGTCAATACCAGTGTCTATATCACCCTCTGATACTGCCTCAGATGCAGCTGGGTGAAAACAATGAGTATGCCAGCTTACACATCCTTAAAACACAATGATCACAGGTGAGTCATGGTATGACAGCAACAAACAACATCAGTGTTGTGCAAAACAAAGAGATTAAGTGTAAATAAAGAAGGCAAACTGTTATGTTTGATCGCACCATATCAGGAACACTGAGATCAGAAGAGAAGGTCAAAATAGTGCCATAACATAGCTCAGTGTAATGTCCCCTCTCCTCTGTTGTTCTTTCCTATGAGACTCTTGAGTGTCACCCACTTTGAGTTCCTAAGGTAACAAAGTCTGATGTAAACTAACTAGCACAACCTGCAGAAAACTCTCCCTCTCAAATCCATCCAACTGGTCCAGAACTCTGCTGCTTCTATCATCACCAGAACCCCGTCCATTAATCACATCACTCCCGTCCTTCAGCAGCTTCACTGGTTACCGGTCAAAACCCGCATCAATTTCAAGATTCTGCTCCTCCCCTTTAAGGCTCTCCATAACCTCGCTGCTCCATACCTCTCTGAACTTCTGCACATCAACACAACCAGCCGCACTCTCAGGTCTTCTTCTTCCATTCACCTCACTACACCACCTGCCTGCTAAACCACCATGGGTCCAGAGCCTTCAGCCTCTCTGCCCCTGGAACTCCCTCCCTCTTTTTATTTATTATTTACAATATATCATGCCTTGTTGATTTAATCAGCCTAATTTTTATATTGCTCCTTTTCAGACTCTGCCCTGTGGGTGCAGAGTTAGCCTAATGGTTAAGTTGTGCGCCCATGTCGTGGATGGCCTGGGCTCAAATCCAGCCTTTGGTCACCTTCCTGCATGTCATTCTCCCACTTTTTCCCAGTTTCCTACGCTATCCACCGTCTTCTCCTCTATAAAATAAAGGTGTAAAATCCCAAAAATATAACTTAAAAACAAACAAAGAAATATGCCCTGTATGGTGACCTTGAGTGCTCAGAAAGGCCACTTTAAATTTTAAAAAATGTATTATTACTCAAGCAGCCTCAGTCTCAGAAAACTGTGTTTACGTGTTTAAGCAACACTCCAACAACACTCCAATAACAGAGTTTAAAGACAGGATTGGCATCATCCTACTTGGCCGATATCCTTTATGTTCAAAACCCAGCTCGAGCACTGAGGTCAACAAATCAGCTGCTCCTGGATGTGCCTAAAACTCGGCTTAAAACCCGGGGCGACCGAGCCATTGCAGCTGCGGCCCCCAAGCTCTGGAATGGCTTGCCACTCCATTTACGATCGGCCCCCACTGTTGAATGTTTTAAATCTTTGTTGAAGACACATCTCTTCTCTTTGGCCACCTCATGAGGAGGACATCAATATCCCAATATGTTGTGTTGTTTATTGTTGTCTTCATGTAGTTTTTACCTTGTAAAGCACTTTGGACAACACTGGTTGGTTTTAAATGTGCTATATAAATAAAGGTGACTTGAGTTGACTTGACACTGGTCTGCCTGTCAGCCTCTTATAGGCACTATTTTAACCGCACCAGCGCACTGTACACATAATAAAACCATTAAAATCCTCTTTGATGGCTGTTGATATCACTTTACTGCCTGGTGATCAGTGTAGTCATGTTCAAGGCACGGAAGTCAACAGTTGTATACTAAACATGAGGAAACTCATGTAATAATGTTTTCTTATAAGCTTACATTAGAAATAGCAATGATTTATCGTCTAGTTGTCAATTATAGTCACTAACATTTTTAACAGAACCTGCTGAAAGAAATTACGAA
Source organism: Notolabrus celidotus (assembly GCF_009762535.1). Lineage (NCBI taxonomy): Eukaryota > Metazoa > Chordata > Actinopteri > Labriformes > Labridae > Notolabrus > Notolabrus celidotus. The sequence goes on from NC_048276.1 coordinate 10,758,650, forward strand.
GGGGAAAAGTCAGTAAAATAAAAAAATTAATTGCAGCTTCAGTTCAGGTCAGTGATCTCAGGGATAACAGGAAAAAACAAAGCTATAATTCAAATCCTAATCAGCTGTAATCAATCATTAATAAATCACCACACCTGTTGTTTATTTTCATGGTCAGATCATGTTGTGACTCTAGTGACAGAGAAGCCAGTGTTCAGTGCAGTCAACATGATGTCTCACCATCATGTGGTCAGTGTTAGGTTAGGATAAGGTCAACACAGTCATCATCATGTGTGTGTGTTTGGTGTGTTTGGTGTGTGGTGTGTGTGTGTGTGTGTGTGTGTGTGTGTGTGTGTGTGTGTGTGTGTGTGTGTGTGTGTGTGTGGGGTAGGCAATAGCCACTTTCACTTTAATGACCTCAATCAGGGGGTGAGCCAAAGAAACCGCAGGCCTCCACATAGTGAGGGTGTGTCTGAGCTTTAATGTGAGGTCATCCAACAAAACTCAGATAAAGAGGGAGGGGTCAGAATCCTCATCAGCTGATTATGTATGAAACACCTGAAACAGCTGCGTTCTATTTATAGATTTCCTGTCGACCAGATATTTTCTCTGTTGTCAGCCTAAGACAGCACCAAATACACCCCTTCATAGTCATAGTTATTAACTGTCTGATTAAAGCATTTCAGAACAGTTGAAGAAGTCTTGAATGTCACTGAATGCAGAGCTTTTACACATGTCATTATTTGTTAAACAGTTTACAGGACCCGGATTTGTCATATAACAGCTCCATAAACAAAACTGATTTCTGCAGGAATATGCACAAAACCATCGGCTGCGAGAATTGAAGCCAATGCGAAGGTGTTAAAAACTGCAGTTTCTCAAGTGTCTGCTTGAGGCTGGCTGCAGAAACACCGGAAACCACATACACACCAATTCAAAAAAGACGATATTTACAGCAGAAATAAACATGTTTACAGCCTGGTTCAAAAAATGTCTTGGCCCTAAGTAGCTAATCTCTCTATGGCACACACTGTACAGGGGTGACATTTTTTCTAATGCGGCGTTCAGAAGATATTAAGATTACAAGTTTTTGCCCAAATAAGGACATGGCTGACTTGACTTGACATAGCTGTTGGCTCGGAGGCTCAAACTCTGCCTCTTTACGTCACACTATGCCTGGTTGAGTTCTGCATTTCCAATATGGCTGCTGCCGCTGATTGGCTTCAGCAACAGATGGGTGACGCCAAGGATACTACGTCCATTATTTATACAGTCTATGATCGGCACACATTGTACAGGGGTGAATTTTTTTACTAACATGACGGTTCAGAAGATATTAAGATTATGAGTTTTGCCCAAATAAGGACATTACTGACTTGATTGACAGGCCAGAACACTGTAGCTGTTGGCTAGGAGTCTCAAAGCCTGCCTCTTTACCTCACACTAGCTCAACAGCACTTCGGTTGAGTTCAGCATTTCCAATATGACTCACGCCGACGATTGGCTTCAAAACAGCGCTGCAGAAACAGATGAGTGACGTCACGGATACTACGTTCATTACTTATACAGTCTATGGTATCTTACAATGTTTTAAAGGTACAGTGTGTAGAAATGGGACTATTTATCGATCAGAATCTACACTCCCTTACTCACCCTTCTTGTCGGTAATGCGACGATGGCCTTATAGGACAAAAAGCTCCTGTGATGCGTGATCATTATGATCTTCAATTGTCAGGTTTAAGATCAATTTATTTTGCGCACAGCATCAACAACTCTCGTCTTATTTTACCTTAAACAGAGGAATTTGGATGGCGACTCACTAAATCAAAAAATGTAAATGTTACTAGTTTGTCAGCAGTGCAAGATGGCTGCCTCCATGGAAGGGGACCCTCTCCTCTGTAGATATAAAAGGCTCACTCTAAGTAACAATTAACAACATTTCTATAGTGATTATACACTTATTTTAACATATTATGAATATTATAGTCAATTTCTACCAAATCTGTTCTGAAAAAAATTACACACTGTACCTTTAATGACAGTGTGTGTTTTTGGAAACAATCCATAAGTGCTCTTTAAGTCCCTTTATGTAACACTTGAATCACTGAGAACATGGATGCGCAAATACTAAGAAGCTTAGAAGCCTACATTAAGAATAAAAACTCCAAGTTACCTAATTTCTGTATCTCCAGATTGCAAAACCACATATAAAAAACAGACAAAGACAGGCAGGACTGATTCGTGGTAGTGATTTTCTAACTGTCTTTTGTTACTCAGTGATGCTGCTCATTCTACATGATCTCAAATACAAGTAATAAACTATAAACTACCGTGTGTGTGAGTATTAAGGCCACAATCTGTCTCCTTGAAATGATGGCCTTGGCTGTCTCTGTTATCAGGCAGCAGACCATGCAGCTGCTAGGGTGTCTCACACTTTTACCCCGAAATGAAGCTTTTAATTATGGTGTACTTACTTTTGAGGGCAGAAACGAGCATGTTTCCATCTTTGATAAGGTCTTTTATAAACCTGTTGGTGCGCTCCAGCTCTATCTCATGGCACTGCAGTCTCTCTCTGAACTCCGGACTGTCCAGGAAAGAATCACTGAACTCCAGCGTCGGTAGACCCATCGATGAATTAAAGCACACAGTGTTTCAATACAGAACCAAAGAAAGACGCTCTTTCTGAAAACGCAGCGAGAAGCGGCAACACTGTTTCAATGCGCTCGGAGAAAGTCGGACCAAAGTGTCTTCCAGCTCCTTTTTTTCATGCCTTTCTCCCTTTTTTGCCTGAGAACTTCCGGACCCTGGAACACAGCAGAGCCGAGGCTACAGTCTCTGGGCTACACGACGAGCTGAACGCTGCTTTTCTCACTATTTGCATACATTAAGTCAAATATAACCGCGCGTTGACTCCCCAGTTGCATTCAACTTGATACAAAAACACCGTGGGTCGCGGAAAAAAGCAACAAATCTCCTTTTTTAAGGGATCAAAGAAGTGAGCAAAAACCAACTCCGTCTCGGTACGGGTCTGAATGAAGACTTGTTACTATGGGAACAAGAGACTCCTGCTGGCGCGTGCAGAAATCAGTGCAAAGTTGGCCAAAGTCCTCTACCTTATAATAACAACGTAATAAAGTTTGCCACTGTACGAAGTAAACAACAACATTGAGAATAAAAAGGTTAAAGTTGAAGGTATTCAAACTAATAAACTTTAAACTTTTTGTTTTTTATTAGGAGGGCCCCTCGACATGCCCGTTAGGGGTTTTGTTTGGCTCCTCCTGCACAATACATGTCACCAAAGTGAGTGATTATTATTATTCAATTTACCTGTTATATCTTGGCTCTTGTTATTGATCAGTAATGGTTTTTTTGTTATTTTGTATGTGCAATACAGTACATAAAAAATGTAAAAAAAAACTTAAAATTGGTTAACAATGCAGTAGCCAGAAAGCCAAAGAACATGATTTTGAAAAAAACTGGAAACCCTTCATTCATTATGTTAAAAAAACAATCCAGCACTGCAGTCCCAAAATCCATTTAGAAATGCAGATTATTTCATTTTGTCTTAGTATATGCCAACTGACCTTGATTTTATTTCTTTCAAATTGAATAGCCTGGTTTGATTTAGAGAAGCCTTGTTCATTCTATTTTTATTATTATTATTATTATTATTATTATTATTATTATTATTATTATTATTATTACTATTATTTTCTTCTTCTTCTTCTTCTTCTTCTTCTTCTTCTTCTTCTTCTTCTTCTTCTTCTTCTTCTTCTTATTTTTATTATTAAAATAGCCTTGTTTGATTTAGAGAAGCTTTGTTCATTCTATTATTATTATTATTATTATTATTATTATTATTATTATTATTATTATTATTATTATTATTATTATTTCATTTTTGTTTAGTTGTTATTGTCTTGATTGTCCATTTGTTAAGCCTTGAGATACAGCCATGCAGCTGTGAAAGTGGAAAATGATTAATGATAAAGCTGTATTATTGTGGTTATAAACTTCAATAAAGATACTATGGCAAAGAAAACAACGCAGTAGCCTATAGGAGCTTTATATTTTGCTAACATTTTATGGCCTCACTGTTTAAAAGAAGCAGGACATGTCAGTACAACTGAAAGTCTATGCTGTTAGTTAGATAAGGTGTCAGTCAGAATTATCAACACTATGATTTATGCTGGTTTGCGTGGCAACTCAAGTGCAAACACTGAAATAATTGAAGTAACTGCAACGGGAAGGCTTCAGCATTATTAGAGTTTGATCAATGGACTGAAAATGTCATAACAATGTAATCAAACGATAGAAGAACTTTAAGAGACCCACACCTGAAGGAACCTGATATTAGGCCTACTTGATTCCATCCAGATCGCATCAGGTTGAAATACCAACCAACTAACTCCAATTGAAAGAATGAAAAAAGTTGATGTTACAACATAGGATTTGAGTCTTATCTTTAATTTTGTGATGAGTTGTCACTTCAGTCAGCAGGATATAATCATAATAAGCCTGACATTCTCTGGTGAGAATAAGTACACACAATACTCCTCATATGTAACAGATAAGGTAAAAAGTTATGCTGTTCCTCCTCCAGTCTACAACACATACTGACTTCAGATTCAAGCTCACGCTCAAACAACTGTTTGAAGGAACATTCCCACTACCGAATTCTTTGAAATGCATTAGCTTAAATGATTTATGTGTGAGTACACAAGTCTGAGGTTCCCTGCTGAAAGGTTACAGGCTGAAACAGGCCCTCTAATGTGAGAGAAATATAACTGGGATGTTTGCCAGCTGAACACTGAGAGGCACAGAGCATTGCTGAGTGCTGGCCAAATGCTCTGGGGCAACCACTGACTACACAACATGTATTCTTTTTTTTGACAGAGTGGTTTGTGTGTCTGGGTCTAGTTTAACACCATTACACTCGCTACTGAACATTTTTACTTGAGTCACTGATTCAAAACATGACATTTTAGACCTCAGCTCAAAAACTTACTGAAGATGTTTAGTACGTTTTTTCCTTTTGCTTACCCCAAAAATCTTTTCATAGAAAACCATGTTCCTTTTTAGAACCAGCTTTCTCTAAGCTGTTACAAAGTTTCAGCCCTCTGTTGGTGGTCCAGCGGCTTTATTGTCTGGGTTGTTAACTACTGTATCTGTCACTCACTGTAGAAGAATAGAAGCCATGACTACTGAAGTAAACAAACTTTAAGTAGCTCCCTGTTTATTCTCACACATACAGATCGTACACGCTGTTCAGAAAGATGTAGACCCATAGTGTAGACCGTATGCCAAAACTATACAGAACTGGACCACATCCTAGAATTTTGTACATGCGAGGTAAGTGATACAGAAAATAACCTTTTCAGGCTTTTTAAGAGCTGTAATCGGTATTTATTTGGGAAAATGAAAATAATTATGGCACTTTCAGGCTTCCAACAACTGCTTTAAATATCAGCTGTTCTGTACACACTGAGCCTCTGTTTCTACAGCTTTTACTGTGCCAGACGCCCCAAATTCAGAGCTGCTGGTGATGCTTGTGAGCCAACAGACAAATGTTCATCCAAAATTTTAACCTACGACACCCTCGTCGCCATCATGAACTATTTCTGCCCAGTCGACCCTATAAGGGAGAACCACCATCATTGGCGGGTAAGTATTTAACACTTTAGAATCCTCGCATCGACTTCCCTAATGGACCTTAATGCTTTTGAAGACATTTAAATACATCTGTTGTGGAAATTGATCTGTATTGTGTTATGGATTTGAAGGCTTTTGGCCATCATAAGGAACAGTTGACTGAAGAAACAGAGAGTTTGTATGGTGGAGGATTAAGAAGATCAAATGTCTAGAATAGCACTGTAACAAAACAGAAAGAATCTAAATTATTACTATGTCGGTGTCCCTTTTCTTGATGTATTTCTCTATCATAGATACCTTTTTGTTGTGAATGCTTTGGTAGCACTTTTATTGCAGTTATGTCACAGTGAAGGGGCCAATATGAGTCACAGCTAAAACAACATATACAACTGGAATAATCCATCAACTCGGGGGTATCCTGTTCTCCAACTAAAGTGAAAACATCCTTATTTGAATGAGTTCAGAAAATATTAAAGACACACCTGCTGTGATGGTTTTCAACCTGAATTACTCCGAACTTGTTTGATAAAATGAAATGGCTTTGGAAACAACACAGTTTTTAACTCTAAAAATGGTCTCTGTTCAAACATGTATCCTACTTTGTTTAAATGCAATACTTTCAGAAATAGAAGACCTTGTATGTTTGTATTCAGACACTCTTTCATGTCCCCAGGGTTCCTCCTCTACCCAGACACTCCTGCTAAGATGGAGACGACATCTCATGAAGCTTTCTGCTTTCGACCAACCTCACAACGCGACAAAGGCAAAGGTCTGCGCTCTTATCTCAACCAGACAGTAAACTCAACTTATCTGTTTTAGACAAGCTGTTTATAGTGTTTCTCTGAATTTATGAGTGTGTCACAGCTGAAAACAAGCATGCTCATGATGGGTTGTCTTTAGTGGGTCATTTTGTTTGAGCATGTTTTGAAACGTTTTGGGAGAGGGCAAAGTAGCTTATCTGTTTTTCGTCTTTGTTGAAGGACAACTCAGTGAAACTGTGACATAGTTACAACATTGTCTTAAACTAAATTGTGATATTAACGCATTTTTAATGTAAAATAGAAAACATATATTGGTGATGGTAAAATATCTACTTTTAGCATTTTTTAAGACTAAGTGAGAAAGTAGAATTCAGATTAGTAAGAGTGGAGACTTCATTCTAATCATGAGTTAACTATAAAAAACATAAAATTTTAATCACAGTAATTATCAAACTTCAATCAGACTTGTATCAATAACTACCATGGATGATATTGAGGTATTTATCTTCTGGAGTAAATACACTTTAAAATATAAAGAATAGTAGATACTACATGTGATGATACAAGGTCGAACTTGAACTATAATGCTTTGATTAAGATAGAAAACTTGAGGAGGTGGAAGTCTGTCAGTGTGAGTAATAATGGCTATTCCAGATATGGCCTCCAGTTTTAAAGATGTGTCATTACTGTCTGTGATATGAAATCTCTACCATGGGTATGATTTCCACTCAGGAGACCGTGACGCTCAGAACACACAGCGGGAGACCCATCATTCCTCTCCCACAGCCTCGAGACAAACAGGAAGAGGAAACAGCAGCAGGGACAGGGAAACACTGGAGGACAAGCGAGATCAGACAGCTGTAAAAGAAGAACAGCATGCATTAGAGATGCTGTCTCAGTATCAGAAAGATTTCCCTCCTCCGGCCTCCTGCTACAGAAGGCGAACACCTGCCCTCCCACAGCCGGACAACATCGGCATCAACCCTGCATTCAGGTCTGTCTGTCAATATCACCTGTTGCTATAGGCTGATTTAAAAGAATGCTCATCAGTGTGTGTTTTGTCTTGGTTCACAGGATCGAGTTTAGCACAGTCCAAAGAGAGACTTACCCAGGATGGCCCATCATGAACTCCAGGTGTGCTGGCAGGATGAGGGCAGCCTCTTCTGGACATCCAAACATGACATCTGAGCAATAAATCAGCTTTTCATGTGTCCTTTATATATGTTTGACAAGTTTCTAGCCCATCTGTGAGCTTAAAAATTGCAATTTATTTACACTACCAACACAGAGATATCAACAATAGACATAGGGGGCTACATAGAGTGTCTAGTTTTACCACATAGACATAAATCAAACACTGTTTGTACAAAATAGAGCACAGAAGTAAAAATGATGAAACTAACATGCTTTTTTTTGTGTAGTTAATAGATGTATCTGCATTAATTTTGTTGTCTTGTCTCATACACAGAGCATCTTACTTTTGATCGCTTCTTCAGTTTGGACTTTAAATGAATGTTAAAAGTTTGTGTCAGTTCTTTCTCTAACTACATGCAGTCTAGTGTTTATATGTATTTTCTTTATTCATTTTTTGATCAAAAAGCACTAATAACCACATTTTAAATTTGCTAATGTTTACTCTTTGACATAAGTGTTACCAAGGAATGAGATCTTTCCATCTCACTCTTCTATCAGGTTAAGCTTCTTCTTAGGTGACAGGTGATAAACTTCCCAGCAGCTGCTGTGGCCGATGAGCTAATGGATCAATGATGCAGACAAAGATCTCACAGGCTAATGCTAACAGCAGACCTTTAACATTTTATATCGATGACTTCAGGCATACTTGTGGGAGAAAACAATCCCCTGAGTGACTCACAAGTGAAACATCATCTGCCTCAATGGGCGAGGGCAGGGATCAGCTGAGACACCAGAAGAAGAAGACATGGAGTCAGTTCAAATACATTCAAACTATTTAGAGATTGACTTCCTGAGTTCTGTGGAAAACACATTCCCTAAATCCATTAGCTAACAAAATAACAGATTAGGAGGCTTTAATGGAACATAATGGAGTAGAAGTTTTCCGAATACAAAATTGTGACCGCTATATTTATTGCTTGCTTTGAATCACTAACTGTTCAAGCTTGCTGGTGGCTGAGCTTTAAAAAAATATGTGTATCAGCCTCTTTCAGAGCAAAATGCATCCAGAGACAATAACAATAGAGGACACTTTAAGCAAAAAATAGCTTTTATTTTGTTTTCATTCCACATGTTTAGAGCCAATCGTACACAAACCAGTGGATGCTCAAAAAGTCTTCATACTTAAAATTGAGAGTATAAGAAAGACAGGACTATATGTCAAAATGTTTAAAAAAAAATAACTGTAAAAATTGTTTCAATTCTGTTTAATCTGTGTCTGAATCATCACGCTGTTTAGAGAGAAAATGTGATTTATGTAACAGGAGCCAACTCTTCAAGTGACAATAAAAATGTGAACATTTATGAACTTAAGCAGGATTCACTTCCTGAAAGGCTTCCCTGGCACTGACAATCTTATGAAGGAAAAAAAATCCAGCATTGTAATGGATGATGAAATGATAAATATGTCATTATATTTTACTGCTCAATTCAAACAACTAAAGCATGTTATATGTTACATTTCTTTGTGAGATCTTTTAATACTACCAGCTGCATATGGCCACTTCAAGTTAACATCCCAATACCACATAGTCCAGAGCAGGGGTTCCTCAAGTGTGGGTCAGGACCATAGGTCAGGACCCTCTGGGGGGTTGCGATACACTATTGGGGGGTCTTGAGATGTCTTCCAGAATTTTTAATATATATTTTAATTGTCTCAAATGTCATATTTAAAGCTGCTGTGAGGAACTTTTGTTTTGTATTGATTCTGGCGCCCCCTTGTGGACAAAGTGATACCTCTTATCTCTTGTGCTATACATGCAAAAGTAGTGTTTTCAACAAAAACCTCATCCTGTTGTCTTTTAACAGTCAACTTTATCAGGGAATGAGAATATTTTCCATGTAAACAGTCAAATAAATGCTTTTTCTGAAGTGAGATGTCCATCATCTGGTCTGACACCTACCCCCTCAGGGCGGTTTCAGCCACTCAAAATGACAACAGAGAAGGTGTTAGTGTTGTTGCTGATGGTCTTGTTTGATATTGAAGGTCTTTAAGAGGCATCGCTATCATTTTCAGTCTGTTTCTCAGCCAGTTTTAAACTCCTCACAGGCCTTTAAACCATTATTGTGAAGTTTTTTTTGTTCCTTGTTGACACGGAACTCCTGAGGTTAGGGTTAGTTAACAGTTACTAAACAAAAGCCTGAGTAGCAGCCGGTTCATTTATTTTCTGCAAGACCAGCTAAATGAAATATAAAGCGACATTTAAGGGACAGTGGGGGTCGCGAGTCTTTGGCACCTATATTTGGGGGTTGCAGGCTGAAAAGTTTGGAAACCCCTGGTCCAGAGTATCAAATACACATGACCTCATACAGTCTGATAAACCGAGGAGGCCATATATGATCGAGAAGCTTAGTTTCCACGTGCAAACCACCCAGAGTCTCTTCTTAACTCCCCAAAACTGAGGCAGGTAGTTGTTGATGGTCACATATTGACATCAGTGCTGTGGGGTCATCTCCTGTCCCGGTGCCTGCTGCCACTGTCTCTGTGTCTGCGGTCATCCCTCTCTCTGCCTCTGTCCCTATCATCCCTTCTTCCTCTACTGCCCCACTCAGCCTCTCTGTGTCGATCCCGGTCCTCTCTGTCTCTCCCTCCTTGTCTGTCCCACTCCCTCCATCCAGCCCCACCACCACCACCACCACCACCACCACCACCACCACCACCACCACCTCCACCTCGCTCCTGCACCGGACCGACCACGAGGTTAATGGGTTTGCGAAAAGGTCTGTCCCTGCCGCCGAACCGCAGCTGTCCGGACTCTTTCTTCCCTCCCTGACCGCCACCAAGCCGCCTCGGGACCCATCCTTTGAGAGTCCTCTCCTGTTCAAAATCCACAAACACTTCATGCTGGTCGACTACCAGCTTGTTGGCGTCCCGGCGGGCCCGGACGATAGACCGTTCCTCCTTGTATTCAATGAAGGCGTACCCTTTGGAGAAACCAGTGACGATGTCCCGGACCAGCCGGAGACGCATGATGTCCCCGTACTTGGAGAACACTTGGTGCAGTTTGTCCTCTGTAGTCTGTGGGTTCAGACGGGCCACAAACAGGGTGAGCAGCGGATCTCCAACGACACCTTTGTTGGGCTTGTATCGGGCACACATAGCTCTCCATACCGCCCGATCATGGGGCTCCACGTCCGTGCTGTCGATGCTGCCAGCTTTCAGCGGGTCGTACACCTTCGCTATCGGACTCCAGTCCACCATCTTACCCCCTGATGAGTATAAATGAAGAACCAAGTCTTCTTTTACAATTCAAGAGTTGAATATAACGACCTTCTGGTTATTTTAACTCATTCACTGGGAGTTTAGTTCCCACATTCGAATTCCACCAACTCCTGTAGCGCGTGCATCACAAAAACATACCGTGCTGCAACAAATTCTAACCGTCACTTGGAAAGGTTCCTACCTCCTCGATTACAGTTGACGGAATCGACTCTTGCAAGGGAAGTACGGAAGAGGATAAGGGCCACTTTTCCTTATTAATAATAATAATAATAATAATAATAATAATAATAATAATAATAATTTAAAGGCACTATGAGGAGTTTTTGACTGGCTGAGAAACAGACTGAAACTGATACTGATGCCTCTTTATGACCCTCAAAAGCAAACAAATCCATCTACAACAACACTGATACCTTCTCTGTTGTCATTTTAATGCCTGAAAAACAGATCTTAGGGGGTAGGTGTCAGAACCGATGATTGACATCTTGCTTTAGAAACACCCTTTGGTGGCTGTTTTCATTGCAAATAATCACATTGTGCGATAAATCTATATGTTAAAAGACAACAGGATGAGGTTATTATCAGAATACACTTATTTGCATGTACAGGACAAGAGATAAGAGGTTGAACTTTGTCCACAAAGGGGCACCAGAATCAATACAAGCTAAAAGTTCCTCACAGCAGCTTTGACCTTTTTTTTTTTTTTTCAGTGGCCCTTATCCTACATGGCTGCAAGAAAATGTTTTTCATTTTTCTCAAGGTAAATTAATATAACTTGTTTGCTAGAGATCTCAACTTATTTTTCTCATTATCTCAAGAAAACAAGCGTGGTTTTCTGAAGATAACGAGAAAAATAAGTCGAGATCTCAAGAAAACTGAGAAAATAAAATTGTATTTAATTATGTACATTCAGGGCTAAAAGAAGCAATTTTATATATATGGTAACCAGGCAATTTCAGGTAATAGTTAAAGCCTGTTTTCAGTTTATTTAATTGTTTAGTTTTTTCCCAAAAATTGTTTAGATTTTAATTTTTTTTTGAGATTTTGCATCAGTGAAGAATAAAAATAAATTTTGTAATGAGATATTTATCTTACAGGTTGAAGATCAATAAACACAAAAAACGAGCTTCATTCTCTGGATAAAACTAACAATAAATGATCCCAATATCAAGAGAAAAATAAGTAGAGATCTCAAGATAACAAGCTTCATCATCTCAAGATAAAGGGAAAATTAACTTGTTATCCTGAGAAAACGGGGAAAATAAAATGTATTTAATCATATTCTACAAAATAAAACAAGGCAATCTGTACCATTTGACCATTTCATTAGTTACTTTGTATACTTGGAAAAATATGATAGAGATAAGTACTGCAGTGCTCTCACTGCACGGGGCACCAAAATACCAACACAGGAACTGAACATCAAAAAAGTGAACAAAACAATTAGCCACTCCTTTATAACTACCTATTTTAAATGCCATATATTTCAGGTAGTTGGTGTCTCTCTCACAACCTACATAAGGGATTGAAGGAACACTTCAAAAAACAACACAGGAACTACATTTTAAATTACAAAAAAAAAGTGACAAATATGAATTCGCTTATTTTTTTCCTCACTATATTCAATCAACTCTGATCATAGTGTATTGATGTTCTGTCTACTCTGTAATCCTTTCTGTAAAACAGCAGTACACTTTATTATACGATGGCCCATCAGACCATGAGCAGCAGTTTCTGTTTGTTTGAGGTGATGTATGAACCCAACATTTGCTTGATACTAAACTTGTTTTGGAATTTTGACTCTTAAGCCTGAGTATTACAGCAACCCTCCAAATAAGTACTTGACTGTGATATAACTAATGAGGTTTATTCCTCCAGGTGCCCATGAAAGTACAAAAATGAATATCCCAAATTATTCTTTATCTGGTTGAGTATGCTGTTGATTGAAAATCCCAGTGTGTTAAATGAAGTCAGGTGACACACAATTACAAAAAAATATTTAATAAAACAATGAAAAACATCTTTCTGGCTCAAAATTGAAGTAGTTATTACAAAATCATAAAGACGCTGTCACTTAAGAATCAAATAGAAATCACTTCACTGCTATGTACAGTTAATGATGTAGTCTATCAGCTTGTTATAACCTGATGTTCATTGTACAGTCAAGCTGCTTTAAAAGCTTGATTGTCCTCTGAATTCGAAAACTCTAGTCTTTTGAGTTTACATGTCTTCTTAGCACTTCTTTCAACAGTAGATATTTTCTTCATCAACTTCTGGCCTCTGCTCTACAGCTCCACTTTTGATCCACAGGTTAGCCGTTACATGTCCTCCACGCTCCATTTATAAGCTGCGTCCTGGACAGCTTTTTTATCTGCCATCCGCATGTAGCGTTTCTGTTCAAAACCGTTTGACCTGTGAGGCACACAAACCAAAATACACCATTACTCTTACAATCAAATCCTCAACTCCTCCAAAAAATGTTACTCTTGGATTAAGCAAATCATAAGATTTTAGAGAGTAGTTACAACTTCAGCTGTGATGTGTGTGAGTTCAAAAAGGACATACAACTGCATCCCTTATATTAAATGCTGGTCACTGACTATCACAAACTTTACCTGTCACACCCATCCCAGCGATGACCTGGTAGAATATTGAAGCGGTTTGGAGGAGGAGGCGGGCCTTTATATCGAGGTTTCTCTGCAAAAGCAACAACAAAAAACTTAAAATACATGGGAAATGTGTGACAAATTAAATAAAATAGATTTCAGTCAACTTAGGGAACAAGGTGCACATACAGTATGTAATCCCACAAACCTGTTTTTGAACTGCGGTCTTTTTTCCGTCTGAGCATGGCGGCCATGGGGTCTCCCTCTCTTTCCTGCTCTCTCAACATGCGGTCAAGATCCTCATCATCGCAGTGACGAGCCAGAGGCTTCTGAGCCTCATGTACTGCATCGTCAAGTTTCTGCTGCTGCATCTGACCCTGAGCCAACCTGTGAACAAATGTTGACAAGATGGCACAGAACACACTTTGAGTCTTAATGTGGTCACAAACTGCTTTTCTCTAATGATGAACACTTTAAATACAGACTTACCCTTTTCCCCACTGAGCGTATTTCTCATCCTTGCAGCTTTTTTCTCCAGCTTTCCTCTTCTGTTCTTCTCTCTCTGATTCCAAATCTCTCCGTTTACCGCTCTTGTCTCGAACACTGTCGTGTGCATTGCGAGATTCATCTAGCCATAACAGGAACATAAAGCATAATATTTCATTTGAAACAACTGCATCATTAGAATACCAAATCAAACTGAGACAAAGACACATGTGAGAACCTGAATGAGACAGCGCTTCAGTTGATTATATGTATTGTGGAGGAAAAAGTTATCTCCAAAGAGAAAAGCTAACTGAAACCTTCAAGTGGTTGGTTGTTTCTCTCTCTGCGTCGGTTCTCCTCCTGCTCTCCTTATAAAATATCTGCAGGAGACGAGACCTGCTTCCCACCAGAGAGCATCTGGTACCCTGAAACAGTACAAACAGTATGAACGAGTATTTGACACAACATACAAACAGCAGTTTTGAGGCACATCAAATTTAGGTCACTTTCCAACAAATTTGCTGAACCTCTGACTGGCCAGGCTACGAGGTGGTGACAAATACCCATCAGAGACTGTTCCCACTCTGTGGTCGCCTCCTTGGTGGCGACTGGTCAGAATCAGACACCTCCTCTGTTTTTTTGCCCTCCTTGGAGGGGACTGGTCAGAGTCTGGAGCTTCTCCCTTACAGGCCTTTACGTGGGGTGACTGGTCGGAGTCCGAATCATGCCTTTCTGAGCCTTCTTTTCTTCCTTCCTCTTGGGCGGGGACAAATCTAATTAAAAAAGTAATCAATAGTCTGGTGAACTGTTAGCATAATTAACATTAACCGTGAGTAAACTCCTCTTTGAAAATATTCAAGGAACATGAGTGAAGAAATTTATTTTTTGTTTCAAACACTCAAGTATCAAGCAATGGTTGTGTGCTACACATCACATACACATCAGGTATAATTAAAAATACACTTCTATCACCAATCAGATTAACTTGCTTAATAACACTACTTTAAGGTTTTTGGTTGTTTGTGAAGTGGTAAAATCCACTCGGCCAGGTTTAGCTCCAAAAATTACTTCTCACCCGCTTCCTTTTCTTTGCACCTTCCCTGATTTCCTCTGAGGTGACAGGTCAGGAGAGTCATGGCGGCCTCTCCTTGGGGGGGAAATGTCAGGAGAGTCATGGCGACCTCTCCTGGGAGGGAATCATGTCTCATTCTCTTTGGTGAAATATCTGGTGAATCATGGCGACTCCTGCTTGATTCCTCTGGATGCTGTTGGTCTCCTTCTATCTCACCTTCTTCGTCCTCATCGTCTTCAGCTGTTAGTAGGGAAAACTTAAAGTAAATAAATGTATTCACGGTACAGGCACTCGAAGATATTTGTTCACAAATAACAGTTACCTCCGATCACTTTCCATCTGTTGCTGGATCTGAAGGCTTCCAGTTGTTTGATGTCATCTGGTCTCTCATCAATCACCTCAGCTATCTGAACGGACAAACACAAGAGGATGGTTCAAGAGAGGGTTGAGAGGTTGATAACTGACAACAATCAGACTTTTCCTTATACATATTTTTATGTCGCCTCCACCATCAATCGATCAATCAAGCCTTATTTATATTGCACCTTTCATACAAATCAAATACAACCAAAGTGCTTTACAGTGGTTGAAAACAAAAGAAGCAGAAATAAAATATTGGCAAGACATATTAGAAAAAATAAATAGATGACTAATAGAGACTAAGGCACACCAACAACAATAAAATATGTGTTATTAAAATAAGTTAAAGCATCAAATTAACATTAAGAATATAAATAGTTAAAATAAATACATTTAAGAAGGTTAAGGATAAGAGTTCAATCTAAAACGAAGGCTAAAAATATCAAGAAAACTTAGCAGATAAATAAAAAACAAACAGTTAAAATTATAAAATAATAAAACAATATTAAAATCAATATAATAGTAAAAAGTAAAGTAATAACATTGTTAAACCCTACATAAAAGCCGGACTGAATAAATATAGCAATAGTATTTATTTTCTCACACAGTCAGCCTCCAATTTTAAGACTTCAGCCCAGATTGTCTTATTTATTCATGTGATTCTATCATTTTTTATGGGTTGACTGTTCTCTGATATGCGTTTTAAATGGAACCTTTAGCACTTTTATCATGTCTATTAATTTTACCATTTTTAGTGTTAGATTCGTTTTAGGATATCTTTGTATGTTTTGCACATTAAGTAGTTTGTTCTGTCTGACATCTATCTTGTAATTCTGTATTGACCTAACATCTCACTGACTGCAAAACAAGTTTACCTACAGGTACAAATAAAGTAACCTGAACCTGTTTTTGGTTTACGTTTAAAAGTCTCAATATGCACCATGGGGCCATGTCTTTAACACTCTGCTTGTATAAGAGAAATATAACCACTAATGCATATGTATGAGCTGGCTCAGCATTATATTGCTTTGACAGTAACATTTTAATGAATTCCGTAATTTTACAGAAAATGTTTTACATCGCACTAATATCTGATATTATGAGTAGATAAATGAAGTCATAGTTCAACAAAAAACAGCTGCAATTATTTCACCATAAATAAGATTTTGAGGCTTAAAAATAAAAAATGTTAAATCCAAGTTTCTATCAGTTGCCATGTACTTATATCAGGAGTGTCAAACATGCGGCCCATGGGCCAAAACTGGTCCGCCAGAGGTTCCAATCCGGCCCGCGAAACAACTTTGCAAAGTGAAAAAATTACAGAGAAGACATTAACTGCAAATTTTCAATAAAAGTAACTACTATTTCAGATTTGTCCTCTGGGGGTCACATAAAATCATAGTGCTGACTAAGCGCACCTGAAAGGCACTTTTTGGGGGTATGACTTGCTGTTTGCATAATCAGGTTGAGATTCATAAAGACTTTTTAGAGCACTATAAGATGATCCACTAACTAGTAACACTAGCACTACACCCCTGCATACAACACTGTCCAGCAAACAAACTGTTCCTGCTGGAGCTGAGGGGTCCAAAATAATAAACTTTACCTTCTTCATTATAATCTCTGCTTTTAATGTAAACATTACACTCTGTGTCAGATGAATGGGTAACCTGTGTGTTTGGTGTGTTCTCAGCAGGTTTCAGGGCTTAAAGAGTCAAATATTCTGCCCCACTATCGGCACTATGAGACTCATCATGGTGAAAAATACAACAGCTGTTTTTCAAAAACATAGTTCAGAAAATGTGAACATTTTCAGAATGTATTTGTACTTTTTTGTACCAAAACAAAGGGGGAAAATTTTTTTTTTTCATTATTTGTAGGTTATTGTGTTGTGATTTTTTCTGGTCCGACCCACTTCAGATCAACTTAGGCTGTATGTGGCCCCTGAACTGAAATGAGTTTGACACCCTGCCTTATATTATCTACACTTGAACAAGAAAAACCAGGAAACTACTGAATATGTAGGAAAACCAGGAAACTGTCTGAATATGTAAGAAAAACCTGAAGCTAGCCAAGGTTTTCTGGTTTAAGTTCTTACCACTGGAGCCTCTTCTTCGTCCTCTTCAACCTCTTCGTCCTGGTTGACCATCTGCTGTCCAGTCTATGTCGTCGTCTACTATTTTTAGGCCTTGATTTAAAGAAACAAGTGAGTTAAAAACATTTTTCAACAAGAAGTTAGCAGGAGCGAGAGGCGCTAAAAAGTCATGCCGACTCAAGCTAACTCAACAGCTAACACTCACACACACGTATCGTATGTGCTCCACAGCATGAATGAAATACTCTCACAGACTCACCCTTGTCCAGGAACCTTACGTCGTTTCTTTTTGAGCTTCCCTTTTGATTTTTTCCTCATCTTCACCAGCAGATAAATAACGTTTTAAGTATTCCGCCTTCGATAGTTCAGGTTCTTTACTGCTCCCTCTTGAAGCTGCCATGATGTTTTTGAAAACTACGGAAAGCCCCGGAGGTCAAGAATGGCCAGTTTCGCGAATGTTATCAAATACCAGTGAGCAATCCCTGTTAGAGGTCTACAGTGATACATGGTTACAATGTTACAATGTCATTTAGCAGATGCTTTTATCCAGAGCGACGTACATACGAGAACAAGAACAACACAAGAAAATATCTAGACAAGAGAAACAAGATCAGTAAAGGTAACAAAGTGCTTCAAGTCAATTTGGGTGCAGGTACTACCAAGCAATGTAAAGGCAATGCACAAAAGTAAATAAGGAATTAAAAAATATAATATAATAAAATAAGGAACATCTACAATGAAGCAACCAAACCATTTAAGACCTCTCATTATCTTCATCAACAATTAACATCACCACAATAATGACCAAAGTAACCAAGTGCTCTGTCACTCAAGAGCTGAACACAGATTCCCAGAGTAGAGCAGGACAGTGCGAGTCAATTGTAGCTGGAAGACATGGTCTGCCACTGGGGACAACAGTAGAGAACAGTCTAGCTAAGTGCATAGTGCTTCCTAAAGAGCTGGGTCTTTAGCTGTCTTTTGAAAGTAGAGAGGGACTCTGCAGATCGAATGGAGTTGGCTAATTCATTCCACCAATTAGGGGCAACAGAAGAGAAGAGTTGAGCTAGTGATTTCGGGGCCTTATGTGCTGGAAGCACTAGGTGCTTTTCAGAGGCTGAGCGTAGCGGGCGAGAACAGTGATACCACAGACGGTATTATAGCTATATCTGTGCGAATTAGGGGGGTATCTAGGGGGGTCTGTACGGTGGCCCTGTACGGTGGCCCTTAAGGACAAAACACATTTACAAAAGATGAAACACTTTACAAAGTTGGAGACAAATGTACATTTTGGAAAACATTTTTACATTTTTTAAAAACAAAATTACATCAGCAAAACACTTTTAGCAAGGGCCAAAACAAATTTACATTTAAGAAACAAATTTACAAAACATGAAAACACTTTTACAAAGTTGGAGACAATTTTGAAAACGACGGGACACTTTAAACCATTTCTGAAACAAACTAACATTTCATTTTAAGGAAAGGGAATGTACCAAATACCGGAAGTGATCCAGAAGTGATCGAGTGAGGGGTCATTTAGTTTGTTTGATGGAGAGAAACCAAACATAGATGGACATGGTTTACATATTAGGACATCCTCAGATCTCAGAGAGAGGCCCAGGGGAGAGGTTCCGGTGGCTGGTGGTGAGGCTTTCAGCAGTGTGTCTGCCCCCTGGTGGCTGGCTGCAGTATAGGTCAAAAAATCCATCGCAGTCAAACTTCAAAAAATAAATTCACGTCATACGAATGTTTCTCACATGCTGTGGTGATATGTAGTTAGTATTTGAGTGTTTTGTGTTCAAGGCCTCTTTTTCCTGAAAAGTTTATTTTTTGATGAAAAAGCATCATATCTCTGCAAAACCTTCATCATGTGTCAGAATTCAGATGAAATGGCCTCAGACCACATAGTCTCAGCTAAATGGAGTCAGGCTAAAAGGAGTCAGACTTAACAGTAAGTGTTCTGTCGTTTGTAAAATTGTCTCCATTTGTCCTATCTGGTTGAAGAGCAGAGTTGTTCTATGGTCCTGTAGCTGTGTGCATTTTTAGCCTGGATGATGTGTTTTTAAAGTGTGTATATGCATTACTTGTGGTCTTGTATACTGCATGCTGTGTAAGACTTCAGCCTGATACTGGACAGTGTGTTTCCCTACCATTATATTGGGGGCGCACCCGCCCACCCTTGGAAGTCAAATTAATTGTATTTTCTGTATAGCGCCAGATCAAAGCAGAAGTAATTTAAGTTACCTCCCTCATAGATCAGGTCTATACCTTGTTCTGTTATTAAAGCTGCTGTTGGTAGGAATGGTGTCAAAAAAACGTTGCTTTCAAAGGTCATAATCAGTACTCATCAGTAAGTGAAGTGATTTGAGATTATGAGAAAACTCTGTGTTTTTCCAATGCCTCTGTATAAAGCAATGCTATTATTCCCCTCTTTCCCGTTCTGACGGACCAATCATAGCTAATCTCCAATCCTCCATCCTGATTGGTTGAGCCCCACTACGTCGCCCTGATTAGCTGGGAAGCCACTACTTCATCATAGAACGTGCACAACGATCTTTTGTGGGCAGGGATACAGGAGCAGAGAGGGGTAGTGGGATAGTGTTGACATTCGAAATCTCTCTCAGACTGATGTTTACATCACGACTACCAACAGCAGCTTTAACAGACTAAATAGCCTAATGTTATTTATCTTATTTACATGACAGGATGTCATTTCTGTTTCTACATGGTTGCGCGGTCACAATTCTCCTCTAATCTCTGTATCGCGCACGGCAGAGTTCTGCCTGATGGGCAGACGGACACAGACAGACAGACAGACAGACAGACAGACAGACAGACAGACACACAAACACACACACACACACACACACACACACACACACACACACACACACACACACACACACACACACACACACACACACAAATGATGTCACAACCACCATAATAACCGACATCCTTATAATGTCTTTGCACAATGCTGACTCACTTTGTTTTTTAATGCATCTTTGTTGAAAGTTACATTTAAAAGTTTGAATCTTCATCTCTGTCTAATTTCTGTCCCAATATAATAAACACTGAATTAATACCAAGACAACAACTGATTCTAGAAGCATCCCTTTATTGAACACAAATGCAGCAGCTTCAACAGAATTATTTACATGGAAAGTCACTCACATACTCATACAGATGTGTGAGCTCCTGAAGCCAAAAACATTTACTTGCCTCTGAACCACCTCTGAGTCTTCGTCGCCCTTTCTTATACGAGTTATGAAAAACTCTAACATTATTTCAGTGCCCTTAGAAGGAAGACAAGAATAGGAGAAAGAGCTGCATGCTTTTGACAACATCTCTTTAACATGTGTGTGTTATTGTGGAGGAGTTCGTGAAAGCGGGCAGATGCATGGGCGTGGTTAGATGGGTGTGGTTGCGTTACAAGCCTGCTCTTTTTTTTTTTGGCTTGTGTTCTTTAGCTGTGTGTTTGATAGAAGAAGAGCAGCAGGCAGACGATCCAGGAGCAGGAGCTCTTCAGAAACAGGCTCACAGCTGAACACGGAGCAAGTTGTTCTGCAGAGGACGAAAAGTGGCATGAAAACAACTGACAAATCCTCTTGACTTTTCTCCCACTGCATCATTCCAATTCTCACTCCCTCACACCAACACACACTCACACCTACCTTTCTCCACGGTGATGTGGGCACCCTCCCCAGACACTTTGCAGATGTAGGTGGTGTTGTGTGGGAGTTTTTGTAGGTAGCCTGGCAGGGTCATTCTGTATCCGTGAGGTAGGAGCTCCTCAACGTAGCTGTCTTTGAACTCACCCTCTGCTGCTGAACCAGACACATTCGTGTTAATGAGGAATTGTTTGGTTCCAACCGTCCAGGAGAACTCATAGCTGTTGATCTTGTTGGGCTTGGGCTCAACCGTGCAGTCTATTCTCAGGTCGTTGTCATCTTCCACACACACTGAGATCAGCTCACACTGCACTTGGATCAGCAGGACTGCAGGCGAACACAGAGGGACACGTCAGGAGTGAAAATAGATATTTCCAATCTCAAGCAGAAGATAATAGAGTGGAAATACTTCTCAGGATTAAGTCTCACCTCCAAGAATCCCACACACTAAAACAGACTTGAACATGATGGAGGAGCACCCATCCAACTATGAATATAAGAGAGGGAAAAATAAAAACAGATTACAAAGGGAATCGATCACAATGAAACATACACAGTCTTAAGCCTTACAGTGACTTGCCATATTAGCCATGATCCATTTATATCAGGGCTTCTGAAACTGGTTCACACTCTCCAAGTGTGTGAGGTCATGCCATCATCAAAAGACAAAAAAAAAAACCGAAGGAAACTGAAAAGAACAACTGAACAATTCCTGTATAAGCTTGTAGCTGCGTCACAAGCATACAAGGTTAAGTTCCTCTAACCACCTGTGGCCATAATGACCGGGCATCATTCGGAGCGAAAGGTGACTGGCGTTTTCTCTGTGCTGGTTTGATTTCTGTTTGTTACATTAAGTATGTCCTTTCTTTCTTTCTTTCTTTCTTTCTTTCTTTCTTTCTTTCTTCTTTTCTTTCTTTCTTTCTTTTCTTTCTTTTCTATCTTTTCTTTATTTTTTCTTTTTTTTTTATTTTCCTCTTTTTTTCTTTTTCTTTTCTTTCTTTCTGTCTTTCGTTCTTCTTTCTTCTTTATGTATTAGGATTAGCTTCCACATTGTGGTTGCTAGTCTTCCTGGGGTCTACACACAAAACAAAAAACAAGAAAAACAACTATTTAAAAATCACACATTATCATATTTCTAAGGTTACATTTCGCATGAAAAGCCTAAATTAATAAATGACACCAATGTCTGTACACTATGCATTACTAACAATCTTCTGTTTTCATAACATGTGTCCATCGCTGTCCATGCATGTTCTAGCATAGGTCACCTCTCCCTAATTTGACACCAAGCTTGTTCAGTCAGGCTGCAGCTGCAGCATCTTGTAGAGGACTTACCTCCTGATAAGGATGACACAGCAGCTCCGGTCTGCCTGCTCTTGCTTTGTCGGGCTTGGTGGTAAACAGATGGTGGTGGTTGCTTCTATCAGCGTGCAGGAGCACTGCAGAATATATGACTTCTGAGGCAAAGTGGGAGCGACACAGAGAGGTGGGGAGATGGTGGGAGGGACGAGGTGGAGAGCAGAGTGCTGATTTGTCTTTCTCCTCTGCAGTGCCCGACAGAGGACACGGAACAGGCAGGGAAGATGCAGGCAGGGCAAAAACTCGGTCAGCATCATTGTGTTTTCCAACAGCTTGTTCTGACCTTTACTCCTTTTCTGGTATTTTCCTCAACTTTGTCCTCTGTCCTCATTTACCCTCTTCATGACAGATGCTACTTCCCTGAAATCTGCTCTTGTACATTAGAAATGACTTCCACAAGGCTCAGTGTGCTCAGTGTAAGCAGCGTTTGGCTGCAGATTCCTGTGATAAAAAGTGGACTTCCTCAAATCATGTTTAAGATAGTTCATCTATGACTACAGAGAGATATGTCATGTTAACAGCATCCTGCTTACGGGGTGAAGTTGTGAGCCACTAGAAATTTCTAGCACTGTCATCCTACCACATAAATCATTATGTAGTTGCCCAGTGTCTCCACCTAGAGACTACTCACAGACAATTCTCACAGTGATTGAGATATACAGTAGGTTCACAGCTTCCATCACTAGATGCCACTGTTGGACAACAGTTTTTATTTTGCTAGTCCCGTATTCATTTGAACAAAACTATTTTCCCAAACTGAGTTATATCATAGAAGCCACCTGCTTCATATATATATATATATATTCTGTTTTTGTTTGAGATTAAAGATCCAAATGGTACAAGAACTCAATAAATAAATGGAAACATTTTGCAGGTCAGCTCATCAATATTTGTGAGAATTCCCAGCAAGCTCTGAGCAGAGGCAGAATAAAACATCTGGACATATTTGTTGTCCATTAGGAGGATAAAAGAGGTAGATTATGGTCATAAAAACTATCACTGTCTCTATTTTGCTTCACCTCATGAATCCAGAGAAAAAACCTACACTCTAAGGGAGAACATGTAAATGCCACACAAAGGTCAGGGTCCATTTTGGACGGTCATGCTGAATGTCCTGCTAAATTAATGTTGTTTTGAAAAATCTGAAGAGTTGAGATCATGTCTAAGACAAATTCAAAGAAATCAACCAATAAGAAATTATAGCAGCCAGGTTTGTGTTATTGATTTGAAAGAATTCTGATGGCTTAATTATTTTAAAATGCTTTGATTCACTAAAAAAGTATTGTTTTGCTTTCTTTAATAACATCCCCCAGATCCCACGGACATACACAACCGTAGCTGTGATCACATTCTTAACATTGTATCTCAAAAAAGCATCAGAATAAACATCATAGTTTAATGGAACGTGATTCAACCTGGACTACATTTCTTTTTCAGAATTACTTGTTACCGGCTATCATTTTCCTTTCCTCTGTGATTTCAAATCACCCAACCCGTTACCATACAGGAATAGCTACCTGTAGTGTTCAGCAAGTGTGATTACCGGCTTCCTCTATGTTACGTTGCCACTGAGTCTAAAGATTCAAAGCATGTCACTGTGTGTGTAAAGAGAATTTTGAAACATTCTAGAAAATTTGAGGATATTCGTCACATATTTCTTTGCAAATAGCTTTGAGCTTGTGCATTCTATTCATGTATTCTCTTATTTAATAATACATTACCAAGCACTAGAGGTGTCATGAGAGAAATAGTAAAGTAGTAGTAAATTGATAAAAGTGCTCTCTGATCAGTAGTATATGAAATTAGCATACCACAAACTTGCATTGGAATGGGTCTGTTTCGTTAGATTTAAGCTCTCACATATGGCTTTGTTTTGTATTACACTCAAAAAAAGGTGTTGCTTTGCTATATTTGAGATCCACACAATGCACATTACACAGGGGTTCAGGAACTGCTGCACTATTAAAAAAAAAAAAAAAAAAAAAATAATAATAATAATAATAATAATACATTTTATTTATAAGCGCTTTCTAAAAACTCTGACAGATGCTGCACAAAGGATAAAACATCACATAAAACAACAGAATATAAAAACATGAATAAAATACTCGCTTAAAGCTTGATATGGCTGTGTATGAAATCCAGGCACAGAGAATGATAAACATCAAATGTTTAACTAAGAGCTCTGATTTCAAATTGTGAAAATGAACCCTTATTCATTTTAAGATTACATTTTTAACAGTGCACATAATATGATTTTTAATACCCTTTACCACCATAACTCAATGCATAAATTGGTATTTCATCTAGAAATAATGTAGTTTTATTTTTTCTGCCATTTTTGCCTTTATTAGATAGGGCAACTGGAGAGAGAGAGAGAGAGAGAGAGAGAGAGAGAGAGAGGAGGAGAGAGAGAGAGAGAGAGAGAGGAGAGGTGCAGAGTGGGTGGTGTGCCACGCAGCAGGGGGTCAAACTGGGAGTCAGACACAGCTGGATTAGTCCTCAGTACATTGAGTCATCTTACTAAAACCACCAGACCACCAGTAATGTAAATGTTTTACAGCACATCACATCATTTCCATGCTCCAGTTAAATTGATAAGTGATGTGTTGTGGGCGTGTTTGAGTGTGTGTGTGATGAGGGGGGGCCTTCATTCACTGGGAGTTAAGTACACCCCCTGGAAGCGACCCTAAAGTTGTATCTATTGAGTGTGTTCATTTAAGACAGCCTGAATGTGCCTTTCTTTTCTAAATTGCTCACCAGCCGGCGCACGGTTCGCTCAGCTCAGCCTTTACGCACAGATAGTTGTCGGTCTGGACTGAGGGGAAGGCTATCTCGGAAATAATCTGCCACGCGTTAAGCTGCTTTATCTCAGCCAAGCTTCGGCCGGACAGAGACGGCTGCTGTTCAGTGAACACTCACGGGGAAAGTCCGAATTAGAGAAAGAAAAAGTGACAGAGGCTGCGGAGACAAGTTTGATAAATCTTTTTCGGGTGATAGGGTGAGCGTTCTCGGTGCGCAGCATACATGGAGACCTGAGTGGGGCTCAGACAGACAGAGCCGAAGCTGAACCTGTTGCTGTATCTTCAGTGTTGGAAGCAGGAGACAGTAAACAAACATACACTGGGATTTTAACCACAGCGAGAAACTGGCACGCGTGTTTCGGGCATGGACAACGCTGGATTTTGGATATTCCTGATACCAACTTGTGTAATTCCAGGTAGGCTGCTTTGTTTTACTTGGCACTCGGTTATTACACTGATGTATGATTGTTTTTTTTCTGTTGCAAAGATAGACTGGTGGGATTATGGAAATGAAAAATATTATATCAAGTGAATATCTAAATGAGTGGTCAGTAAGAGCGTAACACAGAAATAGGAGTCACATCATAGTATCTGTGTCTGTTTTTTTCATTAGCATGCACTGAAAGCAAGTTCTAACTTATGATCTTTTAATTTGGTGAATCGATTTGTATATGTTTTGTGCGTACTTTCCTGTGTGTGTGTTTAATAGACAGACATATTACCAGAATATGTTTGTGTGTAGGAAATATACACACACGTTCACGCAGTTACTTTTGTCTTTCTTTCGTATATTTCCATGAAAAAAGTAAATCTCAGTTTCCTGTAGGTTTAACGTAGGTTCATTAATCTACTTCTCAGGAGCATTAAACTTTTTTCATCTTCACATTCAATCCTCTGAGACTTTATATAGATTATGATGTAATGACAAAAGCTATTGTGGCAGCATATGGACGTGTTGAGCTGCAGTGACATCTGCTGTGATTGCTTTTTTCACTCAGTAAGTGCTAAACCCCCTTTGCCAGTCAAGCAGTAATTTGTTGGTGTGCATGCATGTGTGTATGTGTAAAACTAAGTGTGAGGTTCCACCATGTGTGTAGGATTGTCATGTTGAAGGACAGAGCCATGGATTAGAGCTACACAGGGAGCAGGAAGGGTGTAACAACATGTTCGTTGCCAAGTCCCAGCCTAGCCTGATGGCTGTTACTGCTGCTGCAGCGTATCAGTCTGCTGTTCACCTCAAAGAACCACCACAGGTATTTGTCAGGTGGGCCCTACAGGTTGATCTGTCCCTGATGCTTTAAATGCTTGCAATCCTCCACTGCAGAGAGAAGCGGAGAAGACTGACTGAAACAGACATCCTCATACTTTAATGCATAATCCAGAGTCTAAAACTGGAACCACAGACGCTACCACACAGAAATAATCCAGCACAAACCTATAGCCCTTCTGTCCTCTTTCTCTCGTATTTGTCTCTTTTTGTGCACCTCCCTCTCCAGAGTCGGCCCATTTAAAGCCAACGTTTTTTTTTTCCTTAATTGTCTCCCAGTTGGATGATATTCCTCTACAGACATTTTTCCCTCCATCTCCTCTCTCTTGGGTTTTGATTTTCCTCTCATGTCCCAAAACATAAATGCAGCAGCAGCAGTCATCATAATCCTGTGAGCTGCCTGCTGATCACCAGCCAAGTGCACACTCCATGCTTCTGCAGTGCCACAGAGATTACACACCCACACAAACACGCACTCATCTGCACGCATGTGCACACAGAATCAAGCAACTCAATCAAAAACATTAGAGATTAAAACTGATTTTAGAGAAAAACAAGAGGGTAGTAAGTATCTTCTCCATTTCAATCAGGGAAAATTGAAAGGAACACACGATAAATTTTGCTAAGTGAGTGTCCAACCGTCTGTTTCTGTTGTTGGTAAAGTTAGTTTGGAGAAACAAAGAAAGAAGCTGTTTAAAATAACAGTACTGTAGAAGTGTTTAGTCATGTCACAAGTAGTTAACCTCTTTTAGAAGAATCAAACTTATACATGTGCAAGATTTTAGTTTAGGCTATATGGGGTTGTTCGTGTGTGTATGTATGTGCGTGTGTGTGTGTGGACTGTGTGTGTGTGTGTGTCTGCGTGTGGCAGTTGCTCTCTTACCTTGCTTCAGGATTCCCTACATTGCAAGTCACAAGGCCAAAGACTGAAACACAGTGTGTAATCTGCAATCATCACAGATTTGATGGCCTAAAGATTAAACAGTTAATCTGCTCTCTCCTCTGTCTACTCTGGGGTTTTCATTTTCTTATCTGTCAGATATCTCTGGCCAAGTGAACAAAGCTGGAGATAGATGTAGTGTAGGGGGCTTTAAATGCAGTATTGGAAGATTATGAAGAAAAGGATGTGTTGTATTTATACAGAAACATGCAATATTTAAAGGGGACATATCACGCTTTTTTCATCAATATATATTGGTCTAAGAGGTCCCAAAAACATGTATTTAAGTTTATGCTCAAAAAACACTTTGAAATCAGATTTTGGCATGCCTGAAAAGTCCTCTTCTTCATTCCTCATCAGAACACGTCTGTTTTCCCTCTGACCACGCCCCCTCCGGAAGTGGATGTGCCTCGGCTCTCCAGCACGTTGATCTAATGTTTACATGTTGGCTGAATATACACGGCTGCTCAGAGATCGCGTTACTTCAACCCTCTAAATCTGATCCTGACGGAGAGGCGCCTGTAGCAGGACCTTTCTGAAGGATTGGTCATAGATTTAGTGTTTCTTGTTGTTTTATTTATCAGTATGTAGACGTGTGTCTTGGTACACAGCTACGAACATGTAGCTATGTGGCTATGCTAACTAGCGCTAGCACTTATCCATGATAAATAAAAATCATCCACTAGATCTTCCAATCTGCAGGCCTGGGAGTAAAACCGACCTCTGCCAGAAAGGCAGCAGGACCTTTCTGAAGGATTGGTCACAGATTTAGTGTTTCTTGTTGTTTTATTTGTCAGTATGTCCGACGTGTGTCTTGGTACACAGCTACAGCTACAGCTATGAACATATAGCTATGTGGCTATGCTAATTAGCGCTAGCACTTATCCATGAAAAATAAAAATCATCCACTATATCTTCAAATCTGCAGACGTGGGAGTAAAACCGACCTTTGCGTTTATTAAGAAAGCCTACAATTAGCATGCCTCCCTCCTAAGCTCCTTGTTGGCACATATTTGTGCAGGTAATGAAAAACGGGGGAGGGATTCAGTATTATTTTATACAGTCTATGGGCTGAACAAGCTCCAAGCTCTGACTCCGTGACAGACCGGATATTGTTGTTACGTAACAAAAACACGGAAGTCTGAAACGGCTCGTTTCACACACATTTACAGAAAGGTGTAGAAATCAAACAGGGGCAGAATGGATTTTTTTCATTCTTGGGGGGTTTGTAGACATGCCAGGGACACATATTTCAGGTAAAGAACCATTAAAAAGTCAATTTTGCATGATATGTCACCTTTAACCAAATGCTGAAGGTTTTGTAAATTAAGTTCAACGTCTCCTTTGTCTACCTATGTGCATTTTTTAAGATCCACTTTTCTTGAATCTTGATGTAATAGTGTGCATTTGAGTGGTCATCTAAGCCGTGCCACTGACATTTATCTGTTAATGATAATATCTTCCTTCTTGTAAAGTGAATTACATGAGTGTCTGTTACCTGTGGTGGAAACACTCAACATACCCTCAAAAGCATCCCTGGAAAATGTTCCTGATTTGGAACTGTGACCAAATGGTTCATAACTCATTCGTTTTAAGTTATTCAAATTAGGAGTTTTGCATAAATAGGGGCATGGCTGACTTGACTGACAAGCAGGCACACTGTAGCTGTACGTTAAGAGGCTAAAAGCCGACCTCAACCACACCTCTCTGCCTCGTATTTGGCTGTCGAAAGTTAGGTTGAGTCAGCATTTCCAATATGGCGACTGCCAACCATATGCTTCTAAACTCTGCTTCAAAAACCAATGGATGGTGTCACAGAAACTACCTCCATGTGTTATACAGTCTATAGAAGTTACCCATGAGTGCATGTTAGTATGCTACTTTTAGCATAAAGCTCAAAACTGTCTAAAAGCACTGTATTTAACCTACATGTGTATGATTGGTTAACAAGCTCAGTACACACTTTGGCTAGCTGTGAACTTTCATGGCTCTTTATCTTTATCGCATAAATCAAGAGTTGTGTCCCGAGTGAAATCAAAAGGAAGGGTATTGGCCTAAACAGTGATCTAAGGGCTCAATCGCACAAGGATCAGTTGCAGTGTACCGTGCAAAAGCACAATTGTCCTCTCTCCTTATTCCCAATCAGATTGCTCCAGGTCCAACCGGGCCTGCGATCAGTTATTTCTTGCACATACATCATCAGGTTGTAATATGACACACACATGTCATTATGTACATCCTTAGTTTACAAGAAGCACAGTCTCAGAATCAGCACAATGGACAGCAGCATGGATGGCAACTTGACTGACTTTGTGGCTTATTTTGAGTGATTTTGGTCAGATACTGTCCTCTAACACTCCTGGATTTCTCGATTATGCAAGGTGGCAATTTGCTGTCATTGTTTAAAAGGACTTTTAAATAGCTTGGCCGTATCACTTAAATCTTTGTGCTGAAGCCAACCTCTTTCAATCCTCCATGGCCTCCATGGTGTTCATGCTTTAGCACAGTACGGAGCCCTCACTCTGGTCAAACAAACTGGACTTTGGTGGTGAAACATGCTTGAGCATTGGTACAGATTGCCCAATGTGACTGCACCCTGAGAACATTCCTCATCAAAACCAATCATTTCTGGAGCTTAAGCCCAACCAGTATGTGAATACATAACAAAATGTTGCTGTTTGGTTGAATTCTCACACCAAACTACCTGGGAAGTTAATGAAAGGATTGAGGTTTGTGCTGAAATGATTATCAGTAGACTACATTGATATATTATAACAGAAAACCTGTACGGTTTAAACTTTTTGGTAGATATGAATGTTGATAAATATAACATTTTTTTACACAGTACTACATTGTGATAGTCATTTTCATAACCAGTCAGTAATAAAGTGAAATAAATCAACTCTGTTTAATAAACAGTCAGGTCTGAGGTCTCCTGTAGGTTTAATCTTAAAATAAAATAAATGATCAGGTGATTAGAAAAACATTTAGGTTTTGTTTTTTTCTCACGCATCCAAAAAGAGATGGAAGTGCCGATGTGAGCGTCCAAAAACGTGCATCAAACCAACGACTCTTTGTGTGACAATGACTGTAACTCAACACCAGAGTGAATTACTCTCTGTTCAGGGTGTCCTGTGCTCATGTGCAGCTAAACTGAGCATCTTAGCAGCTGTAAGCTGACATTTTTTTATAGTGCCACTGAAGATGTTTCTAGGATGACATCTTTGAAACTTTATTACAGTTGCCAATCTGTAATGTTCCCAAATCTCCCAACAATCTCATTAAGAAATTACACATAACAGGAAATAACAAAACTTTGTGAATGAATACATTTCTCCCCAAACAAACCCAGCCTCTGTCCCTCTGCTGAACTCACGACACACATGTGAAAAGGTTAAAATGGTTTGCCATTGACAATGATGAAGAAAGGTGGAGGATATCCTCTTAGGACATAAACAAAAGGTCCATCACCACGCTGCGATGCACCTGCTGTTTTTGCATGTTGCATTCAAATGTGGAACAATATTGCTATTGTTTGTTGCATTCCCATGGCTGTATCTCTCCAGTGTGCTGCAGTTTATGGATTATTGTCATGAGGACTGCTGAGGTCATTTCCCACAGCCTAAACAATAGAAGAATGTGAATGAACATGGCAGAAAGGGGAAGGTGGGATCGATGGGGGGCCAATGAGATAACACTGTGTATATATGCGTGTATGTGTGTGTGTTTATGTTGCTGTCAGAAAAGTAGGCTCTTTGTCTGTTCTACCCTGACCTAAAGCCCCTAACAAGCTCAGCAGCAGAGGTCAGTACGTGGACTGAGTGGCATACTAGTGTCTGTGAGTGTAGGATAATGTTCAGACAAATGAAAGGTACTTTAACTCCCTGACACAAAACAGAAGTGGTTGGCAAACTGACTTATTTTATTCAGCTTTGATGAATTTACTGAATTGTTTTAGTTTTTTCCATATCAGTGAGGAAAATATCTCTATCAGGAAACACTCTTTTGGTGAATCAAGTGGATAGTTTGACATTTTTGGAAGTAAAACTCCAAACCCCTTAACTTTGGGATGCTGGGTAAAATGTGTATAACAACAGAATGTAATGGTTTGAAAATTATTTAAACCCAGTATGTTTAATTAAATAGTGCAAAAACACATCAAATGTTAAAACTGTCAAATGTAATAATTTGATGAAATCAAAATCCCCACCAAAAACGACTTTCTGTGCACACAGTTCAGCCATCTGCTTCCACAAATGCAGGTTGAAACTGTATAATGAGGAAACTATATAAAAACATGACCCAGAAACAACAGAAACTTCTATGGTCCTGACTGAGCCAGTATAAGGTGGGCTGTGACAAAGTGTAAAACTGTAGTATGGTCAAACAAATCAAAATTTGATATATTTTTTGGAAATCATGGATGCTGCATCCTCTGCCTCTGAGAGGAGAAAAAACATCATGCTTGTTATCAGTTAACAGTTCAAAAGCAAGCATGATGATGGCACTTATGCATCCCTGTGATTAGCATGGGTAGCTTACACATCTAGGAAGGTGCTATTAATGCTGAACAAATATGTTGCAACACTGACAATTCATCTCCAGGGAACACCTTGCATATTTCAGCGAATCAATGTCAAACCACATTCTGTGTGTACTATAACAGCAGGGTTCTGTAGTAGCTAAACTGGCATGCCTGCAGTCCTGACCTGTTACCCACTGAAACAAATTGGCGCATCATGAAATTAATGTACACTGTTGAGCAGCTGAAATCCTACAAGAGACAATAATGGGCCGTTTCACTCTCAAAACTCCAGAAACTGGTCTCCTCCCCAAATGCTGATTGAGTGTTGTTGAAAGAATAGGTGGTGCAACTAATGGTAAACATGTCCTTGTCCTGACTGTTTTGAAATGTGTTGATGGCATCAAATTTGAAATGGGCACATAGTTTAAATAAAACGCTTTTTTCTGTTTCAACATTTTATATGTTGTCGTCGGTGTCTACTTTACATTTTGGATTTCAATCATTTGCAAACCATCAAGCTTAGCTAAGCACAAAGACAGGAAACACGAGGAAACAGCTATAGCCAGCTGTCTGTGTACCTTTGACCCAGCTTGGTCAAAGGGAAATGAAATCTGCTCGCCACCATCTGAGGCTCAGTCAGTAAAGAGTTCTACTCTATTCCAATTTGAATAATGAAAAAAAAAAAAACGATGTGGAGGATACGTGCAACACAATATTGAATCCCTAAAAGGTCACTACTACCAACTAAAAAATATCCAAACACCATACACTGAATAAAAGATGGACAGTCACAGTCACATCACACATTAGTTTCCAAAGAGACGTTTTGAAGCCCAAAGTTGCAAATGTATGTGTGACTCTTAGAGAGAATGTGCATGAATCGAGAAAGGAGCTACATTACTAAAATCATGTACCAAACATGTTTAATTTTGCTGTGAAAATGAGCATTTTAGAATATGACCTTATCGGGGATTCCTTGAATTTTGCAGCCACTCTGAAGTGGACCCTCCAGTCCAGGATCTGTAGTTTTTTGCACCTCTGCTTTGGCATGATTTTCAACACCTTAGGTTTCCACTTACCTGAAACATCAACACTGCAAAAAAAAAGTTTTTTTCCCTCACTTGGAGATATAACATGTTAAATATTGAGACTCAGAGGTACTTGAATCAGAGCAGTACCTGGGATGTAGACTTCCTCTGCTTTTTCAATGAGCTGTTTATTCCCTCCCCTCCTGAATTGTCCCCTGCATGCTGCTCTGCACTTAACTGTGCCTCAGTCGAATCACTCAACATTTGCTCCATATTAAAAAAAGGATTAAGAGCAGTGTTATATTAAGACAAACTACAATGTTGCAACCTGGTTTTGCTTTGTGAATGGAACATTTGTATGACTTTTCAGGTATCTTTTGAAACTCCAAAGTTGGGCTGCCAGCCTGCTTTGAACTCAGGGTGTGAACTGTGAACAGTACTGGGGCAGACCTCTCTCAAATAAAGGCTTTGCACCCTGTCCAAATTCTGCCATCTCACACTGAAATGCACTAACAAGCTTGGATGCAGATTTTGCTTAGTTTAATACAGCCTGGCTGGGGCGCCAATTTAGCTCAGGTGGCAGGTGTCCCATTTACAGAGACCATAATCCTCAATGCACTGGTTGCAGGTTTGACTTCAAACCTCGACCCTCAAATTTCTACCCAACTCTTTTCTTCCCACAACTCCTGCAAATAAGGCCAACTGCTGTCTCTAGCTTCTTGCTAATCAAAACATGGATATACAGTACATTTATGCATACTGAAATGTGTTCAAACCCAGTTCTTTCAACACTTAGGCATCAACCCTAACATATTTTTTGCTTCTGTTTTAATACCTTGGGTTTAATTTTAATTTTAATAGTAATAAGATTCAGATGCTCTCAAGTGGACATGGTATTGTCGCCCTCTGGATGGCAACTTCTGCAATTCTGATATTGCTGACTGATCTAACATCCATCATGTTCATATAGATTTACTCTACACTGGCTAATATTTTTTCTAAGTATGTGAGTATGTAGCCTACATTTGATGTTCCAGCAATATTTCCTCAGATGGATTAAGTTACGTGATGTAAGCATGATAAGCTGTTTAGGTAAATGACTACCATTTCTAAATATTTCTAAAAATAATCTATAGTCTTACATGATGCATTCAATAGAAAGTTGTTAGTCATGTTTTATTTTAAATGTTCATTCTGAGAACATCAATCTGTAATGGTCTCTCTTCTGGGTTTGTGTAGTTGAAAACAAACATGCTCAAGTACATGTGTCATGGCTCCACGGTATTTTGTAGAAAACATTTTGTAACAAACGGACCAAAAATGATCTAATGCAGATGCACTTTAATATCCTAAATGGTGTAATCTACTCCTACTGCTTGCCTTCTTACATCCCTGTAACCCTCAGCTGTTTATATAAGGTGGAACTAACGGCGCGGTGAACTGCTCACACATGAAACTATTAAACTCATTGATCTCACAAAATGTATATGGCTCAAGTTGTCATGATATCATGTAATGATGTAAGTCGTATTTTTGAGGATTGATGTCAGCAGGGAAGAGATGTGCTGAGAGGACTACCAGTGTTTCCAAGCGTTAGTGTTTATGTTTGCATGCAAAATATATACCGTGAACCTAATGCCTTTTTGCTTATTAGATTTTGCCTGAGGATTCATTTAATAGAGCAAGACCAGACAGATCTATGCCTTACTGATTATGTAATGGAGGCTTTGTCTTCCTGTTTTGATCATTAAAAGGGTGATAAACTTCTGAACATGAGGACTTAGATTATGTGTCCATTTGTGGGCACAAATTAATCCAAAATAAATAATTAAAAGCTATGCCTGCCAACAGTTGAATCTGATTAAATTGTTATTTGTATGGTTCAATATTACTAATAAAAAAGTAATCAGCTTATAACATCAAAATTTTCGGGAGAAAGAGTGATACCCAAGTTCTACAGAATAAACAGTGCTGTTCAGAACGTTACATTTCCTGAAGCCAGAAATAAACTTTAATACAGATTCATGTAAACAGTAAAAATATAACTCACCAGATTAATTCAGGTACAGCTGAACCTGCTAGTATAAATACATCTGCTTGCTCAGTTTTTAAAGGGAGATTTGATTTCTTTGAAAAGATCTCAGTTCTTCTCTTTATATTTTCATTGTACCCATATCAGTCTGTTGTTGACCTTTATTTATTATTCATTATTGAAGGATACTCTAATGTTGTTTAGAGATACACTGCATTTTCCACAGGGGCTCCAGAGAGTCTCTGTGCACACTCTTTGCAGGTCTAGGGTTAAGAATGTCAGTGAACTTGTTTTCTTTAAAATGAAGAAATGTTTAAAACTACAGCAAACTAGAGTTTTGTTTATTTTTAGGTAGACTCCTGGAAAGAGTCAGCTACACATTCAGAAAACATTCAACATCTGAATCTGTGGGATATTGAATTGATTTGTTGATTGTGGCTTACATTAGCAGAGCTAGCACCACCTCCGGCCCCCCATGCAGGGTAACGTCAACATGCCTGTGCTGGTTACGTATTGATCCAGTTGAGTGCTCATACTGGTTAAGTAGACGCTTCCTACATGCAACTTATCTCAATTTTATAGATCAAAATACTGCCTACCAGGAATCGAGATGCCATCGGACATCTGTGCTTGTTATATCCGGATAGTAGAACATTATAGCATTATGGCAGTAGCCCTTGATCCAGAGCTACAGGCCCAGAAGGTGGCATATAACATTGCAGAATTCGGGGCCTACTAGAATACAATCATTGTATTTGTTTTAATGACTAGTAATTTTGGTATTGATGATAATGGACTTGTAGTCAACTAAACGTGTTCATAGACTCCTCTGTCTCCCTTTGTCACTCTTTGGTAATAAAGGAGAATTTGATTTATTATAATCCTTACTATAGGAATGAAAAATAAATACATTTCAGCACACTCCACGTCTGATCCTGTTTGGTTGAAAATTCCGGAAAGGGTATTCAGAAGTTTGGACTTACAAAGGGCTTCAAATGTTTAGCCCAAAATCTAAACAGTCAATCCCCAATGCAAACTAGTAGCCAGTTAAAAAATTTAACGTCAAAGAAAGGAATAATGTTACAGTGATTTCTTTTAGAGCAGATTTTTATAAATGAAGTGAGGGAGTCCGATCAAGTCTTTGTAATTCTGCATAAAGTTACAGTATCCTGGTAAATTAAAGATATGGTAGGGTGGGAAAGTTCAACAGTTTTAAAGAATAACTGGGATTAAATAAGAGGTATAAATTGTGTGTTAAAACCCCCCCAATAATGTTACCCCCTTGGGCACACCGCCCATTTTATATTACTGATGCCAATCAGTGGACCAGTTTTTGGGTGTATTGAAAATTCTCATGGATAGTTTCTGTAGGAACTTTGAATGACTCTGTTTTCAGGGCTTTTTCAAATTTAGAAAGATAATATTTCCAACTGATTTTCTATCACCGAAGCAACACGATATAGCATCTGAAACCTCATATTTTAATAAAATGACCTTACTCATACATTTCCAACAAGCTTTAGTCAGAGTCATGCAGTAGACAGGTCTGGTAAGCCCCCTTCTGTTTTACTCCTGGCTACCTGGCTCCCTCTGGGTCTTGGAAAGACTTGACAAAGCTTGTTGGGTGTGTGGAGTAGTACTGCCCAAGATCCACAAACAGACCTAAAATTAAGAAACTAGTGTTTTTCTCCTTCAAGGTTTGAATGATTTTGGTTTTGATGAGGTTGAATGGACCATGTTAAGCTAATGTAAAGGGATGGTTTGGGCTGAAATAAGCTCCTGTATAGCTTAAGAAATAATCTTTGCCATTTTTAAAAGATACACACATCAACATCCAGTAAGAACTGGATGTGATGAGAAACATACTGTGTCAAAGTCTGCTGTTTTTTTGCTCAAGAGTATTTTCTCAACTCAAAGGCCTTGTCACTTATAAATAATAAATAATGTTGTTTAGGGTTTTTTTTAACAGAGTGCAGTCTGAGACTCTTCAACCAAACAGCCTGAAAACAAGTCTGCAAAATGTCTAGCCTACTTTAAATCTCCCTGAAATACCACAAGTGAACAAAACACAAAGCATGAGATTTAAATGCCAGAACAAAAGAGCGCTGACCCCTCTTCTGCTCTTTTTCTAACCCTGCTGGAAATTGATGGAAATATTAGTATGATTTCATGGTTAACCAGAGGACCCTGTCAGAGGGATGAATGGTTTTAGTTTTGATGTCAGCCTGGGGGTGTCTATCACAGGCGGGTTGCTCTGTAATAGACTAGTACACCCACGGTCAGATCAATATTCATCCATTAATAACTCGGAAATATCTGACCATATGATGGACTGGGACATCTCATTATATTATTTTATCAGTTTTTTGATACAATCTGTCAAACATGGAATTCCCCCCTAGGTTACATTCACACTGTGTAATTCATGTTCATATTCATGAGTTAAATGTTACACAAATAAAAAAATAACCAAAGAAAAGTGTGTACACGAAAATGAAATCTAGCTTTAAGACCACACTTTGGGGCTTCTTTACGCATATGAAGCAAGAATAACTGTTTGTTTTCTTTAATTGTTACATCTATCGACAGAGTGAGCAACCATTGTGCTGCATTCAGATATGCTAACACTCAATACTCACAGTTCAGTGTCTTTCATTTCCTGTTGTGAGGTTTTGAAAATATTTCTACTTTAGAGCTCTTTGGGATGGAATGACTCTCTTTTTCAAAGTTGCTACCAATTAGATCTTAGAACAGATAAGAAGGTCATGTGATGATCTTGTTTATGAGAACAATGTGTAACAATGGTAACAGGTTGTGATTGAAAATGTAAAAAGGGATATTTGTCTTATTAAAAAGAACACAACTTTAAAAGTAATAAAAGAAAACTAATTTTGTATTCATAAAATAGTTTTACTTTTCATAACAACTAAAATGGAAGAGGTTTGATTGCATTTGTATCCTGTTACAATAGCTCTTATTCTATTTGGCTGCCCCCAGGCTAAGAGGAAAAAGGGATTTTGAGTGGATTAACGATAAAAATAAAAGGATTTTAAATAAAAAAAAGTTAGTAATAATAAAAAAAATATATTTGAGAAAGATTTTGAATAATTTAATCAAAGATGGCTGATGGTAGCTGACTGAGGTACGATGGGAGATACTTAGTTTGAAATGTTTTTTTGTGTGTGTGATCATGTGTGTATGAGAATGGGCGCAGTCATTGTTCTAAGCTGTTTTGTTCAGTATAGCATTTTTCTTGATCCTGCAATATGAGTGAATTTAATTCCACCTGAAGTTGCCAGATTAAACATGATGTTACTTAAAGTATATCTAACAAAAACACATGAACACACGTGACTCATGTACACTCAGGAAGTGGGCGTGTCTCTGCAGTGGATTTGTTAAAGGGGATCAGTAAGTCAGTGGGAACAGTAACCAAACAAATCGTGTTTATTTATACCTCACTCTAAGCCGAAACCTTTGACCAGAGCTCACCTCTCACGCTGCTAAAATGTATCGCCTTTGACAGATCAGCTCACTTTATCTGCTCAACATGCTGTGCGGACTGTGAACAGCTTAGAGAGTGCCAGTTTGATGCTGCCAACATGTGTTTATTTGTGGTCTGTGTGTGTATTTCTGATATATGTGTGTGTGTATGTGTGCCAGGGCATAGGTGAAAGTATCTATCTTTAACTCTTGTGTTTCTCCTCCAGGGATAAATGGCCAGACTGTGGAAATGGATGATGGGAAGTGGGGCTATGTTGGCTCAAAGGTGGATCTCCGATGTCGGTTCATTAACAGCTCCCCGCCTGTCAAAATCTCACAGGTAACACAAAAAAGGACCAACCTGAACACGCTGATTACACCCAACTTTGTTAACATCACAATATAAAATCAAGCTGAAATCATCCTCT
The DNA here is from genome assembly GCF_009762535.1 of Notolabrus celidotus. Classification (NCBI taxonomy): domain Eukaryota; kingdom Metazoa; phylum Chordata; class Actinopteri; order Labriformes; family Labridae; genus Notolabrus; species Notolabrus celidotus. Next base: position 10,797,615 of record NC_048276.1, read on the forward strand.
AAATCCAGATAAATCAGTCTTCACACTGACAAATTAGCATGTACAATATGAGGTAGGCTATTATCTGGAGTTTTCATATGGACATTGATAATAATAACAAATTGAGCTTAACATACTCAGTCTTTCTTCAAGCTAGATCAACAAAGCATGAAGCTCCAGTTAGAGATACTGGGTATCACAAAGCTGCTTATGAGGTGTCTCTGTTGCTTCAGGCTCTGCACATGCTCACATGAAGGGGGCCTTTAGATCATGATCAGACAGCATTTGATTTTTCTTCATCAGAAAAATTAATGATCAGCAGCAGTTTACTGTAATCAGACTGACAATGAGAAGCAATGATGAAGTTATTCCAGTAAAAACCAACCCTGCTGCTGCAGAACAACTTTATATTAGTGTTAGGCTACCACCTGTTTACTTCTGATGTGACACATCCACACATCACAACTCTGAAACTTTTACAATGATCCACATGATTTCAGTTGTAAAGACTTTAGACTTCAGACTTTATTGTCCCCTTGGGGAAATTCATTTCCACAGCACCTTTCTGCATTTCCACAGACATAGACAAACACAATAACATACTCTTACACAAGGCAAGATTTACAACAAGGTTGAATCCTTTTACTAAATTAAAATGCAGAAATAGCCTTAGTATTTAGAAGTCAAATTAATGTATTGATTTGATTTAATCTGTGATCGCCTAAATACCTATAGACTAATCAATTCTTAAGTATGTGTTTTTGCTGCTAAACTATCTGTGTTTAATGGACATAGATAGAAAATAAATACAAATAAACTCTAGTGCTGTGTCCTGATTGTAGTCCTACTGTATTGATGATTTACTGAAATTTCAAATATGTTTCTTTTCTTCCTGCAGAAAATAGAGAAAAATGTAATGAGGTGGTGGGAGAACACATACTACAGTATAAATGTTGCGTCTGAGAATAATGCAAAAATGAATAGGCACTTACACAGACAACATTGTTTGGGTTGGGATTCTTAAACACGTGGTAGAGCGGCCCCCATCTGTACTGGTGATGGCCTTGCTTCTGCCCCAGTTCCTTGGCCAGTTTCTAAAGAAGCTTAGCTGAGCTGACAGGCATCCCCATATTGGGTAATAGAATTACTATTGACAAGTATACACACAACAACAGTTCCAAATACTGAACAACCCCTTTAAGAATAAGTTGGCAATGGTGATCCAGCCAGATTAAAAGAGAGTGACACTCAACAGACCTGGATCACCCTCTAACCTTGCTTTGTGGTGCAGTCACTCTCCTGCCCTCAATTTTTTTATATGCTGTAGTGGCATATATCATTGTGGGCACTATACACTTGTGCGTTGGAGTATCCACTTCACTCTGCAGTACTCTACCTACACACTAGTTTGCAGTTGGATTTATATGCTTGTTGTATTGCCAGTTTCCGGTTTATTGGGTAGGAGAAAGCAATTCCACTTCCATGAGCGCAGTGCCTCATTATCATAGCGTCTCCACCCACTGAGCTTACTGCATGCACTCTGTAACTGAATTCAAAACCTTGCTTAAAAAACAACTGGGACATGTATGAACAGATACAAATTCCATTATATTATACCTATAATATATATATTATACCATTATACCTTTGATGCTCAGTGTCTAAAGTGTCAAAAATGTCAGGACTTAACCGCATATGCAGCTCTGGAAAAAATGAAGAGACCACTGAAAAATGATCTGTTTTTCTGATACTATTTATAGGTATGTGTTTGAGTAAAACGAACCTTTTTGTTTCATTCTCTAAACTACTGACAACATTTCCTCCAAATTCCAAATAAAAATAATGTGATTTAGAGCTTGTTTGCAGAAAAGGAAAAATGGTCAAAGTAACAAAAAGATGCAGTGTTTTTAGACTTCAAATAATGCGAAGAAAACAAGCTCATATTCATTTTTAGACAAAACAATACTAATGTTTTAACTTAGGGAGAGTCGGAATTTGGTAGAAATGTTGCCAGTAGTGTATAGAATTAAAGAAACATGTTCATTTTACTCAAACTCATACCTAAAAATAGTCAAATCTGAAAAACTGATAATTTCGCAGTGGTCTCTTATTTTTTTCCAGAGCCTTACATTTCTAAAACTATGATAATACAGGAATATAAACCAACCAACCTGTAAACAAAGGCCATGTTCAATAGCATCAGACTGTGAAGACTTCTCTTTAAAAGAGAACAAATTCAAGTCTTGAATGGATCTAAACCATGCCCAGGTATTTAAAATGACCCAGTGCATTTTAATGAAACTAGCCTTTAGAGACGATATCAACAGTTTAGTCTGTTATTGCAATCATTTTCTTTTACTGGCTCCGGCTCAATGAGAACTCATTTTCAACCTTCAAGGAAGTACATATCTTTTTTAGGGCCCTTAAATAAAAAAAAGCCTCTGCTCTGAACTCCATTAACACGAGCTATAAAGTTACTTAGACTATAATATTTTTTCACTCTGACCATTTAAGGACATTATCCCAAGCTCTTCATTTCAGTGAAATTAAAGAAAATGTAGTTTGTTCTTAAAAATGGTCATTGTCGATGTAAAATATTGAAATGAAAATCTGAAGTTTTGATGGCACATACATACACAAATCATTTTCTACTGTGAAGGACATGAAAGGCAGCTCCTAATAACATAACAACAGACATTAACACTCCCACTCAAACTTTTGGGGAATTTAAGGCCACCCTTAATATTATTTATTCAATGCAACAGCTTCAAATGTCTGTGCCTTCTTCCAGAGTTATCCTCACCATCTCCATAAGGAGCTTCTTTCATTTCTTTCATTCTGCTCTCTTCAGGTGACATGGCAGAAACTTGTGAACGGCACCAAGCAGAACGTGGCCATTGCCAACCCCTCCCTTGGCGTGTCTGTAGCCCCACCCTACAGGGACAGAGTGGCCTTCAAAAATGGAGCAGTAAGGCGAAGAACTCCGAATCTAGAAGACACCACCATCACCTTTTCTTCGCTCCGCCTCACCGATGAGTGCACCTACATCTGTGAATACACCACGTTCCCTGCAGGGAACCGAGAAAACTCTGTAAACCTCACCGTCTTTGGTAAGTAAAACTTTATGTTTACCTGGTAATATGTTTGAGGGACTGGCTTCAATATTAGCATCCAACTCTGTCCATTAAGATGAATATCCCAGAATATCTGCTTAAGGTGTTTGATGCCGCACCAAGGTGAAAAAAGCTGTAGCTAATTACCTAAAAAAGAGCAGTGTTTCTTACTGCAATGTCAGTGTTAGATGTTTAACCTTTCACGACCTTGGATGGGCCTTTACATGCTAACTAGATTAACACAATTTTTTTTTGTCAATTTCTATTCTCAAAGTTCGCCCGACGACTCAGATGAGTCTTTCCACGCCGACGCTTGTTGCACGCTCATCCAATCTGAAGACACCTGTAGCCACCTGCGTTTCAGCCAATGGAAAGCCACCAGGCACTATCAGGTGTGTGTGTGTTAAATATATGCTTAAGTTAAGGACAAGATCTGTCTCTCTCTGCTCTTGATCTTTAAACCCCATCTAATGACAAATCCACCCACATCTGTGCTTAACACTGATTCCTCACTGATGTGTGCAGGTGGGAGAGCAGGGTGCCGGGAGAAGTGACCACCAGAGAGTTCAGAAACTCAGATGGGACGTTCACTATTCAGAGCGACTACATTTTGGTCCCCAGCAGAGAAACACACAAGGAAACCCTCACCTGTGTGACCTCATACAATGAGGAGGTCTTCACTGACAGCGTCACCTTGGATATTCAGTGTAAGTCTTATTTACGAATCAATCAATCAATCAATCAATCAATCAATCAATCAATCAATCAATCAATCAATCATTCAATCAATCAATCAATCAATCAATCAATCAATCAATCAATCAATCAATCAATCAATCAATCAATCAATCTTCATTTGTATAGCGCCAAATCACAACAAACGTTATCTCAAGACACTTTTACAAACATAGCAGATCTAGACCACTAAGTAGACAATAAGTAGGTAAATATACATTTTCAATTAAGAACAAAAGCTAAATTTCTTTGATATAATTTTTGTACCAGATGAGCCAGATGTTTTGATTGATGGGTTTGATGGAAACTGGTACCTGAATCGAGAGAACGTCCAGCTGAGCTGCCAAGCTGACGCCAACCCAGCCGTCTCCCTGTATCAGTGGAGACTGTGAGTACAACTCTGTTTCTTTATGTCACACTCAAACTTAAAATCAGAAAGAGGCGATCAAACAACAAGATGCTTTGAGTAGTTTGTTGTCAAAGGAGAGATTTAATTCAAGAGGAAAAAAAAAATTAAAAAAACTCCTGCTCTGTATCTTGAAAGTTTTCCCTCTTTCTTCCTCAGTATTAATGGCACTATACCAACCAATGCTGAGGTCAGAGACAACGTCCTCCTCTTTAAAGGGCCTGTCACATATGACGTGCAAGGGACCTATGTTTGTGATGCAACCAATAGCATCGGGACACGATCCAGCTCTGTGGAGGTCAGCATAATAGGTATGTTTAACTTTAGCTCTAAGGTTATGAACAAAAGAACTACTACTGCTGATGTAACTGAAGTTATCACACTTAAGCAATAGGAAGTAATACCACAAAGCTACTCTGGGCTGGAGATGTGGTTGTTTAAATGTTTAATGTATGTTTTTATTTGGGTTTTCTTTGTAGAAAAGCCACTACCACAGATTGCAACTGGTGATGTCATCAGCGTCGTTGCCTTATTATTGGCTGCTGGAGTGCTCATGGGCATTACTATCACGGTCCTGGTGCTCAAAATAAGAAGCAGAAAAGACGACTCCTCGTATGTAAACAATCCAGTACTCCTCCATCACTTCATTTCACATGCCTTCTGTCTCAGTCATCTTTTGTACCTTGAGCTACCATCCTCATCTTTTATTCTCTTTTTCCTCCTGAATCAGAAATGACTCTCCGTCCAGGAAACTGTCCCAGCCGATAAGAAAAAGACCAGCGGATGACATTCAGGTACCTTTGAAATGTCACATGTTCAAAGAGTTGCCAGTGTGCGCAAGTGCATTAGAGCATCAAAATAGAAGATACAAAAACTGCCAGAGCGAACGGGCTGCGTTCCCAGAAAGCCTGGAGGTTAAAAGTAGCTCCTGACAAGCAAAGTTAGACCTGGTCACAGATATCAAAGTCACTAATCTACTGCTGCTGCTGCAGGTCATGGCTTTGATTGTGGCAATCTGATTAAATAAAGTCCAGATGGCTAATAAAATATCTTTAATTACCATCATATGGGAAGCTAGACAGATCATTTAAAACATATTTAATGCCATCAAAAAGACTCCCAGCGTATAAGATGTGATCAGTTTGGAGTACAGCCACAGAAGACATACTGTGTCTGGTACTGTTATTTAAGTCATTTTGGTAATATTGATCCATATTAATCTTATCTAAATATAATAATAGTTTCTTTTTAATTTTTTTTAACAAGAATAATGAACAACACAGGCAAAACAAATAAAATTGACCATGACAACATCAAATAAAATAAGTAAATAAATTCAACAATAAAAAATAATACTAATAAATAAAAATAAATAAATGAAAAAGGTTGGCAGGAAACAGTGGGCATTTACATTCACATTCTCATTTAAAATTATGTTTGCATTTACATTTTAAGGGCAATTACCATACATTCTTCACACAGTTATGTTGCTTCCCCAAGTCTTAAAGTCACTGAAGCTGTCCCATTGTTCTTTAATCATATTGTGTCTGGAGTTTAATTTCCCCAACATCTTCTCACATGCAGCAATTCCTGTCATCTGCTCCCTCCACATTTTCAGTGTAGGAGTTTGAGTCTAATTCTATCTAAATATAAACTGATTTTGTTTTGGTTAGACCATGGCTGTTTAGGGTCATTTAAATGGCTAGCAATCAATCAATCTTTTTTTGTGTAGCGCCAAATCCCAACAAACGTTATTTCAAGACGCTTTTACAAATATAGCAGACCATACTCTATGTTAAATTATTAACAAAACCCAACATCAAGACAGGGTAAGACTCAGTCTGATCTCATCTTAATCCACCATGAGCAGAGCACTTTGCAGTATTTAGCTAGTTACAGCGGCAAGGACAAAGTTCCTTTAACAGGCAGAAACCTCCAGCTGAACCAGACTCATGTTAAACAGCCATCGACATCAACTGAGTTGGTGTTATAATTGCTAATACTTGAATTATGGTTCATGAATAAGTATTTTAGGACTTGACTGATCTCACCACCCCTAACCTTTAAGAGAACAGAGAGAGGTGGAGCGGGTCTAAAATGGAGGAAACCTTTAAAAGTAGCTTTGATATTTTTGGCTGTCCTGCTTCTTTTTCCTTCCTCCCTTACTGAATGTGTCAGAAGCCATTACAGTTACAATAATGACATCAGTACAGGAACTGTAAATATAAATAATACATCAACCTTTAACAGGAGAGGGATGCAGAATTTTGCTTCTCCACTTTCTGTTGTGACCTAGCTTTGAATTAACCAGTGCTCAACGATGGGTTGTGAGTCTTATGACAAATGTTTTGAATGCATCTTGTCCCCATAAAACACCTTTTTTACACCTGCATCCATTATTTTGGGAGCAGTCTCCTTCTTTCCATTGCTGCCTTTTTCCACATTATGCTATCCCTAAGAGTGGCAGCAAAAGTCACTGGCATGAGTGTGTTCCACTACCTAATTTGCACGCACACACATGCACGCTCACACACGCACACACACACACACACACACACACACACACACACACACACACACACACACACACACACACACACACACACACACACACACACACACACACACACACACACACACACAAACACACACACACACACACACAAATACACACATTAGAAATCCTGCATTTATACTGCTCTATTGCACTGCAAGGAGAATGAAAGTTAACCTCCAGTTTCAAAGCTATTGTAACCATTTGGACCAATACTCTACAATACATACAGATAACATCCTTGCACAGCAAGGCACTTAACAGTTATAGAGTATGTGCATTGTCTGTCAAAGTTAACCATCTACCTCTGTTATCCCTTCACAGCATTCAGGACGGTTCTATGAAGAGCTTCCAAACACAGCAGACTACGTGAGCTACAGACTGGCCTGTAACAAGGAGGACTACCCTGAGCCCTACTCCCCTCCCATCAACCCACCTCTCTCATTTCTGCCCCAGCACCCCTACCATTCCTCACACACGACCCCTGCAACCAGTAGCAGCAGCAGCAACAACACCATGTCAAAAAACACCTTTTCTCCTCCTCCTCCACACACCACGGCCATCTTCAAATACCCCTCGGTACCGGGCCTGAGCTCTCCTCCCCCTGGAGTGGCAGCATACACTTTTCCGAAAGAGCAGTACGTCTGAAGCGACGCTTCATTTGTCACAAACTCAAACTGCTCCAGTGAGGACAAAATGAAACAACCAGATTTTAATCCAAACATTTCCAAGAAGGAGGCTTTTGTTTGACCATAAGCTATCAGGCAATGTCTCTGCATTGTCTGACTCTGTGGACAACACTGGAAAATAAAGGACAATGCGGTTTTTATGTTGGACTATGAATCAAGTTGAATTATAAAATGTTTTCTCTGTTTTGTCCTGTTTTTTTTTTTTGTATAATCTATTCTATGAAAAGGGAAGTTTGTTGAACCATGTTTCTATTATGTTTTAGGGTACAGGGAGGTCACGTTGAAATGATTTAATGCCATTTGAAAAATGTACATTGCATGGATGAATAACATTTGATTTGCAAATGCTTCTGACATAGGATTACCTCTTGATGCCCATTGTGATTGGCCCCTAACTTTATCTGGTATTGTAATATTTATTAAAAAAAAAAAAAGCAATGGGAAAAAAGTTATATAATTTCCGACTTTATCTCTGAAGCCCATTTTCTTTATCCTGCATCATACACACTGACAATCCTTTTACTGTAGAACAGTGGAACTCACCTTTTGGTTTACCTCCTGCTCAGATGATATACTTTTACTGTGTTTGTATTTTATATTATTAATGTTTTTCTTTGCAATGAAAAAAGCACATTTTTATGTACTCGAGAAATTCTATTGTTCTATTAAATTGATGTTTATATTTGTGGTATTAGTGGGATTTAGACTTCATTGACACTGGTTGTTGGATGAGCCTTGAATTTTTAGTGTTTAAATAAAAATTATCATGTTAACTTTTGTCAGTGTTGACTGAAAGCTGTGAAACAATACTGACTCTTCTACACCCTTTTCTTTAAATATTCTCATCATACATTAAGAAGTTCACAATGAAATATGCATTACGAATCAAAAGTCAACTTTGATCCGCCTGAATCGTAACCCGAGTGATGCTTTGTTATTGGACATCTGTGCTAGGCATGGGTGGGCAATAACAAACACCATGTTTGAGAATGGTTCATAAGTGTACCAGGTACCACTTTGATGTCATAGCATCAGAACTGAGGCCGCAAGTCTTGGAAACGTGCAGAGCTGTCAACTGATCATCAGCATCACCTGGTGGTGAGCTCGATCAGGTAGTGAGGGAGGCTGCCAGACAGACCTGGCATACCCCTGTCTGCAGGGTCATCAAGTCAGGTCAGGTCAGGTGGTGACCTAAGAATTGCATCTCTCCCTTCTACAGATGTGGTTTTGTTGGCTTTATCAGGCTGTGACCTCCAGCGATCCTGAGGCGGTTGGAATGAGACTCAGGAACTCTAAGTCAGAGGCCATGGTTGTCTGCCTGAAATGTGTCTCGCTCTTGTTCACGAGTGCGGGGAAAATGGACCATAAGCCTGACTTTGAAGCTCATGGTGTACCAGTCAATCTACGTTGCAACCCTTACCTATGGTCATGAGTGAGATCACGGATACAAACAGCCAAAATGAGCTTCCCCTGCAGGGTGGCTGGGCTTAACCGTAGAGAAAGGTTGAGGACTTCACAGAAAGCTTAGAGTAGAGCCCCCAATTCTTTGCACAGAAAGGAGCCAGTTGAGGCCGTCCGGGCATCTTATAAGGATACCTCCCACAATGCCCTCATTGGGAGGTTATCTGGGTGTGTCCAGCTGGGAGAGACCCTGGGGTAGACCCAGAGCTTGCTGGAGGGACACCTTGAGATTCCAGAAGAGGAGCTGGAAAGCATTGTTGTGGTGAGGGACTTTAGGCTGACATGCTTAGCGTGCTGCCGACCCCAGAAAGCAGAGGAACTAAATAGGCGGATGTGTTTTTTTTCTTTAGCAGTAATGCTAATGTACCGTTTGGTTTTAGCCATACTTACCCCAATGAGTCAGAATGTTGATCTGGTCTGGTTGCTATTTTGGATCAGACTGAATTAGACCTATCTGAACTGTTAGATTTTTCCATATATGGCTATAAAGGAGTGATTGCCTCTGATGTTTATCCAGCAAGATAGTTTCCAATTATCACATGCTAATATACAAATGTATGCTGCTAACATGCAAAACTAAAACTAAAACAAAAACATGGCTAACCTTATACCTTCAAGATATCAACATGTTAACATCATCAGTGAGCTTATAGCATGCAAACACTTGCTCGGAGCTCTAAGCCGCACTGTGACAGTACAGCCTCACAGACCTACTAGCATGTCCACAGACACTCATTTTTCAGGATTAGCCCATTTTTTTGTGAGCAGAAAACTGTCATCACACTAAATATCATCTGTTCTTCCCTGATCTCATGTGGGGTCAAACACAGTTCAGCGTAGTTATTTTTTACAGATTTTAAACATTTGGTATTTGGCTTTAAATAGAATAGAAAAAAATGCTTATTTCATATCAAAATTGAAAGTGAAGTTTGATAACCCCCAAAACAAATGAGGAAGTAAAACTTCATAAATATTAAAGATCGGCTTTAAAAAAACCCAGCTCATTTTGCTTCTATGAGCATATTTTAAGTCTGTAAAGGTAAAACTAATTGCACTTACATTTACATCTGCTTGGCTTCTGCAAGGTAATGGCATATTTCACAATGAGATTTGATATCTTTATCACAGTTAGCTATCAGCATTTACACACAAGGTTAGCTGAGGTATCAAGCTGCCATCCTTTACATGGCAGCTGAGATCTTCTTTTCTGCTATATAAAACTGGGTATATAAAACAGTGTTGCAGTCATACATTTGTATATTAATCCCACCGTCGTGGGAGATTGTTCATGTGAAGACTTAATAATAAAGGGCCCATCACAGAACCATGGGGAACACCCATTTACTTCATATTGCTCGGCACAAACATTAACACACTGCATCCTGTCAGACCAGATGACTGAAAATTAGAAAATGATAACTCCATAGCGTAAGCTAGAGTTAACCACATCTCTCCATTTCTCCACCCCCTTTAAAAAATGTCGTTACATCATGAGCAAGCTCTACACGGAATATTCAAGGCAAATGTTGCAGTTAAAGCACTTTAGTTGATGCTTCGAAAGATCCAAAGTGACGAGTTGCAGGTTAAAGTCAATATCGTTTTTTGTTTTTTTGGGGTCTTTATTTTTGCTCTTATTTCATCTCTTGGTCACAGCAGACAGCTATTGATGGAGCTTTTTAAACCTGCTTTTATGAAAACTGCTCAGCATCAAACAGCAAATAAAGTTAAAAAACTAGCTAGCTGGTCAAGCAACTGAAGCATGAAAAGAGAGATACTTTGTCCTTGAAGAAATTGACATTTAAAATCATAGCTAAAGGGAGTGAATATTAGATGTAACTGCATCAGGTGGGTACAAACACAGCTCCACAGCTGCCTGTGTACTGATAAAATCCTTGATAATGAATTCAGCTTAAGCATGCCTTGGTTTCTCCTTTCTCCACAGTTGCTTTCAGCAAGCATTATTGTTCAAGTATTGTGTTGTACTGAGTCATTATCAAAAGTCTGGTGCTGACTGTGGGGGAACCAAAGCTTCAGTCTTCTGTGCTTAAATGCTCTCACTACCTGCCTGCCTATTTCACATAAAACAACATATTTCTATAATGCACTCAATGGAACAGTTTATCTGCACATCTCATTATCTTTTATTTGTTTTATTTTCTGTTTTTGCTGTCCCATGTTACAGAAGATACTTACTGAAGTGTTATTCCTCTTACTGACATTTAAAAACAAATAGAAGAAAATGTTTATGAGGTGAGATTTCTATTTAATACAGTTCTCTTTATTCATGCAATTTATTGGCTCTATTGCACATTAGGTTTTTGAGTGCATTAGATCAGAATAAAATGATTTCCATGATTTTTTCCTAGATCTTTCTATTTGAAAAATGTCATCATATTTACTGTAATTCATTTGAGTTTATTGTTTCTCTCATACGCTTGTTGCTGTGTCCTCGTTCTGTTTCTGGTTTTTAGCATATCAGTTCTCGTCTATGCCAAGAGGGGAAAACCGATCTCTGTCCTGCATTCATTCATGACACACATCTCACATTACATTCTCGTGCTTCAGCATAATGGCCTCTCCATCTCACGCTCTCTCTCTTTGAAATAAATACATAAACTGCAAATAATAATCTTTAAAAACACAGAATAATAATAATTTCAAGGCTAACAGTGTGTATGTGCAGAATCAGTGCATCATTAACTGGACACTGTGGCTTTGCATCTCAAAACTGCTGCCTGCAGAGTGTCGAGGTCATAGCATGTTGCATGTTGTGAGGAAATACAGACCAACTCTGTGAGATGCCAGATTTCTAAATCTATTTTAATCCTAATCCCATCAGTACAGTTTACTCTGCTCTCTGGTTCTCTGAAATTAAAATCTGAGGCCTTTAATTTCACAACTCAACTAAGATCTGATTTAACTCTAAGTAAAAAGAATATTTTTCCGAGCTCATTGCTTCTGAAATAAATTTCAAACTTTTATTTCTCGTGCATCTTATAAAATCTCCCCGCCTTGAAGCTTGTATTTTAAAACAGTTATAAACCTAGCTTGATTCCTGTTTGTTTAATCCCTCTTTATTGTAGACATCCACTGTAAGGCTGACTGAGAAGATTGTTCCTTTCTGCATGAAGCAGTCATTAGTATGCACATTCTGTCACAACATCACAGGTAAAATAATCAAACCTTTCAATGCACAATATTTGCAATTAGGAATAATTAATAAGAAGACTAAAGCACAGATGCAAATGAAGGTCCGTGTGGAGGAATGCTCATGTGATGAGCATTGATATACGCTATTAGTTAATGTGAAGGTGTGTTTGGAAGACTAACCTGTCCTCTAGTGTCCTGCATAATAGATGAGCTCAGTATCGCTGTGTTATTCTAACCCTGCAGGAGAAAGAAAGAGGGATGGAAGGATAGAGAGAAAGGAAAAACACATGAATAATTCAGCCCAAATCAGTTTAGTGACCTGTTCCCTTCCTACTCTCAGTCTAATAAAGTCACTGCCTCAAACGGGATTCTACAAGAAACTTCTGGATAAGAGAAACAGAAAGAGGTAACCTCAGGTAGGGGGGACCTCTGCATGGCTGGTTTTTGTGGCCCAAAGCTCCACTTGTTCATATCTACAACAGTTTTTATTTTTTTTGTAAAGAGGTTGTTGGACTCAGGATCATCATGATACCATGGTGGCCCAACTGCTAGGGCTGGCTTTTCTTTTTTTACAATACACGACCAGCCAGACTGCTTCTACAACATATGGTAAGTCCAGTGTCTTCAGATTCATTTGCCCCAATGCTCTAGATGTGAAATTGTGAGATTATTTGAATGGTTGATGAAATATTAGACACCTGTTTGAATGGTTTGTCAAAATTCTAAATTTAAGATTCAAAGAACAACATGATTTGGCTTGTCTATAACATTGTTTAAAAGTTGTGTTTGGTATGTAAACACAGTTAATACATTATATTAAGACGATCAGTTAAAACTTACTGTTGCATTAATTGAGCAGGAAATTTTACATCTACTATGATAAAATGTAATGTTCCCTTAAAAGATAACCAACATAAAGGCAACATCATTCCCAAATGCCAAGAAAAAAATTGTGTGTGTTATTTTCTTTGTCACATCAAGACCAATAAATTATCACTGCATTTATGAGCAAGCCGTTTTTTACTTGGGATCTGTCATGTTGATGTTATTGGTAATAACATCTGTAAGAAAATAGCAGGTATAATGTTTTATTGAACATATTTAAAGGCTTATGTTTCACATGATGCATCACAGTGAAATAAGTTATTAAAGTGTATTTTATTTTGATTTATTTAGCCTGCTTTTTTCATACTAAGAGCTATATTGAGAATTTTTATTAAATTATTTGTACTCAGGAAATATGTATACTTATACTTTGAAATTTGTTTGACGTCACCCCCTGATAGGATTTTAAAGTTATCAAAAAGAATACCTGAAAACACAAAACAAAAGATGGGTTGGAAAAAATGTCTGACTAATCCGGTTAGGTTCTGAATCCCTTGTTAAACTATCACAGTGTGTCAGTGTAACCAATCCTGTAACTCAACCCTGTCAGGGCATACTACACCTCATATCACTTACCTGCACTCCATTCCTTTGCATGCACACCTGCGTGTCTCCTCCCTCAACCCACAGTGAAGATCAATCAGAACTGGGAGGTGGTGTACCAGGACACCAGTGTGTATGGGGTGGTGGGCAAAGCCGTGATCTTGGAGTGCGGTGCCACTCTACCTGACATGTACATATGGAGCTTCACAAAGCCCGGCACTGAAGCTATAAGAGCGGTGGTGTATGATCTGGGCAAAGGGACGAGGATCCAGAAGCTGGCCGAGACGCTCGGGAAGCTCTCTATCATCTCAAAGAGCGCAGCTGTGAGCATCGAGAATCTACCTGTGGCTGCTCATGGCCTGTTCACGTGCCAGGCCTTCTACAACATCGAAACAGAGCCTAAGGTTTACTACTACTACGTTCACCTGACTGTCAGAAGTAAGACAGCCCACACTGTGAAACACATGGCCTAACAAACTTCAGTCAGGGGTGTGGCTGAGAGGGTGGGAGTTTGTTGGGGGCACAGGAGATGTTTGTTTTAATTTTGTAACTTTGAGGCTATAAAATAAAAAACTAAGGGCAGTAACTTCACATATTAAGTAAGAGTGACACATGGCAAAGGTTTATGTGTGAAGAGTGAAACCACCCCAAGGCCTTTTCTAAAATAATAAACTTCAGTTAGAAGCAGTGGTGGAGCCAAGGGGTGGCCATGGCCACCTCTGAAAACTGATTGGCCATCCCAGTAGCTACCCTGAAATTCTTAAACATGATTGGCTATTTGCCATGTCAGAGGCATTACTTCAGCTATTGTGTTGTTGTGTTTCAACAAGCTGCAGAGACACTAGTTTCTTTGCATTTGAATATTATTTTTGTTGATGCTTTGACTTTGGACAATCATCTTCATTTTGAGTCAGTTCAGCAGATTTAAATGTTGATACTCTGTTGAGTTACATTTTTAATGTTGATGTTAGAAATCTACAAAAAATTAACATTTGTTAAATTTTTCTATAAAAAGAAGTTAAAGTAGATGTGATTATTGGAGGTAACCCTACTAGTTTTGGGGTAAGCCCCTAATGTTTTCTACGCCTGGCCACCCCTTAACAGTCAGTGCCCCAGTTTGGCCCCCCAGGTCAAAACTGTCTGGCTCCACCACTGGTTAGGAGCCAGTTAGCTTAGCTCAGCATTACAGAAATAAGTGGGAGGGAGAAGGCAGTCCAAAGACAAGTAAATGTGATCAGCACTAATGAAGCTTAATTTATCTAATGTAATGTTGGTTTCATTTGATTGTTTTATTAGTACAAAACTGAATAAGAAAAGGACATCATATAAATTAGTCCTACTTTTTTGACAAATGATGTTTCTCCAGTCGAGGGACATACTTTTAATAAAAACTAACAGCTACTTTTAATTGTTGTTAAAAGTTATAAAGCCCAGGCTTTCTTTGTGAATGCTGATATTTTTTTGTTTATAGTGTTTAAAATGAATCAGCAAACAGTAACTTTGAAAAGTTTTGGAGTTGAGCATGCCAGCTCTATTGATGCTGATTTCAATCCTTTATCACATAGTCCTCTGTTTGTATTCTTCTACTGCCAACCTGCACCATTGAGCAAAAATCAAGGTGGAGAGTGAAGTAGTCTTGAACACACACTTGAAAACATTTGGGTCCTCTGTCAGCCTGGGTGATCCATACCTGTAGGCTACTGATACGAGTAGTATGAGCTGCCTGGAAACATCATTCATTGCCTCAGTTATATGTTTTAGTAACAGTGAATACAAAAGCATGTCTAATTTTTCTGTCGAACACAGTTCCAGTCACAAAGCCATACCTCCTGATGAGTGATGTTTCTCCAGTGGAGGGCTCTACGATGTGGATGCGCTGCAATCTGGAAAACGGGACTGGACCGATACAGTATGTGTGGCAACATGAAACCCGTGGTGGCAACCTCACAACCTTTGCACACAGCAACACCAGCGTCATCAACGTGACAAATGTCAACCGCAACCACACCGGCTGGTACCGCTGTGTGGCCAGCAATGCTGTCAACAGCGAGAGCTCGAACCGGTTACTGCTGGAAACCAT
Organism: Notolabrus celidotus; assembly: GCF_009762535.1. Lineage (NCBI taxonomy): Eukaryota > Metazoa > Chordata > Actinopteri > Labriformes > Labridae > Notolabrus > Notolabrus celidotus. The sequence goes on from NC_048276.1 coordinate 10,813,210, forward strand.
CTGTGAGTAATTTCAGAGGCTTGAAGGAAGATTTGGGTTTTCTAGTATGATTTCTTGGAGAAGGTTAGAACAAATTCCAAAAGTAGATCATGCACATCACAACAGTAGTGCATCTACCTGAGGGCAATTGATGGCTATGGAAGGAAGTGTGGGAGTGTTTTTTGAAACAGCTTGTGTTTTCCTCTCATCCTCAGTTGGCCCGGACATTCCTCAGATAGACGTGTCTCCGTTCACAATAACAGAGCGGGGTTACTCTGCTGTAGAGAGAGAGACTGTTTCTTTACTGTGTCAAGCCCAGTCTAACCCGGCCAGTCAGTACGTCTGGTTTCACAACAACTCGCAGGTCTATGCTGGACCCCATTACACCATCACCAAGATCTTCCGCATGCACACCGGAGACTACGCCTGCTTGGCACAGAACACTTACCTCAACACCCGCTCCAGAAAAACCATCAGCCTGACTGTTTACTGTGAGTGTGAACTCTGACTTCTCACCTTGGCTAGTGGCATCAATCCTCCTACTCCTCTGTAAATCTCTTTAATCAGTCTCAACCTGTGTTCCTCTTGTCTTGGGGCTGGAAAAGGCAATGACCTAGATTCAGATTTGACATTTAAAGAACAAGACTAGGAGACCACAAATCCAGGATCTTAATCACCTTTGAATTTTCATCTTTATTTACACTTAATCTCTTACTGAAATAACACTCCCTGAACTTCTAATTAAACCTGTTCTATTTTCAGTGTTACACCAACGCCTCCCTCTCTCTTACTGCATTCAGTACAAAACTTTCAAATTTTCCTCCTCCTTACAATCTCCAAGACTTCAAATCAGAACCATGAGCCTGGAAATGTCATACACACACATCAACACACAAACACACACACAGCAGAGGGTGGAAGTGCTGCAGACCAGTCCTCCTGGGTCGTCTGGGAGGTTGACTGGACTCTCTGGAAGGTACCTCGCTGTGATTTCACAGCCATGGCAAGTGTCGGTTGGCTAAAAGGCCGGATGCTTGCCATTCTGCGCTTCTATTTATCTGTTCTTAGTTTATGGATTTCTGCAAATCACTCAAATCATTACCCTGCTCTATCACAAGAGAAAGTTTCTCATGACAAGACAAAAGTATCTAATGAGGCAGATATTTCTTATCGTCTAATTGTGTTGGGATGATTTACACCCAACATCCTGAAAACTGATGTCCTACAGGTACTTTCTCTGGTCCTGATGGTCCCATGTAAACTCCACTTTACAGTTCCCTACTTTGTTACGCTGTATCTTATCCCCACAGACCCGCCTGACGGCTCTCCCTCCTGTTCTGTGGAGCCAGCTCTGAATCACACTTCTCTGAGACTGCTCTGCTCTTGGCCCGGTGGATTTCCCTCCCCCTCCCTCCACTGGACCGGAGACCTCAAACGACTGGCGCAAAACAACTCTGACACAGGGCAGCAAACAAATTCTCTGACCAACACTGCCATCTTGCTGCGGTCTGAAGACTTGCAAACCAACAACAGCTTGTTCACATGTGTCGGCTCCCATATAGCACTTAAACAAACATCCGAGTGCAGCACACGCTCATGTAAGAAATATTAACATTCACATGTTTTATTCTGTCTTTCAAACCTCTTTCCACTCACTTAAACTTCTTCTCCATCAGACATCCCCCCTGCAGAGCCAGTGTGTTTTGCATATGTGACTAACAACAGAAAGTATCTGCTGCTGTCCTGTTCCTGGGATGGAGGCACCCCAAAGGCCTTGGTGTGGTGGGAGGGCCCAGGGGGCCAGGGCAAAGGTGGGGAAGAAAACTCAAACATCCTGATTCTTCGCTATGGCACTGCTCGAGGCGGGTTACCCTACACCTGCCATGCTAAGCACCCACTACTAGCACAAACCAAGACCTGCAGGCTCACACTTGGTCAGTGAACATTGTACAACTCCCCAAAACACAAACAACAGCATCTTCAATTTGATCTTTCACCAATTTTAACATTGTCATCTGTAGAGGCTCCTGTGTTGCTGACACAGCGCAAGGTGGTGTCTGTGTATGAGGGGAGTGATGTCCAGCTAACCTGCAATCTGAGAACCAACTATCTACCTGCCAGTGACATCACCTGGTTTAACAATCAAGGTGTGGATGTCCGAGACACATTGAAGTACAAGCTGCTCCGAACATCTGCATGGGCCAACCTGACTGTGAGAGATACACATGAGTCTCAAGACAGTGGCGAGTACAGGTGCTCCACTTACAACGCGGTGGGAGGAACCGACATCAATATCACTTTAGTGGTCAAACGTAAGGAATGGATGATTTGAATTTGTTATCTTCATGTCACAGCTTTTGCACTGGATTTGCTCTATGTTTGGGGATATGTGCTTGACTATGTAAAAAGTTAGATCAGAGGATTGATACCTCGCTCACACTTATATAAGAGGAATCAAACTACAGTCCACAGGCCATTAGATAAGCTTAGCAAAAACACTGAAACCAGGGGCGACTGCATGCCTGGTGTACAAAGCTTAGATTTCCAAATATAAAGTGATAGTTTAACAAGTTTTTTTTACTACCTACACAAGTTTAGATGTTAAATGGTGTTTACCTTTGTCGTTGAAGGAAAATGTTAAGCTATTGGTGTGTAAGGACTTGAATAGAAGCGGGCACTTTCAGAACATTTTCAAGTGCATTATCCCTATAAGTTATCTCAAGACTCTTTACAAACAGAGCAGGTCTAGACCGTACTCTATGTTAAATTATTAACAAAGACCCACATCAAGACAGGATAAGATCCAGTCCCATCTTACAGACAGGACTCAGTCTGATCTCATCTTAATCCTCCATGAGGAGAGCGCTTTGCAGCATTTAGCAAGTTACAGTGGCAAGGACAAACTTCCTTTAACAGGCAGAAACCTCGAGCAGAACCAGACTCATGTTAGACGGCCCTCTGCCTCGACTGAGTTGGGGTTGGAAAGAGGGATGGAAGAGATTAACAGAGAGATGATTGTGGTGAGACGGATAGTAGTATTTGTTGCCACTAGAGTCTGGCACATCTAAAGGCAGCAACTCAGAGGAACCTACGAGACAAGAGAGCTCAGGGACTCGAGAAAGGTCCATGGTTAGCAACTTAAATGACACAGAGAGAGTTAATGCCAGTCTATCCAATTGTTACCTGAACAAACTCAGTGGACCAACAGACTCACCGGTGTACCATCACTTTTCTCTCTCTGGCTGTGTTTTGTCAGGACACCCCATGCCACCCAATGTGACCCTGGTGAAAGTGTCATACAACAGCCGACAGCGCAATGAGGTGGAGTTGGAGTGGCAGGTAGAGAGCGAGGAAGAAAGAGGCTGGACAGGTTTCATCCTGGAGCACCGATGGATGTCAGAGCGGCCGGGTAGGAGAGACAGCAACAATGCTTCGAAGGAGGGGAGCGAGGAGAGGATCGGTCCACCAGTCTGGTACCCTAACATCATCCAGGACCCAGAAGTTAGAAGTCATAAAGTGGGAAGACTTACTCCTACGGCTACCTACCAGTTCCGCATCACACCTGTCAACCACCGCACCGTCGGATACTCTTCTACAGCAAAGTCTCCAGGTATAGTAAGTGATCAGAGGATCTAGTACAGGACTTTTGTAGAGAACCGAAGAAAGACAGAGTTAAAGTTAGTTTTGTTTAGATAAACACATACAGAAAGAAAAAGGCAGGAAAAGAAAACAACCATGTGATCTTTGATAAAAGCTTGTGAGTTAGTTGATAACTGAACATTGTTGATGCTGCTAACATTTTTGTTTTTTCTTTTTTTTGTTACCCACTTAGGTGAAAGACACACACACAATCTCAAAACACTCCACAACACTTACACACACCTGACAGCTTCACATCTTCCACTCACTTCCTCTTTACCTCCTTCCCTGCCTTCTACTTACCTTTACTTGCTCTTTGTACTTGTTCTTATAAGTTGTCTTTGTTAAATGTGCGATGTTTGTTAGGATGTTGCTACACTGACTAAACCAGGTCATGGTTGAGAGTGTAGAAAGGCTTATAGGTTAGGTGTCAGGTTAGGATAGGCTGGTGGTTTTCAACCCATGTGCTGTTAAGCTCGTGCAGCTGTTGCTCAACAGCGACAACAAAGACCAGGAGTGAATATTAGAGTATAATGCTCAACATACATGTGTTAGTTCCTCTCTAAAAAGAAACACTGATTTTCTCTAAGATAAAGAATCATGTGTAATCTACTTTTGCTACGAAGCAATCATGAATCATCTTTCAAAGAATCAGGATTCTGGTTGTTTCAAAAGCAAGACTGAGATGGATGCTGACATGGGTTGAGAACCACTAAATGGGCATAACTGAAAAACAATGCGAGACATTTTTAAGTTCAGCAGCTGTTTTTGTTTTGTCAGAGATGCACTATTTTGCAATCTGTAACTGTGATGTGTTGCAGCGGAACCTAGCTCCAACGTGCTGCCCGCTGTGATCGGAGCAGCTTTCGGTGGAATGCTCTTGGCAGCTTTCTTGACGATGCTGCTGCTCATCTTCCTAATCCGCAACCGCAACAACAATCCACGTGAGTCCCAAAGATGAGCACCAGCACCCTGAATAGAGCAAGAAATCATCATCATCATCATCCTATTATGTTGCATTAATGTTTCATGTTTGGTCTCCACAGGACTACATGACTTGCTGTTTGGTCGGTAAGTATCTGTTTTTGAAACATCAACAATGAAAAGCAAACAATTTCTGAAAGTGTGGAAAGAAAAAGCAAATTCTGTGTGTGCAGACAGCACAGCCAGTCAAGGGAGAATATCAACTTTCCAGAGGATGAAGTGGTGGCCGGGTCAGAGGGAGGAATAGAGGAGATTGGTGAATCTCCAAGTCCAGGCAAGGCAAAGCACCAATACATACATATTGATGCAATCTGAAAGATGGAACATGAATTATAAATACCTCTTTTTTGCATTCAAAAAATCTGTATGTATGTCTTTATGCAGCATGGAGTCTATTTGTAAATAGATTGTACAGACAACAAAATAAATACATCATGTGTTTTCAGCTCAAGATGATTGACAAAATTGCCCCTGGTGTATCCAACTGGACTCTACCAGGACTTTAGACGCTCAAAAGCAGTAACATAAGCGTGCAATTTGTTCTGAAAGCCCATCATTTCAAAATCTCAGAAGTCAAAACACTCTCCCTAGATTGAAAGTCTTTTTTCTGACAGTCTGTTATCTACAAATCAAAAACCTGTTTGTCCCAAATAAGACATTAAAGCCTCTCTGCTCTGGAAGCACTTTCACCCCATTTTTAGGTTTAGTAACAGCTGGACCTGTTAGTGAATTTGAACCGACGACGGCTACCTTCGTGCTTTCTCTCTTACATGCTCACACATTATTAATTGTAAATCATTCACAGTGAACCACACACTAGTCTCCTTATCTAACTTTATATCCTACAAATTTGTATAACTTAGAAAATGAACCTTGATGCTCTTCTTTTTCAGGTCCAACCATGGCTTTACCACGAGCGTCTTCACCCCTCACCACCGCACAAGCTCCTCCCCCTGGAGATGATAATGAGCCTGTCAGTGTCACCATCACCGTACAGGCTACAGGCTCATAGTTGGAGATCAAAGACTTTTGTAGTTTTTCTGTAACCTGGATTTCATGTTTTTGTAGACAATCTTAGCAGCAATAGTAGCATGACTGACAGTAGATTACATCTCAACGTACAATAACAGGAACAAACACCAGTTATATATTTCAGACTTTGTCATACAGTAATTTGAGGCACAGACGTGAGAGATGCATCGATTATGTTTAATTAAATGACATGCAAGTGTTGTGTTCATTTAACTGTAGTTGTTTTTTTTATTCATAAGGAAAACAAAATGCATGAACAGGCTACCAGTGGGACTGTTTTCAAAGAGAAGTCTGAATGTATAGATGCCCGAGAAAATGCCTCTTAACGTGCTACAGCACCACATGAATCGTTTTTGTGACAAGTTTTAAGGGTTTAAATTTCTGTTTTCAAGTCATCTTAATTACCTCTTAATAATAGTTTTCTTATTTACAGTCCCAAAGTAAAGAGTAAGTTATACTTTGAAACAAGGTCAGATTTGTCCAGTTGTTCAAAAAGTTGTATACAGATCAGAATAAATCAAGTTTCAAAATTTGCATTTTTGCTGTCAACGGTCAGGTAAATTAGCATCATTTTTTTTTGTTATTTTATTAAATAAAACGTTTTTTTTTATTTATTTCAATCTGTCAATTTAGAATTGAAAAGAAAGGCAAACATCGATTATATGTGCTCCAAGAAAGACAACGTACTTTTAACACAGGACGCACCAAAATCCACTCAGCTACTTTTAATAAAATATTAATATTTGATATTAACAGCTATTTGTTTGAATGTATTTTGAGGGGGAAAAAATTAAAAATCTTAAAATGACTATTATTTTTTACAACCAAGATGTTCATTTTATTAACAGTGCAATAGAGGGGATACTGCAGTTTAAATGAAAAATATTAAAAAGTGTCAATATGATGGTAAAATCAAGCCAAAAACAGGAGGTTCACCCAAATACAGACAGAGTAATATGATCAGATCGGTTTTTACAGACATATAATTTGATCCAACTGAGAAACTTTAATCCAATCCTCTTCCTTTGAACGGCCGAGCCCTTTTGAGTCCCAATTGATGTCGTGACTGCATGGGTTCTACTGAAATCATCATTTCTTATTTAGTGGCCACTTTCATTAGATGCCCAGTCTATCACAAAACAAATGCTTCTCAGTGTTTGTCTTCTCATCATTTATTTATTCAACACTTTAGACGTCAAACGTAATCAGTCTTCACGAAGGCAGAACAAGGACGCATGCCTTCTTCCCGTCCCATGTGTAACTTCTCTGACAGTCATCTCATTCTCACACGAAACTAAAACCTGATTACAAACCCCTTAAAAATAGCGCCCTGTCCGCCCTCCTGACGTGTAACACATAAACAGGTCTCACAAGGATAGAAGGAAAAGAAAAGGAAAGAAACATAACACATGTAAAGAGAAGAGCAGAGCACGTTAAGAATTTCATTAGAACAGCTAAATATATACAGGTTCTCTCTTCAGCGTTCCTTCATTTGACCAGGAGCTCATGTGATCTTCTGAGTGCTGATGATGTCATTGAGCTTGTGTTTTATTTTCACAAAGAGACGCTTGAACTCCAGACCGTCACCCTGGAATCACAGAACATGAGACGTACTCATTAGCTCATCAGGTACAGCTCTGTTTCATTATCTTAGGTTACTTGCTCCATTAGTTTTTCTCTCTTGACAGTACGTCATGTCAGCTGTAAAGTACGTGTAAATATATATATATCTGAATTGCCTAAGAAAGCTTCTTTTACAAGTCTATAACTGTGGGACTCTCTCAGACAGAAATCATCGGCCAACAAAAAATCAGCACTTCTAAAAAAGTATGCCAAATCAACTTTTAGCAGTTCATCATTGCATCATACGGAACGATAAAACACATCTTTAATTATTTTGATACTGAAGAAAACTTTAAACTGTATTGATTCTTAGAAATCTTTTGGAGGGAAGTATCTCCTTTTCTAAATTTCTCAGCAGATTTATTGAGGTTTATTGAGTTGATATCCTCAGAAAGTGCAAGTAATGCTGCTTATAAATATGTGTCGATGAAACCCACCTTAGACAGTCTGAAGTCCAGCAGCACTCTCTGATTCATCTCCAGCAGGTGGACTTTGAAGATCAGTTTGTTGTTGCGTTTGTCCAGCGTGCTCACCGTCACCTGGAAACACAACGCTTGTGAGTTACCCACTACAGAGCACAGAGCAGGACACACATCAACCAACAAGTTGTGTTTAGGTGTAACAGTATTTGCATCCTAAGATCCTTCTATTGAATAAATGCAACACTTTGTTTTTTTGTATAGAGTGAGATGAGCTACAGCTCCCCCAATCTATTTGCTTCTTTCCTCTTTGTGTCTTTTGATTCTTCCTTTTTGCATATTTGGAACCAACTCCCATAAAGAAAAAGTTCCTTCATCTAATTCACTAATTCACAGCTGCTCCTAAGCCTCTATAGCTAATCTGTAGCTTTTAAAAAAATACAGTATATATGTAGTTCTGTATCAAACTAGAGGAACTTCAGTTTCATCATGTCCACAAAAGGCCAGCTGGATCATACTTCAGAAAGTTATTTGTTTATTGGCTTGGCCCTGCCTCCCCTGTCCTCTAGTATTTAGCTGCAGGCTCTTCCTGCTGTGTGTTGGGTGGTGGGGGATAATAGGGGCCGGTTCTAGAGTAGGTAGTGTTGGTGTTGTCACTACCTGGAGCTTGCATGTACAGAGCCTGGGTCTGTTGGACTTGGCAGTACTGTATGGGTTGGGCTATTACATTAAGGTATTCTGCTAGTGAATATGATGGATGGTGGGAGCTGGAATGGAGGGGGGTTGCTCTGGGATGTCAGAGTTAACTGATTGGCCTCTCTGAGGTGATTAGGCCTAACTAAATGAAACCCCAGTGATGGGAGGAGCACACTTGATAACCCCAGTGATGTGCTGGCTCTCACTGCCCATCTGTCCTTTCTATCTCAGGCTTTGGGGGACATTAGGAGGGGGTAGGCTACTAAACTTATCAGTGGAGGGCATAGTGAGGTGGGTTTCTTCACTGAGCGCTCATCCTTCTTTCAGCACAAGTACCTTGTGTTTATCTCAAATTTAAATTTTTTAAATTTTCATCAAACTTCATGGCAGCAGTGAGAGTGAGAGTGAGAGTGAGAGTGAGAGTGAGAGAGAGAGAGAGAGAGAGAGAGAGAGAGAGAGAGAGAGAGAGAGGCGTAGAAGGATTAACTGGTTTGGGCTTTTAGCTGCTGCTAACTGTGTTTACTGGATGGATAATTAGAGTTTTATCCCCATTCTAAATGATAAATTAATTATCGGTGTGGGGACCCAGTGAAATCATGTAGGGTGGCCGACTTTGTAACTGAACCAGACTGAAACCTTGGCAAATCGAAATGGCTGATGACTTTACTGTTACAAAGCATGTGAGCAGTTATCTGTCAGCTAACAGAGGCTGTTTACTTTAGTTTGGACCATGATTGCGGCACAGCCAACGAACACAAACAGCAAAGTCAGCTCATCACTGTCCTTTCAAATCAGCTGGTCCAAGTTCAACTGAGAACCAACTAACTAACATGGATAATTTAAAAACTTATGCATCAACTTTCCAAGTCCAAAAATCCAGAATTCAGGATAAATGTGAAGGAACCACATCCCTGCAAAATACAAGTCGCTTGAAAAGGAGTCCAAACCAATTAAAGGCACGTGTGTGTCAGCTGATTTCTTCATGCATCATTCCCAAAAAGTGTTTCTAATCTCAGCAAATGTTTTCCATCTTTTATAGTTGGATATGGATGTACCTGTTTGGTGCAGGTGAGTTTGAAGCCCAATGACAGGCCCTCACAGGCATCCTTCAGGCCAGACAGGGAGGTGTCAGCATTCACATTCGTGAAAAAACGGGTCATTCTGCGTACCAATCTCTGCCAGGGCGACTGAACACAGGAAGAAAGAGGAAGTCAGGACGAGAGTGATGCATCAGTGAAGTACTTTAAGGATGGAAGGCATGAAATATTAACGTAGATAAAAAAAAATCATTGCTTTTTCTCATTAAGAGACATTGAGAATATGTTACCTTAATGAATTATCTGAAGCAACAGAAATCAAGCACTGAATGAGTGAATTACCTGACTGGCTCCTGGTGTGCCCAGCAGCTGACTACCCAGCAACATGTGCTCCGGCTTGGTGGGCTGAGAGAAGCTAACCTGACCTTCGGTTTGGCTGATCAACAACATGGCCTCCCAGCCACCTGCTGCTAAGTCAGGCTGAGAACTAGAAAACTGCATCCTGTCATCACTACGGAAACAGAAGTGATGGTTTGAGATAAAAGGCGCAGAAATGAAAATGACTTTAAAATAAAATAACAAAGAGACAAATCTCTGACCTGTTGGTCCGAGATATGAGTCCTCCATCTGATCGCAGAAGTTTATGTCCTGAGCCTAGAGGTTGTTTCACTCCTGCAGAGACACACAGACAAATTTCAGCCCAGAGAACATCACACCTGAAGGTGATTTTTCTTGCATCGTCCTGTTTTCAAAACATACCTTGAGTAAACCAGCGATCTTTTTTAATGTCTGTGATGGTGACGCGTGCATCTGGACTGGCCATCAATAATTTGGACAACAGGCCTGGACAAGGAAAGTGAATTACAGAAGACTCAGACCATGCTTTGGATTAAGTAGTGATTAAAATTTGATTATCTGGGACTCACTAAGAGGCAGTGGTTGTATTTTCTTCCAAGGAGGCAGGTATGTTTTCTTCTGAAGCCAGTCTGAGTACTCCTGACAGCTCTCAGTGGGCTGGTCCCATGGCAACTCTGAGGAAAAATTAACAGACACAGTGACAAGAGTTTTCAGAACACTTGGGTCATGCAGATAAATCTGCTGATCACTTTTAAGTCTTCGAAAAGGTCTGTGTTGTCAAGTGTGCCACAACGATTGGATGTGATAATATCATCATTTAGCCAGTCATGTTGGTTTCAAGACTTCCTGAAATACCCCATATTATTATTATTATCATTATCATTATCATTACTATTTTATCTTATTTTATTTAACACATTGAGACAGACTTCAGTTGTCTCACCTCCAGCTAACATGGCAGTGAGGACGATCCCACAGGCCCAGATATCTGCAGGCTGAGCTCTGTACTCTGTTTGGCTGAGCAGCTCTGGGGCCACGTAAGGAAGAGTCCCACAGAGTCTATTCAGACGCCGCTCTCGTCCTTTGAAGCGAAACATTGTGGCCAGGCCGAAATCCGTCAGCTTCAGGTTATCTAAAGGACAACAGCAAAGGACATTAAAAAAAAAAAAAAAGCCCAAACCAAAGTGAATCCTTCTACACTTTCATATGCAATGAACTTCATCACCTTTGTCATCCAACAAAATGTTCTCTGGCTTTATGTCTCTGTGGGTGATGCCAGAACTGTGGAGGTATTCCTGCAAAAAGAGGGACACTGAGTTTTATACAAGCAGAGGAAAACAGGTGCAGAGGGCAAAACCATCAAAGACTTCCTTCACTCACCACAGCGGCTATCAGCTGCTGGAAAAATCTATGCCCATCATTCTCTGCCATGCCAACATCGGGCTCTGGAGTAAAAGAACATTTTAATTACAGAAATGATCAACAATTGTTAACACAAACAGAAACATACACACAGGCATTTCTAGAAGGCAACAACAAGAAGACTACTAATTAAACTAGATTTATTTTGCACTGTACGAACTATGATGACCTCAGCAAGTTACTGTTTCATGAAATCGATTGTAAAAAGCCTGAAATAATTTGGTTTAGATGAGCAAAAACTGTAATGGCTGTTGAAGTTGAAGTTTGATGTGTTTAAGGTGACTCATTTTGTCCCAGATGCCTGAGAAAGTAGACAAGACAGTCTCTTTAACTGGTGTTAATTTTGTCTCAATAATCTTCTTCTGTTTCACAACAATGAATAGATCCTGCTGTTCACTTTGACTCTGGTCTGCTTGAATTCAAGGTATCATGTAAGCCCATGCGGCTTATAAACATATGTATGACACAATAAAGTTAAACTTCTAACTACGCCATCCACTTCAAAGATTGAATGAAACCTTTAACTAATTTTCAAAAAAGCAAAATATAAGACGGGAAACAAAAAGAGGCAGTTTGTCAGTTGATGTTAGAAATATATTTAGGCTTTATGAAGTTAAGGTGTTAACTTAGATTTGGGAGCAGGACCACGCCTAAACCACACCCTCAATCACCTGACAAGCCTTCTTAAACGTAGCCAGCCTACTCCAACTGCTCGTCCGTGATTCTTCAACCCACCCTCCCTCACCTTACTCTACTGCTCTTAACCTATTTCCTTGTCCTCTCCTACTCAACTCGTGCTCGCTCCTTCTATGCCCTGTCTACTTCCAGGTACAACCTTGGTCAAGATCAGCTCTGGCAGGATAACGCTGAGACGGAACCCCCATCCTGAGTCTCCTTCTGCTGGGCACACCACACACAACTAATTCATTAAATGTTCAACTTACATCCTTGTGTGGCGTGGTCCTTGCTAGTGAATATCCTTTTATTGAGGAAGCAGTATAAACTTCAAGATTACGTCATCATCTTCAATTAAAACATAAACATCAAGCAAAGAGTCAAGTCAATAAGCAAAATAAAAACCAGATAAAAAATGAAGGGGAACATAACTGTCCTCTTATCCCTTTCCCGACTGTGGATCGGCCTGCCAGAGGAAATCAGACTTGTGGAGTCAGTCCCTCATTTTATTTCACTACTCAAGACACACTTTTATAGTAAAGCTTTTATTTTGTGAATTTATTTTGATCTTTAACATTTTATCTCTGCTTTTACTGTCTGTTTGTTTTTATTGCTTCTCTGCTTTTATTGTGTTTTTATTATTTTTGTGAAGCACTTTGTTACTTGTATTGAAAAGTGCTATACAAATAAAAGTATTATTATTACTATTATTATTATTATTATTATTATTATTATTATTATTATTACTTTACTTCATGTTACTCCACACGGGGTCGTCCATGTTGTTTAATTATCACCTATTCAGTTTGCATCCTCCATGTATTGAAGAAGGAGAAGCTAAACCTCATCAAAGTGCCTCGGCTTATTAAAGTTGTAAATCTTTAAAATGAAGAACTAGCTGCAACCTTCTAACAATGATTTAATCAATGAATGAGAGATGTTTCCTTATGGTTCTTTGCCAAATGCATTCCTTCCTTCATGAAAAATCTAAACATTTTTCATATTCAGACAGATTACAGGCTTGTCCAATCTAATATACTGTATTGAAGATTCATGTTATTCAAAATCTGTTCAAAAATAAAAATAAAAGCAAAAAGGCCTTACTTTGAATAATTTAAATCTGGAATTTTTTTGGTTAGTTTTCTGTGATGAGGAAAATCTGAATAAATTTAATTTTTGTAAAAAAAAAACAAAAGTATATATATATATATATATATATATATATATATATATATATAATCTTCGTTAGAAAGAAGATTAATTGTTTAAGTCTTATATTGGTGACATCAATTTAATCACAGGTAAAATAAATATTGGTCACGACCTGGAGACATGTCTCACCGATTCTATCAAACAGCTCCCCTCCGGTGCAGTACTCCAGGAAGAGGTACATCGTTGGACCCTCTTTCCGGTGGCCGAAAAAACGCACAATGTTGGGGTGGTTCAGCATCTGCAAACAGTTTCAAACTTCCTTATTCACTCATACCATTAATCAGTCAAGATTCTAACAGTTGTAACAGTCTCACAGCTATAGCTGAAAACACTAACTGCACTCATTTCAATCTTCCTACCTTGTGTACGCAGACCTCCTTTTTGACATTTTCAGCACAATCTTTAGCCTGTGAGGTGTCGATCACCTTCACTGCCACCGCCTCCTCCGTCTGTCTGTTGACCAGCAGCCTTACTCTGAAAGTGAGACAAAAAAACGGAGACATCAAAGTACTAAGAGGTACAACAAGTTGAGGCTGTGATAAAGATAAAGATGGTGAATCTTGTATTCAAGCATAATAATAAAGTCAAAGAGAAAAGAGTGATGAAGTAAAATCTCCAGGTAATAAAAGATGAGATAAGGGTCAAATTTGCTTTAAAAAAGATTCTCCTCATGTTGTTCTGGGCATCTTTGTCACATTACTCTCTTAAATAGTACATATGTTTCTGAAATTTATGTGTATAATTGGCGAAGATCATCTTCACTTTTTGCTCATTTTTACTAAATAATTTACATCTCTCTCTCATTATGTTCATGGTTGGTGAAAATTATTTGCATTTTTTAAAATTTGCACTAAGTCTATTTAAATTCCCTTATGAAGACAGTTTCCACTATTTGTGACCATGATTGCATGTGTTCATGATCAGAATGTATTTATCTGAAAAGTCACTTTTGCTTCTGTGTCCTAATTTATGATATAATAATATCTGTACTTACTCTTAGACCTTTTTTTATACACATCTACAAAGTCAGTACATGATATATAAAGATAAGATATACTTTATTTGTCCCCCGTTGGGGGAAATTCTTTTGTTACACCTGCTTTTTCCACTAAAAAACGCCTAAGAAAATACTATAATAAATGGCTGTAACTTGCTTAGTAAAGGTTTGATAGTGACAAAAATTAATTTGGAAGTCTAAAACACTTAAATACAACTTTCTAAAAAAAAAAAACAACACTTCCTGATGTTTTGTCTGAGTTCACAGTAAGAAATGACCTAAATTCCCAGACGTTTTTTAAAAAACTTCAGTATTTTCATCCATTATCAGACAAAACAAATGTAAAACTGGTACTTTAAATGCAGCACAGTGAAAGATAAGGTTCTCCTGAATAAAATGATGTATGGCACTTGATGCTGAGTGCTTCAATAGGTTAGCAAAACAAAATAAATACAGGAGAGTCTGGCTTCCCCAAAAATGGTCTAGATCTTTAAAGGTTAAGTTAAGAAGTAGCTCCTTTGTATCTATTTATAATCATACAGAAACATTAGTTTCCATTATTGTTAACTAAAAATCAGTCCAGTATTTGTCAAGTTTCAGGAGAGTTCTGCTCTTCTCTATTGTGACAGACATTTGTCAGATCCTACCAAATACATATGACATTTCCCTCATTTATGCAGCTCCAGATTCTGTAGTGTTTGCCTAGTATCCTGGCTTAAACATTATACTAGGGTGAAACATTTTGTAAAATGCACTGCTACGATGAAAGGTGCTGAATGCTTTAAACATAATGATAAAAAAAGGCTTCATACTCTCCATAGGCTCCCTCTCCAAGTGTCTGAACAAGGTCCCAGTCTTGCACAAAGGGCACAGCCATGCTAAAAACAGAAACACACAAACTGTATCAGACTGACACAAAGACACACACATTCATACATGTTCCATATTTGGATAATGTCACTCATAGACAGAGTCTGCCTCACGAATATGTGCAACTTGTTACCCTGACATAGTAAAGAGGAAAAATAAAAAGATGCTGTTACAAGCCATCCATGAACTCCTGTGACGCTCTAAGCTGAACAACATAGAATAAAAACGAAAAGTGAAGATGTAGATGAAAAACTCAGTCTTACCTGCACGGCCTTCTTCAGACAGATGTGTTTTCAAAGTATTCTGAAAGATTAGACAAACTTTTCTCTGTGTCTGAGGCAGTGACAGCATTGCATTAGTCACAAATTTGGCGCGTTGTTATTATACTTTGTGATAACTTCCGCCCTAAACGTAATTTCCGCTTCTTCTTCTTCTTCGTGTATTTTAACGGCAGCTCGTTAACTCAGTCCTGCATCATCGCCCCCTAGTGCCGAAGAAGCGTTTGGAAAATCACGAGTTTCTGGAGATGTTTTTTCAAAAGCCTCAAAATATATACAGCAAGAAAATACGCAGAGTATAATAATGAAAAAAAAAAATTAGATCTTATCATTTTGTTAATTTTACAGATTACCTCTCAGCATTTTGATATTTTATTCTGTTTTACTTTGCTGTATTTACTTTTAGTGTAGTATCTTAGTTTAATTTACTGGTTTAATCTTTAACTGTTTCTTTTTTTTTTTAACAACTTTTTATTCAAAGAAAATATCAATATACAAAACTGTGCACAGTACCCCCCACCCAAAACCGCTGTAGAGTACATACAAACATATAAAATTGACTGCATAACATAATAGTAATTAAAATTACAATGACAATACCAATAGAAATTAAATAAAGTAAATACGTACATAAAAATAAAATGTTAAAATAAATAAGAAACTAGAAACAAACAAACAAACAAAGCAAACAAACATGGAATTGAATCTAAATAGACAATGAACAGATATGTTCACAGATAATATAAGATAGAGTAAAATGTTGTTTCCAGTCCACATTTGAGTTTAGGGTAACCAGTCATCAGAAGCCATGTCATGTTGTGTGTCCCACTATTGGGGTTGTAAGAGGGGTTTTCCACTCTGAAAATTTCCCTCCCCTGTTTCTTTATCTTAGTAATTTATTTTATTTTATTTTGATGAATCCCAACATCTTATTTTACCTCCAGTTTGTCCTCATTAAGATGTCATGTCAGAGTTTCCTCAGTTTGTTCAGTTTTTTTTGTTGCTTATATCATGTTCTCAACCTTACATATGGATTATGGTGTGAGTTTGGAGGGATGGAGGGGTCTTCTTATCTTTAAAATCTTTTTTAATTTACTCTATTTTTTTATTTTTTTATTGTTATGTACAGCACTTTGTGTTCCAATATCATTGTATGAAAAGTGCTTTACAAATAAAGTTTGATTGATTGATTGATTGATAAATGTCATAGTAATGAGACAAATCTCACCCTTCAGTAGGCAAGAATCCAAAGTCATTATCTAATAAACAAAGACATGTTGCAGATAAAAAAATCTATACCAGGTTCTGAAAAGATGTCTGTAGAGATGATGGTGGCGCTACTCCCTCACAAATCAATTCAAATAAGTGCAGTGATAAATTATGATCTACAATCACTCACATGTTTGTGTATCCACAAATTGTCTGTGCAACTAATTTTAAAGTAATTTGGGGTTTCAAATGCATGATTTAAGCAGACATTACTTCAATAAACCATTATATTTACTGTAAATCCTGAAAAATGTTGGATTGAACAACTACTATGAACTTGTTTTTTTTTTTGATGGGTGTGCTAAAGGATAGGCTATGGGTTAAAGAGTTAATGCCCTAGAAAGCTATTTCAGTAAAATTTACAGTAACATTAAACATTGCTGGTTAATACATGTAAATTATAATATATGTATTATTCTTTAAGAAGTGAGTGAATTAGCAATCCAAGCAAGTATAATTACAATACATCGGCACATAAAAAAGACAATTAAAAAGATATCTAAAAAACAAACAAAAAAAATGATGTGACACAAACTGTAGGAGCCACACCAGAGAAAATACATCAAAAAACTATATTTAGTGACTAGTACTTTACATTTCCTGTTGTCCCCTGCTGACCTTTCTGTTTTGGAATATGTGTTGTTCAATCACTATTTATTTTGTTTCACAACAATACCAACTGCAAGGCTACATGGAACACAAAGTTTATTTCAAATAAATACACTGTGAGTAATAAAACAGGTTAAGATAAACAGAGTTGGTCAAATGACTGCAAGTGGATTTATACAAAAGTCCCTTTACTGATCAGCAGTTCCAGAGACTTTAAATTAAAAACATATTGAAACTAAATAGATAACCAACATACAACCATCTATGACACTGTGAGGATCAGGGAGAGCTGAAATATAAATCTGGACTTCTGCATGTTCAATCAATAATGGATTCATTGTGTCAATACGCTATTCTCAACAGACCTGCAGCTTTTGGGAAATGATGACAGCAATGTTTGTCTTGGTTTCACAATGTTGTTATTTTTATGCAACATGTGACCAGGTGTGTACACATAGCGAAAAATCCAGGATGAAAAAGTTAGAGCTACGGCCTACTTTAGGTCAGGACGCACAAAGTAGAATTATCTGGATCTCAGCAGCCAGTAAAACAGGTAAGCTGAACTGAACTCAGTTTATTTACATGTTTATATGAAACAAAATTGTATTCAAGCGGTGATAAAGTTTATATGGTTTGAAATACAACAGGGACTTTTCTTTGAAACACAATATTGATCTCCTTTTATTTGTCATCAAGTTAATAAGTACCAGGATGGTCTTCAATAATCCAGACCTTCTTTCTAAACATCACTCTCCATTCAGAAATAAATGTACTGCTCCTAAGTCATCTGATTTTTACATGTTCTCAGTTCGAGGCCCAACATGTGTTTGTCCGTCTGCTGGATTTGGCTTGCTGCACTTTCATGTCTCCTCTGTATGGGTAAGGTGCTTTAATTCAAGTTTAGGCCTATAAATGTTTGGATAGAAATATATTCATCAGAAATGTTAAAAAAATATATTTTTTGAGTATATTTATAAAGTTTCTTCAAGTTAAGTTTGCTAAATGACTTTTTAAATATAAATGGTTTAAATTGAAAACTAAATTTAATTATGGTCTTGTAATGAGTTTAGAAGTCATTCCATCCAATAATTCATATTTGGTGTGTTTACTTTATGAAATGCATATGAGACTCACCATCAGTTTTTAAAACTGCCATGTCTTTTTATTTTCTTGTTATATTTGTAGCATTATGAGATTTGTCTGTGCATTTTGAAATGTACAGTACGTCAAATAAACTGTTATTTTTAAAGATAAATATAATTCATTGACTCCAAAATGTGTTGACTATTGTACAATCCTAAAACAGTGTATGTTTCCTTCATGTCATACAGTATGTATGATATGGTCAAATCTAAATATGAAATATGTATCTTGAGTCAGCATATGTCAGAACTGTTGAACAACTATCTTGAAGGCTGAAAAATCCTGTACTTAAAGGACCAAGACATCTTCTTACAAGAATCACATGTGAGCAAATATTTTGAGGGAGAATATATCTGCCATTGTTCTGCCTCCTCTGTTTTTAGTAAACTCTTACAAAATACAATCAACACTTGGAAATTATAAGCAGATGCATGAGAAGGGCAAACTGCCCTCAGGTGTAAATGTTGTTTGAAGTGATGGTATCTGCAGCTGGAATTAAATATCGCCACAAAACATTGTTTTATTTTTTTTTAGGGGGTGAAGTGCGATGTGATTGCACAGAAACAAATATGCAAATGGAGGGAGGTCATTACAAACTGACCAAGCAGCTGCAGCAGGGCAGTCTGTTGATCTACCACTGTCCTGAGGGCTACTATCCATATCCAGATCTGTCCCGTGTGTGCCAGCCCAATGGCCTCTGGAAACCATTACTTCAAAGAAATAAACCTCAGAAATGCAGGGGTGAGTGATGTGGTTAGGCTGTTTCTCACTTTGTATGAGGCCGCCTTGCTCTATATAATAACTTTGACTCTTTATATCGTCAGTGATTGAATGCCCAGACCCCAGTGTGCTGGAGTATGGAATTGTCACTCCCTTTCAAGAGAAGTACTTGGTGGACAATGAGACCACCTTTGAGTGCTACTCTGGATACACAATGCGAGGCTCAGAGAGCCGCACTTGTTTATCAAATGGCAAGTGGAGCGGCTTGACTACAATCTGTAGCCGTGACTGTAAGTCCTGAACAAGAGCATGAGATGTTCCTCTCTTTTATTTATTTTTCAGGTTTGGAATACACCCTCTCTGTGTCATGACTTTAATGACCTTTTGCTCATCTTTTATTGTTCCCACAGCGGGCGATAACTGTCCAGACCCTGGTATCCCACCTGGTTCCTCCAGAACAGGGAACATATTTGGCATTGATGACACAGTGACATACAGCTGCAATGCTGGCCTAAGTTTGGTGGGGTCCAGAGAGAGAGTGTGTCTGGAGAATGGCCAGTGGACAGGCATAGAACCCAGCTGCTATAGTAAGAAAACACAAATGTTGTTCATATTTTAGGTCATCTGAATGAGGGTTTGCATTGAAAAGGTCTCTTTGTAGAATAATTGAAACATGTTACCTTGTTAACCTGATTTGTATCAGCATGTTGGGGCATAAGTTTGCCAGCTCCAGTTCAGACTTTACTAGATGTCATGAATCAAACAAAATCATGAGATGAATGTATCCGCTCATTAAGCAACCAAAAACAAAAAGCTGGCTCATTACTAGATCGTAACGTGCATGTTTCTAGTTCATCATCATTAGGCTCGCCTGTGAGAGCCAAGGTTAGATTCAATATACAGTATGTCTGTTACCTTTCATGTGAACAGTCCACGGCAACTAATTCTATGTCCTTCAGTGAAGAGCCTGTATGTACCCATGTATGCTGTTATCCCCTCATTTAAACCATATTATGTTATTCTATTCTGTCGGACTCAGAGGACAGAAACATTGACAGCATCCCCAAAAGTTAGTTACATGTAACCAGACCCTTAATGGAGGTGTGATAGAAATAGAACCAGTTTAGTTTTTTAAACAAGATACAAAGGGATGGGATTTCACAGACAGATCAGACACACATTTATTGAAAGGAATGTTTCAATTTAATATTGTGAGTAACATGCAATGATCAAAATGTGTCTTTTAAACTGAAATTCTAATGAATTACTGTTCGGCCTGTTACTACAATTACATATAGAATACTTAAATTATTCTAATAGCCATATATTTTTTTATTTTTTAAGAAATTAATATGTTACTGATAAGATCATGTCTAATGGACCACTTCTTGTTGTTCAGATCTCTATGTGTAAACTAAGCCCCTTGCAAAGACCATGGCATAATCCCTCAACCGCTTCCTTCCATCTATTGTGCCTCAAAACAAAATTGCTACAACCACAGACATTGTGGTGTCGGTTGATGACTTAAACTTGATCTTTCTTTTGTAATACACTTTACAATAATTATGTAAATCCTCTGTTTTTGTGGCTCTTCCTTTGCACAGGCAAATTCGCCTATGACACTCCACTGGAAGTTTCAGAGACATTTGGCAGTTCCATCAAAAACAGCCTCACCACTTTACAGTCAACCGGTAAGTTCCTGGAGCTAATCCAATTATTATCATCAGTTTATGCTAACGTTGTGCTGTATCAGGTTCTATGGTAAACTAATGAAAAAAATCTGCATGTTTATATTGGGTTAATGGCACACGTTGGCAGAGAGTTAAATAGACAAACAGACATACTCTCATAATACATGTCACTCAGTCGGCTCTATCAGAACTCATCCTACTTTGTGTAAGCGACCATGTATAGTGTGCAGGTGGTTACGCAATGTGTCCTGACATGGTGAGACAAGACCATGATGTGAACATTACCCCGCTTTTCACTCGGCTACCAACCAAAGAGATAAACAAGTTGACACTAAGTCTTGATGTAAAGATGATTTTGTCCCTCAGATTTAACTAGGGCTTCCACAACCTGCATAAAGGTCAAACTAACATTAAACTTAACATTCTCATTCACGCTAAAGTGTAAACACGATCTGCTTTACTGTTGCTAATCACATTCAACTTTACATTTTCAACACATCAACATCAGGATTTTTTGTCTGCATTCTTGACAGATGTGTCTGTTTGCTTCGATTTGGTAGATTGTTTTAACATCTCTTGCTTAGTTCTGTGTTGTTTTCCTCCTCTCGACTTTTTCTCTCTGCTGGTGACTGGTCAGCCATTAACCACTAATCTAATGTTTTGTGTTTTCCATAAACTGAGAGTTATATTACAGATATTCTCAATGTTTTCTGCTGATGTTATAAGAAATTAACATGTTGTGTCCATGGTATCCTTTTGTTTTTCCCCTTTGTGTGTGAATCACTCCTGGGCTGACTGTTATCCTAGACGCTTGTGTTGCTTGAGAAAAAAGATGGGATATCCAGAGGATGAGGTTCAAAAATATAGATTGGGATTTTATTTGTGATTTGACTTCCAAGTGATCAAAGAAATTAAACATAAACAAAAACTGTATTAATGCTTGATTTAAATAAAGACTATCTGCAAGGTCCACAAGGTCTGCAAGGTCTAAAGACTGTGTGCTTCAGTCAGCCACACCTTGCTCTTAAGCCCTCGGACCTGTGGGATCACAACCATTAGTGATCACACAGACACACACACAGACACACACACAGACACACACACACACACACACACACACACACACCACACACACACACACACACACACACACACACACACACACACACACACACACACACACAGATATCTCCAAAATATATTTCAATTATTAAATATAACTTTAGACTAAGGAATTGGCTCCTACATAACATTTTGCCACATTGTCAACAGGAAGAGGTGAAATCCTGCATTTTATAAATGTGCTGTAACACCTCTCCACAGATTGGTGTGATATAATTTTTGTGATGAGTTTGTCCCTGGAGTCGCTCTTGCTATTCAGAATCAATCACTGTTGTTATGGGGTTTAGACCAATCAGAATCAAGTATTTAACCTGGTGATTAGTGAGAAAGCCGAGCAATAAAAATGACAAAACACCCCAATTTAGTGTAAACTGTAAAACATATATAGTATAAACAACAAAACATGTTTTTATTGATGTTTCCAGTATTCTCTGCTGCATTACTCTTTTTTTCTTACCATCAAAAATATGAATACTTGTTTGAATTTTTTTTTTTTTTATGATCAGATGACACACAGGAGGG
This sequence comes from Notolabrus celidotus, assembly GCF_009762535.1. Classification (NCBI taxonomy): domain Eukaryota; kingdom Metazoa; phylum Chordata; class Actinopteri; order Labriformes; family Labridae; genus Notolabrus; species Notolabrus celidotus. Next base: position 10,835,506 of record NC_048276.1, read on the forward strand.
GAGGACAATCCGGATTTCCAAAAGTGGGACACTTAACATCTATATTGCAGTGGATATTTCAGAGAGCATCGAAGAGGAACACTTTAAAAATGCAAGGAAAGCTGTTACAACACTGATCAGGAAGGTAAGAAACACAGCAGCTTTTATGTTGAATAAAAACGGGGGTAATAATGCTGGAGACAAATATGTTTTATCCACAATGATAAAACAGTATTTTATGGTAAATGTTAACTGTGCCTTTCTAATGGATAGGCTGTTCACAATAAACCGAATTTGCAAACAGTCAGCAACATTGTGCTGGGGGTGGGGATGCTTGTTTGATGATGACTGTTTGTGCTGATTATGTTCTCAGTTTATAGGATGCACATGGGGTGAAAACACAGAGTGCAACTGATGGGCGCTGGCAATATGTCTGCTGAGTTGTTAAAAGATATTGCAAATATCGCTGATAATGTAACTCGTCTGGACATTTGATCAATGACTTTAGCTTGTCGGGAATAAAATGAGTTGGATAAGAGATGACAGATAAAGGAAAGTATGTATTGATCAGAAAGTTTATGTACAGTGGATATGGAGAGACTTCAACAAAGGCTCAGTTTGTCAAAAGAAATCAAAATTAGTCATGTTACCACATTGAAATGGAGCCTTTTGAATAATAAGTTTTGGGTTGTTATAAAACAAAACAGGTTTGTATTTCATTTCATAATAATGACTTGTTCATTGTCAATAATCATGACAATGAATAATTGTTTTTTTAATACTGACATATTAATTGATTGATTTATAAAGTATTTAGATAAGCATCAAGGTAATAATACTAAAATGTTGTTTATATTTAAATGTCAGTTTAGTTTAATTAGTTTCTCATGCAGGTCTTTCTGTTTTGTTTATTTATTTAATTTTATTTCTTGAAAATGCTTAGTTTCAATGAACTCCTTTATGGATTTTGTGTTAGTTGGAGAGATTTTGTAGTATCTCAAGACATCATACAATTTAAAAAATGTATTCAAATATAAAAGATGACCAAACCACAAGCACTCACAAAAAGATGAACCATACAGGTTATGGCTTAGTTTTATTGACTTTAAATGTAGCTTTAGTTTGTTGCAGTGTTTTGTAAACACCTTTTTTTATCACAGTTGAGGAAAATATTTTGGACATTTTAGTTTCCGTTATTTTGTCAGTTTAATCAAGAATAAGAACTTTGATCACCACAAAACCATAAACAGAACTTGTGAGACTATCAGCATGTTTGTTTTACTAAATGCCTTCAGCATTTAAATCCGTTCTAAGGGTTTGCAGATGTATCAGATTTTTTATTGTGACTGTCAAAATACAACATTTAGTCAGAAAAGGGTTTCTTACCCTCATAGTTCAAGTTTGAGCTGATGGATGAAGCCTCTTATGTTGTCTGACACAGTCCTAGAAGCACATTTGGCACAGTGCACACTTCACATGTACAAACAGAATCTCATCCCGCTTGGCTGCCAACAGCCCATTAGAAGTAAATCTAATCATGAATTACCCGTCATAATCTTGACGGATGCTTCTTGGCGCGGGTCTCTTGGCTTGTTGTCAGTGCACACTGCAGGATTCTCTTTCTGCTGATAAATGAATCGATTACTCAACAAAATAACATCCATAAGCAGTTTGATGCTTACAGAGGTGTTGTATTAATAAAATATGTAACAGCAGTTCATCTAGTTTGCTTGGCTCAGGAAAAGTGTTTAAAAGTTTCTAACACCAAAGATTTTTTTTCTCTCCACAGATTGGATCCTTTAGTGTGACTCCAAACTATGAAATCATCTTTTTCTCCTCTCAGTACTATGAGGTTGTCAATATTATTGACTTTTTTGAGGGCAAAGTGGAGCTAAAGAATGTCATTACTGAACTGGAAAAATTTAAAATAAACGGTGAGTTACACAGATCAGACATATTTTAAAACTTTCTTTGTAAGTACTCAGTTGATGTATATTTAATTGTGTGTGTGTGTGTGTGTGTGTGTGTGTGTGTGTGTGTGTGTGTGTGTGTGTGTGTGTGTGTGTGTGTGTGTGTGTTTTTATTTAAAGACAAAAACACAGGAACAGACCTGAACTTAGTCTTCCAGACCTTCTCAGAGCGAATGGCATTCATTAAGGAACGAGTTGGAGTTGAAAATTTTAAGGAGCATCAACACGTCTTCCTAATTTTTACAGATGGTAATTTCTGCCATTTATTATATTTAACAAACTTATTTCTAAAATGTTGCAAATGCATTCACTGTGGACAAATATTGGATGCAAATATGAACCATGGGGAACGACTTTATTTTTTTTTTTCTTACTAGTTGGCTTAAGATGTAAGAGCATTCATATCAGCAATGATTTAAAAACTGTGGTTTGTATATATGCATCTTGTTTAAAATGTGATGAAGGAGGGGGCAGCAATACTTGATAAAACACATCATTCTGCGTTGCCAGCGAAGCATGGCCAGTTGTGTAAAAATACTGGTTAAACTCAAAGACATCATACTATGATATGACATATGAATATCCCAAATATACAGTGACTTGTGATCTAATTATTAATCTGTGTTATACATCATTTTCACACAATGTTTTCTGTCATTGCAGGGGCTTATAATATGGGTGGTTCACCTGTACCTACAGTGGAAAGAATCAAGAATATGGTTTACATGAACCACACAGGTCAACAGCAGGGTATATCCAGAGAAGAATATCTTGGTGAGTTTTATTTTCAAAGAAGCAGTGTGGTGGATTTAGGGGAATAATCTGATACCTCACTGCTCTACACACTGATGAACTGCTATATAACAAAATGTGTTTTTACACAACTAAGTCAGCCAATCTATGATGCTATGTTACCCTCTCTTACAGACATTTACATTTTTGCCATTGGAGTTGATGTCTTTGATGATGACCTGCAGCCCCTCACTCTGGGGTTGGGTGGCAAGCATTACTTCAGAATGAAAAACATTCTAAATTTGCAAGAGACTTTTGATCAAATCATTGGTAAGTAATCTGAAAAGATGAACTGAAGAGTTTTGTTACACTAATTCTGAATGATTTTGGAAAGTATAGCTTTAAAACGAGTGATAATTTAGTTTAAACGTTGACTCTGATTTTACCACAAACATAAATACATGTGTATGCATGAACAACATTTAATTAAGATTGTTTTTTTTATCCAGATGAAGAAGAAGTGAAGGGTCTGTGTGGTCTTCATAAAGAGTATGAGACAGAACACAAGAGGGAAAGATATCCATGGTGGGCATCTATTCACGCCAAGGTGAGTGTTTCAATGTTTTCTTCCTGGTCAACTTCATAATACATCTTTGCAACATGTTTGACTACACAGTATAGTCAAAATAGTATTATTCATTTTATTATTTAACTATCTGCAAATATTGCACAAATGAAACTAAAGACATGAGCAAATGAACACACAGCTGATGTGGCAGATTTAAGCTAATTTTTAGGTTTGGTATTATTTGGACAAGGTGGGAAATATAAAAGAAAAACAGAAAAGCAGATGACCAAGAATAGAGTCCTGAGGTACTCCATATTACACATCCAATGTCTGTGAAGTGCATATAGTGGGGAACAGGATTGTATAATTATAAAGGCACATGAGTAGCTACATAAATATTTGCACTCCTGCACTTGATTAGATTCATTACTGGATGTAAAGACATTTTTTTTTCCACTGAGGAACATAACCAAATTCAGAAATTCAGAAATCAGATTTAAGATTTCATGAAAAATGGTGTCAATTTTCAACCACTATCAATGTTTTCCTTTCTGTTTGTTTTGAAGTAGATTTGTTTGTGATCACAGTGATGTGCCTTATCAAATATTTATTTCAGAAAGACCAAATTTCAAAGAAGTGCCTGGGCTCTCTGGTGACTCCTCACTTTGTCTTGACTGCGGCTCACTGCTTCTCATTTGAAATTGAGCCTGAAGATGTCACAGTGGAAATTAACAACATTATGAGTAATAATTTATATTTATTAAATATTCACATCCTATTCAGTCAACTAAACATGAAATACTTTAATTTTTCAGTTCCTAGTGGACCATGTATAATATCCAGTTCATTTAGTTGCTTAGATAATGTGTAATTCTGAGTTGAAAGTGCAAACCTGTTATTGATTACAACCTTAAATTGTGTTTGTGTGAAGTGTTGATACAATCAGAATTTGATGGTTTGCAAATCAGTTGAACCCTAAATTTAATTGAAAATAGAGCAACGACAACATTTCAAATGTTGAAATTGAACATTTTTATTGTTTTATTTATTTATTTATTTAATTTGTTTTATATATACATTTTATACTCACTTAAATTTTGATGCCAGCAACAGATTTCAAAACATTTGGAAAAGGGACATTTTTTACACCACCCGCCATTTGTTGGGGAACCAAGAAGACTGGTTTCTAGAGTTTTGAAAGGTGTCAAATGTCCCATTTTTTTGTGACAAGATTTTAACCTCTCAACAGTTCAGGGATTAATTTGTGCTATTTTTCATTTCACGATGCAACAAATGTTTTCAGTGGGTGACACGTAATGACTATAGGCAAGTCAGTTTAGCACCCAGTTTAGCATCCATGCGTCTACCGGCTTGGCTGTCTGGTTTTTGAACATTTGGTTGATAACAAGCCAGGCAGTTCCTCTCCTCTTTAGAGCAGAGGCATGGTTTCCAAAAAGCATGTCAAATTTTGATTTGTTAGACCACAGGACATCTTTCCACTTCCCCTCGGTCAATCTAAAATAGGCTTGTGCCTAAGGAAGTTGCTTCTATGTTCCCGTAATAATTCCGAAAACTTGCAATATACAGTTTTAACCTGCATTTGTGAATGCAGCAACAAACTGTGTTTAATGGTTTTTGGATGTTTTTTTTAGCCCATGCAGTAATTTCCACTACAGAGTTAGTCTCTTTTATTTTTTCATGCAGAGCCACTGGAAGGCCTGAAGATCACAGCCATCCAGTATAGGTTTTTTGGCCCTATGCTTTTTGGAATGAGACCTTCAGATTCTCTATCTTTTCATGAAATGATGACTTGCAGATGATGAAACCCCTGAATTCTGTGCAATTTTAGGCTGAGGAACTATTTGCTCACTCAGTCTCTCACAGAATGATTAACCTCTTTCCATCTTTTCTTCTGAGAGACTTAGCCTCTTTGGAATGCTCTTGTATAACCAGTCATGTTACTGAGCTGTTAAAAATTAACCTAATTAGTTGAGGGGTTTTCCTGCAGGTGTGCTTTTTTGAATTACAAAACAGAATTACTTTTCAGTGTTATGTTATTCCTGTCCCAACTTTGTTGTAACATGGTTTTGGCATCACGTTTAAAATGAGCATGTATTTTTTTGTAAAATAGTAACATTTTTCAGTTTCAACATTATATGTCTTTGCCATCATACACCATCTCGCAAACATACACCATCAAACCATCAAAATCTGTTCTGATCAATATTTTACACAGCATCCCAAATCTTTTGTATCTCTGATTCATTGTCAAGTAATTCCTTATTAACAATAAGTTTCTGCCACTCAACAGACTTGGTCTCTCTTTTTCAGTGAAAGGAGTGAAAAGTTACACAGTGCACCCAGAGTACAATCTTAATGCTAAAAGAGCTGAGGGTGTGGATGAGTTTTATGACTATGACGTGGCTCTCATCCAGCTTAAGAATTATGTCACAATCTCCAGCCTTGTTAGGTAAGAGTTTTTGTCCTATGAAGACTGTAGCAGATCAATAACATTTATCCTAACTCTTTTATACTGCTAAGATAACATTGCATTTATATCTCTACTTTTTAATTGATCACAGTAATTGTTGTTGGAAATGTATTCCTGGAACATCATCCTTGGAATGATATGCTGTTTTTTAATATCTTGTTCAGACCAATCTGCATACCTTGCACCCAGGAGACCAGTGATGCTCTACAACTGACTGGCGAGACAACCTGCAGGCAACAAGGTGAGACGCCTCAACAAAGTGTTACATCATTACACTGTTCATGAAATACAGATAAGAGATGTGGGTTATTCTGCCACATTGTTTAATTGCCTTCATGTACTGGAAAGAGCAGTCACCACACTTCCCTTTGTGGCCTTGCAGTAGATCCACAAGTATGATTACTTGTTATTTTTTGTATTTCAGAGCAGCTTCTTTTAAAGAATCATCTTGATAGACTCTTTTTCCTGACCCAAAGTGGAAATGCTGTGCTGGAAAAATATGGCCATGCAAAGCTTGGGGAGACCGTGAGTCTAGATTACTGATCTGTGTTGTGCTCTACAGGATGTGTCTGTGTTGTGTGTCTATTTTCTTCATTTCTTAATGCCAAAACAAAATGTCACACTGATTTATGCTTTCTCTTCCTACTCAACAATGCAGAGAGATGAATGCATCAGACATGCACTTAATGCAAAAGGAATAAATACAACAGATGCGAGTGTTCCAGTGACTGATAACTTCCTGTGCAGTGGTGGTGACAGAGATCATATATCATGTAAAGGTATGTTCACCCCCTCACCTCTATAATGTTATTCCCCTTCTTTTAGAAGAGCTACTTTTAATCCTCGAAACATCCTAGGATTTAGCCTATAACATTAAACTGTACACCACCACATTCAAGAGATGCAGGTCCTTGTCTCGGTGTAGGACTCTACTTTAACTCCAGGGAGAAGGTTTTTAACTTCCAGGTCTCAGTCCTTTTTGTCCCTAGTTTTTTATGACACTCAGTGGTTTCTGAACAGACACAGACAACAATTATTTCGGGTGTAATTGAGTCTACAAACAAACTTTTTTGGATAGGTGACTCCGGAGGTGCTGTGTTCAAGGACTTCCAACATCGCACAATACAGGTGAGTAGCAAACTCCATCATGTATAAAATAGAATATGAATACGCTGTGTCTGAATATCTCCAAAAGAGAAAATAAAATTCTGTTTAAAAAATCAAAAGAATTTCTTGTTAAACATGACAATCAAATTTACATTTCTTTTGCAGGTTGCTGTTGTGAGTTGGGGAACAGAGGATCTGTGCGTTTCGGGAACACTTCAGGAGTCGAGCCGAACCTCCCGAGACTTCTTTCTAAATCTTTTCAAAGTTGTGCCTTTTCTCAAATCAATCCTTGGAAATAATGAGCAGGATGACTTTGCACCACTTAAATTCCTGGAGGGCTAAAAGTCTTTAAACCATACGATGGGTTGCGCTGTTTCATTTGTGTTTGCTTCATGTGTAAAAATATTAATGAATAAATGTTATTTTGCTGAATGAGGTAAGGATGATTCATCAAATAACTCATTCAATCAGTTTTTTCAACTTGACGTCACAATTTTAAGAAAAAGGCATCATCCATTGCTCTTGTTTCTAATCAAAAATGCTGTCCTGTATTTTTTGCAAAAATAAACATGAATAAATCATTCAAAGAGTGTTCCTGGAGGCCAACCACCTTTAAAAGAACTTAAGAAACAATATTAACCCGAGTCTTCATATTTACCATTTGTAGGATTTAACCAGGAATTATTTACAGTTATAATGTTTGTTAGTTAGACAATGCAAATCTATTGTGAATTGCAGATTGCTTGTTGTCTTGTTGAAAGTAAAAAAAGAACATTCTTCATGTGTTCTAACTATAACTGTAAACAGACTATATTTGGTTTATGCTTCCACAAGCTATTAAACTTTCTATTTTTCTCAGGTCTTTTAAAAACTCCTCGGGAGAGAAATGAGTAAAAGAATTACTGCAGCACTTAAAAGGTTTCATCAAAACTCTTTTATGATTCAGCTCTGCTGATAGAGCCTTCCAGCTCCCCTCCAGGTCAGTGACTCAGGGCCCGCTTCCAGATCGCTGGGCAGGCCTGCGCAATGCGGACACTCAGCCTGGCTGCAGGCCAAGTGAGAGCATTCAAATTGAATATAGTGGAAAGTAAGCTTCCTTTTTTGGTTTGTAATTAAGTTTTTTTCTCTCTCTGTCTAGCTTTGGGATGGAAATTAACTGAGTTACCATTCATTGCTGTGTCTTTACAGCCCACAAACAAACAAGGCCATTTCATTACAAATGATTTGTTGTGGTCAGAGCAGGCTTATGACTTTAAATTATGCCATTTTACAGTTTAACTATGATCTGTTGACCATTACACTGTCAGACATCGCTTCAGTGGAAATGTAGTTTTAGCAGTTACTCTTGACTACTGCATATTGGCTTAATGTCCAAACATAAGAGTACAGCAGTGAATTTTCAGCATCCATGTTAGGTCTCTTTGACGTGGTGAAACGCCTACCTTGTATATGAGGTTGTGCATTGGATCAGTGATGTACTTGCCTCCCGTGGGAGCATCCATCTGGTTTCTCTTTAACTAATTGAGAGGGAGAGGGAGGAGGCCAGTGGGATGAGAGAAGGAGGCAGAGCCGAAGGATGACAGACTGTTTGAGAGAAGGGAGTGGCTTAATTGAATGAAACCCTCTCTTGGTCTCAGATGCTGTAAACAAGAAGGAAATTTAAAACAAAGACCATTCTCTATTAAATCCCTCAGGAAGACTCAGTTACATCTCTGTCTAATATTTCATTTCTCAGAGCATCAGCTACTAATGCAAACATCCATAACTCCTATTCAATTTAAACAAACTCTTTGACTGATATCAATCTGTTACAAATAAACTGATCAGCAGTGTCTGGATAGAGCAGCATTGATACAGACAGTATATTCAGGGCAGCCCAACCCCCACATTCACTCCCTTCTCCAAGCTACTCTCAGCATATTCCTGATGAAGCATCCTGCTGTTTAAACTCTGGCTGATCTGTCTCTTTGCGAGCCCTAAATCAACCTTATGGGCCATTTTAGAAATTACTATCATTAAGAACTGCATACATACACTTTTCCCCCATTTGTGCTAAGAAAAAAGGGTCAGGCTCACATGCATCCATGGCTTCTGCTGATCCTAACACTTGAATATCTAATTATCTGGAAGGTTTTATGAAGACTTATATATCCCTTGTTACCAAGCTGAAATGCCCAATATTAATCTACTTTATATTAACTGACATTTTTACGCTCTGTTGCTGAGAGATGATGAGAAGACTGATACCACTGTGCGCTGTAAATTCTAAGCAATCAAAAACAAGAGGGTTAGCTTACTTTAGCAGAAAGGCTTCAAACAGTAAACAGCTAGTCTAGCTTTTCCAAAGATTAAAAAAATTAAGCACATGAAAAAAATCACTTTGAGAGATTCATTTAATGGAAATAATACATATAACTGAGATCTGGTCCTGCTGAATAGCAGACTTTTTTAATCACATACTTTATTAACCTCTCTCTATGGCAAGCTGTTTTAACATTTAATATAGCTCCTCTGGATCTTCGTCATATCCTCCTAGTCAAAACAAATGATAGATGAATGATAGATATCCACATTGATAATTTTGTTGGGCAGAACTGCGAAGTACAAATGACGTCACTTTTGCTGTTCATGTGTACCTGGCTTTCAATATCAAATATCTCAACGTCATTTTTCCATCCATAATAAACATTATGGAAATCTGCAACAGCATTCTGCCCAAAGAAAAACTCACATTCTTTCATTATCTTCAGTTTAGTAAAATATTCATTTTGATAGGAAGAATGACAGTGTGGATATCTGATGCTCAATCTGATGAGGGGGAATTGAATTACAGATATCTGTAACATGTATCTCTTCTTGCTTATACATGTTAAAACAGCTTGCTATGGGAGAAATGCCATCATGGATATGTAACCTGTAATTGCTAATAGGAATGTGTTTGTTTAAATGCTAAATCTGCTTGCTATAGGAGCAAGGGCAGTGTTTTGCTAGCTTATAGTCCCTGTGAGGAACTTTCAGTTTGTGTTGATCTTGACGCCCCCTCTGGACAAAGGGGTACCTCTTTTCTAATACTGTTTTCTAATAAATAATCTCAATCTCCTTTTTTATATGCTCATCTGAATTCTTTTCCATTGTATCTTTTAAATGTCTGTAGTCTGCAGTAAATCAATTCAACTGACACTGACACAAATACAGGTATTTCTAAAAACAGATTATTCTCTCTCCATATAAAAAAACAGTACCAGGCCATTAGGCAGCTATAATATGTAATCAGTTTGTCACATCAAATACCATAGAGGAACATTGTGCTCATGCTAATTGATCATCTCTTTGGGGACACGTTTTTTTACTTCTCAAACTTGGGAAGTGTTTTCCAAAACCTCTGTTTACAGTTACCTACATTTCTGTTTACGAGGAAATGTTTGGCCAAAATATAGAGAAGAAACTACCTTTTCTAAAATATGCACATACTTGTGGATGGGGCAGAGATTACTTTTGTAAGGTTTGAACTTTAGTCTGTTATGTAACCGGCTAAAAAGCCTAGTATTTGTAGTATGTATGACTTGTGATAGACCTGGAAAATTTTTACAGAATTTAAAAGATTACGTCAAAAGTTTTGGAAATACTCACTTGCTAAGATTTAAATTAAAGATGAAATACTGTTCTACTTTTTTGCATGATGTTACATTAGCTTAGCTCAAAGACTAGAAACAGCAAAAAACAGCTAACCCAGATTGGTGGAAAGGTAAGAAAATACACCCACCAATAACTTGAAAGTTTCAAAAGCAACTCTTTAAAGCTTGTTTGTTTACTCAGAGATACAGTATACCTTGTGAGCTTTGGGTTTCATGGTGGGTAACTAACATCTATGCTTCTCCCAGAGCCTTGTCTTTTGTGCTTAAAACTAGCCAGAAGAAACTACAATATTAAATTAGCATCAACCCTTTTTGGATAAATACATTTATGCGTAACTTGGTGTGGGATCGACTGGACAAAGATGAGGTCTTGCATTTATGTACAATTGTGAGAATTTAGAAACATCAAATAACTAAAATGAATAAATAATTAACTTTCAGTTCAGTTATATCATTTGCAGAGGAATACTTAAACTCTGAGGCCAGAGGGCCTTGAAAGAGAAAATGTGCACCTTGCCCCCACTCTTGGAGTTATCTGCTAAGTTGGCTATATCTTTCTTTCTTTGTATCGAGACACAATAAGAGCAGAATGCTGCATTGTCTGGGAAAACATTTTTAAGAAATCCCTCATCGAGTTAGAGGAGATCATTTCCATGTAACACTTTTGTAATGATAATACCTAAACCTTAAGTAATAAAGGAAGGAGTGAAATCTGCCTCTTGTCAGCGTTTACGATGAGAAGCACTTGCATGATTAGATGTCTTGCGATCGATGCCGCCTCTTCTCCCGATCATTAGGACTGCTCTTAACAGATTACAGCCCCCTCCCAAACACGCTCAGTCTTTTCTCCTCCTCTTACCGCTCCTCCTTCTGTCCCACATATTCTCTTTTTATCCGGATGAAAGTGAGGCTACCTTCAAAGCAATTCTTCAGCTTTTCTTTATAACTTCAACCCTTTGGAACACTTTCTTCCACCTTTCAGCTGCAGATCCTGGTGTAAGTTTTGGATGGAGTTTATCTAGTGTTACCTGGGCTCTAAAGATGACCAGATAAACCAATAGTGGATTGGAAAAAACTAAACCAACAAACAAGTGTTGGTGACAGGCTTCAAAAAACAAAGATGGACCTGCATATATTTTTCTGTCAACTCCTGCTTCTGTTGTTTGATCCCTCTGAAGCCACAAGCCTCATTACAGGTAAGTGAAACACCCAAACTATACAGAAACACAGCAAAAAACAAAAATGCAACATAGATATAATCATGGATCTGTGTCTATTTCTCACGGCATGCCCTTCTGACCCCACATTGGATGTTTGGCCCTTGAAGCGGACATTTTTGAAGCCAGAGGTAAGTACACACACTTCTCCTAAAACAATATTTCAGTAGATTCTTTTAGTCGTGAGCCAGGTAGACAAGCTGAAAATGGGATAATGTGAACACACAATTTTGGACCCAGTTGAAAGCAAAAAAAACAACTAGATGAAGGATGAATCCTAATATAATGGAAGAGATTTGATTTTGGTGATAGACCTGAGTTGTTTAAAACATTTTTGGACAGCTATTTATTACATTGATATGGAGTTCTAGCTTTAGATTGAGAACTAGGGGACAAAAAAAGGTCCTGGGTGTGGCAAAGAGGACTACCTCAGATTTGGTGTCATTAGGTGGAGCATATTGTCAGACATCCAACATTTTTATCAGCCATGCAATCTTGGATTATTTGTAAACTGGTTTGTCATAAGGTTTGATGGACAGGTAGATCTTAGTGTCATCATCAGCATTTAAATGAAAATTGTTGTCTTTGGTATGTTTTTAATGGCCAGGTCACTCTTGAAAAAGAGGTTTTAAATCTCAATGAGTCCTTTACCTGGTTAAATCAATAAAAAAGAAAAAAAAATGTCAGCCTAGCAGTTATGCTTTGTCCATCACTTTTATAGACAGACAGAGTTGAGTGTCGTCAGCATATAAATTGAAATGATATGTTGGAATGATGTCACCCTGAGGAAGCATAAAGAGGGAGATGGGATGGGAACTAAAATTGAACCTTAACCAGCAGATGCTCTTGATATGTGAGTGAACATGTGAAAATTAAGTCATTGCACATCTGGCACATATAATCAGAGTAATCCAATGGGATTCTATGCAGGTCAACGTGTGTGCAAGGCAGGAAAAGACAAGCCATGTTACAAGCTGGCTTATTTCTCTGAGCTCCGACGAAGGCTAAACTTTGTGGAGGCCGAGCTTGCCTGCAGACGGGACGGAGGGCAGCTGCTGAGCGTGGAGTCGGAGTCCGAGCAGAAGATCATAGAGCAGCTCATCACAGAGCTCCGCCCAACTGATGGAGACTTTTGGATAGGTCTCCGGCGAAGCCATGGAAATGAGGAGAGCAGCTCAGACTGCTCCTCACAGTACTACTGGATGGACGGCAGCAAGTCGACTTTCAGGTGGGTGGCAGATAAGAGGGTAAAGAGAGGTAAAGTAAATGAAGAATGAGTGTTAGCTTGAAGTATCTTCCATGTAGAGATTGGCCGCTATTGGAGACACTGTCCCTGTTGAAAGTGACATAAGTGGTATTGAAGCACAGGTCCAACATGTTGCAAATGTGGTCTGGTGTGAAGGTGGTCCTGTTGGATAAAGTGCTGTCCTGGAGCAAACATCTCCTAATGGTACTGACTACCTCTACAGTGGGGATGCATGTGAAAAGGGAAGTGACATCATTGGAAACCATGGTTTCATTCTGATGCACTTCCCAATCCTTAACCTTATTGGTGAAATCCTTGGAGTTCTTGATGTAATGTGGAGTGTTCCCAACCATAGGAGCAAGGATGATAGCCAGGTATTTAGAGATGTTGTAAGTGACCAAGTTAATGCTGCTGCTGATTGGCCTAAGTGGGGTCCCTTCCTTGTGCACTTTGGGAGGTGAAACGTCTTCAAGAATTTCTACCAAGTCCAGTTGCCTTTTCGGATCAAGCTTTAAATTACCATGACCTGGATGACTGAAAACCTTCACAGACATACTTTGACTAATAACATCCTTACAACATACAATACAACAGCAGGTGGATATATTAGCATGAACTTATTTTGGACTGCTATAATTCATACAGACCAAAGGCCACCCTATAATAATACTTGCTAACTTGCGATTTTTGACAGTATCCAAAAAAGTTTTGGTTTTAATTCCCAGCTTCAATCGAATCAGGGTTGCACAGCTCCTTTATCTTGAATGCATTTTCCAACAATATAGAAATGTTAGCCTTGTCAAGCTTTCTGTTTATGCATAATGTGTTTGTTGTAGAAACTGGCACTGGGATGAGCCATCGTGTGGCTATGAGGTGTGTGTGGTGATGTACCACCAGCCGTCTGCTCCTCCTGGTCTAGGGGGCCTCTACATGTTCCAATGGAACGACGACAATTGTGAAACTAAAAACAACTTTATCTGCAAATACACTGGAGGTACTGCTGACACAGAGCTTTCATGTTTGATTTAAAACACACTGGAAAATAGTTGATTGTGAATAACTGTCTCCACAGAGAAGCCACAGGACCCGTCCCCTTCTCCCAATGACACTCAAACAAGTAAAACGTGCCCCCCACGACTTAAAAAAATGTTTAAACTTTTTTATTTTGTTGACATTTGGGCTCTTTGAAAATAAGTGTGGAAACATAAAGCCTGATTTTCTTTCAGATGTCTTCCCTTCATCAGTGCTTCCATGGAATCCAGGGGATCATAACCAGAATAGAAGTACAGGTTAGGTGACCCCAGATTCATGTTCAGAAAGCTTTCTCTGATAAAGAGAAGAACATTCTGACTACACTGATGCTGTCATATAAAGCTAACATGACATTCACTGAACCTAATCCCTCTGTCTATCTGCCCTTTTTTTAGCTCTGAATTTGGTTTACGTCATCATTCCCACCATTCCTCTGATACTGCTTTTATTGACGGTGATTGGAGTCTGCTGCTTCAAAGTGTGTGGCAAACGGTGAGTATTCAAAACAAAGGCAAACACTAAATGCTAAAAACATATATCAGTTTTACTAACAACTTTTAATTATCATTTAAAGCATTCCCTTCAGTCATATTTATATCTTACAATTAAAGAATATCATCACTGAGTAGATGATTTCAAGGGAGTTGAAACTCCTAGGCAGCCTACTGTTTTTGCTTTTGGTAACTGCTGAATCAACAAATAAGTTACAGTTACCAGGATGCAACCTCAGTTTGGGCTTAAATGCTTCTAAGAAATGTTAAACAGGAAGAAATACCACATTTGTGAGGGACTATTTTCAGCTATGGACAAATACATATCAATAAGTATAGCAGCAGGACAGAGTAGGTGGCACATTTTTAGAAATAACTTCATTGCCCATGTGTATCATAATGAAGAAACTTGCCACTCAGTGCAACAGTGTGGAGCATTAATGTGTTTCTGAATAACAATAAAGCTTTAGTTTATTGGATAGCAATGAAACTGTAGAACACCAGGGAATAAACCCACCATGACTTTTGTCACTTCAGACCTCTTGAATCTGCTACATCCTCAACACTCACACGGAGTGATTAGGTTCAGGAGTCTTTCTTGAGCACTGTTTGAGTTTTCTTCATTCATTCATTACAGAAGGCGAAAGGAGCAGAAATCTGAAGTGTGCCAGACAGAGCTGGGCCTTGGAGGCAGTGCACCACCAGCTGATGTCTACAATGTGATTCGCTCCCAGAAGGACGATGATCTGGTTTCAGCTCGCCCAAACATCAAAAACACCTCCTTTCTTTGCTCCTCCCCTGACACACCCACAGGTGACTACGACAACCTCGGGGGCCGGGACACAGAGAGCGGCTTTGTGACTCTTGCAAGCACAGAGAGCTGCTACCTCAACTTTGACCTTAATGATCACAGCCTGGGTCGTCGAGGAACCAGGGACTTCTATGACACCAGCCTGGGCCGCCCTGGAAAGAAGGACCTGAACTACACCGGGCAGAGAGAGTTCTATGACAGGAGTTTAGGTCGTCGTACAACAAAGAGTGAGCATTATGGCAGCAGTGTGTACGGAGACCACGGACTGTATGATGGCAGCATCAGAGGAGGGAGTGACCTTTATGACTCTAAACTGAAGCCTGGAAGTCACACAGTAAAGGCTGACCTCTATCAGACTTTCATCTCCAATGGCAGAGAGGACACCTACCAAACCAGCCTCGGGACCTATGGAAACAGAAAATCATACCAAGCCAATCTGGATTGCTACAGAAATGGTCTAAATCTGGATGGTGGAAGGAGGTACTTCAATGAGCAAGACTGGATTAACAGCAGAGAAAACTACTGATCCTTAGTCATCTCCTTTATAGTGTGTATAGCAGTCTGTGTGCCTGTAGATGAGAGAATGGCAGAAAACCTTGCACGTTACTGGCTGTGTTTGTATGTCTGTCTTGAGTCTGACGCCTCATAGGAGATTAAAACCAGGTGACAATATGCTTGAATTTTTGTTACTGGCTTAACTACTCAACTTATGGGCCCCTCAGTAGACTTGACCCATGAGGCTAGTTGTTTTTGGCAGTCTTACATAAATTATGTATAAAATCTATTTTCAAAATTAAAGTACGAGTTTACTTAAATTACAAAAAGCATTTTTTCACTTATTCTAAAAAGTGTAAGGCTGTGTAAATATTTTGCGTTTTCTTTAAGTAACAATCATACTTATTATTATGAAATCAGAACAACCTGCATGGCTAGATGTTGCAGCACTACAGTCAAATGGGTGGAAAAGTTATTTTGTATTTGCCCAAATGTACACTTTAAAAGCCTTTTGAGATAAGATAACTAATAAGAACTCCATGGATTCTCGCGTGCCTCATGTGTCGTCCCCTGAGCGTGGATTGTTATAAGTTTAATACAACACCCTGTGAGCACAAACCAGGAATCTAACATCAAATACATTGACATCAGGTCTGAACATCAAAAATACTGTCACAGCATCAGTGTGAAAACTTGTTTTTGTTTTCTGATTTTATAAATTGTTTATTTTAGGTGTGAGGGTAGGACAGAAGAGATAATTGTGATGGTATTGCTCTAAAGTAATTTATCAGCTGCAGTCAAAATCCAGTCAATACAGAGATGCAATTTCAAAATGTTTCAATGTTATGATCATACAAAAATCATAAACATGGGGGTATCATGGGCCTGTGATGGTAATAAGAAGGCACAGAGACATCAGGAGGGAGGTTTTTAGAAGTTCTTTACAGAGAAAGGAAAAAGAAGACTGCGCATGCACAAACATTTAGGCTATGAAACTTTGACGACGGCGGCAGAGAGACCCCTCGATGTTGATTAATATCTGATGGGATTGTAGCAGTCAATAAACCACTTGGCCAATAGTAGTGAGTGATGACCTCGAGCAGACTATGTTGTGGGAGGAAATCCAACTGCTGGCAATCCCTGCCTTGTGTGGGTGACTGTGATGACCTGCAGTAGATTTATCTTAGCCCCAATATGTATATTAAACAAAGTGAAAAGTTTTAATGTATGTGACTGTGAGACAACTTTGTGACAGAAGCTGGATTTCCCATTGAAATCTGGTCTAAACATAATTGTTAACTCATCGTCTACAAATAGACTTTGAAATAACTGTCACTTCTTTAAATGCGTTTTCACAGTTTTTTCAACAGCTATCTTTTAGACATTATTTCAATGGAAAACTGTCCACTGAGCAAGCTGGATTTAAAAAGAAGGGTTTTTAACAGACCTCTGCTGTGGCTGCTTGGGGCTACTTTAGTATACATAAGAATAACACACCTGATTATGAGACTGCTGATGGCTGTTGGTTAGTATTGTGGGTAATGCAGGTGCCAGAGAAGGAAGAACGTATCAAGAAAAAGCAGTGTTTTTGGTTCTGCTGCACCAACTTTAATCCCGTTTTAAAAACTGATCATCGTTACAAATTGGAAATAGGATCATTTCTCTGTTCGTTTATGAGACCCATCATGTCATGATGAGCTGTAACATTGTACATCTAACTTTTCTAGACGAATTACCTCAAACAAATGCAAACACAGGAAACCTGGGAGGCTTCAGAGGCAGCTGATACACAAGCTTTGCTGAGGATAGGCCTTTTAGAAAGCTAAAAACAACCCTACACTCACAATGAAGTTCATCAGATAACTTCCATGTTATCTTTCCTTTTCCTTTATATACTGCAGTTACCATTATAATTACATTTATAATGATGATGTGATATTTACAGTAAAACTCTCTGAGTGTGTGGTAGTGTGTGTACAGCCTGTTTGCATGGCGTTGTATTACTGCCCTTGCTTGTTAAGACAACTAGTACAATTTCTGACTGTCGTGTTTATTGTGCCTGAAAGTTCTTTATAATCACACCAAAGTTGACCTGACATAAACAGGCTACCTCCAACAGATTAAAACACAAATACTGACTGAGTAAATCAGCACTGCAAGAATGTTTTTGATATGGCTTTATACGACGACACATCCAGAACTATGAAGGAATTTCTTAAATATACATGTTACCTTATTATTGATGTCATGCTGTTTGCTGTCGAGTGAATCTATGATATCCTAAACAAAGCAAGTGGAAACGTGAATCCAGCTCGAGTGCCTGCAGCCTGACCACAGTATTGGCATGTTATTGAAGAGAATGATAAAGTATAACATTATTATTATTTATTCTGGATGCATTCTGTCTTGAAAGCTCTCCTGTAATTGAGAGTGGTTTGTATGTTTGTTACAAGAGAAAGTCCTCCAATAAAAAGAGATTTAAATGTGATTGAATCCGTCTGTGACAGCAGGGACTTTACAGTCCCCATATAAATAATAAAAACAACAGTAAAGTTGTTTCAGCATTAAATCATGTTTTATTAACATTCCAAGTTAAATTAACAACACAACTTCACTTTCATTCATTTCCACCACTCACACTCAACAGATCACACAAAAACACACTGTTCAAGTGCAAACAGCACTACAAGATTTTTGATTCACTGCAGATTTGGTTTTTTTTCAGTTCAGGCCAAATTTTCATGGCAAGTATGAAAAAGACCACACTGGTATTTCTGGGATGAGCCTGTCCTCAGATAAATGCATTTCGAATCTTGTAATGTGCATCAAAAGTAAAACACTCATTTACACACAGACAAAAAAATCACATTCACACACTGAGATAAAATGTTTGACACACAGGTCCAGCTGATACCTGCCAAGCCAACCTACACACGGACAGTTTTCTGTTCCCACACACACACACACACATATACGCGCACACACAAGTCCAGAAACAGACGTAAAGTCCTTAAAGGGTCTGATATCTTGAAACGTTTCATCATACAGTAAAACACATGCATACACGCATGTCCAACAATCATATACACATTAAGACACAAACACACACACGCACACGCACACACACACACACAAATACCAGCTGCTTTGAGGGGAAGTGATTGATTCCTGGTGCACTTTAAGGTTCAAAGGTCAGCCATGGGTTCTTTTACGAGTTTGCTTTTGCCGCCGTGGTTTCAATATGACGTAGCGTCTGTAGGTTGTGTGATGGTCTGATAAAAATGGGATGTAGAACGCTCTTAAGAGACGAGATGATCTGTGGGACAAAAATGGTTTATAAGTAGCTGCAAGTAAGGTTCTTTTAAGCCTTTAAATACACAGTTCTAACAAATGTTTTCATATTCTCAAAGGATGTGGAGCTATCATTTCTCCAATCTATTTTCTGTAAATGGTGCATTTGGGAAATACCTTGATGCTTGGATGAAAGGCTTATAGGCGATGACGTTCCACTCTTCTTTGTTGGCAGAATAATTTGGCTCAAGTGGCGTCTCTTCATCTATGTCAAGGTCTACTAAAAAGTGGCACTGCCGTAAATCCACCTACCCAATGTAGAAAGTTTTCAGTTAAAATTGAACTAGGATAAACCAAAAGCTCAAATGTACATGTATCAAAGAGACTCACATATCTGGTTGGCTCCTCCAGGTTCTGGTCGTTCATATTAGCTGGGACAGTCTGTGTGGCCAGAGGACCAGATGCATAAGGTTGAGGCAGTTGCCCTTTAAATTCAGACTGAATGAAGTGCAGCTGCCAGCTGGAAAATATAAGAAGAAAGTTTCAGTGAGTGCCACAGCTGAATCTATTGATGGTTAGACGTTGTAGAGCCGTTGAATATCCTGGATACTGACTTGCGTGGTAAAAGAAAGCTGCTTGGAAAGCGGTACCACTCTTTGCCCACACACACAGTCACAGGTCTGCCTTCAGGGATGGCGTGAAGAGTCGGGTCCTTGGCGATGCGGTGGAACTCTGGGTACAGGTCCAGAGGGGCGTGGTAGCCTGTAGACAAAGAAAAAAAAAAGTTTCTTTTCACCCATGTTGAATTGTTGCCTGGCACAGGAATGCAGTAAAGTATTGTCTGCATTGACACAGACCTCTGAAGAGGGCGACTGAGCGAGACAGTGACAGCACTGAGAAGATCACAACTGCACTTAGGGCCAACCAGTTTGAGGAGATGGTGTAGTGCTCCAGTCGATACCGCTGAAACAGGAAGTGGTAGCATTTCTGCACAAAAAAAAAAAAGGTATGTAAATAAGAAGATAAGAATACAGATTAAACAAACAGACACAGACCACTGCCCAAATGGGATGACTGCAAAACATACCTGTAGCGAGGAGAGGGCTACTGCTCCACAAAGGCAGATTAGAGGGTAGATGGGAAAGAGAAAACGCTCCTCTTTATGGGGTCTGGTGAAGAAAACCAACATCCATATATACATGGGAGACAGAGTCAGCCAGTATGGACGGCCCAGGTTCTGCACTGCAGAAAACAAGAGCAGACAAGTACATGGAATCACAAGTGGAACTGCTTTAGAAGTAACATCACAGCAAAGTAAACTCTCATTATATTTGTGGGATTATATTTTGTTTTGTCTTTATTGGCCACTTTATAATGTTGCATAACAAACACACTTTGACCGAGGGGGACTGTGGTACTGCATCGTATCATTGGCTTGCTGTACTATTGTGTTTAAAAGTTTGAAAGCACACAGTCCTCACCATTGAACCTGTGTAACAGTGTCTCCATGAGGGCAGTGAGTGGCAGAGAAAACAGTGCCAGAGCAAACACCAGGTTGAAGTTCAGGATCCCATTTACAAAGTAGAAATGCCAAGGTTCTGTACCTGAAAATCACACAACACACCACATGTTACAGCACATACAGTGATTACTGCCATGAAAAAAGGCTGAGTGTAAATATCTCAAGATTTATGGTTAGAGTAAAAATGAAGAAGGGATGGTAAGACATTTATTGTTATAGATAAAACTTGTAATGTTTTTGGAGTTTTGAGCTGAAAGGTTGTATGACTATTCTGTGTATGGTGATGTTATGCCCTCTAGTGTCTAATACAAACAGTGCAGCTTTTAAAAGGTCATATTTCAATTTAACCTGCATTTGCTTCATTGCATTTCATTAAAATTAAATTAAAGACCCATCTATTTAGTCTGGCTTTTATGTAGAATTTTTTATTACTTCTTTTATTTTATCATTTTAATGTCACATTGTGTTATCCTTTATTTTTTTTCTTATATAAAAATAGTTTAATATTGTATTGTTTTACTTATTAACTCTTCAATTTGTATTATCATTGTCTCAACTATTTATGTTTTATCTTCAATGAATCAATTTATTTAATATTTCTCTGTTGTTTTTATACCAATTTTAAAGCAATTGGTGTGCTGTCATTAAGAGAGTAGAATTTAAAGCACAGATTCTTATGGTTTGTTTAAATGTGCTTATATAAAGCATATTATAACTGATGTTGTGAATTATATTGAATGTTAAAAAATGTAAAATTGTAAAAAGGACTTCATGCTATATAAAAAACGTGTCACTTTTGAGTTCTAGTTTGTGGGTGACATTTTCCAATATGATATGAACTGACACATTTGATGATGTATGCTTTTTTACATTACCATACAAATCAGGTCCATGTGGTGTGAAGACATTATACAGCAGAATATTGAGTGGAGCAATGACCAGTTTGCCATAAAAGAAAGAGTCCACTGCCACCAGGGGTACCTGGGAAAGACACAGGAGATAAAAACCACTATCTATAGATACATAAACATTCCATAATATAATCCATGAGGATTACCAACCATATATTCAGTGCTGGTGTTAAATCAGGACAAAGTCATTGTCATATCATGATTTTTTTGTGACAAGTGAAAAAGAAACAACAAAAAAAGTATCTTGTTATGTGACTACGTTAATGATTAACTGTCTCACCTCGCTGTACAAACAGCAGCTGTGTCACTGTAAACAATTCACATGCACCTTTGTCCTTTAATGTGCAAATTTAAATGCATTTGTTTTCATAAATGTTCTCACCAGCAGCAGAAGCAAAGCAACAGCTGACCAGATGATGAAACTTTTCCACTGCTTCTTTATCACAAGCAGGTCGAAGGCGATGGGAACTCTGCAGAGGACAGAAATAATAACACATTTTGACATGTCTCGTCTAAAAGCAAAAGTTTTTTTTTACAAACAGGCTTCATTTTTTAATCATACCCAATCAGAGCAGAAAACGGCCATCCAACAATGGCTCCAGCAGCTACACCGATGATGGCTAATGGAGTTGAGTCCTGAAACCATCCTGTCATGGCAACCAGTGTTGTGTACATACAGAAAGAGGATGGCAGGAAGGCTGAGGGGAGAAAACAGAGATGTCCTGATCACATATATTTATAAGTCACAAACTTGTCACAGTCAAATCGTTATTTATCCAGGCATCATAGAAACATGGGAACAATGTTAACGTAGTTCAGCAAGGTTTTTACAAACAAGAAATGCAAATGTATCCTTGGGACTGTTCACACTGCATCTCTGATCTATGTTTTATTCAGTTACCAGATCTGGTAATCAAAGAGGCAACAAGATCAATTGATTGATAGCAAAAGATAAATCTAGTTGAGTCATATCCAAGCGGTAACATTCGGTCTTAAAATACAAGCCCATGCAGAAGTGCCTAAAACTGCAGTTCATCAAGTGTCCACTTGAGGCTGGCTGCAGAAACAGCCAACATACACACCCATTCAAAAGAGATTATCTTTACAGCAATAATGAACATTTTTACAGCCTGGTTCAAAAAACGGTTTAGGTATTGGCACACACTGTACGGGGGTGAATTTTTTTATAACTCATTATTTTTTAAGATATTAAACTTACAAGTTTTGCCCCAGTTAAGGAAATGCCTGCCTTGATTGACAGGCGGGCACCCTGTGGCTATTAGTGAAAAGGCTAAAAGCCCGTCTCTTTACCTCACACTAGCTCGGACAAAGAGACTACTTCCTTTTTTTATACAGTCTATGGTCATATCAAAATGAATTTGACATAAAAAAAATATGAAAAGTGAGCCATGTAAATCTGACCAACCTGCAGACGAGCAGAACATTCCCGTGCTCAGGACGAGAAACGCCAACATCAGACGACCAACATGTAAACCAAACTTCTTACACACTGCCCTGCGTCACATCCAAACAGAGCAAAAGGTTAAATCCTTTATCATATATATGAAACTATGAATAAAGACATCCAAATGTAATCGATAGCTCCTAGGATGCCTACTTGCATTTAAGAGGGATATTAACTCACTTGTAGAAATAGAGTTCACAGACACAGCAGGAGAATGCTAAGACACATCGGACAAAGTAGAACACCAAAACCTGCAACAGAACAAAAAACAAGTCTAAAACTTCTGTAACACTGCTTTGTGTGTGCTTGTACATGAGTGAATGTTTGGGTTTTGAGCTGCCACTTTGTCCTGTGTGGTTCTCAAGAGGCAACTTCCGGTCTAAAAATATGAGTCCAATGCGGAAGTGTTAAAAACTGCAGTTCATGGAGGATCTGCTTGAGGCTGGCTCCGGAAGTACCAGAAACCACATACACACCAATTAAAAAAAGACGATCTTTACAGCAGAAATAAACATGTTTACAGCTAGGTACAAAAGACAAGTGTAGTCTAGATAGCTCATTTCTTGATCGGCACACACTGTACAGGGGATGAATGTTTTTCTAACGTGGTACTTTCAAAGATAATGAGATCACAAGTCTTCCAATGAGAGGCACAGCTGACTTGATTGACAGTCTATGGTGGTTCTCCAAAAGTCATTACAAAAATGCAACAAGAAGCAGCTTCAGTTTAGTTTAGAGGAAACACTTTCCGTTTAGTGGCAGCAGAGAGACACAAGCTGCTATGCTGAGGGTAAACAAAACAATACCTATAAAAATGACAAGTTTGGAATAGTTACCTTATTTGTCTGCAGAACATGGGCATGCAGACAAGCAGGGAGAGCGTGTAACCATAAGTAGGCATATGACCTGATGGCGTACAATGGAGAATATTCCCACGTTTGCATTCCTGTGCCGTACAACAGGTAATGCATCTGTCAAGACAAGTTATGATGACATTTACAGACGTGAAGAGTACAAAAAAACAGAGAATTTGAAAGGTGAAGTTGTTCTTCAGGATTCAGGTCAGTGGTGATTAGGACTCACGGGCTCCCAGTAATTGAAGGTCTCATCGCAGTCTGAGATGTTGCTGAGCAAAGCTGCGCAGAAACGTGCAGAGAGCAGGCACTTAAACGCAGTCGAACCTTCTGGAGCCCATACCTGCCCTCCACGACTTACTGACCTATCCAAAAGGGAAAGAGATGAGCAAAAGTTATACTCTCCTCATTACTCATCACAATAAAATGTATGAACAAAACATACGAAAACCTGAAAAAGACTGTGCTTTTTCATAATACACTTTGAAAAAGACCAAACTATTATGTTATATATTGGTATTTTCCCCCGTTTTAGTTATACCAGTTTGTTTTATCCAAATACTGTTTCGCTTGTGCTACTTCTTTTTTAGTCTTGTGCCATGTTCTTCCTTACACAATGTTCACTGCAGCCCCTCATTATGAGGAGCTGGTTTTGTTTTGCTGTATTGTGTCTTAGTGTGCATGATTGTATATGTGTTGGACCCCAGGAAGAATAGCTGATGCTTGTACTTGTGCTAATGGGGATCCTAATAAAGAAAAAAAACAATCAAAAAAAAGGCAAGGCAACAAAATATATTATGAAACTTAAATGCATTGCCAATACCACTTGTAGTTTTATAGTGTCTAGTGTCACTGTGGGTGAATTTCTACAGACTTCATTAAAAAAAAACGATCCACCTCTGTGTTTAAAATTTAAGGTTTCTGTAGGGACCTACACGCATTGTGCCTGGTTCTACCCTACAATCCAAGCATATTGGGTTGACATATTCCAAGATATGGAAAAAATTCTTGGTGTGACTTTGTGCATGAATCCTGTCACTCTTCTCCTGGGTTATCAATGTCAAAATGCTACTGTTGGTACTTGCTCTGGCAGACTGTATGATATTCTTACATATGCTGCCAGGAAGAATATATCCATGTCATGGATAAGTGGAAAAACACGTTCTAAGGCTAACTAGCACAAGATAATGGGACTGTTATTGGGACCCCCTTGAAAACGAGATGCTGCATCTCAAGGGGCGATCCTATGATAAATAAATTACATATTACAAATAATCTTGAAGTGTTTTCCTGTTGAGTACTTAACTTGTTTGCTTCACTCCAAAAAAAGGACAATTCATGCAAATATGGACCCTGTATCTCCGCTGCTAAAACTCTACTGTGGCTTCGACTCTTGAAAGTATTATGCTTGACTAACTCTGGATGCTGCCATCATTTTGGGAGGAAGGAGGAAAAAGAAAAAAAAAAACAATACTAATAATCTGCTGATGTGTTGTAAGCTTTTGTTTTGTTTTCATATCTGCCCCGTCACTCTGGAATGACCTGCCGGAGGAGATCAGGCAAGCCACATCTTTGTCCTCTTTCAAATCTCTTTTAAAAACACACTTTTTTAAATGTGCTTTTATTTCTTAACTCATCACTGACTTTTTAATTTCTGCATGGTTTTTATTATTGTTTTTACTTCACTAATTTTAGCTCTCCTTACCTTTGTCATGTGCTTTGGTGTTTTCACTCGCTATGTCTTGCAGTCTGTAAAGCACTTTGTAAACATGTTTTTAAAAGGTGCTATATAAATAAAATGTATATATATGTATATGTATATATTTTTTCTTTATTATTTATGATGGATGTGCAGACCAATGTTGTGCAAGCTTTTTGACATAGAGTGGTCTAGACCTCCTATGTTTGTAAAAGCGTCTTGAGAAAACGTTTGTTGTGATTTGGCGCCATACTAATAAAGATTGATTGATTGATTGATTGATTGATTGATTGGTTGATTTTGTTCCTGTTATTGGTGGAAAAGAAAAAAAAAACTCTAAATATATTTTGAAAAAAAAACCCCAATGACATAATCAGTTGTTTCACACTACAACATCAGCAAAGATAATGCTGTTTCACTCCTATTTCCTGTCAGTGTCCATTATAATGACCTCTCAGATATGAGGACAGCTGTGTGCTCAGCAGTATTTGATTACCACTTCATTAGTGTTGCTAGTTACTGTGATAGTTTCTGGCTGTGTTTCCTCCTGCTCACACCCATCGTTAGGATTAGTTAGATTAGTGGCTCAGCTGCAGCTTAGCATTAATCCTTAGGTTAGGTTTGTTATGACACGTCACCTATATAGAAGTGTCTAAAATTAACTAATTATTAATTACAGAAGTAGACAAAATCTAAATAAATAACCCCTGCTGCAAATAAGCCTTCGTGTGACAGCTGAATATGTTGATCCGCTTGTCATAGCATGTAAAGTCATGTGTTATGAATCTGGCACAGGTTCAGATGAGGGGAATGAATGAAGCTGAGCAGGTAGCTTCACTGTTTAATAACAAACCCTGCAGCTAGTGAGTTAATGGTGATTCTGCAGCCATTATATCTTAAACTGTTAGAACCAGGAAGTGCAGAGGCTTGTTTGGTAGACCTCATCTATCGCTGTTATGATCAAAACTTCATTATAGCATCACAGTAGCTTTTAGCCTCCTAGCTCCCCCCCGACTCAGCCTGACAGTCAGACCCGGGGATGGAGCTCATATCCCCGGTGTGACTCGGGTCTCTTCCCCCGGCTCATTACTCACTCTTGCCGAGTCTCTGTAGTTTTGCTGTCATCGGCGGCTTTCTCCTCTTTCGGTAGCCGAGCATCGCTGGGGACACTCACGTTGTTTCCATCTTGTCTGCTGCCTCGTCTGGTCCGCTGCCGAAGCGCCTTGGCCGCCATGTTTTCCGATGATGCTCCCGAGTCGGACTTCGTTCATTATCGGGTCCGATCATTGACCAGACTGACGGCTACATGCTGAGAGCTGGAGACAATGCGGAAGTGACAAAGGGGCGTGGTCGCACTAGGCGACAGACGAGCGTTGTTAGCTATCTGTCAGGTGTATGTTCAGTTACTTAAATTAACCTAGTTGCCAGCTATTATCACAGTACCTTACTAATACCTTACTAAGCCCAGCTGTCTGCTAGTTATCACCTCAGTTACACAACTTTACTTTACTATCTATTCATCAGATAGAAGTGTACATAGTGTGTATATACATCTGTAATATTTGCTATATTTTGTTTTATTCTATTTGATTTTTTCTATCTTATTTTATTTTGTACCTTTATTATTTTTCTTGCTTTTGGAAACATTGGAACAAATGCCTTTTTATGCTCTGATCAAAATGAATGTGTAAACTGTGGTCATATGATCTTTTTATTTCTTGCTGGACATGTATTTTACTTATTTCTAGTCTTTTATATTACTCTTGTGCTGATATGGACCTATGGATCTGAAATAAAGTCTATCTATCTATTTATCTATCTATCTATCTATCTATCTATCTATCTATCTATCTATCTATCTATCTATCTATCTATCTATCTATCTATCTATCTATCTATCTATCTATCATTACTATAATAATAATAATTATAATTATAATTATAATTATTATTATTATTATTATTATTATTATTATATTTTCAACTATGTAAGTACACTTGTTGTATTCCTCTGTCCAGTGTTGTAAGCTGCTGGAACACAATAATTTATCCCAATGGTGGATCAATAAAGTATAGCTTATCTTACTTCATGTTGGTTGTGTTATTCTCTTCTTAAAACTCACTTTTATAGACTTGCTTTTATGCGTCTTCTTACTACTTTTAATATCATTTTACTTTTAATCCCATCTTATTTTCCTTTAACTGTTTTACTCTATCAATATCTCATTTGCTGCCTTTACTGCCTTTATTCATCTTGATTTATTTATTTCTTTTTAATGCTTTTATCTCTTTTTATGTCTTTACCTTTCGTTATTGTCTTTTAGCTTCTTGGCTTTCATTTATTGTATTTTAATTTCTTTCATCACTTTTGATCTATATTGATGATTTTATCTCTGTACTGCTTTTTTCACCTTATTGCTTTTACTCCTTTTAGTGCTTTATTCCCTTTTATTGCTTGTAGCCCCTTTTTATTCATTCTTTCCTTTTATATTTTTCATCCTCTTACTTTCTTTGTCCCTTTGGTCTCAGTACATACGGTCGGATTCTTGGGTTGCCTGTGATGTCACGTCAAATTTTTGTTTGGGTCTTTTGTGTTTATTTTCTTGATGTCTGATTTTAATTTGGGTTTAAGCTGTCTCTGCTGTTTATTTTTCTTTGTTTTTTATGAGCCCTGTTGCTTGTCAAGCAAGTTTGTAAACCATGGTTTTTAAAAGGTGCTATATAAATAGAGGTATTATTATCATTTTTGTATAATAATACCTTTTCACGTAAGTATAGAACATTTTTTTTACTTTTTGATTTTAATAGCTATCAGCAGACTCACCAAGAGGCCTGTGCTCAAGCATTTTGTCAAGTGAAATTGTAGTCCTATTTTAAAGAAAATTTGGATTTGTTTGGTAATGAAATAACCAAACTATTTGCAATCCTACACTGATGAACATTATCCTAAGATTGCTCAATTATTTTCTCAAACGGGCCCCCCCAAAGTGGTGAATCTCCTCCTGCTTTTAATTCTAAGAGACTGGGCTTCTCTGAAATGCCTCTTTTTATTCCCAGTCATGTGACTAACCTGTTGCAAATTTACTTGATAAGTTGAGAGCAGTACCTCCAGTTGTTTTTTACCTAACTACTTCAGTGCTTTGTTTATCCCTGTCCCTGTTTTCAAAAATGCTGCTGGAATCAGGTTTGAAATGTGCATCTATTTTATTAAACAACAAACTTTCCATTTTTAAGATTTGATATGTTGTTTTTGAACTATAGAGTTAAATATAGGCATTACATTATGTTTGAATGACGAGACCATCGGTTTCTTTATTCACATTCTTTATTTCACATTCAATAACACACAACAGTAAACAATGCCTCAACTACTGTAAACACTCTTCACATACATTTTCTTATGTTATACAATACAGCTATCTGATATTAACTTGTAATTGGGAGGAAAGTAAGGATTCCAGCTGCTGATGAAACTGGAGCGCTTGTCTGTGTGACAGAGCATGCGCGTGTGAGCGGTAGGTGAGTCTGTAGCAGTAACTGGTCTGGCTCAGGTCAGGATGAGAGAACCTGTCGATGAGTTTAACCTGCTCCACGGTCCCACGACTGGCCTCTCGGACCACAGCGTGGAACTTCCTCTCCTCCCATATCGGCCCCGTCCAGAAGCTGATGTCAAAGCTGAAGTGCTCAGGGAACAGGGAGAATGGCTGAAAGGGTTCGCCTGGCAGCGGGCATAGTGCAAACTGTTTTAAGAAGCGCTCGTCATGAGACCACAGGATCCGCCAATCAGGGAGTGAGAAGAGGAGCACAGCGAGGAGGTCCAAATTTAGAGACACGGTGATGCTGTTATGGCTTGTGTTGTTGGATGCTTTTCCCTCAAAGACCCTTCCAACCAAACCCATTGGTGCTGCTGTCAGACGCAGACCCTGCTTTTCTGTGATGAGGGAAACCCCATAGGGAACGAGGAGTGTTTCCAGCCTTTCTCCAAGCAGTTTGATTGGCTCACAGTCTGCCGGGAAAATGCCTGTGATTAGGAGCTCATGAAATGCCGGCAGAGCCCAGAGGCTAATGTGCATGTTCTTGAACACTAGGCCACTAATGCCAAATAAAAAGCTGGTGACACCATTACAGTCCCCACAGGGCCCCTCCTTATCATGTTGTTCAACATTTATATTACTCTCTGCACACTCAACATGACCCTCTGCATTCGTAATCCACTCTTCTTTCTTAGTTGGAAGCAATTCCATCTGAGGGATCAGGGATGGACGCAGCAGAAAAACACCACTTTCCTCATCGGGGTCAACATCGACAGAGCATGCAGACATTAAGCTCTCAAGTCCTTTGCTCCTCACTCTGTCAGCTTTATGTGAGGTTACACATATAGTTGAAGAGGCATTCTGTGTGTTTGCCTGTCCCTGAAGTGAATCTGTCTCTTTGTCTATGGGGGCGTCCGCATCCGGGCTGAGGTCTTTCTGAATAAGGTTAATCCAGTAGCAGTGGGCACTGTCTACGTCACGACTCGCTTGCAGCTGTTTGGCTGTGAGGAGGAATGGAATGGTCTCTGTTGTCATAGAGACCGACCACTTTTCTGTGAGACCTTTGATAATATAATCTTGCACCAACCTGACTGGGTGGACAGAGCCTGAGCAGAGAAATCCCCTGATGAAAGAGAAGAGACAGCAGGCATAAGTGGATGTATCATGCATTTGTGTTGGCATTACGAGAGTGTCTGTGTTACTGTACCTGAATATGTAATCACTGAGCTCAGCAGGTATGTTGTACTGGACTCTCTCCCCCTCAACCACCTCTTCTACTGTAAGTATCTGAGCAGAGGTGTAGGGGATGCTGCGAATGAACACGTGGACTAAAGCCTTCTCCACATGAAAGCCCTTATCCTGGCTCCTGTACAACAGCAACACCACCGTTATATGACAGCAATATGCAAACACTTACACCAACGCACAGGGACACAAAGAGCTGCTTCTATTTGTACACTGCAACACTCACCTTCGCTCCTTACCTGTATCCGGTGCACTTGTAGCTCTGGTATTTCTCGCTCTCAAAAGGTCGGACGTCATTAAGGATCAGGTGTGCCTCTGCTGCCATGGCAGCCACCTGCCAGCTGTTGTGCCACTCTCGCTTCGGGTGGTCGACTGGTGTCCCACCCTGCCCGTTGCACAAGGACACATGAACCTCTCCATCTTCAGCCAGCAGCTCAACACAACTGGAAGGACAGAAATACAACAAAACACACATCACTGAATCATGCTATATTACATCTTGCAGACTGCACATACAGTATAGACAGCTAACAATGCATACACATACAAGACCATGCACTTTATTTATTATAAGTCATCTGGTCTCCTTACAATTCAATATGTTTTCCTTTGCACCTGCAAAGAGCATGATTCATATATGGACTTTCAATGATGTTGGTCACTGAAAGTTTCATCCAAAAGGCAACTTGGTTACAGTTATTGAAGACATTTTCATTCTTACTAAAATATTACTTCAGATGTGATCTGCTTGTCATTTCAGTTTTTAGTGTAGAGAAATAAAATTACATTTTATCAACTTCTATTTACATAAGAGTTTTATATTCAGTCTAACTGCCTTGTTTGGGTTTGATGTCCTAGTTTTGAGCCTATTGTCTTTTTCTAATTGTTCTGTGTTTTATCTTTATCAAGAGCGACTTAGACCAACATCGTTCACCAACAGGCCAATGAAGCTTAATAGGTGCTCCTGATAACTTCATGAAAGGTGGAATGGCAAACTTGAGTTTGAATATAGAAGAATGTACATTAGGAGCAAGAAATCATTAGTCCTCATAACAATCTGAGATTTTGCTAGGATACAAACAAAAAAAAGGGAAAAATACTGACTTTTTGGTGAAAGTATAAACTGCAAAATATGTCAATATTTTGGTTATTTTTAGTCCCAAATGTTGAAGAAAATTATTTTACACTTTTTTCCCCACATTCCCTCATTTGCTCCTTTTGTCTTTGCGTTGCTGCAACACCTGAATTTCCCCTCTAGGGATCAATAAAGGAGTATCTTATCTTTACACCAATTTATATATAAATCAAATTAAGACAGATGAAAATGCGGTATATTTAAGCCAGCGATGGTGATACCTGAGGAAGAAGTTTTTGAGAAGGTCTCTGATAATTTGGAGTGGCAAACTTTTTTGAGTTTGAATATAAAGAAATACACAAAGAGAGCAAGACATCATTAGCTATTATAATAATAAGAGTTTTTTGTATTGATAAAATGAAAAAATAAAGCTTTAACTAACAGTCTTACTCTGAGGAAAAAGTGAGCTAGGACATAAATCAAAAAAATTAAAACAAAATTTTTGGTCAAAGTGTGAACTGCAAAGAATGTCAGATTGGGTTCTTTTTAGTCCCAAATGTTGCAGAAAATTATCTTACACTTCCTTTTTGTCTTTGAGTTGCTGCAACACCTGAATTTTCCCTCTGGGGATCAATAAAGGAGTATCTTATCTTTGCACCAATTCATATATAAAGTCATCGATGGTGATACCTGAGGAAGAAGTTTTTGAGAAGGTCCCTGTTCTTTTTGACCCCACTCTTCCTCCCGCAGTGAGGGAAGTTGAACACCACACGGTCAAACACACGACCCTGGAGAGAGGTACAGTCCCCCAGCTTTGTGCAGTCCACATTGAAAAGTACTGTTCCTCCTGAACAAATAACACATACGAAAAAGTTAAAGAAAAAACTTCAGTCACATAAT
Organism: Notolabrus celidotus; assembly: GCF_009762535.1. NCBI lineage: Eukaryota > Metazoa > Chordata > Actinopteri > Labriformes > Labridae > Notolabrus > Notolabrus celidotus. Next base: position 10,867,775 of record NC_048276.1, read on the forward strand.
ATCAATCTCTCTATATGGACAGGAAATAAAGAGGCCGTACCTGAGTCCTTGATAATCTGGATGTTGGTGGCAGCTCTTTCGTGTCGCAGTGCCTCCTCCTGAGGCTGCAGACAAGTGGCTGTCACGCTAGTTTCTGTTCCACTGTAAAACTGAGTCACAGAGGCAGAGAACGAAAAGTTCCCCTCTCCTACTAGCAACATGGACAGCGAAGGAGACATGTTCAACAGGAAAGGACAGGAGGCAACACACAGAACTAAAATCCCTGGAAGGCTGCCCCAAACGAAACGAAGAGGAACGCGTGGGAGTGAAAATGACCACCTTCTGCTTCCCTCATCACGATCTAATACGACTCTGTATTTAAGTTAGTATCATCGATAAGCTGTGTGTGAGACTAGCTCAGATTATTAATGAAAATTAAATGTTCTGTAATGTAGAAAAGAGCCGTTGACCTTCTAATGCTCCCCGGCGCTGCGGTACATCAAAGCCGAACAATGTGATCACCTGTAGAAGCTTGCGTTGAATGCTGTGTCGCACATACAGTAGTCCGGGTAGAAACAAAACTCCGTTACCTTTAAACTGCATACCAGAGCATTCTTAATCCCCGTACTGGACACAGCCTACAAAAATGTTTGTACTAGGTTAGAGTTAGTACACTTTATATGTATCGTTGTTATTTCTATTAAATTACAATAAAATGTGATGGCATACCCGATTAAGTATCAAACCATGATTTGTCACAAAGTAGAATCGTGTTTAAACACGGACACATTATCTCGTTGCACCTTGCATCTGGAGAAGGGAGTTATTTGCAGCATCAGTGTATCCCAGCATCATTTATCCTCGCTTAGTTGTTTATCTCTGCATATATGAACCTGACAGTTCTTGTGATGTCCGTTTGTCATTGCTGCTCGGGATTTTAAGGCCTGCCTACATTAATAGAGGTAGGGGGATTAAAGTAAACACTGCAAATATATGTCTGTGTTTTCGGATGCTAAGGTCATGCTAGCTAACGGAATGCTGCACCTGCACATGAAAAACAACAGCCAGGGTTACAAGATAAACAGTCATTCATATTCTCGGCAATTCCAATGTAATTGAGGCCGATTTAAGAAGACATTAAAATGCATAAAAAATACAAGTTTAATACCCATTTGTTTGCATCTCTGATGTCCTTTACCTCCTGAAACTTAAGCTGTGAGTTCCAGTATCCGTATAATAGCATACCATGGACACATTGTAAACTTGTTGGAGTATTCTTAAAACACATTTTGGCACAGGAAAAAATACGTCTTGATATCTCTTATATTGTCTCTGGAGACTGGCTGTGAATGACAGAGGCACAGGCTGCTTGGGGTCTAAGCATCATCATAAATGTATTATTTTTGTCTCTGTGTTTTGAAGGAAGTGTTGGGCCCACATGGGCAGCGTTTTAGCATTGTCTTCCGGTCCGGGCCATCAGAACTGGCCTTTCTCGACGGACCCCTCTCCCTCTCGCTGGAATGCACATCCTGCTCACTGGGACAGTCCGCCACGCTGGGAGAGGAGAGAAGGCCGCCTACCCAATCCAGGCAGCTTTCATTCTCTACACAGGAGCTGTAAAGGTATGTCTGGGTAATGACAAGTAGTTTTTTGAATGAAGGCTACAGCTGAATCTTGCTGCCAGTTTTGAGCAATGCATTTATTCTGGTCTTGGAATGTATATCCCAAATAAATGCACTTTACAAAATAATCTGTCATGTGTATCTTTATTTATGGAAGTCCTAAAATGACATGATTAAATATGTTTTATTTTCTCTGTTTTCTTGAGATAACGAGTTGATTTCACTTGTTTTCTCAATATCCCAACCTAGTTTTCTCGTTATCTCAAGATATCAAGCTTTGTTTTCTTGAGATAACGAGAAGAATAGGACAAGAAAACTGAGAAAATAAAATGTATTTAATCATGTTCTTTTTAGGGCTTCCATGCAAACATAAAAGGAGAACATTTATACATATGGGAACCCAGTAACTTCAGGTAATAGGAAAGGCCTGTTATTAGTTTCTTTAATTATTATTGTATTTTTATTTTTTCACAAACGTTGAAAAATTTTCTTCCATAAAGAATAAGAAGACATTTTCTAATGAAACATTTATCTTACTGGTTGAAGATCATAAATACAAAAAATGGGCTTCATTCTCTCGATAAAAACGAGAAAAATGATCCCATTGTATCTGTTATCTCAAGAAAATGGATAGAGTAATATATATTTAATCATGTCCTTTCAGGGCTTCTGTATTTATTGCTTCAGCTTGTATGTTTTTCTTTGAAAAAGCTGTTATCATAAAGACCCATGATTAAAAAAATTTAATTGGGCATTTCTGACATCAATCACTGTCACAACATTTCCCAGGTGGTAATCAGTTGGTAACATTGTATATCAAGGCCTTAAAGTTAACACTAATATTTCATTATTTCCCCCATCTTCCAGATGTGTTCCCTCAACAGATTGAGGGTGTCAAGATGATCCTCAATAAAACTCTGAGCAGTTTCTTTAAGGTTTTCTCCTACCCACATTACAATACATTTAAACATTTTTGTTGATATTAAGATAAGGGTGTGCATTTTTTTGTTTTGTTTGTTATCCTTCTTATCATCACGTGTGTGTTTGATTTCAGGCCAGTCACACTCTACACCTCAGTGCTGTCAGTCCTTCATATTATCGATTCCATGTGGAGCATCTGCAGTCTGATGACTACAGCAAGGACAAGGTCAAACACATACACGTCTTTAGATATTAAATAAGTAATCACTACGTTATGGTTAAAGGGCGTGGCTGTATACAGTGATAAGAAACAGATAGAGCTGTTGCTTTTTGAGTTGACAGTTCGTGATGATCCTCCCCCACATTTTAGGATGCCCCAGCACTGATAGGTGAGATGGACTCTTCAGGGAGTCTAAACGCCCATGCTCTGCTGCATCTCTCTGAGCGTGTACGAGCCAGATCAGTGTTTCAGGTAAGATCCTGTGTAACATGTCTGTCTCATCTGCACAGGAAACTTGTCTTACACAGTATCAGAATCAGCTTTATTGCCAAGTAGGTTTACACATATACAAGAGCTGGGCAAGAAAAGAGAGAATGTAAAATTCTGACAGTATCTAAATTAGTCCAGTAAAGTGCTCACTGCTCAATAATACTAACACCACTTTATAATGAATGTTGTATGTTGCATAAATAACGCAATGCTTTGACATGATTAAACTTAGACCCAGCAGTCTCAGTTTGTAACGTGGCAGTTTGAAACTGAGTACAGAGGGAACGACTTCACCGCCGCTGTGACTGTGGCCAACCCAGACATTCTCAGGGAGTCAGGTAAGGAATGACACATAAGAGCTTCATTGAGTTTTCATCTTTAGTTCCAAATAATATGCTACAATATATTGATGTGCTTATTAGAGGAAGTATTGCAGTTTAGTATTGGGCTGACATTTTCTGCAATTTCTCATTTTTCTCCACTTTGGACCCCTCTGATTCAGCAGATAAATGGATATGATGATGTTTCCAACTGTTTTTGTATGTTTCTTTGGACAGTCATCCTTGTGGCACACTTCCTTCAGAGTGTCTCTTCTGGGCTGGTGTTAGGAGGGGAGTTGGTCTACCATCGTGGTCGAGCAGAGGAAGGAGGAATCCTTACCTTGGCTGGGCAGTACTCAAGTGAGATTTTTAAAAAAAATCTCCTTAAGAAAATCAGAATTACTTTATCTTTCCTGATCTGTTTAACTTCCTGGTTTTGCCTTTTTTTCTGACACATGCAGGACCAAACTGGGTGGCGACACTGAATGCTGGGAAAGGAGGGGCCCATGCTAGCTACTATCACAGAGCTAACAAACAGGTACAGCAAATACCAATCTACCACATGCACACAAACAATTCAATTAAGTTGCAGTTAGACAATATTCATTTGTGGGGCGCTGGTGGCCGAGCGGTCTAAGCGCCCCACATGCAGTGGTTGCCAGTTCGGCTCCCGGTCGCAACCATTTGCTACATGTCTTCCCCCGCTCTCTGCTCCCTGCATTTCTTGTCCATAAAGGCAAAAATGCCCCCAAAAATATATAACTTTCACAACATTTTCATTTGTGTGTTTGCCTTCACCAGATCCAAGTTGGGGTAGAGTTTGAAGCCAGTACCAGGACGCAGGAGACCACAACCTCATTCGGGTACCAGATGGAACTCCCAGAAGCCAACATGGTCTTCCGAGGTAAATTTCTTTCTGCAACTTGAAATAACATTTTATTGTGCTGGAAAAATATCAAGAAATGATTCAACATAAACACCTTTTTGTGTGCATTCAGGTATGATAAACAGCCGGTGTATAATAGGAGGTGTGTTGGAGAAACGTCTGACCCCTCTCCCTGCCACCCTGATCATGGGTGCCTTTGTAAATCACAGAGGTGACAAACTGCAGGTGGGCCTAGGTGTCAATGTGGGATAACCCCCCTCTTAATCCCAGCTGGAATTACAACCCACAATCAGGACATCCATTCAGAGACCTGTTTTGGAGGCTTCATTATGACCTGATATACCAAGGTTGTTGTTTTTTTAGCCCCACTCAGACACTCTACAGACCACCTGACTATCGTGGACTGCTCGGGTGATGAAGCCCAAATGTTTCCTTGAATTGATGCATGTCATCTTCTTGCAACCTACCTCTCAGAACTGAGGCAATGTTTTCTGTTTGCGTGACAAGAGGATGGATGAATATTTTTAAGGGAATTGACCACTTTGACTGGAGATTTATTGCTGTTCACTTGAAACCAGAATGGGCATCATCTTCTGGACAGAGAAAACTTAAAGAATGCACTAAAACTGGACTTAAATAAGTTTTATACTGTATGTAGTCTTACAGAAATGTAATGTATATGAAGTATATCAGAAGATAGTTTTGTTTTTTCTATTTTACCCTCCTTACTATAATTCTTCTAAGCCCGATCTTTCAGTGGACCACCTTTGTTTGTAAAAACAATGCAGATTTCTCATTTCCAAGTGACCAAATTGACTTGCTTTTCTCCTCAGAAACTGAAACACTCCCATTGTACTTTTATTTTGCATAGCTCACCAGTGTAATGCTTTTTATCAGCTTGCTCATCAACCTTGACTTTGTGTACTTCTGATTCCAGAATGCACAAATACGGTTGTGTTTTAAAAAGAGTGCTGCCCTCTGCATAACCACATGGTCATTAACAGAATGAATACATTAGTTAAATGTATTCTTATCTAAAGCCAGACTTTGTCAGCTGATTTTTTACAATCGCAAAATAGTTGGCAGGATTATAAATAGGTAAAAAAAAAACTGTAGTATCATCCTTAAAACAGTGTGTATGAGTAAGTGATTGTGTGTTTGTGAGCTCAACTTGTATGTCTTTTGTTTTGCAAGCATATAAGCCTGTTTAAAGGGAAAGGAGCTGCTCCAATCTTATATCAAGCTGAGGTTTTTGTGAGGGGCTCCGCACTGACTCTATTAAGCCAGGACTGTACTGTATGAAAATAGGCCTGCAGGCATGTGGAAGCAACTACCTGTATGCATTCTGCACTACACACACAGCTTCTGGGCTCTTTTAGTCCTATGTAAAAGAAGAAATGTTGGGTATGTATTATTTATGCATTATTTAATATGAGCAAAGAGAAGTGGAGTAGAGTGACTGTCATTTTTGACTTAATTTATTAAAAGATGTTATTTATTTCATATTGGTTGTCTTTTTTCTTCCTGGTTCATATTATTCGCAACAAATTAAAGTTCTGTTTAAAGCTCCAATCATTAATATTTTTAGTAGAAACAATGGACAAAATGAGTGACAGCAGTCACAAGAAAAATTAACAAGAAATGACCACCATAATCTATATTGACCCTCAGCACTTAGGTATCTTAGTACCTAATATCTTCATTGTTCAGCACATAGACTGTATACAAAGATGGGTGATGTGAAACCTCTCAAGAAGTAAAGCCAATACAGTATCTCACAAAAGCGAGTACACCCCTCACATTTCTTCTAAAGATGATGCACAAGAAAGTCAGCTAACAGTTTATTAAAGACAAGCAGACTGAGGACATGGATTACTGGAACCATGTCTTGTGGTCTGATGAGACCAAGATGAACTAATTTGGTTCAGAGGATGTTAAGCGTGGGTGGCGGCACCCAGGTGAGGAGTACAAAGACAAGTGTGTCTTGCCTACAGTCAAGCATGGTGGTGGGAGTGTCATGGTCTGGGTCTGCATGATTGCTGCCGGCACTGAGGAGCTACAGTTCATTGAGGGAACCATGAATGCCAACATGTACGGTGACATACTGAAGCAGAGCATGATCCCCTCCCTTCAAAAACTGGGCCACAGGGCAGTATTCAAACATGGTAACGACCCCAAACACACCTCCAAGACGGCCACTGCCTTGCTAAAGGGTAAAGGAGATGGAGTGGCCAAGCATGTCTCCAGACCTAAACCCTATTGAGTATCTGTGGGGCATCCTCAAAACAGAAGGTGGAGGAGCGCAAGGTATCTAACATCCATCAGCTCCTTGATGTCGTCATGGAGGAGTGGAACAGGATTCCAGTGGCAACCTGTGAAGCTCTGGTGAACTCCATGCCCAAGAGGGTTAAGGCAGTGCTGGAAAATAATGGTGGCCACACAAAATATTGACACTTTGGGCCAAATTTGGACATTTTCACTTGGGGGTGTACTCACTTTTGTTGCCGGTGGTTTAGACATTAACGGCTGTATGTTGAATTATTTGAACGGACAGTAAATTTACACTGTTATACAAGCTGTATACTGACTACTTTACATTGAATCAAAGTGTCATTTCTGCAGTGTTGTCCCATGAAAAGATATAATTAAATATTTGCAGAAATGCGAGGGGTGTACTCACTTTTGTGAGATACTGTATATTGGTTCCCCCCTGATGGCTGGCTGCAGTATGGGCCATTTAGTCATGCTACTTTTATCTTTGCTCAGCAAAGTTTCTGACTCAATTCTGAAGTAACCTCAAACTGTTTTTCAATTCTAATATTTTCACATTTATGAAGCAGATTCTATATCTTTGAAATGTTCATAAATATTCTTTTGAAAAGCACCTATGTGCCAGTTTGCAATGTCATGTGCGATTTCAGATCATGAAGTCAGTGACCCACACACACACACACACACACACGCACGCACGCACGCACACACACACGCACACACACACACACACACACACACACACACACACACACACAGCTTTAAAATACTAGGGTGAGTCACAACGACAAGATATAAACCACATTTAGAAAGTCATTGGTGGCTTGAAGTTTTTTATATTAAGTCGTTAAAAGTATTTGAAATACTCAATACATAAATATATACAAATACATTCAAAAATAAAGTCTGTAAACATTTCACTGGTGATGCTGATATGACATTAAAAAAAATGTTATCTTGCAGCTGAGGTCCCAAATATAGTGGCAAGGTCAAAGACTAATAATACTCTCTCCTCTACACAGACAACACCTTTCTCTGTCATTTGTCTTTGAAAAAGGAGAAGAATCCTTTCCCTCCTTCACCCCGCATTCTCAAAGACTTGCTTCTTTGGAGTCCTCCTGTGTTTTCTTTGTCCCTTTCTTTTTGCTTTCTCTCCTCCTCCTGTTGCTGCACCTGATGATTGATCACCAACCGCATGTCCTCCTGTATCGACACGGAAGGGTCAGTTGGTCAGATAATGAGACGATCTTCTGCACACTTTTATCTCCCTGCACAAAGACTCACCTGCCACGCATCCAATTCTTGAGACAGCGTCACCTTGTGTTTGATGGTGTTGAGAAGCTGCTGAGTAAGTGTTTCTTTCTCCTGACGCACAGTGGCCAGGTCGTTCTCTAAGAAACTGGACATTGATTGAATAATAAGTAAAAGTTTGCATTGCTGTTGGCTCAAGTCATTGACAGTGATGGTTCAAACCAAATACACTGTTGCATTGTGTTACCTGTAGCTTGGTTTATCAGGACTGTTTCTAAATGGCTTGATTTCCTCCCTTAAAGACTCCAGCTCTTCTAGTTGGGATTGAACCTGAGAGGTGTATAATTGACAGAAAGAAAGAAATTAGAATGGATGTCTCTTTACAACAGCTCATCAGTGAGCTCATCAGTGATAAGTCTGTTAATTTTCTTTCATCATCAATGCCTGAAACTGCTGCTGACAAAAAGGCAGTTTTGACAGTTTCTCTGACAAAGATTCTTTGTGAATGATATATTTGCTTAAAAAACAATTCACTCATCAACAAGACAAAATCAGCAAAAATAAGATGTACAACTTTGTCCACAAGGGGGAGCCAAAGTCAATTCAAACATCAAGTTCCTCAGCATGTTACAATGTTACGCTCTGTTCCTCCATTTTTTAAGTTTAACCCCCCTCTAAATGGATTTGGTCAAACCTTTCATCAACCCTTTGGTTTTGAGTGTGTGTTTGGTTGCATTCAATTTAACTGACCTCCTGTTTGAGGTCTTGTATCTCTTCATCTTTTGCTTGCAGGACGTCGGAGTGAGCTAGAAGAGCCTCTTTAGCCTGGTTAACAGGAGAGATAAACACAAAACAACAGAGAGAATAGGTTACTGAGGTCAAAACACTTATTATTTGTGCGTAATCAGGAAAAATAAGCAGACACAAAAAGCATTTAGTCAGAGAGTTAGTTTTAGTTTCATACAATCAAGCTCTGAATGTCAGTAAGGGGTCTGAATTAACACATGCAAGGGAAAGTTGTAATTGTCAGAGAAGTTAATCAATGATGTGTCTGTGTCTGTCTGTCTGTCTGTCTGTCTGTCTGTGTGTGTGTGTGTGTGTGTGTGTGTGTGTGTGTGTGTGTGTGTGTGTGTGTGTGTGTGTGTGTGTGTGTGTGTGTGTGTGTGTGTGTGTACCTGTGTTTGCTGAATTTCACTATGCAGAGACAAAGGTTGTGTGTTTCTACTGTCCAGGAAGCTCTCTTCTCCCAGGTTCAGATCTTTCTGCTGCAGAGAGCGATTCAAGGTTCGTAACTCAAACACCACCCCCTGCTCCTGCTCTAGCTACATAGACACACAAACAGTCAGAGAAGCACGCAAGCGCACAAACACACACACATCAAGAGCTTCAAATTAGCCATGTTAGTGACTCCCGTTAGTGATGAGTTATGTATCCTGCGGCTCCATTCTCCCTCAGGCTTCATCTTTCAGCACTCCAGCTCATGTTAAATACCTGATAGCCACTGATCCTCACCTCTGCCTCTTTCTCTCGCAGTTTGGTCTGTAGGTCCGACAGCTTCTCTCTCAGTGCCTCTCTCTCCACTCGAAGTCTATCACTGTCATCTTGTGAAGCTTTAAGTTGTGTCTCCTTGTGTGACAGTCGCTCCTTCAAAACTCTGTTCTGTGACACAAGAAACATGAATAAACACAAATTATTGATGAGATGGCGCAGTAAAGAATGTTTAAAAAAGTGCCAATCAAATTATTGGCATATTTAGATTGTGAATAAATGATCTGACTGCAGGATTACATTCCTGTTTAACATTCAAATACCTTGCATTCATATCAGTTCAATAGAATGACTTTACAATCAGATATCAATGCCTTGAGATATGAATACTTTTCCCTTAGGTCTGGATAATCTTCATGGGTTTACTTAATCTGCTTCATGGATTATATTTTATCTCTAATTTCATAGGTGCTCGACAGCAGACCTGTGCCCTTTAGACTTACTAGACTCAAGTCACAAACACAAAACTTAAGATTTGATTTCAAGTTAATTGAGACTTAACTTTCAACAGTCTTGACCTTCATCTAGCAATCAATTATCTATACTGCTGAACCTGTTCTGTGTTGTTGGAGGGCTGGAGCCTATCTCAGCTGTCACAGGGCTATCATTTAGAGAAAAACGACCATACTTATGATGCCAAGCATATCTTTGGACTGAGGCTGGAGTACAAGATCAAGCCCATGCATGTACAAGGAGAACATGCAAACTCAGAAATGTTACAGAAAGGCCCAAGTCTGAATTCAGCTGAGCAACCTACTTGCAGTGATGCAAAAGCACCAAACAGTGCATCACCATGCAGCCTGACTTGACCTCCTTTACAGGAAAAAAATTTAGCTCTCAAGTTTCAACTCAGTACAGTCCCAAATTACTAAGAGATGTACAGAAAATGCCACTAAATGGTCTCAACTGTCATGTAGGTCAGGTAGACATCTGTATTAATTTCAGGCTGTGCATTATCAGCTCTCAACTCCTCACAGGACCTTTAACTTGGGATTAGCACAAAGGACTGAATGTTGAACGTGGACTTTCCCTAAGAATGTCTCTCCTTACTTCCATGGTGTGTGGTAACTTTGCACCGTTCAGCCATGTAACACAGTACTGTGTGTGAATGGATGCAACAATAACTTTCAAAGTGGTGCAGTTGCTTTTGCATTGATTTAATGCCAAAGGTAAATATACCTCTCCTTGTATGTTGTCTAGCTGTGTGGAGTTGATATTTCTGCTGAAAAATGATTCGTCCATCTCTTCTCTGAGGGATCGGAGCTCAGTCCTCAAGGTGTGTTCAAGTGTCACAGCCTAGATGGGAGGAAGATTAAAAAGTGAAGAAATGCTTCTATTGTTGTGACAAAGCTTTGACTCCCTAAACCTGCTAGTCTGCATATTTCAACACACACACACGCAGACAGTTCCCACACACAAACACACACAGACATGTACGCTTAGACTCTGTTTATTATAACAACATTGTAATATTATTTTCATGTTTTCTTTAAGTGTGTTATCAGCTCAACAATGCAGGGTTGCCTGTTTGCTGGTGGCATTCAAACCAACCTCTGATAGCTGCTCCACCAGGCGTTGGTTGTGGTTGGCTAACTGAGTCAGCTGTTCACTCTCATCCCGCCGCCGGTCACGCCCTTGGCTGTGATGTCGATCCAGCTCCACCCTCAAGGCGGCTAAATCTGTCGTCAGCTCTGCCTCCCTCTGCCCAGAATCCAGCTGGTTCATTTCCAGCTTCCTCTGAAGAACATGCTTCTCCTGCTGTACAGCCTGAGACATTAAACACAACACTTAATGGCTTCAATGAGAAGTTATCAGATCCTAAAATACATAGATTACTGTGTGTGTGTGTGTGTGTGTGTGTGTGAGTGTGTGTGTGTGTGTGTGTGTGTGTGTGTGTGTGTGTGTGTGTGTGTGTGTGTGTGTGTGTGTGTGTGTGTGTGTGTGTGTGTGTACTCTTTTTACTTTGAACATTAAGTTGAGTTACAAGTTGGTGTCCTTTTTCTACCACTTCACAGTACGTCTTTACTTTAATATAGTATAAGAGGACTGCACTTATGTAGCACCTATCTAGTCATCACACCATTAAAGATGCATGACACTGTATGTCAACACTCACCATGTGCCATTTAAACAACATCATCAGCATATACATTCACTCATTAAAAGATATTAACTCTGAGGGCAAGTTAGAGTTCAGTATCATGCCCAAGGATTCTTGAACATGCAGACTGGAGAAGCCGGAATTGGACTGCCAACCCTTGGAGAACTACAGTTCGTACATCAGATGTTTTAAAAAATGTTGATTCAAAGAGCATTTCTCAAATAGAACAATAGAAATGTAATTGGTTCAATAAAATGTGCAGGTATAAATTCCATGAATCACATTTTAGATAACATATTCCTTTCATGAATACTTACATCTACTGCCATTAACTGCTAACCGTCACAAAAAAACGTGCTAACATTCATGTTTCTACTTGTCTGGTGCTTTATGTATTTATGTAGGCGTCAAGCCAGTTTTGGACTTGAAGGACGGCTAGAATACAAAAGATCCCGACCCCACCTAAACTATAAAATACAGTCAATCAAATGGAAGTGAAAACAGAGTGACAATCGAATACCATCAGCACGGAAAGAGTACATTTAAACCCTCACACCCCTTTCACTTATGGGGAGATTTGGCCAATAATTGGATGCAGGCAGTCCTACTCATGAAGTTTTTGTACAGTTCAATTGTTGTTGTTTAATAAACCAGACATTGGCTAAACAATTTTTCAGCTGGTCTGGGGTGTTAAGCTAAAAATAATTCATAACATGGTAACAAAATATTGAAAAGTTTAAGACCACTGCAAAGCCCAGGTTTTAAGAACATTAATGATGGGTCTCTATCTTTCTTTCCACTCTTACTTATTTTATTAATTTTACTGTACTGATTTTCTTTTCTTTTTTAAGTATTTCTTTTTTTTAATCATGCCTTTTATAATTTTACCATTGCTGTTGTTTTCTGACTGTCTGTTACTCTGTGAAGCACTTTGGGCCACATGTTTTTATGTATGAAAGGTGCTATATAGATAAAGTTGAGTTGAGTTGAGTATCACTTATATGGCCGCACAAAGGAATTAAGATATCATTCATTTGATAATTTCCACCAGGACTTTTTCCTTTATGTGGACCTTGATTCCAGTTGCTTCAATTATTGTCATCAATCTTTTTTATGTCAGGTCTCCATAACTGATACAACAAAGTGCACTGCTTGAACCTGCTGTTTTTTAAATGTCCTGACATGACTGTTGTTTTGGAAAACACTATCCTGTTAATTCTCTTCTGTATAAGGTGTTTCTGACAGGTTTTAAATAGCAGTCAAATAAAATTTAAAATTTAAAGAAAAATCATGAGTTACTGTCTTACAAGTCTATCCACTTTTACCTTGTTTGCCCTGCAGGCCAGAAACAACACAGGCCTCTTTTGGTTGTTTGTGAAACAGCTGTGAGTGATCTTTTTGCTCATTCCAAAACACAATTAAAACTCATAGTTCCAGCAGCATCATCCTCACCTCCAACTCCCTCTCACTCTGCTCCAGAGAGGCTGCCAGCTCCTCATTCTTCTCCAGTAACGCCTGCCCCAGCTCTGCAGCGAGTATCAGATCTGTCTCTATCCCTCCTCCATTGTCACTGCAGCCTTGAGAAGATGTGGATGAAGGTAACGCAAAGGACAGAGACATGGAGGAGGATGAGGAGAGGGGGAAGAAGGAGTCCTCCAGGCTGGGGGAGGGAAGACTGCTCTTCCTGGGGGTAAACATTGTTGACAGTTGGTGGCTTGTTCAGGTAGAAAGCATCATGCCTAGGCCTTGTATCTGTAATCCAAACTCAAACAGGAGGCCGGTGGGCAGCCATGGGTTTTTCTTCTCCTAAAAAAAGGATCCTTTTTTTGGATTCCGTGTTGGTCTGGAGGCGTCTGGTGGGTTTACTTTCCAGTGGTATAATCCAGAGTATGTCTTTGCCAAAGTAGCTCTTCACAGCAGTGCAAGTGGCCTAAATGCTGGAATCATCCTCATCTCTTCTTCACAGAAAACCCTGTGGGTAAGAAGAGATAGTTAGAAATATTTGAAACAGATATAGTGTTAATAACATGTATGACGACGTGTGAGTGCCAGACCTGTTGGTTTCTAGTAATACAATCTCACAAGACCTTGAAGGAGGTCTATTGTCTGACTGGTGCTTTTGTGTCTCTGACCGAAATACCAGCAACACTATTATCTTTGCTCCCCTCCCTGAATTCCAAAGGCATTGTGCTGAACTATAAATATATGCTAAGTGAATGTTCTTGAAACATCATCAAAGTTATATATTTGAGACAAATCTTTAAGAAACAGTCACCACCACACTTGTCTTAAAAGCCCTGATAAACTGAGGGTTGTTATACACCAAACTAAGTTCCACGTATCACTAGTTCCTGTCACCACAGAACTTTTTCTTGTTAATGTATTCTATAAGAACAAAATACAAGTTAAAATACTGTTTCAGTGATAAGTCTCAGTATCCTATGATATTGTTGACGTCACCATCTGCAATCTCACCTGTTCATTCCACAATCCTTTACGAAATCACACTCTCACGCTGTCTAATTCAGAAAAACTACAACAGACTAATAAATTGGTTTCTATATTTACATTCTCAGGATTAATTCTGCTTTAAAAATGTAACCTGTGTCAACACAAGTTTGCACTGACTTCAAAAGTACCAAAAAAAAAGTCTGTCTTACCTTGACAGTTCCCAGCCGACTAACACCAAACAGGTATGGTCTTCCTGTTTGGTGAGTGTGTGAGTGAGTGTGTTCGGGAGTGTTTGCACAAGAGAAGCTCAGCTGGTTTCCTTGGCAGTGGAAACATACAGTATGTAAATACAGCCGCTAGCCCCGCCCCCAGCGCTGGAAAGGTAAAGAGGGAGTAAAGGGGGAGTAATCCACAGAGACACAGTGCAGAGAAGAAGATGCAAAGTGGTGAGGTGAGCTAGCAGAGAGATAGCAGCTGCTCTGACATCTAGTGGTTGAACGAGGTGGAGAGATTACAGATTAACTCTGAGGAATGTGTTGCTATAAAAGTAACCATGTTGTTTGAGCAGGGGTGATGGAGGGGTTCAGAGATGAGGAGAGAGGGAGGTCAGGACACAAGCAGGGGTCTGTCTAATCCGGCCCTCCTCCTCCTCCTCCTCCTCCTCCTCCTCCTCCTCCTCATTCCTCATCCTGTTTACCTGCTTGAACAGTTTGAAAGGCACTCTGTGTGTGCATTTTTATGAGGTAGGGGGGCAGGGAGAAAATAAAAGGGTTCTGCCATCACTTCTCAGAGACAGCAGAAACACGAAAGGAAGTAAAAAGCCCACAAGACATCTAGAAAAAGGCTCTTGGATTATAAACTGCCTTCACAATCATGTCTTGCACACTTTTGCTTGCCATTTCAGTGTTGCTGTTTCTGCCAACATATGAGGCTGGAAGACAGATGCCCAAACTCTCTGACAAGAAACTCTGCGCTGATGCTGAATGCAGCCGTAAGTAGCACACCCATCAAGTCTTTTGTGAATATTTTGCTAGACTTATTTCTAACATTAACCAACACTAATCATATAATTCCTTTAAAGTGCAAAATCCTTTTTATGATGCCTCCTTTTCCATCTGCATTCCTGCATAGATCCTATCCTGATAGCTCGTGCACTACAGGATTACTACCCTGGAGACTGCAGGTTCATCCCTATCAGACAGGGGCAGCTCATCTATGTTTATGCAATGCTGAAGGACAGAGGGAACCTCTTCTGGGCTGGCAGTGTAAGATAAATAGATATTTGAAGGATTGAACTTCTGCTTTGTCGTATTAGAAGTCATTAAGGCAGCTTGTATCCATGAGCAGTAGTCTCTCATGTAAATATCTTCTGTCTTTGTGCTCTGTTTGTAGGTACAAGACTCTTATTATGGACAGCAGGAGGCTCGCGTTGGCCACTTCCCCAGTAGCGTGGTGGAGGAGACTCATCCCCTCATGCCAGCCAACACTGAAGTCAAGACTACTGTAAGCGAACACACACATCCACACACACATTTTTCTGCATATGTGATGCTTTCTTCTAATTGTACCTCTCCTCTTATTAACAGAAATGGGATTTCACCTGTAACTGATAAAGGGAACAGCCATCCTGACAGCATGCTGGTATGATGTTATCTTACACACCGTATAAAGTATAGATGTGGTGTTTTATCCTAACTGTTGTTGATCCTCTACATGTTAGAAGATAAAGCTTAACACAGTTGAAAATCTGCAGTGTAAGCTGATTTCATGATCATGGTTTAAAAGTTCAGATGTATGAACCATTGCTGCTTGTTGCTTCAAACCCATATTATTCTCTGTTATATGTCACCATTTTGTTTGTACCTGTCCAGCAGGCATTTATTGCATTTCTCAAATTGTAAAAGATAACATGTTTTTTAAAGGACAAATATAAAATGTAGCATGTCTTTGTTCTGACTCCTGTAATGTGTTGGACAACAGTTGGCTGTGATTCTTTATCTCAAAAGAAAGACCGTGATCAACAATCAATGTCAGCTCATCCTTTAACTTCTGCAGCAAAGAAAACATCACCTGTATGAACAGGTCTGGTGCAGTATTCTACAAATATTCTAATCTGGTGCTTTTGAAAGATAAAATTTAAGCACAATGTTCAATAAAGTCTGTTCTTATTCTCAAATAAAATAAAGGGAATTTCTTCATATTTGTAATGTATAGGTAAGGCAATAGGCGACAATGGAAGCAGGAAGGTTTGTTGTTCAATACAGAAAGAATCATAGGAACTTATAATGCTTCAGTAGGGCAGCTGAATGCTCTATAATGGTTTTATCATAGCGGATTTAGGGGTCCAGGTATGTGGCATGTTTGTTGCTTCATAAAATTTCTTTGGAAGACACAGAAAAAACAACACACAACTGAATGAGAGTAATTTGAGTTTCAACATTTATTCTATTTGTTATTTTGTGTGTTAAAAGAGTTATTGCTAATATAGGAATGATAGAGCTGTAATTGTTGCATCTACAAGCACAAATGCATTCACTCTCACACATAACACACACACTTTACTTAGCAGCTCAGAGCCCAACCCACCCAAGCCATATAGGCCAAGTTGTAAAGCTATATATCCTTCTTTAAAAACTGTTCTTTTCTGACATTCACCCTCTTTAACACTCACAGTGAGTGCACACCTGGTCCCAAGTCCTTTGGTGGCTTTTTTATAAGTGAACAAACTAATATGTCTGTTTGCCTCCAGAGAGTCCCTCCATCTCAAACATACAGAAACTATTCTCAAAGAATATACAACAGCACGTACATCTGGCATCTTACTTGTATCCACATAGACATAACTGTGTACTGCAGATACAGCTCAGTTCAATAATTTATGCCTGTTTTAATTTTCAAAGAACAATCTTATGTAGAATACAAATGCTTACAGTTTTGTTACTAAATTGCAAGGTCTTATTGAAGATTTGAAAAAAGTTTTAAAATAGAAATTAAATCTCACTCTGTGCTGTCAGATTGACTTTAAAAGGTTACATTTCTTAGTAATTGGTTCAAAGCACCATTGTCTTGCAGAATAACAGTCAGAAAGGCATTATCTTTGGAAGGCCCTTGCACTTGATGACATCCAGACCTGTATGCCTCTTCACACCACCAAGAAAACTAAAACAGATGACACGTAAAATCAGACAGGACTTGTTAGTGTTAGTTAGCGTCAGCCCCTGCTCTACATTTTCTGTTTGGCTGTCCCATCTTCACAGGAAATAGGAATAGTGCGCTCAGGGCCAGGAGGTGACCTGGGTACAGTGATGGTGAGCACGCCATCAACAGACAGACTGGAGGTGACCTCAGAACCTGTCGCCCCGGTTGGAAGCCTGTACTTCCTCAGAAACTCTCTGGACACAAAGCCGTGGTCGTCCTGGAAGCATAATGTCAGAACATGTCAGATGTGTGTCAACCCATTCTGTTAGTCTATTTCTGGAGATTTATATATAGTTCTCTAACCTGTCTGTCTTCATGCTTGGCATGTATTGTGATGAACTCCTCACTGACACTGACTGCCAGATCATCAGGTGAGAAATGCTTCACATCCACATAAATTACATAGCGATCCTTTTCAACACGCATCTAGACAGACAGAAGAGTTCTTAATTATGCTGACAGATTTGGTTGCATGTCTTCAACCTAGAGTCAACTGGGTACCAAAATACAGTAGCTTGTTAATTTCGTCTCAGAATAATACACATACTTTAAAATATTCTAATGCTGGCATTAGAGAAAAAGTGGTATTTTTTATCAAGTTGAGACATACCAAAACAGCTAAAAGCATTCAAATGCCTGGCAAACCAGTCTTAACACAACAGTACATCTGTTTTTGAAAGCTCCTGTGACGGACTCTGTTTTGGACGTTGTTTTGATTTTTAGCTCTTTTTTTTTAAACTTTTTAGCTCTTTGCTGGTCTTGTCATTTTGCTTTCCTTTAAAAGTCAAATATATAATTCACTGGGATAGAGTCATTAAGAATTAACATAAATAAATAATTCAGCTTTAAGCTGACAGTCTTATTTGCTTTTTTAGGTCATACAAAGCCATCAGTAATTAATTTAGTCTGTTTCATGGCCATATGAAAACTCCTCACGGAGGCTTTAATAAAGTTATTCTGATTCCAATACCAATATTGGTTTTGGCTGATGATGCAGCCTTGAAAGTGGTATTGGGTGTGTGTATGGGTATGTGAGTGTGCAAGGCAATAAATTAATCAGATTTTTTTGTATCCTCCCTCAGTTTCATCAGAGTTTTAACAGAGTTTCAATGCAAGTGTACTGTTAGGCAAAGTTAGCAAAGTGCCAGCAACTTTTTTCTTTGTTTGTTTTACCAATATTTAACATTATTTTGCAATGGTGTTGGAATGTATCAGCATTTAGAAGGATAAATGGTAATGAAAATCTCTATTTATTGAGATAATTAGTATGAAAATACATATTTTAAAAATGTATTTTCACTCAAGACATTCTAATTGGTAAAAATTGCTTTACCTCACTGTGACCATTCTCGGACCAGTTGAACCAGCGCCAGAACGAAGAGCGACTCCAAGGGAAGGACCAGGGAGAGGGCCACATAAGTGGCCAATCAGCGAGAGGTTCAGCCATGGAGAGGTCAGCGAGGCGATGTGGAAAACCCCAGCGGTACCAGGGATACTTAATGGGGACTTCCATAATGAGGTTCCAGAGGAGATGTTCAAAATAATGAGTGGTCTCTTGGTTTGTCTTGGTCTCTGATGGGTGCTGTGCTTTCCTGCAGCAAATTTATAGGCCTTGCCCTCCCATCCCATCTGAGCCCTCACCCTGTTCCTGTCCTCCGCACCCCCCTCCCCTCCATAACCCATCATGCACAATCTCATAGTGACTCTGCCAACAGGCTGATCTTTCTGGAACAATGATGTCAACTGTTTATCCCTTCATTGCCTCATTGTTTTATCTGTCTGGCTGTGACTGGTGGTCTCTCCCTCTCTCTCTCTCTCTCTCTCTCTCTCTCTCTCTCTCTCTCTCTCTCTCTCCTCTCTCTCTCTCTCTCTCTCTCTCTCTGTCTGTCTGTCTGTCTGTCTGTCTGTCTGTCTTTCTATCTCACTCTTCTCTCTCAGTCATGAGGTGATACTGGCTCAGAGTACTGCTGATGCCCCCATACTCATTCCCCAGGAAATGCCCCCGTCTGGATCTCTGTGTGTCTCTGCGCATGATTGGATGTGTGTTTGTTTGAGGAATAGCTGCCAGAGCATTAGCCTGCTGTGCTCTGAGTGCCAGAAGCTTTAGGTTTGTGTGCAGAATAGATGTGAGCTTGAATGGGAACTGATGAGTTTGTATGGGACCGCATTAGGTGACATTCTAAGCGTGTATCATTTTGCTAAGCTCAGTTGACAAAACTGTTGTTGTGCCAGCCAAATTTCTTTCTGTCTTTTTCTCACCCTTCCACTTTTGTTGTCTCTAATGTAGTTTCCCACATTAAATTTATACCTGGGATTATGAAGATTTAAAAATCAAGCCATATCATCATGAAGATGGTTTAGGCTACTTTTTCGCTGCAAATTGTATAATTTTGTAAAAGAATAAAGATGAATAAAACACTGTGCAAAAGTGTTGGAATTAGGAAAGATTCAGGATATTATTAATTGACTTAAGTCTTCAACAATGATAAATGCTTGTCCGTTGATATTAGCAATAATGGCCAACTTGTTAATAGCATAGGCCTTAATAAAAACACAGGAAGCTCAAGAACACAACGGTAATGACTGATAAAATAACACATGAAATGATTCCTTTATTCAGATTCCCATTAGCTGCCACTAACATACAACATATACATGAAATACAAAAACAGAAAATACTACAACCATTTCAAAGAATACACATAATGGATGTAATGTACACATTCCCATGAATTAATATCAATAAACATTACATAACATTTCATCTAATTAAGATCAATCATAAGTGTTCACTGAAATTCATTAATGTTAGTGTTAATGTTAAAGTGTTCCTTTAATAGTCTTTTAAAACTGACCTTACTGAGTGCTTCAATTATGATAACTGGTAAATAATTTCACATTGTGATCAATCAATCAGACTCGTCCATCAGACTGTATTTATAAAGCGCTTTTCATACAATGACATTGCAACCCAAAGTGCTGTAAATTAAAAGAACTTCAAATAGAATAAATAAAAAAAATAGATAAAAAGATATATATAACAATAAAAATAAAAAGACCCCCCACCATCCTAATATCTCAGTGGGCCCCATCACCACAGCCAACCCTACAAAATATAAAATTGCTGCTATAATACTGGTTTATTTGCATTAAACAAAAATATATACTTAAAACTATAATGGTTAACAGACTCAAATCTAAGCTACATATACATTTTTTTATACAATTTCTCCAAATGTAACTGCACAATATTGATCTTCAGACTGTCCACCTCTTTAAACAAGATTATTTGAAGCGAAGTGACTTGTTGAATAACAACAAGGGGGCATTATTTGGTATAATCTAACCTCATGAAGTCAAATAAAACTCTAAAAACCTACAGTTTACTTTCACTCAGATTCAGCCACACCTGATGCTATGAAAATATGACCCCACTTTAGGCATGAGAAACACATCTCACGGAGCCGGAAATAAATTTCAGAAAGGAATTCTGAATGTTTGTTTATTTATTCAGACATGTTTAGCACATGTTTAGCTTCCTGTAAATATTTGTTCAGCTGTCTCTGTTTTCACCTTTAAAAAACTCTTAAAGACACATTTATTTAAACAGGCCTTCGACTCAACTTGTACAGACTAATGTTTTAATTATGCCATTGTCTGGTTCTTTTACTGTTTTATGATTTCATTTAAATGTTTTATGATTTTATTTTAATTTGAATATTTTTCCTGTGAAGCACTTTGTGATTTTATTCTATGAAAGGTGCTATACTAAATAAAATGTACTTACTTACTTACTTACTTACTTACTTTCTTTCTTTCTTACTTACTTATTTACTTACTTACTTACTTACTACTTTCTTACTTACTTACTTACTTTCTTACTTTCTTTCTTACTTACTTACTTACTTACTTACTTACTTACTTACTACTTTCTTACTTAATTACTTACTTTCTTACTTACTTACTTACTTACTTTCTTACTTACTTACTACTTTCTTACTTACTTACTTACTTTCTTACTTTCTTTCTTACTTTCTTACTTACTTTCTTACTTTCTTACTTACTTTCTTACTTACTTTCTTACTTTCTTACTTTCTTTCTTACTTACTTTCTTACTTACTTACTTTCTTACTTTCTTTCTTACTTTCTTACTTACTTTCTTACTTTCTTTCTTACTTACTTTCTTACTTTCTTACTTACTTTCTTACTTACTTACTTACTTACTTACTTTCTTACTTTCTTACTTTCTTTCTTACTTACTTTCTTACTTACTTTCTTACTTTCTTACCGACTGACTGACTGACTGACTGACTGACTGACTTACTTACTTACTTACTTACTTACTTACTTTCTTACTTAGTTACTTTCTTTCTTACTTACTTTCTTACTTACTTACTTACTTACTTACTAACTTTCTTACTTTCTTTCTTACTTACTTACTTTCTTACTTTCTTTCTTACTTACTTACTTTCTTACTTACTTACTTACTTTCTTACTTTCTTACTGACTGACTGACTGACTTACTTTCTTACTTACTTACTTACTTTGTTTCTTTCTTTCTTTCTTACTTACTTTTTTACTTACTTACTTACTTTCTTTCTTTCTTTCTTTCTTTCTTACTTACTTACTTACTTACTTACTTACTTACTTACTTACTTACTTACTTACTTTCTTACTTACTTTCTTACTTTCTTACTTACTTACTTATCTTATTGCAGTTATAACAAAACTAAAGAAAAGCGTAGCAGAAAACAAATTTTATTTCAGGCCCATTAAGGGCCCCCCTCCCCACTTGGGCCCTAGGTAGCCAGTCTCCCTTTTCCCCCCACTAGTACACCCCTGCTCTCTGCCATGCAGAAATATCTATTATGGTCTCATTTCACTGTTTAGGGCTGTAATCAGAGTATAGATACATTTAAACCCGTCCTTTAGATGTAAAGTGAAGGGAGTGTGTGTTTAACTGTTACTGTTGCTCTGGGAGGGACATGGAGGTGTCTGTTTAGCCTCGTTACCATGGTGACATGCTTCAGCTTTGTTGATGGATGATAGCGAGCTGCTAGCTGACAGAACTACATTAAAGTTAACTTTAGGGCCACAGAAATGGAACTACCGGCCTCATATTATGGGAAACTTGATAAAAGGAACCCAGTTATTTTGGCCTTTGACCGAGACATTAACTCCTTTATTACAGTGATGAAACGAGCTTCCTCCTCGACGTTGGATAACGCCTCTCATGCTAAAGGGTGAGAATAAAACCGCTGCAGTATATTTGGCAACTCCTCCTCAATGTATTCACATTAGGAGTTTTATTTGTAGTTGAAAACAAGCAAAACTGGCTTTACATGAGGCTGCAGGTGAGTAAATAGTTAACGGCCACCTCAGACGAATATTGCATTGGGCCTCTATTTCACTTTAATAAATTAATATCAAGTGGTGGATAAAGTACACAGCTTCATTACTTAAGTCAAAGTATAGATAATCCAGGTCAAATATTACTCCAATGCAAGTGAAAGTTGCTCTGTCAAATTATTACTTGAGTTAAAGTACTGAAGTATTTGCTTTTAAAAATACTTAAGTATTCAAAGTACTTCTTAAAAAAATCTCAAAACGTTGTATTTTCACAAAGCAAGAGTGCAGTCAAGAATACATAGGAGTACATTCTGTTACATTATGTTTATTTAGAAAACATTACTTGAAATCTCTAAAAACTATACCATGGAATAAAAAACAGACACTAAGTAACTCCAAGCACAGACAACTTAGTTTAAAATGTTCATCTGGAATGAAACAAATGTTATGTAGCTCAACACACTTTCTCAGGTTGGACTGTGAATTTTTGTTTGTTTGGGCAGAGTGGGAAACAGGGTGAACATTTCAAACGATACGTATCATTCTTCATTTCAAAAACCTCTAACACAAGCTGAAGATATGACCATGGGTGCTCAGGTGGAGAATTATACCACCACCTCTAAATGATCTGCCTGATCTGAGTGAAACTTGCTCTGTGTTTGCTCCACGTTCAACTGTGGAGACGCATGATATACAGGTACGACTAAACCACTGAGACAAACAGAACGACACAAACACATTTTACTGTCTTAGGGATCAGATTTCAGAAAACAGAAGGAAATTCATGAGCTGACTTCAAAGCAAAAGTAGTGAGTAACTAGAGCACTGATAGAAATGTAGAGGAATAAAAAGTGCAATAATTATCCTCTAAGTGTAGTGGAGTTAAAGTAATAGGTTTTCCAAAAAAAATAATAATCAAGTAAAGTACAGCTACTCAAAAAATGTACTTAAGTACTGTATTCAAGTAAATGTACTTTGTTACTGCCCACCACTGTTAATATCATCAGGTCACTTAATAAGGTGCTCCCACTGTTGCAAAATACAATAATCCCAGCAGCGAATGTTCCCACTACATTTGCGAACATTCCCTATAAGTTCAGATAATGTTTCAAGACAAGGTTCTGAGTGTAATATTAAAAGAACATCTTAAGGATGTTATCGATTTAAATAATGTTCCTTTTTTGTTAACTATAAATGAAAGAAGAACAGTTCGTCTGTAACATTCAGAGGATGTTTTGATAATATTATTTAGTTTAAAGTTTAAAAGTTTATTGAATGTTTTCCATAAAGTGTTCCCATAAAGTTACTTAATAACAAAGAAGCAACATTCTCAAAGCAACATCTAGAGAATGTTTTCAGGATGTTTCTGACGCCTCAAATCACAAAATGTTTTATTTAATAATATTCCGGTGATATTTAATTAGAACAAAGATAGAATGTTTTATCTTTAACATTCAAAGGATGTTTTGATAACATTATTTGGGTCACAGCTTATTGAATGTTTTTAGAGTATGTTATCTGAGAACAAATTTTAGCACTTTTGTCACTTAACATTTTCTTAATGTTTTTAGAGAATGTTATCTGAGAACATTCTGTGAACACAAAGCTAACTTCCTGCTGAAAACATTACAGAAACATTCTCTGTAACATTAACAGAATGTTTTTTTAACAAAAATTTGCTAGCTGGGATGCCAGAGGTTTTTAATGTTTGTTGTCTGACCTGCTTTGTGATAGGTAGAGTGCAATACGCTTGCACAGTCTAGTTAAATAACGATTATGGAGGAAAAAATGTCAAAGTTACGTATACAAAATTATATTATGATAGGTCATGTCATGTTATTCTCTCTGAAGGATTACGATCCTGGTGGAGGTATGGAAGAAGTACAAACATAGACTGCCTCCGGACTTCTACCAGGAGCGCATGTTGGACATTGCAGACTTTCTCTTTAGGATAAAGGTAATTTACAGTGGCTAAAATCATACCTTCTTGTATTTTAGTTTCGAGCATGAGGTAGGGTTTTTTTCAGACTGCATTTTACATCAAACCAAATAAATCATTTTGAAATCTTTATTTTTCCAGGTCGATTTTTAGGACAATGACAAATGATCATGTTCACAGTTGTCATCCTGTGTTTCTCCCTTTTCCGTTTCTCCTGTAGTCATATCAGTCGGCTCTTTGGTATGGCTACAGTCTCCACCTGCTGCAGTTCAGCTCAGTGAAAATTACTGACATCATAGATCTGGATCACTTCATGGCGTGTTTCTTCCCTGAAGGTTTTGATACAGAGCAAAATATCTTCACCATGAAAGTAAGCTGTGCTGTGTACATTTTTTTGCATTGGCAATTATAAAGATTTTCCAAATGAAGAAAGATTATGTTTAAAGATAACTATTCCTGAACTCTGACATGTCTAGCATAAGTTGTATTTCTCTCTCTCTCTTTCTCTCGCTCTCTCTATCTGTGTGTGTGTGTGTGTGTGTGTGTGTGTGTGTGTGTGTGTGTGTGTGTGTGTGTGTGTGTGTGTGTGTGTGTGTGTGTGTGTGTGTGTGTGTGTGTAGATCCGTGCGATGCAGGGCTGTGCCCTGTGTATTTTTGAACAGGAGAGAAAGCACAGCATCCTCAGCCAGAAGGGACTCCGCAAGCTGCTCTGTGTGCTAAACTTTATCAGGATCATGATGCAGGCTTTTCAGCAACAAGAACACCTCTACTGCCAAATATATAATGGTACATAAGTACTATTTTTCATGATGATGTTCAGCAATTACAGAAAATGTATGAAGTTGATCTTCTACAGGTAGAATTCAACCTTGAACCCAAAAGATAGACTTACCTTTCAGTGATCTTTGTGAAGAAGCCAACCTGATTGTGGTGATCACATACAACAGCACCCTATGATTCCCAGGATCATGCCAGTATACCTTTGTGACAACTATGTAGCGTGCACAATCAAAGCCAGGATTGGAAATCTAAAAGATAGAAGAAAAAATATTATCATAGATCATACTTTTAAGAACAATCCTAATTCTCTCTTCCAGGTTCAATAAACATCTACAACATCTGTTGTTACCTGATGACCATGGATTGTAGTGCACAGGTACAAAATTTTGTTCCTACTAGACCAAGAGATTTGCCAAAAAGCTTTTTTAAAGTTGGTTTTGCCATGATTGATAGGCTAGTTTTGTGTTTATAAGTGTTTGATATTGATTCTGGATTATCTGCAAAACCATTTATAGACCAGTTAAATTGTTAGTGCTTACTGCAACTGACAAACTATACCAAAAACATGAGTCACGTGTGTTTCTGTATGTTATTGATGTCTCTTTTCTTCCTATGGTCTGCTTTGTCCTTAAGAAAACCCCTTAAATCAGTGGGTTTTTTTAATATTGCGCAATGTGCTGTCATCAGTATGTACTTGTGTTATGATCCTTGATATCACCTTCAATGATATCCTCCAGGCACTGGAGTATCTCCTGTGGGCCAGTGTTAGTTTGGAGCTCTCCATCCCTCTGATGACCTCTGAGAATCTACCATGGATTGTCTCTCTCTACTGTGCAGTCTGCCACTGTTACTATGACAACCAGGCTAAGTTGCAGGCCGAGGTGAAAGACACGTCATCTACCACCAGACACCTACAATCACACAATCATTGGGATGACAGCAGATTATTCACAGTCTGATCTTTAAAGATACAAAGTGAAACTCTCAGCTGTTGTTGATCATTGCTTTTTACTTTACAAATCTGCATTGATTTTTATCCGTTGTAATAAGATGCAATTGACCACAGGTCAAATAATTAATTCCTCATGCTCATGTGTTCCCATATAAAGATGGGATATATTTTGAATGTATGAACATCTTTCTGTGTATCTTCTGATGCTTTTAGGAATTTGCCAGGAGAGCCCTTGGAAAGATCAATGAGCTAGCAAAGATGGAGGAGCAGGATGGAGTTCCTGCCACTAGAGAGACCCAGAGAGCTTACAAAGAAGCCTCAGTTAAGGCAGGAAACTTCTTTAATTAAAACAAAATTATATTGCTGTTTCTGTGATCAAATTTTGGAGAGTAGAGAGTATCAACTACTGTTTGTGTGAACAAGATTGTTTCTCTGAAAATGAGGGAATTTTCTTCTGACTTTATTTATTTAAAAGTTTGTTGTTTTCCCTTCACTGTGTTGATAAGTTCTTTGGTTTTTGAAACTGAGGCTGATTAAGAAACTTTTTTTGTTTTTAGCTGGCTGCCATGATTTTCAAGTGGGCTGTGTTTGAAGGCAGAGGGAGACCCACGGCCAGAATCAGAACCAAAAGCAGCCTGAAGGAAATACCCAATGTAATAAGATCAACTTTACAGCTGTGTCATGATTCATTCTTAAATCCTATCTTTAAGCGTACTGCCCACCTTTAAATGGAATACCAACCACACTCCTTCCTCTTTAGTTGATACATACATCATTTTATAATAAGCATTTGCACAGCTGCTGTGTGCTTAGGATATCTGCACTACCTATGATGCTCTACTTTAACTCATTGGACTTATTGTAGTCTTATTGTGTTCTTGAATAATCATTAATATTAGATTATATCAAAATTGTTAGTGTTTCTCTTTTCTTAAATTTTCTGTTCCAGTTCCTACC
Source organism: Notolabrus celidotus (assembly GCF_009762535.1). NCBI lineage: Eukaryota > Metazoa > Chordata > Actinopteri > Labriformes > Labridae > Notolabrus > Notolabrus celidotus. The sequence goes on from NC_048276.1 coordinate 10,894,790, forward strand.
TGAAGCACCTCATCAGAAGAACAATAATAGCGAACCAGTATTGATAATAACGGGTTGTTTGCTCTGATGATCAACTAATCTTATTGTGAATTTTTTCTTGTAACATTACTTTAAATTTGATGCCTGTTTATGTTTCCTGTAGGCACCATGGCCTCGTAATACAACCGAGGAAGTGCTAATGGGCATGTTTGACAGCAGTGCAGCACAATTTTTGGGAATTCTGGAAGCACTTTGGGATGGCAGCAGGCGTCCACTGGAGGCAAGGATGCCAGATGAGCCAGAGCTCCTTGATGTGATCTTGGAACTCCTGTCGGCTGGCATCGGTATATCATGTGGTTAGTAAAACAAATTAATGTAATGAAATCACCCTTCAGCTGTTGCATGCATGATTAAGAGGGGGAAACAGCTGATGGTTTTGGTATTTAAATTGAGTGTTTGTGCACTTTGCACATAATTTAATGTACTTTTATGTCTATTTGTGAAGAAAAATCAACAACTAGTGAGTCTCTTGTGATGACCCCAACGTCCACTCTAATGGAATTAGCCATTACAGGTAAGACACTTTCTCATTGTTCACATAATAAACACATGACATCACTTATTTACTGTTATAGGGAGTGTCTTATGTACCATGGCTGAATATCAATTTGAAGTAATCGAATATGTTGTGTTGCTAGGAGAGAACAAAGTACCCATCATGTCTGGGGTGAGGTTCATCAAGCTGTTGTTCCAGTACAGGCAGTCTGATGAATTCACTGAACTCTCCAGAAAGATGCTGCAGGTTTTGTCTGTGAGTATGAGCATCTACTGTGGCTTATCATTCAGGAAGGCTAAACAGTCAGCTATTCTTGTACTTTAAATCTGAGTTTGGGTCTAAATGATCGTGAGTGTCTTTTATGTCTTCTTGTGTTAGAGTGTTGAAGGTCAGTCTTTCAGGAGGGCAGAGCTGGAGCTTGCTATACTTCTCAATTTCAACAGTCTGCTTTCCTCCCAGAAGAGCCATCCTAGAGGGGACAACATGATTGATGGTGGCACTGATGAGATTGTATTATATATGTACACATTTCTCTTCTGCGATTGATTTATCACTAAATTATAAAGGGTTCTGTTTTATGTTCCACACAGATGGACAAAAGACTCTTTTCCAAATGAGTCCTGAATTTACTGGCCTGGTAGAAACCCTGCACAAGTCTGTTTGTGGTTCTTCTCCAGTAAGTTTCTATGTTGTGTGTGTGTCTGTGGGACGGGTGTCAAAGGGGAGTTAGAGGAAGAGGTCAATATTGGAGCGTGTTTTTATTCTGTAAACATCTGTTTGTGTAGGATGTGCAGCCAGGCGAGGACCTGGTTTTGGATGCTGTGTTATTTCTTTGGGATCAAATCAAGATGGTGCTCCAGAGGGACCAGTCGCAAAACCTACACCTTGAGAGGGTAGATGAGTTTGACAAGGTATGCTTCAAGAAAGTTTGTTTTGAAACAAAAAACAGTTACATGAACTTTAATCTATTTCATTTTTTACTTTTTCTCCTCATGTGTAACTGTTTTTTTTAACATGTGTGCAGTGGCTATGGTGTCTATTTATGCTGTGTGAGGTGGCCTTTGTGTGTGACCTTGCAACTGTGGACTGCGTAATGATGGCAGAGATGTTGCACACATTAGCCATACAGCTTGAGAGCGCAGCTGAATGCATTGATCAACCACAAAATCCTGGTGAGAATTAAACTTCTATTCTTTTCCCTTTTTCAGTGTTGAAGATGACTAAACGTATCTTTTCTACTATGTCTCGTGTTTTTATAGCTATGATTATCAATCTTTCATTGAACTACAGTCACAGGACACACTAAAACATGTCTTGTTTTCAAAAGATACAAAAGCTGTGACATTTTATTCTTCAGCTATTCTTTATTCTGTGTCATGTCCAGCTACCTGTGTATCACATAACGATGGTGGGAAGCTGAGCTCTTTCTCTCTTCTTACGGTATGGTAATTAATAATGTCTAAATGTTACTCAAAAATGACGTGTGCAGCATTTTTCAGAATAATTGTAATTGAATGTGTTTTCTGTGTTTGTGCATGCTTTCAGAACTCAAGTACAGAGCTGCTCAAGAAGTTGTGTGAGGTGGTGGAGAGAGGTCTCAATGCTTTGGCCAATGGTGCAGTTACACTGCTGCCCCAAAATGTGTCAGTAGTAACAGACTCTGCCTTCATGCAGGTAGGCAGTCAACAATTTCAATACTCACATGAAAGAAGTTAATAGAAGCTCAATCTGACATTTATTAATCCTAAAATAATCTGAGCCAGATGTTAAATTGAGTTCAAATTTAAATGCTATGGGGCGCTGGTGGCCTAGTGGTCTAAATGCCCCACGTGTCGAGACTATAGTCCTCGTTGCAGAGGTCGCCGGTTCAACTCACAGCCGGTTGACCATTTGCTGCATGTCTTCCTCCACTCAAAAAAAATCTAAATGATACTTGTAAGATAGAAATGTATTTAAGTGTTAACTGAAAATCCTAAAGAACCAGAAAATTGACGGTATGTGTTTTTAAAACCTGCTTTTCTCTTCTCTTCGTAGAAATTCAGCCCCCGCCCTCCATCAACTCCCTCTTTATCTTCACAAACATCATCAGAAGAGGTAAATGAAGAAGATGAAATTCAAAGGAAGGAAGAAGAACTGGAAATTGAGGCAGAGTCAGATATTAAAGTCTGTCAGCACACTCAGTCGACTCATGTGTACCTGCTGATTAAGGACCTTCTTCATGAGCTGAACATCATTCACCACAGGGTTTCCCTCAAATTACTGCAGCAGAATGCAGGTCAGACTTCCTGCAACACTTAAAGTTTTTTACTTTATTTAATGGTTAACTTGGTTAGATTTGGTTAGAATATTAATTCTAATTTTATATATCTGCCATCAAACAATGACCAATTATAGAAACAAATTATAGGTTTTATAACTATGGGTTAATGGCTTTGCCCTGCTGGTTGTGTCTAGTTGCAGAGTCTGACTTGATGGATCGGATTAAGAAGAACAAGGTGTCCAAAGCTCTTTTCCTGATTCAGAAAGCCTCCATGGTTTACACTAATGTGGAGCCAAAGAACAGCAGAGAAACAAAGAGTCTGCTAGAGGTAACTTATGCATACACATCCAATGTTTTCAAGACAGTCTCAGTCATGTATTGGATGAGAAAAACTTTAAATAGCTTATGTATAACTTTATTTTTATATCATTTAATATATTACTGCATGCACCACAGTAAGTTGTGTTTATTTGCAAATGTATATCAATGTGTGGAATAGTGGGAAAAAAATAAAGTTTTTTCACCCTGTGAAAGAGTCACTGACTGGATGTAGACATTAAATTAAAAGTTCAGTTATTTGAAGATTACATTTTTTACGTCTGGCTTTGATGTAACATTTCACACTGTATAAGTTAAAGAACTGGGAAGCAGACACCTTTACCAGCTTGTGTTTTGAGGTGTGCTTTCATGAAATTTAAGGAAAATTCCATTAGTTTCTCTTTGTGCTCTTGTCAGGAGGCCTCCACTCTAGTAGAGAGGGCGGGGCTGGAGGAGAAAAAACTCTATTTCTCCACCAACCTTAGGACTTTGGCTGAAAACCAAGAAAAATGGTTGAAGAAGGAAGAAGAAAGCTCTCCACCTCCCCCCATCCTACTCTCACGTACAGACCACTCCTTGACCTTTGCTCCAGCACCTTATAAATTGGCGGAACAAGTGAGACTTTATGTTTATTTAGGCTTAATTTCACCAATATATGAATAGTAGCAAGCAATCCAACATAACATAAACACTTTCAATACTTCTTTTGTACTTTTGTGTCTCTTGTACAGGTGTTCTGGTACCAGCTCTGTGGCCGTGCTGCTGATAGCATAAACCTGAAAGTCCGCCTTGGAGACTGCAGCCTGTCAGGAACAGGAAATATGGTAGAGCTAGTCTCTTTCACAGAAAGACCAATGTCAATGTCAAGTCCAATGAGACACGTTTTTTGTCATCTTGTATGAGCAGATACAAGCCCTTGATAATAACTGGCATTGTATCTTTTCAGGTACCAGCAGTATCTGATGAATGTGTGCTGAGGGTGGAAGGGCTAGTGCCCAACCAGAAGTATGTGTTTGCTGTTGCAGCTTACAACAGCCAGGGCAAGCTACTGGGTAACACCATAGGGGCAGCAACCTTCCCACTGCTGGCATCCATGCCTGTACCACTGCTCTCCACATGGGCTCACTTGGCCCAGGTGAACCTCACACTACTTATGTCAAGTGTTTGCCACACTGCACTTATCGCTTACTGGGTCCACATGCTCACTGAATAAGCTGAATACTGATAGACCTGTGAATACAGAAAACAAAGGAGGAATGAAAAGTATTTTTTTCTTATTAACTTCTTTCTCAGGTGGCATTTCAAACTGAGCAATATGCCATAGCAAAGAGAGCCTGCAGGGTGCTGTGGAGCCACTTTACCTCTCTTGACAGTGGGTCCCACAGCACACAGGACAGACTCGCAACCACAGGGTGAGGAATGAATCAAATAAACATTTTAAGAGTTGAGTTCAAGATTTTTTTAAGGCTTTGTATTTGCTAATCTACTTCCCTGTCCACTTTGCCGAAGGCTGTGTGTCCGGACTCTGCAACGCTCCTCTCCTCACCTGGTCCGGTTGTTCATCACATCCGTATTCATTGAGACAGAAATCAACATTCATCAGGGATCACTCTACTGTGACTCAATCAGTCACAATGGACCTTTTATCTGGGAAAAGGTACAATTTTCCTAATTACCTAAACAAAGGTTATATGTTTAGTTTAATGTACAAATAAATAAATGACATGTGCATGTATGTGTTTGCAGGAAGCCCGACTGGCAGAGTGCGAGCGAATGCTGGTAGCCACAGACCTTGCAATGTGGTTAAATGATGGTGATGCTGCTGTGCAAGCTGTAGTTGGCTGTTATGACCTCTTGGCACCTCTGATTTTCCATCAGGTCATCTGTGACCTTGTAGTAGAGGTAAACAATTCCTCATCTGTGGCATTTTTAACAAGTTAATGTAACACAAACCCCAAATAATTACAAATATATGTTATACCTCAGTCTGTTTCAAATGTTTGATGTGTTTGATGTTCAGGTGCTCAAAAAATGCTTGATTGTTTTGGAGGAGAATTCTGGCATTCTCAAACAACAAAATACTGGAAACCCCTCAGAGTCGTTTGTGCACATGATAGCTTGCATTACCTACTACCTGTCGAAGGTGTGTCTGCATGTGTTTATATTTAGTTTGACTGTTTCTGTGCATCCAGGTGATATTAGTTTCACACAATTCCTACATGAAATAAATTATTACCAATCAGGAGACCTACACAGAATATATTCTCACAATTTTTTCTTCTTACCCAGGCTTTCCGTGTGCTCCAAGACCCTCAGATGGCTTCTGTGATGATGGAATGTGGTCGCAGACTACTCCAAGAAGTCTTTGATTCCCATATGCAGATCACAAGACTTGTAAATGAGAAGGTGGGTGTAAGGAATAGCGGGAAGGTGACGATTTCTCTCATGAGGAATTTTGTTTAATTTCTATTTTTTTCAGAGATTTAAGTGTGTGTGTGTGTGTATGTTTATGTGTAATCTAAGATTGATCACGGCACAGTCAATGAAAGGAGGATCAGTCTTGAGCTGAAGGCAGTGCAGTTGAAGAGCAAGAACAGAATACCACCTGAAGAAGCTATCACTGCAGACAATGGTAAAATTAATTATTCCAGAATAACAGATAATTTGATAGTACACAAAGATCTAATATGTGTTTTGTTTAGCTACATATTGTATACCTCTGTCAATTTTAATTTTAGATATTCCATGCTCACTGACTGGCTGTGAGGATCCCACCATATTGTACGATCTAATCTCTAACAGTCCATTAAAAGATGCCTATCAGGAGGGTGAGTAGCACTCAGTTATAGACTTATTTTAAATGCATAATAATTTGTGTTCACTCACAACTGTGTGGTTTTTTTTGTGCATTCTTGACAGTGACAAAGGTCAGACGCAAGACATATTTTTCTGAAATTGCGGCACTGCTTCTCCAGAGAACCATGGAGGAGGGCGACCCAGACCTTGTGTTGAAGTGGGGGCAGAGTGTACTTGAATATCTCTCCAGGTGTGCTTTTACTAAATAACACTTAGGAGATATGAAGGAACCTAAAATAAAAAAAGATCTCAGCTTTCACTTCATACTTCAATTGTTACTGTCCTGTTAAGTTCTGCTCATACTGCACTTCTTCATATCGTGTCTGTATTTCTTTACTACGTTACACTATGTGAATGGTTCTCTTTTTGTCAGGCGTGACGAGGCGATGGGGCCCTCGAGAAAATGTGTGATGGAAACAGTCCATGGAGCAGAAGAGGCAAAAGAACATGAATCTCCCCAGGTGAGAAAACTACAATACACAAACCTGAACACACACAGGTACAGGAACAGATACAGGAACAGATAAATAGAGGTTTTGTTTTCTGTTTTTCTTTCATTATTTTTTTTTTATAATGATCGAAATATGAAATGAAGTTGCTATTGTCCTTTTTGCAAATCATGCCTCTGGAAACATTAGGACTGACCTTACCAAGGCCAGTGAGCTGTAGGTCTCTTAAAACACACAAAGAGAACCAGTCCAAGTATGTCAAACAATGAGTCCCAGTTTCCTACAATGTAAGGTAGCTGCTGCTTACTTTGTATAGTTAATAATAACATATTCCTTGTGACATGCTATTTTGTTGAGTGTTTTTGAATATAACACATCATTTCCTCAATCCAAACTCACAATTCATGGGAACTGGAACTTCAAGGAGAATGTATCACAAATTAAGAAAATGTCTATCTTTTTAATTTTTGTTAATTGTCGTAGCAAAAAATACCTTTTGCAATGACTGTTTTATCTTTAAAACAAATACCAATGTGTTTGCTCCCTCCAAAGCAGAACAAGACTTCTTCCAGTGACACAAAAAAGAAACTAAAGCATAAATTACCACGCAGCATGATGCGGAAAGTGAGAACAAACAGGTACAATACCTCAGTGTCATTATCTGGATGAAGCTGTTGATTAAGTTTGTATTTATCTATCTGGGTTAGAATAACGAAATGTGCACAATACATTCTGTGTAGAGAGATGCAGATTGTGGAGAGCTTGCTGGCCGCGATGTCCTCTGTGGTGAAACGTAACAAGAGGCGGCTTCAGCTGAGGAAAATGTGCTGTGAAGACAGAGTGTGGAAGGCTCACCTCAACTACAGCATGGCTCAAGCCCATTTAGCGCTGCTTTACCAGAGCTTGGACAACATGCATCGAGAAGTGCTGCTGCCCAGGTTCACCCAAACAAAACCAGCTATTCTGTTATTCTCATAACTCAGGTTACATCAGTTACTTTAACTGGCCCAAGGGCTTGCTATAATTATATGTCATCATAAAGAGATTTAATATTTCTTATAGTATAATTACAACAGTTGTAATGTTAGTAATAGAAGAGATGTGATGTTATAGTGATGTTCTTGGTGTCTGAAGTCAGTTATTGTTTTTTGAACCTATTATTGCCAAGATAGGTGTTGACAATATCATGATTCTACATATATGATAATATGTGGTCCTATAATAAGATGTGCTGCATGTGCTTGTTTCAGATACAGCTCCTTAAATCCCATGTCTTTCTCTCTGGCCTACTCTGGTGTTCTTATACCAAGGAACTCACGGCAACAGCCATCTCCCAAACATGAGGTTGTCTCAGAGAAAGACATCTCTCACTCAGGTCTTAGGGACTATGTGGCTGCACATAAAGACAAGAGCAAAGAGAAGGGTGAGGGGAAATTACACACTCTTTAAAAAAGAATAGAAAAACTATCACCTGGTATGTAATCATGACTTTTCTCAACCTTTTCTTCCAACAGTCAGAGCTGACGACTCTGCCACAGAGGAGAGTTATGTGGAGGGAGAGGACTCCTCTCAAACTCTGGAAGAGCAGATTGACATCAAAAGATGTGCCACCACCTTGCTGCTGGACTCACTTAGTAAAGCTGCTTTACACCTCCGAAGGTCCATGGTACTGTATGGTTACACTTAAGCATACAAATTCTAGTGCTACATGTGAATATTGACTATAGATCCAGCCTTTTGAACTTTGTGTATACATGAAATCCATGTGTCTGTATCACAGGGTGTTTTTTCTTTAGATCTGTCATACACTATACTTGTGTATTTTATGTATCTGCTATTCCTATTTTTCCAGGTACTGGCTCATCGTGGCAGCCACTGGACCTACCTGCAGTATGTGTGTCAGACAATGTGGGACCAAAACTGCAGAATCACTGACTTATGGCAGAGAGCCACAGAACTTGAACCTAACTTCCCTATCACAGCAGACCAGCTAAATACCATCTTCACCCCACTACTGGTGCTGGCAACTGATCTCATTATAGACATGATGAGTAGACTTGGGGTAAGGTAACATTCAGCTTTATGGACACAGAACTCATCAAAATACTTATCCTTTTTTTAAATAAGACCATCAGATTCTAAATGTGTTGCGATATGTATGCTGCCAATGATTCCTATGGTCACCAGAGTCTGTAAAAACACATCACGCCACTGAAAGGAAAAATAACACAAGCCTTCTCATGTCTCTTATCTTTCATATTCATCATTGTCCTTCTCAGCTTTGGAGTTCTTATGACAATGATCTGACTGAGGATGAACTGGAGTCAAGTCTGCACTTCTCTGCACCACTGGATGACAGCAGCCAGGTGGACCTACGTTTGGTTCGCACCTTGGTGTTGCATACGCTGGAGCGTCTTCATGAAAAAGGCAAATGGGAAAGCCTAGCTCACTTTGCCTTACTTTACAACTCCTACACAAGGTACATACAACTTACACAAAACATCTTAAAATCACAGACCATATTGCAGTTGTAAAACCCAAGTGCAGGTATGTTTAATTTCAAAAGTTTTAAACGTTAGAAGGTGTAAACACAGTTCCTTTTACCAAGATACTTAGCATTGAGTTTATCTGAGAAACATTTAATGCATGTTTAAATTAAATTTACATGTAAAGCACAATTGGATTTTTGCTCAGCACCACATCAAGAATACACTTTGTAAATCCAGAAGACTCAACTGTGACACTTTCTTTTTGTACATCCCCATAGTTTTGATTGTTTGTGTCTGTGACCGCATCTGTTTGCCTGTCCTAGGGAACGTTATGCCTTGACTGTAACTCCTCTACTAGTCCATGCTCAAAGGAGGCTACTTGAAAGGATAAGTTCATTTGGAGGACCTGAAGTTCCACAACCACACCATGTTAAGACAAAGAGGGCCACTGGCAAGGAGGTAGCACAAAGCCACACACACAATCCAGTATAAAAACAAGTTTTTAAGACAAACTGTCTTAAAAATACTTCAAGTGACGTCTACTTGTACATTTACATTTAAGTGTTGAAAGTGTAGCACCTAAGTCATGAATGTCATTATTTCACTCTGTGTATTATTTGTATTGTACTGTGTATATATTTGGTGCTGTCTTATCTGTACTTCAGGTGACTTATAGGAGCTATGCCACCTGCCAGCTGCTCAGTGGGTGGACGCCTCATTCTACACAGCAACCGGCCCTTCGTAAAAAAGCAGCACATACACACTCCACTCCTAGAGACTCAGTTGACCTTAAAGGTTTGAAAAGATTACCTTTTGTGATGTCATATCATGAGATAAATGATAGCTGAACCTAGAGTAGAACAAAGATATATCAAACATGTTTTTACAGGTTGTGTTTGCATGAGTATGGTTTTCATACTTCCATGGTTTGATTCCAAGGTTCTGAGATGCAGCACTCCATGTCGCTTGTTTGCGTTCCTCTGGATGTAGAAGACACACTGAGCTGTTACCGTGAAGTTGTTGAGAGGACACCACATTGTCTGCAGGTCTTCCAGCATAGCCGCTCATTGGGGCTGCAGCTTCTGGCTTACACACAGCCCAGTGAGTTCAGTGCTAATGGACACATTAATATACATGCAATCACACAACAACTGTTTTAAAATGTCAATGTATGCACTGCTTGTGTCTCTGTCTAGGCTTTTCCACACAGTCAAAGCACTGTCAGAGCAGAAATCTGTGCCATACTGCAAGTCTGGTTAATTTCAGCCCTGTAGTTATGCCAACTCCAAACATCCAACCTTGTGACCTGACAGAGGAAGATTACCATTCTTCAGATGATCTCTACAGGATCCCTATCAGCCCTGACCACATGCCAACTGTCCTTGCTGCATACTCCAACTCCATTAGTACGATCACATCAGTTTTCTAGAGGCAGAATTTTATAGAGGAGTAGCATTCTAAGTTACAAGACAATAACAAGGAATATTTGGATGAAGTTTGTGTCAGTTTGTCTGAGTCTTTAAGGTCTTATTTTCTTTCTCATATCCATCAACCTTTTCTTTAGAGTATCTCCAGGCCAATGGTCATGAGTCTCTCAGAGTCTTGGCACTACACGAATTGGGAAACCTACAGTTCTATAATGGAAACACACGGTAGTATTCTGTTTCTGGGATTTGTGTTTGTTTTATTTTATGCATTTACCTGTCGGCATGTAGTGAGTAAGGATTTTTTTTTTTCATTATTTTAATCATTTCATTCTTGTATGTGTTTCATCTCTAGGGCAGCACACTCCACCTGGAGTAAAGCTGTAGATTGTGCCTTACAGACCTCAGGGGCCATAGAAAAATGGAATGGAGTGTCCTTTGGGGATGGCTCCCCACAACAAACCCTGAAGCAGGCTGGCGTTTGGGGATGTCTTCAGGCTGCCGTTCTTGCTGCAAAGATTGCACAGTAAGTTACAGTAAGGTTTATGACTGATTTGCTGTGTATTAATTGTGTGCTCCAGGCTTATGCATTTAAAACTTGCTAGTTTCTGAGGTATATGTTTTGACCTACAGGTATATCTTAACTTCTAATATCAGCCGGAGGACTGAATGCTGTCTCTTGTCTGCTCACCTCTTTAAGGTAACACTACCAAGGGATTTTAATCTCTTCACTCACACATGGTTTTTACCTTTGGTACTTAATTCAACGTTCAGTAAATGAAGACAGGACTCGTGACTTAATATTGCATTGCTATGTGTGTTTGTGTGTGTTCATTTTTTGCATATCTATGTGTGTGTTTGTGTGTGTGACCCACTTCCCTAGTGTGTACTTTTTTGCTCCTTGACCAAGCCCCAAGCTGACCTCCAGTATGCAGATTATTGCATAGGTGATGAGCTGCTTCCTGGAGTTGATCTTTTTTCAGAGCCCAACAGGCTTCACCTCGGCACCACTGTAGCAAGCCTCAACTTTACTTGCTACTGGCTTTTCACCACAGGCTACCACATCACGGTACAGTTATAAATCCTGTCTGTACTTATTTCTTATTACAATTCTCAAGATACATGATTGACTCTGACTTAAATCATGTTTTTTATTCCAGCTACTGCCAATACTAGCTCTCTACCTACATTTAGTTCGGACTGTATGCAGAGATGTGCAGCGCACTGTTGAGGCAAAAATACTCAAGGTCAGCCTTGTGTTGTCTTCTACATGCACATGTAATTGTTTTTCCTCTCATGGTCCTGGTGGAGATGTAAGTTTGGGTTAATATTTCTTGCAGATGCGTGCTCTTACTGAACTCTGCCTGTTCACTGACGCTGTGAAGGAATCAGTTCAGCTTACACAAGGAACAGGGGTTCTTTTGCCAAATGGACATGACATCGCCAAAGACAATCCCCAAGTATAAACGCACACATATATACGCACACACTATGTTTCCTTTTGGTCCTTTTCTCTCCTTTAACTGTTTATGTAACCTGTTTAAAATGTTAGTGTTTTGTCTTGCTATTAATGATGAAGTTTATTTATGTCACAAGGAGAAATTGCTGCACTTTTGAACTATTTGTTCTTTAGTCTGCCTCTGCTCAATATCTCAAGTATTATAATGTTGTGTAATTGTCCATGCTATAATTGGAACTGTGAGAGCAGAGTTTTCATGTTATATTATGTTCTGTTTGCAGCCTGTAAATACATTCTACACAAACAAGTCTCTTTTGGACAATACTGAGGTACTTTGCATATTTCATTCCTTTAGATTTCTGAAGATCTGGGGGTATTTTATAAGTGTTATTCTGTTATTATTTTTTACTTCACTTCATTCAATTTTTTTTCTTTTGGGTGGTGGAAGAGAAGTAGCCAAAATCATTATTAAATGGAATAGACTTACTACCAAAGTAGAACATTTTAATATTGATCTTGTATATGTCTTAGTGCAACTATTTCAGCATTATGATAAAATGAAACACTGCATTGAACTGGTGATTAGCCTGTTTTTTTTCTTCCTTGAAGTACATCTGAAAAAGTGGGATCATATTATATTCAGGGTTTAGACTTTCAAAAGCCAGTATCCGTTTTCAACATTAGGCGGCGCCACTTATATGTAAAGCTAGTGTACCTCTCATGACTGAGGATCACTCACGCCATCACTCACAGCTACCATGCCCAAGAGTTGAAAGATGAGATGACACAGTGATCACCTGGAGCAAAAGTAGGCAAAAGTATCCATCAACCGAGGGAGAGTTATGATGTTTATTTTCCAACAAAGTCATTCGAAACTCTCAAGAAGCCAAGAAATATGATGTCAAGGAATGTAATGGCAGCAGATGGTGAGAACAAATAGACCATCTAAAATAAAATAAAATCTTGATGAGGTCCACAAGCTTTCAAAAGACAGGAAAGTGTGTGATAATGTTTCTGAAGAACGGAACACAGACACAATATTTTCAAAATATTTATCTTGAAGGGGCGTGTCCTGAAATCAGGGTTTACTCATGTCTTGGACCAACAAGGTTAGATAGATACAGGTAGTATTTTTTGAGTAGGTTTGCACTTAACTTGCATGCTAAAGTGGTTTACTGTGAATTTATTGTCTGCATTTTTTGTGACTGTATTTAGGCTTTGGAAGAACTAGTGAACTCTGAGTTTGCTCCGAAGGTCTGTTTGGTGTATGGATCCACATTGTGCCTCCGTATTAACCTTGCACGTATTCAACTTGTCCTGGCCCTCAGTAGCACAGTACATGGTGCTCCTGTGTCAGGTCTGTAAGCCTTGGTTCTTCTTTAGATTGTTTATATTGATTTTATTGTTTAGGTTGTTTGATTTGGAAAAAAAAAAAGGAAATTAATTTACAAAAGAACATGTCCTTTTTTACATCTCCTCACATATCAAGCACCCAATGGGTCTATTAATCATTTTAAGATGACCTTTATGTATATAACCAACTTGTCTAAAAGGTTGGTCATGTAGTGGGACAGATTGATATAGGAAACTTAATATTTCTCAAGGTGGTCTGAAAGGACTAGAAGGATTTTGTGTATGCATCCCAGGTAACAAATTTCCATTTGAATGCAACTTAATTTTTTTCTTCCTTTTTTTAATGTCACTGTAGATAAAACACATTTAATGCATTATGTGTTAATTAATTTCAGAGTCTGTTGAAGGAGAAGCTGGGGAAAACTTGAGAAGTTGTTCAGAAAAATCAACGAACCTTGAAGAGAAAAATCAGGACATTGAGGGCTTTTCAAAAGAGTTAAAGTTACTAAGTCTTCATACACAGAAGGAGAAACTTACTTTGGAGAGGATTAAGGTTTGACTATTTGGAGTTTTCTTTTTTCATTTATATTTGCATCAGGGACGTTGTATCTTGTTTGCATCAAAATGTCAATTTCCATCATTTCTCTGTCATAGTTCATTTTACTTGAAGGAGCATCCTCCTTGTTGCACTCCGTTGCACAGGAGCTCACATCTCAGTCCTGTAGTGAAATGGAGAACCTGGAACTGGCAATAGAGATAAACCTTTTACAGGCCAACCTCTACCTGCAGCAAGGACATACTGCCCTCAGGTACAAACATCTTGTTGCATGTATACTTAGAGTATGTGCTGACGATTCTATCTCTGAACTAACCTAAACACTGTTCTGTAACTTATCCTTCTAGTTCTAAGATGGCTATTTCTTCCTTGATGCTGCTGCAGAAATCTCCTGTACACATGAGTGGATCCACATCTGGCTCTCAACAATCTACACCTGTGCACCCAACTGCCAAGACTGTAAGTAAACAGGTAGTCACAGGATTAAAAAGCTGAGCTTTGACCTACAGGATTTGAAATCCCTATCTTTGAGTTATTATGCTTTAGAACATATAAACATCACAATCCTTCTAGCTGCTGATCTCATATTATCTTCTCATTTAAAATATATATTGAAAATTGTTTTTTGCCATACTTGGCAAAGAATGTCCAGACATCCAGACTTAATTCTGTCTTAAAATGACATCCGATCATTTGGTTGGAATTTATTGACCTCCAGCAGGAAAATTATTTTTAATGGGGTTAAGGAATAGAGAGTAAGGAGGAAGGTAATGTGAAAAATTCCTTGGATAGGCTGTAAACCTAAAGGCAACTAGATAGAACAGTGAACTCCCACATCAGCCCATATAATTACAAATGTGTAATTGTGGATTCTTCCTTGCCTGCATCCTTCTATTGCCAGGCACCAGTCTTCCATAGGGGTAATCATGGAATTAAATTAAATGCTCAATGTAATTTGTCCCAGTTTATGGCCAAGTGATTTTTTTAAAGTGTAAAAGTGTATGCATTTTATTCCCCTTAATCTTTTAAAGGAATATGTAGAACAGTTTTACACATTTGGGTGGAAAACAAGTCTTACAGGTCAAATAAATATTTGCTGAAATAAAAATAATTTAGTCCACATGACATGTGTTGGGCAGACAGTTTAAATAGCTTTGAAAACCTGATCTCTGTTGAAAATCACCTGATACGAAATGAGAAAACAAAGTCCTTTAAATGTGTGCTCTTAGCCATGTTAACCTGTATGTATGTATGCTTGTCTCAATTCTGCCTTCAGGGTGCTAAAGATTGCAGTGTGCCTAACTCCCTACAGGGAGATTTTCCCAGAGCCATTGAGGCTTGTGAGAAAATTGGAGTTACTCTCTGGCAGCGCTGCCGCCTGGCTTTGGTCCGCAGCTTGGCTGCACACAACCCTGGAACTGGTTGCCTTTTCCCAGGTATGGTTTTGTGCCCTGCTGCTCTGTGGTTTATTTAATGTGTAATGTGTAGTGTAGGTCTGGACCCCAGCATGAAGCTTATGGTTTAAGTTACTTTTTAGGGAACTGAAGCTTAGAGACGCACTCACTAGCTCTGCTGCCATTGCCTGAATTGTAAGACAGATCTTGTTCTGTTTTCCATGTCAGAGATGGGTCATGTTAAAGTTTAATGTGATCCAAATAAAAAATGTATATACAAGAATATCCCCCATGTTTTTTAGCCTAGTGATTTAGAAGGCCAATGGAAACTCACATTTTTGCCACAATGTTTTCCAATTTAAACTAACCAGGTCAGAAACTTACCTTTTTTCTACAGTGTCAATAATGAAATGTGCTGTACTCCTTTGATTGATTGATTTGATATGATCTTTGTCATCAAGTTGCCACTGGCTTCCCTTTTACTGTTCGAAATTCATTGCAATAGTTTTGGGGTTTTGACCAATCACAATCAAGTATAAAAGACAGCATGCTAGTAGTGTAGGCTAACTATGGAATTTCATAAAGATTACCAATGTCCACAAAACCAAACAATTTGCGTTCTCTCCGAAATTTGTGCTTGTACACTTAAAGATTGATTTTTTTTTTTAGTTCTACTTTACATCTAAATTTCATATGTTAGCGTGTGTTTTTTTTATATTGTGTCTGTATGTGTTCATCTATGTTATACAGTCTATGGTGTTCATTCATTCATCACATTTGTATGTGTATGTGCGTGTTTATAGATGTGCATCTGTGTGTCTCTAGGAAAGAACCTAAATGAAGAGACAGCTCGGATATTGCAGGAGGGTATTGATGAATGTTCTCATTGGGGAGACCTTGATATTCAAGTTCTTTTGATGGTTGAGGGGGCAGAATTGGAATTTCGGAGAGGCAGAACTGAAGAAAGCGAGGCATTGCTACAGGTATCAATACTCACACACTGACTGTTTTTATTAATTGTTTTACAAATATCATTTTCTTTAAGTAAACGCATTGGATCATACATTTGCAAGCCAGGTATGAAAACATTTTCGGAAAATTGCGTTTTTTCCCTAGAGATTTATAAGTAAAGGATTTTTCCGATTGCTGTCCGATTTATTGTTTTCAGATCGAAATTGCGATTTCAGACAACTCGACCAAAGCTGCGTTTTTTTGCAGCGCTCCTGACTGACCCAGGATCTGTTGTGTCAACTATTTTACACATACATGCCATCTCCCTGCCATCCTGCCAAGCTCACCAATCAGAAACGGCATGCTACTCGTGGACAGGTGACCCTAACCAATCAGTATTAACCTGCTCCTCGTGCTTTGTCACATTAACGTGTTTTGAACGCGGAGTTAAGGGATTCATCCCAAAGAAAAACAGCACGTCGGTCATTTGGGAGTATTTCGGGTTTGAGGCTGCAGACGTGCACCAGAAACAGGTAGGCTACCGTGCAAAACCTGTCGTGCTAAAGTTGCAACATCCAGCTCTCTCTCTCAATACATTCATTTTCTTCCTCACCTGTTACGGCCGCGACTTTCCCGGTGCGACGGTGAGTGACACATCCTCTGCACTCATACATTAATGCATTGAGACAGACGACAGGAGGAGAGACTGTGTGCCCGTGACCAGAGATGTCTGCTTAGTTATTTAATTAAGCATTAAATAGACATACCTCTCCTGAGATCAAAGGCAACAGAAAACACATTTTTAACTCTGATCTAAAGTGAAAGTTAAACTGACGACGACCAAAACGAAACTTAAGGAGTCAGAAGTCTCTCACGGCGCGTCAAAAGAAAGGCAACAAAGCCAAAACCAAACCCTGTTTGTTGCTGTCAATTGTATTTAAAGCTACCTTAAATATAATGAACAGAAGTCTTTTATTTTGTTTAAAATAGATAGATATGCAATTCCTTCCCGCACCTACTTCAAACTGCGGTCAAGCCGTCCGTCACTGAGATCTTCGTGGTCAACTCAGCCGTCTTTAAATTTCGAGTGCACGAGTATTCTCAGCAGTGTGGTAAATGCGGAGAAACAGCGTATTTTCTTCCGGTTTTCAAAATAAGGGTATTAAGGACTTTCAGCTAGCCTACATATCGAACATACATTCAAAATAAAATGTGTAACATTGAAGTACTTCATGTGCCCATGATGAAAAAAGAGGCACTTTATTATTTTTTTACGGCACCAATGTGGAGAAATGCCAGAATAATAGTCCTACCTGCAGATTGCATATTTGACCATATTTGCGGTACTGTAAAAACACATTGCTCAATAATTCCGAGCTATGAGTGATATATTTGACTTCTACACATCTAAGACTACAACTATACTTGATATCAAGACTTTTTACTGCACAGATTTCAAGAAATTCAAGTATAAAAGTCCCAAATTTATACCAGGAGACGCCTATATGACCATATTTGAGGTACAGTAAAAGCACATTGTTCAATAATTCCGAGCTATGGGTGGTATATTTGACTTCTACACATCTAAGACTAAAATTATACTTGATATCAAGACTTTTTACTGCATTAATGTGTAGAAATTCAAGTATAAAAGTCCCATATTTGTATCTGCAGAATGCATATTTGACCATATTTGAGGTACAGTAAAAACACATTGCTCAATAATTCTGAGCTATGGGTGGTATATTTGACTTCTACACATCTAAGACTACAACCATACTTGATATCAAGATTTTTTAATGCACCAATGTGGAGAAATTCAAGTATAAAAGTCCCATATTTGTATCTGCAGATTGCATATTTGACCATATTTGAGGTACAGTAAAAACACATTGCTCAATAATTCTGAGCTATGGGTGGTATATTTGACTTCTACACATCTAAGACTACAACAATACTTAATATCAAGACTTTTTACTGCACAGATTTCAAGAAATTCAAGTATAAAAGTCCCATATTTATACCAGGAGACGCCTATATGACCATATTTGAGGTACAGTAAATAAACATTGCTCAATAATTCTGAGCTATGGGTGGTATATTTGACTTCTACACATCTAAGACTAAAATTATACTTGATATCAAGACTTTTTACTGCATTAATGTGTAGAAATTCAAGTATAAAAGTCCCATATTTGTATCTGCAGAATGCATATTTGACCATATTTGAGGTACAGTAAAAACACATTGCTCAATAATTCTGAGCTATGGGTGGTATATTTGACTTCTACACATCTAAGACTACAACCATACTTGATATCAAGATTTTTTACTGCACCAATGTGGAGAAATTCAAGTATAAAAGTCCCATATTTGTATCTGCAGATTGCATATTTGACCATATTTGAGGTACAGTAAAAACACATTGCTCAATAATTCCGAGGTATGGGTGGTATATTTGACTTCTACACATCTAAGACTACAACAATACTTAATATCAAGACTTTTTACTGCACAGATTTCAAGAAATTCAAGTATAAAAGTGCCATATTATACCAGGAGATTGCATATTTGACCACATTTGAGTTACTGTAAAAACACATTGCTCAATAATTCTGAGCTATGGGTGGTATATTTGACTTCTACACATCTAAGACTACGACTATACTTGATATCAAGACTTTTTACTGCATAGATTTTAAGAAATTTAAGAATAAAAGTCCCATATTTGTATCCGCAGATTGCATATTTGACCATATTTGAGGTACAGTAAAAGCACATTGTTCAATAATTCTGAGCTATGGGTGGTATATTTGACTTCTACACATCAAAGACTACAACTATACTTGATATCAAGACTTTTTACTGCATCAATGTGGAGAAATTCAAGTATAAAAGTCCCATATTTATACCAGGAGATTGCATATTTGACCACATTTGAGTTACTGTATAAACACATTGCTCAATAATTCCGAGCTATGGGTGGTATATTTGACTTCTACACATCTAAGACTACAACTATAATTAAAATCAAGACTTTTTACTGAATAGATTTTAAGAAATTTAAGTATTAAAGCCCCATATTTGTATCTGCAGATTGCATATTTGACCATATTTGCGGTACTGTAAAAACACATTGCTCAATAATTCCGAGCTATGAGTGATATATTTGACTTCTACACATCTAAGACTACAACTATACTTGATATCAAGACTTTTTACTGCACAGATTTCAAGAAATTCAAGTATAAAAGTCCCAAATTTATACCAGGAGACGCCTATATGACCATATTTGAGGTACAGTAAAAGCACATTGTTCAATAATTCCGAGCTATGGGTGGTATATTTGACTTCTACACATCTAAGACTAAAATTATACTTGATATCAAGACTTTTTACTGCATTAATGTGTAGAAATTCAAGTATAAAAGTCCCATATTTGTATCTGCAGAATGCATATTTGACCATATTTGAGGTACAGTAAAAACACATTGCTCAATAATTCTGAGCTATGGGTGGTATATTTGACTTCTACACATCTAAGACTACAACAATACTTAATATCAAGACTTTTTACTGCACAGATTTCAAGAAATTCAAGTATAAAAGTCCCATATTTATACCAGGAGATTGCATATTTGACCACATTTGAGTTACTGTAAAAACACATTGCTCAATAATTCTGAGCTATGGGTGGTATATTTGACTTCTACACATCTAAGACTACAACAATACTTAATATCAAGACTTTTTACTGCACAGATTTCAAGAAATTCAAGTATAAAAGTCCCATATTTATACCAGGAGACGCCTATATGACCATATTTGAGGTACAGTAAATAAACATTGCTCAATAATTCTGAGCTATGGGTGGTATATTTGACTTCTACACATCTAAGACTACAACCATACTTGATATCAAGATTTTTTACTGCATTAATGTGTAGAAATTCAAGTATAAAAGTCCCATATTTGTATCTGCAGAATGCATATTTGACCATATTTGAGGTACAGTAAAAACACATTGCTCAATAATTCTGAGCTATGGGTGGTATATTTGACTTCTACACATCTAAGACTACAACCATACTTGATATCAAGATTTTTTACTGCACCAATGTGGAGAAATTCAAGTATAAAAGTCCCATATTTGTATCTGCAGATTGCATATTTGACCATATTTGAGGTACAGTAAAAACACATTGCTCAATAATTCTGAGCTATGGGTGGTATATTTGACTTCTACACATCTAAGACTACAACCATACTTGATATCAAGATTTTTTACTGCACCAATGTGGAGAAATTCAAGTATAAAAGTCCCATATTTGTATCTGCAGATTGCATATTTGACCATATTTGAGGTACAGTAAAAACACATTGCTCAATAATTCCGAGCTATGGGTGGTATATTTGACTTCTACACATCTAAGACTACAACAATACTTAATATCAAGACTTTTTACTGCACAGATTTCAAGAAATTCAAGTATAAAAGTGCCATATTTATACCAGGAGATTGCATATTTGACCACATTTGAGTTACTGTAAAAACACATTGCTCAATAATTCTGAGCTATGGGTGGTATATTTGACTTCTACACATCTAAGACTACGACTATACTTGATATCAAGACTTTTTACTGCATAGATTTTAAGAAATTTAAGAATAAAAGTCCCATATTTGTATCCGCAGATTGCATATTTGACCATATTTGAGGTACAGTAAAAGCACATTGTTCAATAATTCTGAGCTATGGGTGGTATATTTGACTTCTACACATCAAAGACTACAACTATACTTGATATCAAGACTTTTTACTGCATCAATGTGGAGAAATTCAAGTATAAAAGTCCCATATTTATACCAGGAGATTGCATATTTGACCACATTTGAGTTACTGTATAAACACATTGCTCAATAATTCCGAGCTATGGGTGGTATATTTGACTTCTACACATCTAAGACTACAACTATAATTAAAATCAAGACTTTTTACTGAATAGATTTTAAGAAATTTAAGTATTAAAGCCCCATATTTGTATCTGCAGATTGCATATTTGACCATATTTGAGGTACAGTAAAAACACATTGCTCAATAATTCCGAGCTATGGGTGGTATATTTGACTTCTACACATCTAAGACTACAACAATACTTAATATCAAGACTTTTTACTGCACAGATTTCAAGAAATTCAAGTATAAAAGTCCCATATTTATACCAGGAGATTGCATATTTGACCACATTTGAGTTACTGTAAAAACACATTGCTCAATAATTCTGAGCTATGGGTGGTATATTTGACTTCTACACATCTAAGACTACAACTATACTTTAAATAAAGACTTTTTACTAAATAGATTTTAAGAAATTTAAGTATTAAAGCTCCAAATTTGTATCTGCAGATTGCATATTTGACCATATTTGAGGTACAGTAAAAACACATTGCTCAATAATTCCGAGCTATGGGTGGTATATTTGACTTCTACACATCTAAGACTACAACAATACTTAATATCAAGACTTTTTACTGCACAGATTTCAAGAAATTCAAGTATAAAAGTCCCATATTTATACCAGGAGACGCCTATATGACCGTATTTGAGGTACAGTAAAAACACATTGCTCAATAATTCTGAGCTATGGATGGTATATTTAACTTCTACACATCTAAGACTACGACTATACTTGATATCAAGACTTTTTACTGCATAGATTTTAAGAAATTTAAGAATAAAAGTCCCATATTTGTATCCGCAGATTGCATATTTGACCATATTTGAGGTACAGTAAAAACACATTGTTCAATAATTCTGAGCTATGGGTGGTATATTTGACTTCTACACATCAAAGACTACAACCATACTTGATATCAAGATTTTTTACTGCATAGATTTCAAGAAATTCAAGTATAAAAGTCCCATATTTGTACCAGGAGATTGCATATTTGACCACATTTGAGTTACTGTAAAAACACATTGCTCAATAATTCCGAGCTATGGGTGGTATATTTGACTTCTACACATCTAAGACTACAACGATACTTTAAATAAAGACTTTTTACTGCACAGATTTCAAGAAATTCAAGTATAAAAGTCCCATATTTATACCAGGAGACGCCTATATGACCATATTTGAGGTACAGTAAAAACACATTGCTCAATAATTCTGAGCTATGGGTGGTATATTTGATGTCTACGCATGAAAGACTACAACAATACTTAATATCAAGACTTTTTACTGCACAGATTTCAAGAAATTCAAGTATAAAAGTCCCATATTTATACCAGGAGATTGCATATTTGACCACATTTGAGTTACTGTAAAAACACATTGCTCAATAATTCTGAGCTATGGGTGGTATATTTGACTTCTACACATCTAAGACTACAACTATACTTTAAATAAAGACTTTTTACTACATAGATTTTAAGAAATTTAAGTATTAAAGCTCCATATTTGTATCTGCAGATTGCATATTTGACCATATTTGAGGTACAGTAAAAACACATTGCTCAATAATTCCGAGGTATGGGTGATATATTTGCCTTCTACACATCTAAGACTAAAACCATACTTGATATGAAGAATTTTTACTCTATCAATGTGGAGAAATTCAAGTATAAAAGCCTCATATTTGTATCCACAGATTGCATATTTGACCATATTTGAGGTACTGTAAATAAACATTGCTCAATAATTCCGAGCTATGAGTGATATATTTGACTTCTACACATCGAAGACTACAACTATACTTGATATCAAGACTTTTTACTGCATAGATTTTAAGAAATATAAGAATAAAAGTCCCATATTTGTATCTGCAGATTGCATATTTGACCATATTTGAGGTACAGTAAAAGCACATTGTTCAATAATTCTGACTTATGGGTGGTATATTTGCCTTCTACACATCAAAGACTACAACCATACTTGATATCAAGACTTTTTACTGCATAGATTTTAAGAAATTTAAGTATAAAAGCCCAATATTTATACCAGGAGACGCCTATATGACCATATTTGAGGTACGGTAAAAAAACATTGCTCAATTATTCCGAGCTATGGGTGGTACATTTGACTTCTACACATCTACGACTACAACCATACTTAATATCAATAATTTTTACTGCACCAATGTGGAGAAATTCTAGTATAAAAGCCCCATATTTGTATCTGCAGATTGCATATTTGACCATATTTGAGGAACAGCAAAAACACATTGCTCAATAAATCTGAGCTATTGGTGGTATATTTGACTTCAACACATCTAAGACTACAACTATACTTAATATCAAGACTTTTTACTGCTCAGATGTTAAGAAATTTAAGTGTTAAGGTCCCATATTTATACCAGGAGACGCCTATATGACCATATTTAAGGTACAGTAAAAACACATTGCTCAATAATTCTGAGCTCTGGGTGGTATATTTGACTTCTACACATCTAAGACTACAACTATACTTGATATCAAGACTTTTTACTGCATAGATTTTAAGAAATTTAAGTATAAAAGCCCCATATTTATACCAGGAGACGCCTATATGACCATATTTGAGGTACAGTAAAAACACATTAATCAATAATTCCGAGCCATTGGTGGTTTATTTGACTTCTTCTCATCTAAGACTACAACTAAGCTTAACAACAAGACTTTGTCCTGCACCAATGTGGAGAAATTCATCAATAAAAGTCCCATATTTGTATCTGCAGATGGCATATTTGACCATATTTGAGGTACTCTAAAAACACATAGATCAATAATTCCTGGCCCTGGGTGAAGTATTATCATTATACTTCAAGAATAATGCAGTAATCATGACAGAATATCACACAATGTTTAATAAAAACCTGTACAAAAAATGTCAAAGTCATCAAAGACTAAACACAAAACAAAATCAAACACAATCCTCATCTTTTTACTTTTTGCACAAAATGCACTTCCAGTCTACATTCTTCATCTTTTTCCACTCTGCAGTGTCCATTTGTAGGCAGTGTTTATGGAACCACCTGCAACAGCTGTCACATTGAATCTGTAAAAGGGTAAAATAATTAGTTTTATCTGCAAAACACCATTGTACATAATTTTCTCTTCTTCATATCTGTCTATTAAATACTAAAAAAAATATTTAAAAAATATTGGTGCAGTAAAAAGTCTTGATATTAAGTATGGTTGTAGTCTTAGATGTGTAGAAGTCAAATATACCACCCATAGCTCAGAATTACTGAGCAATGTGTTTTTACTGTACCTCAAATATGGTCAAATATGCAATCTACAGATAAAAATATGGGGCTTTTATACTTAAATTTCTTGAAATCTATGCAGTAAAAAGTCTTGATATGAAGTATGGTTGTAGTCTTTGATGTGTAGAAGTCAAATATAACACCCATAGCTCTGAATTATTGAACAATGTGCTTTTACTGTACCTCAAATATGGTCAAATATGCAATCTGTGGATACAAATATGGGACTTTGATTCTTAAATTTCTTAAAATCTGTGCAGTAAAAAGTCTTGATATGAAGTATGGTTGTAGTCTTAGATGTGTAGAAGTCAAATATACCACCCACACCTCGGAATTATTGAGCAATGTGTTTTTACTGTACCTCAAATATGGTCAAATATGCAATCTGCGGATACAAATATGGGACTTTTGTACATGAATTTCTTAAAATCTATGCAGTAAAAAGTCTTGATATGAAGTATGGTTGTAGTCTTAGATGTGTAGAAGTCAAATATATCACTCATAGCTCGGAATTATTGAGCAATGTGTTTTTACAGTAACTCAAATGTGGTCAAATATGCAATCTCCTGGTATAAATATGGGACTTTTATACTTGAATTTCTCCACATTGGTGCCGTAAAAAGTCTTGATATTAAGTATAGTTGTAGTCTAAAATGTGTAGGAGTCAAATATACCACCCATAGCTCAGAATTATTGAGCTATGTGCTTTTACTGTACCTCAAATATGGTCAAATATGCAATCTGTGGATACAAATATGGGACTTTTATTCTTAAATTTCTTAAAATCTGTGCAGTAAAAAGTCTTGATATCAAGTATAGTCGTAGTCTTTGATGTGTAGAAGTCAAATATACCACCCATAGCTCAGAATTATTGAGCAATGTGCTTTTACTGTACCTCAAATATGGTCATATAGGCGTCTCCTGGTATAAATATGGAACTTTTATACTTGAATTTCTCCACATTGGTGCAGTAAAAAATCTTGATACAAGTATGCTTGTAGTCTTAGATGTGTAGAAGTCAAATATACCACCCATAGCTCAGAATTATTGAGCAATGTGTTTTTACTGTACCTCAAATATGGTCATATAGGCGTCTCCTGGTATAAATATGGGGCTTTTATACTTAAATTTCTTAAAATCTATGCAGTAAAAAGTCTTGATATCAACTATGGTTGTAGTCTTTGATGTGTAGAAGTCAAATATATCACTCATAGCTCGGAATTATTGAGCAATGTGTTTTTACTGTACCTCATATATGGTCAAATATGCAATCTGTGGATACAAATATGGGACTTTTATTCTTAAATTTCTTAAAATCTATGCAGTAAAAAGTCTTGATATCAAGTATAGTCGTAGTCTTTGATGTGTAGAAGTCAAATATACCACCCATAGCTCAGAATTATTGAGCAATGTGCTTTTACTGTACCTCAAATATGGTCATATAGGCGTCTCCTGGTATAAATATGGAACTTTTATACTTGAATTTCTCCACATTGGTGCAGTAAAAAATCTTGATATCAAGTATGCTTGTAGTCTTAGATGTGTAGAAGTCAAATATACCACCCATAGCTCAGAATTATTGAGCAATGTGTTTTTACTGTACCTCAAATATGGTCATATAGGCGTCTCCTGGTATAAATATGGGGCTTTTATACTTAAATTTCTTAAAATCTATGCAGTAAAAAGTCTTTATCAAGTATGGTTGTAGTCTTTGATGTGTAGAAGTCAAATATACCATCCATAGCTCAGAATTATTGAACAATGTGCTTTTACTGTACCTCAAATATGGTCAAATATGCAATCTGTGGATACAAATATGGGACTTTTATTCTTAAATTTCTTAAAATCTGTGCAGTAAAAAGTCTTGATATCAAGTATGGTTGTAGTCTTTGATGTGTAGAAGTCAAATATACCACCCATAGCTCAGAATTATTGAGCAATGTGCTTTTACTGTACCTCAAATATGGTCATATAGGCGTCTCCTGGTATAAATATGGAACTTTTATACTTGAATTTCTCCACATTGGTGCAGTAAAAAATCTTGATATCAAGTATGCTTGTAGTCTTAGATGTGTAGAAGTCAAATATACCACCCATAGCTCAGAATTATTGAGCAATGTGTTTTTACTGTACCTCAAATATGGTCAAATATGCAATCTGTGGATACAAATATGGGACTTTTATTCTTAAATTTCTTAAAATCTGTGCAGTAAAAAGTCTTGATATGAAGTATGGTTGTAGTCTTAGATGTGTAGAAGTCAAATATATCACTCAGAGCTCGGAATTATTGAGCAATGTGTTTTTACAGTAACTCAAATGTGGTCAATAATGCAATCTCCTGGTATAAATGTGGGAGTTTTATACTTGAATTTCTGCACATTGGTGCCGTAAAAAGTCTTGATATTAAGTATGGTTGTATTCTTAGATATGTAGAAGTCAAATATACCACCCATAGCTCAGAATTATTGAGCAATGTGTTTTTACTGTACCTCAAATATGGTCAAATATGCAATCTGCAGATACAAATATAGGGCTTTTATACTTAAATTTCTTAAAATCTATGTAGTTAAAAGTCTTGATATGAAGTATGGTTGTAGTCTTAGATGTGTAGAAGTCAAATATACCATCCATACCTCAGAATTATTGGGCAATGTGTTTTTACTGTACCTCAAATATGGTCATATAGGCGTCTCCTGGTATAAATATGGGACATTGTTACTTAAAATTTCTTTAAATCTATGCAGTAAAAATTTGTGATATCAAGTATAGTTGTAGTCTTAGATGTGTAGAAGTCAAATATACCACCCATAGCTTGGAATTATTGAGCAATGGGTTTTTACAGTACCTCAAATATGGTCAAATATGCGTCTCCTGGTATAAATATGGGACTTTTATACTTGAATTTCTTAAAATCTTTGCAGTAAAAATTGTTGACATCAAGTATGGTTGTAGTCTTAGATATGTAGAAGTCAAATATACCACCCATAGCTCGGAATTATTGAGCAATGTGTTTTTACTGTACCTCAAATAAGGTCAAAAATGCGTCTGCAGGTATAAATATGGGACTTTTACACTTGACTTTCTTAAATTCTGTGCAGTAAGAATTATTCATATCAAGTGTAGTTGTAGTCTTGAATGTGTAGAAGTCAAATGTACCACCCATAGCCAGGAATTATTCAGCAAATGTTTTTAACAGCACACGAAACACCATTTAAATAAAAATAACATGCAAACTGCAGGTATAAATAGGACTTTTATGCTCTGTTTACGACATACTTCACTTTGTAAAAACGAAAAACTATAAATAAAATATCGAAAAAAATAAATAAATAAATAGGACTTTTTCTTAGGCATTTCTCCACATTGGTGTTGTAAAAAAAAATAAGGAAGTCCATTTTTGTCATCATGGGCGCACGAACCACTCAAATGAAACATTTTATTTTTAATGTATGTTTGATATATAGGCTAGCTGAATGTCACTTATGTACCCTTATTTTGGAAACCGGAAGAAAATACGCTGTTTCTCCGCATTTACCACACTGCTGAGAATACTCGTGCACTCGAAATTTAAAGACGGCTGAGTTGACCACGAAGATCTCAGTGACGGACGGCTTGACCGCAGTTACTTCAACCAGGTTGCCATCCCACAGCTGAACGCAGAGTGTAAAGAATAGGTGGTAACAGAGCTGAAAAATGTGGAGTATTACCTTTATACAGTCTATGATTATTACGCCACAACTACTGATATGTGGTCAAGCAGAACGACCCAACCGTATCTTAGTTGGAATGTTTTGGACACAGGCTGCATCTTGCAATTGGTAAGTGTGTGTGTGTGTGTGTGTGTGTGTGTGTGTGTGTGTGTGTGTGTGTGTGTGTGTTCATTTATTTATTTCACTGAAGCTTGATTTGAAGAAAATAGTAAATCGAATTGAAATCGCATTATCTGCCAGAAAATCGCAATTAGATCTTTACCTAAAATCGTTCAACCCTACTATTCATAAAAGTCAACCACTAAAAAATGTATTTCTCTTATGAAAATTTTCATATCCAAAGTTGTACTTATAGTAGGGATGCACCGAAATGAAAATTCTTGGCCGAAACCGAAAACCGAAAATGAGGAAACCAAGGCCGAAAACCGAAACACCGAAATAAATTATTATGCCAATTATTAGTAGGGAAACCAGGGACAGTTGTAACATTTCACTCCTTGGGTTTTTAGATTAAGCCATGCGTTTTCCGTTTGTGTTGCACAGGCAATTTCGAGGCTCTTTATCCTCAAATGTGACTTTTAAAAAAACATCTTTTGTAAGTCCTTAAAGAATTAAGCTTAGAAGATTTATGCCACTTTGTTATGTTTTTTTTTTAAGTCAAAGGGAATATAACAACTGTTTAATACTTTAATGATAGTATGTTGTGAAGACAGAAAGGGTAAATGTTATTTATTTGTAAATGCACTGGCCACCCCTGCCTATGTGAGAGCCTCAGTTGGGCCACCCCAGTCAAAAAGCTCTGGACACGCCCCTGCCCCTAGGCCGCTCTGTTCTCCTTCTCCTGCACTGTGCGCTTCCCTGTGATCTTTGATCTCTGATCTTTATAACGCGGATCAAGTACAGTCGCGATGAAGTGCAGAGGATCCGAGTAGATATCAGGGAAACGTGTGCTGACAGACTCTAAGAGTGTACTTTTCATTGTTTTCACTCTGCGGCCCGTCTCAACCTCTTTGCTTAAAAGTTGCTTTAGTGCTGCAATTAAAGGAGTAACTTCTGCTACAGGTTCATCAGAGGAGCTGATCTCTTTAGTTAGCTGCTCAAAGGGGGCAAGAAGAGAGGAATGTTCTCTATTAAATCCCACTGGTGTGAAGTGAATGTCGCAGGGAACTCGTGATCTGCGCTGCAGGACTAGCTTTTGCGTAGGCAATCAAGACGCAGTTTTTGCTTGCGTCATCAAAATTTCCGGTGGCTGAATTTTCAGTGCATCCCTAACTTATGGGTTGAAAATATTTAGTCTTCAAAAATTTGCCACACACTAGCCACTTCATACAAAGGCAATGGGCTGGCAGTTGGAGAGCAGTGTGGATGAGGCCACTGAGATGACTGGGTGAGAGAGACATCCAAGGTGACAAGAGGGAAATTTTGCCTGAGCTCTCCACTTGAAATTGTGATGAGCAAAGGAGAGGCTGGCATGCACAAGATCACATTAAAGTAGTTCAGCTCAGCACTTTTGCCGTGACCTGGATTCGAACCGGGGTTGCTGCGACCACAACGCAGAGTACTAACCACTATACGATCACGGCCACATGGCTCAGCCACAAACCTTCTTCTTGGCATAGAGGAGTTTGAGTCCTGAACAGGAATCATCTTGCCTTTAGTGTCTCAGATGGGTTCCTCAGCCCAGGGGCAAAAGTCAGTCGCAGAGCTGTTTTCAAATTTGTTTTCCTTTTCTTTTCCTGCTTCCAGCAATGCTGTGTTTGTGCTTCCAGGACAAAAGTGGTTCTCAGAGAAGGATGGCTGGCAGGTGATACAAGGGAAGTTTCCCCATAGCTGTGTCTGACTGATACAGCAGGGTTCAGTGAGCTCCTTTCAGTTGTAGCAGAGAAATCCGAGGACAGATGAACATGTGATTTACAGGTTAAAATGTGCAACGAGCTAGCCAGGAGTCGAACCTAGAATCTTCTGATCCGTAGTCAGACGCGTTATCCATTGCGCCACTAGCCCCGCCCCTGTATGTGATTACCCTGACTCGCACGCCACTTATACAAAGGCAATGGGCTGGCAGTCGGAGAGCAGTGTGGAAGAGGCCACTGAGATGACTGGGTGAGAGAGACATCCAAGGTGACAAGAGGGAAATTTTGCCTGAGCTCTCCACTTGAAATTGTGATGAGCTAAGGAGAGGCTGGCATGCACAAGAGCGATCACATTAAAGTAGTTCAGCTCAGCACTTTTGCCGTGACCCGGATTCGAACCGGGGTTGCTGCGGCCACAACGCAGAGTACTAACCACTATACGATCACGGCCACATGGCTCAGCCACAAACCTTCTTCTTGGCATAGAGGAGTTTGAGTCCTGAACAGGAATCATCTTGCCATTAGTGTCTCAGATGGGTTCCTCAGTGACCAGGGGCAGAAGTCAGTCGCAGAGCTGTTTTCAAATTATTTTTCTTTTTCTTTCGGTTTCCAGCAATGCTGTGTTTGTGCTTCCAGGACAAAAGTGGTTATCAGAGAAGGATGGCTGGCAGGTGATACAAGGGAAGTTTCCCCATAGCTGTGTCTGACTGATACAGCAGGGTTCAGTGAGCTCCTTTCAGTTGTAGCGTAGAAATCGGAGGACAGAGGAACATGTGATTTACAGGTTAAAATGTGTCACGAGTTAGCCAGGAGTCGAACCTAGAATCTTCTGATCCGTAGTCAGACGCGTTATCCATTGCGCCACTAGCCCCGCCCCTGTATGTGATTACCCTGACTCGCACGCCACTTATACAAAGGCAATGGGCTGGCAGTCGGAGAGCAGTGTGGAAGAGGCCACTGAGATGACTGGGTGAGAGAGACATCCAAGGTGACAAGAGGGAAATTTTGCCTGAGCTCTCCACTTGAAATTGTGATGAGCAAAGGAGAGGCTGTCATGCACAAGAGCGATCACATTAAAGTAGTTCAGCTCAGCACTTTTGCCGTGACCCGGATTCGAACCGGGGTTGCTGCGACCACAACGCAGAGTACTAACCACTATACGATCACGGCCACATGGCTCAGCCACAAACCTTCTTCTTGGCATAGAGGAGTTTGAGTCCTGAACAGGAATCATCTTGCCTTTAGTGTCTCAGATGGGTTCCTCAGCCCAGGGGCAAAAGTCAGTCGCAGAGCTGTTTTCAAATTTGTTTTTCTTTTCTTTTCCTGCTTCCAGCAATGCTGTGTTTGTGCTTCCAGGACAAAAGTGGTTCTCAGAGAAGGATGGCTGGCAGGTGATACAAGGGAAGTTTCCCCATAGCTGTGTCTGACTGATACAGCAGGTTTTCAGTGAGCTCCTTTCAGTTGTAGTGGAGAAATCGGAGGACAGAGGAACATGTGATTTACAGGTTAAAATGTGCCACGAGCTAGCCAGGAGTCGAACCTAGAATCTTCTGATCCGTAGTCAGACGCGTTATCCATTGCGCCACTAGCCCCGCCCCTGTATGTGATTACCCTGACTCGCACGCCACTTATACAAAGGCAATGGGCTGGCAGTCGGAGAGCAGTGTGGAAGAGGCCACTGAGATGACTGGGTGAGAGAGACATCCAAGGTGACAAGAGGGAAATTTTGCCTGAGCTCTCCACTTGAAATTGTGATGAGCAAAGGAGAGGCTGGCATGCACAAGAGCATTCACATTAAAGTAGTTCAGCTCAGCACTTTTGCCGTGACCCGGATTCGAACCGGGGTTGCTGCGACCACAACGCAGAGTACTAACCACTATACGATCACGGCCACATGGCTCAGCCACAAACCTTCTTCTTGGCATAGAGGAGTTTGAGTCCTGAACAGGAATCATCTTGCCATTAGTGTCGCAGATGGGTTCCTCAGTGACCAGGGGCAGAAGTCAGTCGCAGAGCTGTTTTCAAATTCTTTTTCTTTCGGTTTCCAGCACTGCTGTGTTTGTGCTTCCAGGACAAAAGTGGTTCTCAGAGAAGGATGGCTGGCAGGTGATACAAGGGAAGTTTCCCCATAGCTGTGTCTGACTGATACAGCAGGGTTCAGTGAGCTCCTTTCAGTTGTAGCGGAGAAATCGGAGGACAGATGAACATGTGATTTACAGGTTAAAATGTGCCACGAGCTAGCCAGGAGTCGAACCTAGAATCTTCTGATCCGTAGTCAGACGCGTTATCCATTGCGCCACTAGCCCCGCCCCTGTATGTGATTACCCTGACTCGCACGGCACAAAGGCAATGGGCTGGCAGTCGGAGAGCAGTGTGGAAGAGGCCACTGAGATGACTGGGTGAGAGAGACATCCAAGGTGACAAGAGGGAAATTTTGCCTGAGCTCTCCACTTGAAATTGTGATGAGCAAAGGAGAGGCTGGCATGCACAAGAGCGATCACATTAAAGTAGTTCAGCTCAGCACTTTTGCCGTGACCCAGATTCGAACCGGGGTTGCTGCGACCACAACGCAGAGTACTAACCACTATACGATCACGGCCACATGGATCAGCCACAAACCTTCTTCTTGGCATAGAGGAGTTTGAGTCCTGAACAGGAATCATCTTGCCTTTAGTGTCTCAGATGGGTTCCTCAGTGACCAAGGGCAGAAGTCAGTCGCAGAGCTGTTTTCAAATTCTTTTTCTTTTTCTTTCGGTTTCCAGCACTGCTGTGTTTGTGCTTCCAGGACAAAAGTGGTTCTCAGAGAAGGATGGCTGGCAGGTGATACAAGGGAAGTTTCCCCATAGCTGTGTCTGACTGATACAGCAGGGTTCAGTGAGCTCCTTTCAGTTGTAGCGTAGAAATCGGAGGACAGAGGAACATGTGATTTACAGGTTAAAATGTGTCACGAGCTAGCCAGGAGTCGAACCTAGAATCTTCTGATCCGTAGTCAGACGCGTTATCCATTGCGCCACTAGCCCCGCCCCTGTATGTGATTACCCTGACTCGCACGCCACTTATACAAAGGCAATGGGCTGGCAGTCGGAGAGCAGTGTGGAAGAGGCCACTGAGATGACTGGGTGAGAGAGACATCCAAGGTGACAAGAGGGAAATTTTGCCTGAGCTCTCCACTTGAAATTGTGATGAGCAAAGGAGAGGCTGGCATGCACAAGAGCGATCACATTAAAGTAGTTCAGCTCAGCACTTTTGCCGTGACCCGGATTCGAACCGGGGTTGCTGCGGCCACAACGCAGAGTACTAACCACTATACGATCACGGCCACATGGCTCAGCCACAAACCTTCTTCTTGGCATAGAGGAGTTTGAGTCCTGAACAGGAATCATCTTGCCTTTAGTGTCTCAGATGGGTTCCTCAGTTACCAGGGGCAGAAGTCAGTCGCAGAGCTGTTTTCAAATTATTTTTCTTTTTCTTTCGGTTTCCAGCACTGCTGTGTTTGTGCTTCCAGGACAAAAGTGGTTCTCAGAGAAGGATGGCTGGCAGGTGATACAAGGGAAGTTTCCCCATAGCTGTGTCTGACTGATACAGCAGGGTTCAGTGAGCTCCTTTCAGTTGTAGCGTAGAAATCGGAGGACAGAGGAACATGTGATTTACAGGTTAAAATGTGTCACGAGCTAGCCAGGAGTCGAACCTAGAATCTTCTGATCCGTAGTCAGATGCGTTATCCATTGCGCCGCTAGCCCCGCCCCTGTATGTGATTACCCTGACTCGCACGCCACTTATACAAAGGCAATGGGCTGGCAGTCGGAGAGCAGTGTGGAAGAGGCCACTGAGATGACTGGGTGAGAGAGACATCCAAGGTGACAAGAGGGAAATTTTGCCTGAGCTCTCCACTTGAAATTGTGATGAGCAAAGGAGAGGCTGGCATGCACAAGAGCGATCACATTAAAGTAGTTCAGCTCAGCACTTTTGCCGTGACCCGGATTCGAACCGGGGTTAGAGTACTAACCACTATACGATCACGGCCACATGGCTCAGCCACAAACCTTCTTCTTGGCATAGAGGAGTTTGAGTCCTGAACAGGAATCATCTTGCCTTTAGTGTCTCAGAATGGTTCCTCAGCCCAGGGGCAAAAGTCAGTCGCAGAGCTGTTTTCAAATTTGTTTTTCTTTTCTTTTCCTGCTTCCAGCAATGCTGTGTTTGTGCTTCCAGGACAAAAGTGGTTCTCAGAGAAGGATGGCTGGCAGGTGATACAAGGGAAGTTTCCCCATAGCTGTGTCTGACTGATACAGCAGGGTTCAGTGAGCTCCTTTCAGTTGTAGCGGAGAAATCGGAGGACAGATGAACATGTGATTTACAGGTTAAAATGTGCCACGAGCTAGCCAGGAGTCGAACCTAGAATCTTCTGATCCGTAGTCAGACGCGTTATCCATTGCGCCACTAGCCCCGCCCCTGTATGTGATTACCCTGACTCGCACGCCACTTATACAAAGGCTATGGGCTGGCAGTCGGAGAGCAGTGTGGAAGAGGCCACTGAGATGACTGGGTGACAGAGACATCCAAGGTGACAAGAGGGAAATTTTGCCTGAGCTCTCCACTTGAAATTGTGATGAGCAAAGGAGAGGCTGGCATGCACAAGAGCGATCACATTAAAGTAGTTCAGCTCAGCACTTTTGCCGTGACCCGGATTCGAACCGGGGTTGCTGCGGCCACAACGCAGAGTACTAACCACTATACGATCACGGCCACATGGCTCAGCTACAAACCTTCTTCTTTGCATAGAGGAGTTTGAGTCCTGAACAGGAATCATCTTGCCTTTAGTGTCTCAGAATGGTTCCTCAGCCCAGGGGCAAAAGTCAGTCGCAGAGCTGTTTTCAAATTTGTTTTCCTTTTCTTTTCCTGCTTCCAGCAATGCTGTGTTTGTGCTTCCAGGACAAAAGTGGTTCTCAGAGAAGGATGGCTGGCAGGTGATACAAGGGAAGTTTCCCCATAGCTGTGTCTGACTGATACAGCAGGGTTCAGTGAGCTCCTTTCAGTTGTAGCGGAGAAATCGGAGGACAGAGGAACATGTGATTTACAGGTTAAAATGTGTCACGAGCTAGCCAGGAGTCGAACCTAGAATCTTCTGATCCGTAGTCAGACGCGTTATCCATTGCGCCACTAGCCCCGCCCCTGTATGTGATTACCCTGACTCGCACGCCACTTATACAAAGGCAATGAGCTGGCAGTCGGAGAGCAGTGTGGAAGAGGCCACTGAGATGACTGGGTGAGAGAGACATCCAAGGTGACAAGAGGGAAATTTTGCCTGAGCTCTCCACTTGAAATTGTGATGAGCAAAGGAGAGGCTGGCATGCACAAGAGCATTCACATTAAAGTAGTTCAGCTCAGCACTTTTGCCGTGACCCGGATTCGAACCGGGGTTGCTGCGACCACAACGCAGAGTACTAACCACTATACGATCACGGCCACATGGCTCAGCCACAAACCTTCTTCTTGGCATAGAGGAGTTTGAGTCCTGAACAGGAATCATCTTGCCATTAGTGTCTCAGATGGGTTCCTCAGTGACCAGGGGCAGAAGTCAGTCGCAGAGCTGTTTTCAAATTATTTTTCTTTTTCTTTCGGTTTCCAGCACTGCTGTGTTTGTGCTTCCAGGACAAAAGTGGTTCTCAGAGAAGGATGGCTGGCAGGTGATACAAGGGAAGTTTCCCCATAGCTGTGTCTGACTGATACAGCAGGGTTCAGTGAGCTCCTTTCAGTTGTAGCGGAGAAATCGGAGGACAGATGAACATGTGATTTACAGGTTAAAATGTGCCACGAGCTAGCCAGGAGTCGAACCTAGAATCTTCTGATCCGTAGTCAGACGCGTTATCCATTGCGCCACTAGCCCCGCCCCTGTATGTGATTACCCTGACTCGCACGCCACTTATACAAAGGCAATGGGCTGGCAGTCGGAGAGCAGTGTGGAAGAGGCCACTGAGATGACTGGGTGAGAGAGACATCCAAGGTGACAAGAGGGAAATTTTGCCTGAGCTCTCCACTTGAAATTGTGATGAGCAAAGGAGAGGCTGGCATGCACAAGATCGATCAAATTAAAGTAGTTCAGCTCAGCACTTTTGCCGTGACCCGGATTCGAACCGGGGTTGCTGCGACCACAACGCAGAGTACTAACCACTATACGATCACGGCCACATGGCTCAGCCACAAACCTTCTTCTTGGCATAGAGGAGTTTGAGTCCTGAACAGGAATCATCTTGCCTTTAGTGTCTCAGAATGGTTCCTCAGCCCAGGGGCAAAAGTCAGTCGCAGAGCTGTTTTCAAATTTGTTTTCCTTTTCTTTTCCTGCTTCCAGCAATGCTGTGTTTGTGCTTCCAGGACAAAAGTGGTTCTCAGAGAAGGATGGCTGGCAGGTGATACAAGGGAAGTTTCCCCATAGCTGTGTCTGACTGATACAGCAGGGTTAAGTGAGCTCCTTTCAGTTGTAGCGGAGAAATCGGAGGACAGAGGAACATGTGATTTACAGGTTAAAATGTGCCACGAGCTAGCCAGGAGTCGAACCTAGAATCTTCTGATCCGTAGTCAGACGCGTTATCCATTGCGCCACTAGCCCCGCCCCTGTATGTGATTACCCTGACTCGCACGCCACTTATACAAAGGCAATGAGCTGGCAGTCGGAGAGCAGTGTGGAAGAGGCCACTGAGATGACTGGGTGAGAGAGACATCCAAGGTGACAAGAGGGAAATTTTGCCTGAGCTCTCCACTTGAAATTGTGATGAGCAAAGGAGAGGCTGGCATGCACAAGAGCATTCACATTAAAGTAGTTCAGCTCAGCACTTTTGCCGTGACCCGGATTCGAACCGGGGTTGCTGCGACCACAACGCAGAGTACTAACCACTATACGATCACGGCCACATGGCTCAGCCACAAACCTTCTTCTTGGCATAGAGGAGTTTGAGTCCTGAACAGGAATCATCTTGCCATTAGTGTCTCAGATGGGTTCCTCAGTGACCAGGGGCAGAAGTCAGTCGCAGAGCTGTTTTCAAATTATTTTTCTTTTTCTTTCGGTTTCCAGCACTGCTGTGTTTGTGCCTCCAGGACAAAAGTGGTTCTCAGAGAAGGATGGCTGGCAGGTGATACAAGGGAAGTTTCCCCATAGCTGTGTCTGACTGATACAGCAGGGTTAAGTGAGCTCCTTTCAGTTGTAGCGGAGAAATCGGAGGACAGAGGAACATGTGATTTACAGGTTAAAATGTGCCACGAGCTAGCCAGGAGTCGAACCTAGAATCTTCTGATCCGTAGTCAGACGCGTTATCCATTGCGCCACTAGCCCCGCCCCTGTATGTGATTACCCTGACTCGCACGCCACAAAGGCAATGGGCTGGCAGTCGGAGAGCAGTGTGGAAGAGGCCACTGAGATGACTGGGTGAGAGAGACATCCAAGGTGACAAGAGGGAAATTTTGCCTGAGCTCTCCACTTGAAATTGTGATGAGCAAAGGAGAGGCTGGCATGCACAAGAGCATTCACATTAAAGTAGTTCAGCTCAGCACTTTTGCCGTGACCCGGATTCGAACCGGGGTTGCTGCGACCACAACGCAGAGTACTAACCACTATACGATCACGGCCACATGGATCAGCCACAAACCTTCTTCTTGGCATAGAGGAGTTTGAGTCCTGAACAGGAATCATCTTGCCATTAGTGTCGCAGATGGGTTCCTCAGTGACCAGGGGCAGAAGTCAGTCGCAGAGCTGTTTTCAAATTCTTTTTCTTTCGGTTTCCAGCACTGCTGTGTTTGTGCTTCCAGGACAAAAGTGGTTCTCAGAGAAGGATGGCTGGCAGGTGATACAAGGGAAGTTTCCCCATAGCTGTGTCTGACTGATACAGCAGGGTTCAGTGAGCTCCTTTCAGTTGTAGCGGAGAAATCGGAGGACAGATGAACATGTGATTTACAGGTTAAAATGTGCCACGAGCTAGCCAGGAGTCGAACCTAGAATCTTCTGATCCGTAGTCAGACGCGTTATCCATTGCGCCACTAGCCCCGCCCCTGTATGTGATTACCCTGACTCGCACGCCACTTATACAAAGGCAATGAGCTGGCAGTCGGAGAGCAGTGTGGAAGAGGCCACTGAGATGACTGGGTGAGAGAGACATCCAAGGTGACAAGAGGGAAATTTTGCCTGAGCTCTCCACTTGAAATTGTGATGAGCAAAGGAGAGGCTGGCATGCACAAGATCGATCAAATTAAAGTAGTTCAGCTCAGCACTTTTGCCGTGACCCGGATTCGAACCGGGGTTGCTGCGACCACAACGCAGAGTACTAACCACTATACGATCACGGCCACATGGCTCAGCCACAAACCTTCTTCTTGGCATAGAGGAGTTTGAGTCCTGAACAGGAATCATCTTGCCTTTAGTGTCTCAGATGGGTTCCTCAGCCCAGGGGCAAAAGTCAGTCGCAGAGCTGTTTTCAAATTTGTTTTTCTTTTCTTTTCCTGCTTCCAGCAATGCTGTGTTTGTGCTTCCAGGACAAAAGTGGTTCTCAGAGAAGGATGGCTGGCAGGTGATACAAGGGAAGTTTCCCCATAGCTGTGTCTGACTGATACAGCAGGGTTAAGTGAGCTCCTTTCAGTTGTAGCGGAGAAATCGGAGGACAGAGGAACATGTGATTTACAGGTTAAAATGTGTCACGAGCTAGCCAGGAGTCGAACCTAGAATCTTCTGATCCGTAGTCAGACGCGTTATCCATTGCGCCACTAGCCCCGCCCCTGTATGTGATTACCCTGACTCGCACGCCACAAAGGCAATGGGCTGGCAGTCGGAGAGCAGTGTGGAAGAGGCCACTGAGATGACTGGGTGAGAGAGACATCCAAGGTGACAAGAGGGAAATTTTGCCTGAGCTCTCCACTTGAAATTGTGATGAGCAAAGGAGAGGCTGGCATGCACAAGAGCATTCACATTAAAGTAGTTCAGCTCAGCACTTTTGCCGTGACCCGGATTCGAACCGGGGTTGCTGCGACCACAACGCAGAGTACTAACCACTATACGATCACGGCCACATGGATCAGCCACAAACCTTCTTCTTGGCATAGAGGAGTTTGAGTCCTGAACAGGAATCATCTTGCCATTAGTGTCGCAGATGGGTTCCTCAGTGACCAGGGGCAGAAGTCAGTCGCAGAGCTGTTTTCAAATTCTTTTTCTTTCGGTTTCCAGCACTGCTGTGTTTGTGCTTCCAGGACAAAAGTGGTTCTCAGAGAAGGATGGCTGGCAGGTGATACAAGGGAAGTTTCCCCATAGCTGTGTCTGACTGATACAGCAGGGTTCAGTGAGCTCCTTTCAGTTGTAGCGGAGAAATCGGAGGACAGATGAACATGTGATTTACAGGTTAAAATGTGCCACGAGCTAGCCAGGAGTCGAACCTAGAATCTTCTGATCTGTAGTCAGACGCGTTATCCATTGCGCCACTAGCCCCGCCCCTGTATGTGATTACCCTGACTCGCACGCCACTTATACAAAGGCAATGGGCTGGCAGTCGGAGAGCAGTGTGGAAGAGGCCACTGAGATGACTGGGTGAGAGAGACATCCAAGGTGACAAGAGGGAAATTTTGCCTGAGCTCTCCACTTGAAATTGTGATGAGCAAAGGAGAGGCTGGCATGCACAAGATCGATCAAATTAAAGTAGTTCAGCTCAGCACTTTTGCCGTGACCCGGATTCGAACCGGGGTTGCTGCGACCACAACGCAGAGTACTAACCACTATACGATCACGGCCACATGGCTCAGCCACAAACCTTCTTCTTGGCATAGAGGAGTTTGAGTCCTGAACAGGAATCATCTTGCCTTTAGTGTCTCAGATGGGTTCCTCAGCCCAGGGGCAAAAGTCAGTCGCAGAGCTGTTTTCAAATTTGTTTTTCTTTTCTTTTCCTGCTTCCAGCAATGCTGTGTTTGTGCTTCCAGGACAAAAGTGGTTCTCAGAGAAGGATGGCTGGCAGGTGATACAAGGGAAGTTTCCCCATAGCTGTGTCTGACTGATACAGCAGGGTTAAGTGAGCTCCTTTCAGTTGTAGCGGAGAAATCGGAGGACAGAGGAACATGTGATTTACAGGTTAAAATGTGCCACGAGCTAGCCAGGAGTCGAACCTAGAATCTTCTGATCCGTAGTCAGACGCGTTATCCATTGCGCCACTAGCCCCGCCCCTGTATGTGATTACCCTGACTCGCACGCCACAAAGGCAATGGGCTGGCAGTCGGAGAGCAGTGTGGAAGAGGCCACTGAGATGACTGGGTGAGAGAGACATCCAAGGTGACAAGAGGGAAATTTTGCCTGAGCTCTCCACTTGAAATTGTGATGAGCAAAGGAGAGGCTGGCATGCACAAGAGCATTCACATTAAAGTAGTTCAGCTCAGCACTTTTGCCGTGACCCGGATTCGAACCGGGGTTGCTGCGGCCACAACGCAGAGTACTAACCACTATACGATCACGGCCACATGGATCAGCCACAAACCTTCTTCTTGGCATAGAGGAGTTTGAGTCCTGAACAGGAATCATCTTGCCTTTAGTGTCTCAGATGGGTTCCTCAGTGACCAAGGGCAGAAGTCAGTCGCAGAGCTGTTTTCAAATTCTTTTTCTTTTTCTTTCGGTTTCCAGCACTGCTGTGTTTGTGCTTCCAGGACAAAAGTGGTTCTCAGAGAAGGATGGCTGGCAGGTGATACAAGGGAAGTTTCCCCATAGCTGTGTCTGACTGATACAGCAGGGTTCAGTGAGCTCCTTTCAGTTGTAGCGTAGAAATCGGAGGACAGAGGAACATGTGATTTACAGGTTAAAATGTGTCACGAGCTAGCCAGGAGTCGAACCTAGAATCTTCTGATCCGTAGTCAGACGCGTTATCCATTGCGCCACTAGCCCCGCCCCTGTATGTGATTACCCTGACTCGCACGCCACTTATACAAAGGCAATGGGCTGGCAGTCGGAGAGCAGTGTGGAAGAGGCCACTGAGATGACTGGGTGAGAGAGACATCCAAGGTGACAAGAGGGAAATTTTGCCTGAGCTCTCCACTTGAAATTGTGATGAGCAAAGGAGAGGCTGGCATGCACAAGAGCATTCACATTAAAGTAGTTCAGCTCAGCACTTTTGCCGTGACCCGGATTCGAACCGGGGTTGCTGCGACCACAACGCAGAGTACTAACCACTATACGATCACGGCCACATGGATCAGCCACAAACCTTCTTCTTGGCATAGAGGAGTTTGAGTCCTGAACAGGAATCATCTTGCCTTTAGTGTCTCAGATGGGTTCCTCAGTGACCAAGGGCAGAAGTCAGTCGCAGAGCTGTTTTCAAATTCTTTTTCTTTTTCTTTCGGTTTCCAGCACTGCTGTGTTTGTGCTTCCAGGACAAAAGTGGTTCTCAGAGAAGGATGGCTGGCAGGTGATACAAGGGAAGTTTCCCCATAGCTGTGTCTGACTGATACAGCAGGGTTCAGTGAGCTCCTTTCAGTTGTAGCGTAGAAATCGGAGGACAGAGGAACATGTGATTTACAGGTTAAAATGTGTCACGAGCTAGCCAGGAGTCGAACCTAGAATCTTCTGATCCGTAGTCAGACGCGTTATCCATTGCGCCACTAGCCCCGCCCCTGTATGTGATTACCCTGACTCGCACGCCACTTATACAAAGGCAATGGGCTGGCAGTCGGAGAGCAGTGTGGAAGAGGCCACTGAGATGACTGGGTGAGAGAGACATCCAAGGTGACAAGAGGGAAATTTTGCCTGAGCTCTCCACTTGAAATTGTGATGAGCAAAGGAGAGGCTGGCATGCACAAGAGCATTCACATTAAAGTAGTTCAGCTCAGCACTTTTGCCGTGACCCGGATTCGAACCGGGGTTGCTGCGACCACAACGCAGAGTACTAACCACTATACGATCACGGCCACATGGATCAGCCACAAACCTTCTTCTTGGCATAGAGGAGTTTGAGTCCTGAACAGGAATCATCTTGCCTTTAGTGTCTCAGATGGGTTCCTCAGTGACCAAGGGCAGAAGTCAGTCGCAGAGCTGTTTTCAAATTCTTTTTCTTTTCTTTCGGTTTCCAGCACTGCTGTGTTTGTGCTTCCAGGACAAAAGTGGTTCTCAGAGAAGGATGGCTGGCAGGTGATACAAGGGAAGTTTCCCCATAGCTGTGTCTGACTGATACAGCAGGGTTCAGTGAGCTCCTTTCAGTTGTAGCGTAGAAATCGGAGGACAGAGGAACATGTGATTTACAGGTTAAAATGTGTCACGAGCTAGCCAGGAGTCGAACCTAGAATCTTCTGATCCGTAGTCAGACGCGTTATCCATTGCGCCACTAGCCCCGCCCCTGTATGTGATTACCCTGACTCGCACGCCACTTATACAAAGGCAATGGGCTGGCAGTCGGAGAGCAGTGTGGAAGAGGCCACTGAGATGACTGGGTGAGAGAGACATCCAAGGTGACAAGAGGGAAATTTTGCCTGAGCTCTCCACTTGAAATTGTGATGAGCAAAGGAGAGGCTGGCATGCACAAGAGCGATCACATTAAAGTAGTTCAGCTCAGCACTTTTGCCGTGACCCGGATTCGAACCGGGGTTGCTGCGGCCACAACGCAGAGTACTAACCACTATACGATCACGGCCACATGGCTCAGCCACAAACCTTCTTCTTGGCATAGAGGAGTTTGAGTCCTGAACAGGAATCATCTTGCCTTTAGTGTCTCAGAATGGTTCCTCAGCCCAGGGGCAAAAGTCAGTCGCAGAGCTGTTTTCAAATTTGTTTTTCTTTTCTTTTCCTGCTTCCAGCAATGCTGTGTTTGTGCTTCCAGGACAAAAGTGGTTCTCAGAGAAGGATGGCTGGCAGGTGATACAAGGGAAGTTTCCCCATAGCTGTGTCTGACTGATACAGCAGGGTTAAGTGAGCTCCTTTCAGTTGTAGCGTAGAAATCGGAGGACAGAGGAACATGTGATTTACAGGTTAAAATGTGCCACGAGCTAGCCAGGAGTCGAACCTAGAATCTTCTGATCCGTAGTCAGACGCGTTATCCATTGCGCCACTAGCCCCGCCCCTGTATGTGATTACCCTGACTCGCACGCCACTTATACAAAGGCAATGGGCTGGCAGTCGGAGAGCAGTGTGGAAGAGGCCACTGAGATGACTGGGTGAGAGAGACATCCAAGGTGACAAGAGGGAAATTTTGCCTGAGCTCTCCACTTGAAATTGTGATGAGCAAAGGAGAGGCTGGCATGCACAAGAGCATTCACATTAAAGTAGTTCAGCTCAGCACTTTTGCCGTGACCCGGATTCGAACCGGGGTTGCTGCGACCACAACGCAGAGTACTAACCACTATACGATCACGGCCACATGGCTCAGCCACAAACCTTCTTCTTGGCATAGAGGAGTTTGAGTCCTGAACAGGAATCATCTTGCCTTTAGTGTCTCAGAATGGTTCCTCAGCCCAGGGGCAAAAGTCAGTCGCAGAGCTGTTTTCAAATTTGTTTTTCTTTTCTTTTCCTGCTTCCAGCAATGCTGTGTTTGTGCTTCCAGGACAAAAGTGGTTCTCAGAGAAGGATGGCTGGCAGGTGATACAAGGGAAGTTTCCCCATAGCTGTGTCTGACTGATACAGCAGGGTTAAGTGAGCTCCTTTCAGTTGTAGCGTAGAAATCGGAGGACAGAGGAACATGTGATTTACAGGTTAAAATGTGCCACGAGCTAG
Source organism: Notolabrus celidotus (assembly GCF_009762535.1). Classification (NCBI taxonomy): domain Eukaryota; kingdom Metazoa; phylum Chordata; class Actinopteri; order Labriformes; family Labridae; genus Notolabrus; species Notolabrus celidotus. Next base: position 10,938,353 of record NC_048276.1, read on the forward strand.
CCAGGAGTCGAACCTAGAATCTTCTGATCCGTAGTCAGACGCGTTATCCATTGCGCCACTAGCCCCGCCCCTGTATGTGATTACCCTGACTCGCACGCCACTTATACAAAGGCAATGGGCTGGCAGTCGGAGAGCAGTGTGGAAGAGGCCACTGAGATGACTGGGTGAGAGAGACATCCAAGGTGACAAGAGGGAAATTTTGCCTGAGCTCTCCACTTGAAATTGTGATGGGCAAAGGAGAGGCTGGCATGCACAAGAGCGATCACATTAAAGTAGTTCAGCTCAGCACTTTTGCCGTGACCCGGATTCGAACCGGGGTTGCTGCGGCCACAACGCAGAGTACTAACCACTATACGATCACGGCCACATGGCTCAGCCACAAACCTTCTTCTTGGCATAGAGGAGTTTGAGTCCTGAACAGGAATCATCTTGCCTTTAGTGTCTCAGAATGGTTCCTCAGCCCAGGGGCAAAAGTCAGTCGCAGAGCTGTTTTCAAATTTGTTTTTCTTTTCTTTTCCTGCTTCCAGCAATGCTGTGTTTGTGCTTCCAGGACAAAAGTGGTTCTCAGAGAAGGATGGCTGGCAGGTGATACAAGGGAAGTTTCCCCATAGCTGTGTCTGACTGATACAGCAGGGTTAAGTGAGCTCCTTTCAGTTGTAGCGGAGAAATCGGAGGACAGAGGAACATGTGATTTACAGGTTAAAATGTGCCACGAGCTAGCCAGGAGTCGAACCTAGAATCTTCTGATCCGTAGTCAGACGCGTTATCCATTGCGCCACTAGCCCCGCCCCTGTATGTGATTACCCTGACTCGCACGCCGCTTATACAAAGGCAATGGGCTGGCAGTCGGAGAGCAGTGTGGAAGAGGCCACTGAGATGACTGGGTGAGAGAGACATCCAAGGTGACAAGAGGGAAATTTTGCCTGAGCTCTCCACTTGAAATTGTGATGAGCAAAGGAGAGGCTGGCATGCACAAGAGCATTCACATTAAAGTAGTTCAGCTCAGCACTTTTGCCGTGACCCGGATTCGAACCGGGGTTGCTGCGACCACAACGCAGAGTACTAACCACTATACGATCACGGCCACATGGCTCAGCCACAAACCTTCTTCTTGGCATAGAGGAGTTTGAGTCCTGAACAGGAATCATCTTGCCTTTAGTGTCTCAGAATGGTTCCTCAGCCCAGGGGCAAAAGTCAGTCGCAGAGCTGTTTTCAAATTTGTTTTTCTTTTCTTTTCCTGCTTCCAGCAATGCTGTGTTTGTGCTTCCAGGACAAAAGTGGTTCTCAGAGAAGGATGGCTGGCAGGTGATACAAGGGAAGTTTCCCCATAGCTGTGTCTGACTGATACAGCAGGGTTAAGTGAGCTCCTTTCAGTTGTAGCGTAGAAATCGGAGGACAGAGGAACATGTGATTTACAGGTTAAAATGTGCCACGAGCTAGCCAGGAGTCGAACCTAGAATCTTCTGATCCGTAGTCAGACGCGTTATCCATTGCGCCACTAGCCCCGTCCCTGTATGTGATTACCCTGACTCGCACGCCACTTATACAAAGGCAATGGGCTGGCAGTCGGAGAGCAGTGTGGAAGAGGCCACTGAGATGACTGGGTGAGAGAGACATCCAAGGTGACAAGAGGGAAATTTTGCCTGAGCTCTCCACTTGAAATTGTGATGAGCAAAGGAGAGGCTGGCATGCACAAGAGCGATCACATTAAAGTAGTTCAGCTCAGCACTTTTGCCGTGACCCAGATTCGAACCGGGGTTGCTGCGACCACAACGCAGAGTACTAACCACTATACGATCACGGCCACATGGCTCAGCCACAAACCTTCTTCTTGGCATAGAGGAGTTTGAGTCCTGAACAGGAATCATCTTGCCATTAGTGTCGCAGATGGGTTCCTCAGTGACCAGGGGCAGAAGTCAGTCGCAGAGCTGTTTTGAAATTCTTTTTCTTTCGGTTTCCAGCACTGCTGTGTTTGTGCTTCCAGGACAAAAGTGGTTCTCAGAGAAGGATGGCTGGCAGGTGATACAAGGGAAGTTTCCCCATAGCTGTGTCTGACTGATACAGCAGGGTTAAGTGAGCTCCTTTCAGTTGTAGCGGAGAAATCGGAGGACAGATGAACATGTGATTTACAGGTTAAAATGTGCCACGAGCTAGCCAGGAGTCGAACCTAGAATCTTCTGATCCGTAGTCAGACGCGTTATCCATTGCGCCACTAGCCCCGCCCCTGTATGTGATTACCCTGACTCGCACGCCACTTATACAAAGGCAATGGGCTGGCAGTCGGAGAGCAGTGTGGAAGAGGCCACTGAGATGACTGGGTGAGAGAGACATCCAAGGTGACAAGAGGGAAATTTTGCCTGAGCTCTCCACTTGAAATTGTGATGAGCAAAGGAGAGGCTGGCATGCACAAGATCGATCAAATTAAAGTAGTTCAGCTCAGCACTTTTGCCGTGACCCGGATTCGAACCGGGGTTGCTGCGACCACAACGCAGAGTACTAACCACTATACGATCACGGCCACATGGCTCAGTCACAAACCTTCTTCTTGGCATAGAGGAGTTTGAGTCCTGAACAGGAATCATCTTGCCTTTAGTGTCTCAGATGGGTTCCTCAGCCCAGGGGCAAAAGTCAGTCGCAGAGCTGTTTTCAAATTTGTTTTTCTTTTCTTTTCCTGCTTCCAGCAATGCTGTTGTAGAGGCCAAGCCAAAGCTTTAAGCCACTGAGGCGCTGCACCTGGAATACCTATCTGACGCGCTTGGTTTACCGTGATTGATGAATGAAAGTCCGAGTCATATTTCCCAGTTGAACTCTTGGTCCGTTTATTTTCGTGATATATTCTCCAAAAGTGTCCAAAAACATGACATTTCATAGACAAACATACACGCATAACTCCCGCAGCACCATGCTGCTTGAGCGGTCAAAAACTGTATAACCATCCGGGCGGAACACCTGACCACACAACAAAGGTTCCTACCTAAATAGACAATGACCCCCGTACAACCTTAATTACGCACACAGGTCACACACATTCATTCATAATCTGCCGTTACACACCGGCCCCTAATTGTTCTGGCAGGCAGAACAATTCAATACCAACCAAAAAATGTGAAGACCAGACATGTAAGTGCAAACTATTATGATACAATTTACACCTCTTGTACCAGACAAAGTTTCGTTACGGGTCTCACAAGCACACTGTTTTTAGTCTGTAGTTTGACAGATCGCACCATGCCCCTTTTGTCAGGAAAAACCTCCAACACTTTGCCAAGAGGCCAGGAACCACGTGGAGCTGAGGAATCCATGATGACGACCACATCACCGGCTACTAGACTCCGTTTCCTTTGATTCCACTTCTGTCTCTCTTGCAACAATGGCAGGTACTCCCGGATCCATCGCTTCCAAAACAGATCTGACATGTATTGAACTTGTCTCCAGCGACGCCTCACATACATATCAGAAGGTTCAAAAAGTCCAGGAGGTAAGGATGGTTTTCCCTTTAACAGGAGAAGGTGATTTGGTGTGAGAGGTTCCAAGTCATTCGGGTCATCCGACAGCTTGGTGATTGGCCGATCGTTCAAGATAGCTTCTACCTCACACATAACAGTGTGAAGTCCATCATCATCCAATGTCTGCTGGTGCAAGACTGAGTAAAGAATGCGTCTTATTATGCGTATCATACGCTCCCAAACTCCACCATGATGAGATCCTGCTGGTGGATTGAAACTCCATTTCACTCCAGCTGGATTCAGAGCTCCTTGAATGCGCTCATGGTTCACTGCAGCAAGAGCCTCTCTCAGTTCTCTTTCGGCTCCAATGAAATTTGTTCCATTGTCCGATCTGATGTGAGCCACTTGGCCTCTCCTGCTGATAAACCGACGAATTGCGTTGATGCAGGAATCTGTTTCCAATGAGTTTGCCACCTCCAGATGAACTGCTCTACTCGTCATGCAGGTAAACACCACACCATAACGTTTGCAAGTTGTTCTGCCCTTCTTTATTTCCACAGGTCCAAAGTAGTCCACTCCAACGTTTGTGAATGGAGGCAAGTCTGGAATGATTCTCTCCTTTGGAAGATCGGCCATTTTTTGCTCCATGGCCCTTCCGTTATAGCGTCTGCAATAGCTGCATTCAGACAATATCTTCCTCACGGCAGCATTTCCACTGGTTATCCAATACTTCCTCCTGAGTACGGACAGTGTATGGTTCCGTCCACTGTGTCCCAATAGTTGGTGAGTATCTTTCAGAATAAGCTTGGAGATGTGCTGATCCTTGGAAAGGATGAGGGGATGTTTTTCCTCCAACGGCATCGCTCCTTTACTTAATCTTCCTCCTACCCTTAGGAGTCCATCTTCAAAAATAGGATCCAGCCTATAGATGGAACTTTGTCTGCTCACTGTACCCTTTTCAGAGAGCAGAGAGGAAATTTCGTCCTCAAACCTTTGCTGCTGACAGTACTGAATGATAGCTCTTTCAGCATCCAACAGATCATTTGGTGTCAAGATGTTTGAATTTGGTTTGACAGCGGCCCTTTGTCCTCTCGTCTGACCCGTTTGTGGATCAGGGTTCTTCAAACCTTTTCTCCAACGACTGAGCTCCAACAGATGGTGTTTTATTTTGAGAAACCAGGCAACTGACACCTTGAGCTTCCTCCAGTCTGAGAAATACGTTAAAAGCTGGTCAGTAGCATTGGGTGAATCATTTACAGTGTAATTCACTGAGGCTTCCTTTCTCGTCTCTGGATCATCACAATCCACTTGGACATCAACGCCATCTGCTGGCCAGTCCTCTTCAGGATGCCACAAAAAGCTGGGACCTTCAAGCCATGCACTGGTTTTTAGAAAATCTTGCACATTCATGCCCCTGGAAGCATGGTCAGCTGGATTGTCTTTTGAGCTGACGTGTCTCCACTGAGAAGGGCTTGATATTTCTCTTATGGCTGAGATCCTATTAGCCACAAACGTATGGAAACGCTTGTCCTCATTATTGACGTATTTTAAAACTGATGTGCTGTCTGTCCAGAATACAGACTTCTCCAAGTGAATTTGAAGCTCCGCCTTTAGCATCACATCCACTCTGGCAGCCAGTACAGCAGCAGTCAGTTCCAGTCGTGGAACAGTCACAGCTTTCAGAGGTGTAACTCTTGCCTTTCCCAGAAGGAAAGCAACGTGAACGTCATCTCTGCAGTTCTTCAACCTGATGTAGGTTACAGTGCCGTAGCCATCTGTACTGGCATCAGCAAAATGATGAAGTTGACTGTGTATGGAGTCTCCAAAGTTCCTTGACTTTACACATCTTTCGACCCTAAATGATGCTAGTGACCCAATCTCCTGCAGCCACCTTTCCCACTGCTTTAAGATGTCTGGTGGTATAGCATCATCCCATCCACAGCTTCTCCTGCAGAGTTCTTGTTGCATCATCTTGGCAGACAGAGTAACCGGTGACAAAAATCCCAAAGGATCATACACTGAGCTGGTTGTTGACAACATCCCACGCCGGGTTAGAGACTGTGGTTTCACTTCCATTTTGAACTTAAATGAGTCTGACTCAACGCACCAAAGCAAGCCCAAAGCTCTCTCCACAGGAAGATTGTCTCTGTCCAGATTGAGCTCCTTTATGTCTTTTGCCCAGTGATCCTCAGCAATTGTCTGCAACACTGCCCGACTGTTGCTCACCCATTTCTCCAGAATGAACCCACCTCTTTTACAGAGGGCGCTGAGTTCCTTTATTGTTCGCATGGCTTCCTCTTCTGAGCCAAAGCTCACCAAACAGTCATCCACATAGAAATGTTGCTTTACAGCCTCAATGGTCTTTGCAGAGAAGTCAGACCGGTTATCGTCTGCAGTTTTTCTTAGCGCATAGCTTGCACAACTGGGAGATGAAACCGCTCCAAACAGGTGCACAGTCATTCTGTGGTCTGCAAGCTCCTTGCTAAGATCTCCTTCTGGCCACCAGAGGAAGCGCAGAAAATCTTGATCTTCCTCTGCAACCTTCACCTGGTGAAACATAGCCTGTATGTCACCCATGCATGCCACAGGCTCCTGCCTGAAACGTGTGAGGACTCCAAGCAGGGTGCTAGTTAGGTTTGGTCCCTGTAGCAACTCACTGTTTAATGATGTGCCTTGATACGTGGCCCCACAATCAAATACCACTCGGAGAGAACTCTTTCTTGGATGGTAGACGCTGTGATGAGGTATGTACCACACCTTTCCTTTTTTACCTTGCAGCTGCTGCTGAGGCACTCGCTCTGCGTAACCCTTTCCAATTACCTCGTTGAGACACTGCAAGTATTCCGTGTGAAACTGTGGACTTTTCACGAATCTTTTCCTCAATCCAAGTATCCTCTGCTTAGCCACAGTATAGCTGTTTGGCAGAGAGAGATCTGGTTTCTTAAAGGGCAACTTCAGGTTGTACCTCTTGTCCTGTAGAGTTGCAGAAGAATCCATTATCTCCATAAATCGAACATCCTCTCTCGACATTTCTTCCTCCTCCGAGGGCCTGTCGCTGAAGTCGTGAGTGTATTGATTGTTCAGCAACACTTCCAAAGTTGACACAGATATTTTATTCACCATGGCAGGGGAAAACTCCATGTCACCACTGCTGCCATTTCCATTTAAAGGACCATTGATTACCCAGCCCAACACTGTTCTTATAGCGTATGGGCCATCTCCACAGCTGTTCACCACCTCCCATGGCTCCAATAACCTGGGTGCGTTGGTTCCGATCAGCAAATCAACATTGGCCTTTATGGCAGGAACAGGAACCTTTGACAAATAAGGCCACCTTTCCATATCCGCTGCAGTGACAATGTTATCTGAGGTGACTGGCATTTCTTTTTGTGTGAGGGTCTCGGGCAGAGGGTAAAATCTCTTTCCATTGAGCTCTGAAATCTCCATCCCAAATATGGAGTATGCAGGAACAACCCTTTCTTGTCCCATTGTTTTCAGAAGAAAACTTGTTCTTTTTCCTGCTACGCTTAACTGCTGCATGAGATGCTCGGAGCAAAACGTAGCGGTGCTACCAGGATCCAGAAATGCATACGTCTGTATGACCTTATTTCCTTTTGCGGACTTGACCTGCACTGGAATGATGGAGAGGATGCAACGATCCTTTCCAGCCCCTGTACGCCCACATGTCTCGGCAGAAGTTGATGCTACAACATTTGGTGGCTCCTTTGTCTGTTTCGACTCAACTCTAAACTTCACAATATGCAGCGCTGTCGGATGTTGTTGCTCACAAACTTCACAGGTTAAGCGTTTGTCACAGTCGCGGCTCATGTGTCCCATGCAGAGGCATCCAAAACAAAGTCCTTTCTCTTTTAGAAAGTGAATCTTCTCTCTGTGCTTCTTGTGCAGGAACAGTTGGCATTTCTCCAAAAGGTGAGTGCGTGAACAGCAGTGACAAAACAAAGCCTCCTGTTTCTTGAAGCCTTTGGTTATAGCTCTTTCTTCAGGTGAGTCCACTTGTGTCACTGTTGTAGCGAAACTACTTCCTCTTCCTCCGCTGAACTTTGTCTGTGGCTTGAATTTGTCAGAGGGTCTAACGCCAGCTGCACTTTGTGCTACATTCGCTCCAATGTCTCCAAAGATCGGATCAGAAAGAATCCTCACATGTTTCTCCAGCAACAAAACAACATCAATAAAACGAGCTCTGTGATTATAGGTTTCCAAAATGTTATGAGCCACTGCTCTCCATTTTTCTCGGAGTTTATATGGCAATTTGGAAACCACCATTCTCATATTGCTGGGCATGTCCAACTCCTGCATGTAATGGAGCTCCTCCATCACATTACAGCATCCACGCAAGAATAATGCATATGCTTGCAAAGATTTCACATCTTCTGTCTTAATGGTTGGCCAGGCTAGGGCTTTTTCAATATATGCAACAGCGATCTTATACTCGTTCCCAAAATGTTCTTGAAGCAGGCCCTTTGCCACAATGTAGCCACGTTCAGGGTCCATATGTTGGCAGCTACGTACCAATTCCTTCGGCTGTCCTTTGGTGAACTGCTCCAGATAGTATAAGCAGTCAGCTTTGCAAGCTTTATCCTCCACTCCTTGTTCAAATGCCTTTAAGAAAGCCATATATTGAAATGGATCTCCTTCAAACACAGGAATGTCTCGTGCAGGAAGCGACAGTAAGCGTTGTTGGTGAACAAGGGTTGCTGTGATTTCATTTTGCTTATGCATAATACTGATGACATCTCCAGATGGAATCTGCTCCTTTGACTGGTGATACATTTGTTCCTCACTTCTTTGTCTTATCCAATCAGTTGTTTCAGAAGGCAAAACTTTTGATGTTTCCACGGGCTTTGGATCCTTACCTCTAAGTTGTTGTTTTTCTATTGACGAGTGTTTTCCTTGTTGCTTTGATCGCACATCCATTGCTTGCTGTTTATTTTGTGGCAATAACCAATCCTTTTGTTGCATTTCTTGTGATGTTTTACATGCTGCAGGCTCATATTCCTTTGCCATAGGGTCAAGGTTATTTACTGATGCCACTTTCCTCTTTTCCTTTTCAAAATAAGAGTTCATTCCATCCGTGGGTGCCTGTGAGAGAACTTGTCCATCTGAAGCCTGAAAGACTGCCAACTTAGCATTAGATGCCGCTAGCTCGGTCTCCATCGCGAGCTGTTCCTTTTTCCTTTTTATCAGTTGCTCCTGTTCCTCCAATGCATGTCGTTCCTTTAACGATGCCATACGAGCAACCAGTGCAGCTCTTTCGGCTGCTGCCTTTATTTGAGCAGAAGAAGTGGTACTTGACCTGTTACTTGTGTCACTTTTATTTGAATGCTTGCCCACATTTGAAACACTATCGTTGGGGTCAATACCATCATGTTTGTCACCAACATCAGTCGTCAAACCAGCATTAATTCCATTTTCGGACACACAGTTTCCATTGAATTTTACCCACTCTTCAACGCTTTCGATAAATTCATCATTGAACATCATTTTTGCTTTGAACCATGTTTCATGTCTTTCCTTTTCTTCACGTGGCAACAAAATCATCACAGAATCATGAATACACCTTATTTCATCACACAAATCAATGAAGTCATTGTGACATTTTTGAACCTCGGCGCCTTTACCATTTTGCATTAAACCTTGTATTGTTTTCCGCAAACCGCTAGCCTTATTTAGCTTCGCCTTTCTGCTACTTTGCAATCTGACTATTTTATCAGCAAGACCTTTCACAGAAAGTTTGACCACGCGTTTGCTGGTTTGAGCGTCGCTTTTTCCGGCCACAGAGTCCGGTTTGCAAGCGTCAGCTGGCACACTCACACCAGACGGCGCGTCTTCATTCACTGCACACTCATCCATATTTAAATAGTCCGACAGTCAACAGATCGCAACAAATAAGTCAATACAAAGTTAAATGTTTATCAACTTCACAACCAATGCATTGGAATTACGCAAGTACGTGTGCACACATTCTAAATTCAGATGGCCATCTTAACCGGTGGTAGCGCGCTACACATACCTATTTCAGATGAACGGTGAACAATAATCCAACCACGAAGAGATCCGGCGTCCTCTCCGCCATTGTCCCTCTCCGGCCTCCGCGTCCTGGGCCGCAGGTGGGAAGATGACCACCAGCTGATCACTGCTCCACACCGTGGCTCCACACACACACGCCTCCGTGTCCGTCTCCGTCGGCGTCCGCGTCCTGGGCAGCAGGTGGGAAGATGACCACCAGCTGATCACTGCTCCACACCGTGGCTCCACACACACACGCCTCCGTCTCCGTCTCCGTCGGCGTCCGCGTCCTGGGCAGCAGGTGGGAAGATGACCACCAGCTGATCACTGCTCCACACCGTGGCTCCACACACACACGCCTCCGTCTCCGTCGGCGTCCGCGTCCGCGTCACTCGACACACCGTCAAACTGCTTCAGAACTGCTCCCGAACTCGAGCAACAGCTCTCACTCCAACTTCCAATATAACAAAGTTTTTGACTTGATTGTAGAGGCCAAGCCAAAGCTTTAAGCCACTGAGGCGCTGCACCTGGAATACCTATCTGACGCGCTTGGTTTACCGTGATTGATGAATGAAAGTCCGAGTCATATTTCCCAGTTGAACTCTTGGTCCGTTTATTTTCGTGATATATTCTCCAAAAGTGTCCAAAAACATGACATTTCATAGACAAACATACACGCATAACTCCCGCAGCACCATGCTGCTTGAGCGGTCAAAAACTGTATAACCATCCGGGCGGAACACCTGACCACACAACAAAGGTTCCTACCTAAATAGACAATGACCCCCGTACAACCTTAATTACGCACACAGGTCACACACATTCATTCATAATCTGCCGTTACAGCTGTGTTTGTGCTTCCAGGACAAAAGTGGTTCTCAGAGAAGGATGGCTGGCAGGTGATACAAGGGAAGTTTCCCCATAGCTGTGTCTGACTGATACAGCAGGGTTAAGTGAGCTCCTTTCAGTTGTAGCGGAGAAATCGGAGGACAGAGGAACATGTGATTTACAGGTTAAAATGTGCCACGAGCTAGCCAGGAGTCGAACCTAGAATCTTCTGATCCGTAGTCAGACGCGTTATCCATTGCGCCACTAGCCCCGCCCCTGTATGTGATTACCCTGACTCGCACGCCACAAAGGCAATGGGCTGGCAGTCGGAGAGCAGTGTGGAAGAGGCCACTGAGATGACTGGGTGAGAGAGACATCCAAGGTGACAAGAGGGAAATTTTGCCTGAGCTCTCCACTTGAAATTGGGATGAGCAAAGGAGAGGCTGGCATGCACAAGAGCGATCACATTAAAGTAGTTTAGCTCAGCACTTTTGCCGTGACCCGGATTCGAACCGGGATTGCTGCGACCACAACGCAGAGTACTAACCACTATACAATCACGGCCACATGGCTCAGCCACAAACCTTCTTCTTGGCATAGAGGAGTTTGAGTCCTGAACAGGAATCATCTTGCCTTTAGTGTCTCAGATGGGTTCCTCAGTGACCAAGGGCAGAAGTCAGTCGCAGAGCTGTTTTCAAATTCTTTTTCTTTTTCTTTCGGTTTCCAGCACTGCTGTGTTTGTGCTTCCAGGACAAAAGTGGTTCTCAGAGAAGGATGGCTGGCAGGTGATACAAGGGAAGTTTCCCCATAGCTGTGTCTGACTGATACAGCAGGGTTCAGTGAGCTCCTTTCAGTTGTAGCGGAGCAATCGGAGGACAGATGAACATGTGATTTACAGGTTAAAATGTGCCACAAGCTAGCCAGGAGTCGAACCTAGAATCTTCTGATCCGTAGTCAGACGCGTTATCCATTGCGCCACTAGCCCCGCCCCTGTATGTGATTACCCTGACTCGCACGCCACTTATACAAAGGCAATGGGCTGGCAGTCGGAGAGCAGTGTGGAAGAGGCCACTGAGATGACTGGGTGAGAGAGACATCCAAGGTGACAAGAGGGAAATTTTGCCTGAGCTCTCCACTTGAAATTGTGATGAGCAAAGGAGAGGCTGGCATGCACAAGAGCATTCACATTAAAGTAGTTCAGCTCAGCACTTTTGCCGTGACCCGGATTCGAACCGGGGTTGCTGCGGCCACAACGCAGAGTACTAACCACTATACGATCACGGCCACATGGCTCAGCCACAAACCTTCTTCTTGGCATAGAGGAGTTTGAGTCCTGAACAGGAATCATCTTGCCTTTAGTGTCTCAGATGGGTTCCTCAGCCCAGGGGCAAAAGTCAGTCGCAGAGCTGTTTTCAAATTTGTTTTTCTTTTGTTTTCCTGCTTCCAGCAATGCTGTGTTTGTGCTTCCAGGACAAAAGTGGTTCTCAGAGAAGGATGGCTGGCAGGTGATACAAGGGAAGTTTCCCCATAGCTGTGTCTGACTGATACAGCAGGGTTAAGTGAGCTCCTTTCAGTTGTAGCGGAGAAATCGGAGGACAGAGGAACATGTGATTTACAGGTTAAAATGTGCCACGAGCTAGCCAGGAGTCGAACCTAGAATCTTCTGATCCGTAGTCAGACGCGTTATCCATTGCGCCACTAGCCCCGCCCCTGTATGTGATTACCCTGACTCGCACGCCACAAAGGCAATGGGCTGGCAGTCGGAGAGCAGTGTGGAAGAGGCCACTGAGATGACTGGGTGAGAGAGACATCCAAGGTGACAAGAGGGAAATTTTGCCTGAGCTCTCCACTTGAAATTGTGATGAGCAAAGGAGAGGCTGGCATGCACAAGAGCGATCACATTAAAGTAGTTCAGCTCAGCACTTTTGCCGTGACCCGGATTCGAACCGGGGTTGCTGCGACCACAACGCAGAGTACTAACCACTATACAATCACGGCCACATGGCTCAGCCACAAACCTTCTTCTTGGCATAGAGGAGTTTGAGTCCTGAACAGGAATCATCTTGCCTTTAGTGTCTCAGATGGGTTCCTCAGTGACCAAGGGCAGAAGTCAGTCGCAGAGCTGTTTTCAAATTCTTTTTCTTTTCTTTCGGTTTCCAGCACTGCTGTGTTTGTGCTTCCAGGACAAAAGTGGTTCTCAGAGAAGGATGGCTGGCAGGTGATACAAGGGAAGTTTCCCCATAGCTGTGTCTGACTGATACAGCAGGGTTCAGTGAGCTCCTTTCAGTTGTAGCGGAGAAATCGGAGGACAGAGGAACATGTGATTTACAGGTTAAAATGTGCCACGAGCTAGCCAGGAGTCGAACCTAGAATCTTCTGATCCGTAGTCAGACGCGTTATCCATTGCGCCACTAGCCCCGCCCCTGTATGTGATTACCCTGACTCGCACGCCACTTATACAAAGGCAATGAGCTGGCAGTCGGAGAGCAGTGTGGAAGAGGCCACTGAGATGACTGGGTGAGAGAGACATCCAAGGTGACAAGAGGGAAATTTTGCCTGAGCTCTCCACTTGAAATTGTGATGAGCAAAGGAGAGGCTGGCATGCACAAGAGCGAATCACATTAAAGTAGTTCAGCTCAGCACTTTTGCCGTGACCCGGATTCGAACCAGGGTTGCTGCGACCACAACGCAGAGTACTAACCACTATACGATCACGGCCACATGGCTCAGCCACAAACCTTCTTCTTGGCATAGAGGAGTTTGAGTCCTGAACAGGAATCATCTTGCCTTTAGTGTCTCAGATGGGTTCCTCAGTGACCAGGGGCAGAAGTCAGTCGCAGAGCTGTTTTCAAATTCTTTTTCTTTTTCTTTCGGTTTCCAGCACTGCTGTGTTTGTGCTTCCAGGACAAAAGTGGTTATCAGAGAAGGATGGCTGGCAGGTGATACAAGGGAAGTTTCCCCATAGCTGTGTCTGACTGATACAGCAGGGTTCAGTGAGCTCCTTTCAGTTGTAGCGTAGAAATCGGAGGACAGAGGAACATGTGATTTACAGGTTAAAATGTGTCACGAGCTAGCCAGGAGTCGAACCTAGAATCTTCTGATCCGTAGTCAGACGCGTTATCCATTGCGCCACTAGCCCCGCCCCTGTATGTGATTACCCTGACTCGCACGGCACAAAGGCAATGGGCTGGCAGTCGGAGAGCAGTGTGGAAGAGGCCACTGAGATGACTGGGTGAGAGAGACATCCAAGGTGACAAGAGGGAAATTTTGCCTGAGCTCTCCACTTGAAATTGTGATGAGCAAAGGAGAGGCTGGCATGCACAAGAGCGATCACATTAAAGTAGTTCAGCTCAGCACTTTTGCCGTGACCCGGATTCGAACCGGGGTTGCTGCGACCACAACGCAGAGTACTAACCACTATACGATCACGGCCACATGGCTCAGCCACAAACCTTCTTCTTGGCATAGAGGAGTTTGAGTCCTGAACAGGAATCATCTTGCCTTTAGTGTCTCAGATGGGTTCCTCAGTGACCAAGGGCAGAAGTCAGTCGCAGAGCTGTTTTCAAATTCTTTTTCTTTTTCTTTCGGTTTCCAGCACTGCTGTGTTTGTGCTTCCAGGACAAAAGTGGTTCTCAGAGAAGGATGGCTGGCAGGTGATACAAGGGAAGTTTCCCCATAGCTGTGTCTGACTGATACAGCAGGGTTCAGTGAGCTCCTTTCAGTTGTAGCGGAGAAATCGGAGGACAGATGAACATGTGATTTACAGGTTAAAATGTGCCACGAGCTAGCCAGGAGTCGAACCTAGAATCTTCTGATCCGTAGTCAGACGCGTTATCCATTGCGCCACTAGCCCCGCCCCTGTATGTGATTACCCTGACTCGCACGCCACTTATACAAAGGCAATGGGCTGGCAGTCGGAGAGCAGTGTGGAAGAGGCCACTGAGATGACTGGGTGACAGAGACATCCAAGGTGACAAGAGGGAAATTTTGCCTGAGCTCTCCACTTGAAATTGTGATGAGCAAAGGAGAGGCTGGCATGCACAAGAGCGATCACATTAAAGTAGTTCAGCTCAGCACTTTTGCCGTGACCCGGATTCGAACCGGGGTTGCTGCGGCCACAACGCAGAGTACTAACCACTATACGATCACGGCCACATGGCTCAGCCACAAACCTTCTTCTTGGCATAGAGGAGTTTGAGTCCTGAACAGGAATCATCTTGCCTTTAGTGTCTCAGATGGGTTCCTCAGTGACCAGGGGCAGAAGTCAGTCGCAGAGCTGTTTTCAAATTGTTTTCCTTTTCTTTCCTGCTTCCAGCAATGCTGTGTTTGTGCTTCCAGGACAAAAGTGGTTCTCAGAGAAGGATGGCTGGCAGGTGATACAAGGGAAGTTTCCCCATAGCTGTGTCTGACTGATACAGCAGGGTTCAGTGAGCTCCTTTCAGTTGTAGCGGAGAAATCGGAGGACAGAGGAACATGTGATTTACAGGTTAAAATGTGCCACGAGCTAGCCAGGAGTCGAACCTAGAATCTTCTGATCCGTAGTCAGACGCGTTATCCATTGCGCCACTAGCCCCGCCCCTGTATGTGATTACCCTGACTCGCACGCCACTTATACAAAGGCAATGAGCTGGCAGTCGGAGAGCAGTGTGGAAGAGGCCACTGAGATGACTGGGTGAGAGAGACATCCAAGGTGACAAGAGGGAAATTTTGCCTGAGCTCTCCACTTGAAATTGTGATGAGCAAAGGAGAGGCTGGCATGCACAAGAGCATTCACATTAAAGTAGTTCAGCTCAGCACTTTTGCCGTGACCCGGATTCGAACCGGGGTTGCTGCGACCACAACGCAGAGTACTAACCACTATACGATCACGGCCACATGGCTCAGCCACAAACCTTCTTCTTGGCATAGAGGAGTTTGAGTCCTGAACAGGAATCATCTTGCCATTAGTGTCTCAGATGGGTTCCTCAGGCCCAGGGGCAAAAGTCAGTCGCAGAGCTGTTTTCAAATTTGTTTTCTTTCTTTCCTGCTTCCAGCAATGCTGTGTTTGTGCTTCCAGGACAAAAGTGGTTCTCAGAGAAGGATGGCTGGCAGGTGATACAAGGGAAGTTTCCCCATAGCTGTGTCTGACTGATACAGCAGGGTTCAGTGAGCTCCTTTCAGTTGTAGCGGAGAAATCGGAGGACAGAGGAACATGTGATTTACAGGTTAAAATGTGCCACGAGCTAGCCAGGAGTCGAACCTAGAATCTTCTGATCCGTAGTCAGACGCGTTATCCATTGCGCCACTAGCCCCGCCCCTGTATGTGATTACCCTGACTCGCACGCCACTTACAAAGGCAATGGGCTGGCAGTCGGAGAGCAGTGTGGAAGAGGCCACTGAGATGACTGGGTGAGAGAGACATCCAAGGTGACAAGAGGGAAATTTTGCCTGAGCTCTCCACTTGAAATTGTGATGAGCAAAGGAGAGGCTGGCATGCACAAGAGCGATCACATTAAAGTAGTTCAGCTCAGCACTTTTGCCGTGACCCGGATTCGAACCGGGGTTGCTGCGACCACAACGCAGAGTACTAACCACTATACGATCACAGCCACATGGCTCAGCCACAAACCTTCTTCTTGGCATAGAGGAGTTTGAGTCCTGAACAGGAATCATCTTGCCTTTAGTGTCTCAGATGGGTTCCTCAGTGACCAAGGGCAGAAGTCAGTCGCAGAGCTGTTTTCAAATTCTTTTTCTTTTTCTTTCGGTTTCCAGCACTGCTGTGTTTGTGCTTCCAGGACAAAAGTGGTTCTCAGAGAAGGATGGCTGGCAGGTGATACAAGGGAAGTTTCCCCATAGCTGTGTCTGACTGATACAGCAGGGTTCAGTGAGCTCCTTTCAGTTGTAGCGTAGAAATCGGAGGACAGATGAACATGTGATTTACAGGTTAAAATGTGTCACGAGCTAGCCAGGAGTCGAACCTAGAATCTTCTGATCCGTAGTCAGACGCGTTATCCATTGCGCCACTAGCCCCGCCCCTGTATGTGATTACCCTGACTCGCACGCCACTTATACAAAGGCAATGAGCTGGCAGTCGGAGAGCAGTGTGGAAGAGGCCACTGAGATGACTGGGTGAGAGAGACATCCAAGGTGACAAGAGGGAAATTTTGCCTGAGCTCTCCACTTGAAATTGTGATGAGCAAAGGAGAGGCTGGCATGCACAAGAGCGATCACATTAAAGTAGTTCAGCTCAGCACTTTTGCCGTGACCCGGATTCGAACCGGGGTTGCTGCGGCCACAACGCAGAGTACTAACCACTATACGATCACGGCCACATGGCTCAGCCACAAACCTTCTTCTTGGCATAGAGGAGTTTGAGTCCTGAACAGGAATCATCTTGCCTTTAGTGTCTCAGAATGGGTTCCTCAGCCCAGGGGCAAAAGTCAGTCGCAGAGCTGTTTTCAAATTTGTTTTTCTTTTCTTTTCCTGCTTCCAGCAATGCTGTGTTTGTGCTTCCAGGACAAAAGTGGTTCTCAGAGAAGGATGGCTGGCAGGTGATACAAGGGAAGTTTCCC
Source organism: Notolabrus celidotus (assembly GCF_009762535.1). Taxonomy (NCBI): domain Eukaryota; kingdom Metazoa; phylum Chordata; class Actinopteri; order Labriformes; family Labridae; genus Notolabrus; species Notolabrus celidotus. Next base: position 10,955,205 of record NC_048276.1, read on the forward strand.
CATAGCTGTGTCTGACTGATACAGCAGGGTTAAGTGAGCTCCTTTCAGTTGTAGCGGAGAAATCGGAGGACAGAGGAACATGTGATTTACAGGTTAAAATGTGCCACGAGCTAGCCAGGAGTCGAACCTAGAATCTTCTGATCCGTAGTCAGACGCGTTATCCATTGCGCCACTAGCCCCGCCCCTGTATGTGATTACCCTGACTCGCACGCCGCTTACAAAGGCAATGGGCTGGCAGTCGGAGAGCAGTGTGGAAGAGGCCACTGAGATGACTGGGTGAGAGAGACATCCAAGGTGACAAGAGGGAAATTTTGCCTGAGCTCTCCACTTGAAATTGTGATGAGCAAAGGAGAGGCTGGCATGCACAAGAGCATTCACATTAAAGTAGTTCAGCTCAGCACTTTTGCCGTGACCCGGATTCGAACCGGGGTTGCTGCGACCACAACGCAGAGTACTAACCACTATACGATCACGGCCACATGGCTCAGCCACAAACCTTCTTCTTGGCATAGAGGAGTTTGAGTCCTGAACAGGAATCATCTTGCCATTAGTGTCGCAGATGGGTTCCTCAGTGACCAGGGGCAGAAGTCAGTCGCAGAGCTGTTTTCAAATTCTTTTTCTTTCGGTTTCCAGCACTGCTGTGTTTGTGCTTCCAGGACAAAAGTGGTTCTCAGAGAAGGATGGCTGGCAGGTGATACAAGGGAAGTTTCCCCATAGCTGTGTCTGACTGATACAGCAGGGTTAAGTGAGCTCCTTTCAGTTGTAGCGGAGAAATCGGAGGACAGATGAACATGTGATTTACAGGTTAAAATGTGCCACAAGCTAGCCAGGAGTCGAACCTAGAATCTTCTGATCCGTAGTCAGACGCGTTATCCATTGCGCCACTAGCCCCGCCCCTGTATGTGATTACCCTGACTCGCACGCCACTTATACAAAGGCAATGGGCTGGCAGTCGGAGAGCAGTGTGGAAGAGGCCACTGAGATGACTGGGTGAGAGAGACATCCAAGGTGACAAGAGGGAAATTTTGCCTGAGCTCTCCATTTGAAATTGTGATGAGCAAAGGAGAGGCTGGCATGCACAAGATCGATCACATTAAAGTAGTTCAGCTCAGCACTTTTGCCGTGACCCGGATTCGAACCGGGGTTGCTGCGACCACAACGCAGAGTACTAACCACTATACGATCACGGCCACATGGCTCAGTCACAAACCTTCTTCTTGGCATAGAGGAGTTTGAGTCCTGAACAGGAATCATCTTGCCTTTAGTGTCTCAGAATGGTTCCTCAGCCCAGGGGCAAAAGTCAGTCGCAGAGCTGTTTTCAAATTTGTTTTCTTTTCTTTCCTGCTTCCAGCAATGCTGTGTTTGTGCTTCCAGGACAAAAGTGGTTCTCAGAGAAGGATGGCTGGCAGGTGATACAAGGGAAGTTTCCCCATAGCTGTGTCTGACTGATACAGCAGGGTTAAGTGAGCTCCTTTCAGTTGTAGCGGAGAAATCGGAGGACAGAGGAACATGTGATTTACAGGTTAAAATGTGCCACGAGCTAGCCAGGAGTCGAACCTAGAATCTTCTGATCCGTAGTCAGACGCGTTATCCATTGCGCCACTAGCCCCGCCCCTGTATGTGATTGCCCTGACTCGCACGCCACTTATACAAAGGCAATGGGCTGGCAGTCGGAGAGCAGTGTGGAAGAGGCCACTGAGATGACTGGGTGAGAGAGACATCCAAGGTGACAAGAGGGAAATTTTGCCTGAGCTCTCCACTTGAAATTGTGATGAGCAAAGGAGAGGCTGGCATGCACAAGAGCATTCACATTAAAGTAGTTCAGCTCAGCACTTTTGCCGTGACCCGGATTCGAACCGGGGTTGCTGCGACCACAACGCAGAGTACTAACCACTATACGATCACGGCCACATGGCTCAGCCACAAACCTTCTTCTTGGCATAGAGGAGTTTGAGTCCTGAACAGGAATCATCTTGCCATTAGTGTCGCAGATGGGTTCCTCAGTGACCAGGGGCAGAAGTCAGTCGCAGAGCTGTTTTCAAATTCTTTTTCTTTCTTTCGGTTTCCAGCACTGCTGTGTTTGTGCTTCCAGGACAAAAGTGGTTCTCAGAGAAGGATGGCTGGCAGGTGATACAAGGGAAGTTTCCCCATAGCTGTGTCTGACTGATACAGCAGGGTTAAGTGAGCTCCTTTCAGTTGTAGCGGAGAAATCGGAGGACAGATGAACATGTGATTTACAGGTTAAAATGTGCCACAAGCTAGCCAGGAGTCGAACCTAGAATCTTCTGATCCGTAGTCAGACGCGTTATCCATTGCGCCACTAGCCCCGCCCCTGTATGTGATTACCCTGACTCGCACGCCACTTATACAAAGGCAATGGGCTGGCAGTCGGAGAGCAGTGTGGAAGAGGCCACTGAGATGACTGGGTGAGAGAGACATCCAAGGTGACAAGAGGGAAATTTTGCCTGAGCTCTCCATTTGAAATTGTGATGAGCAAAGGAGAGGCTGGCATGCACAAGATCGATCAAATTAAAGTAGTTCAGCTCAGCACTTTTGCCGTGACCCGGATTCGAACCGGGGTTGCTGCGACCACAACGCAGAGTACTAACCACTATACGATCACGGCCACATGGCTCAGTCACAAACCTTCTTCTTGGCATAGAGGAGTTTGAGTCCTGAACAGGAATCATCTTGCCTTTAGTGTCTCAGATGGGTTCCTCAGCCCAGGGGCAAAAGTCAGTCGCAGAGCTGTTTTCAAATTTGTTTTTCTTTTCTTTTCCTGCTTCCAGCAATGCTGTGTTTGTGCTTCCAGGACAAAAGTGGTTCTCAGAGAAGGATGGCTGGCAGGTGATACAAGGGAAGTTTCCCCATAGCTGTGTCTGACTGATACAGCAGGGTTAAGTGAGCTCCTTTCAGTTGTAGCGGAGAAATCGGAGGACAGAGGAACATGTGATTTACAGGTTAAAATGTGCCACGAGCTAGCCAGGAGTCGAACCTAGAATCTTCTGATCCGTAGTCAGACGCGTTATCCATTGCGCCACTAGCCCCGCCCCTGTATGTGATTACCCTGACTCGCACGCCACAAAGGCAATGGGCTGGCAGTCGGAGAGCAGTGTGGAAGAGGCCACTGAGATGACTGGGTGAGAGAGACATCCAAGGTGACAAGAGGGAAATTTTGCCTGAGCTCTCCACTTGAAATTGGGATGAGCAAAGGAGAGGCTGGCATGCACAAGAGCGATCACATTAAAGTAGTTTAGCTCAGCACTTTTGCCGTGACCCGGATTCGAACCGGGGTTGCTGCGACCACAACGCAGAGTACTAACCACTATACAATCACGGCCACATGGCTCAGCCACAAACCTTCTTCTTGGCATAGAGGAGTTTGAGTCCTGAACAGGAATCATCTTGCCTTTAGTGTCTCAGATGGGTTCCTCAGTGACCAAGGGCAGAAGTCAGTCGCAGAGCTGTTTTCAAATTATTTTTCTTTTTCTTTCGGTTTCCAGCACTGCTGTGTTTGTGCTTCCAGGACAAAAGTGGTTCTCAGAGAAGGATGGCTGGCAGGTGATACAAGGGAAGTTTCCCCATAGCTGTGTCTGACTGATACAGCAGGGTTCAGTGAGCTCCTTTCAGTTGTAGCGGAGAAATCGGAGGACAGATGAACATGTGATTTACAGGTTAAAATGTGCCACAAGCTAGCCAGGAGTCGAACCTAGAATCTTCTGATCCGTAGTCAGACGCGTTATCCATTGCGCCAAGGACTGCGCCCGTGCGTCTATCTATACTGTCAATAAATGCGCAACACAAACGTGAGATCGCGGGTTCGATCCCGGCTGTTTTCTGACGCATACTATCATGTACGTCACATAAACCTGAGATCGCAGGTTCGATTCCCACCCCTTCCTGACTTATCTTCATGTAAGGCCTTCATGTAGAAGACTAAACAGACCAAAGACATGATTAATGTGAGGATAATTATTATTAATAAATATAGTCTGAGTTGTATTAAAGCTCTAACTTGTAGACATTAAAAGTTTCAGAATATTTCTGTGAAGGTGTAATTTAAATTATCAGAGAAAGGAGGAATGATGAATACTTAAAAAACAGATGATTTAAAAAACAGTTTTACTCACTTATAAACAACAGGAATATAACAGGAATATTTACAACAACATTATTAATAATACTTACATATACACACTTTTACACTGTTTAATGCTAAGCAAAAAGCAACAAAGTAATAATAATACACAACAAGCAACAATGTAAAAATAACAGTACTAATACACAACAACATTGATAATAATAATAATAGCAATATTTACAACACTATGAATAATATATGAATTATAATAATATAACACAAAAGGCCTATTAAATCAAAACTAAAAACTATTTACAGGAAGAGAAAAAAAATGACATCATATTACAATACTGCCCAGTAATAATGATAAGTCTCTTTAACTCCAACTTTCTGCAATACTTTTGGAAACAAACATTTTTTAAAGCATATTTGGCTGCAGGAGATTCACTCTTACTGTTAGAAAGTAATTTCAGCCACAACCATGCTGCAAGTTAGGACATCACAATTCTATTTAAATACAGTTTAAAAACCCTCCTGAGACAAAACAATGTTTATGTGCAGTTATTCACAGGGAAACTGACACATAGTTAGGACCGTCAACTTCTTTACCGTCAAACAAAGTTTTCTTGATCTGAAATCTGAGGTGTCTAATTTACTAAGAGGCTGGAGGGTCGTTTTGGCTCTTTTTCTTTTTCCCGTAACCTCGCTTCTCCAGCTCAGTCCTCCATTCTTGGTACGACTGTGTCTCCGTCTCTTGACAGTACCAATTCCCGAAATACTGCAGGTGCGAGGGTGGCTTCCTTTCTTTTGTGCACTTTCTGCAAAGGACCACATCTGTCTTCTTGACGTACTTCCTCGTGACCGTCCCAGTGAGATCCTGCGCTTGCTTTCTCTTACGATACTGTTGTGTCGTGTAGGGTACATCTTGGCTTGGTGGTGGGGGTGGTGACAGGACTGAAGGTGATTGGAGGTTTAAAAACATCATCTGCGATGTTCCAGGCACAGACGGAAGTATAAAGGGGAGGGGGACAGGTGGTGCTGGTGTAATGAGAGGGAGGGTCAGTCCTTGGGAGATGGTTTGGGGTTGCAGTCTCCCCTTAAGCTTTGCCTCCCCAGCAGTGTTTGGGGGAAGGACAAACAGGTGTGGCTCAGCCAAAGTGCCAGAGTGCAGGGCTGGCACTTTTTGCATGGCGACAGGAAGTTTGTCAGGCCCAGCCATGGGTGCATTTGAAGCAGAGATGCCCTGCTTCAAAATGTCCTGCTCCTGTGACCTGCAACGCTTGCTGTACCTGGGGAAACACAAAAACAATATTCAAAACATGGTGATTATTTGCTATCTGATCATAACTATGATGCAGCAGCATGACAACTGTGTCCTGTATTATAGCTTTTTGAAAATGACTATTTCATTCAGATCTACATTCCATTTGCTGAGCGAGCCATCGTTATGAAAACTGATTGCTGCTGCTCCAAATATTTAAAGTGTGTAAATGAGGCATGCACATTTACTCACCATTGTGTGACTGTGGCAGCATTTACTTCAGGGAGCTGAATTGTGGTTTGACTCATCACCCTGGAATTGGTGATGATGCACTCCCTGATGTTTTTGTAAGAACGAGCCACCATCGTGAATCTAGACACTCTCACTCCTTCACAGCGCACAGCACCCTGGTACAATCCGCAGAGTCTCGTGAAGACTGCCTCCACCACTCTGTTGCAGTCCGGCCACTGTGCAGGGACTATGAGCTCCGATGAAACACCTGAAAATAACAACAGTATACATTGAATTAATATAAGATGGTCTTCAATGTGATCCTTACCCTCTTTGTATTTTTACTGTTCAGTGCATTCTCTTCTTGCTTATGTTTTACTATGTGTTAAGAGATACATTTTTTATCAATCTTGCATAATTTAGTCCTCTGGACTTTTTTCATTCAACACACCTTTTGGTGCTCTCCACACCTGGTGCCACAATCTTTTTTGTGGCTCTGAATCGTCCTTTTTGTAAGGAGGCTTGATGACGGGCTTGATAGACTGTTTTTTTTTGTCATATTCCCCTAATGCCTGCCACAGGGTAATGACCTGGGCACACTCGTCTCCACTCAGAGCCAGGCGGTGGTCTTTGAGGCCAAGCAAAAAATCTGCAAGGTCCTGAACTGCTCCATACCCCTGGATATTGTCAGGTCCAACAGAATCCTAAAAAGAAAAGATTTTTTAGACCTTATGGTTGCAGGAATAAATACAGTAAAACATTTCAGAGCACTGCCAACATAAACCTGATTTTTTTGTAACTTTACATTTAAAAGAGTGATTCTTGCGTCATGTGAAGTGGAGTCGACTGGTGCTGAAGACACCGTTACCTGGTCCACTGGGGAGACATGAAAAAGTTAAACATTTAGCTTACATTTTTTCATTCTGTAGAGTAAGTGTGTCAACAACAACAGAAATCAAATAAATTCCATGGTAAGACTCACAGTCATCTGGCATCACTGAGGGCATCACTGGCATCAACTGAGCCGGGACAGAAGTGCTCTCAGGAGCTGGCCATGGTGCTGGAGGAATCACAGACACTGATGGGACAGAGCTGGTTGCTGGAGTTGGAGTAGGTGTCATCACTGGCACTGCTGAAGCTGATGCTTGTGAGGCGGAAGCAGGTGTTCGCTCTGTTTCAAAGGTGGGCACAGTGATGTCTTGAAACTCCTCAGCTTCAGCACAGTCTTCCTCCACCTCCAGAACCACATCAGCGGTCTCTGATTCCTCGATGGCCAACTTGTAGTCCTGGAGAACCTTCCCGGTTTGTTGGTAGAGGTATTCTACCCCAATAAGCTCTTCTTTAATACATAAAAAAAATGACCACAATTAGATAGCATATGAGAACATTATATAATGAATCAGTGGTGAAAAATAACTCGTAAACCTATAAAAAAAAAACACAACATCATGACGTACCAGTGTATTTTGTTGGTCCAACGTAGGGGACGATCTTTTTTCCCAGAACCTCCTCTGCAAGAACATTTGCAGCATGTCGGAGCAGGTGGCTGTAGGAATGCGGCTGCGGCTGCCCATCAGTGGTTGCTGCAACAGCCCGGTCCTCATTCCACCTTGCAAGGCCATCCAACAGATAGGCTTGGAAGAAGGTGTCACTTGCAAGCGTGCCTTCAAAACAAATTCAAAAATGTAAAGAAAAAAACACACAGACATAAAGCAACAACAAAGTCACTTCGGGAGAATTCATGCGTTTACCTGGGATGAATCTGTTCAGATGCAGGTGAAAAGACTCCAGCGACGTGGACCCTCTGGCACAGCGGTAAGTTGGCAGACGGTGCCCTCCCTTCACCAGGGTTCCTGTCTGCGTGTACAGCTGTATACCTGGAGGATCCTGGATGCATGCAACATGCTTCCTCTGGGACTTCCAGATCTCCTGCATCCGAGCCGAGTTGATAAGAGGCACTCCCAGTGTGTCTCGACCAGCATCTCCGTCAAAGGCCTGGATGTGGTTTTCGATCAGAACCTGAGTCTCCCTCGTCCCACGTGTTGCTCTTCTGCAATGTAGGCTAGCTCGCTTCTGCTGATGCGACGCATCACATCGGCCTCCGATGGTCTCCTTCGGTCAGCTTCCATCTCTGCCTGCTTTGCCAGCTTCAGGGCCTTGAGGTCATCCTCGTCCCACATAAAAATACAGTGGCTGAGGCGACTCATGAAGGTTGCATACAGCTGATGGGAATCTGTTGTGCAACCCACAGCTATCCTCCGCATGAAGTGCCAGATGTCAAGCCGGATGGACATCTGCTCCCACTCTTCAAACTGCCTCCTCAGAAGAGTGTTGCCACAGCAGTCCCGGTCGACATACAGCACCTCAGGGGGTGCCACCCCAGCCACTCTGTATCTTTTAACGAGACCCTCGATCATTGGCCCGAGACCAAAACCCTCACTGGCAGTCAGGACGGAAATGACCACCTGCCCGTACTCATTTCCGACATTGGTTGCCCAGGTACAGGTACCGTAGCTAGATCCCGCAAGCTTCCGGGCTACCTTTTTGGTGGAATCCATTTTCAGGATTCGGCCATATTGAGAGGTGATGGATGCCTTTATCTCCTCGAGCCTTTGCAGGACATCCTGAGCATATACCTGCATCAGCCATCTGTGTTTGGGGACAACAGGCATCGGAGGTGCTTCTTCAAATGTCAGAGGCAGGATCAGGCCTGATTTCACAGCGCTGGCCATCCCCTTGCAGTCTGTGAGGTATTGCACAGTTTTCTGCAACCACAACTCAGCGTGACGCTCTCTCAGTTTCCGCTGGACCTGGCTGCTGCTGTTTCCCAGCCCTCTCTGACGCATCAAGGTCGCCACCTCCATGTCGCAAGCCAGTTTTGAAGTCAAAATGCACGGAAATTGCACTCTATGACCAATGTCCAGCTGGGAGACGATGCCATGGCTCCAGCTGATCACTTTTCTTTTGCATGTTTTACATGCCAGGTACTCAGATGCCATAAAATACACACTGCCCACTCCCACCACCTGCCTGATCTTCTGGTGCAAGCCGGCCGAGGTCAAAGGTTGTCTGGAGCAGTCTGCATGCGGACAGGTGAGCTTTACTTGCCACAGCTTGCGCGGCATCCAGAGAAGAAGTGGGTGACCAAAGTAATTCTCCAGTGGGGGAGAATTACTTATCTTCAGAGGGACCTGTGGAGGATACCACCAAAGCTTATCCACTCTGGAAAAGTCAAGCTCAGGATGCCCCTGGGGTGTCCATTTGAAAAGGGCTTTGGATATCCACCTTTGGTCAGCTTCAGGTAACGTGTGAATCCAGCCAGCTGGAAGACAGACTCTTTGTGCTGGAAGTAAAAAGAAAAGAAAAGCAAAACAAATAAATAAATAAAAACACAAGTTAACATATTTCAATTCCAGCAAATTTGGCAGTGGTAACTATTATTGTCACAATTGAGGTAAACTAAAAGGAGGAACCAGGTGCAGATTTTAAAATTGAAATGATTAAATAACAAAAACTGAGATAGACAAACTAAAACTTACTTTAACAAATCCACAGAAAAAAACCAAGAGGAATAAGAACACAGGAAAGACAAACAATGATCCAACAAGGGACAGGGAAAGAGAGGAACTAAATACACAGAGTAATCATCACAGGTGTGAACACAGGACACAGGTGAAACTAATGAGGGTAATCACAAAAGGAGGGAAAAAACACAAGGGCATGACGTAAAACTAAAACTGGAGACACAACGATTCAGGACTACAAAATAAAACTGACAATTATATTGTCTGTGAAATAAAGGGTAAACTTACGTGCCACTTGTGCCTCCTCCCACCTAATTACCTCTGACAGCAATGTGCTGTCATCCAGTTCAGAGGACACATGTGGGTAGGCGAGGCTGGAAGAGGGACCAGCTGACACAGGCGGGTAGGCAAAGGCGGAAGAGGGACCAGCTGACACAGGCGGGTAGGCAAAGGCGGAAGAGGGACCAGCTGACACAGGTAAGCGGGCCAGGGTGGAGGAGGAGGGACCAGCTGACACAGGTAAGCGGGCCAGGGTGGAGGAGGAGGGACCAGCTGACACAGGTAAGGCGGGCCAGGTGGAGGAGGAGGGACCAGCTGACACAGGTAAGCGTGCCAGGCTGGAGGAGGGACCAGCTGACACAGGTAAGCGGGCCAGGGTGGAGGAGGGACCAGCTGACACAGGTAAGCGGGCCAGGGTGGAGGAGGAGGGACCAGCTGACACAGGTAAGTGGGCCAGGGTGGAGGAGGAGGGACCGGCTGACACAGGTAAGCGGGCCAGGGTGGAGGAGGAGGGACCAGATGACTCAGGTAAGCGGGCCAGGGTGGAGGAGGAGGGACCAGCTGACACAGGTAAGTGGGCCAGGCTGGAGGAGGGTGGGGTGGCTGCTTTGGACACAGTCCTTTTCACAAGAGTAGGTGATGGCCATGCAGGGGCTAAAAATAACAATGAAATAATGTAGAGATAATTTAGAATTATAAAGTTTATTTTGGACAGTGAGCCCAAGGGACCACTGGGTGGTGCCATTTCTTTATGTGGAAGGCCTGTGAGACATTTGAATTTGATTTATCTCACTCTGACTCTTAGACTAAACAGTGATGCTATATTACTGCTTATGAATTTGTTTATAGTTCCAAATATTTCCTTCAAATGCTTAACACAAATGAGCCTACACTAATTAATGTTTGCTTACAAGGTTTGTCTTTGAAGGGGGAAATCAGCCTTTTCACATGCTTGGTCAGGCTCTGCTGGTCAGGCAAGTTCCTCCTGACCAAAAGGGAGCGGAGAGAGGAGGTGGACGCTGGATGCTGGCTGGAAGGACCAGGCTGGATGGTGGGAACATGCTGAGCAGTGTGAGGGAGCTGGGTAGTGGCAGTGTGATGCACAGGAGGAGTGAGCTCAGAAGCTGCAGCATACTCACTGGTGTGACAGAGTTGGGTTGCAGGAGCAGGCTGAGTGGTGGTAGTGTGCTGGGTGGAGGCAGGTGGTTGGGGAGTTTTAGAGGCATATTGCTCTTCTTTCATGGCAATTGCAATATTGCCAGAGGGAAAGAGCTCCATGTACTCTCTAAAACACATTTTACTGTGGGCATGGTCCTGTGTGTCCTTACTTCCTCCTGTGGGGTCTCTCCTCATAGCTGCCACCAGGTAAGCAGCATACCCTAGGGCATTTTCGGCAACCCACCGGAAAGTTTGCCCACGAAACACACCGAACTGAATTTGAAAGAAACCCAGCAGGTGCTTTCTGTTCGCTGGATCGCCTTTGCTCTTAATTAATGCTTTTTTTGCATTAGTAACAACTAGCTCTGGAGACATCGGTTTAACCCATGGCTTTCCTTTATTGACAGCCTTGACATTTGCTGCTTCCAGTGAGTCAGTCAAGTTTAGACTGCCATCAGCGCGTCTCCTGAAGCGTGGTTCCATCTAAATTTGAAAAAAAAGAAGAAAAAAAAAAGTTCACTAACAGAGAAAGATAAGTATCAGAGCTGTGATTAAATGGATACAACATGTGGAAACGCATCATTATCATCATTATTATCCCCCCCCCCCCCCCCATAATTACTCCCAGTCTTATTCAACCACCACCACCCCCCTTTTGATGTTGATTTGATACTATGCTCTATGTACATTCTCTCAACAGGCTCAAAATCTAAGATAATATCCCACAAACACTCAGAGATGTTACAATGTCATTTAGCAGACGCTTTTATCCAAAGCGACGATACAGTACTTAAAGATAATGATACATGCTATCAAAAGCAATATGCCATTTAAACTTGACAAGTCTGGTCCTATCTATTACGTCGCAATTCAGTTGTTACTAGAAAGACTAAATGAAAAGGGGAAATAGGCAATCTCGGACCGTAGCGTTACTGTACCGCTACTGTACCGAGGTAGGAAGGCCCAGGACATTAGTGTTTGCCCCGTGAATGGGACTCAATGTTGGAAAGCGCGGAGATAAACTGACTTCGAGTAGCATCGATTGTTGGTGGAAAGTCTAAAAATCAATCGCAGGTAGCTATCTAGTCATTACCTGCCGGTGTCATCGGCATTACGAGACGGCAGGTTTGATCTCGTCTTTACCGCTGTCACCGTCATTAGGAAGCGGCACGGAGATTGCCATCGGCGGCACAGTTCCCCGGCACATCCGACGATAAAAGTGACTTCAAGTAGCATCGGTCATTAGTGTGAAAAGTCTCAAAATCAATCGCGATCGGGAAAGTAATTTCAGCTGTCATGTTATGCCGGGTTGGTGAACAGACAGGTAGCTACCTAGTCATTAACTGCTGTCACCGTCATTATGAGACGGCAGGTTATTCCTCCCATTGTATTGAATGACATTAGTGGACGGACTATAGCTAGCCAGAGAAAAATGTCGACTTACCTCAGAAATGCAGAAGAATAGGAAAATGCCGATTTCCGAAGTGACGTTCTGCCGGCTGACGATTGAATTCGAGGCGAGCTGCAATGTCGAGTAGAAGTCTTCACTGATTGGTCAATTCCTGGTAGCAACCGGGGCAAATCTTGGTAGCGATACGGGCGCTGATTGGCCATCGTCTCCAAATCTTGGTATATTCTTGGTAGCAGGGAGCAACGTGATTGGCTGTCACTACCAAGAATAAGCTCGATTTTCATGTGGCAGGGGGCGCCACTAGCCCCGCCCCTGTATGTGATTACCCTGACTCGCACGCCACTTATACAAAGGCAATGAGCTGGCAGTCGGAGAGCAGTGTGGAAGAGGCCACTGAGATGACTGGGTGAGAGAGACATCCAAGGTGACAAGAGGGAAATTTTGCCTGAGCTCTCCACTTGAAATTGTGATGAGCAAAGGAGAGGCTGGCATGCACAAGAGCATTCACATTAAAGTAGTTCAGCTCAGCACTTTTGCCGTGACCCGGATTCGAACCGGGGTTGCTGCGACCACAACGCAGAGTACTAACCACTATACGATCACGGCCACATGGCTCAGCCACAAACCTTCTTCTTGGCATAGAGGAGTTTGAGTCCTGAACAGGAATCATCTTGCCTTTAGTGTCTCAGATGGGTTCCTCAGTGACCAGGGGCAGAAGTCAGTCGCAGAGCTGTTTTCAAATTCTTTTTCTTTTTCTTTCGGTTTCCAGCACTGCTGTGTTTGTGCTTCCAGGACAAAAGTGGTTATCAGAGAAGGATGGCTGGCAGGTGATACAAGGGAAGTTTCCCCATAGCTGTGTCTGACTGATACAGCAGGGTTCAGTGAGCTCCTTTCAGTTGTAGCGTAGAAATCGGAGGACAGAGGAACATGTGATTTACAGGTTAAAATGTGTCACGAGCTAGCCAGGAGTCGAACCTAGAATCTTCTGATCCGTAGTCAGACGCGTTATCCATTGCGCCACTAGCCCCGCCCCTGTATGTGATTACCCTGACTCGCAGGCCACAAAGGCAATGGGCTGGCAGTCGGAGAGCAGTGTGGAAGAGGCCACTGAGATGACTGGGTGAGAGAGACATCCAAGGTGACAAGAGGGAAATTTTGCCTGAGCTCTCCACTTGAAATTGTGATGAGCAAAGGAGAGGCTGGCATGAACAAGAGCGATCACATTAAAGTAGTTTAGCTCAGCACTTTTGCCGTGACCCGGATTCGAACCGGGGTTGCTGCGACCACAACGCAGAGTACTAACCACTATACGATCACGGCCACATGGCTCAGCCACAAACCTTCTTCTTGGCATAGAGGAGTTTGAGTCCTGAACAGGAATCATCTTGCCTTTAGTGTCTCAGATGGGTTCCTCAGCCCAGGGGCAAAAGTCAGTCGCAGAGCTGTTTTCAAATTTGTTTTTCTTTTCTTTTCCTGCTTCCAGCAATGCTGTGTTTGTGCTTCCAGGACAAAAGTGGTTCTCAGAGAAGGATGGCTGGCAGGTGATACAAGGGAAGTTTCCCCATAGCTGTGTCTGACTGATACAGCAGGGTTAAGTGAGCTCCTTTCAGTTGTAGCGGAGAAATCGGAGGACAGAGGAACATGTGATTTACAGGTTAAAATGTGCCACGAGCTAGCCAGGAGTCGAACCTAGAATCTTCTGATCCGTAGTCAGACGCGTTATCCATTGCGCCACTAGCCCCGCCCCTGTATGTGATTACCCTGACTCGCACGCCACAAAGGCAATGGGCTGGCAGTCGGAGAGCAGTGTGGAAGAGGCCACTGAGATGACTGGGTGAGAGAGACATCCAAGGTGACAAGAGGGAAATTTTGCCTGAGCTCTCCACTTGAAATTGTGATGAGCAAAGGAGAGGCTGGCATGCACAAGAGCATTCACATTAAAGTAGTTCAGCTCAGCACTTTTGCCGTGACCCGGATTCGAACCGGGGTTGCTGCGGCCACAACGCAGAGTACTAACCACTATACGATCACGGCCACATGGCTCAGCCACAAACCTTCTTCTTGGCATAGAGGAGTTTGAGTCCTGAACAGGAATCATCTTGCCTTTAGTGTCTCAGATGGGTTCCTCAGCCCAGGGGCAAAAGTCAGTCGCAGAGCTGTTTTCAAATTTGTTTTTCTTTTCTTTTCCTGCTTCCAGCAATGCTGTGTTTGTGCTTCCAGGACAAAAGTGGTTCTCAGAGAAGGATGGCTGGCAGGTGATACAAGGGAAGTTTCCCCATAGCTGTGTCTGACTGATACAGCAGGGTTAAGTGAGCTCCTTTCAGTTGTAGCGGAGAAATCGGAGGACAGAGGAACATGTGATTTACAGGTTAAAATGTGCCACGAGCTAGCCAGGAGTCGAACCTAGAATCTTCTGATCCGTAGTCAGACGCGTTATCCATTGCGCCACTAGCCCCGCCCCTGTATGGGATTACCCTGACTCGCACGCCACAAAGGCAATGGGCTGGCAGTCGGAGAGCAGTGTGGAAGAGGCCACTGAGATGACTGGGTGAGAGAGACATCCAAGGTGACAAGAGGGAAATTTTGCCTGAGCTCTCCACTTGAAATTGTGATGAGCAAAGGAGAGGCTGGCATGCACAAGAGCGATCACATTAAAGTAGTTTAGCTCAGCACTTTTGCCGTGACCCGGATTCGAACCGGGGTTGCTGCGACCACAACGCAGAGTACTAACCACTATACGATCACGGCCACATGGCTCAGCCACAAACCTTCTTCTTGGCATAGAGGAGTTTGAGTCCTGAACAGGAATCATCTTGCCTTTAGTGTCTCAGATGGGTTCCTCAGTGACCAGGGGCAGAAGTCAGTCGCAGAGCTGTTTTCAAATTCTTTTTCTTTTTCTTTCGGTTTCCAGCACTGCTGTGTTTGTGCTTCCAGGACAAAAGTGGTTCTCAGAGAAGGATGGCTGGCAGGTGATACAAGGGAAGTTTCCCCATAGCTGTGTCTGACTGATACAGCAGGGTTCAGTGAGCTCCTTTCAGTTGTAGCGTAGAAATCGGAGGACAGAGGAACATGTGATTTACAGGTTAAAATGTGTCACGAGCTAGCCAGGAGTCGAACCTAGAATCTTCTGATCCGTAGTCAGACGCGTTATCCATTGCGCCACTAGCCCCGCCCCTGTATGTGATTACCCTGACTCGCACGCCACAAAGGCAATGGGCTGGCAGTCGGAGAGCAGTGTGGAAGAGGCCACTGAGATGACTGGGTGAGAGAGACATCCAAGGTGACAAGAGGGAAATTTTGCCTGAGCTCTCCACTTGAAATTGTGATGAGCAAAGGAGAGGCTGGCATGAACAAGAGCGATCACATTAAAGTAGTTTAGCTCAGCACTTTTGCCGTGACCCGGATTCGAACCGGGGTTGCTGCGACCACAACGCAGAGTACTAACCACTATACGATCACGGCCACATGGCTCAGCCACAAACCTTCTTCTTGGCATAGAGGAGTTTGAGTCCTGAACAGGAATCATCTTGCCTTTAGTGTCTCAGATGGGTTCCTCAGTGACCAAGGGCAGAAGTCAGTCGCAGAGCTGTTTTCAAATTCTTTTTCTTTTTCTTTCGGTTTCCAGCACTGCTGTGTTTGTGCTTCCAGGACAAAAGTGGTTATCAGAGAAGGATGGCTGGCAGGTGATACAAGGGAAGTTTCCCCATAGCTGTGTCTGACTGATACAGCAGGTTTTCAGTGAGCTCCTTTCAGTTGTAGCGTAGAAATCGGAGGACAGATGAACATGTGATTTACAGGTTAAAATGTGCCACGAGCTAGCCAGGAGTCGAACCTAGAATCTTCTGATCCGTAGTCAGACGCGTTATCCATTGCGCCAAGGACTGCGCCCGTGCGTCTATCTATACTGTCAATAAATGCGCAACACAAACGTGAGATCGCGGGTTCGATCCCGGCTGTTTTCTGACGCATACTATCATGTACGTCACATAAACCTGAGATCGCAGGTTCGATTCCCACCCCTTCCTGACTTATCTTCATGTAAGGCCTTCATGTATTAGACTAAACAGACCAAAGACATGATTAATGTGAGGATAATTATTATTAATAAATATAGTCTGAGTTGTATTAAAGCTCTAACTTGTAGACATTAAAAGTTTCAGAATATTTCTGTGAAGGTGTAATTTAAATTATCAGAGAAAGGAGGAATGATGAATACTTAAAAAACAGATGATTTAAAAAACAGTTTTACTCACTTATAAACAACAGGAATATAACAGGAATATTTACAACAACATTATTAATAATACTTACATATACACACTTTTACACTGTTTAATGCTAAGCAAAAAGCAACAAAGTAATAATAATACACAACAAGCAACAATGTAAAATAACAGTACTAATACACAACAACATTGATAATAATAATAATAGCAATATTTACAACACTATGAATAATATATGAATTATAATAATATAACACAAAAGGCCTATTAAATCAAAACTAAAAACTATTTACAGGAAGAGAAAAAAAATGACATCATATTACAATACTGCCCAGTAATAATGATAAGTCTCTTTAACTCCAACTTTCTGCAATACTTTTGGAAACAAACATTTTTTAAAGCATATTTGGCTGCAGGAGATTCACTCTTACTGTTAGAAAGTATTTCAGCCACAACCATGCTGCAAGTTAGGACATCACAATTCTATTTAAATACAGTTTAAAAACCCTCCTGAGACAAAACAATGTTTATGTGCAGTTATTCACAGGGAAACTGACACATAGTTAGGACCGTCAACTTCTTTACCGTCAAACAAAGTTTTCTTGATCTGAAATCTGAGGTGTCTAATTTACTAAGAGGCTGGAGGGTCGTTTTGGCTCTTTTTCTTTTTCCCGTAACCTCGCTTCTCCAGCTCAGTCCTCCATTCTTGGTACGACTGTGTCTCCGTCTCTTGACAGTACCAATTCCCGAAATACTGCAGGTGCGAGGGTGGCTTCCTTTCTTTTGTGCACTTTCTGCAAAGGACCACATCTGTCTTCTTGACGTACTTCCTCGTGACCGTCCCAGTGAGATCCTGCGCTTGCTTTCTCTTACGATACTGTTGTGTCGTGTAGGGTACATCTTGGCTTGGTGGTGGGGGTGGTGACAGGACTGAAGGTGATTGGAGGTTTAAAAACATCATCTGCGATGTTCCAGGCACAGACGGAAGTATAAAGGGGAGGGGGACAGGTGGAGCTGGTGTAATGAGAGGGAGGGTCAGTCCTTGGGAGATGGTTTGGGGTTGCAGTCTCCCCTTAAGCTTTGCCTCCCCAGCAGTGTTTGGGGGAAGGACAAACAGGTGTGGCTCAGCCAAAGTGCCAGAGTGCAGGGCTGGCACTTTTTGCATGGCGACAGGAAGTTTGTCAGGCCCAGCCATGGGTGCATTTGAAGCAGAGATGCCCTGCTTCAAAATGTCCTGCTCCTGTGACCTGCAACGCTTGCTGTACCTGGGGAAACACAAAAACAATATTCAAAACATGGTGATTATTTGCTATCTGATCTGATCATAACTATGATGCAGCAGCATGACAACTGTGTCCTGTATTATAGCTTTTTGAAAATGACTATTTCATTCAGATCTACATTCCATTTGCTGAGCGAGCCATCGTTATGAAAACTGATTGCTGCTGCTCCAAATATTTAAAGTGTGTAAATGAGGCATGCACATTTACTCACCATTGTGTGACTGTGGCAGCATTTACTTCAGGGAGCTGAATTGTGGTTTGACTCATCACCCTGGAATTGGTGATGATGCACTCCCTGATGTTTTTGTAAGAACGAGCCACCATCGTGAATCTAGACACTCTCACTCCTTCACAGCGCACAGCACCCTGGTACAATCCGCAGAGTCTCGTGAAGACTGCCTCCACCACTCTGTTGCAGTCCGGCCACTGTGCGGGACTATGAGCTCCGATGAAACACCTGAAAATAACAACAGTATACATTGAATTAATATAAGATGGTCTTCAATGTGATCCTTACCCTCTTTGTATTTTTACTGTTCAGTGCATTCTCTTCTTGCTTATGTTTTACTATGTGTTAAGAGATACATTTTTTATCAATCTTGCATAATTTAGTCCTCTGGACTTTTTTCATTCAACACACCTTTTGGTGCTCTCCACACCTGGTGCCACAATCTTTTTTGTGGCTCTGAATCGTCCTTTTTGTAAGGAGGCTTGATGACGGGCTTGATAGACTGTTTTTTTTTTGTCATATTCCCCTAATGCCTGCCACAGGGTAATGACCTGGGCACACTCGTCTCCACTCAGAGCCAGGCGGTGGTCTTTGAGGCCAAGCAAAAAATCTGCAAGGTCCTGAACTGCTCCATACCCCTGGATATTGTCAGGTCCAACAGAATCCTAAAAAGAAAAGATTTTTTAGACCTTATGGTTGCAGGAATAAATACAGTAAAACATTTCAGAGCACTGCCAACATAAACCTGATTTTTTTGTAACTTTACATTTAAAAGAGTGATTCTTACGTCATGTGAAGTGGAGTCGACTGGTGCTGAAGACACCGTTACCTGGTCCACTGGGGAGACATGAAAAAGTTAAACATTTAGCTTACATTTTTTCATTCTGTAGAGTAAGTGTGTCAACAACAACAGAAATCAAATAAATTCCATGGTAAGACTCACAGTCATCTGGCATCACTGAGGGCATCACTGGCATCAACTGAGCCGGGACAGAAGTGCTCTCAGGAGCTGGCCATGGTGCTGGAGGAATCACAGACACTGATGGGACAGAGCTGGTTGCTGGAGTTGGAGTAGGTGTCATCACTGGCACTGCTGAAGCTGATGCTTGTGAGGCGGAAGCAGGTGTTCGCTCTGTTTCAAAGGTGGGCACAGTGATGTCTTGAAACTCCTCAGCTTCAGCACAGTCTTCCTCCACCTCCAGAACCACATCAGCGGTCTCTGATTCCTCGATGGCCAACTTGTAGTCCTGGAGAACCTTCCCGGTTTGTTGGTAGAGGTATTCTACCCCAATAAGCTCTTCTTTAATACATAAAAAAAATGACCACAATTAGATAGCATATGAGAACATTATATAATGAATCAGTGGTGAAAAATAACTCGTAAACCTATAAAAAAAAAACACAACATCATGACGTACCAGTGTATTTTGTTGGTCCAACGTAGGGGACGATCTTTTTTCCCAGAACCTCCTCTGCAAGAACATTTGCAGCATGTCGGAGCAGGTGGCTGTAGGAATGCGGCTGCGGCTGCCCATCAGTGGTTGCTGCAACAGCCCGGTCCTCATTCCACCTTGCAAGGCCATCCAACAGATAGGCTTGGAAGAAGGTGTCACTTGCAAGCGTGCCTTCAAAACAAATTCAAAAATGTAAAGAAAAAAACACACAGACATAAAGCAACAACAAAGTCACTTCGGGAGAATTCATGCGTTTACCTGGGATGAATCTGTTCAGATGCAGGTGAAAAGACTCCAGCGACGTGGACCCTCTGGCACAGCGGTAAGTTGGCAGACGGTGCCCTCCCTTCACCAGGGTTCCTGTCTGCGTGTACAGCTGTATACCTGGAGGATCCTGGATGCATGCAACATGCTTCCTCTGGGACTTCCAGATCTCCTGCATCCGAGCCGAGTTGATAAGAGGCACTCCCAGTGTGTCTCGACCAGCATCTCCGTCAAAGGCCTGGATGTGGTTTTCGATCAGAACCTGAGTCTCCCTCGTCCCACGTGTTGCTCTTCTGCAATGTAGGGCTAGCTCGCTTCTGCTGATGCGACGCATCACATCGGCCTCCGATGGTCTCCTTCGGTCAGCTTCCATCTCTGCCTGCTTTGCCAGCTTCAGGGCCTTGAGGTCATCCTCGTCCCACATAAAAATACAGTGGCTGAGGCGACTCATGAAGGTTGCATACAGCTGATGGGAATCTGTTGTGCAACCCACAGCTATCCTCCGCATGAAGTGCCAGATGTCAAGCCGGATGGACATCTGCTCCCACTCTTCAAACTGCCTCCTCAGAAGAGTGTTGCCACAGCAGTCCCGGTCGACATACAGCACCTCAGGGGGTGCCACCCCAGCCACTCTGTATCTTTTAACGAGACCCTCGATCATTGGCCCGAGACCAAAACCCTCACTGGCAGTCAGGACGGAAATGACCACCTGCCCGTACTCATTTCCGACATTGGTTGCCCAGGTACAGGTACCGTAGCTAGATCCCGCAAGCTTCCGGGCTACCTTTTTGGTGGAATCCATTTTCAGGATTCGGCCATATTGAGAGGTGATGGATGCCTTTATCTCCTCGAGCCTTTGCAGGACATCCTGAGCATATACCTGCATCAGCCATCTGTGTTTGGGGACAACAGGCATCGGAGGTGCTTCTTCAAATGTCAGAGGCAGGATCAGGCCTGATTTCACAGCGCTGGCCATCCCCTTGCAGTCTGTGAGGTATTGCACAGTTTTCTGCAACCACAACTCAGCGTGACGCTCTCTCAGTTTCCGCTGGACCTGGCTGCTGCTGTTTCCCAGCCCTCTCTGACGCATCAAGGTCGCCACCTCCATGTCGCAAGCCAGTTTTGAAGTCAAAATGCACGGAAATTGCACTCTATGACCAATGTCCAGCTGGGAGACGATGCCATGGCTCCAGCTGATCACTTTTCTTTTGCATGTTTTACATGCCAGGTACTCAGATGCCATAAAATACACACTGCCCACTCCCACCACCTGCCTGATCTTCTGGTGCAAGCCGGCCGAGGTCAAAGGTTGTCTGGAGCAGTCTGCATGCGGACAGGTGAGCTTTACTTGCCACAGCTTGCGCGGCATCCAGAGAAGAAGTGGGTGACCAAAGTAATTCTCCAGTGGGGGAGAATTACTTATCTTCAGAGGGACCTGTGGAGGATACCACCAAAGCTTATCCACTCTGGAAAAGTCAAGCTCAGGATGCCCCTGGGGTGTCCATTTGAAAAGGGCTTTGGATATCCACCTTTGGTCAGCTTCAGGTAACGTGTGAATCCAGCCAGCTGGAAGACAGACTCTTTGTGCTGGAAGTAAAAAGAAAAGAAAAGCAAAACAAATAAATAAATAAAAACACAAGTTAACATATTTCAATTCCAGCAAATTTGGCAGTGGTAACTATTATTGTCACAATTGAGGTAAACTAAAAGGAGGAACCAGGTGCAGATTTTAAAATTGAAATGATTAAATAACAAAAACTGAGATAGACAAACTAAAACTTACTTTAACAAATCCACAGAAAAAAACCAAGAGGAATAAGAACACAGGAAAGACAAACAATGATCCAACAAGGGACAGGGAAAGAGAGGAACTAAATACACAGAGTAATCATCACAGGTGTGAACACAGGACACAGGTGAAACTAATGAGGGTAATCACAAAAGGAGGGAAAAAACACAAGGGCATGACGTAAAACTAAAACTGGAGACACAACGATTCAGGACTACAAAATAAAACTGACAATTATATTGTCTGTGAAATAAAGGGTAAACTTACGTGCCACTTGTGCCTCCTCCCACCTAATTACCTCTGACAGCAATGTGCTGTCATCCAGTTCAGAGGACACATGTGGGTAGGCGAGGCTGGAAGAGGGACCAGCTGACACAGGCGGGTAGGCAAAGGCGGAAGAGGGACCAGCTGACACAGGCGGGTAGGCAAAGGCGGAAGAGGGACCAGCTGACACAGGTAAGCGGGCCAGGGTGGAGGAGGAGGGACCAGCTGACACAGGTAAGCGGGCCAGGGTGGAGGAGGAGGGACCAGCTGACACAGGTAAGCGGGCCAGGGTGGAGGAGGAGGGACCAGCTGACACAGGTAAGCGTGCCAGGCTGGAGGAGGGACCAGCTGACACAGGTAAGCGGGCCAGGGTGGAGGAGGGACCAGCTGACACAGGTAAGCGGGCCAGGGTGGAGGAGGAGGGACCAGCTGACACAGGTAAGTGGGCCAGGGTGGAGGAGGAGGGACCAGCTGACACAGGTAAGTGGGCCAGGGTGGAGGAGGAGGGACCAGATGACTCAGGTAAGCGGGCCAGGGTGGAGGAGGAGGGACCAGCTGACACAGGTAAGTGGGCCAGGCTGGAGGAGGGTGGGGTGGCTGCTTTGGACACAGTCCTTTTCACAAGAGTAGGTGATGGCCATGCAGGGGCTAAAAATAACAATGAAATAGGACTAACAAGTTAACATCACAATAATGTAGAGATAATTTAGAATTATAAAGTTTATTTTGGACAGTGAGCCCAAGGGACCACTGGGTGGTGCCATTTCTTTATGTGGAAGGCCTGTGAGACATTTGAATTTGATTTATCTCACTCTGACTCTTAGACTAAACAGTGATGCTATATTACTGCTTATGAATTTGTTTATAGTTCCAAATATTTCCTTCAAATGCTTAACACAAATGAGCCTACACTAATTAATGTTTGCTTACAAGGTTTGTCTTTGAAGGGGGAAATCAGCCTTTTCACATGCTTGGTCAGGCTCTGCTGGTCAGGCAAGTTCCTCCTGACCAAAAGGGAGCGGAGAGAGGAGGTGGACGCTGGATGCTGGCTGGAAGGACCAGGCTGGATGGTGGGAACATGCTGAGCAGTGTGAGGGAGCTGGGTAGTGGCAGTGTGATGCACAGGAGGAGTGAGCTCAGAAGCTGCAGCATACTCACTGGTGTGACAGAGTTGGGTTGCAGGAGCAGGCTGAGTGGTGGTAGTGTGCTGGGTGGAGGCAGGTGGTTGGGGAGTTTTAGAGGCATATTGCTCTTCTTTCATGGCAATTGCAATATTGCCAGAGGGAAAGAGCTCCATGTACTCTCTAAAACACATTTTACTGTGGGCATGGTCTTGTGTGTCCTTACTTCCTCCTGTGGGGTCTCTCCTCATAGCTGCCACCAGGTAAGCAGCATACCCTAGGGCATTTTCGGCAACCCACCGGAAAGTTTGCCCACGAAACACACCAAACTGAATTTGAAAGAAACCCAGCAGGTGCTTTCTGTTCGCTGGATCGCCTTTGCTCTTAATTAATGCTTTTTTTGCATTAGTAACAACCAGCTCTGGAGACATCGGTTTAACCCATGGCTTTCCTTTATTGACAGCCTTGACATTTGCTGCTTCCAGTGAGTCAGTCAAGTTTAGACTGCCATCAGCGCGTCTCCTGAAGCGTGGTTCCATCTAAATTTGAAAAAAAAGAAGAAAAAAAAAAGTTCACTAACAGAGAAAGATAAGTATCAGAGCTGTGATTAAATGGATACAACATGTGGAAACGCATCATTATCATCATAATTATCCCCCCCCCCCCCCCCCCCCCCCCCCCCCCCCCCCCATAATTACTCCCAGTCTTATTCAACCACCACCACCCCTTTTTTGATGTTGATTTGATACTATGCTCTATGTACATTCTCTCAACAGGCTCAAAATCTAAGATAATATCCCACAAACACTCAGAGATGTTACAATGTCATTTAGCAGACGCTTTTATCCAAAGCGACGATACAGTACTTAAAGATAATGATACATGCTATCAAAAGCAATATGCCATTTAAACTTGACAAGTCTGGTCCTATCTATTACGTCGCAATTCAGTTGTTACTAGAAAGACTAAATGAAAAGGGGAAATAGGCAATCTCGGACCGTAGCGTTACTGTACCGCTACTGTACCGAGGTAGGAAGGCCCAGGACATTAGTGTTTGCCCCGTGAAAGGGACTCAATGTTGGAAAGCGCGGAGATAAACTGACTTCGAGTAGCATCGATTGTTGGTGGAAAGTCTAAAAATCAATCGCAGGTAGCTATCTAGTCATTACCTGCCGGTGTCATCGGCATTACGAGACGGCAGGTTTGATCTCGTCTTTACCGCTGTCACCGTCATTAGGAAGCGGCACGGAGATTGCCATCGGCGGCACAGTTCCCCGGCACATCCGACGATAAAAGTGACTTCAAGTAGCACCGGTCATTAGTGTGAAAAGTCTCAAAATCAATCGCGATCGGGAAAGTAATTTCAGCTGTCATGTTATGCCGGGTTGGTGAACAGACAGGTAGCTACCTAGTCATTAACTGCTGTCACCGTCATTATGAGACGGCAGGTTATTCCTCCCATTGTATTGAATGACATTAGTGGACGGACTATAGCTAGCCAGAGAAAAATGTCGACTTACCTCAGAAATGCAGAAGAATAGGAAAATGCCGATTTCCGAAGTGACGTTCTGCCGGCTGACGATTGAATTCGAGGCGAGCTGCAATGTCGAGTAGAAGTCTTCACTGATTGGTCAATTCCTGGTAGCAACCGGGGCAAATCTTGGTAGCGATACGGGCGCTGATTGGCCATCGTCTCCAAATCTTGGTATATTCTTGGTAGCAGGGAGCAACGTGATTGGCTGTCACTACCAAGAATAAGCTCGATTTTCATGTGGCAGGGGGCGCCACTAGCCCCGCCCCTGTATGTGATTACCCTGACTCGCATGCCACTTCATACAAAGGCAAAGGGCTGGCAGTCGGAGAGCAGTGTGGAAGAGGCCACTGAGATGACTGGGTGAGAGAGACATCCAAGGTGACAAGAGGGAAATTTTGCCTGAGCTCTCCACTTGAAATTGTGATGAGCAAAGGAGAGGCTGGCATGCACAAGAGCGATCACATTAAAGTAGTTCAGCTCAGCACTTTTGCCGTGACCCGGATTCGAACCGGGGTTGCTGCGGCCACAACGCAGAGTACTAACCACTATACGATCACGGCCACATGGCTCAGCCACAAACCTTCTTCTTGGCATAGAGGAGTTTGAGTCCTGAACAGGAATCATCTTGCCTTTAGTGTCTCAGAATGGTTCCTCAGCCCAGGGGCAAAAGTCAGTCGCAGAGCTGTTTTCAAATTTGTTTTTCTTTTCTTTTCCTGCTTCCAGCAATGCTGTGTTTGTGCTTCCAGGACAAAAGTGGTTCTCAGAGAAGGATGGCTGGCAGGTGATACAAGGGAAGTTTCCCCATAGCTGTGTCTGACTGATACAGCAGGGTTCAGTGAGCTCCTTTCAGTTGTAGCGGAGAAATCGGAGGACAGAGGAACATGTGATTTACAGGTTAAAATGTGCCACGAGCTAGCCAGGAGTCGAACCTAGAATCTTCTGATCCGTAGTCAGACGCGTTATCCATTGCGCCACTAGCCCCGCCCCTGTATGTGGTTACCCTGACTCGCACGCCACTTATACAAAGGCAATGGGCTGGCAGTCGGAGAGCAGTGTGGAAGAGGCCACTGAGATGACTGGGTGAGAGAGACATCCAAGGTGACAAGAGGGAAATTTTGCCTGAGCTCTCCACTTGAAATTGTGATGAGCAAAGGAGAGGCTGGCATGCAAAAGAGCAATCACATTAAAGTAGTTCAGCTCAGCACTTTTGCCGTGACCCAGATTCGAACCGGGGTTGCTGCGGCCACAACGCAGAGTACTAACCACTATACGATCACGGCCACATGGCTCAGCCACAAACCTTCTTCTTGGCATAGAGGAGTTTGAGTCCTGAACAGGAATCATCTTGCCTTTAGTGTCTCAGATGGGTTCCTCAGCCCAGGGGCAAAAGTCAGTCGCAGAGCTGTTTTCAAATTTGTTTTTCTTTTCTTTTCCTGCTTCCAGCAATGCTGTGTTTGTGCTTCCAGGACAAAAGTGGTTCTCAGAGAAGGATGGCTGGCAGGTGATACAAGGGAAGTTTCCCCATAGCTGTGTCTGACTGATACAGCAGGGTTAAGTGAGCTCCTTTCAGTTGTAGCGGAGAAATCGGAGGACAGAGGAACATGTGATTTACAGGTTAAAATGTGCCACGAGCTAGCCAGGAGTCGAACCTAGAATCTTCTGATCCGTAGTCAGACGCGTTATCCATTGCGCCACTAGCCCCGCCCCTGTATGTGATTACCCTGACTCGCACGCCACAAAGGCAATGGGCTGGCAGTCGGAGAGCAGTGTGGAAGAGGCCACTGAGATGACTGGGTGAGAGAGACATCCAAGGTGACAAGAAGGAAATTTTGCCTGAGCTCTCCACTTGAAATTGTGATGAGCAAAGGAGAGGCTGGCATGCACAAGAGCGATCACATTAAAGTAGTTTAGCTCAGCACTTTTGCCGTGACCCGGATTCGAACCGGGGTTGCTGCGGCCACAACGCAGAGTACTAACCACTATACGATCACGGCCACATGGCTCAGCCACAAACCTTCTTCTTGGCATAGAGGAGTTTGAGTCCTGAACAGGAATCATCTTGCCTTTAGTGTCTCAGATGTGTTCCTCAGTGACCAGGGGCAGAAGTCAGTCGCAGAGCTGTTTTCAAATTCTTTTTCTTTTTCTTTCGGTTTCCAGCACTGCTGTGTTTGTGCTTCCAGGACAAAAGTGGTTCTCAGAGAAGGATGGCTGGCAGGTGATACAAGGGAAGTTTCCCCATAGCTGTGTCTGACTGATACAGCAGGGTTCAGTGAGCTCCTTTCAGTTGTAGCGGAGAAATCGGAGGACAGAGGAACATGTGATTTACAGGTTAAAATGTGCCATGAGCTAGCCAGGAGTCGAACCTAGAATCTTCTGATCCGTAGTCAGACGCGTTATCCATTGCGCCACTAGCCCCGCCCCTGTATGTGATTACCCTGACTCGCACGCCACAAAGGCAATGGGCTGGCAGTCGGAGAGCAGTGTGGAAGAGGCCACTGAGATGACTGGGTGAGAGAGACATCCAAGGTGACAAGAGGGAAATTTTGCCTGAGCTCTCCACTTGAAATTGTGATGAGCAAAGGAGAGGCTGGCATGCACAAGAGCGATCACATTAAAGTAGTTTAGCTCAGCACTTTTGCCGTGACCCGGATTCGAACCGGGGTTGCTGCGGCCACAACGCAGAGTACTAACCACTATACGATCACGGCCACATGGCTCAGCCACAAACCTTCTTCTTGGCATAGAGGAGTTTGAGTCCTGAACAGGAATCATCTTGCCTTTAGTGTCTCAGATGTGTTCCTCAGTGACCAGGGGCAGAAGTCAGTCGCAGAGCTGTTTTCAAATTCTTTTTCTTTTTCTTTCGGTTTCCAGCACTGCTGTGTTTGTGCTTCCAGGACAAAAGTGGTTCTCAGAGAAGGATGGCTGGCAGGTGATACAAGGGAAGTTTCCCCATAGCTGTGTCTGACTGATACAGCAGGGTTCAGTGAGCTCCTTTCAGTTGTAGCGGAGAAATCGGAGGACAGAGGAACATGTGATTTACAGGTTAAAATGTGCCATGAGCTAGCCAGGAGTCGAACCTAGAATCTTCTGATCCGTAGTCAGACACGTTATCCATTGCGCCACTAGCCCCGCCCCTGTATGTGATTACCCTGACTCGCACGCCACAAAGGCAATGAGCTGGCAGTCGGAGAGCAGTATGGAAGAGGCCACTGAGATGACTGGGTGAGAGAGACATCCAAGGTGACAAGAGGGAAATTTTGCCTGAGCTCTCCACTTGAAATTGTGATGAGCAAAGGAGAGGCTGGCATGCACAAGAGCGATCACATTAATGTAGTTTAGCTCAGCACTTTTGCCGTGACCCGGATTCGAACCGGGGTTGCTGCGACCACAACGCAGAGTACTAACCACTATACGATCACGGCCACATGGCTCAGCCACAAACCTTCTTCTTGGCATAGAGGAGTTTGAGTCCTGAACAGGAATCATCTTGCCATTAGTGTCTCAGATGGGTTCCTCAGTGACCAGGGGCAAAAGTCAGTCACAGAGCGGCACGTTTGCTGTGACCCGGATTCGAACCAGGGTTTCTTTGGTTTTCAGCGATGTTATTGGCTTCCAGGACAAAAAAAGGTATCAGAGTTCGGGGCTAACTATTAATGCTACTGTCAGTAAGCTCCTTTTAGATATCGAGACTTTGTCGAGTTCCACATCGTTTTCTTTCCTTGTAGTTTTACAGATTTCTATTTATCAGAAATTATGGTTTGAATTTTCAGATTTTTTTTTTCAATGAAAGTTCTGTTTTGTTCATATTTTCTTTCTTTTTGAGTAGGAAGCCATTAGCCTGCTCTCAGGACGGACCTTCATGCCTCCAAAGTCAAGTGTTACCCTTGCTCGTGCCACCTTGCTGCTTAGTGTCCTGAGAGGAGCTCAGAGTGTCACACTTCTGGAATTGACCCTGAAACTCCTCAAGAAGCAGGTACAAACTTTGTTAATTCTTTTTGATATACAGCATACAAAAGTTTAGAAAATTTGAACTACTTTATCTGTACTTCTCTTCTCATGATATTCTCAGTTTTGTCTTTTTGGGGAGAGTGCAGTGTTGGAAGATGGAAAATTTTATTTTTCTCCTCCTGGTCTGAACAACATATACCTCCCTTACGTCACTTTCCTGGACCAGGCCACTATGCAAATTGGTAACTTACCAACTCATCTCTCTTATTTGACTTTTTGTGCCATTTTTGATTGGGTTGTGAGGGAGCTGGAAGTACTGATTTTTTTTTTTTTTTTTTTTCTTCAGTATAGACTTCAATTATTTACGGATATTAAAGATCATAATTTTAAGCATTTTTTCTGTTTATAGATCTTCTGATTCTTTGGTAAATTGTTTAAGCTTCTATCTTTTCACAGAAAAGCAGCTCTCAGATGTGTTGACAACGATAAACTCAACTCAAAGTTCTTGTTCTATTTTCTGTTATGTATTTTTTCACAGGTAACAATTTTAAACTTGGTGCCATGGAAGTGCCTGTCTCTGCACAGTCCTTGCAATCCAGTTCCAAAGGGCCTTTACACCTTTCCAGCAAGACTGAGAAAGACCATCATGCACCTGTTCCTTCCCGGAGCAACCAAAGCACCCTCAGTCCTACAAGCCTTACATGCGCAGATAGATAGTCAGATAAGATTTTCATCAACTATGTGTTGCTCTCTGCACTTTTTCTTCCAGTTCTGTGTCTACTCTGAGAAATACATATGCTAAACTATCGAGCAGCTGTGTTTTGTTTATTGGTTGTTTCAGAGTGATTACATTTTGCGGTAAAGTCAAAGTAAGGCCAACCTGCTGTAATGACATATATATATATTGTTATGAAAAAGCATTCAATAATGCAGTTATTAAAAATCACGTCTATCTTTAAAGGGAAGGAGTGCTAATTGCATTTGATTATTGATTGCCATATAAAAAATTGAAAAGTTGTTATTGGAAAAAAATGCTTATCTTAGACTTTATTGTTTAGAACTTAGAATCATGGCATGGATTCTGTACATGTAGTTTTTTTTAACTACCTGCAAGTTGTAAAGTGGGAGGGTCCTCAGAGAATATACATGACATAGCATATAATAATCCCAACTAAATAACTATGATAACAACTTGTTTGATATTGTCAAGAAGAAATCATGTAAAAACTCTAAATACACTGTTTTTTTCTCTTGAGAACTCTGCACATCTGCTTTTGTGCAAGGATCACTTCAAAGTTCATGTGTGTGTGCTTTACAAGAGTGCAGAAATGGCGTCAATGGCAGAAACTGAAAATATGACAATGTTATGTACAGCCTGGACAAGTTGTCAGGCCCAGAAATGTTGTCACATTTACCAAGTATTAAGGTGGTTTTACAGACTGATAAATACTGTAAATAACTTAAATCAGAATCAGAAATGCTTTGTTTAGCCCGGGTGCTCTTATGCACAGTATGAAAGAAAGTCAAAATAGTAATAGAAAGAAGGAGTAAAATAAATATGAATAAGGTAAAAAATAAAGATAAAAATAAAATAAATAGAATAATTAAGTATACTGAAGTGCAGAATAAAGTTAGCTATGTACATGTTCGTCATTGTAGCGGAGGTGATACAAGGATTTTAAAGTGGTATGGATAAAATGTAATACATTTTAAGACTCTTTTTATTCCCTTTGTTATCCAATACTCTGGTGGCCCTCCTTTTTAATGACCTGTGAAAAATAATAGACGTAGTATCTGTGTCGTCACCCATCTGTTCCTGAGCGCTGTTTTGAAGCCAATCAACGGCGGCAGCCATATTGGAAATTACATAAAGAGGCGGAGTTTGAGCCTCCTAGCAAACAGCTATTTTTTCCCGTCCAGGAGTCAAGTCAATCATGTCCTTATTTGGGCAAAAACTCATAATTTTAATATCTTCTGAACTGTTGCATTAGAAAAAAATCACCCCCGTACAGTGTGTGCCGATAGAGAAATGAGCTACATAGAGCCAAGCCGTTTTTGAACCAGGCTGTAAACATGTTTATTAATGCTGCGAAGATCGTCTTTTTTGAATCGGTGTGGTTTCCTGTGTTTCTGCAGCCAGCCTCAAGCGGATTCTTGATGAATTGCAGTTTGTAACACTTCCGCATGGGCTTCATAGTTTGAGACCAGAGGTTGCCGCTTGGAAAGAACATGTCAAAAATACTGAGAGCTATAATGTGTATTACTGGTATAAAATAAAGCACAGAAAGTTACGGCTTCTGCCAAATATTTGTGAATAATTACAGAAAACTTATCACCAAAAAATAAAAAGTCAAAGAATGCAAAAAAAACCCAACCAGTTTCTAAGTGGCGTCATTCATTCAGAAGTAATCCTACTCAACTGTTTGCCAAACACTTACTTTGTTGTTTATTGTTGGAGGCACAGAAGCTGATGGGGCATCGCCAGGGATTCTGGGCCCCCTGAAAAGATATCTGTGTGCCCCATCACCACAGCCAACCCTACAAAATATAACATTGCTGCTATAGTACTGGTTTATTTGCTTTAAATACAAATATTTGCTTACAACTATCTTGGTTAACTGACTCAAATCTAAGCTACATATCAATATAATTATTTTTTTTAGAATTTCTCCAAATGTAACTGCACAATATTGACCTTCAGACTGTCCATGTCTTTAAACAAGATTATTTGAAGCCAAGTGACCTGTTGAATAACAGCAAGGGGGCATTATTTGGTATAATCATAGACTGTATAAAATATGGACGTAGTATCCGTGACGTCACCCATCTGTTTCTGAATGCTGTTTTGAAGCCAATCGGCAGCGGCAGCCATATTGCTTCTGTCGAGCCAGTGTGACGTAAAGAGGCAGGCTTTGAGCCTCCTAGCCAACAGCTACAGTGTTCCCACAGGCAGCTGTGCCTCTCATTGGAAGACTAGTAATCTCAATATCTTTGAAATTGCTGCGTTAGAAAAAAATTCACCCCCCTCAAAGTGAGAGGACATCGAGAAATTAGCTATTCAGACTACACTCATCTTTTGTACCAGGCTGTAAACATGATATTTCTGCTGTAAAGATTGTCTTTTTACCATTCATGTGTATGTGACTTCCGGTATTTCCGGAGCCAGCCTCAAGCGGATCCTCGATGAACTGCAGCTTTTAACACTTCCGCATTGACTCATATTTTTAGACCGGAGGTTGCCGCTTGGGTATAATCTAACCTCATGAAGTCAAATAAAACTTTAAAAACCTACAGTTTACTTTCACTTAGATTCAGCCACACCTGATGCAGTGAAAATATGACCCCACTTTAGGCATGAGACACATCTCACAGAACTGGAAATAAAGTCCAGAAAGGAATTCTGAATGTTTGTTTATTTATTCAGAAAATTTTAGTTATCTTATTGCAGTTACAACAAAACAAGAGAAAAGCGTAGTACACTTT
The DNA here is from genome assembly GCF_009762535.1 of Notolabrus celidotus. Lineage (NCBI taxonomy): Eukaryota > Metazoa > Chordata > Actinopteri > Labriformes > Labridae > Notolabrus > Notolabrus celidotus. The sequence goes on from NC_048276.1 coordinate 10,986,745, forward strand.
ATATCAGGCCATTAAGGGCCCCCCTCCTCACTTGGGCCCTAGGTAGTAAGTCTCACTCCCCTCCAACTACGACGCCCCCTTTGCCGGAAGTGTTCATCATCATTCACTGTATTTTGAAAGCCTTAAAACCGGAAGCTCATATATGGGTGTGTGCTCTGTAGACTTGACAACCGGTCTCCAGTTGGAGAGTAACGGTAGCCTCTCCTCTGATCCCTTATTGTCTCGGTTTGTTGACGTTTGCTGGAGTACAGCGGTAGTTAGTTACGGGGGTCTGCCTGTTCTTTCAGACGGGTCGTGTGGGATAAAGCTAGCCCGCTTGCTAGCTTAGATGGATTTTCGCATCAAAAGATGATCGCTTCACTTTCAAGAGGAAGTTTGCTGGATGAGGTTCTTCATGGGGGCTTTAATGAGGTAACGTTTACTCGGCGTTACTAATGTTAGCTTGTGTTTATTAAGGAAGGTTAGCTGTAAATTAGCATGTGGAGGCCATTATACACGATTACAAAGAATAATTCAAGTTAAAGAAAACCAGTTCCTGCAGTTTTAGTGGCGTCAATTTGTTGGACAGTAAACCATAACTTCTGGTGGTTCAATATTGTGATGTAGCCGACGTTAAAGGCACTATGAGGAGTTTTTTCACCAGCTGAGAAACACACTGAAACCAGCACTGATGCATCTTTATGACCCTCAAAAGCAAACAAATGCATAAACAACAACACTGATACCTTCTCTGTTATTATTTTTAACACCTTAAACCAGGCATGTCCAAAGTACAGCCCGGGAGCCAATCGCAGCACAAGGTCCATTTAATTAAGGCCCCAAGCTTCCATCTTCAATTGTGTTATTTATAGCACAGATATTAATCACATTCTGAATCATCTGTACATTTGCAGTTTCTTTCAAGCGCACAAACAAAACTAAAGTCAATCCAGAAACGTCTCAAAAAGCTTCATATGGACTACTTGTATAAAGCCAAAGCTCTGGATATTCTGCAAGAAGATAATTAGGAGGAAACACAAGAACTCTTAAAGCTGACAGGTTTTCAAATTAATATTTTTATCATGATGTGAAAAATCTTGATGAACTAAAAGCTCAGAAAACATAAAAGAGGACACAAGACAAGATCAAAATTATGAAAGTGTGCAGAAAAGGCCAAATTTGGTGCATAAAAATAGTTCAGAATGCAGGACAAGAATTATTTAGTTCTTAAATTTTTGTCTGATGAAATCCAGATCGTGATCCTGCCATAGAAAAATAATGATACAATATTTTTCCCACATTGCCCGACCCTAATGAAAAACCTCTTCCTCCAGAAGAAGATAAAGTTAGCTAATGTCTACGTGTCTTGTGGAGAACTGAGGACTATCTAGTTACTGATTTATTGAGAAAAAAAGTAAAATAATTGTTCTTAAATAGAGATTTCATATTTTACTTTTATGATTCCTAAGTCTCAGTCAGAGCCAATGGCCCTGAGGTATTCTGACAACATCAAATTTGGGGGTCACATGACTGAGAGGGAGGTAAAGGTGGAGTAACTGTGTGAAAGCAGAGGCATGCAGCACCCTGTTACTCTAGACTGAACATCGAGTGACATGATTTCCCTTGCAGAAGTAAAATTAATCAGGCAGTAAGACAATAGGCTGGCCCTGCCCCCTCTCTCCTGTCCCAGCAGAATAAACAAAGGATGTCATGTGTCATGCCATGGTCTCAATCTCAATCTAATTTGCCCCCCTCTCTTTACTCTCTGTGTTTGTCTCTGGTGCTGTGTTAAATGTGTGTGTGCCTGACTGATGGACTGCAGCAGCAGCTAGCTGCATATGTTTCCTGGGTGAATGCTCAGCTGAAGAGGAAACCAGGCCTGAAGCCCATCACAGACCTCAGGCGGGACCTGCAGGATGGAGTTGTGCTCACACAACTAATAGAGCTAGTCGGTAAATACACACTACCATACAGTACATTCAAATTTCTCACATAAAGTAGTAGTCAGCAGATCATTGCATTAGTCTATTTTTAGGTGCATACATAGCTAAAAAAATGTCTGGTTGCAGGTTTGTACGTGCACAGCTGGCCCTTTATTAAACCCAACATACATGCTCATCAATAATGTGAGCTCTCCCTGGGATGCTCTCTTCTAAACTAGAATATAACAGAATGGTTCACTGATTTTTGCTATGCTTTAGGAAAAAGTCACCTCTCATGTGTAAAATATTATAAGATGACTAAACTAAACTTAACTCATACTTTATTGTCATTCATCTGGATAGCTTGTATACAGCCGAATGAAATCGCGTTTCCCACATGGCAGGTGCGAAGCTGTGAAAGTGTAATAAAAAAACAGACAAACAATACACCAGACAACAAAACCAAAATGAAAGAAACAAAACAACAACATGAGGACAAACTAGAGCAGGGCTCATTGTGTGGGTTAAACTAAATATAAACGATGAGTAAATAGATAAAACAGAAAAAGTGAGCTGTGTGGGGTGTAAATGTTCTAATATATATTGAATAAATAATTCAGCTAAAATATTGAATTAGAGTAAATAGGCAGTTTGAGTTAGGGATAACGTATGGTTAGCAGGTTGTTATGGGAAAAAGAATCACCTGAAGGGGTTCTTTCTCCCATAACAAGCTGATAACCATACATTAGTGTGCTTGTTACCCAGCCAGTAACTTAAAATACAAACACGTTGTCAAAAACATTGATTAAAATGTTATTTTATTGATTTAAAATGATTTATGTGTACAGTTTTTAAAAAATAAACCCAGTGATTCCACGTCAGTTAATGTTCCATGGTGATGGATTCTTCAGTTTGACTCTGGTGTTGCTCATGTTAGTGAATGTTAATAACCACTGTCAAGGGGTTGCCAAGGGGTTTTGACCAATCAGAATCAAGCTTCTTACACAACCGGAAGATCAGTAAGAAAGCCGGTTACCCTGCTAACCATACATTATCCCTTACTTATTACCTTCAGGGTGAGACAAGACCCTTCCGCTCTGCGTGGGTGTCTTGTCTCACCCTGTCGGGATTCTTTTTCCCATAACAACCTGCTAACCATACATTATCCCTTACTTAGAAGAAGGCACAGTGGTGGTCATTGCCCAGTATAAAGTGACATGTGACAGAGTCAAAGTCAAAAATGTTCAGGATCAATCATGTGAGAAATTTCCAATTGTTTATATTTCCATCCATTAAAATGTGTCAATACATTTTTTCACCTACCCTTTCAGCCTGTAGCAGAATCCAGAGTACTACGAACTATGCCTTTGAGCTTTCATAGCATGTAAGACTGTGGTTTTTCAGAGCAAGAATTTATCATTACTAAGAACTGAAAATGAAAGTGCCATAACAGAGACACCTTCACATATAACATAAAGAACCACTACTCTGTTTTTTCTCACCTAACCATGTAATGCGATGGTTTACATGCAGGAAAATGATTCAGACCATTATACAGTTTTATGTTGGCCTAAAGCTTTTAATTCAGAAAATATGCACATCCTGTTATCCACCACAGTACGTTCTTAATACACATTATTCAAAACCACACACTTCCTCTTGGTGTTGTTCTTGCTCCTCAGTTAGCATTAAAACTAAACACCCACGCACAAAGCTGCAGTCTTAGTTGATAACCCAACAAGGTGTTTGCATTAGATGTATTTAAAATGCACTGTCAAGTGTGTATTTATGTTTGTAACACACTCTTAACAAATGGCTTCATACTCATTTATCATGAGGGAAATGACGTAGCTCTGCTTAGGAAATGTTTGCACAATATACTGTTTCAGTTTGGACCTTAAATGTGATGTGAATGGTGAAATAGTTGCAGATGAAAATTCAAACTAGCTGTTGCTTCATTTCTTTTCTAATTGTTCCTTTTCACTCTTTCAAATCGGATTCAAACCAAACAGCTGGGGAAGTGCTGGAGGGAGTTTACATCACTCCACAGAACAAAGAAGAAAGCAGGAAGAATGTTGAGCAAGTCTTGCAGTTCATTTCCTCCAGACACATACGCATGCCACACATAACTGCAAGAGGTAAATTACTACATTTTCCATGTGGTCTCACTCTCTTGTTGTCAGATATTCACAAAGTTTTTTGATTGCCGACTGTATTACACTTAAGGAACATATTCCTCCACTCTCAAAATCCATGTCTCACTCATCAGAGAAACAATGATTATGTTCTTGACAACCTTGTTTCACACCATATTAATTTTCTCTTTGCAGACATTGTTGATGGTAACCTGAAATGTGCAATGAGAATCATCCTGGCGTTGGCTGCCCACTTCAAACCCTCTGCCAATCACAAGGCTGCCTCTGGAAGTGGGAGGAGTTTAACAAGAGGCTCTTCCAACCACAATCCTCTCTCCCCCATCGCATTAGCGCAGGGTGCTGCGGCTGCTCTGGTGACAGCACGACATGATGCCTCACAGTCTGCACGTGCAACACTTATCCATAGGTATGTAAGCCAAAATACCCCTGACACACCTTGACCTCTACCCAGCACAGGAGTGTTTTATCAGTTACTTACACATGGTCTTTGCTGTCCTCTGGTGGACAAATACCTCACCAATACAGCATCCTTGCAACTACTAAAAGTCAATAAATTAGATGTAGAAACCATGACACTTCTTATTTTTAAAGATCTTTTATTTTGTTAATGATTTTTCAGTGGCTGGGGGTTGGATTCGGAAAAGTCTGTGTGTGTGCGTGCCCTGGTTCAGCAGTATGAGCGAGGAGCTCCAGATGAGCAGGACAATCCTCAGCCTGACAGGTACCCCACATTTCTTGTTCCTAAAAAAACTGTACTCTCACCATTCACTGCCTTAAGTGTATACTAAAACAGCTTAAATGCACACATTATCTGCCTTTTTGTGTCTCTCTTTGATTTCAGAATGTCACAAATGTTAAGCAAAAGGTGGCTTTGGTTGAGATGAACATCATAGATTTAAACTGTAAAAAAAAATAGAGAATATAAACTCAGACATGGATAGTGATTTCACACTTCATACAGCCTATATTGGCTTGAACATGATGTGACTTGGAGTCTTTTTCAGAGAGCAGTGCTGAGATAATGGCCTAAAAGGCATGTTGGCTTTCCTGGAACCTAATTGGCTTAAAGACAAGTTTAAGGGACACTGGTGGCCTAGCGGTCAAAGCGTCCCATGTATAGAGGCCATAGTCCTTTTCGCAGAGGTTGCTGGTTCGACTCCTGGCCGGTTGACCATTTACTGCATGTCTTCCCCCACTCTCTACTTCCCACATTTAAGATAAGATAAGAGAGTCCTTTACTCATCCCACAATGGGGAAATTCAAGTGTCACAGTAACAAAGTAGACAGTGCAAAAAATATAAAGCAAACAAGAGCCTATAAAATATCAATCATTAAAAAGTGAATTAGCAATTAAAATTAAAGAGGTAAAAAATAAGCATGTCTTACAACATATATATGTATATATAAATGATTGGTTATAGAGTCTGACCACTGCAGGAAGAAAAGACCTGCGGTATCTCTCCGTGAGACACCGCGGGTGAAGAAGTCTGTCACTGAACAAGCTACTTAGTGTTGTTATGGTCTCCTGGAGGGGGTGTGACGTGTTGTCCATCAGAGAAGGTAGCTTTGCTATCATCCTCCTGTCAGCCACCACCTCCACAGGGTCCTGTCTCTCTTCAGCTGTCCTATCCAATAAAGGCAAAAAAGCTCAAAAATATAACGAAAAAAAAGATGAGGTTAAGTTAGAGTGAAGGATGAGGATATATTTTGTGATCAAATTTGCAATCTTGCTACAATCAAAGTCCTTTAGTGCACTTAAGACAGCTCTGTATTTGTTCTCTTGAGTTTCGCACAGGTGTTGTGTAATCTGTCATCTTATCTTCCAACACCACGCTTTTAAAGCAGTAGACTGTATTCTGTGGTTCACTTGTGTCTCTCTCTTTGTGTGTGTGTGTGTGTGTGTGTGTGTGTGTGTGTGTGTGTGTGTGTGTGTGTGTGTGTGTGTGTGTGTGTGTGTGTGTGTGTGTGTGTGTGTGTGTGTGTGTGTGTGCGTGTGTGTTTCACTGCCTGATAAACCATATGACTTTGGTCTCAGCACCCCAACACGAGAAGGATATAATCAGCCTTTATTCTCTCAAATCACATGTGGGATCTAAAGTTGTGCTCTTTTAGTAATCCTTTTCACCATCAGTATCTTCCAGTTTAATGTGAAGGCAAACTTGTGTTTGTGTTTTATAACAAAAGTAAATGTCCGCATTAATCTTCCTTTGATGGAGCAGATTTATTCAGAGATTGGGTTAACTGAAAATGCCATCACATGTTGAGTTTAATCACGACGGATGATAAGAAATGTCTGCTGCTTTGTGTGCCACGCTCTCTTGCTGAAGGGCAAGGGGCGTGTCAGAGCAAGGAGAGTCACAAGCATGGGTTTGCAGGGATGAAGATGCCAGGGTTGCACATGGAGAGAGGAGTCTAGCCTTGTTGGATTATGCTCTGTTATGGTATTATGCTCTGTTTACCACCTGTAGCCCACTATGGGGGGCACCCAGGTTAAATGGTAAGACCAGTCTTTTTAAGGCAGTGTGGGTCAGCGCTATGTTTTATGGTGTATAAGTTGTTGTGGTTGTGTGCGGCTTGTGTTTTGAGAGAGCTTTGACTTCCAACACATGCTGTATGGAGGGCTTCAGATACCAAGTCAGGACTCAAGGAAACATGTAATTCTCATGTGTTGCTTTTTTCTGTCTGAGTCAAAATATCAAGAGGAAAGCATTGTTTTATTGTACGGATTCAAACAGTGTGATTAATGGTTATCATTAATGTGTTGTTGTTTTTAAAAGAGATCTTTGTGGATGTCTTTGCTTCCTATCAGCGCCAAGACCAGTCAGATAGTTTTGCTTTGTTTATCACCAGCACAAGTCACCTATCCCATGTATACTGATCAATCGCACAGCCCAGTAACAATGTAGCAGTAGCAAGAAGATGAAGCACTCTCCTTACACTGTGTATGTATGTGTTTCTGCTATGTTTAGTGTTTACTTACACATCATCCTTCTCCTTCTCTGAATTAACTAATTCATCTTTGGTTTACACTCCTTCAGCCTCAGCTCCATCAGTCCTCTGCCATCTCCGAGAGCTCCACCCAGCAGCCACTCAGACAGACAGCTTGATGACCCCCAACAACAGGAGCCCAGTGGTGAGCCCCAGAACTGCACGCTGTATGATCACTAAAACTCACAATTTATTGTTGAACCTGTATAACGTATGTGTGTGTACATGTGTGTGCATGAAGCTGAGTCATGTAGTGGTGTAGAGGACACAGCGTGGGATGATTCCGTCAGTGAAAATCTGGAGAAGGAGGTGCAGGAGACACGTATAATGGTGTCAGCTCTACAGGTAGATATTCTTTCTATAAATAGAGTTTCTTTTTTTATCAGAATGCCTCCCCTCTGATTTTCAAATATTGTGAGTGAGATTTTTGAGGACATTGAATGTTGTGTTGTTAATTAAAGCTGCTATAAGGAGTTTTTAACTGCTTGTGAATCCGACTTAAATGAACACTGATGTCTCTTTGTGACCTAAAAAAGCAAACAAGATAATCAGTGAGACTTCATCTTTGGAGGAACTGCAGATTCTTGTAACCACTGTTAACCCTTTGTTCAGTGGGCTCGCTAAAAATGATGTAATTCGAAAGTTCCTCACAGGAGCTTTAAACAAAAAAATATGCTTACTTCAGTTTACCCTCAAGGGAATGGTCAGAAATTCATAATATAGAAAAAAAAAATGTTTGCTTGTGGAAAACTTTTAAGTCACTTGTGAAAAGTACTGATTGTGACAAAGTGCATTTAAAAATGATTACCAGATTAATCAGTATGTGGAATGAGCTTGTGCCAAAATGTCATATAATGAAAAAATCAGATCCTTCCCCAAAATGACAATAAAACAAAAATAAAAGCCACTTTTCTATCACTCGTTGTTAAAGTAATCTCTCTTCTCCAGTGTTTTAACGACACCTCTCTGGAGAATTAGTGTTGAAACACTTTCTCTAAATATAACAACCCTCACATTTTTGCATGAAAAAAGTGTATATAAAAACATAAATGTAAGCTCCCCTAGTTCTTATGTAAATAGTTATATATCTGATGGTTTATGTAATGGATGTATGCAGGAAAATGAGTGTTAATTACTGACTGAAGAGGTGAGGATGTATGTGTTTAAATGTCAAGAGTATAAATGGATGCATTCACTTGGAAAGATGGAGGACAGAAACATTTCAGGACTGAGTGGCTATGTGGACATACTTTTTCTCCCTATGCATACGCATATAAAAGCCTGGAAAAGGATGAATACAATTATCAAAGTGTTGTAAATTGTGTATTGTTACCCTTTCCAAATAAAAATACAATTAAAAAAAAAAAAGTGTATATAGCTGCATGAATGATAAAAAGAAGAAAACACTTATTTGGATGTAAACCTGGCTGGGACTGACCACATTTGTATGCAAGTATTTTAAGTAAAATTACTTCCATGGTGCTTCTGAGGTCTGTCTTTAGAGAAACTGCATTAGATTATAATCCTTGAATTGAGAGTAATGTTTACGTCCTGCGAGTTATGCTCTCTCTTGAAGTAAACATAAAGTAACTGGTCTTGTGGTTTGGAAATTAGAGCAAAGTCATCAGCTTTATTGAATCTTAGTGCATGGTCGGTTTTAACTCAGTGCCTCTACAGGCAGGATCTGTTGAGTTTATTAAGAGGAAAACTAACTGAGTTATTTAGATACTGTACTTTGTTTTAAATAATGCACTGGACAACCTACTACTACTGCTTTAACTGGTCAGAGCTTACCTAACGCAGGGACTTCACTCCTAGTACACACTGGTGTCACATGTCATACTTGTTTTTAAGGCCCTGCTGCTGCATGGTTCGCTGCCTGAGGATGAACAGGACGTGTCATTGAGTTTGGACCAAGGAAATGCTGAGCAGCAACTGGTAATGATGGCCGTACTTTTATTTTCATTTCTGCATCCATTTCTTTCTCTCTCTCTCTCTCTCTCTCTCTCTCTCTCTCTCTCTCTCTCTCTCTCTCTCTCTCTCTCTCTATCTCTCTCTCTCTCTCTCTCTCTCTTTCTCTCTCTCTTCTTTGGTCTGTTTCAGCGACTTGGGCCCAACACAGATCATATTTCTTTTTCTTTACTGTGGTTAATGTGGGCGTGTGTGCATGCTCATGTGCGTGCAGAGGGTGACACGGGTATCATTTTCCCTTCTCCCTCAGCTCATTGTTGTTCTCACTCACATCCTATCTTTCTTCTTTCCAGGTAGTCATTCGCAGTCGTTTGGATCAGAGTATGGAGGAGGCTCAGGAGCTGAAGGTCCAATATTTGTTTACCTTTTAAAAAGTCAATTAATTTTCCATTATCAACAAAAGGCTCATGGTTCCTTACTGAGAGAATAAACCTGTGTGATGCTTGCAGTGTTCAGTGTTCCGTTTTTAATTCAGAGTGTGTTGTGTTGTTTGTTTTAGAGGGAACTGTTGCGCTGTAGGCAGGAGATGAGAAACCTGCAGGGAGTTAAGGTAAGACAAAGGCACATCTGCAGTTTGTTCTCTTTCTCCTTTGTGAAGTTTAGTTGTAGTTGTATCGGAGAAGTTGCCAGCTCAGGTAATGACTTTCTGTTTGTTCTTTTTTAATGAGTAGGACGCTCAGCAGCAGAGGCTGTGCTCACAGGAGGCATCCATACTGCAAATGAAGCAGGAGCTGCTCCGGGGCAGCATGACGAAGGATGAACTCAACAACCAGAATGTATGACATAGTGTCAGATACAAACCTATTTTACTTGATGTCAATTTAAAATATTTAAAGCATTCCTTTATTTTTTTATCCTCCTCTGTGAAACTGTGTTACAGGCAGAGCTACAGTGGAAGCTAGAGGAATGCAACAGACTCTGGGGTGAATGCAAGGTGAGCTCCTCTAACCCTTCTCCTTCAATGGTTTGCTTTGAGCTGCTTTAATACATCAAACTTTTTGTCACACTGCATCTGCTTACTGAGTTTTTACTAAAAAACAAACCCTACCTTTCTCTCTTTGATGGCTGAGTGCAGAAGGAAGTCGGACAGAAGGACAGACACCTGCTACAGCTGAAACACAAGCTTGATGAAAGCCAGAAAAAGCAGGTATGCTGGCCAGTTTTTGGACTGTAAAGGGACATTTAACAAACTACAGCGGGCTAAAAGAGTTCTGTCTAGCTCCACACTTTGTCGTTAAATCTCATGGAAAAGGTTAAACGACAACTTACCTTTTAAAATGATCATCAAAGTCTTCCTTTGCTGTTTTGCTTGAGCTTTTATCAGCAAATTGAAAATAAACTGACTTCGAGCAGGAACTTAAAGCACTTATATGATGTTGTTTATTTATTTGTGCCTTCAACTAATGAACTAGTTACATTGATAACTTGAGGTGAAGACAAGATATATTTAAAGTTTACTATCTTGCAATTTTATTTGTGGTGTGTTTTAATGCCTGATTGTGTCTGTTCAACAGGGTGAATTGCAGAGTGAGTTGGAGCATAAAAACAGCTTGCTGCAGGTAATACTGTTTCTAAACTTACCGTTTTTGTATCAAACCCTAATTAAAAATGATTTAAGTCAGAAATTCAGTCTGAATGAGGCAGTTTTAATTTCATAAGTGTATATTCTTGCTCTTTTATGTTTAGATCCCTACAGGCACAGAAAATAATGGATATTCTTACTCTGGAAATCCTGCTCCTTCTGTGTCAGACGTGAGTATTCTTCGATTGATAAAGCTGTTTAATCAGTTCTGAGGTCCTGATGCTCACAATTATCACACAACCATACTCTTACATTGTTGTGAAGTGTGTACTCATGCAGTATTTAAGGTTTTGTTCTAATTTCCTCACATGAAATACAAAACCTTCAACAGTACTGTAAATAGATGCTTGTTTTACAGCTGTCATCCGCAGTATGTTTCCTAAATTAAGTTGCTTTTAAAAGTACAACATTTGTCTTAACACACACAAAGGGTCCTTTAATACTTCAGACAAGCTCACAGCTGTTGATGACAAAAACAGAGCTTTTTGTGTTTGTGCTCTTTCAGCAGGCAGAAGAGGTTCAGCTGCTGCGAGATTCACTCAGGAGTTTGAGGAACAACTTCAGAGACCACGACCCGCAGCACCATACACTGGATACCCTGGAGCAGGGCATAGTATCACTCATCGACAGACTGCAAGTTCTGCACACGCACAGGGTACAACCGTCTTACCAAGCATACATAACCATTTTTCTTCAAGCTCTTCAAGCTTTTTTGTTTCAGTGTGAGGACAAAAATAGCTTCTATCTGAGGGTAACCAGCCAGGCTCTTGAACAGTCATGTGAGGCTGAGGTTGCTGCGTTACTGAAATAAATATGAAGGCTTTCACAAAAGTTGAATTATAAAACACTGACATTTTGTGTTATCAGCTGATGTCCTCTTTAATAATTTAATTTATCTATTTAATTGAATGTGATAGCTAATAAAAGAGTGAAGCGTGAAGCAGATTTTATAAAAGACAGTTTTAGATGTGGTTTCTTCTGAAGAAATGTCAACAGTTTTCATAACTCTGCAGGGAAGAGGGAAATCTCCTAGACGCAGAAGTCAACATACAGACTCTGACTCCTGGCCTGGCACGAGTAAGCTGATCTGAGATGCATCCAACAAATAAACATGGAAGCACTCACAGATTATTTTCCTTCTGCTAATATTTTTTTTCTGGTCATTACAGAGGTCTGTAACTCCAACAGTGGCTCCTCTGGCTCCACAAAAATCCTTTATTTTACTGGAAAATCCTCAACACCCTCCATGATCAATGTACCCAAGAGGTTAGTGCATGTGTGGGGTTCTCTTTTTAAAACATTGTAATATGTTTCAGGACATTTTTGTTTTTTTCATTGAGTAATTTACCTAGAAAGATACATTTGGCCATTAGTTGCACAGAATGCAACAGAGACTAAATTATACAGGAAGTAATAAAAGGCTCTTTTTTTTTTACACAACGTTAAAGGTTGGGTGAGGTAACTCTCAAGGATGTGAAGGCTGCTGTGGATCGAGAAGGAAACTACAGATACCACTTCAAGGCCCTGGACCCTGAGTTTGGCACAGTGAAAGAAGAGGTGAGAGAGGATTGAACTAAGTACTCTGGGCTTATGTGTTCCCTGTTTGAGGTGGACTGGTTACAAAGTTCATTGTGTTTGCTCTGCTCAAAATTGTGTCCCTACCAAGCGGCAACCTCCGGCCACGAGAATTGAAGCCAATGCCTAAGTGTTAAAAAACTGCAGTTCCTCAAGAGTTCACTTGATGCTGTCTCTGGAAGTAGCGGAAACCACATACACACCAAGTGAAAAAAAACGATCTTTACAGCAGAAATAAACATGTTCACAGCCTGGTACAGAAAATGAGTGTAGTCTGGATAGCTAATTTCTCGATCGGCACACACTGTACAGGGGGTGAATTTTTTCATAACGCTAATTAAGATTACAAGTTTTCCATAATGAGAGGCACAGCTGACTTGATTGACAGACAGGAACACTGTTGCTGTTTGCGAGGAGGCTTAAAGCTTGCCTCTTTACCTCACACTAGCTCGACAGAAGTTATTTTGAGTTCAGCATCTCACATATGGCTCCCGCTAACGAATGGCTTCAAAACATATGTCCTTTTATTTGTTCAGGTATTTCAGGATGCAGCAATCATTCCAGGCTGGGAAGGAAAAATCGTGGCCTGGGTAGAAGAGGACAATGGTGAAGAAAGGTAACAGCATGTTTATCCTGTCATCATTTTTTTTTAAATGTTCTTGACTCTCAGTGGTAAGCAACATGTGCTCTTTTCTGTTTCAGACCATTGTAGGTTCCAGATGAAGGGCTGCTACTCTGTGGGTTTGAACCCAGAGGAACCTCAACACAGCTGCTTAGAGCACAAGACAGACACTTTCTTGGATTTTGGTTATTAGAGGAATGCTCAATGACTTGTCAGCAGTAGTCAGTAGTTTGGAGTGATCATCTGGTACTAAACCAGACTGATTTCCATGCACACTCTGGGAGCAGTGCGACTCTGTGACTGATGTCCAGAGTATCGTAAAGCTCAGTGCCTTAAAAAGGAAATCTGTCTCCATCAGTTGATTAGTATTTCTAGCATGAAACTGTACTGTGGATCAAAGTAGTAGACACATATGAGTTATCCCACTGTTATGCCACAGTAGTGTTGTTGTTTCACCTGTAGTTGAATTTATAGGTTTGCACTTAAAAAAAAAGTATCATAAGTTTTCAGTATCACTCTTCAAACCTTGCGCAGAAGTGTGGTCTTGAAAAAAGATATGTGAAAATGTGCTATTTAACTTGATCTTTAGGCCAAGTGAATGACTTGATTTGATTGTAGAGTCAAGTTACAATATTTTCCACCATATCAAGAAATATTGCAAAGCTTTTAAAAGGAAAAAAAAACATGTACAAGAAGAAAGTCAGACAAGCTTTGTACAACATTCAGTTTATCTTCATTCTGACCCACTGCTGACAAAAACACCCCCTCACATCACTGTTATTAGATATCAGTTATAAGAGGATGCTTTTCACATAAACCATTTGTACAATGAAGGCCTCATACCCAGATGTAGATTTTAAAGAAAGTTTGTAAATCACAAACATGTATTTTAACTAAGCATGTTCACACTGAACTGCTGTCTGTGAATTGAGATGATGCTGGAACTTGTTCATTTACACATATATGCAGATGAACAGCACTGTTAGGTTGTTTACTTTAAGGATTTTTTCCATACAGTTTTGTGAAGTATTTTTACAGTTACCTTACCTTACGTTTTTTAGGTTCACCTTTTTAATCTTTCAAGAGATTTGCATAAGGCGAGAAAATCTCTGCTACTGTTAAAAAAGAGCTGTAGATGATAATTTGACCTCAGAGATTGAAGGAGACGTTTGTCCTGGAACAATGGACATTCCCACTATTTATGGTTTGTGTGTGTGTGTGTGTGTGTGTGTGTGTGTGTGTGTGTGTGTGTGTGTGTGTTTATGTATGAGAGATCAGGTATAAATGCCATAAGAACAGCTGCCTTCTTGATTGTAGTTTTAGAACATGTTTAGAACCCCCACACACAGAGAAGTCTGTTCAGAAGAAACAGACAGCTTAGAACATTGTCTTTATTTTGCCTTTTCCTTCCTGTTCTAGGATTTATTTGTTTGCTTTCACTAACAAGCCAAGAGAAATATGCATTAGTTTACTTAACCAAGATCTATTTGAATGCCATAACTGCCTGTACTGTAAAGTGTGCTGTTTGCTTTTGAGAGGGTTGTTTAAGGTTTTTTTTCTGAAACTTTCACAAAAATTAACTTGTCTGCTTGAGAAAACAAGAATGGCTTTTGTTGAGTTGTAGAAAAACAGATTTTACAATAAAAGGTTTTCTTTTGTTTTTTAACATGCTATCTTTTCATGTATTTCTACAGAATGTAAGCTACAGAGGGGAATCATCTTTTTTATTTGCCTGATATCAGACAAAGCTGTTTCTTTTTACTCTGTTTATATCAGAGAGCTGTTTATTCTTTTTACTCTGTTTATATCAGTCCGCTGTTTCGGTTCTATAATCTGAAATGTTTCTACATTTATCTATAGGCTACACACATATGAGCGAGCATCAAAAACATTAAATCATACAAACACTTATTGAATCTCGCCAGGATAAATTAAGCAACCGAGTACAACAACAGAAATGCATATGAGTTAATACAGAAGATAAAAGAACTAAGCAGGATAGGCAAATAGAATTTGAAAGGCATATTATACAAACAGATGAAAGAATTTATAGACCATATAAAAAGAAATCTGACTGGTATAGGTAATAAGCAGACATGACTATGTAAATATCAAATATCTGTACGATATGTGACTGAGCCTTGATTCTTCTGTGTTATTGCAGAGATATAATATAAGCAAGTAAATGTAACATTACCATTATACAGTATAATGATAGTAATTTGAATAAGATAAAGTGCAAGGTAAATGTATTCAGGTGGTGAAACTAAAGACATACAGTGTAGCACAGCAAATAAAACTAGGTCAGAGGATCATGGGACAATCTATAATTCATTAGTTGAACCATTTAAATAAAATACACCGAAATCCAATCAAAATCACGGTTGTTTTATTCTGTGATCGCGACTAAAATACAGATTTTCCTATGTCACACTGACCTGTGTGACAAACCTGTGTTTTAATCGTAAGGCCAATTTAATCTCAAGAGTACCTCAAGTTGTACTGTTCATTAATAAATGTATTTAGTAACTTTCCACCTCTAACCCTTCCAGTATATGTGCATGAATTAAATGGGCGAGACATTCTTGTGCTTTATCATCATTTTGTCTCTGAGCCGACTTTTATTTCTTGACCTTTCTGCCAATAAACACACCAACATCAAGTAACGCCAACATCCATTGATTTTAAATTTAAATTACATTAACACAATGTAGTTGCGTCTGACTTCAGAGGACAAGTGTACGGTGGCCCTGAAGTGCAAAACACTACGGCAAATCAGAAAACACAACAGGAAATCAGAAAACACAACGGCAAATCAGAAAACACAACGACAAATCAGAAAACACTATGACATTAACCAAACCGGAAGAAGTAGGTACCCTCAGGGGACATGACTCGTCATATAGACCAGTCCAATCAGCGAAGACTGAATTGCTGTTGTGTTTTCTGATTTGCCGTAGTGTTTTCTGAATTTCCCTTGTGTTTTCTGAATTGCAGTTGTGTTTTCTGAATTGCCGTTGTGATTTGCACTTCAGGGCCACGGTACAAGTGAGCGCAAATCAAGTTAAGTTAATGCAGAACTGAATACAAATGGTTAGAAACAGTCTATGGTTTTGGGTTAATTTACAGTCTATGCTTGTGGCGTGTTTGCATTTGTTCATCATGCAATGTGTTGACATTATACTGCCATCATGTGGTTGCTGATTGCAATTACAGCTGAATAAATTGTTAGATTAAATATATCATGTCCTTATGTAGCTTTGAGTCATTTTAATCGTACGGTGCTATTGTTTACTTTTCTTTTCTTTTTCTTTCTTTTTTTGTGTTTTGGTTTCTCCTCTCCCTACTTTTGATTTTATTTTACTATATTTTATTTTTTGTTTTTGCTTAATCTCAATCTTTTTAAAGAGCCTTTTTAACATCTGGCAAGGGACTACGGTTGTAAACTAGCCTTTTGGCTACTTCTGGCATATTTACAGAAGTGTTGATTAATATGTATGGTCCTTTTAAATGAAAATAAAAATAAATAAATAAAATCAACCAGGGCTCCGAGCACTTTTTTTTGTTTCACTAATTTTGATCAAGCTTTTTGTTTTGGTAAGAGCAGTGATGTTTGGTCTTGTAATCGATTATTGAAATTTGGATGGCTACGGTTTACGACATCTACTTGGACGTGACGGCAGGACAAGGAGGAGGGCCGTAAAGTGTGGTGTTTTGGACTGGAGGAGGTCATTGGAAAGTGAGGGGAAGGTACGGGCTGGAAAGGCACAGAGATATTTGGTGCCAGCGTATCTCTGATGCCGGAGTAAAATAAGAATTCAACAGCCTTGTTTAGAGTTTCAACCGCTGCGAAATGCTTCGTCTTATCCTCCGGCTCAGGCCGTCCTCAGGGCTCCCCGGTCCCCGTGCCCTCCCGACCGGGCCTGCTACCATTAGCTCCCGCTCCGTTCCCGGAACCGGCCGTCTGAGGCGACTTCACAGCGCAGCGACGTCCCGGGCGGTATGCCTGTCCTCCGGCCACAGAGCGACCCTGCTGCGGTGTCCTCAGCTGGCAGGCAGCTGTCAGAGCACGCGCTTCTACTGCCTGCCGCCGCACGAGAAGGTAACGTCCCCTGGCCGGTTGCTATAGCACCGACGTTAACGGTACAGCTAGCATGACCTCCCGAGGTAGCATGAAGTAGCCCTGATGAACCAAGCACACCCTGCTGCCACACCTTCAGAGGTTAAACCCAGCTTTAGGAAGAGTATGAGGCTGCAGAGTAAATCCTGGAAGGCTGTTATCTAGCTATAAAACCACTGTCAGCGTATGAAACCAAGCGGTAACACTGTCATTAGCGTAACAGGCTACATCTGGCCTAAATTACTGTGATTTAAACCAAAATGCATGTAGTCCTGAGTTAAAAGTGTGCTCAGGTCGAAATTAAATTGGCACTGTCACTGAGATTTATTACATTGTGTGTTGTAATGTCACTTATCAGCCTCAGTATCTGTCTCTGGTGTTTGTGGGGCATGTGAGCTGAGCTGTTTGGGTGTCAGTGCTTTCACCTTCATGTGGAGAACAATGTGTCTGTTCAAACAAACAAAACTGTGCACAATATAAAAAATAGATTGATCAAATGAACTGATTTTATGCCTATGTACCTTCATCCCAAATCCAGACTTTGCTGAAATTTTAAATGAAATATAGGATGCTGCAACATGATAATAAATTGTCTCTGTACTTCATATTTATGTCATATCGTAGATCCAATCCAATCAAATCCTTTATATTTATATAGCACATTTTTAAAACAACAAGGTTACCAAAGTGCTGCACAACAAATACAAACAGTAGAAATAAATAACAGTAAAATTTGAAATACAGCAAATTAAAAGACAAACAGAGACCAACACAAACTCTCATGCTGTATTAAAAGCCAAGGAGTACAAATGAGTTTTAAGACGTGATTTAAAAGTACCCAGGGGTGGGGGCCGTTTTGACTTGGGTGGGTAGCTCATGCCACAGTTTAGGAGCTACCACTGAAAAAGCTTGGTCATCCCTTGTCTTTTGCCAACTTTTTGGCACAACGAGATGCATCTGATCAGCAGTCCTCGGTGCTCTTTAGGGGGGTGTAGATGTGTATGAGGTCAGAGATGTACTGAGGTGCCAGACCATTTGGTGACCTAAAAACAAACATTAAAATCTTAAAATTAATTCTAAAATGGACAGAGAGCCAGTGGAGGGAGGCGAGAACGGGGCTGATATGTTCATGTTTGCGGGTTCCTGTTAAAAGGCGAGCAGCCGCGTTTTGGACTAACTGTAAGCGAGCGAGGGAGGCATGGTTAATGCCAGTGTAAAGTTCATTACAGTAGTCCAAACGGGTCGAGATAAAAGAATAAATAAAGCACTCAAAATCATTAACCGATACAACAGATTTAATTTTGGATAAGAGCCTCAGATGATAATAACTGTTTTTTACCTACTGAGTTTATATGTTTACCAAGTTTAAAATCCCTGTCCATTTTGACGCCATGGTTTGTGACTGTGGGTTTTACATAAGTCTGCAGGGAACCCAGGTCTATAGGAGAGACACCACTGGCTTGACTGGATCCAAACACCATGACCTCAGTTTTATCTTCATTTAAGTTTAAAAAGTTAAAAGCCATCCATGCCTTGATGTCCTTCAGGCAGATTTTATATAATTTAACTCCCCTATACCTTTTATACTTGACTTATTCAAAGCAGGCTATGAGCATGCCGTATGGTCAACAGGTATGCAATGTAAAGTGTGGCTAAATTGCAGAAACTTCTGTTTTTGGAGAAATGAAGACAAACCAAGATGTGCTACCTTTGCGGACCCCTCATGTGCATGTCATGACCTTGAATACATACATCAAACAAACCAGATGTGGTGAAACGCAGCTGTATGTGGGTCATTTGTTGAGAAAGGGAATGAGGTGATGATGGTGTTGCAACTGCTGTGACAACACATGATAGTTACAAGTATTTGCAAAGCCCCAATGATTGGACATTTTAAGTTACAGTGGTTGGTCTTTAATTAAATGTCTTTTCACTGAGCATGTATACGACCCCAATTTTTTTTGTGTGTGTGCTGGTCAGGTGGAGCTCCCTGCACTGTCACCCACCATGCAGACAGGAACGATCGCTCGCTGGGAGAAGAAGGAGGGGGAAAAAATCGGCGAGGGTGAACTAATAGCTGAAGTAAGAAGCCATGCTTGTGAATTCATGATATTTTAGGGATTCATCAGAGTACACTTCTTATAATGTTTCTCTCTTCTGTAGGTGGAGACTGACAAGGCGACTGTAGGATTTGAGATGCTTGAGGAGTGCTATCTGGCAAAGATCCTGGTTCCTGAAGGGACCAGAGATGTCAGTGTTGGAGCAGTGATCTGCATCACTGTTGACAGGTAAGTGTTGACGATGTAAACTACAGACTCAACATTAAGATGACTTTGCACTATAAATGTATACAATATGTGTCTGATTCACATTTTTTTGAGTAGTGCTGTTTGTATTTTATTTGTCACACACTGTCCCCCTTCATCAGGATGTAGTTGTGTGAGTGTAATTCTAATATTTGTGTTTTAATTTCCCCATGGAGCCCTGACCTCATCCCAGCCTTTAAGGACGTCACTTTGGAATCACTGAAATCAGCAGGTGCGGGTCCCTCACCAGCTGCCTCTGCTCCTCCTCCCCCTTCTCCTGCTGCTGCTGCTCCTCCTGCCGCCCCTGGCAGCTCATACCCAACACACATGAAGGTAGGCATGTTCTTACATAAACAGAGGAGAGTTAGGTGTGGAGTTGTTGCTGATCCAAGGATTGTAGGGAGTGTTTACAGATGGTGTCCTGTAGCCATGCCTGTAGTTTTATCAGGGTTGTTTAGTCTAATGGCCTGTTGTTGACATGATTAATGTGTGTAAGAGTTATTTGCTGACATTGCAGCTTTATCTCTGACTGTGCAACCAAGGTTTTCTTTGAAGTCTTGCATCTCTTTGGAAAAATCCTCTCAAATGGTCTTCAAAAGTGATGACCACCTGTATGAACAGGCTGACAGCAACACTTAGACTGCAGAAGGATTGTCTCATTCTTCAATGAGAGTACATTTAAGCCATCAGAACAATATAAAAGCGTCATAAAACAATTCACATTTAGTGGTTTTATCTCTGAAATTAAAAACTTGAAACGTAAAACATGATTTATTTAGTTTCTATCTCTGTATGTCTTCTGAAATGTTGAAAAGTAAGCTAACATTCCAAATGTTTAAGTATGAAAGGTTTTGAGTTATTGGCTTTATGGAATAGTTCAGAGAGGAGTGGTTTAGATTTCTGCTCAAAGCTTTTTCAGTTTTGAATGGAAAGAGAATATAGACATTCAAATTATAACAAACATAGTCGAAACATAGTACTCTTAATAAGTCCGTGATCCGAACAGCAAAAAGACAGTTTGTTGCTCTTTGCTTCCAGGAATTTATTTTAAAAATTGCATTTTCTTTGTGGTTGTTCACATTCACGTTCCCATTTTTGTTCTCTGTTTGGTGCTTGACATGTCAGCTGATGTTCTGCTGTCATGCTGCCATGCGTCTATCATTAAGAAGAATAAGAAAAACACATCATTGTTATGCTGTGTTAGGAAATGTAATTCACTCATGTAGTTAAAGAGGTCACAGTCTGAAGCTGAGAGAAGATTTAATTTGATGGAGGCCTTTCTAACTAAATGCTTTGCCCACACAGAGATTACAGCGACATCTTTTAGGCTCTTTCGGTTACATATTCTCGCAGCCTTGATGATTTATAAAACCACTATAGAGACTTTACCCCATCCTCTATTTTATATTTACTCGTGTCTCTATGTGTGTGATGTTACAGATCACACTTCCTGCCCTCTCTCCCACCATGACGATGGGGACGGTGCAGCGCTGGGAGAAGAAGGTCGGAGAGAAGCTGAGTGAAGGAGATCTGCTGGCAGAGATTGAGACAGACAAAGCAACCATCGGTACATACAGATTGACCCTCACGCCGCAGTCCTGAGATACTTTTTCAGAATATTATTTCAATTTTATTCCTAATCCAAAGTAATCTTGTCTTAATGATGTACTGTGCCATGTGTGACTCTTTATTACATGAGATAAATTGAGATAAGATATACTTTATTGATCCCCCATTGGGGCTTCTTTTTGTGACATCAGTTTACAGCAAGACAGGGGAATGTGACAATATACTTACAAAGTTCAAATAGAAACATTAAAGGTAAAATAAAAATGATATAAGATGAGATATAAATAGAAAATATCTAACTTGTGCATGGTCTAGTTATTGCACAGGGGAAATTTCACCAGGTTGATAAAAACACACAGTATGTACCATCAGGGTTCCCACGCGTCCTTGAAAACCTGGAAAACAGTTGACCAGTTTTCCAGTACTGGAAAACACCTGGAAAATGGGAGAAAAAGTCAAATGTCCTGGAAAATCACATAATGTCCTTGAAAATGATTCCAACATGACTGCGTGTGACCTGACACGATTAAAAAAACACATCTCCACTCATTGAAAGCTGAGTGCACACTGTGCTGGAAAAGACAGCTACACAGACCGGTCTGGCTGCGAGACTTTTTTCACATCTTTTCTCCCTCACTGGGTCATAATCATGCATTCACAGAAAACAGGGGTATATTGTTTAGGTTTTATGGTAACTGAACCTTGAAAGGAGTCAAAGAGTCCTATATTTAAGTTAAAGAGACCAGCGGAGTCGGCAGAGAGCTCGGGGGTCTGTGCCTCACAACTGATTGCAGATGGGATGAATGACCTTGTATGCAGCTCACTTTTCTCAACATACCACTATTATGTGTGTGTTTTCAGGCTTTGAGGTGCAAGAGGAGGGGTACTTGGCCAAAATCATGGTGGCAGAGGGAACCCGGGATGTTCCATTGGGAGCACCACTCTGCATCATTGTAGAGAAAGAAAGTGACATCGCTGCCTTTAAGGATTATGTAGAAACCGGAGTGGCAGAGGTTTCCACACCACCTCCAGCACCCGCACCAGTGAGACACACTGAAAACTTACCTCTATCAGCCTCTACTGAGTTTTAGAACAGGCTTTTACAATATGATGTGATTTGTGAGCATTTTTGTCAATGTTCTAGGTTGCAGTTCCGGCAGCAGTTGCACCCACTCCTGCAGCTGCAGCCGCTGCCCCAGCAGCATCTAGGAAGGGTCGTGTGTTTGCGAGTCCCCTCGCCAAGAAGCTCGCTGCTGACAAAGGAATTGACTTGGCACAGGTCAGCGGTAAGTAACTGAGATGCAGGCCACTGAGATCTATAATGTAAAAATATCAGGTAGGTCTTGTGATATACTAAAAACAGAGCAAGGGAATTAAATGACATTCAAATGGTTCCCTGATTACTTCTTTCATTGAGAGACTTTTTGTCTGTTCAGGCTCTGGTCCTGATGGACGCATCACTAGGAAAGATATCGACAGCTTTGTTCCACCAAAGGTTGCACCAGTAAGTGAAAATTTAACACTTGTATGCTATCCTTTCAGCATGCATGTTAGCCATGAGTCTCCACTTTACTTTCAATAACTAATTCTTTATGTAAATAGGCAGTTGCTGCTGCTCCCACTCCAGTCACAGCTCCAGGTGTTCCTGCACCTGCTGCAGCTCCAGCTGCACCAGCCGGGACCTACACAGACATCCCTATCAGCAACATCCGGAAGGTGAGACCACTCACATGTCAGACTTTTTGTGTTCTAGTATGTTCAACGAAGACTTCCTAAGGTTCTCAAACACCTGTGATAACAGCCAGATGTAAGACAGGTTGCTTTTCTTCAGAGTTTGCTGCTGATGAATTGAAAGCTTTGAAGCAAATCTTATGGAGGAGTTTTTGCAGTGTAGCTCTGTTATCTCTAACTTGATAGCAGTTCACGTTAACTCAATGATTTGGGCTAAAGAAAGACACTTACTGTTTATCAACCTCATTCCTGTTTGTGATTAACTCCAAACTCCAAAAGCTGAAGTGCATGTTTGCATCTCTTCTGCAGGTCATCGCTCAGAGGTTGATGCAGTCCAAGCAAACCATCCCCCACTATTATCTGTCTGTAGACGTTAACATGGACCAAGTACTCGGGCTGAGGAAAGAACTCAACGAGGTGAGCTTCTCCATGTAGAGCATAGCTGAATTAGAGACAGTGCAATTTTTTGATTAGATAATTTACTTCCTCTACGAAAACCTCCTTTCTCTTCTTTCTACAGGAAGTGAAAGCCCAGAATATCAAGCTCAGTGTGAACGACTTCATCATCAAAGCCAGCGCTCTGGCCTGCCTCAAGGTTCCTGAGTGCAACTCCTCCTGGATGGACACAGTTATCCGGCAGTAAGTAATCACACTTTGTGTGTCATGTACAAAGACATGTTTGTGTTGTTTGGTTACATTAATCTGGGAGGATGTTGGTTTCTAGGTTTACTGCCCTGCTGCTTTCAGATTTGACATTGTTATAACACACTAACTTCACCAATGAAACCTTCATCTTTATTGTTAAAATCTGTAAAGCCACTCAGTCTATCTTTGATTGCCTCTTCTCATTTAGACAGTAATATATTTTTTGATTTAAACAGTGCCATCATTATAAGATTTTGGTCTCTGAAAATGTAACTGCTCTCTTGTACCTGCAGAGGGCACTAGAAGCACAGAAATAGTCCTCTCACGTCTCAGTGTCAAAACAAAGTCATGTTGACCACATTTCTGTTTAGTCTATATTGACTTTGTTTTTTCATTTCTAGGAATCATGTGGTGGACCTGAGTGTAGCAGTGAGCACAGCCAATGGTCTCATCACACCTATAGTCTTTAATGCCCACACCAAAGGATTGGCTGCCATCAGCTCTGATGTGTCTTCTCTTGCTGCCAAAGCAAGAGAAGGAAAACTGCAGCCACATGAGTTCCAGGTACGACACATTATCTGATCCATTGTTGAGTTTGAGTCTCAGTTGTAAAGCTGTGATGTGTTAACACAGTCTCCTTTATTGCATGTTTGTTTTCTTACAGGGAGGTACATTCACAATCTCTAATTTGGGAATGTTTGGCGTCAAGAACTTCTCTGCAATTATTAATCCACCTCAGTCCTGTATCCTCGCCGTCGGAGGCTCAGAAAAACGGCTGATGCCCGCTGATAATGAGAAAGGGTCAGTATCAATGCTACAATGCTATAACAAGCTGGAAACACTGCATTTCCAAACACAAATTTGATATAATACTTTGGTTCTGCAGGTTTGATGTTGCCAACCTGATGTCTGTGACGCTGAGCTGTGACCACCGGGTGGTGGATGGGGCGGTCGGCGCACAGTGGCTCGCAGAGTTCCGCAAGTTCCTGGAGAAACCTGTCACCATGTTGTTGTGATTGGACTGAACTGCCGTTAAATAAAAAACTGCAGCATCAGGCCGATGCTTCTCACTGAAGTGATCTGATTGGTCTAAACCGATCCAGATCCTCCTGTGATTGGCCGGCCTGCAACCAGGTCACTCCCAGATACCCTGAAAGGGAGAGGCAGAACTCACTCCGCTTACCTGTCTGTCTCTCCTGTCTGTCCCTCTCTCTCTCTCCTCTCTCTCTCTCACTCATGTTCTATTTATTGAGGCCCCTTCTCATGGCAGACCAGAATTAGGTATGTTTTATCCTAGAATAGAGACTGGCTGTGTGTCACTAAAACAGTGATAATGTTTTACAAAGGGAAGTGTTACATGTCCAACCAGCGAGCAAATTTATCACAGAACCTACTGGTTTGTGTGTGTGTTTGTTTGTCAGACTTTTAACATTGATTTTGTGTGAATGTCATAAAGACAGCAGGGAGTGCAGCTGTGTGCGGGTTCTAGTCTTCGGGTTAAGGGATGTGTTTTTTTGTCTACTTGCAGGCAAGAGAACAGCTTTAAATGTAAGTTAACTTTAAGATACACAAAATCCAGATCTACACACACACACTCACACAAACCTTTCCCTGATCTGTGGACTAACACACATAAAAGCAAAATATTTAGTGTGTTTTCTGTGGATTTATGCCACAATGTGTATACTTCACACCGTGGGAAGAATACTGTGCTGTATATATATACAGAGTTAAGATATTGGTTGAAATAATCCAGCTCTGAGGAGGCCTCGCCAAATTATATAAAATCTGTATAGTCTAAAAATGACAACAACATGCTCCTTAAAGGAAGTACTCAACAGTTTTGCCAACTTTCTCTCTTCCATGGGGATGTTTTATTTTCTAGTATCAGAGTAAAACACTCACCTTTTGAAATAGTATATTTCACAGCTGAAACGCACAAAGCAGGTGCTGGATGTTTGTTGTTGTTTGAATAAAGTGGGAGACGTCAACCTTGAGCCAACTTGGTTTAAGTTTTTGTCATTGGATTATTTTAAGAGCCCAAAATGCAGCATTTATGATTAGATATATCACAACAGACCTTTCACTTGAAATCTGCTGATGAAGAAACAAGTAATGTGATTCCATTTCTTTTGAAATTGTACCTCATACCTAATCGTATAAGTCAAAATATATGACTTGAGTCAGCCATGTTTTTTAAGATATATTCTGGGGCATTTTCACCTTTTAATTGATAGGACAGCCAGAGGGAGACAGGAAATGTGGAGAGAAGAGAGTGGGGGGAGACATGCAACAAATGGCTGAGGCCCTTAGAGTTGAGCCTGCAACAAGGACTAGCGTCTGTATATCAGGCACGGTTACTGCTAGGCCAACGACACCCCATATCCATGTTTTGACCAAAAATCCAAGATGTCTTTACTGATTTATGCAAGCCCACACAAAACAAAGAAACCAAAGCACTTATTACTAAAAGTGACTATTGTTCATGAACATTTTCTCATTTTGGTTTGATTCTCCAAAACTGGCACACACAGTTGCAGTTTTGATCTCGTAGTCCATTTTTTAAAATAAGACATTAAAAAAATCCTTATTGACTTGCTTTAATATAGACAGGAAAACATAAAGATGGGACAAGTCTCAACAAGTGAACTAACCTCTATCAGCAATCAATATACTGACCTCGCTGAGATGACATTATAAAAGGTAAGATGAGGAAACCTGAAAAGCTCACGTGTCGCTCTCAACCCGTACACCTTTTTTCCCTCAAGGCAGTCTTTTGGAGTTAAAAGAAAACATCCCTTTTTCTGTTTAACACTCAACTAATTTTGGTTGTGTAGCATTATCGGACCCCTGTTGCTGTTTATTGTGAATCAAGGACGTTTCAGACAAGGAGAAACAAAAAAAATCCTCAAAAGTCTAAGACGTGTAAAAAAAATAAACTCATGCTCCCATATGAGGCACATTTATTCTGACATATGTTGAGTGGCTTGAATTTCAGCCCTTGCAGCTTCACTGTTGGCCAACAAGTGACATTAGGTTGTAACTGGTGAGGAGCACTAAACTGGAACTTATTCACATTAATACTGGAGGACTTTGCTGACAGATGGACTTGTGTGACTCATGAATAAGTAACAGATTTTATGTTAATCCATCAAAAGGCAGAGATGATGGCATTTTGTTTAGCCTGTAGGTCATAGCTGGATGATGTCTCTATCACAGACGTGGTGCTCTAAGTGTCAGAAACTAATCTTTGAACATTTACTCAGATCAGTGACAAACTTAAATCTTTGACTGCCCAGAGTTCATGAATCACTGAACACAGAAATGAAACCATGTTTTTAAACGAGGAAAGGACTGATTTGGGACTCCACCAGGAAGATGATTTAATGACTTTTAAATAGCTGTCAGCTAAAGTGACCACTGTGCATGCAATTACTTAGTGCACTCTAAAGTTGTCTCATACTGCTGGTGTATTCAGTTGTACAGTATCTCCTTCTTAAATATAAGTTGGTGGAAACATGAATTGGCAACAAAAGTAATATACTTAAGAACATAATTAGTATGCATGTAAACTCCTTAAAAGTCAATTATTTCTCCCCTTTGATAAAACTAATTGGTATTGTATTTTATATCTTTGGAAAGCCTGATTAGTCACCTTTACAATGAGATACAACACAAGGATTGTGCATTCGTCAAATGAGCAACACAGCTTAACGTGTGGGTAATGCCCAAAAAAATGTGTGAAAATCTCCTGCAGTATTCTCTTGTTGGTATTTGTAGAGGCAGGGAAAGGTTTCCCACTTTTCACTTGGAGTGTGGGTGTGTCTGTGTGGGTGGGTGTGTCTGTGTGGGTCTGTGTGAGTGTGTGTGTGTGTCACTGATTGCCTAATGAATAGCACCTGCACTGCCTGTGAATCTGTTTTCTTGCCTGGTGCAGGGAGAGAGGAGGCAGGGTGCTGCTATTTCTGTTGACCGCTTAAACTTATTACCACCACATAGTCGAATTCTGCAAGCCTACCTTCATGAAGTATATGTTTGAATTTATGTTTATCGAGTAGGTCAAATAAAACACTCAAATTGCAGTAATGGCTTCATGTTTCCTCCCTTTGGAGTCAGCGCGTCAACAAGATCCCTGTATTCCCCTCTGTGACTAATCTAGTTTTTTGATAGTCATGCAACATTGTCAACAGAAAAACAGCTACATTCGACACTTCTGATGCTTCACTGGATTTCTGCATGTAAAGCAAAGGACCACTCAGCCACTTTGGATGTTGACCGTGAGTAATATGAATGGAGTGACGGAGCAACCCATGGTATGTGGAACTCAGTTTATTCATGCTGTGAAGTTTATACTTGCCTGGACACAGTTGATGCTGATCATTACTGCATATTGGATGCGCATGGATGCTATGGATGTTGTTTGATGTCATTCTTGCCAAATTGCTCAAGATTGAAGTAACCTGTGGAAAAAGTGGATCGCTTGTTTGTGCACATTAAAGGAGTGAAGTTGGATTTACTGCTGATGCTCAAGTCTGAGTTGGAGTGTGGACTGTGGACTTGGAGACAATATTGGATTGTTCAAGTGGAGTCAGATTTGTGCCAAAACAAAGTTGAATGTGGACTGAAGATGCAGATGTGGATGTGAATCGTGACGTTTGCTCTCTGAATTTCTGTGGTGCATATTTTGCTGGATGTCAATATGAGTGGATCAAAGGCTGGTTCACATGTGAGTGGATCAAAGGCTGATTCACATGTGAGTGGATCGAAGTTCAGTTTGAATGCAAATGAAACTGATAACAATGAAATTGTCAAAAGGAAAATCATTCTCACCGAAAAAGCTTTTGGGTTTAAAATGGAGAAACTTCAAAAGGAACGCCAAACCAGAGTGAATAAAATAAAAGGTGTCATCGCTGCTTTAAAGGAGCTCATGGAGAATGATGATAATGTTTCACAGGTGCAAACTCAACTGGACATTTTGACGCAATTGCATGGTGAGACAATTTCCCTGCATGGATCACTGATGGAAATGCTACCTGAGGTGGAAAAGGATAAACAAAGGGTGTGGTTTGCAAGCGTCAATAAATACAGCAAAGGATTTATTGAGGATGTGAAATTGTGGCTCTCTGGAACTAAGAGATCAGTCTCAAGACCTGCAACAAATGACAAC
Organism: Notolabrus celidotus; assembly: GCF_009762535.1. Classification (NCBI taxonomy): domain Eukaryota; kingdom Metazoa; phylum Chordata; class Actinopteri; order Labriformes; family Labridae; genus Notolabrus; species Notolabrus celidotus. The sequence continues at coordinate 11,015,078 of NC_048276.1, forward strand.
GTGGAGAGACTACCAAATTACAAGGAATGTGAAAATCCTCCAAACTTGCCACTGCATAAGCCACATCTTGACAATAAAATGTCCCCAGACATGGGACAGGAGGATTTGCCTGGAAAAATGAATGACATGGAACAGGATGACATTCAACCAAATGACAGCATCTCAAATGTTGGAAGCAGTAAAAAATGTGGATCAAAAGCTGGAACTTCAAGAACTTCAAGCTCCTCTGTATCCTCTTCTCGTGTCAGAGCGGAGGCTGAAATGGCTGCTCTTCTCACTCGTCAGAAGTTACTCAAACATAAACAAGAGCTGGACCAGCAAGAAGAGGAAATAAAGAAAAAGAAAGAAAGGTTTGAGCTTGAGATGGAGATAGCAGCCGCTCAGGCTAGGATGGAGGTCCTAAGAGTCTCAGGAAGCAGTGTGAAAGGCAGCAGATGTAGAAAATCGGATGGTATGGAATCCTACATGGCCAGACAGGCTCATGCTGCTCTTAACGCTGAGGTTGATTCATTTGTGCCTGGTGGCCAAGGAGTGTATGACAGTCGAATTTCAACCAAGTCTCATCAGACAAAGGCAAATGAAAGGAAAATTACTGTTGATGTTGGATCTCAAATAGCTCAGCAGAGGCCGCCCGGGTACCTGATGGCTCCTAATGTAAAGAATCATGTTTCAGTTTCTCAGTTTGCAGACAGTCAACATGCTCAGGTGCCAGTTATTGATGACAGTCACAATTTGCTATCAATAATGGCAAGGCAAAATGACATTTCTGCTCTGCTGGTGCAACGACATAACACCTCTCATTTACCAAAAAGAGAGATCCAGGTGTTTGATGGAAATCCTCTTCACTATCACGCCTTTATAAGAGCCTTTGAGCACAATGTAGAAGAAAGGACAAGTGATGTTGGAGACTGTCTGCACTTTCTGGCACAATACACAAGAGGAGATCCACATGAGCTTGTTCGAAGCTGTCAACAAATGCCTGCAGACAGAGGATATCAAAGGGCAAAGGCTTTGTTGGAAGAACATTTTGGGAATGAGCAAAGGATTGCTTCTGCTTATTTGGACAAAGCACTCTCATGGCCTGTGGTTAAAGTAGAGGATGCTAAATCTCTCCAAGCTTATGGTCTCTTCTTAAGAGGATGTTGCAACGCGATGGATGACATACAGTACATGTCTGAGCTTAACATGCCTGCAAACATGCTGACAGTGATCAAGAAGTTGCCATATAAGCTGAGAGACAAATGGAGGTCAGTAGCTTGTGATATTCAAGAGACCCGTCACAGAAGAGCTACATTCCCTGATATTGTGAGTTTCATTGAGCGCCAAGTAAAGATTGCAGCAGACCCTATATTTGGTAATATACAGGACACTCAGAAGACAATGCAAATTAAAGACAGCAGCAAAGATACCTATCAGCGTCGCACCCGAAATCAAGGAAGTAGTTTTGCAACTACAGTAGCATCGGTTGATGGAAAGACCCATGTGAGAAAGGAAGGAGGCCCACTGGAGAAAAGGACCTGCCTATACTGCAAGGGTGAACATGCACTGGAAGTGTGTTCTCTATTGGGAAAGAGGGCACATAAAGAGAAGATCACTTTTCTGAAAGAACATGGAGTCTGCTTTGGCTGTCTGTGCATAGGGCACATAAGTAGGGACTGCAAGAGGAGACTGTCATGTAAAACATGTGGAGCTAGTCACCCTAGCATGCTACATATTCACCCAAAGAACAAAGACCAAGGTAGAGATCAAGCAGGTGTGTCAGATACAAATGCAGCAGTGGGCAGCTCTCTGACGGCGGTGCAAAGTAGTGGTCTTACTGGGGCCGGTGACCATGACTGCAAGCTCTCCATCGTGCCAGTCAAGGTCAAGTCTAAAAAGGGTCACAAAATTGTGGAAACCTATGCCTTTTTGGACCAAGGCAGTTCTGGTTCCTTTTGTACATCACGTCTGATGAATAAGCTGAATGTTTCAGGAAGAGGAACTAAAATTCTCTTACGCACTATGGGCCAGGAAAAGCTTGTGGGAAGTTGCATTGTCTCAGATCTGGAGGTGGCTGGCCTGGAAAGTGACCTCTACTGTGACTTGCCAGATGTCTTTACACAGAAGAAAATGCCTGTGTGCAGGAGTAACATACCACGGGAACAGGATCTGGTCCGATGGCCATATTTGCGAGGGGTACACCTACCTGAAATTGACGCAGACATTGAGCTTTTGATCGGTTTGAATGCACCTAGAGCCCTGGAACCCATAAAGGTGATTCCAAGTGAAGATGGAGGGCCATACGCTGTTCAGACATTGTTGGGATGGACTGTTAACGGGCCAATGTCTGGTGAAGCAGAACTGGATCAACCCAACATTACTGTTAACCACATCTCTGTGGTGAAATTGGATGAACTGTGGAAGCAGCAGTTTCAATTAGACTTTCCTGAATGCAGCCATGAAGAGCAACTGAGTCCATCAAGAGAAGATTGCCAGTTTATGGAAATGGTGAAAAGCACTGTTGAGCTGGTGGATGGTCACTACACCATTGGTTTGCCTCTAAAGAAAGGAAATGTGTGCATGCCTGACAACCGCAAGCTAGCAGAACAACGCGCCTTGAGTCTGAAAAGAAGGTTCCAGAAAGATGCCATATTTCAAGCAGATTACTCCGCCTTTATGCACAACATCATTTCCTGTGGTTATGCTGAACAGGTGCCTGCTGAAGAGCTGGGGTACAGTCGTGGTAAAACGTGGTATATTCCACACCATGGTGTATACCATCCACAAAAGAAGAAAATCAGAGTGGTGTTTGATTGTGCTGCATCATTCCAAGGGATGTCACTGAACAAACAGCTGCTGCAAGGACCCGATCTAACCAGCTCATTAATCGGAGTCATAACCAGATTCAGGAAAGAATCCATCGTCTTAATGGCCGATATCGAAGCCATGTACCACCAGGTGCGTGTACCAGCTGAAGACTGTAACCTGCTAAGATTTCTCTGGTGGCCCAGTGGGGATTTCTCTCAACCTATGGAGGAGTACAGGATGTGTGTCCATCTCTTCGGAGCAACTTCATCACCGAGCTGTGCAAACTTTGCTTTACGAAGGTGTGCAGAGGATAACAGCAGCTTCTTCAGTCAGCAAGTGGTGGAGACCATTATGCAAAGCTTCTATGTGGATGACTGTCTTGTCTCGGTGCCATCTGAATCTGAGGCGATTGCTCTCTACCATGACCTTCGAGCTATTTGTGCCAGAGGTGGCTTTCAGCTAAAGAAGTGGATAAGTAACAGTAGAAACGTGTTGGCTGCAATTCCTGAAGAGGAGAAGGCAGTGGATGTAATGGAGATGAATCTGGACCATGACACACTCCCTGTTGAGAGAGTACTGGGTGTGCAATGGTGTGTGCAGTCAGATGCGTTCAAGTTCAAGATTTCAATCCAAGATCGACCTTTGACCCGTAGAGGGATCTTGTCTGTGGTCAGTTCCATTTACGACCCACTTGGAGTGCTTGTGCCAGTGGTGCTAAAAGCCAAGCTAATTCTGCAGGATCTGTGTAGGAAAGGCCTTGGGTGGGATGATGTTGTACCCACACCCATTGCACTGGAGTGGACAAATTGGATACAGGAGCTCCACCTGCTTGAGGATTTCAAGGTCAGCAGATGTTTTAAGCCTGTGGACTTTGGCACTGTAGCTTCTGCCCAATTGCATCATTTTTCAGATGCAAGCGAGGTGGGTTATGGAACAGCTACCTACCTACTGTTACGCAACACTGATGGAGAGCTGTGCAGCGTCCTTGTCATGGGAAAGGCCAGGGTGGCTCCCTTAAAACCAATTACCATTCCCAGGCTGGAGCTAACAGCAGCAGTAGTAGCAGCACGTATGGACAGGTTGTGGAGAAAGGAGCTGCAGATGACATTGCTTGACTCAGTCTTTTGGACTGACAGCACCTCAGTACTAAAGTACGTCAAAAATGAAACCTCCAGATTCAAGACATTTGTGGCCAACAGGGTCTCGGAGATCCTTAAAGCATCTCATGCAGCCCAGTGGAGATATGTGAGCACCTTGTCCAATCCAGCAGATATTGCTTCCAGGGGACTTGGAGTGAAGTCCTTCCTTAAGGATGAGCAATGGATGTGTGGCCCACAGTTTCTGCTAGCAGAGGAGGAGCAATGGCCTACAAACCCAGACATCTCAAAAGAACTATCAGAGCAAGAGGATCCTGAGTTTAGAATGAGCATTTTGGCTAATGCAGTTTCAATCAAAACAGAAGTTGATTCAGTGTCTCAACTGGTAGACCGTGCCTCATCCTGGAACCGTCTGAAAAGAGTGATGGGTTGGGTCTTAAGATTCAAAAACAGACTCTTAAGTCTATGGAAGAAGAGGAAAGAGGTCAAGGCACTGCTGTCACACTCAAAGAGAGATGAGAGAGAGCAGAAGGATGTTCTGAACAAGGAGCTGCAGAGTGTCAAAGATTCGTTCGATGTTTCTCTTACTGTGGAGGAGGTAAAAGAGGCAGAGCTGGAAATAATTGGATCATGCCAAAGGAAAAGATTCCCAGACGAGATTTCCAGCCTCCTAAAGAATCGGAATGTGAACCAGACGAGTCACATATACAAACTAAATCCTGAGCTTGACAATGGCGTCTTGAGAGTCGGTGGACGGCTTAGTAGGGCAGCAATGCCTGAAGAGTCAAAGCATCCAGTCATACTGACCAAAGATCTACATATCTCCGACCTCATTCTAAGACAAATACACAAAGAAGTCGGCCACGGTGGAAGAACCCACATTTTGGCAAAGCTACGCCAGAAATATTGGGTTACTGGGGCCGGTGTGGCTATACGAAAGATCTTGGCCAAATGTGTTGTTTGTCGACGGGTTCTAGCAGTGCCAGCCAGCCAACAGATGGCAGACTTGCCACTCAATAGGATCTCTCCAGATGAACCTCCATTCACCTCAGTGGGAGTTGATTGTTTTGGTCCATTTGAAGTGAAACGTGGAAGATCTAAAGTTAAAAGATATGGAGTGATATTCACTTGCTTAGCTATAAGAGCTGTGCATATTGAAGTAGCTGCGTCATTGGAGACAGATTCCTTCATCAACGCCCTGCGTCGCTTTACAGCAAGAAGAGGCCAAGTTAAAGAACTCTGCTCAGACAATGGAACCAACTTTGTTGGTGCTGATCGAGAGTTGAAAAGATCTTTGGAACAGTGGAATCAGTCTCAGATCCATGATGAGCTTCTACAGAAAGGAATAAGGTGGAAGTTTAATCCTCCAAGTGGTTCCCATCATGGAGGAGCCTGGGAGAGATTAATTCGCTCAATCAGGAAAGTCCTTAACTCTACTTTAAGAGTACAAACTCTGGATGATGACGGTCTCCACACTGTGCTGTGCGAAATCGAAGCTATTCTCAACAGCAGACCAATAACAAACGCATCTACAGACCCTAATGACCTGGAGGCTCTAACTCCCAACCATCTTCTTCTCCTCAAAGGTCAACCATTATTTCCCCCTGGTGTTTTCCAAAAGGAGGACTTGTATGCTGTTCGAAGATGGAAACAAGTACAGTACATGTCCAATCTGTTCTGGAAAAGATGGATAAAAGAATACCTACCACAGCTTCAGGAGCGACAAAAATGGAACAAAATCAAGCGCAATTTCATTCCTGGAGATATTGTGCTCGTTGTGGATGACTCTGCGCCCCGCAACTCTTGGATCATGGGGAGAGTTGTCAAAGCGGTTCAAGATAAAAAGGGACTCGTTCGACAAGTCAAGATCAAGACCAGGACAAGCTGTCTGGACAGGCCTGTCACAAAGATTTGCCTGCTTCAGGAAGCCGAGGACACCTGATGGATTACTTGTTGACTGGACTTGAATGACATGACTTGACTTTTGAACATGAGACATGTGGCACAGACCACACTATCTAGGCTCCGTAAGTTCTGGAACCTCTGGCCTAGAGACACTTACTGACGCATGAAGAACCCGCTTGTTCAAGGACATTGATAATGAGCTATTCTCATATCTGCAAAAAAAAAGGAAAAGAAAAAAAAATGGATATTGATTGTTTTTCTTGTTTGAATGTATTTTGCATTGAATTATCCCTTGCTACTATTATTGTTGTTAAGTAATTATTATGTTGTAATAATTAGGGGCCGGAATGTAGAGGCAGGGAAAGGTTTCCCACTTTTCACTTGGAGTGTGGGTGTGTCTGTGTGGGTGGGTGTGTCTGTGTGGGTCTGTGTGAGTGTGTGTGTGTGTCACTGATTGCCTAATGAATAGCACCTGCACTGCCTGTGAATCTGTTTTCTTGCCTGGTGCAGGGAGAGAGGAGGCAGGGTGCTGCTATTTCTGTTGACCGCTTAAACTTATTACCACCACATAGTCGAATTCTGCAAGCCTACCTTCATGAAGTATATGTTTGAATTTATGTTTATCGAGTAGGTCAAATAAAACACTCAAATTGCAGTAATGGCTTCATGTTTCCTCCCTTTGGAGTCAGCGCGTCAACAAGATCCCTGTATTCCCCTCTGTGACTAATCTAGTTTTTTGATAGTCATGCAACAGTATTCACTCATCTTTTGAGCTTCAAGTGCTGCCAGCTGTGTGCCAGTCACAGGAGTTTGACTGGCACCTGATATCTCAAGAATTTGGGACCTAACTCTATCCTCCAAGATGATAACGCTCGCCCCCACAGAGCAGGATTTCTCAGAGACCACCTCCAGAATTTGGGACCCAACTTCATCCTCCAGGATGAGAAAGCTCACCCCACAAAGCAGGGTTTCTCAGAGGCTACTTAAAGAATTTGGGACCTAACTCCATCCTCCAACATGACAACGCTCGCCTCACAGAGCAGGATTTCTCCGAGACTACCTCCAGAGTTTGGGACCTAACTCAATCCTCCAGGATGACAACGCTCGCCCCACAGAGCAGGATCTCTCAGAGACCACCTCCAGAGTTTGGGACCTAACTCCATCCTCCAGGATGACAACACATGCCCCCACATAGCAGGGATTCTCAGAGACTACCTCCAGAATTTGGGAGTGGAGAGGATGGAATAGCCGGCCAGCAGTACTGCGCTCAACCCCATTGAACACTTGTGGGATCAGTTTGGGTGTGCTGTACGTGCTAGAGTGACCAACATAACCCCGCTGGTTGACCTTCAACAACTCCTGGTTGAGGAATGGGATGCCATCTTACAGCAAAAAGTGACAAGCTGTTGTGGCTGCATATGGATCTTCCACACACTATTGAGGTCCCTGACAGTGTAAAATTAATAAAGTGTAAAAATGGCCAATATGTGTTGTTTTTTTCATTATTACTATGGGAGAGTGCAATCGAACGATCAACCAAAAACTAAAAGTTTGAATACCAACAAGAGAATACTGCAGGGGATTTTGGTACATTTTGGGGGGGGCCCTACCAACACATTTAGCGGTTTTGCTCATTCCACAAATGCACAATCATTACAAGTTATACCTTGTTGTAAAGGAACTGATATACAACTATACCAATTGGTATTACTAAAGGGGGAAATAATTGACTGAAATCATGTTTCCAAACATTTTTTGAGGAGTTTATGTATAAAAGTCACACAGGCTTTACTGAGTACTTTTTCTTTAGTAGATTTTGTCACTGCTGTTTTTCTTCATTTAAGAAAAGGTACTGAAACTACCTTTACCACTGTTTAGTAGTTAACCTTTTATTTTTGCCTTTAATGACAAGAAAGCTGAAGCTGAAGAGAGACAGGAATCGTGGAGAGTAGAGAGTAGGGGAAGACGTGCAGCAAATGGTCAATCAGCCAGGACTTCAACCGGCGACCTCTGCAATGAAGACGATAATCTCTATATGTGGGGCGCTTAGACCACTAGGCCACCGCCGCCCCAGTTTTGTGGTTAATCTAAAAGAGATATATACATGCTAATATATGAGTAGTAGTATATTTGACTGATAACAGATGTAAACTCTTCAGAACACACAGAGTTCCATTAGAACAGAGATAATGTATATGTATGAATCTTGTGTGCTTTGGCAACAACATGTCTTTGTTCATGTCAATAAAGCAAATTGAATTGAATTGAATCATTACAGTGAGAGAAAAAACTACAAAGTACCTGAAGACTAATTCAGAGGAGAAGCTAGAGAGATTAAACAATCTAAAGGTTAAACAATCTAACCAACCAATCACAAGATGTCTGCAGAGAGACTGGTAAGTGCTTTGACTGCACTCTTAAAGGCCAAATTCCACCAGATCCGTGTCCGGTCGGTCACGGCACCGGATCTGATAGGTTTCTATTCTAGTCAAGGATTCTCCTCCTCCTCTCCTCATCCATGTTGTCTTTCTGGTCCTCTGAAAACCTCTGACCTGTTGACTGCAGGCCTGCCTCTGCTCAAAATGACTTCTGCGCACACTGGCGGAAGTCCCATGTAAACAAGCTTCAGCATTAAGTTAGTTAAACATCAAAAGATTGATTTGCACATTTTTAATCTGCTGCCTGTCCGTCCTGCTTTACACAGAGAGGGACAAAAACATCTTACCTAATGTAGCTGAACGATATCATATCCAGTTTTATTAGAACATCTCCTAGAATATACTTTAAAGTTGTAATTTAAGACCCCCTCTGAAAAAATGACACTGAAATCACTGAATTTACATTTACTGGTTACTGATCCTGTAATAAAATCTAACTTCAGAGACACTTTGAAAACAATGAAAGATCTGAGTATGTCCTCTGCCACTGTTATCATGTTTGTGTTTCTCCCCTAGAATTTAACTTCCAGTCCCATGGACAAAGAAACCGCGACCATTGACGAGATAACCAACACTCTGGTCTCAGATGTCCTTGAACATACTGCTGCCAATCTCAGTGAGCAGATGCTGTCATTCAGCAGCAATGATACAGAGGAATGGGACTCAACTCAGGATGACTCAGATGATTCCTCTGATGGAAGTCCCTCTCAACAGAAGGCAGAGAAACCCCATGACGACACCACAGTTGAGGACAATAAAGCTTCTGATCCAGACCTGAACCCCACTCAGGAAAAAGTTGAGGAAGAAAAACCCCCAACAGAGGAGGAGATGAGAAACCTCCCAGTGAGAAGTTTGTCATCCACAGACTCTTATGACAGGAAGAGTCTCCAAACTCAAGACCTTTCCTGCTTATTTCCATCACCACATAAGCTGGATGAAGATGCTCAGCCACAGAACCAACCACTGCCTGCAAGTCCAGAAGTCAAAAGTGAGAAAACCTGCAGTCCGACTCTCATAACCATGACAAATGAGGTCTTGCCCTGTAAAGACGAAGAGGAAAACGACAAGACTGAGGCTGGTAGACTTCCAACAATGAGTCGTCTAGATCCAGACCCCTTGGAGAAAGATGAATTCGCAGCAGACCAGCAACTAGTCCTGAAATCTTCAGAGATTGCTGCTATAACAATGAGATTCTTCCAGAGTCTCAGTGATGAGTATGTTTTTTATATTCTATTTTATATGTAGTCATTATCATGTTAACTGAATTAGATGCTTATTCACATAAATAACATTTGCAGGCATGATGTGAGTGTCTAATCGTTGTCTCTGCTCTTAAATTTAGGCAATGGAGAGAGGTCAGTGAAGGTGTGTACAACAAGGACGTAAAGGAGCAGCTGCTTGATATGTGCACTGATGTAATACAGTACATCACAGATTTTGTCATAAGAGCTGTCCTCCAGTCAATCCATCGAGACTCAATCACAACTGATGCCTTCACCATGAGGAGCCCCCAGTTTCCAGAGCTGATGGAGGACTTCTACTGTAACATTAAGGACACTTTTGAAAGCTCCTTCGGTCAGGCTCTCCAAGATATCCTGGGAGAGGACAACCCTGTGAAGGTTGCCCCTGAATTCAGCCAGGCCATAACAGGAGATGTCATCAATGAGGTCAACTCTGCCCTCTCAGTGGCAAGCCAGTGCTCAATAGATGTAGATTCACCCTGCACTGTTGTTCCTGTCAGCTCAAAGAATTTAAAGGACAAAACAACTAACAAGACTTTGGGAGGAGCTGTTTCGACGCTACAGTCGCTTCTCACGGGTCGAGTCACCGCTATCAAAAGACAAATGCAGACAATAAAAAGGTCAGACAGTGACGTGAAAGAGGAGACGGAAACTAAAGTTTGCCAAACCAAGAGAAAGATGTCGCTCCGGAAGAGATGTTCAAGTGCATGGCACAAGAACAGGGTCCAGCCCGGTCTCAAAGCAGGCATGAACGCAGCTGTCAGTTCAACCTGTGCTGAGTTGACTCCCACGTTGACTGGAGAGCAACAACAACCAACTGAGTCTTGTTCCACCATATGTTCTGGTTCACCCCAGGATGAAAATATAACAGGAAGGAAGGAACACAGATCCACTCCACTGGAGCTGGACGACTATGTTGAGGATGAGGACAATGCAGACAAAGACAGCAATAATGTTGCTTCACCCTTGTCCATCACTGAAGCAGTTCCCTCAGATCAACAGGTCTTTGAGGCCACAAAGGGGACTGATGACTTCCAAGATTCCAATGAGTCCGATGACTCTATTGCCAATCTCAGCTCTGCCAGTGAGCATATTAACACCACAGAGACGGAGGCTAAGAAACAAAAATGCTTCTGCAGCTGCCTCCACAACTTGCTCAGAAAGGCAAATATACAGAAACTGATTTCAACATAGTTTTTCTGCCTCTTTCCCTAACCTTTCTGCTCCCCCTGATCTGAAAGCCTCCTTGTATCTTTACATTTCAACCTCATCATTAAGCAGTTAATTCCATTTCAGCACCAAACAAGAATTTGTCTTCATCTTCTGCACATCTTCCTCCTGTTGTATTTCTTTTTGACCCTTTGAATTTGACAGTAGCACTAATGTTTCTTTTAAAAAAATATGTTTTAAAGGATGAGGAGCAAAATAGGAAGGAAGAGAAGAAGGAGAAGAAAAAGACTGGACTGCCTCTGGGGCTGCGACTGCTGTGCTTCTTTTGCATTGAAAATTCAGCCAGCGACCCGCTTCCCAACTGATGCCTCGCACCTTCTAACTTAACTCCCTGTTTAACTTCAAACAAAAAAACAAACAAATAAATAAATAAATAAATAAAGGTGGCTGTCATTGTCATTCTCTATATCAGACATGACAAGACATAACCTGCAGAGAAGATGAAGACACAATAAGAGCTAGCTAGCAACAAAAACTAGCTGCAATAAACACATCCTTTATGCTGCTCCAGACCATTATCAGATGTTTTTATGGTTTTCTGACACTGCAGTTACAGTGATTAGGCCTACTTATCACACTACAAGCTAACACACTAAGAACTACCATTATGGAGAAACTCAAGATGCTCTCTATGTGTGCAAAAAATTCTCCTTCGCTCACTTTAGTCGAACAAATAGACACTGAGAGGTGAGAATAATGTGAGAGTGAAAATAAATGAGGGTGGGGTTTGGTTGGTGGCTGTGCTCGATAGATTAATCATGCATGCCTGGTTTTTGGCCAGCAGCTCGTGCGGCTCTCTGTGTTTGCTCTCAGCGATGGGCTCTGCTGGAAGATGGATGCTGCTCACCCTGTGTGTGTGTTTCAGCGTTCTGGAGAACTGTGAGTATGTCTGTGTGCTGTCTTAAGCTTTGACACAAATTCAGCGAGACATGATGAGAAATATTGCTAATTTTGTTCACACTACCACAGCTTCAAGTGACTTTAGGGGGGTAAGCAAAGTTGAATGTAGCTTCTTGGTTTAAATCCTCACACGAGTTAAGAGAATAAAAAGTCTATTTTTATTTTATCACACTGCTGCACGGTTGACAGGTTATTATAATCCAACATGTGGACACACAGGTGTACTGAGCATATTGTGTTTTAAGTAGATTGACTCAGTTGGACAAATATAGTAGTTATAGATTATTGTCTTTGGGAAACATGTTCAAAATGTCTGTTAGAACTTTTCTAACATAATTTTTGCAAGATGTCACTTTGAAGATTGTAAACAAAAACATTTATTAGACAGATGACCTATAATAAAATGAAGATGTAATCCTCACTGAACTGAAAACCCTTGTTTCTGAAGAACTGTAAGAAAAAGAAGGATGCACTTGAAAAGCATATATTGCAGATTTTGTCAAAGGCTTGTTCTTTTCAAAAATAAATGTATTGTTTTGTGTATAAAGTTGAAATTTCACAAATTGTTGATCCACACACAGACAATGTCATTTATTGACAGTATGTTTTCATCCCAGTGAAGTAGGCTGTTGTTCCACTCAGTCTGTGACCGCTTTGGCTTACACTCAAAACTGTCAAGTGTAATTAACAACTAATATGCAGACTGAATTCCCCCGCACACACACCACAAAAGGCCTGGGGGTGACAGCAAGGAGGGGAGGAGGGGGAAGGGTTCATTATTTCAGTAATGAAGTGGGAGTGGGAGGAGTGCTGTAGTCTGCATGTCAGCAGGGACAACCAGGGAACATGAAGACCCAAGACAGCTTGTATCACATGACTGATTTATTGATAATAATAATAATAATAATAATAATAATAATAATAATAATAATAATAATAATAATAATAATAATAATACATTATATTTATATAGCACTTTTTAAAAACATGTTTACAAAGTGCTTTACAGACTGCAAGCACATGACAAAGGTAAGGAGAGCTAAAATGAGTTAAGTAAAAACAATTAAAAAAAACATGCAGATATTAAAAAGTCAGTGATGAGTTAAGAAATAAAAGCACATTTAAAAAAGTGTGTTTTTAAAAGAGATTTAAAAGAGGACAAGGATGTGGCTTGCCTGATCTCCTCCGGCAGGTCATTCCAGAGTGTCGGGGTCCTGACTGCAAAGGCCCGGACGCCTCTGGTTTTTAACTTCACCCTTGGGAGTTCCAAGAGGGACCTGCCGGAGGAGCTCAGGCAGCAGTTGGGGACATACATTTTAAGGCATTCACTTAGGTACTCAGGGGCCAGTCCATTTATTGTTTTAAAAGTGAGTGAGTGAGATATAGGATGTCTCACTTTTGTCTCTCCCTTTCCTGCTTTGATAATCAGGTGCTCTCAGGGTGACCATGAGGGAATCCAGTCTCAAGGTAGTTCAAGGAGACTTTGTTGTTCTGCCCTGCTCTTTCTTCACCTCCAGCCCCCTCTCTAGACTCAACGTCATCTGGACTCTGGCACCCTCCTCCAGTCCAGACACCCCCATACAGGTATGAATCCTGACACACGCACTTGTACACATTTTTGACAATTCTCATGTAGCAAGAAAGTTTTTCAGGTTTTTTGTTATTAATCTATGGAAGACCTTAAAGGACATGGTTAAATATATTTTATTTTCTCAGTTTTCTCGAGATAATGAGTTAATGTAATTTGTCTCAAGATCGCTACTTCTTTTTCTGGTTATCTCAAGATAACAAGCTTTGTTTTCTTGAGATAATAAGAAAAATAAGATGAGAAAACTGAGAAAATAATGTATTTAATTATGTTCTTTTAGGACTTCCCTACTAAACATAAAAGGAGCACAATTATACATATGGCAACCAAGTAACTTCAGGTAATAGGAAAAGCCTGTTATTAATTATTTAGAAGATTTTGCCTCAGTAAAGAATAAAAAGACATTTTGTTTTTAGACATTTATCTTGTAGGTTTAAAATCAAAAACACAAAAAACGAGCTTCGTCATCTGAATAAAACAAGATAAATGATCCAACTATCATGAGGAAAATAAGTTGAGATCTCAAGATAAGATAAGCTTTGTTGTCTCGAGAAAATAGAATGTTCTTGTCCTTGTAGGGCTTCTGTATAAAAGAACGTGATTAGATATATTTTAACTTCTCAGTTTTCTTGTCTTATTCTTCTCGCTGTCTCGAGAACACAAAGCTTATTGTCTTGAGATAACAAGAAAAATAAGTTGCGATCTTGAGAAAACATGAAACAAATTCATTGTCTTGAGAAAACAGAGAAAATAAAATAGATTTAATCATGTCCTTCAAGGGCTTCAGTAATAAACTATGGATGCATGAGTTAAAAAATGTTCCTGCTGGAAAGAGAATTTCAAATTTTGATTTGATTAAAAAGTGTCTCTGAAGTTGTTTGACTTCTGCTTTGTGTGTATATATATATATATATATATATACACATATTAATATATATATATATACACATATTAATATATATACACATATTTTTTTTTTTTTTTTTTTTTTTTTTTTTTTAAGTTATATTTTTGGCCTTTTGCCTTTATTTGAGAGGACAGCTGAAGAGAGACAGGAAACGTGGGGAGCAGAGAGTGGGGGATGACATGCAAGAAATGGTTGACCGGCCGGGAATCGAACCAGCAACCCCTGCGACGAGGACTATAGCCTCTGTATGTGGGGCGCCCAGACCTCTAGGCCACCAGCGCCCCATATATACACATATTAATATATATATTAAGTCACTTCTTTAAATATCAAAAATTAAACCCCATTAAAGTAAAGAATGCCTTTCCCAAACAGATACATATTAATGGCCTCTATCAATTCCAGGTGATAGTATACGACCATGGACAGGTGATTGAGGACCCCTCTCTGATGGGCAGGGTGGGTTTTACAGGTATGACCAGTGTTACCCTTTTGATAGGAGCTGGATTTTGTTTAAACTTTCCTCTAAAAGGTTTTTAGAGTTTAGAAACTGACGACAGGAAAAAAAAAAAGATTATTTGTTGTTAACAAACTGCAGGCATCCCCTGGAGTGCAGACATTGTGCTGAATGACACGCGAGTAGCAGACGCAGGTGTTTACCGCTGCATGGTCAATAACCCACCAGAGACAGCAGACCCTGGCATTGGAGAGCTGGAGCTCAGTGTCTTGGGTAAGTATGTGTGCATACCTACCAGAGGAGGCCAGTTGAAAGGCTGATATACCATGAAATATGAATTGTATCTGATCTTTGTTCAGTTTGTAATAGAATATGATAAGTGTATTCCTCACCATATCTGCCATGGTGTCGAACAAACTAAGATTGATAAAATACCCAAGCACTTTGTAGATGCACCATCAGCATCTCTTCAGTTACACCTAAAAACATGTTTCAATACTTAAGAAGTTGGCATGAAATATATTCATTCATAGTGTCCAAAGGCTATATCTTGAAAACTTGATGATGCAAACGTTTCCTCTAACATCCCCATGAGTTTTATACTTGAAATTTTGAAATGCCTCAAAAACAGCTGAATGGTATTCCTTATATTTTGATTCACACATTCATTCATCCTTCAGGATGAACTGTTATAACCATAAGCGGAGTGACCGCGGGGGAAGAGGGTGTGTCCGCCCCAGGGCCCGCGTTCAGCAGGGGCCCCCTATACTGAGCTACTTTTTTGACTTGCACCGCCTAGGAGGCTACAAATGGACTGCACATTTTTTCTACATCTTACCACTGTAGGTAGCCCAAGTTCCATTTGCCATATCATTCGGCCATGATTGTTATTGAATCCTATGTGACGACTTGGGATGCAAATTTCAAGTATTTTCCGTGATCGATATTTGGAAATGTTAACGATCAATTATCGATTAATAATTTTTTAAAATCATAAAAGTTTTCCATGTCAAAAACAAAGCCAAATGCTTTTTTTCCCCCTGAATCAAATTTTCCTTCACAAACGATGTATATAAATGACAGTTTTAAATAGCTAGGGATCGTATTGAGGCGTACAAAATGTTAAACACCCTGAATAATAATTAAAAAACATTTACACACATCTATTTTCAATTTGAAGCAACCTCCCGTTGTCGTTCAGTTATTAATCCCCTGAATATCAACGTGTGACAGACATACATACGGACATCACAGTGAGGGCTCAGACTTCAACAAGGGAACGGAGGAGAAACATATTTTAGACTCACAGTGTCCAGTTAATCCTAACCCTTACCCTAATCCTTATCCTAATCCTAACCCTGACCCTAACCCTAACCCTAACCCTAATAATAACCCTAACCCTAACCCTAAACCCTAACCCTAACCCTAACCTTAATCATAACCCTAACCCTAATTATTATTAGGGTAAGGTTTGGGTCAGGGTTCAGGGTAAGAGTTAGGATTAGGGTTAGGGTTAGGGTTAGGATTAGGATTAGGGTTATGATTAGGGTTGTGATTAGGGTTAGGGTTTAGGATTAGGCTTAGGGTTATGATTGGGGTTAGGGTTAGGATTTGGGTTAGGGTTACGGTTTAGGATTAGGGTTAGGGTTGGGATTAGGGTTAGGGTTAGATTAGGGGGTTAGGGTAAGGGTTAGGGTTATGATTAGGGTTAGGGTTAGGGTTAGGGTTTAGGGTTAGGGTTAGGATAAGGATTAGGGTTAGGGTTAGGGTTAGGATTAGGGTTAGGGTTAGGTTATGATAAGGGTTAGGGTTATTATTGGGGTTAGGATTAGGGTTAGGGTTAGGATTAGGGTTAGGGTTTAGGATTAGGGTTAGGGTTAGGGTCAGGGTTTAGGGTAAGAGTTATGATTAGGGTTAGGGTTATGATTAGGTTTAGGGTTAGGGTTTAGGGTTATGATTAGGGTAAGGGTTAGGGTTGTGATTAGGGTTAGGGTTAGGGTTATGATTAGGGTTAGGGTTAGGGTTAGGATTATGATTAGGGTTAGGGTTAGGGTTAGGGTTATTATTAGGATTAGGGTTAGGGTTTAGGGTTATTATTAGGATTAGGGTTAGGGTTAGGGTTAGGGTTTAGGGTTAGGGTTTAGGGTTAGGGTTAGGGTTTAGGGTTATGATTAGGGTTGTGATTAGGGTTAGGGTTTAGGATTAGGGTTAAGCTTAGGGTTAGGGTTAGGGTTAGGTTGAAGGTTAGCAAAGGCCCCCTACTGAGCTACTTTTTTGACAGGACCGGAACAGCTCATGTCTGTCCCTGTCCACAGTCGGTGTTGTAATTAAGAAATTAGGGATGTTTACAATAATCATGTATCGAGTATCGATTAATTGTTAACAACTTACTCAAACACATTTTTAAATTTGATTTTATATCACGTGGAACAAACATCATGTGGTCTTATATTTCATTCTGCTATCAGGGAGATGTTTTATGTTTAAGGCATGTTTCGATGTGAATCAGCTGACTAACGGTGTTGCACACAGTGGAGACGCTCAGCTTGGGGCTGTGGCTGACTGTACCTGAAACCACACACTCTGCTGAAATGTTAGCTCAAGTTTGCAGTTACATTTCTCGCAGTCAAACATCTAATTAAGGATGTTCCTGAAAGACAATCATACTCATCAGTACGCAGTGAGGTGCTTGTGTTTATGAATAACAGATCCAGGATTATTAACTTTGTAATATCAATCTGATTGTGTCGTAGCTCCACCCTCACTTCCTCTGTGTCAGTGGGATGGAGACATCGAAATGGGAGGAAGTGTCACTCTGTCCTGCTCGGTGGCCGAGGGTGTTCCCACTCCTGACATCCACTGGGATAAAGTCAACCCAGAGGAAATCGCACTTCCTGTTAACATGGAGGGTTGGTGACACATCTACATACACAAACAAACACAAATACACACACCTTATGTTCAATTACTCTTTGGCACGTCCGTAGCAGCTGATTAAGAGTTTGTCTTCAACTTGGAGTAACAATTGGTGGATTGATCATCATCTCATTTGTGTTTTCCACTTCAAACATAGCTACAAAGTTACAGGAAGTAGAAAATCATTTAAATTCAGTACTACAAGGAAGGATTGTGTTCTCTTAAGTTATTTTTCCAACAGTATGATAAAGATTCAGGGAGGCAGATTTAGTGACTCACTCTATCATAACATGATCATTTCTTTAAAGCTCCTATAAGGGACTGTTGGTTTGTGAAGATTTTGGCACTCCCCTGTGGGCAAACATGTACATCTCATCACTGTGCTTATCTTGTGTCCATGCTTGGACAGTACTGTAGGAGTAACAGTCAGATATATTACTCGTTGTTGAAATTTATGGTTGAAAATGTGAAGAAAAATTCTATGTTTAATGTGCTGTCAATCATCTGGTCTGACAACTGCACCCTTGTGGTGTTTTCAGACTTTACAAACTACAATCTAGAAAACTCCAGGTCTTGATTGTCTCTTTTAGGGCAAAAAGGAGTTATCACTGCTAATTCCATCATTTTTCATATTCAGTGAAAAACTCCTCACTGAGGCTTTAAATCGTCAAAGCTTGCTTATTAAGAGTGTGCTAAGAAATTCTGGCAAATCAACCCTCTCTGATGTCTTAACAGCTTCACATCCTCTCTAGACGCTAGATTTAACGAAACACCTATCTCATAAGTTTGACCTCTAAACATCCAATTGAATCCCGCCCCGCCCACTTTTGATTGTTCTTTATTAAAATATAATATTTATGGGTAACTTTTATTTGTATTTACTTTACTTAATTTACTTTACTTTTGCTTCATGTGGCTAATACTTGAATCAATTTTGAGACAAATTATAACGAACCAGTCTGCAGTTCTACATGTTTTCCCCATGTCTATGTCTCATCCTACCTATCGTGTCCTTATCCTCTATTTTGGTTCTCATACTTGGTTTTTCTTTTGTTTTTATCTTATTTTCTAAAGGTTTTTATACAGATTTAATTTATATTTTCATTTTCCTTTAAAGATAAATAAATAACAGTAAAATTCCATAACCACAGTTAACCCTCCTGTTATGTTCATTTCTCGCATGTTTAATTATCCAAAAGTGTCAGAACCCAAAAAACATTGTTTACATCTCATTATTAATTCCATTATTAACCATTTCAATCAGTATTTAGTGCAGTGGTCTTGTATAGCTCTCACAGATCATGATCCAATGAGGATAATTCACTTGTTTTTCATAAAAAGAATTCATGTTCAAACTTTTTATTAATGTACATTAGAGATACCTACATATAAATACAATAGTTATACATGACATGGGCTTTTGTTTATTTTATTTGTATTATCATATATTTTTTTATGAAGTGAAGCCCAGATAGTTATGCCATATTTAGCTAGTTTGAAGTGCATATGTTGTCTAAATAGGCAGCAACTTCTGAATACCACTAACCTTTCATCTACTTTGACATTAGGGCCTAGGTTATGGAGCAGTAGAAGTTGCTCTACCCACAATCCCCAAGAAACAATTAGTATTTGACCCTTCTGACCTTCTGACCCTTTTAGCCTCCACTTTGACTTCCGGGTCAAATTGACCCTAACAGTATATATGTAATATAAACATTCAAGGGGGGTTTCAAATACGTGAAAGGAACCATTTTTATTATATATGTCAATAACGCTAATTAAGCCAAGCAGAAGAAGTTTCATACCAAAAAAATACCTTTAACACATTTTTTTTTTTTTTAAATGTTGAACTCTAAAATGGGTCAATTTGACCCACAACATACCAGGAGGGTTAAATAACATTAATCTACTGTTTTGATAGCCTTTTAAAAACTAAAAATCAGAGGGTTGCTCCTTTAAGAGTTTGGGGTCATTTAAAGAATGTATTTCCTTCCTTAGAAACTTTCTGAGAAGTTTAATAACTCTCTCCTCTCTCTCTCGCTCTGTTTTAGATGATCTGTCAGGCTCTGTCCAAATCATCAATGTGTCATCTCAGACGTCTGGCCTGTACCGCTGCTCTGCCACAAACCTCCTGGGAACCGAGAACTGCTACATAAACTTATCCATCTACAGCCGTAAGTGCTTCTTCACCCACAACCCTCTGATTTCTTTCACTGCAGCATATGAACCAGTTTTTGTTCTCCTTTGTCAGCAGCCCCAGACAGTTCCTCTGGAATGCTGCAGGGTGTGCTGCTCACCTTGTCCATGAGCCTGCTGCTGCTGGCACTGCTGGTGCTCGTGCTGTGGCTGCACCGCACAGGACAGGACGGGAGGAGGTGGAGGGAGCGGAAAGATGAAGAAGAGGAGGAGTGTTATAATGAGATACAGTACACTCCGTCTCTGATGAAGCGCTCGTTTGTTTGATTTCATCTGAAGGAATTCAAAATAGATGTTGCAACCCAGCTATCAAACAAAAGATAACAATGCATCTGTTTTAAATCATACTTTTTTTGTACGGCTGTTTTACTACACAGCATTAAAATCTTGAAATAGACAAGTTTATAAAATGTGTGTTTTTATTTATTTATAAGAAAGGATCTATATGAGTACAGTGGCCCTGAAGGACAAAACACATTTACAAAAGATGAAACACTGAAACAAAGTTGGAGACATTTTTACATTTTATTAAAAACAAAATTACAAAAACAAAACACATTTACATTTTATTAAAAACAAAATTACAAAAACAAAACACATTTACATTTAAGAAAACAAATTAAAAAAAAAAAAAAAAAACAATTTTACAAATGGTGAGACAATTTTACAAATGATGGAAAACTTTTACCATTTCTGAAACAAATTTACATTTATTTTTAACGGAAAGAGAATGTACCGAATACCAGAAGTGATCCGGTAGCAAACGGAGCAACAGTACCAAACGTCACTCCGTATTTGGCCCTTTTCCAATACACAGTTCCAGCTCTACCCGACTCGACTCGGCTCTATTTGACTCGACTCTGCTCAGTTTGGGTAACTTTTCCTCCAGCCCGAGTACCGACTCACTGTGGGCGGGGTCGTCGTAAACACAGCTGTGCGAAACTGCGTTCACGTCATTTTGAACGCGACACAAACACAACAATCACAAACAATGGAGGACATGGAGGCAATGGTGTACTTGCTGCTCGGTCTGTGGCTTTTTTGTGGTAGGCCGAGCGAGAGAGGAAAGCAAAAGAAGAGCAAAAGAGTACTGATGCCGTTTTTTAAAAATGGCAGGTTTGATTCCTGTGTTGGGCGTCGCGCACATGACTCTTCGGTGACAACTTTCTCTGACCAATCAGTGGCCAGCAGTCCGTCAACATCACCTTTTAGTATCGGCTCAGCTCGTTTGGAACCAGAGCAGAGCAGGTACGAAAAGCTGGTATCTGACACAGGGTACCGCTCCCGTGGAAACGAAACACAAACTGAGTAGAGACGGGTCAAATCGAGTAAAGTAGGGCTGAGACGGGCCGGTGGAAAAAGGCCATAAAGTCCCCTCACTCGATCACTCCCGGTATTTGGTTAATTCTCTTTCCATTAAAAATAAATTTAAATTAGCTTCAGAAATGGTAAAAATGTTCCGTCGTTTGTAAAATTGTCTCACCGCTTGTAAAAATGTTTTTTTTTTATTTTGTAAATTTGTTTTCTTAAATGTAAATGTGTTTTGGTCTTCGTAAGTGTTTTGCTGATGTAATTTTGTTTTCTTAAATGTAAATTTATTTTCCAAAACGTACATTTTTCTCCAACTTTGTAAAAGTGTTTCATCTTTTGTAAATTTGTTTTGTCCTTCAGGGACACCGTAAATGAGGATTTAGTAAATGGTAAATGGACTTGTACTTATATAGTGCTTTTCTTTCTTCACTCAAAGCGCTTTTACACTACTTGTCACATTCACCCATTAATACCCATTCACTCACTGATGGTAGAGGCTGCTATGTAGTGAGGGACCACCAGTATTAGCTAATCTTGTTCGTTCACATTCACACACTCTAAACAACAGGGAGCAATTTGGGGTCCAGTGTCTTGCTCAAGGACACTTCAGCATGTGACTGCAAGAGCTGGGATTGAACTGCCAACCTTCCGATTGATAGACAACCGACTCTACCCACTGAGCCACAGCCGCCCCAATTTAATGGACTACATTTGAGCAGAAATGCTTTGTCCCCCTAATTTTAAGTGGAGACAGTGGAGCTCTTTGGTAACTATCACTTCAAACACACCATAAAATACCTCATTAGAAAATCTCTACCTGAACGTGTCGTTTCCTAGAACAGCACAGACTCAGCACACTGAGCACAGGTTACTCTGTACATCACGAGTCAGCTTGAGGCAGGTGAGCTGAAACATAAGGCTGCTGACCCTCGGATTTAGCCTGACGTGCTGCAGAGAAGGAGCTGAGAGGGAACAGACTGCAGTCAGTCAGGTGAGAGTGAAGACCTCCCTCTTCCAGCAGAGAAACACTCACCTCAGCAGAGCATGCTGATTCTGCCATCAGGCTCCGTTTGTAACGCTGAAAATCTGAAGAGATGGAATTAAAGGTTCTGAAATTACTTACATTTTGAACAGTAGTTGAGTTTGAAAGTCTGCATAAGTGGCAAGGTGTTTAAGTTAATTACTGAACAGTGAGTAAGAGCATAATGAAGTTAACTGCTCGCTGAACAGCAAGTGGGCTCAGATAAATTCACTTAGACTTTAAGGCTTTAATCAGCTTTGTTTCCTGTTGTGTAAAATTCCAGCATTTAACCACCGAATTATCAAAGAGCAGAGAGTGAAGAGTGTGCAGTGATTATAATTTCAGAGGTTTTATGTACAGTATCTCACAAAAGCGAGTACACTCCTCACATTTCTTCTAAAGATGACGCACAAGAAAGCCCAGTTTACTAAAGACAAGCAGACTAAGGACATGGATTACTGGAACCATGTCTTGTGGTCTGATGAGACCAAGATGAACTTATTTGGTTCAGAGGATGTTAAGCGTGGGTGGTGGCGCCCAGGTGAGGAGTACAAAGACAAGTGTGTCTTGCCTACAGTCAAGCATGGGGGTGGGAGTGTCATGGTCTGGGGCTGCATGATTGCTGCCGGCACTGAGGAGCTACAGTTCATTGAGGGAACCATGAATGCCAACATGTACTGTGACATACTGAAGCAGAGCATGATCCCCTCCCTTCAGAAACTGGGCCACAGGGCAGTATTCAAACATGATATCGACCTCAAACACACCTCCAAGACGGCCACTGCCTTGCTAAAGAGACTGAGGGTAAAGGAGATGGAGTGGCCAAGCATGTCTCCAGACCTAAACCCTATTGAGCATCTGTGGGGCATCCTCAAATGGAAGGTGGAGGAGCGCAAGGTCTCTAACATTCACCAGCTCCGTGATGTCGTCATGGAGGAGTGGAAGAGGATTCCAGTGGCAACCTGTGAAGCTCTGGTGAACTCCATGCCCAAGAGGGTTAAGGCAGTGCTGGAAAGTAATGGTGGCCACACAAAATATTGACACTTTGGGCCCAATTTGGACATTTTCACTTGGGGGTGTACTCACTTGCCGGTGGTTTAGACATTAACGGCTGTGTGTTGAGTTATTTTGAGGGGACAGTAAATTTACACTGTTATACAAGCTGTACACTGCCTACATTACATTGTATCAAAGTGTCAGTTCTGCAGTGTTGCCGCATGAAAAGATATAATTAAATATGTGCAGAAATGTGAGGGGTGTACTCACGTTTGTGAGATACTGTAAGTACAGGTTGAGGGAGAAGGAAAAGGAAGTCACTCAGTAGTTCATTTGCAAACAAGACACAAAAACCTTTAATTTAAATAGGAGGGAAAAAAATCACATAAAAAACTGTACAGAACATTGAACAATGACTTTAAGTTCTTAAATAAAAGACCCCTCTTCCAAAAAATAACTAAAACAATAAAACGATAACCAAGTGGGATGGTGTATGATACATTTTGTGCAAAAGAAGTTTGAATTGATTTTTCCCATTCTGCACGTTTCAATGTGAAGAGTGCCCCTCTCCACTCAGCTCCCCCCTCTGATGGGTAAACATGAGAGTCCCTCCCCTAAACCTCAAAATAGTGTCTTCAATGTAAAAGAACCCAAAACTCCAATAATAATAAAATAGATTTATATTTTAAATATATATTTATATACCAAACATGCTGTACATAATATATCGGAGATTAAGAAATCCCTTTTTATTGACACCCAGGTCTGTCTGTGAACTTGTGCTTTCCTCACTCCCAGCAAACATAAAAATGATAATCATATAAAAACAAAAGCACTCCCTGTTGCTTTGGATACAAGATGAATAAGGGAAGAAAGAAAAACAGAAAACAGCACGGATCAGAAAGTCTCTGTTTTTCCTGAGTCGAGGGAGTTACAAGCACGTTTTTAGAGAGGGATACTGTTGCACTTTTCACCTGTCCTAGCTTCTTCACAGAAATCTCCAGGCCGCTGAAATAGATTTTAAAAAAAGGAAGCAGCTTTGTTTTGTGTGTCCCTTGTTTAGATTTTGCCAGAAGCTGAAAGTTGAGGGGAGAAAATGACGCTTAAGTCAGAAATTGTGGGGAAGAAATTTCAAAATAAGAGAGGCCTTTTTATTCTCAATCTGACTCAGGGCTCTACACACCTCACTTCAATCCATCCTCATTAGTTTCTTCCTTATGGTGACTGTGCCAATATCTGTCCTTGTTTTTCAACCCTGAGAACACTGGCCATCTTTTCAAGTTTTCTACAGGGGGGGGGGGACACCACCACTGGAGAGAAAAACCAGCACACAGAGTTTCCTCTGCAGTATTTGAAGCTGCAGAAAGAGGTTATTTATTAGACCGGGTGCACTGGGACAAAGCAACCAAAGGGGAACAGTTATGGCCGAATTGAGTCGGTCTTCCAGCTTCTTCTTGCGTCACACCATCTACCGCAACCCTCTTAGTCAGTGTTTTAAATCGCCTTTCACAGTGGGGGAACAAAAAGAGTGCAAGAGTGGGAAAGAAACCAACGTCAAGTGACTTCTCAGGAAACACTTCCAGTTATTTCACACTAAAAAAAATAAAAATAAAGACCAGCCATCAGTGAGATGAAACAAATGTGATGACAGCAAACAAATTGAGGGGAAGGAGGGAGGGAGGGAGGGAGGGAGGGGAGTCGACAGAAGGCAGATTCCCAAATTGGTTACATCAGCATACAATATTGACAAACCCCGTTAAAGATATCTGACATAAGACAATAGTATTCAAATAAATATTCCACCTTTGCTTTCAGTATTTATTCAGCTTTGTGTTTCCAACTAAAACGCTGGATTAACTGTTGTAGAGACAGCAGTAGTAGTAGTGGGTATATTTGCAGTAGCAGGAGATGCAGAAGCAGTAGTATAGAAACAGGGAGGGAGAAAACGGAGCCCCCTGCACAAAGCCGCCTGGGTCTCTGCTATTGAGAAAGTCATGAGCTGAGTGGATCTGATCAGAGGGGGAGGTGTTATTGATCATCCAAAGAAAACAAACTCAGTGCACCTTAGACACTGAGGAACTCTTCAAGTAAAGTAAAAAAAAAAAAGACATTCCACTCACCAAAATAATAAAGGCTTTAAGTTTCCAACACTCCAAGTTTGTAAGTTTGTGATCAACACAATTTCACAGATTGGAATTTTTCTCAATTCGATCCTGATCCGAGCGCAGCAGCTCCACCTGAACTCATCCCAGGTTTCCACTCTGCTAGTCAGATTCAGGAGTCGTATCCAAGCCTACATAGACTGTAAACTAGCGGTAAAAGCACCACATGTTGGCTGGGGGTGGAAGGGAGTTTTCTTTTTGTATTCCCTGAAACTTGTTCCAAGACAGACCTGTTGAGTCTTGATGTGGTCAGGAACCTCTGTGGGAAATAAGCAAGAGGAAACAGATGACAGTTTTGGTGGTGTTGTTTTTTTTTTCTTGTCCAGTATGAGTAATGTGCAGGGAAGAAGAAGACGACGATGCTGAGGCTCCTGAACTTGGTCATTATTTTCTGTTAAATATTGTTTGAAACATAACTGTAGGTCAGATGAGGGTGATGAACGGGGAAAAAGAAAACAAGGCTTATTGTGGTTTCCACTTATCCTTCACCTGCACTTAACAGCCACACTTTTTTTTTTTTTTTTCAATTACTTATGCAAAAAAAAAAAAAAATCTGCTGCAGATGTCAAGTGAGAGAAAGTCAGAGTTCATATTTTTTTCTTCAGTATAGAAAAATAATCAATCCTCAAGCGAAATATCCCTTTTCATTGCACTGGCCTTTCTGGCCTGTCACTACTGTTCCAACTTAAAGGTTGTCCATAGAGACACTGTGTGCCTTCGTCAGAGAGAATGAGAACGCCATCAAGCCTACAAGTCCCGGTGAAAGCGGACTTTGGCTGAAATCATTTCATGATCTGACGTGCATCAGCTCAGCATGCTATCAGATGTTTCACTCCTTTGGCTGACACGGAGAGGGGAGATGTTTGTCTAACTGAATCTATCCAGTACTGCAGTCGGCCATTAGAGGATTTAGAAGTCATGTTTCAACTGAGTTAAAGGAGGGATGATGGAATGAGTCCCAAAGGGCTGGAATGAGTCTGGAGTCTGGTCCAGATTCGACCGCCGAATGTGCTTTTGCTGCAGAGACTGTCACCCGGGGTCTTCCTGGTGCAGACTCAGCGCAGGTGCTCGAGTAAAGGCAGCTCTGTGGATTCCTCTCGGGGGGTGGGGGGGTCCCCTGCATTCAGCAGGGTGGGGTCCAGCGTCTGAGTGACTCCCAGGGGATCATGTGTTAGACTGGTCTCATGTAGGAGTGCAGGAGGAGCAGGCTGGAAAAAAGACAGAAGAAATAAAAACAATGTTCATACATGATAATCTGACTGTTTCTGACAAATGAGACACTATGATGCTATTTTACAGAACCTAAAACATTCTGGTGAATAGTTCTCAGCATGGCTTCGATCAACAGGCAAAGATAATCTAACATTTGTTTAGAGTGACCAACAGGCAGCCTCCTCACCTGTGTGCGTATGGTCTGTACTGGTCCTCCTTCCTCCACTGCGGCTGGTCCGTTAAAGCCCTTCCTGCCTGAAAAACTCCACTTGCCAAAGTGGCTCTCATAGTGAAGTCCACTGCCTTGGCCAAGGCTGAGGCCAGCCCGCTGGCCCGCTCTGTGGCCCGAGTTCTCCAAGAGGCTGGCTGGGCAGAAGCGCTCTGAACCTGGCAGAGGGGGAGGAGCCATGGTGCTGCTGAAGGAGAGCTGGGAGCTGGACAGCTGCTGGCCCAGGAGCCCCTGGATGGAGGATGTACGCTGGAGGGATGTGAGCAGTCCTGCCTCAATCCTGCCCTCGGATTGGCTGAGAAGAGCTAATGGGAGAGGCTGGGGGTGATGAGGCCAGCTCTGGGTTGGACCTAAGGGGTTGTCTGTACCTAAAAGAAAGAATGCATTTAAGTCATTAGGATTGAGAAAATTACTGCAATAACTTTATTATTCATCAACTGAGAAACAAATGTTGAAGTAGCCTCTTGTACTAGCTTCCTCACAATTGCAATGAGATTAAAAGAAGACCTTATCTGATTCATCAAATGTTCACATCCTGTATAAATGCATTGCCTGTGTACATAAAATACCATTTTTAAATTCTATGTACTCCATGAAGTCTTAGTAATTGTTAGTGCTGCACATGTTCATACTGTTGTGACAATGAAAAGTGAAAGGCCAAACATCGACTAACATCTTACTTCTATCTACAAATTCTGTCCTACTCGATCAGGTGCACTGATTATCAATTCTTTGACATCTTACCCATTGGGGGCTGGAGAGTGGTGATGTGGGGCTGGGGAAGGCTGGAGGCAGGTGTGCTCTGGGTGGTGTGAATGGCTGGGTTGGTAGAGATGGAAGTGGAGCCGCCTCCACAGTCGGAGTCCTCAATGTTTCCTCCGCTGTTACAGCCAGCACCACAACCCTTCTGTAACCTGCAGAGAGACAAATACCACAGTGCAAATGTCAGCACAAACATCCCCGTCCCTGAGTGTGTTCATTTATTATATCAAGTCTAAACCATGTACCTGTCCCAGCTGCTGATGAGCCAGGTGTAAATGTTGTGTGGGCTTACAGGTCCTCCCCACACAGAGCGGAGCTGGCTGTGCCCTCCGGCGTAGGAGGTGGTGAGGGGGGACACGTAGATAGGGTAGCCGATGGGCTGGTCGCATGAGGAGTTGATCATGTTCCGTAGGGCCTGTTTGGCGTTTTGAATGCTGCCGCGCTCAGGGTTACGGTTACGCAGGAAAACCAGCTCCTGCTGCTGCCCTGCCCACAGCCCACGCACACACTCTCTGTTCACCTGTCATACACAGAGTAGACTCAGTACAAACAGCATTACACGTACCTAGTTACAGGTGGGGCAGAAACATTCTCTCATACATATATGAAGTGATAAGAAGTTACCTTGATGACTCTGAAGCTGAGGAACCTCTTGTTCAGCATGATGATCTTGTATTCATCGCTGCCATCATCCATGATGTGGCGCAGCGCGAGCAATGAAGGCATGTTAGCTAGAATAGCGCTGCGCCACACGGGGTCACCCTCATGAGATATCAACATCTTCTCCTCGTTGGCAGTGATGGCGTCGTACAGAACCATGGGATCCTCGTACTCATCCGGGGATGTAAAGTGGTCCTGGAGGATTTCAGATTACAGTGTTTGTCTTAGTTGAGTGACAAAAAAAAAAAGCAAACCTGAGAGCTTTTCTTCTTCTTTATGGCAAAGCAAGCGCTACCTGATGCAGTTTGAGAGACATCCGTACTCCTGGCGCCACGACCCGATTCAGCAGGTCCATATCTGCAAACACCCATTCATCCCTGGGAGACGTGATGCGAAAGTCTCCCTTGAAGAGAGCATGGAGGCCATAGAGGAACGGCTCCAAGCTGTCACAAATAGAAAGAATTGTAAAAACAAATAAAAAAAAACATTCTTGTGTATTTCTACAACATGTTTGGGTTAGTGACAGGTACAGGTAGTTCCATCTGGGAGTCTACAGGTAGGCTTGGTTTGTCTTACCTTGCAGACATGCTGTGGGACGCCGTGCCCAGAGCTCTTCTTCCAAGGATACACAGCCCGAAACACAGGTTTACAAGAGGAGAGTCTCTTTCACAGGCCACTGGCTGCAATAGCACAGAGGTTCAGATTCAAAATGACACATAAAAAAGTTATTTGATCTACTAAAACTACTTGGGATCACTTTATGTTACAATATTAGCTTTACAATCCGACTGTCCTACAGACACACTAAGCATGAAACTGTCTGTCTTTAAAGACGTGTGTAAAGCTGACGAAGGTGACATATTCAGATAGTTTTTTTTCAGTCATGCTGTGAGAGGCTTTGTGTGATTACAGCTCAGCAAAGAAACATAATACGGATTACTAGTACAGGGGAAAAAAAGGGAGATGTTAAAGGCTGACCGTTTGACGCCTGCTGTTGCAGTACTGAATCCAGTCCAGATAAATCATGCAGAATGAGGAGGGGGTAATGCCAGAGGCCCTGTGGTCGTAGTCCTCATCTATGTTCAGGTTGAAGGTAGGGTCACTGTCTACGTAGTTAGGCCCAAGACAAGGTCGCAGAGCCTCCTGAACAGTCTCATTTGTCAGCCACTCCTCCAGCTTAGAGGATCGACTCACATAGTAGATGATGCTCTATTCAAGGGGACAATAAAACACAGATGTGAGTCATCAGCAGCTAAAAAATGAGGTAGTAATCATGTTAAAAGCATAATACACAATGTAAATGTAAATGTAAATTAGCTCTTTCATCATAGGCATACCTTGACATAGTAAGTGATGAGGATCTTACGAAGGTCGAATACTTGCAACATGGAGGCTGCATTGTTGTCGCTGATGCTGTAGCCCTCTAATACGTACTTGGTGGCTGCCACCTCCCAGGCCAGCCAGCGCTGCCCAAAGGCAGCATTGAATGACAGCATGTGTGGGAGGTGACCTGGCTCACAACAGCAGCAGCCCTCATCCTCATCCACCCCCTCCGTGATGGCCTCTACCTCCCTCTGCTGACAGTAGGTACCTGCACAGATGTGAAGCAGATGAGGAATGACTGCATGTGCAAAAAGCCTCCCTGTGTTGAGTTGTTACATTTCAATCTGTGACACATTAGGCAAAATAATCTTAGATTTAACATAAATTAAAAGAATTTGTCATGATTTGACTGGGCTACATAAAGGACTATATGAATAAACAACCTTTTCTTTTGCATAAAAATCCAAATGTATATAAGAGGATTTAGATTTTTATTGTTTAAGACTTTAAAGCCCTGCTTTACTGGCAAGTGACAAGCTCCTTTTGGAGAGTGACGCACAACTGCTATCTTTTTCAGCTTCTTGAACAACCTTAAAATAAACCTGCGGCTTTGAGAGTGATCTTATTTTCAGATGGATAAAAATACACCATAAGAAGTGGCACAAAAAATAATGTTAAATAAAAAGGAACAAATATGGATACAGATGGGTTGTGCTGTTCAAAATACAAGTTGCAAACATTACAATCATCCCATGCTGCTGACCTCTGAACTCAAGGCCCCTCAGCTGGAAGGTGACCAGGCCGTTGCCGATCTCGATGATGTGCACCAGAGCGTTGAGATACTCCGAGGCGAGGATGAAGCAGTCGCCTGTGGTGTAGTTGCCCCAGCGGCCGAGCAGCAGGTCTCCACACAGGCTGTGCTGCAAAGAGCGTGTCAGGTGCTCGTAGAAAATAGAGTTCAGGTTGTTGTCATCGGCTCCTTCAGGCAAAGAAGAGACCAAGAACATGGTTACAGCACAAAAAAATAAGAGTCAAATAGAGCTGCTGGTATGTCAGGGGAATGTTAGAGCATACCTGGGTTGCGGTCTAACTGAGTAGCCAGTCTGGTGTTCGAATGATCGACGCGTTTGGTGCTGTGAACACAATAAATAGCATTAGAGCTGAAAGAAATACACTGCTGACATTCCTGCAGAGGTTATAACTTTACAAAAACATACTTGTAGTCTCGTTCCCAAAATTTGACAGGTCTGGTGTATGAGGTGACGAACACAGCGCTGCCTAGGACAGGGTTGAGAGGGGTGGAAAAGATGGCAGAAAAGATGGCCTGAACAAAAAGAACAGCAGAGTCTGAAGAAACCAGAGTTAAGGATGTTACGTCAAAAATGTTTTTAAGATGGGACTGCCTCTTATAGTCTAGACCTGCTCTGTTTGTAGAGCGTCTTGAAATAATGTTTGTTGTGATTTGGTGCTATATAAATAAAGATTGTTTGATAGATTGATGATTTCCTGTCTTGCTTTAACTGTCCTATTCATAATTGAAAAGTAACAAAAATTAACAAAACAAAAATCAAAAGGTAAAGGATACGGGGCACAGCGAAGGGTTGAGCAAAGGCGTGGAAGGCAGAGCCCCATGTGATCTGCCAGGGGGCGATGTATGTTAACACAAAGCGCAGCTTGTACAGCAGGTCCCACATCTGAGAAAACAGAGGACAAATACATTGAACACACATGTCATTACATTCATATACACACACAGACACTAAGCATTAGCTGTTTAACCTGTCAGCATGCTGAAGTGATGCACAGGTGTACTCTGGGATCCTGTGACATCATTGTTGGGTGTGATTACAGATGCAGCAAAGCATACAGTTGGACAAACTCATCTTTATAGGTGCATGTCAAATCAATTAGAATGTTGTGAGAGAGTTCAATATTTTTCATCATTCATTTAGGAAAGTGAAAAATTTTAATATTGTAGACTTGTTACATGTAAACTAAAATGTTTGAAACATTTTCTAGTTTGATTTTGATAGTTATGACCCACAGCTCAAAAAATATAAAATACAAATCTCAAAATATTAGAATATTTAATTTTGAGCTCACTATTCAAACAGTATAAATACCATTTATCTCTCAGTCTAGATCACACAAAACCACAATAACAGGAAAGACTGCTGACTTCACAGTTGTCAAGAAGACAATCATCGACCCTGCACAAGGACGTTAAACCACACAAGGTCTATGCTTAAATGGCTCATTACATTAACATTAAGCAGTCTGTTGTGCACACTGGAGATTCAGTAGTTTAACCTTAGTGATGATGTGTTTCTTACCTTGCTGAAGAGAATGGACATGAAGTAGTAGTCGATCAGGAAGGTCTCTGAGAAGTGCGGATAGTCGAAGTGGAAGAAGAGCGTAGTGAAGCACAATGTGACGTACTGGTGCGAGGGGGTGCAGAAAGATGAACGCAGCAGCTTCATGCCTGCTATTGAGATGAAGAGAGCCCGGCTGCTGCAGGGGTTGAGAATGAGAATAAATTAGTGACACATGTTGACATAAACTGCTCAAACCAAAGTCCATAGAAATACATGAGATCTGCTCTCAAACTGCTGCCTTAATGTGGTAGTTTTACAGAAAGCATATCTGCCTTTACAAAGACTAATATACAGACAAGCTGGCCCATGATTTAAGAAGAGGACAAAAGAGTAGCAGATATTTGTAAGTATCTGCAACTGAGCAAAACCTGCAAGAAAGGAGCAATATTCCATGATTCTGCATGTCTGTAAGTCTAACTTTCTACTCTGACCATTTGATGCACATATCTCTGGAAAGGCAGAGGCTTGATGAGGAACTGTTACAGGACCTTTTGAGGAAAGACTTACTAGATGTCGAGCTCTTTATGGTTCTGTCCCACGGTTTGAGCTTCTGTCGTCAGGGAGTTCAGCACCACAGCTGGGTAGATGATGTATTTCTCCACACACTGCAGCCACGCATAAAGCTTCTCAAACCACATCAGCTGAGCAGCGTCTGAGGCAAACACAGAGCAAAATGACATCACACAAGTGCACACTCTCAACTTTGACTTTTGCCCCTCTGGTTTCTCCTGAAGCTTTTTTTTTTAAGCAGCTGTGAAATAGATCCGGCAGGAAATTTGTTGAAGTTAAAAAACAAGATGTTAGCACAGTGGCTTGTACAGTGCACCATTCCTAGCTTTTATCAGGTACAGATGTACAAGAGGAGACAAGGTGCATTTCCATGCATGCAGTGTGAAGTTAATTTACACGGACAAAAACACTTAAGAATACTAAAAATAAGGCACCCTGTCGCTTGTTATGTTTCAATTCAGCTATCAAAGCAGTAGTGTTGATTTTAAGTCTGTATTTGATATTCATAATGTGCTCCTTGGCTGTTTAATAGTAAGTGCACAGCGTTTTACTGAGGAACTCTGTAAGGCCCTGTTAGTGATGTTCAGTGGGGGTTCATTTCTTCAACAAACGATCCCAGTTGTTCATAAAGTAGGCTTTTAAAGAACTGTCAGGCTCTCACCTCGAACCTCAAACTGGCTGTACTCTCGAGAGCGGAGCACAGGGTGAGCCAGGCAGAACCATGGCAGCTGTTTGCGGAGCTGAGGCAGCAGATAATGTGTGATGAAGCCTACGACTCCGGCCAGGATGTACAGGACAAAGCTTAGAGCAGGCTGTGGATGGAAGGAGCAAAGAGGGAAATTAGTCTAATCATCCTCGAGGAAATGTGTTGTAAGAAAAGGATCATAAACCCTGCTCCGACTGACTTGAAGAGCGATGAAAACTGTGCTGGCACTGATGGCGAAAGTAATCACAGCCATGAGGGGACACATGACGAGGTCTGAATGCAGGATCTCTTTCTGCAAAGAGACGGGGAGAAGGCGTAACACTTTAAAATTACTGACACCATGAAATTAAAGTGAAACTGTCTGTGCAGGCGAGTGAGCAGTGATCTGTACCACAGAGTTACGCAGCTTCTCAGGAAGAGGGTCCTTGATCTCCACAGGGGGTTCTTCTGGCATTCGGTTCTCCAACTCTGGAAATAACTTAGACCGGACCAATGACCTGATGAAAGCAGTTCAAAAACATCCAAAAAAGAAAAATGAGAACACAACAAAAAGCTGAGATGTAACATCAAAGTCTGCACGGGCCACACATTGAGAGCAGCTTGTCTGCAGCTGAGCAGTAGCAGCATCAGTGTTCAATCAGTGTCAACAAAGGGTGTGTTCAGCCTCCTTTCTGTGTGTGGATCGCTTGTGTTTTGGCAGCACTCTGCACCAATTACACAATGCTAAGTTACATTACTGGATAAATTTAGGAAAACAGACGTAAGCCTAAAATTATGCCTCAGGTTGCAGCTGCATTACAGAAGAAAGCTGAAGTGACTTTTTCTATTAGACAGTTGACCAAGAAACTTAAATGTTTTCTTTGGATACAAACTGTGAAGCTAAATATCTAAATTTGGGAAAACAAAAACAAACAAGTTTCACTAAATATCCAAGTTTGAATAAAACCTGTTTTGTTGCAAAAAAATTTAACAAGATTTCATGTTGGTGCGTTTATGTTTTTCAGGTATTCTTCTGGACTTGTCAACAGCAAAACATCACTCCTTAACCTAAATCTAGCAGGAGGGCATTTAAATGAACTGTGATATCCAAGGCTCATGTTGACACACAGAATACTAACCAAAGGATGGTGGGATCACTGCTTTGGCGGCTGAGGTGGTAGGACAAGGCCAGGAGCAGGCCACAAAACACAGAGAACAGTACTGGCACATGGGCGTCCCCCCAAGGTGCCTGATGGAAAGCAGGATAAAAACAATATTATAATTAGGACTGTCCATTCCAATCAGAAAAACCTGATTTTAGTGATGAAACTCTGTTCCTCTTACATTGATAGCACCGAGGCAAAATCCATACAGCAGAGCAGCCACCAACACACTGCGGATGAGGCTGAACATAGATGAGAGGGGGCTGGTTGTGGCTGAGAAAGGAAACACAAACAGAGAGATTCAGTGAGTCGGTTTAAAGACATTTCAACACTTTCATAATCATCCCCTCTGTGAGAACATCTTCTTACCAGTTCCACCAAACACGTGCATGTCAATCTGTTCCAGCAGACACATCACAAAAGTATTGACCTGAGGTAGCAGCCCAAACAGGAAAATGACCGGGAAACACAAGGCAAACACTGCAGGACAAAAAAAAAAACAACGACACGTTAGGCATTTTCACAAAACAAAATAAAAAACAGCTAATGTTCATGAGTCACGTGTTGAAACATACCAACGAGCATATCTCTGACACAGAGCAAGAAGTGTGCCGAGAAGAAGGTGACACCGTAGAGGGAGAAAGGCTGCAGGCTGCTGGAGCGTCCAGACAGGTCAAAGATCCAGATCATCACACAGCACAAGCAGAAGTAGACCGGCCGACTGTACACAATGATCCAGTTATGGCCCTGTGTAGTAAGAGAGGAAAAGACGAGGCACAGTTACACAACAATTACAAGGTGAAACGCACTGCTTCTGCTGTGGTTGTAATGCATAATAACATTAGAGGCCAGTACTCACATGCATGGGAGAAGCTGCATCTGGTTGTACACTCTAAACAAAGAGACATTACATGTGAGAAAAAACATCACATTAAACAGATCACTGAAATGAGGTAGGACTCTGTGCACACACATTAAAATTTAACCTTTCATCTTTTCAAAGCATGAAGAAAGAGTAGGAATGAAATCCTGAAAACACTCCAAAATTTAAAACTACTTTGGCTTCTGGACAAATCTTGTGGAGTTTGGTTAAAGGAGAGAAGAGAGGTCAAAATTAATGACCCAAACTATCTAAACTGTGACTGCTGGACTATTTGATGGACTTCTGGCAGGTCCAAAATCTTTGTTGGCTGATCTGCTGTTTGAGCAGTTCTGCAGCAGAGTTTCCCTCATGACTGCTGTCAAAAGATCTCCTGCAAACTTCAGTGAGCTGTATTTAATAATGTTGGAGTCTTGATGGGGGCTGCAGAGTGATACAAATCGCAACTTTGTGGCAAAATGGTCAGGCAGGCTGTCATGCTTGCTGTTCACAGAGGAATAACCCTAACACTGTGTTCTCTCTTCTGTTAGTTCATGTGAGAATGCAGACAGATCGTTGGAACCAATGTCCTTTCCTAATACTGAGACCAACTGTGTATTCTGGGTTTAGCTCATTCACAGTCATGACTGCTAAATCAACCCCTAAAATCAAAACACAGTACATTTAAGTTCAAATAAGAACAATAATAGTGTACAGTTTCTGCCCATTTTAACACAAACATTACAAAAATAAGTAAAAATGAATAGATGTAAGGTTTCCACTCATGGTTATAACATTCAAGGGTAATGCACCTTCAGTAAAGAGTACTGGCAGCTAGCAATAACCAGGCAGAACTGGAAGACCCAGATGTCCCTGAAGAAGCCCTGGAGCAGCAGGAGGAACCCCAGGAAGGCCACCAAACTGGCCAGCACCACGGCAAACACGTTCTCCCCCACACGCCGGTTCCTGGAGACAGACAGCAGATACATCCACATTATGTTTGAACCTCCCTGTTCAGCTACGGTCTACATAACAACCAGCAGGCATGCAAAACCTTTCACAGATCTTGATAAAAATGTATCTAATGCTCTATTGAGAACCTTTGAGACAGAGCTTGGATGTAGAATTAGGACACACTACACTGGTTGCACTCTGTTACTGTATTTCTCAGAGAGCTCTTGACTAACAGCATCTAAACACAGACCAGACCTCTAAAGCATCAATGATAAGCTGCCTCTTCACACAGAAGCACTGTGGTTTCAACCTCTCTTGAGAAACAATACATAAATGGTTGTGCTTGATTTTGAATGACTGCTTTAGGCTTGGACTGGTCTTTGTGCACCTTTTTCACAGAACATTACTCGCTCTGCCTGAATTTAAAATATTTATTTGAACCATCAGGAGGCCATCGGCTGGTCTGCTCACTCTGTTTATAGTTAACTTTCTTTAGTTTACTATTGCTTCACTTTCTAAAAATAGCACGAGAAGTTGGTCAACACAGATGAATAATTAATGCAACATCCTGTTTGGAGTTTCAGCAACAGAAAACTGTTTTTCTTAAATAAAGAACAAAAGGAAACTAAAGAATATAAGGGATTAAACTATGCTTCAAATGCAGATGTAAATTATTTATTACAGATTGGTCAAAGGTATCAGAGACAACAACGAACAAAGTGCTCTTTTTGTTTCAGAGAACAAGAGCCCGAACAGAGTATTATTTATCTCTCTCTGACTCCAGCAGTCTGGCCTACCTGTCCAATAAAGCCAGGAGAGCCAATCGATCATATCGAACCCTGAGCCACTTCCCGGGGAGCACCCAAAAGCGATAGTACTGTTTGGGTTTGGCTTTCTCCTCGATCATCAGAGTGTTTTCCTGAGACTCTTGCAGAGACTCGTGATCCAGATCAAACTAAATCGAAAGTGATGAATCAAGGAAGGGAAACAACAAGGTCAGCCTGAGGTAAAGAGAGTCCTGATGTATAAACATAATCTGCCAAATCCAAATTAAAAAAAAAAAATCCTGACCTCAGGCATTTCCAAAGGCACCCTGCGCACCTGCATACCCTGTAAAACCACGGGTCTGGGCTGGAGCATAGACAGAACTGGAGCCCCTTCCTGGACCTCAGTGGAGGTGAAGCTTGAGGACTGGGACTGTCTCTCCCTTTCCCTGCGAGACATTTCACGGCATTAATTTGCAGCTTTGTCATGGCTTTAGTACAACTAGTACTAAAGACTTCATAACTTACTGTACTGGGTCCTCATACCCGCCTCCAGCAGGTCCAAATGTGTAGGATCTCTTCACTCCTGTTACGGAACAATGAAAACATCAAACATCCTCAAATCTCACATTAAGTCTTTGGCTTTATCTCTGCAAGAGAGGAGCTTATTTCTAACCCTTGTTCATGTTCTATTGGTCAGAAGACTTTTACAATTTTCCTGTCCTGTTGTCTTTAAGTTGATCTAAGTTTCTAAAATTATGATTTTTATGTTACATGTACACCACTTTGGTCAATTATTTTTTTTTTTTTACATGTGAAAAATGAGCACTTAACACTTCAACTCACCACTCTCATCATAGAAGTAGTGCACTGCCCCCTCTGATGTGTCGTCAAAGGTGGAGGCCTCATGGATGCCACTGCGGGGCAGTAGGAGTGAGGAGGCAAACTGTAAGGCTGATGGAAGTGTGCGGGTCCGTGAATGAGAGGAGGTCCGTGCCCGCTGGAGATCCTGAAGGCTACAGGTACAAACACAAATAATTTAGAATGACTTGGTTGTATATTAGGTTTAACATGTAATTAAGCTAGTCTGTACCCTGAGAGCTAGTTTAATGTAAATAACATTTCTAATTTATTCTCCAGAATTTTCTGTGGATATACATTTCCTGTTTATTTCTCTCAGAAACACAGGCACAACTTTGATTTGGGTTCATTATTCTTACAGCAATGTTTCTGTTTAGTGATTGTTCGAGCATTAGCATAAACCCTGACCCAGCTCTGCTCCTTTTCAGACATACCTGGGAGGGGATCCCATGGTGGATGGGGGCGGTGTAGGGTTGCTCCCAGCATTGTGTCTCCTGCGGATGGCCTGGGTCCTCTTAACACTGCTGACTGAGTCGTGTTTGCCCCCGTCCTCTGGAGCCATGGCTGAGGAAGGGTTATCAGTTACATCAGTGTGTGGGGATACATTACAGTGTCAGTGTGCGACATACAAGGGCACATTATAGCACATACGTATAGACACAAAAATACACTTACTAGTACATTAGTAGTAATTACTCATTGATGATATTTCATATTATGTCAATAATTACTGAAACACTTATCCAGGCATAATAATCTCAAACCTGTCTGTGTTAATGAGAATATATTCAACTGTAGGGTAAAATAGGCCGAACTAGTGATTAGATAATCTAATTATGGTAAAGATTAATTTGACACTTATGAAAAATATTCTAATGCATTGCAGTAGAGCTTCACTTTAAAGAAAAATTGGCAGCAACAGGAAACAGAAACCACAGTATATCTGTAGAATCTCCCTGTAATGCTCTCACTGGGTGTCAATGTCTTTGATGTTTCTTTAGCTAATATTTTCCTCTCTTTGTTCTCTGGTTCATGCGTTTGTTTTAAGCTTCATACAAACAAGTAAGACTACATCACCTGGACATTTCCTCTCAACGCTTTACTCACAGTTGTTCCTCTAACTAGAGCTGACAGCTTATTGACTTCTGAGAAGTGTTGGAAAGTGCAGGACTGTGACGGGTCAAACATGCACATTTGGAGGATTTGGCAACATAACAATGAAACCCAGATAAGTACTACAAGTCAAAAGTTTAAACACCCAGTCATTGGCTAGAAGCCTCAACTTGTGAAATGTAATTAAACTGTCCTTCAACTTCCTCATTATCATAATGTTTGTGTATTTTTTATCGTTTTGGAAGAGGTGAGAAAATCAAGACTTCACACCATTTATGAAG
Source organism: Notolabrus celidotus (assembly GCF_009762535.1). Classification (NCBI taxonomy): domain Eukaryota; kingdom Metazoa; phylum Chordata; class Actinopteri; order Labriformes; family Labridae; genus Notolabrus; species Notolabrus celidotus. The sequence continues at coordinate 11,053,981 of NC_048276.1, forward strand.
TCTGTGCTCACAAAGTGCTGTCGTATTAGTCACATCCATTCTGCTGTGTGTATCACTGAGTGTGCCTGTAATATAAACTGTATGGGTGTGTTTGTGTGTGACTGTGTTAACTTAGTAACTATCAAAGCACACAAGTTTGCCCTTCAAGAAACTGACTTTGGAATGACACAAGAGAGGACATGTTTTTCAAGATCTTTGGTTTTGGCTCTTCTCCAACTTTGAAAAAGTCTCTAGGAGAAATGAATAATGGTTAAGGTCCTATGGAACTAAATATATAGTTTTAAATTTGTACCATAGACTATGGACAAGTCACTATTAATTCTTATACATTACTCTGTTGCTGTTTTAAACTTTGTTTTATACAATATTTTTGGGTACAAATGTCTGTGTTGTGCATCCTCATGAACTGTAAATGGAATGACTCCCCACACATTATTACTATATTCATCAATATCATTATTTATTTTTTATTATTGTTAATATTATTATAATCATATTTATTATATTTATTATTATTACTATTACTATTATTATTATTATTTGTTTTATTATATTTATTATTATTACTATTGTTATTTATACTATCTATTGTTATTATTATTATTATTTATATTAACTATTTCTGTTATTGTTATTTATTTATTGTTATATTTATCATTGTTACCATTATTATTCATACTATCTATATTATAATTATAATTATAATAATAATAATAATAATTCTTATTATTATTATTATTATTTATTTTATTATTATTACTATAATTATTATTACTTTTACTACTATCATTATTGTTACTTATTGGGGTTAGGGGGTGGGGTGAAGGTGGATCATATCTGTATGCTTTGACCCAGGCTCTTGTACACACTGTGAACATTTTTTAAAAAGAATAATAAAAAACAAATAAATGCAATTTTAAAAAGCACACTAATAACTTTTAATATCTTTGTTGACTCATGCCTCGCTCTCTTGTTCAGAGTTTCAGTTAGGACACCATGAGGTGCTCAATCATGAGGGTAAATCCAGTGGAAGTAGAGGACATGTATTGTGATTCTATTTTCTTACATTTATTTATTAGTTGAACAAGCTCTGTTTCAACATAGAGAACGGTACTGCCCAGCACTAGTGCTCCAACTAACAACCATTTAGTGGACTAGCCATCGATTATTGGATCCATTAATAGACTAATTGGATAATAAAGTGCATCTACTTAATGCATCACATTTAGCAATCAGATTTTTAAATGTAACATTACTCTTCTCAATTCTTAGACAAATGTTTTTTCTTTGACGTGTAGCTAACTACTCCTAAAGTAACATGGCAAGAGTTTGCTCCATTGTTCAGGGGCAGGTGAGGAGAAAGAAGAAGAGATGAGGAGAAGAGAAAATGATGGTGTCATGAGGTAAAGGTTTAAAGGTGAGAGACTGAAAATAGAGAGAAAGCTCACACAGTGTGGCTGTAACCTTAGACTGTAAAGTTGAATGTCACAGTTGATGTCTACAGGACTGATGTCCAACATGCCCTTTCTTTTGCACATTACATTCTACATCCCATGATACACAAGTTGGTTTAAAGATCCTGCGGGACGCTTTTTTCTTTGCAGGGTAGAGGATAAAATGCTTCCACACTTCTTTAGGACGTGATCATCTTGTACTAATGTTTTGTTCACCTGTCACTTCTGGGTCACTGTTTTACATGTACCACTCTGATATGTCTGACTCCATAGCAATTCAACTCAAAACAGTGCTTCTGTGCACAGCATGAAAACCCACTATGATGTCACCGACTTATTATCCACTATTAAATCTGTCTGCTACTAATTTTGCCATCTGTTTCTGTAGACTACGGCGACTCTGCACCCCCACCCAGTACCAGTTTTCAACACCCTGAGCCTGCCAAATGATGAATAATGTAGCTACTGGTCAACAAGCTCACATGATCTATAGTTTAAAGATTGTTGTGAAAAAATACTGACTGGTAATGACTTAAAAAGCCGCTGCTGAGTGGGCTCTACCCCTTCTGAAAAAGTGCACCCCTGTCGCCAAGAGCATGTATGCCCTGATGTTAGAGTAAACATTAGTTGCTGCTGCCAACACTTCATGCAAATATGACTAAGTAGTAAGTAGCAGCTATTTCTCTTCATCTCAAAATCCACCTCTCGTTTCTGTCATTTGTAAACTACTAGGATGAGTCATAACTCTGGAAACTAGACCCAATTTAAAGTCAGTCAGTGATATGTTTATTTTCACATTAGTGACTCATGTTAGCCTTAAAAATGATAAATCACACTCTTTCAAACAACTTCATATGTTTACAGTCAAAGACTACGCCAGGCGGTAAACATCATTACATTACGATTACAATGTTTGTGATCCATCCTTCTTTAGCTAAGAAGTAAAAAAAACTCTGTTGAGAGATTTTAGATGTTGGAATGTTAATTTTTGTGTTTAATTTAAAGGAATTGTTCATCCTTTTCAATAAGCTCTGTGTATAATCACCATGTTACACTATTTTCTACCAGAGATTTGATGAAAACTGTGGTGCAATAAAAACTGTGCTTACCTAATCGCTTAAGTGCCTTGGAGGGGAAATTGTGCTCACAAAAGGGACATTTCTTCTTCAGAAAAATTTGTTTTGAGATGATAAAAGTAAATTTAGTCAATTAAATATTCAATTAATGTGTCTGCTTATGAGTCCTCATCTTTGTATGCCTCTAAATGTAGCATGTTACTTTTCCACTCACAATAAACACTGCTCCATCCCAGCATTCTGCTTTCACTTGCACATAAAACTTGGAGGTCATTTAATTAAAAAAACACACATCCTGGACACAGCTGATAAGGTCAGAAAAACTCACCTCCACCCACAGCTCCCTCTTCAACCAGCTCCTCTGCCCTCCAGCCCATCTGGTTTCCGGTCCAAGAGCCTCCGAGAGAATCCAGCCGATGATGATGAGCGCCGGGAAAGCCATCAGTGTGGACAGTGCGGGCTTCCAGATCAGACTTGGAGATAGTGAGAGTGCGGGGTGCAGGGGTGGAGGTTGAGGGCATTGTAAGCAGAGTGGAGGGCAAAGCTGCAGTGTTACTCTGGCCTCCACCTGCCCCATCCATACTGAGCACTCTGGCATGAGTCTTAGCACTCGCTGTGCTTGAGGAGCGCTGAGCAGCACGAGAATGTGAGGGGCCAGCAGGTTCAGGTAAATCCCCTTCCCTCGGAGTAGGCAGTTGAGCAGCAGCAGAGAGCGGGGAAGTAATGCCAGTGTTAGCGAGGTCCGGGGAGTAACAGGAGGTAGAGGAACTCGAGTCGTCGTCATCGTCGTCGTCATCTGAGCTGTATCTCCTCTGAGAGCCCAGACTAGAACCAGCGCTCATGTCACTGCCATCGTCTTCATCACTAGAATCCTCAAACAGACTTTCACTGTAAGCCTTGGCCCCCAGTCGGTTTCTCACTGGGATGTAATCTCTGTGTTGTCTATGATTGTGATGACGCCTGTAAGAGCCACAGTCAAAACTACTACTCCCTGCTCCCGCCCGCCTTCGTGGAGCTTTCCTTCGGCCCGGCCTGTGCCCTACACTACTGCCGCTGGCCCGCAGCAGCTTTAAGTCTTTGGGGCGCACAACCTGCTGGGCTTGCAGAGCAGGCTGGTCAGGCAGCAAAAAGGGGGTAGAGGATATGGGCAAAGCAGGCTCAGAGCATACTAAACCCAGGGCCAGCCCTGAGGGCACTGAATTGGCTTGCCTAGGAGGGGGTAGAGGAGGGACTTGGACAGTTCTGTCTAAATCACAAACCTCTGAGTGACCACTACTTGAAGGGGAAGAGTTCTGGAGTGGAGGGGGCTGTGCAATATCACAAAGTAGAGGGGGCAAATCCTCTCCTTCAACAAGTGTCCTGTCAAGCCCCTGACTGAGGGAGTATTCTTTGGAGGGGGAGCGCAGTAGCACACTGTCCGACAGGTTGTCAGTATCACTGCCACCCTGTCCTGCTGGGTCCTCTGTGGATCTGGGGATGCCAGAGCCTATCGCTGGTGCTGAGCCAGAAGCCTGTACATCTGCGGGCCTCGGCTGGCTGAACGAAGGACTTTCCAGCTGAGTGGAATCAGTCTTTTCACTGCGGTAACTGCTAACAGTGCTTAGTGTCTCACGGTCTGTGGTGGCACCACCTGCACTGAAACAGCTGTCTGTTGATCCAGCAGCTAGTGCTACCCCACTGCGGCTGCCAGGGTGCTCAGTACCCGGTGCAAAAGCCACAGGATCAAGGCCCAAACCCAGGAGATTTTCACTCAGCTCCTCACTTAAGCTGCTCTTTATAAGGGGGCTGAGGGGAGTATCCCCCAGGCTCTCGGATTCAACAGAGGGGCCGAGGGGAGAATAAGCCCCCAGCCCATTGTCCTCAGGACTCTGTTGAGATAGTTGTCCTGGTAGCTCCTCCACTTCCTGCAAATGTTCTTTCTCACCTCCATCTTCTTGACTGGAGGGTGAAGGGGGGATAGACAAGCAGTCTCCATGTTCTCCAAACCCAATGGACACTTCAGACACTCCCATGAGAGCAGGGAAATCCCCTCCCAGAGCAGCAGCAATGCAGGACTGGACCACACTGGGCGCCCCTGTACGGTAAGAGACCAGAGTCAGACTGAACGGCTTCTGAAGGCAGTAACAAGGAGGTTTTCAATTTGTGTAACAAACGGGTAGGATTAGATAGTGTTCAATGTGTAAATGCTTGTTTATGTTCACTGTAAAGTATAAGACTTACTAGTAGTGTCTTGGGAACTCTGGCGTAGGATATCACGGTGAGCTGATGTGACAATCACATTATTGCTTCCTTGTTCCCGCATTAGTTCTTTGATATCTACAGTTCAAAGAAAAATCAATGATGTATATTCATCACAAGCTAAAATGACAGCAGTCTGACTTTATGTTGCTGTATGTGGATAGTGTAGATAAGACTAGAGATTATACACTTCATTCCCCTTTCTAAAACGATACACCCGTCAACCCTGGTATGAAAAAACTAATTGAGATATTTACCTCTAGTCCCCCCTGAATCCTCCAGCTGGGGCAAGAACTCCTAAAGAATAAACCAGAATACTCAGTTAGGACACTTTCCTCTATACAGTCGACATTGGAGGTTGAACAGTGAAGACTACATGCTGCTATTAAAAATGGCATTCCTCACCGACACCTGGTTCAATCCAAACAGAGAGTGCTGGGAGCTACAGCGCACAGGGGGTGTTGAGTTCACCTTTCGAAACACAGTCATCTCCACTCCAACGTGACTATCCCTGTGAAGAAGTAACACACACACTATGTGTTCAGCTTTCATGTCATTATGATCCCAAACATTTTCCCTCCAACTCAGTCAGAAATGACTTGTCTTACCTGCGATGATTTCCATCATGGGCACCTGATCCTTCATCTCCATCTTCTGTTTTTGGTGCATCAGCTGTGAGGGAGGCCTGCTTCTTCTCCACGATCTCCCCCAGGTCGAACATAGCGTGGAGCCGGTAGTTCACCACCTTGATGGCGGTGAAGAAGACGGCCACCACAGCTGAATACACGCCTGCTACAACCAAGCTAGGAGGAAGAGCCTGAGGAAGAGGGAAGACAATAACAGAGACTGAGTGTAAATATGAAAAAGAGGCAAAGGGGCAGTTAACACACCTATGCGGTGATGGCAGTGAAAGCAACAATGAAGATTACAGTCAAATGTATCTAGATATCTTTTCCAAAGTATTTGCCTTGATTAGACTTTGTGTTAAAACAATTTAAAAGGTTTGTCAAATATATACATATGTAAAACAGAGGTCCTCTATCATGCAGCAAATGTGCAGCATGATATACTGCACTGGGAAACCACAACTATTTTGGCTGATTTTAAACAAATCCTGTTTTTCCACATAGTTTAAAACACGTATGACAAACTTATTGAGACAAATGTTAAAGTTGTTAGTGGACAGGTGCAATGACGTGAAAGCTTTCTGCTCAAAATGTGTCCTATCTTGCTTCGTGCAGTTCTGCATGCACTTTTGTTTTCAATTTCAACAAATGATCAAAACGTACATTTCATATAATCCCTTTCATTTTCACTTTTGCACTTTGAGGCTAATTGTTACATAGCCATGCAGACGAAGCAAACAATATCAAGACTGTCAAATTAAGAACAGTCGCCTAATTTTCTAATTCTGTAGTCTACCTTCTCAATTAATTTTACATGTTTCTAAAAATGTCAAATGCTTTGCAATACAAGGGAACAAAATATGAGATAATGCCATTGTTGGTCTTTCATGCGATGTGTCAGTGGCGGTCAGTGGTTGTAAAATTACACAAGAGTTTTAATTCTTGTATCACATTTTAAAAATTCTAAATGATGAATTCTTGAATTTAGTAAATCCTTAATCTATTTGGATAAACTGGCAGTCAACCCTGCTGGGAAAATGTGCTCACCATGTACAGCAGAAAGGGGAAGGCCAGGAGAAATATCCACAGGTAGAGGTGGAAGCAGTTGGAGAAGGTGCTTTGATGGGGGTCCACATACCATCCACCTGTCAGTGAAGCCCACACCCCCTGCCGCAGTATCTGAAGAGCTTGGGAACCCATCTCCACCTCCAGGTTCAACAAGAAGCCAAAACGCTTCCTCCGAGGCTGTAGCTCAAAAAACTGTGCAGCAGTCCGAGCCACAGTATCTTGTGTCTATGATGGCACTTCCATTTGGGATGGCAGGTTAACCAAGACTGGTTCATCAAGAATAGTAGTTCTGGGTCTTGGATATGTATACTTCAGTAGAGTTCAAGAGTCCTTGCATATTCTTGTGCCAGTATGTGCTCTCTCCCTGCACCGATGTTGCCACACTCTAGCCTAATCCTTGTTGAGTAATCAGGAGAGTGACTTTTTGGCACATTGGTAACCCACTGACTGTATGAAAACACATTCATCTGTAAGAAAGATCAAAACTGGTTTGTTTCTTTGTGTGAAGCTGCATAATGAACATCACACTCAGTGAAGAGAAAACCAATGCTGGCTATTATCAACCAATATCAGATTACACTGAATATCACACAATGTTATAAAATATCGAATTAGAAATCTGTCAGCTGTTCAGCACCTTCAAAATGTATGTTCCTCTTCCTTACTGTAAGTACTTCCTTATAATCCATACTGTGGTTATGGAAGCATACAGACTGATCCTGAATTATTTTGAAGATCATGAGATAAATGTGACTGTTTGTCAAACTGTCGTCTATCAAGTTTATAATTCATAACACAATATAAGACAGCAGGGACATCATTTTGCCAGCTATTGTGGAGTTGTATGACATTTTAACTGATCATTAAAAACAGAGCTTAAAACCATTAAAGCAGACACTTGCGTTCATTGCAGTGATTAACATTAGTGTCATGTATCCCAGTTGGTACTTTCCACTACAGCAAAAAAACAGGGAGGCTACATAGCATACATTTATGTCAGATTTCAGACAGGATGACAAAGCTCTCTGTTTTCATGCACAGGCCAGTGCAATGCTAGCAAGATTAAGTTTTCTGATTGACATTAGCAAGCTAACAGACAGTTTAGCCTAGCTTACGAATTTCCCTCTGCATTTGTGGTTGGCAGAATCTAACCTGTTCAGCTACCATCGACCGCAGTCACTTCGATAAATCGGCAAAAATAATCCACTGACAAACATTTAAAACAATTACACTGCGAGTTACCGGCTAATGCTAGGCCGCGTATATCAGCATTTCAGCCTGGGTAATGTCCCTGTCGTTAACTGGGCAAATGTAACGCCATTCTGTAACAAGCTCCACCGTTGATGGCTAGGTGCTCGTCAACAGCTACTGTTAGCTTAGCTTGGCTTGGTATATTTAATAATAATGCTCAGAGTGAAATGTTTTCCACATTTGGATCCCATCAAAGCTTACTATTAGCATTAGCTGTCCAGCTTGCCTCATATCCTCCTTCCGCATCCAGTCCTTGCAAAATCTCAGAGCTCTGCTTCTTCAGGATGCTAGCGAGCAAGGCTGCCCACAAAGTGTAGCTTCACTTTTTGTTGGCGTTAGCTGACTAATCATTGTTTTCTGGAAGTCCCTCTGCGTTTTTTGGCGTTAAAGGTTGACTGACATGAGGTGGGAGCGGTGGTCCTCTCTCATGATGAACGACAGCGGCCTCCTTGGCAAAAACGGTTCCTAAGTGAGAATGTTTCAACAAGCTAGCTAACTGAGTAGCCAGCGCTAGCTAGCAACTAGTTGACACACGCACAGACGCACGCACGCGCAGTGAGCGATCAAGCGCGCGAGAGAGAGAGAGATTCCCAGGGTGCTGATTGGTCATGTGCACTGACGTCATTATGATGATGTTTTTGCTATAAAAAAAAAACGAGAAATGTAATTTTCTTTTTTTTTTTACCTTATAGATACTGTAGCACAAATAAAGCTAAGGAGGTACAATAAATATTACATACAATTTACCCTGTTAACAGCCTCATCGCCAAGTGTACAGATATTGAGAATGAGTGCAACTTTTGCAAAAACGATACAGAAACAAATTTTCACCTTTTTTTTAATGTGAACTATCCAAAAGATTCTGGAAAGACATTGAATCTCATTTATTCTCGGCTGCTAATTATGTTTATTCTCTTAAACTCAAAGACGTTGTTTGTTACTATGATAACAAGGAATATGGCACTTGATTATATCAGAAACTTCATTATACTATATGCCAAGTTTTTCATTCACAAACTTAAATTCTCAAAGTCACTTCCGAAGTTTTCAATTTTCCTTCTAGATAGAATTCAAGTCCCTTATTAAATAATTTCTTTTAGTCAATGACCAAAAATGCCTCAAATTCATGAACTATTATAACACCTTATTCCCTGAGACTCCTAGGTAAACAATTATTTACATATTTCTGTATATGTTTTGGTTTTTGTTGTCATGAGTGTATTTACTTCATACATATTGTATTGTTGTCCTGTCTTCTGTATGTATGATATGTTTATATTATTTAATCTGTCATCATTTGATTTGTGTTGATGTCTTCTACTACCTGTATTTAAACACCTTTAATCTTGAATAAAACGTATTTTTAAAAGTATTTCATTTTCTTTAAATGCACTTTACTTAAATGTATGCAACGATTCATACGTTTTGTTTTCTTGCGCCTTTAAATACATTTTTATTCAAGAATAAAAACAGTAAAACAAATAAATATTATAGTGACAATAGTAATAATAATAATACTACAAAGGAGTGAAATACAGTGAATAAAATATTAGAAGTTAAGTATAGGATAATGTATGGTTCGCAGGTTGTTATGGGAAAAAGAATTCCGACAGGGTGAGACAAGACACCGACACGAAGCTGAGGGGTCTTGACCGCCCTGAAGGGGTTCTTTTTCCCATAACAACTTGCTAACCCACATTATCCCTTACTTATTACCCGGGCACTAATTTAAAATACAAACACGTTGTCAAAAACATTGATGAAAATGTGATTTTATTGATTTAAAATGATTTATGTTCACAGTTTAAAAAAAGTAATCCCAGTTATTTCACGTCAGTTAGCGTTCCATGGTGATGGATTCTTATCTGCCTGTTAAATGTGACGGAACTCTTTTCAGTGGATTGTTTAACATTAATGCATGTGACCATTTTGACTCTGGTGTTGCTCATGTTAGTGAATGTTAATAACCGTTGTCAAGGGGTTGTCAAGGGGTTTTGACCAATCAGAATCAAGCTTCTTACACAACCGGAAGATCATTAAGAAAGCCGGGTAATAATTAGGCATAACCTTATATATGAAAGGTGTCCAACAACAACAGGGGCTGATTGCTATGGAATAGGAATCATCTCCAAGAATCAAAATCAGCATCTTTTTCCAGAAGTATGTTTACAGATATAAGGACTTAGACTTATTTTGTCTTGGCACTAAATGAACCAACACAAAGAAAAATATGGCTATAACCCACATGATATAGTCAAAGTAAAATTTAATTAATAAACATTAAGACAAAAGCATGGTGTGCACACAATTGGAAAGAGTGCTGAAATAAATGTGAGAACTCTCTGTAACCAATAATTTATATATATGTGTGATTTTAAGATATGCTTATTTTTTTATCTCTTTAGTTTTAATTTTAATTGCTAATAACTTTTTAATAATTGTTACTTTATAGGCTCTTGTTTCCTTTATATATTTATTTTGCACTGTCAACTCTGTTACTGTCACACTTGAATTTCCCCGTTGTGGGACGAGTAAAGGAATCTCTTATCTCTTATCTTATCTTATCTTATCTTATCTTATCTTAAAAGAAATATGGAATATGAATAGTTGTAAAAGGGTGCTCTTTATTTTTGGTTTCTGGATACAACACAGTATACAGCACAGATATTTAAATCTGAGTTTGACAATGATGGTTGATGTGAAAACAATGTGTATTTAAACCATTAAATATATAATTAATCATTTCAAGGTAAATTGATGCCTTTTAAATGGTTAGTTTCTCATATATTTATTTCCTGCTTCCTTTGTTTTGCCCATTTTGTTGAATTTTTCATGACTTTTTTGCATCCTTCAGTCAACAAACAACTTTGTCTGTTGCTCTCCTGCTTCTTGGAAAGTCATGGAAGGTGGGAGCCCTTAGATTTCCAAATATTATCACCATGAGACAGCAATTGTTGACCAGAATCAAACAGAGTCCCATTTCTGCTCAAGCTCTCCAGCTGTAAATATTCAAAAATATCTTATTTTCCTTATATTTATGTATTCACATGTGTGAGAGGTTGTTATGCTCTGGAAAAGGAAAAAAAAATCGACTTTATAACTAGAAGCTCTGACTAACTTGACAAATTAATAACTTAAATTTTAGTTTGAACACTTAACCATATATTCTACTTTGCATTAATCAAGAGCCAATATTATAAATAGCAGTATTAAACACACAAAAAAGTATATGACAAATACTTACAGTGTAAGAGAGGCTGATCAGAGTGGATATGACTTGGCAGTTGTCATCTGGACTTCTGTTGTCATGGCTGTTCTGTTGAATTAGGCTTGTGACATCCCAGCAATGCTCAGAAGTGGCTTATCGTATCCCGTAACCACCCTTGTTGATACTTCATGTCAACGCAGATCAGGCCTTACCAACACCAGACCTGCACTGACACCACTCCTCACTTAGCCTACAGGTTTGCTCTCCATCACTCTCAGCACCAACAGGCTAACGGGACAGGTGACCCTGCTGGTTTGATAAACAATCCCTCTAAATTCTTGTCTTTTGTGATAAATGTCTTCTGCTCTTGTAGGAATTGATGGCTGCTTTAGTGACTATGCATCACATCACTCTGGTGCTCAGTGATGTGGGCCTTGGCTAACCTCTCTCTCTATCCTTCAGTTCCTTTTGTTCTCAGCAGGGGGTAGTCAAACAACACACAATGCATGTTAGTACTGACAAATATAAGATTAAAGCAGTGTTATAAATTACATTAATACTTTTGAAAATATATGCATTTCCACTCATTTCACTTATTGTGCATTTGAGACATACGATTCCTGCTATGAAGAAACGACTGTATGATAAACATGGAATATACATGCACAAATGGAAAACCTGATAAACGAGATTTTAATGTCATGAAACACTTTCATTGTAATTTTTGGCATGGCATGAGACTCTTTCGTGAGATCTGATAAAGTCAAGATAGACTTGCTGATCATGTTAAAGCAGAAGTGCAGCCATTGAGTATGGCACTGGAGCAAACTTTGGGGGATGTGCTGGTGAATGAAGAATGACCAACATTGTTAGGTAGGTAGCAGTCTGACCTCAAGTCTCCTGATATGGGTAACACCTATACGATAACTTATATGTATTACACTTTCAAATTGATTTAGCCTTAAAGGTATGCATATTAAATAGCCTAATTATTAGGAGTGACATTGGGTACTGCTAGCTGTCTGCTGATTCAGGACAATGAACTCAAACTTTATTCACACTTTCATCCAAATATGGCCACTTTTCAAAATTCCAAACTCAAGGCCTTAAAAAACAGTTGGCTTCACTCAGTGTCGATTTCAACTACTTATGCACATTCTATACTCAAACTCTCAGCAACACTTACTCCCTCACTTTCCATAATGCAGTGGTTCCCAATTTTTTTCTGCCCAACAAGATAAAAATACTTTTAGGTCCCCCTTTCCCCTCACCATACACATCAACGCATAGAGATACATTGATATAGACCAAAACAAGCTATCAGAACATCCTTTACAAACAAATTCCTGCATCTTTGGAAGAAATTTGAACATTGCATAAAACACAGCATTGTAACTTCAGTGTGTGACATCAAACCAACAAACAATTGTTACAAAGGGGCTGAGAACTGAATTGAAAGGGACACTGCAACATGGAAGTTCCAAGATGTCTTAATGTGTGTGGGGGGGGCCACCATCAGTTGAGGTGAAACCAGGGCGAGGTATGTTTTGTCATAATTTCTTGTCTTTGTTTTAGCGATGGTGACATTTGGTGTTGATCTATCATCAGACTTCCATTTACCTGGTAGTCCTTTAACAAAATTAGCCAGGCTTTGATAGCAGTGCAGAACTGTGTGGCCCTTCCAGTGGCAGAGCCAGACTTTTTGGACTGTGGTGGCGAAACTGGGGCACTAGCTTTTTTAAGGGTGGCCAGGCGTAGTTAATATAAGAGGCTTAATCCCAACCTAGGATAATCATCTCCACTAATCCCAACTTTTCTAACTTCTAATATGAGAGAATCCCCCTAAAAACTTTTAAAATATTGTGATTCATTTTAACTGTAGAAGGTAACTCAAGTCTGGCAACATTTGAATCTGCTGACCTTCATTCATAAAGGATTCGAAAAGATGTTTTTTTCCACTGTAAAAATTGAAAGCACCAAAAAAGAAAATCATTCCACTTTGAAATGCAAAGAAACATCTAGCAGCCTGCTGAAATGAAACCCAAATAGTCGACATCAGTATAAGAGCTGCCTCTGACCTGGCAAATTGCCAATCATAGTTTAGGATTTTATGGCAACCACTGGGGTTGCACAATCAGATTTCAGGGCTGGTACTGGCCACTCACTGGCTCTGCCTATCCGTAATAAGTCAGGTGCCCCCTAAGGGTTGTATGCCCCCATTTTGAAAATCTCTGCCATTGTGTCTTCATTTTAAAGACAATCTTCTACATCTTTCTGCTGGTGTTCAACATAGGGTTCCTGTTTGAATGTGAAGTTTTCCAGCCCAGGCATCAAGTGATTTCACTCACCAAAAAAACCCCATTAATGTATCACACAGTGGAGAGGATCTTAAGTAGCCCTCTCAGGAGTGTAACTGGTTTAATGAGTTGTTTTTTTTTTAGCTTCACTGTTCCAATTCAGCCTCACTTGGATCAATATTTTAATGGAGACCTGAACTAGATGGCAGCAGTCCTGTAAGGTGCAGAAAAAACCCTTAAACATTTCATTTCATTATGAATAATGGACATCAAGGCATTACTAACACACCAGCCTGGAAGAGGGGGTGAGCATGAGAGAGGGGAGGGAGAGAGAGGGAGAAGAAGAAGATGATGATGAAACCCAAGTGTAAGAAGCTTATAAAAACACATCATGACCTGCAATTTGTGTGAAACGGCGTCTCTTCATGTTAAACATGTTAACTTATCTTGTTAGCAAAGTGTGACCTGTGTAAAATTACATCATTGTGAATTCATTGTTTCCTTTGTCCCAAAAGCTTAATTATCTATCCATAAATTGATGCAATAAGTGCACAGTATTCATGTTTGAAAATGTATCTGTGAGAGGATACGCCTGATTTAAAGAAAAATTCGACCTGAAATTCTCATTCATACTAGTTCACTCAAAATTCCTCTGACCTAGTTTCTGCTGTATTTGCAGCATGTATGTGTGATAACATCTGGATTCAACAAAGAGGGAATAAAAAAGCATTTTTTGGTCATCTACAAGAAGCAAAGCACAACACGGGTGTGTACAAAGTATATAATCAAGTGTATTTTCATATTTATCCACGTTCTGTACACATATTAAGATCCATTTCACATGAACACTATACAATAGCAATGAGTGAGGAATGGAATATTTTCTGAGTGCTGAGCAGCTCATGTTGAATGGCACTTTCATAAAAAAAGAACAAGAAATCACAGAGCATGATGAAGTAAATGTAGACATAACTCAACACAGAAAATGGCTTTATATTATCAGATCCATTGAGTAACAGATTCAGCACATATAAAATGCACAATGCAACAAAACGTCTTGTTTGTTAAATCCGTCCTTGTGTTTTCTCTGCATAATATGGACCGTAAATAATGCAGAAACAGAAGATGTTTGCAGCTATCAGAGGAAGGTGTGCTCTTTGTCTGGATTGAAGTAAAAGGCAATCTAAAATGTAACGTGTTAAGAGGAGTGGTAACAAGATACATCGAAATATCAGAGAAATATCAATACAATTCACAAACCTTCAGTTATTCATCTCATAGAATAGTCTTTTTGTAACTGATAGAAAAAAACAATACATGTTTGGCTGCTTTACAAGGAATATCCATGTCTCAAAGATATGTTTACATTTTCTGTGTGCTTTTGAATTATCCCATGACAGTTTGGAGTAAGGAAAAGATCAAGAGAGAGCCAGCCTCTGCTGAGGCGCCTTGGTTCCCCGTTTAATAGAGGAAAAACTCTCTTGAATGTGAATCCCCCAAATTCCTGTGAAGTTTGGGCTCTGACGGTTTTGAAGTCGTTGTGGAAGCTGTGGGGGGTGGAGGGTGGCAGAGCATCTCAGACGTTTATTTTTCTTCATACTTGTCCCCCTGCGTACTCTTTTCCAATCTGCTAACCTCTTTATGTACATACAAGCAATGTTTACAGAGAAATACCTTCACTGGTGTAGACTGACTTGTTCACAATAATTCCTACAAGGAATGGCATGGCAGATCAAATGTGAAATCTCACATATCCAATGTTAATGATCCATCATACTATAAGGTTTAGGGTATCTGGAGTGGTGTCATAATCCTTTTATAAAGCTTTACTTTTCACCAAGAGAGCTAAATATCATGCTTTATTTATGATACTGCACCGGCGACTTAATACCATCTCTTGTGGACACATCGAGGCAGAGTGACTGGGGAGTTTTAAAACCACATGACATAACAGGAACGCTGCAGAGATGATGTCTTATCCAAATAAAGGCTTTTCTTTTTGCAGTGTAGTCAGAATTACTGGGCTGCTCTCTGCTCATCTACCGTAACAATTCAATAACTGGCCTGTTCTGCCTCATATATCATAATGGGGACATTGAGACTTGAGATAGGGCATTACAAAGAAGTACAAAGAAAACACTTAGGCAAATCTGTCCGGATGTTCTCAGCACTTTCTTCACTGCACCATGCTATATACAAAGCCTAAGTGGATATGCCTCTAAACATAAAAAAATGGCTCTCTAACAAAGAATCGGTGAACGCAGACTGAGTGCACGTTGTGACACAGAGGATGAGTCAGATCTCGTGCCGTAGATGAGGGTTTTATCACGAATAGGAGCTGGGCAACCTTGACTCTGGAGAAAAAAAGTCACTGTTAAAAGCAAGATACAGTTGCTTTGTGCAGTTGATTTTTCTTTCCTGTGAAATTTCTCAGACAAACAGGGGAGCAAAAAGTTGAAAGCATCCTCTCTCATTCTCTTGTCCCAGTCCAAACTTGCCCTCCTCTTTCCTAGACGTAATATTCTTTGTCTTTGTTCTTTTTGCCCTTTGTGATTGCCTTGGCCACGGAGGCCGTTGCTGTGCTTTTGTCCTTTACTACCGCTCCGTTGCCCTCCACAGTGGAATTGTTGGCAAAATTGTGGCCCTGGTCTGACTGGTAGGAGCCCTCGTCCCGGTTGCGGTACTTGTACATGGCATAGAGGAGGATAAGGATGCAGAGAGCAGCAGCAGCCACGATACCAACCACCATCCCCGTGGTGCTACTGGACTCCCTGATCACCTCCACGGCGCCTGGTTGGCTCTTTTCATCGGAGACTGTGGGGTTGGCTGTGGGCACATGGGGAAAATTGGGGGGGTAAGTTAGTCCTGGCGTGTTTCGGGAGGATGGAGGAGCAGGGGGCAGAAGCACCTGGTCACGGGTGTTCATTTTGCCTGCGGGGATGTGGAGCTGGTCAGGGTTGGTGGTGGGAACATAAGGAGGTAATGGGCGGGGTTTCTGGACTCCACCCTCACCAGAGGTGGGAGGTGGAGGAAGGACTGTCCTGTCAGTGACCATTGGGGAGTTATTATTGTAAAAGTCCTCATCATCTGATTCCGTCATCTCCCCAGAGCCAAAGGCTGAGACCTCCACAGGGTCACCACAGTCCTCCTGGTCCGGGGGGCAGGAAGGATGAGGAGGGAGAATCAGGGACTCTTTGGTGGTTTCAAGTGGGGAGAGGAGGGTAGGGGGAGGAGGGATGACAGGGTAACGGGTGGCGATGGATGGGGGCTCAAGGGAATCCACTGTTATAATAGGCAACACTAATTCACCTCCTAGAAAGGAAACAGAAAAGGTAGGGGATCCTAAATTAGAACAGCATTATATTCTGGTTGTGCTCATTAAAAACAGATACACTGTGCTTATTATTTAGAACATGACTGAGAAACGTACATCATTTTAGCTAGAATATCAGTGATATCAACACCTCAGATCACATTGTGCTTACTTCTATGATAACAAGTCTGTGTGCATCAACATGTGGAAAAAAACAAGCTTAGAAACCAGCATGACGCTTGTCTTGTGCAGTTCCTGAGTCTTACATGGAGCCGATGTGTGGGTGTGCAGATTAAGAATGTTTAAACATTATGCAAATGTAATACGGTGCAGCAAGAACACTGGAGAGAGCTCACATGTAGACACAAACATACAGTACAAGATGGCCCATGAAAGGCGGCAGCCGAACGAAGAGCGTATGACAGACGGAGCACATGACAGACAAAAAGAACAGTAAATTAAATTGCCATGCTGCTGTATGCACATCTGGAAGCAGGGGTGAAGGGGTGACAAGAGAAATCACAAACAGGTTATTGTAGGAAGCACAGGTGGAATATATGTGGAAAGCAACCAATGCAGCTTGTGTGTAATAAATTGGAATATAGATTCCCAACCAAATAACCCCCTATGTATCTAGCTGTTTGTTTGTAATAAATATCCCTACACAAACAATCCATCACTGCTTTTTCATTTTACTTAGACCAGACTAGGAGGTCAGAATGTCCTCTGGTTGTGGAGGAATGTTTCAGTCTGCAGAGTTTGGTTATTTATGGCCACTAGGTTCTCTTTCATCATTATTTGAGTCACGCTTAGCAGGGCCGGTCAACAACAAACAATCCTGATAAGGTCATATTAATAATTGAAGCTACCATAATAAGGGCACACTCCTTCTTAAGTTCCACAGCTTGTTTCTGTCACAAGCCTGATTTACTGTCCACTGTCAGCCACTCTTAATGACCACAGCCCACTTTATAGAGATTTTTCAGTACATTTCATAACATACAAACACGACTGAAAAGCAAATGTACAGAATGAATGGAGGCTGGTCTGTAACAAGCATTCAAAGGATAAACGGGACAGCTGTTTAACAGAGGCCCTGAATGGCTGTTGAAACAGAAATTGTGAAAATAGAGTTGAAATGTGAAAATAATGATGCCTCAGTGTGTAATTTCTACAAACTTGGGTAAACGAAACATCACTAGCTGTACCACCATCTTTTTCTGACATAGCTGACCCACCTGTTCCTGGCTCACACTCTTCCAAGTCTTCATCATCACTCGGACACTCTGCAGATGCTACCAAAATATCATCAGAGTTCTGCGGCTGGAAGTAAAATGGAGAACATTTTGTATCAAACACACAGACAACACATCCCCATCATCTAGATTTGTGCTATCTGTTTTATGACTGTGTTTGCTGTTTGTTGGCTGTCCCATTTGATGAAAAACTGCACCATGCAGCAGTGTACTCCTCCAATGTTTCTGCTCGAAGCAACACTAGCAAGACTACAAATCCACAATGTGCTCATATGCAGCTGCTTTTTATCCTTCAGCCCTGTGGCGGACTTTATGTGTTTACAAACAAGAGAGGGAGCAACACTGGTGCAGAGCAAATACTCAGAGGGTATGTCCATGTTTTAATTTCATCACATGAAGTTGGCTTCATGTACATACTTTTAAAAATGATTGCAGGAAACTAAATGTGACGTGCTAAGTCAGGGCTTCAGTGTGTCAAAACTGCTTCCAAGGTGCACAATAGAATTTGTGAGCAGAGTAGAGAATAAAGGATTCCCTAATGGACTACCTGAATAAATTAAATATACGGCAAAGGCAATTTTCCAGAAATTGGACGGGAGAAATGTAATGAAAAATGCACTCTTTTTTTTATTGGGGGTGGCAGGGGGGGTTTCTTTGAAACCTCAGGACTTCTAGTACAAAGGCTGAAATCCTTCCAGTTTGGCAGGGTTGAGTGTCTGGATTTAAATCAACTCATTTGAAATGGTGCTTTGTCACATTCACCAGTCTGGGTGCAGTATTGTGACTGCTCAATGTGTGAAAATCTGTTCCTCACATTTATTTAATAAAAGGCCTTTTAAGCATCCAGTGTGAAGGTAAAAATATATCTGAGCATGAACGCCTTACTTATTCTGCCATCAGACTTAAAAATTAAGTGAGATGTGTTTTCCATTCAAATCCTGGAACATCGAAACAAACCTGTCGTATCAGAGTCCTCCATCAGTGTTAGATTTACACAATGCATGCTTTTGTTAAGATTGAACTCTTTTTACTGTTTTGCTTTCAATTCAAGTTTTAAGATTTCAAAGATGTAGTTCGGTGACTTTTTTTAATCAAAGTTTGTCGTGTTCACTGCAAGCAGATGCATTATGTGATTTTCCTTGACGATGATTGTGTTCTCTTTTGTCCACACAGTGTGACACAGTGGGATAAAGAATTACATTTACAGGCTTTAAAGTGAATGATGTCACACAATGAAAGAAACACATGAAGAAATGTATCATTCATTGTGGGTTTATATTATCTAAAATCTTAAAATACCCAGATGCAAAGCAAAAGGCATCTTGCTCACCCGGAGGGAAGTTATCACACCTTTGAACACAAATGAGGTAAATACCACAACGTTTAACACTGTTGGTATCACACTACCCCTTGTGTTTTGTGTTGCAGAGGCAGAGGCAGAGGTGAAATGTGCTGCTAATGTGTCTACTTTTGTTACCAGCTAAAAAAACTCTCCATACAAGCCTTAAGTTTTGAACTATTTTTGTTTCTAAAATGTTGGTTTACACAAGGGGCAAATCCAGTTATCTAAATCTCTATAAACATAGAACACTGGTGTCTATTTCTAAAACTTTATAATAAAATACGAGCAAAAATATATAATTTTAAAGCACCAAAAGGCTCCCTACCACTGAAATGCATAAATTATTTATGCAATTATGATCAATCTTGTCACTGATGGTCTCTCTTGCTTTTGTGGATCGTACAGAGGCATCACTTTTATTTTCAGTCTGTTTCATAAGCAGCTTAAAACTCCTCACCGAAGCTTTAAGCTATAAAAACACTTAACCTCCAACTGTCTCTTCAAATCTTCCGCTCTGACCTTTGAGATGCTCTCCCTCAAGCTGGGTGACCTCTGCCTGCGGGTGGTGGTTGTAGCCATAGTAGTGGTGGTCTCCATGATAGTGGTGGACATGTCAGACACCGCCAGTGGGGTAGCAGAGGTGGTGTCTGTGGTCATCACCATGAGCGAGTCCCCAACAAGCCGCAGGTTTCCCTCCACCTGCACGCTGGGATCATTCTCTGCTGCCAGCTTGAGCACCTGGAGACCGTTGTAGTAGAGCCCTGAAATCTGACCCTGGAAGGGCCGGCCCTTGTCCTGACCGCCAATTTTAATGGCTGCCTGACTGTTAAAAATGGTCAATTGTCTCCCTAAAGTTAGACAGAGAGAGACAGAGAGAGAGAGAGAGAGAGAGAGAGAGAGAGAGAGAGAGAGAGAGAGAGAGAGAGAGAGAGAGAGAGAGAGAGGCAGAGGTGGAACAATGGAGAGAGTAGTAGAGCAGACAGAGGAGTTACATGGTAGAGCTTGCACAGAGACGTCATTTGAACCAGGTTAGCTTTAGTGATTATGACATTCATAGTTATTGGTTTAGGACTTGATTTAGGTGTTAATTTGAAGGGGGGAGGTTACTTAGCAGAAGTTTACATCCATAAGACGAGGCATAGCGCCTATATTGAGGTGCCTATTTAATTGTTTTGTTAGGAGAGAGATCATCATTTTGAATTGGCTCTGACTTAACAAAGTGTCTGTGGGGAACAAAAGACAGATGGTTTTCCAGGAAATCTATTTATCTCTTAACTCCAGAGCAGACGGTGCAGGGATGCAAATCTTATGGCTTCTTTTACTAAAATGGCCAAATTACTAAAATAGCAGTCTCACTATACATCAGGCTGAATTTGAATGACTCTAAAAGCCCCTCCTTCCTCTGACTTCATCAGCCATTAGCTCTTAGAAACATCCTCTGCTCTGGTTTCCCTCTGGCCCAATTGTTTCACCTCCTCACAGATATCTAATGGCACCATTGTCAGCGGCTTCACTGATAAGCAGTGTTACATCAGAGGAGGAGGACCGCAGTAATGGGCCCTTCTCAGGGGAATACTTATTAGCAAAGTTAATGGTTGCAAACAGTGATCTGCTTTAACAGCCTGTCAAGGCTGTTTTGTCGCAGCAAAAGTCTTGAGCTCGGGAGTCTAACATGGTCGTAGCAGGACAAGGTGAGACAAGGTTGAAGGGAACAAGAAGGGGGAAAGAAGTTCATTTGGCCTGATTACAACCAGGAAACCAGGATGTTTCATTTTTAATAGATTTCAGTTTAGGAGGAACGATTATGTCACATGTTAGTTTGGCTGCTGTTGGTGTTACACAGCGTTTTAATGATTTTCTTAATGACACACATTATCTAATTACACACAGTTGTTAAAAGGGACGATAGAGGGTTAGACAAGGGTTATGTGTTTTTAGTTCATCGGTTTAAAATCGTTGTTAAGGTGCAGCTTTTCCACAAGGTGTAAGGATGACAAAGAATAAACAGCAAGTATGCTACATCCCTTTTCCTTGACTCTGTATTAGAATTTACTTGAAGCGTAATTGTGAGTGTCAAAATGATTTATCAATGAGATGTTCCAATTAAAATAGAGGCATACATCTGAGTTACTCGATCCTTGTCACCCTTGTCTTCTGGTACTGCACCTCTCACGGGGATATTAGTGGTTATTTTCAAGGATCAATTAATTAATCAATTAATTTTACCTTATCGAGTAGCCACTCGTCAACTACCCGACCGAGTCTGTATGGGATTCTTTGTCTAGCAATAGCCAGTCGTTCATTATCATAGTGTCCTTCAAAGAATTTGGAGAGACAGATTAAAGGTTAAAGTCTGCAGGCTGAAAGAGCACATGGTTAGAAACAGTGTTAGAATGGCTAACAGGTTTAACAAGTTATCAATTTTAACTCAGAGTGAGTTAAAAGAAACTTGTGCTGTACTTAGTGTTATCTAGTTATCACGAGTAACAGTGGCAATGCTAATTAGAGAAGTGTTTAGGCTACCTATAATGCGCTACACTAGTTAGTGTCATTTAGTTCATTTTTTAAAGCAAAGCATCATCTTCAGTCAAAAGCAATTACACTTAAATGTCAAATGATGTGTGTACTGCATAAAAAAAGGTTAATTTAGTTACAAAAGGCAGGGAAAATCTGCGAATGTCAACATTTGACTGGAATCATAATAGAGCGCCGAAGTCTCTGCTCACTTTTATTCCACAAGGTAATTTTGGTATGCTTTTTATTACACAGTAATGAGATATTAACAGTATGTCCCAGAACATAATGGGAGGTCCTTCAGTTGAATAAACTTGTAATTTCAACAAAAACTTAATCAGCGAGTAGGTTGGTAATTGATCATTTGGCTCTTGTTCCAATTTCTGGAAAAACTGGAAATTATTTCACATAAAACTACATTGTGGAATTAGGGCTAACAAGAAGTCGCCCTCAAGATGGTTGAGACTTCAGCTCTCTATTCAACACATGCAAGATTCATTCAAGGAAAATTACATTGGGAAATATACTGTAAGAGGCAAACTTCAACAATATGTATATATGAAGGTTTAGCCTGGTTTACTGGATTTTTTAAAACTGATGTAGCCATAAAGAGTAGCATGTTAAAAAGCAACCAATAAATACTTGTTGACGTCATTTCTAATTTACTTCACTTCAACTTCATATAGGTTGCCTTGTTATTACAATGAGGATGTCATATTTAACCTACACTCTGTGACTCAAATAGTAGATTAAGGTAAAATGGAGAATAGAAACATGAGTTACACTTAACCATAATTATCAATGTTGCTTTGCATGGGAGAGTTATAAACCAAACAAAAGGATAAGAATTAAATTGCAAGAAGGTAAAGTATGCGACGTCACCAACAGAATTTCTATAGTCTTATTTCAATCATGGCCAAATTATTCTAACAGTTTCCAGTCCTTCTTCAGTTGTCCATTTAAAGTGTTACGTTATCTCATACTGTTAACTCTCCCTTATTCAATGTACGCTCCCTTGAAAGCAGAAGCAGCCTCATTTCAAACTGCAGCTCCACACTTTATACATTCTCATTAGGAATATTTCAAAAAGCACTGATTACTCAGAGGGAGCTGACAAATGGTGTGCGACACACATGGTGATCACCATCAGACAATTTTGATTTATGTGCGACTGCGGCATGTGTGTGTGTGTGTGTGTGTGTGTTTGTGTGTTTGCTGTGAGCACCAGCTGGAGGCAGAGGGGGGACTTGGTTTCCTCCCGCTATGCCAGCTGGTGCACCTGTTCTAAATAAGGTTAATTGGTTGATTGGTTCAGAACAGGTTAAAGCACAGCCGGTTGTGATCACATTATGTTTTTTGGGGTATATTTGGTATATGTGTGCTGAAGTTTGTAAGTTTTAAACTTTCTGGGGGGTGAAAACCACATTTACTTCTCAAGATGTTACTTTCGCTTGTGTTTGTCTAGATCTCCATTTTGTCAGGTTGTATTTGTTTTCTGTGCATATAAAGTCGAAATTTACTGTGCACAGCAGAACAAGTACAGGCAACACTTTCATTTCCGTGTAGAGGAATTCATTATCTAAATGTATGACAGGTAACTCAGTGGTTCTGAAAGCTGGGGTTGGGACCAAGCGGCATCCTCCGGTCTCAAACAATGAAGTTATAAACTGCAGTACATCAGGAATCTGCTTGAGGCTGGCTGCAGAAACACCGGAAACCACATACCCAATTCAAAAAATACAATCTTTGCAGTATTAATAAACATGTTTACAGCCTGGTTCAAAAACGGTTTGGCTACAGTAGATTCTTTCTCTATCAGCACACACTGTACGGGGGGTGAATTTTTTTCTAACACAACGGATCAGAAGATATTAAGATTCGAGTTTTTGCCCAAATAAGGACATGACTGACTTGACTCCTGGATGGGAACCCATAGCTGTTGGCTAGGAGGCTCAAACTCCGCCTCTTTACGTCACAGTCCGCATTTCCAATATGGCTGCCGCCGTCGATTCGCTTCAAAACAGCATTCAGGAACAGATGGGTGACTTCACGGATACTATGTCCGTATTTTATACAGTCTATGGTTGGGACCCCCTGTGGGGTCATCGGACAGTAATAGAGACAAGATGCTTTCCAAAAAGATTAAAATAAAAACTGTAAAAGATTTGAAATTGCATACTTTATCCATGATTGTAAAAGTACACACAAAAGTAGTCAAATTAGTAGTTCAATTGTATTATAACTTATTAAGTAAGCTGTTGTGTTCTTTTGTGTTTCTACTGTCTATGTAAAGGCCTATAACTGTGTGTGCAGTGAGCAGTGTTTTACCACCTCAAGAGACAGCGGGGGTCACCAGTCTCACAGGCTGAAAAGTTTGGGAGCTCCTGATGTAACTGACTGGATTTGGCACTGCAATGTAAAAGTGTAACTTATAAAGTGAGTGACTTTGTTATGATGCAGCAGAGTCCTCTTACTGACAGTATACAGTCTAAATTCAGCCAAATCCATCAATCTGTTTATGTAAATCAGACAAAATGCAAAGGTGACCTTTCCGCTGGAATGATGTATGTAAATTTAAGCATATGCACAACAAATTGCCAATGTCAACAAGAATTTATCAGCTGAATTTATAGCACCACATTCGACATCAACACTGTCTTAGATGAAGTCCAGAGGTTGGTGGAATAATTGGAAATAGATAAGGATTATTATAATGGGACTTCAAGCAGAGTATTATGTCTTTTTGAAGCGTCCAGATAATCCTGCTCGGGCCACACATGGTAATCCACAACAGACTCATGATAAGCCACATTAAGAAAAAAAAGATTAGAGAGAAAAATGCTGATTTCATTTACTGTTGAAGAAAATCTTTATCGCTCTGCTACATCTTTCCCCACCTGTCTGACAAACTGTCTGACAAACTGCAGAGACAACAGCAGCTGATGAAACGTTTTCACTGCAAGATATAGTTAGCAAAGCAGCTGGAGGCAAATGTATCAATTTCAGATTATTATATTGTTCAGCCAATATTCCATGTCCAATTGTATGTGTTCGGCAACTTAATAGATAGCTTATAGAGCCATGAAATGACTAGAAGGGAGAACTGAATTATAATAAGCCACCAGGCAAATTGCCAATCTTTTTTTTTTTTTTTGCAAACAGTATATTTCCCAACTGCTCATTTGAAGATTTATGTTAAAAAGACAGACATGCAATCCTCTTTTGCTAATCCAGATGCTTCATGCTTCATCTCTTTGTATCCTCGTAGTTTTCCCCATCAGTCTTACCTGGAGGGTACCGCTCAATAACGGGATGGCTGTCCACCTGGAGTGTGGCATTGCCGCCGCTGCGTGTGAAGCGTACGACATGGTACTTGCCATCGTTTACTATGACAGCAGGCTCATCGATGGTGATGTCATCTGTCCCCACGTTGAAGATGACACCGATCTTTCCTTGATCCTGCAGGTGAAAAAACAAAAATGAATATGAAACACTGAAATAACCTCACGCGCAATATTGACTAAAATGTGTGGCGCTGTGGAGTTTCTATATACTTTAGGGGGATGTCTAGCAAGAGTCCTTGTTCAAGCAGCACGAGAATATCTTTAGTGACACAGACAGTATGTTTGGTTCTTTCTTTAGGGTTCAGTGCCATTCTCCCTCAGCAGCCAGCTCAGGTTTCTCGATGTGGATCACTCTTGACAGAATCCTGCCGCTTCTCTTTTGGTTGACCAACTTCTCTCCTTGTCAGCCTCTCTCTGCTCCTGCCAACCTTCCTCAAAGATCAAAGCTGCTTCAGGAGCCAGCCTTTGGGTGGCTCTGATAAGAAACACTGCCAAGTCACTGTGTGGGGTCTCTCTTGTTCCTGTCTCGCCTTTGTAAACTCTCTGCCTTGCACTCTTTGTTAAATGCAGCACAAGGTCAGAGTGCTGTAGTACTTTTTAAGAAACAGCACACGACTCTGCAGGAGGACACAGAACACACTTCACTCTGCTGACTACTTACTAACGTCTGGATTACAATAATCTTTACAACTACAATTCAAATACAAAATGCTGCAGTGTAGAAGCTCCATCAACAATTATATGACAAAAAATCAGTAAACATGCATTGAGTGCCTGCTGTACAGCACGTTTCACATAAGTAAAACCCCACAGCATGATATTTATGTTACAGGCTGTCTGTGAACTGTGTGCTAACATAGAGTCCATGGTTTTTGTTTACTTTTATTTATTCACTTTTCTCCACTTCAGCAGCTGCTTGCACAATATCCCACCTCCAACCCAAGAGAGGAAGGGAACGGTGAAATAGGCCAGTTTTGTGTTTTTATTGAAATGAAATCTTGACGACAGCCAGACCTGCATGGCACACCATGTGCACATTATTTACTGACCCAGACATGATGTAAATATCTTCCACTGGGCCTTACATTAGATTTTTTGGCTGTGCTGCCAGAACTGACTTCCACCGCTCATTCCTTGACATGTGCCATTTAATATAACTGAATGTTCCCTTCCTCTCATACCTCTCATATTGCATTACTCACTGAAAGAGCTGAATGTCAAGTATGTAGACGGAAATAGTCCTTTTCTCGCCTTGATGGTGGCTGCTATTGTGCGATGTAAAACCTGTCTCTGAGCTTTGCTCTCTCCCCATAATCATATGTAAAATCCTTCTAGAAACCTTTTCAGTTTGACATAATTATTCATGCTGACACAGTTGGTGTTTAATACAGAAGTTTAATGTCCTCACAGACCTTGAACATCTCATTAATAATATCATTTTAAGCTTGAAAATGAACTTTCATTATATTTCATTATTAAAGGAGCTCTGTCTTCTGACACAGCCATCCTTACCATACCTTTCCTGAACCCAGGAGGAGGCAGCTCTGTGCCACTGATTTATGACACATGAACTACAGCTGGATAATCAGATTCTCACCAGCCAAACCTGATGAAACCCCTTCATGACAAACGTGTACTCACTCACACTTAATCACTATGAAGCTGTGAGTTAATTAAGGACAGCGTGGCTCTGGGTTAGTCAGTGTAAGTAGGTTATAGGATCCTGTTATAAGAGAACGCCCAAGTCACATTATATTATTCAGAGGGAATGTTCAGAAATCAAATACTCACCTTCTCTTAATATGTACGCATTTATATTTCTTACACTGCATATGCAGCTCCTTGCATAAACACCTTCACCTTACTTAAACTTTTCCACATTTCACAGGGTGACAGCCAGGGCGTTGTATATTAACAAGCAAGAAACCAAAAGAAAGACATCAATTATAATTGCTTGCATCTGCTCTTAGTTTAAGGTGTAATATTACAGCACTCAAAGCTGTGTATGAAAGTGTGAATACCATACACATTTCACCCTAATTCACTTTAAAATTATGGAAAATGTGTTGGTCTCCTGAACACTACTCCAGAAAAAAATGTTTTTATTTGCAGTTGCACAAAGACAACATGAGTAAAGGTTCAGCTAGGTTAATACTTATGTAAGACACTGTAAAAGGAATCTTTCATTTCACTTTGCCAAAGCAACAAACCGATGACAACTCATCAGCCAACCGAAAGGTATTGCAGCCTTAGGTTGATTTCAGCCCTGTGTTGTTCCCTTGAAAACAATTAAAATCTCCAGGGCCAGAAAAGTCCGCCCGGGGCTTCATCCAGCTTCAACTAAAGTGTTGCTTCTATTTTGCCAACTCAGTCTTACAGCCTGATTACAAAACAGCCCCAGAGCACCTCCTGACAGCTGCTAAAGCAACACCACTGCAGCCTGGCCTTTCCAGTTTATGCTACTCTTCTCTTTTGCAAGCAGCTATCTAGCGCCCATGTGTTGAGGTACAAAGCTAGTCAGGTGTATCCATATGAAAAGCCACTGAGTCTGCCACCAAGCTGTTTTGACATCAGCTCTGACAGAGAGAGCATTTCCTCTGAGCATTGCCTCTCTCCAAAGCAGCTTTCACGGAGGGAGCTCAAACCTCCTCTGAGCTGCAGCCTCCACTAATTCATATTAGACGAACAGGACTCTGTGTTGTACGGATAGGATGGTTTAAGGATGCATCTTTGATAAGAAAAGACAAAAACCAAAAAGGACTATAGCACTGACCGTTCTTCTGTGATATTATAGGATTGAATTTTAGACAAAGAGTGGAGGGATAATTTTTGACGAGTATATCTGTCTGTCACAGGTTACTGCCAGCGAGCTTTCTCCATTTTGGACCCGTTTTCTGGACTCTTTCCTGGATTGGTTTCCTCATGAGCAGGTGGGAGTTTGCATCAACACTGCAGGGAATTCAGAGACTTCCTTTCTTTTCTTCTCCCACAGGAATAAGAAAGTGCTTCATCATCATACTCTACACCGGGATCGGTGCGTCTGGCCATCATGAAAGAAACCTCGTAAATAAAAACAATTGCAAAGCACTTTTTCAATCCTAGGGGTGAAACCATCCTTCATTTCATTCTTTTTTAAAGGAGATGGCTAGATGGAAACGAAGGATCATTATAAATAATAAATCTTCAAACTGCTCCATGCGCCATCATGTAAGCTGTTTTCTAATTCCTTTGAACTGTTTCACATTTCCCAAATGATCAAAGGCACCTATTTTCCTCTTCTATCTGAACATTTCTTCTTGTTATTGTACAATGTATTTTAGCTGTGGGCACAAACTGCACTTGCAAAATGAAAAAAAAATGAGACATTTTTTATTTATTTAAAGTATTTAGGAACCACGGCACACAGCTTCAGAACATGTAGTTAATGTATTCACAATAAATCTGAACTGAGGAATCTGTTACATGTGGAGCACATATACAGACTCCAACTGAGACCGTAGTTGGCGCTCAGCCTGAAAGTGCTCTCCTGTTTAATACACATCCATAAGTCCTGTGTGAAGAATTTCAAATCCTACAAAGAATTAGGAGGACGATTTATTAGGAGAGCTTTTCCTACTCAGAATATACATTTGGGAGCCAAATTGCTGAATCCTTTGGCTAATAGGAACACTATCAGAAATGCATGAGAAATGGATGAAGTGGAGTAACACAAGTCCAGGCCGAACCTCATCTAGTCTCTGTACGACCTTATAATTTATCTTCCTGTAGCTGGAGCTCTGCTGTGTAGTATTGCTACTTTAACATTTCCAATTGCCACCATTTGTTTTATCTTTTAGACACTCATTAAAACAACCAATTTGTAAGCAGCTCTGACCTCTCTAATGTGCTCTCTGGTGGATATGAGGATGGTTTCAGCAAAGTGGTCTTTGAAGCTTGTGTATGTACAGTCATAGCTAATAAGGTGACCATAAACAGCAATCTTCTGGAAAAGTAAGTAATGTGTATTTGTTGAATATGGAGTTGGCTAGGATTATGTTTCACCAACAATGGAGCATTCAAATCACACACAATAGCATGCTACATTAGTTGCTAGGAAACCATCATGAATGTTATACTGTATGTGAAGTATTTATACCAGACACCCTTATATATTGCCGTGCTTAAGCTGGCTTTGTAAGGAGGATCCCTTAGAGAATTCAACTGTTTCTTGAGTTGGTTCATCGTAAAGGAAGGGTAACTTTGATTTGGTTTTCTACATTGATACCATTATCAATTCCACTGTTGATGCTTTCTATCATTTAGTGGGAAGAGAGGATGACAATACATCTTCCTTTTTAAGTTATATTTTTTGGGCATTTTCACCTTTAATGGGGGGAAGACATGCAGCAAATGGTCAGGGCTGGGAGTAGAACCCAAGACTGCTGCGACGAGGCGCAGAGCCTCGATATAAAGGGGACACGTGCTTAGTCCGCTAGGCCAACGGGCGCTCCACCAATACATTTTTAACAGTTCTACTGGTATTGCTGTTGATGACGTTAAAAAAACATTTGCCTGATAGTCATTTTACTGACTCGACCTGGAACACATTGTACTATATCCTTATGTCGCCTCCTTAAGTTAGCTACCAAGCGCTTATCCTGCTAATATCAAGCGGGAACCTCCGGTCTAAAATTATGAGTCCAATGCGGAAGTGCTAAAAACTGCTGTTCATCGAGGATCAGCTTGAGGCTGGCTCCGGAAGTACCAGAAACCACATACACACCAATTCAAAAAGACGATCTTTACAGCAGAAATAAATATGTTTACAGCCTGGTACAAAAGACGAGTGTAGTCTGGATAGCTCATTTCTTGATCGGCACACTGTGTACAGGGGTGAATTTTTTTCTAACGCGGCAATTTCGAAGATATTTAGATTATATGTCTTCAAATAAGAGGCACAGCTGACTTGATTGACAGGCGGGAACACTGTAGCTGTTTGCTAGGAGGCTCAAAGCCCGCCTCTTTACGTCACAATCGCTCGACAGCAGCAACATGGCTGCCATCGCTGATTGGCCTCAAAACAGTGCTTCAGAAACAGATGGGTGACGTCCCGGATACTACGTCCATATTATGTCCAATGCTGGACATAACCAAACTTCGTCTGAGCTAGTGTGAGGTAAAGAGGCGGGCCTTTAGCCTTTTCGCTAACAGCTACAGGGAGCTCGCCTGTCAATCAAATCAGGCATTACCTTATTGTGGCAAAACTCGTAAGTTTCATATATCTTAAAAAATCTTTTTACAAAAAAAAAATGCACCCCTGTACCGTGTGTGCCATTAGAGAAATTAGCTATTCAGACCCGAACCATTATTTGAACCAGACTGTAAACGTGTTTATTATTGGTGCAAAGATCGTCTTTTTTGAATGGGTGTGTATGTAGATTACGGTATTTCTGCAGCCAGCCTCAGGTGGACGCTCATTAAACTGCAGTTTTTAATGTTTACGCATGGGCTTCAGATTTTAAAACCAGAGGTTGATGCTTAGTTCTCCCCCTTGCAAGAAATTATTTAGTAACATGAATTCAGTTGGCTTCCTCCATCTATTTTGCTTGGTTAATGTGTAGCCAAAATTCAGACCTCTTTGCATGTTCAGCCATCATCACAAGCAACAGGCCATCAGAATTATCTCTGTGTGGTTTAACACCTGTTGGCTGATAATTTAATTTGATTCACAAGCTTTATTAGGCGACTGATGTATGTTTGTGTATCAGTGATTTAAGTCATATGATGTGACTCCACCCAAGAATTATTGTTACATCATGGAACTCATGAGACTTGATAGCAGAATCAATAACCTCAAACTTATTGGTTTGGGAGTTTTAGGTTTCAGCTGTGTGGAACTGGGCCTTAATAGAACCAGGTTTTGATCCCCATCCTTATTCATCACACCGCAGTGTTGACAAAAATCAGTTTGACTTACAAGGCAGACTAAGGAAGTGCATTCTGTTCAAAACCACCTCATCCCTGGAGCACATAAAACTCATATTATTTGTTTCCTAAACTATTTCCAACCCTCCCTTGTGGCCAAGTGTTATTTAAAACAGTGTATTGCTGCTTCCTCTGTCTGTCTTCACACAGTTTATACTGTCTCCTTTTCTTCAACGGGCACACAGAGACAGAAACAGAATGTGATGAAATGTGGAATTAATAACATACATAAATACATTTACAGGAAACGACAACTTGGGTCTCCACAAAGCAGGACGGTGTTATAGTATGAGGCTTAGTTAGACAAACCAAAAAAGACAACCTCAACACCCCTCTGCACTCTTTTTCATTCCCCTCCGCTGAGCAGTAATAAGGTGTCAAAGTAAGCAATCTGTCAGGGTGCAGGGACTTGGCAGATGCAGGAGAAAAAAATCTTTTCAGCTGGCTTTGCACGCAGGCAGAAGTCTTTGCATTTACTAGCAACAGTCCAAGGCTGGCAAGGTCAGTTTCACACTTTTAAAACTGGAAATACAATTTAAAGGAGTCAGTTGGAGAAATATTCAGGGGATTTGAGCTTTCGGACCATGCATGTTTGAAAACTGATGAAGCACAGCAAGAGTCTCTCTTGCAAATATATACAAATTAATCGTATTTATGTTCAAGACATTTTTGGGGGAACCTCGTTTCAAAGCTATTTCACTACCTCAGCTTGCCTCTGTGAAGGTCATCACTGCCAAAAATACACCAGCAGGTGAACACAGTGGACTGAATATTAGTAAGTACTAAGATATGTAATAGTTTAGGCTAGATGACAATAAATAATGAGTACATTAATGTGGCACCATCTTTGGTTTAATGATTCACTTTCATTCTTAAAAAAGGAATCTGAGCCTTCATACGCTAAGCAGCAAGCATTGAGCTGTAAAAATAATGAGGAGGATGATATTAAATACAGTCAGTGATCTGGTGAGATATGTTTCAAATACATTTGGATGAATTACTTTGTCCTACATAACAAGCTTTTATTAGTTTTGACATTGTAGAGCATGTTGTAAAAATATGCCCCATAGAAGACCTCAGAAACCAGAAAAATGTATCCATTGTTAAAAATAAAATAAAAGAACCCTTCTAAATACACCAAGATAAGTCACTTCAGAGGACAGTATTTGTGATGTTTGTAATTATTATTTCTTATAATTTCATAATTGTTATTTTTCTTTGTGTGGTTACAACAGAGCGTCTGCTAATGAGGGTATATCTCCAGTTGTGATTTTTGCCCTGAGCCTTGACAACAGGTGTGATTTTAATTATTACACCACTCGCAGACGTCTGACAGATCTCCCCTCTGGTCTTCATCATGGCACATCTGTCCTGTGGCTACATGCTAAAAAGGCTGATTTCCCTCCAGAACAGACAGTCACTGGCAGCTGCTGCTGAGGAGTTACTTGGTTCCACCAGCAGACACATGTGTTTGTCACTATAAACACATCTCTCAGTCTTCTAAGCGCCTTATTGTTATCTCATTCTTTGGGTCATAAATCATTTGCTTGTATTTGGTCTCAACATTTGGACTCTGACGCTGTTAATCAGCAGATTACACGAGATGTGACAAACTGCATCTGGTGTTTTTGTGCCAAGTTAGAATTAATGTTCAAACTTGAAATTAAAAGTAGAGCAAAAGGGTTCATTATTATATTTTTCTTTCATTTTCTTTCATCAAGACTGGAGCATCAGGGATCTACCATCACCCCTTTTTATTCTAACAAAGAAAGATATAAAAACTTTATCCATCCCTTGAGTTCAGTTTCAGGGATGCAACATTTACATGATTGCTGCTGGAAATGTTTGCACGACACTAATTTCCCTTCCCCATGGCACTTTTTCCTTTTAAAAACAAAGTTTCACTTTTAGTTACGACTGCTTACAACACTGAAAAAAGCTCAGTCTTTAATGTTTCCATCTGATTACCTCAGTAAATATGTGGACAATGTGAGACGATGATCACAAAGTTTGTTATCTTCTGTTTGCATATACAGCGTGGACTCATTTTCACTGCTCCAGTTAGCTGCAAACTTCACATTGTCCTGATTTTTATGAGATCTAAGGACTTTTTTTTGACGCTGCATTTATGATCACAAAAATGTTTCTGCAGAGAATGATATGCACTCCTCAAAACATTATTATTATTAACTTTTTTGCATGCAAGCAACTTTCTGACAATATCTCAGAGAAACTAAAATCAAGAAAAAAACAAATCACTCTGCATTATTATTCTACCCCTTATTTTTACCCAGCTTTCTTCCTGATTTTCCAGCTGTTTATGATGCTTGACTCTGATTGGTCAAAATCCCTTGACAACCCCTTGACTATGGTTGTTAACTAGGGATGGGCATTTTAAGCCAAAATACTATTTGATAATCATTGGCATCTATTTGATGATTATTCAGATAATCAGATAATTCAGCCCATAGACTGTATAAGATACAACTCAACTCCTCCTCTGTTTTTCATTCCCTGCACACATGTGTGCTAACAAGGAGCTTAGGAGGGAGGCATGCTAGTTGTAGGCTGTCTTAATAAACACAAAGTTCGGTTTTACTCCCCACGTCTGCAGATTTGAAGATCTATTGGATGATTTTTATTTGTCATGGAAAAGTGCTAGCGCTAGTTAGCATAGCTACATAGCTACATGTCATAGCTGTAGCTGTGTACCAAGACACACGTCTACATACTGACAAATAAAACAACAAGAAACACAAAATCTGTGACCAATCCTTCAGAAAGGTCCTGCTGCAGGTGCCTCTCCATCAGGATCAGATTCTGGATCAAATTCAGAGGGTTGAAGAAACGCGGGTCTGAGAGCAGCCATGTATATTCAGCCAACATGTAAACATTAGATCAACGTGCTGGAGAGCCGAGGCCACATCCACTTCCTGAGGGGGCGTGGTCAGAGAGAAAACCGACCGTTCTGAGGAGGGCTGAAGAAGAGGGCTTTTCAGGCATGCCAAAATCTGATTTCAAAGTGTTTTTTTGAGCATAAACTTTTAAGACATGTTTTGGGGACCTATTAGACCAATATATTTTGATGAAAAAAGTGTGATATGTCACCTTTAATATGGGGAACTGTCCAGAACTGCTCTGTTTGGCGCTAAACAAATAAAGATTGATTGATAGTTTTGATTAGCATGCTAATCCGGCAGGCTAAACAACACAGACATTCACATACTGGATCCTGTCAAGCAATTCTAGCAATGAGCGGGGCAGATGTGAGTAACTTTGAGATACCAATTGCTACAAAGAAACTCAAACCATGATCATTTTTGATCATAAGATAATCTTTGGCCAAGTTTTTTGCCAACTTGTTTGTATTTTAAGTTAGCAGCTGGGTAATAAGCAGGATAATGTATGGTTAGCATAGACTGCTTCGCGTCGGGGTCTTGTCTCACCCTTTCAGAATCCTATTTCCCATGACTACCTGATAACCATATATTATCCCTCACTTATTACACGAACACTCAGTTTGTTTATATCAAAGTTGCTTGTAATTAAACCAGGCAAAGAATACTATTAAAAATGTTAAATTACATGAATAACTAACTGGATATTTAACCTCTTTTACACATCTTAGTGATGTGACACTGCATCAATCTTCCCGTGTTTTGTGACATTTATACTCAAAGCCCCAAACTCGTAATCCCATCCTTACTATGTGCAACTGAAGGTAGTCTCCGAGCCCATGGGTGCTCTCCACTCGCACCAGGATGGCGTCCTTCTGCTGGCTGCTGAAGCCCACAGCTAACCGGTCCGCTCGGGTGCTCGGCCGCTCGTTGGGGGCCCAGGTGAAGGTGATGAGAGCGCCGCCTTTCCCGAAGATATACGTGGTCCCAGCTGGACAAAGTCAAAGAGGGAGACACGGTGAGATCAACATTCATAGGAGAAGCTTTATAGAGATGTAAAGAGGTTGAAAAAATATTATTGATAACAGTTTGATCTAAAAGACATTCATCCTGATGATTTCTTTTCACGTTTGTTTGCTCATCAATCCACAGTGAGTCGGATTCCCTCCACCCCTGCTGCTCTGCACACAAACCATCATTTTTCAAAATAACACAGCAGAAGAGAGAAGCGTAAACCAGGAAGGAAGGAGAAAAGATTCATTAAGGAGCTCTGAACTCTTAAATCACACTTAATAACCTAATTTACAAAGTATGATGAAGCTTTGCGTTCTGGGATGCAAACTAATGGCATCAGATGAGCGTTAATGTCGCATCTTTTATATTTGTGACCCTCAATCTCTATGAATGCCGAGGCATAACTTTAACTCTTGCTGATTCTGCAGGAAATGGCGGTACACATAATCCAGAATGGGCCAACAGATTAAATCTACAGCTCTGGGTATGTATGGTGTTCCATTTATTTATCTCATTATTTAAGAATTTCATATTTACCATTGAAAAAAAAGAAAATCACACCACAACCGTTCTTTTCAGGTTAATCAGCACCGACTGTTTCAGAATGCAGATCTGTTTGAGGTTGGAGAACAAAATCAAGAGAAGGCACTTAGTGAACCATAAAAAAAAAAAATTAATTTACTGCAATTATCATTGGCCTCATCTCCTCACCTGATTGACTTCATTTCCAAGTCAAACATCATTTACAGTAATTGCAGCGCTTAAAAAAGCTATTTTGAAAGACACTTTAAATTTATTGAGGGTGGTTGGACTTGTTTACATGTTTTGACCCTGCATGTTTGTTGCTATTCATACTTTCAGATGTTTGTCTGGGTAATTTAATTTTAGTTTCCATGATTACAAACCTTCAGATTCACCCAAACACCTGCTTTTAAAGAGGACATGCATGTTCGCTTTCACTGCCCGGCACCCTCATAGATAAAATATGGAAAGACTAATGATTAATGTGGAGTGTCTTTTTTGTAAAGACAGAGATTAAAGTCAATTCATCCACCTGTTTGTACAGAATCTTGCAGGTGCAGGGCAAAGCAGTGGTGTCTCCTTAAACTTGAATCATGTCGGTTATTCATGTGCACTCAGAAAGAGGCCTGTCTCCTTGAGATGAATGAGGCACATTTTCTTTAATTAATCATTTTAAATCTTGTTGGAATTTCTCAGATACCTCAGAAACTCCACAGTCTGGTGTTAAAATCCATTTTCTTTTTAATCAGACACCTTTTTTCCTGATATGATTTATACCTAACCTCTCAGACACCTCAGGTTGTTGATTCAAACTATAATTTAATTTGTATTAGAATAACAACAGCTGAGTATTTACATCACGTTCCGATATTAATACAAACAATATTTCTCAGGTCTCAAAACAATATGTCGCAAAAGATGTGCAGTCCATCTGATGCAGGAAACACAACTACTTTTCAATAGTGCACCTCAAAAAATTGTTCATCTGGACTTGCTGTAACACCTGAAACCTAAGTGTTGTTTGCCCAACCAATATTTTTCAAGCTGGAACCTCTTAATCTAAACACAGAGAACACTCAAGACCGAATTGCGGCCTCAATTTGAACCGTGTATGAAGACTTGAGCACTCCTCTCCTGGGTGTAATGGGCACTCAACACAGAGGTTTTCTTATTGACAGGAACTATCTGCTGCTTGGATGCTTTCATAACATTAAACACTCCAAAGACTCGACAACACCTTGTAGTGACTTTGAATTTAATTAACAAGGAAGGTTCATTGACAGTGTTTGTTTCCAGCCACATTATTTCTTACTGAGGTAATCCTAATTAATGTCTGGGATTTGCAGGCAAATGTGAGCCGGTGACATTAGTTACATCAAGGAGTCTCAATGAGTGGTTTTATAGGTTTCTTGTTAATGTTATCAGGACTGGGTCTCTTAGTCTGCAGTTGTTTCTGCTGGATAAGTTCACTTGTCTTTCCCTCTAGAATACTTTTTACTCATACTTTCACAAGATATGAAATGGATTTATCTTAAAATGTAATAACTTTTTATGTGAAATAATAATACAAAGGATGACACATCATAAACCTGTGTAAAACGTCATAAAATCCCAGCACCTTTTCAAAAACAACAGCTTTTCTTAATAATATATGTTTTATGGAGTACCAGGATATCACCCAACCACAAACAATCTCAACAAAAATCAAGCATCCAGCCTCACAGACTTGGTATTTGTTGAAAGGCCATAATGCTCCATTTCATTATACCACACAGCCCTTCATGATATCTGGCTCTGTTTGTTCTCCTGAAACCAAACAGACAAGCAGGCAGGCCATGATGTGGTCAATCACATTATTTTGAGAGTCAATTTTCCACTGAGTCTCATTTGAAATGTAGTCTTGATTTTAAGATATACACAGGAGACTTAAAAGCTTCTGAACAGGATGCCTGTAACTTATTTATAGGTCATTACAGAGATTTCATTGGACAGTGTAATGAGAATTCAGAATTACTGCTCTTCTGTTGTGTGACCTCGGAAACCTTTCACATCACAGTGAGATCCCCACCAAAGGTAAAGGCTGGAAAATTAGTGAAATAAAATGTTACAAAGAAAACATCACCCTTAAAGAGCAGCTACTGCCTACATTAACCAGGAGCTCACTGCACAGCCGTTTACAGGAGAGCCATAAAAATCGAGCGTCTCTCACTCTGTTCCTCTGCAGAGCATGATGTTGTCAGAAGATAATTCTCACTCCAGACAAACAAACAGGTTAGAGAGTGATAGAGGGAAAGAGGATTGCCCACTAATCAACCACGGATGGTGTAGTTCTATCAGGGCGATAAAAGAAATTTAAAAAAACAGATGTTGTTGGTATAAATCCCCTCCAGGTGTTATTGTGACTTAGTGATCACATTAAAGGGACAGATGTGAGGTCACACTGACACTGACCTTTGACTTTTGAAAGTCTCATATGTTCATCTAAGAATCTTAGGCTTTGTTCACACTGTAAGGCTTAATGCTTAATTCTGATTTTTTTGCTCAGAGATGATTTTTTGTTTGCCTGTTCACATTACCATCTATAATGTGACCTGTATCCGATTCCAGTGTGAACTGTTTGCGGCTCCGAACTGCCCCGCATGCGCAAAAGAACAGTAACAATGACGTCACATGCAGCTGTTTGACAAACGTAAACATGGAGGAAGTCAGCATTTTTGCCTTTGTTACAACGTTTTTGTGCAGTGAGAGCCAGAGAATGAATGACCAGGTGAAGAGGAGGTCAAGTATAAAGAAAAAGAGAGCCAAATTGCTTGTTTCAGCTTTTTGCGGAGCTGTGGCCACAAATATGATTGAAAGGTCTACGTTGATGTGGACATGGAGTCAGGAGTGGTGGGTCTGCGACGTTAATAGTTTTACAGAGACAGAGTTTATTCAAAACTTCAAGATATCGTGGGCAACTTTCAATAACATCTGTTGGCTGCTCTCCCCAAGACTCCTTCGGCAGGACACTCAATTGACTTGCTCCATCGTTGCTATCCTCCATTTTTGCAAGGCTACCGCTGCTCAGA
This sequence comes from Notolabrus celidotus, assembly GCF_009762535.1. Taxonomy (NCBI): domain Eukaryota; kingdom Metazoa; phylum Chordata; class Actinopteri; order Labriformes; family Labridae; genus Notolabrus; species Notolabrus celidotus. The sequence goes on from NC_048276.1 coordinate 11,092,433, forward strand.
ATTGTGACGTGTGTCGCTATAAAGTGGCGTAAAAGTATCAAATGCTCATTATATACGCCTTGGCCGTTCACACTGAGGTTGCATTGAAAAATATCTGATCTGTATCTGATTTAGGACCACATATGGAAGTGGTCTAAATCTGGTTTAAAAAAAATCTGATTTGGGCCAGATTTGAGTGTTCACACTGCCTCTAAAAAATCTGACCTGGTCACTTGACCCCCCCCAAAAAATCAGATTTTAGCCACTTTTGCCTGCAGTGTGAACACAGTCTTAGTTGAGGTTTGGCCTTCATTTTAAGCTGATTGAAAGAGGTTTCTGATATATGGTGGTCCCAATCATGAAATGGATGGACAAGCCTTTCAGACATGCAGACCGTAGTATGGTTAACCCAAGCTGCAGTTGTCAGTTATGGGGCGTTCACACCATACACGAATAAAATCACTTGCCTGAATGAATTACATATAAAGTCAACGTAAAGACGCGAATAGACGCGAGTTCTGGTTGGGCAGCACAAATGATGCGACACGTGTGAATTATACACAAATAAATTCACGAGAGTTGAAAAATCTGAACAGCCAATCAGTGTGCAGATCCTCTGTTGACCTATCATGTGGAGTACGGACAGGTGGAGACTCATTCATCTGGAATATATAAGACAAATTGATTATACCCCTGTGTGGCCTCCATAAACTTTGTGACACTACCTCTTTTTATGGGACCAGGAATAAACAGGAGCTCAATATGAGGAAAGCGAGTGAGGAGGTTGAATTATTTGGTAAATTGTGAAAACCTTTGTCTGTCAGCTATCGGCTATACTAGGAAGTTAGCACAGCCACCCTTAGCATAACCGGCTTCCCCATTCCATGTAGTCGAGCTCAACCTTGCTTGATGACAACAGACTGGAGTGGTCTGCTGTGAGAATTCACATCTTGGGTACATGTAGGGGCGGGTATCGAATTCGGTACTTTTATAGGTACTGACCGAATTCTGTCGGTACTACCGAGTACCAATTCACAAAAAATTAAACGGTAGCATGTTTCGGTATCTAAACACATCTTTGTGACTGTGAGGGAGTGGAAGAGTAGGTGATTTTCCATACTTTCGCCCTGTAATAAAGTTCGAGACTGATCGGGTGGACGTCTTTGCTCTCTGCATCTGCGTGGGAGCGCGCCAAATGGAGCCTGCAGCTGACATGCGTGTGCACTCACCGCGAGGTAGAGGCTGTTTCCGAAACCTCCAACTATACTAGCAGTACGTACTGATTTGGCCAAAATTCAGTATGTACTAAGCAGTATGTGAACAAGAGCAAAATCTGCAGTATGCCAAAACTCCCCGGATGTCTACTGATTCAGGAGAATTACACAGTATGCATCGGACCAGTCTGCCTCGCATACTGTTTCCCATGATGCACAGCGCTCGTTCTGCTTTTTCTTTTTCCTTTTTTTTTGACGGGAGGAAATCCGTTTTTTTGGTGCTGTGAAGGTTATTGAATTACATATAAACCACTTCAAAACTTTTTAAATCATAAGTGATGCTAAAGAAGCAGTTTCTCTATCAGCTGGCCTTTGTTTACTTCCGCTTTCCGAAACCGGAAATCCAGTGACGTCTGACCCAGCATACTGCAACACAGATTGAACAGAACAGTCATACTACATACTAAATTCAAACGCAGTATGTAGTAGGCAATACCTACTGCCTATTACATTAGTAGGTAGTATGTAGCAGGCCATTTCGTAAACAGCCAGAGTTGCAGGATGATTAAATTGAGACCTGGTTGAGATGGATTCTCTTGCTCTGACTACCTGCCCTGTTTATAACTGTCCCTGTGTGTGTGAATGCCCAATAAGTAAGTTGTGTGTCCTGTTATTATAAAGAGACAGAGAACTGACTTTTTTCCATTCACGTGTGTTAATTGATAAACTCCCGAAAGAGCAATTAGACGCCATCAGCACATGTCAGCTAATATATCTAATCACCTATATAATCCTGTTTCTGTTCATTTCATGTTAAATGAAATAAATATGTTAAATTTAAAAACTTGGATTTTATTATTAATCAAATTTACATTTATGACCACATAAACACACACAAAAGTACTGAAAATTGGTACCGTTGAGTACCAGTACTGATTCCCAGGTACCGGGTATCGGTACCATATCGGTTCAAATGTGAAAGGTACCCATCCCTAGGTACATGTGATTTTCACGTGCCAATTGAGCGAGTTATTTGCGCAAATTAAATGTGTAATCATGAAATATTCTCGAGTTTGTACTCACATGAGTAGTGCGATGGTTCGTTTGGTGTGAACGTGACATAAGAAAAGCAGGAGCATGTATCTTAACCAGTGATAAAGAACACTTGAAAGTTGTGAAACACGTTGAATGCAATAACACACTTCACAAGTTTAAAACATGGCAACACCTGACTGTCAACATGTCCTCCTCCCTACAACATATCTGCCCATTTTAGAGCTCTAGGAATAAATTAATGGAACATGTTGTCCATGATATGAAACGATCACGATCATGTGATGATCACAATCATACTCGGTTTACACATGTTTTGTGTGAGGCAGAGTTGATATTTGTCTCTTAGTTGAAAGTCTAGTCTTTGTCTGGCCCATTGACTCCCTCCTTCAGTAGACTTTCTTGGTCTTTATACTGCATTAACTTTGTACTTTAGTCTGTTCATAATAATTTGGGTCAGTGGAAAACACAGCCTAAAAATAAACGTAAATATGGGTCATAATAAGCTGCTTGCACGATTTGTCTTTATGGCAATTCTCAGGTATTTCAAATGTGAAATTATATGTGTTTGGTGAAATAAGTAATATAACACTTTACACCTGGTAATTCTCAGATCCCTCCATACAGCATGATAATGCTTTGTCTTGTCAGGGAAACACCTGGCTGCAAACAACTAATGAAGATGGGAACTGTAGTGTTTTGTTCAGAGCTGTGAGAACATGTGCAGCCAAAGAGAGAGGCAAAGGGTGTACAAAGAGTAACATGCACCCTTGTAATGTGCATCATGAAATATGGAACACTAATGCACCTGCAGGAAAACATGGAAGCATCTGTCTATAGTCAGCAGTAGTTCCTGCATTAGTCATAACGTTAAAGCATTTCATTTCCATCTCTCTGCCTCCCTGTTCTGTCTCTTCCTATCACTGTTTTTCTCTCTGTGAAGAACGTGCATCAAATAAAGCCGGCAGTAAATCAGTCTTGTTAAGATTATTACTGTAAACATCATACTTGTCTCTCTTGAATCTCCTCTCTCTCTCTTTTCGTCTCTTAAGGCCATACAATGCAGCAATGGTAGAATATAAAGGCTCTTTGGAGTCCTTCAACTGTGCTGTATATCACATCATTATTACTTAGGAGCCATGATGACTAATTACATTGTACAGGAGGATTGTAATGTATGATGTAAGTACAGGTGCTAATGGTTTATGGTTTATTATATATTGTGGTCGTATCAAAATCCTTTAGTTGCTTTGGTACATTTGAAACATCAGAAAACACTTGAGTGGTATCATAAATTCTTCCTCTCTAATGTCTAAAGACATTGTGATGGTGTCAAGGCAAGTCACAATTTTCATAAATACACCACAATTGCCCTGTCGTGTCATAATGGAGCCCAACACAATAAATGTAACAGTATGGATAGATTGTTTGCGCCAACATGCATGCTACCCACTGAAACACCCTGTCCTTTTCCATTTTATGCTCTCAGCCAGCTGAATAAGCAAGAGCCGAGACAACACGCTCATAGGACTTGTAAAACACACTGAGTCGCTGCTGATAATTTGCATCACACATAACACTTTGGATGTGAAAAGGTTTAAAAGCATCCCCTGAGATTGCTGTCGTAGAGAGTTGGAGAATCCCCGTGGCCTGAGTGAGTGTTTGCTCTCATAATATTACTAATCAGGACTTTTAAGAGGCAGCAAAACAACCGTGAATCATTCAAATGGCAGCTAGTATCAGCTGTAACATCAGAAACACAAAATAAGCAACAAACTAAATTACTCATACACTCATAGCAGTTTAAAACATTTCTGATGATTGGGAACCTTACTGGCAGAGTAGATGTTTATTTATACTAGAGTGCACCTTTGGTTGTACTGAGGGGGTTTTCACAGTAATTAACATTTCTGAATGACCCACCAGTTTCCAGTCAGGTACAGCTGTAAAGGTGTCGGTACAGTCTGCAGTATGAAATGGAGGAAACTAGGCAGAGAGAAAAGGGCCATTTATTGCAAAGATGTTCGAAGAATCCATATAAAACTCTTAACTGTGAACAATTTTGCAGAACTCGAGTCATTGAGACATATTACGTTTGAATTTGTCTTCTGACTTATGGCATCTGATGCACGCTCCTCCATGGTCTATTTAATACAGCTCTGTGACGTGATGAAAATGAATAGTGCCGGCTTAATCCTGACAGAGATGACATAAAATTAAAAGTCACAGAGTGGTGTTACAGTTAGAAAGAGAAAGTGGTATCATATACTTTCATTTCCAGGAATGAAATCCATAAATTAGCTGAATTTGATCAATTAAAAGTCAAACTGAAAATATGGTGGATCTTTATCAACCACATATGCAGCTGGCACACGGATACTTCAACTGTGCTATGGTTGAATTGCTGTTTCTGCTCCTATCAGCACGATGTATCCAGACTGTCAGCTCTCAAATTGAACGTGTGCAGCTCAGAGTGCCTCAAATGACCCCCTCCCTCTATAATAACGTGAAGGTTTTCTCCCGCTCCACTCTCAGATGATTTGGGTCGTGGTGAAACAGTTTTGACTCAAATGCGATTCGGAAATACTGCATTAATGCTTCCTCCCATCGCAAAAGTCACAAAGACATTTTCCCTGAAAGCACCAGAACAGCTTTTATGACAAGAATACGATGCCCAAGGTTTTCTCCAGTATTATACCTATGGCCTTCGATTTTTTTTGCAGCTTTCTGATTTATGTTCCTCAGTTTTTACACCATTTTCACTGAAGTACTGAAGTACACTGAAGATAGATGTATCAATAATTATATTTAACCGCCATTTTCCTTTATTTGTATGTATGGTTCACTGAATTCAGAGTTGGAAATCATAGGATTGTCATGATCCCTTTTGGACAGTTTTTCATCTGTATTAGCCATTCTGTGTTAGCATTCAGTACACATCACAGTGGTTTCATCGTCAGAATTCCACAGAGAAAGATTTCATCAGTAACGATGTAACATATCAGCTTTAAAGCCTGTTTACAGGTCTTGGGGAATTCTACAGCACAATGTGAATCAACCTATATGAAGCCTTTCATGGCTGCAGAGGGAGCAGTGCTTGTCAGCATGAAATTAAGTCACTTGGAGGGAAAATGGTTGCATGTTGAACACATTTTGCTGATGCAAACCGAACATTTCCTTCAGCTACTTTACAATCAAAGCATGGCAGACCAAAGGGGGCAATTACTTTGACGGAATCCACAGTCACCATTGATCAGAAAATGCATCAACGTTATCAAAATAGAATGACTTTGTTTGACTGGGTCTTAAACTGATACTCAAATTGCTCTTCTGCAGCTCCAAAAAGTTGCTAGCTTCAAAAGTGTTATCTGAAGTGTTAAAATTCAGTCTTTAACACTTGCTGATAGTGTGCAAATTAATAGAGTTGCCAAATGAAGTTGGACTGAAATCCCAGAGAGTTACACTTTAAGAATTACAGTTTAATTATAACTGATTACAAGAGAATCTGTACTAAAATCACATCCCGAGATACACATATATATATGTGGCACGCAGGGGCATGTCCAAACCTTTTTGACCAGGGTGGTTAAACTGGGGCACAACCTTAGACAGGGGTAGCCAGGGTACCTGTGCACACCGTAGACTGTATAAAATATGGAAGTAGGATCCGTGACGTCACACATCTGTTTCTGAAGAACTGTTTGAGGCCAATCGGCGGCGGCAGCCATATTGCTGCTGTCGAGTGATTGTGAAGAGGTGGAGTTTGAGCCTCCTAGCCAACAGCTGCAGTGTTCCCGCATTGAACTGTGCCTCTCATTGGAAGACTCGTAATCTCAATATCTTCAAAATTGCAGCGTTAGTAAAAAATTCACCCCCCTCACAGTGAGAGGACATTGAGAAATGAGCTATCCAGACTACACTTGTTTTTTTGTACCAGGCTGTAAACATGTTTATTTCTGCTGTAAAGATCGTCTTTTCCCCATTCATGTGTACGTGGTTTCCGGTACTTCTGGAGCCAGCCTCAAGCGGATCCTCGATGAACTGCAGTTTTTAGCACTTCAGCAGTGGACTCATATTCTTAGACCAGAGGTTGCTCCTTGGTGCACAGACACAAATGAATAGCATTTACTTTCTCTGTCTTCACTATCTACTTTAACAACTATAATTAAAATTGTTATTTTCCTTAAATGTTTTTACTTTAAAAAGAAACACAACAAAGTGATGAGACATTTTCTTAGCTTAATTCTCTAAGGACTCAAAAAGAAGAAGATTTTTCTGTCCAAAATTAAAGTTGAAGACACAAACAAAAGTAAATGGGCTACATGTGAAGAAAGTGGCTGTGTTTAAAACAACCTACAACACTACCAGTGCTTACTGATTTGGCCAAAATGTGGCCTGTAGTATGTTAACAAGAGCAAAATCTGCAGTATGTCAAAACTGGAAAAAATCCTCAAATGTACAACGCACCAGTCTCCCTTGAACACTTTCCCACAATGCACAGAGCCAATGGTAGCACTCAGTGTTTAGTTGCATTAACGCGACCTACTCTGTTTGAGTGTGGATCAGAGTTATTCCCCCCTTAATGGCAGTAATACAGCGCTACCATTTATCGGTCTGAGGGATAAAATGGATAGCAACCTCAGTGCATCGGTTGCAGGAGAAGAATTCAAATGTAAGTATTATTAAAGTTTTTCTTTTTGTTATTTACTCTTGGCTTAATGTAATAATGTAACTTATTCTCGGCAAAAATAAATAAACACTGAAGGAACCAGATTTAACTTTCTTACATACATAGTGAAGTAATGCAAAATAAATGCCAGGGAGCTTTGTCAGACAGAACAGATTGGACAGAACAATCATTCTACCTACTACCTTCAAATGCAGTATATGCAGTACATACTGTTTACTGCATTCAATGGTAGTAAGCAGTTTTGTATACAGCCGAAAAAAGCTACTGCAAACTTGCTAAAAAATCCTGAATGGTTGATTTTAACACAAGTCCTGCATCTGGCAAAGGAAATAGCCAATTATATGCTTTGGGTTTTAAGTTGGCACATGGGGTGGCCAATTAGGTTTCAAGGGGACCAGCGTCATCTCTGGACACGACCCTGGTGACAAAGTGCAGCTACTGATACAGTGCATTCTGTATCGACAGCTCTCTAATTCCTATGTACTAATAATAAAGGCACTTTTCTACCCCAAATTTAATCAAAACATTATTTTTTCTGGTGTTTTGAGGACTTAAAACTAGGGATGCACCGATCCGATCCTGGTATTGGATATCGGCTAGATCGGGCTCAAAAAGCTAGATCGGATATTGGTGACAAGGGGCCGATATATAGTGCTGATCCATATGGCAGATCTATTCATCTCAGTTCTAGGCTTGGGATAACTTCAGAGGCTCTGCAGTTTAGCTGCATGTCAGTCACACTTCTTTTGCTAACAACTCCGCTAGAAACTTGCAACATGTGCAGCGCTAATGTTTTGACGAATTGCAGTCACGCTGAAAAATATAATGGGAGCCCAAAGGAAGAAGTTTACGTCAGCTGTAGCCTACTGCAAATGAGCAAGAAACCTTCGTTTAATGGATTCAAAGTGTGAAAAACAGACAGGTTATTGGATTTAATGGTTCCGGACCCTTGAAATTAAGGAAATCCAGCCTTTGGTTTAGCACTTGGAACCCAGGTACAGTTCACCATCAAGTCAGAAAAGCCTGAAGTTGCCAAAACATGATTCTATCCTCACATTAAGGAACAGAGATGGTTAAATCAATACCAGGATCAGATCGGCTAGTATCGGTATCGGCAGATACCAAAGCCCAGGTATCAATATTGGTATGGGGACCTAAAAAGTAGGATCGGTGCATCCCTACTTAAAACACCTTTAACTTATTTCATTACAAATCCTCAGACCTTCCTTTAAACTCAACAATGATACAGATGTTTCCAAGACATCATTTTGAAACAGGTACAATGCTGACAAGCCCAGCACTTCTCTTGTACTATTTCAGTGTTTTACATGTTATATTCAGATCAGAAGTTTTATCATAAATTTGCTGTTTCTGCAAATACTACCCATACTTTGAGCATTATTATTGGACCTGTAAGCACCAGGGTGTATGAGCTGTGTTTTGTTTTTGTTGTTTGTCTATGTCCATCTCTCCCTTTCTGCATCTACCCCTACCCCCTTTCCAACTATAATATAGTCTGAGCAGATGGCTGATCAATAAGTTTCCGGTTCTGCTGCAGGTTTCATCCTGTTAGAAGGACATTTTTCCAATGTAACTCGCCTAATTGTGCAAAGTGCTCTACTCATGGCGGATTAAAATGAAATAAGACTGAATCTTATTTGATCTTAATGTTGAGTCTTGATGATTAATACAAACAAAGAGTAGGGTCTAGACTTGCTTCTTTTGCAAATCATCTTCAGATAAAATTAGTTGTGAATTAACACTAAATAAATACAGATTGATCGATTGATTGATGTTGAGCATGAAAACATCTGAACAAACTATGATCAACATGTGTTTCTATTAAAGAGGGTTCTTTGTTGAAGGTCAACTTGGTGACTTGATTTGGCAAAATTGGTTCAATCTGACATTAAATTGGTAGCTTTAATATGTTTTCATGTACCAGGGAACAGTGAGTTCACTGTTCGATTAAAATAACCCAGTCAAAATCTTCACATCAAGATACAGTAGCTGGTGTGGAAGCAGAGGCTCAGAGAAAAAGCTAGAATGTTCCTTCTTGCCTTACTGAAAAAAACATGACGTTCTGATCATGCACGTATTTCTTTTAATACACAGCCCTCACTGTGCTGCTTTTCATACATATTTCATGCAACAAACCTAAAGCCTGTCCTCTCCTGTTAATTTTCACTGCATTGAAGACTGCTTTTAAGTTCTCATGTCTGTTGGAGATGTTGCATAGGGGCAGGTTTACAAGATAATCTCAGTCTTTTACCATCCCCCGAAAACATCTGCAGCCGCACTGAAGACTATACTCTTTAATGTGCTAATTAAAGCATTCATGCAAATGTGTAACATAAAAGGAAAAACAAACATATAGCTAACACATAAAAGCAAAGTGACTGTTGTGAGGTCTCTCTTGTAGCCTTTGCCCTTGTTTTGTATTTCTTTAGCAGAGAAGTCGCAAGGGATTTTTTCTGCATTAAAATTCCTGTTACTGTAATACTTCACTTTGCAGATGATGCCTTGCTGTATATTCTTACTGAAGTGTCATTTAAAATGCAGGGTTATAACTTACATTTTACAATGCAGTGCAAATGTGTTGTTTTTTTTATGACTAGGACGAGGAACACACTACACCATAATCAAGTTCAAGCTGGTTTTGAGCCTCAGTCCCACCTGATTTGTCCTGATTTTTGATGGTTATAAGATTATCTTGCCACATTTTCTCAGAAGAATGTCATAGCTGCACTGATTCAAAAATGTAAATATATTCAACATGTTTAACATTTACTATCAAGTCTCCTGATGTGAGGAGGGAACCCTTAGAATCACCGATTATCTCCAATTCTTCCTGCCTGCCTAATTTACAATATTTCTAGTCTTGAGAGTTGACTCTCTGGTTGTTAATGAGTCGAATATGTTAGTGTTTAGTGTGTTGTTTTGGTCATACATTTTCTCTTCACACACTATAGGAAAAAAACAGTTCAATCTACCATAACTTGTTGTCATGTATACGATCCAGCACATTTCCAACTTACATTACGATTATTAAACCCTTAAGTGTGGGCCAGTCTGAAAAGATCACAGTGATTCTTCAACAACTGGTTATTTTGCTATCATTGCAGCCCTTTCATGTCTTTTCAGTTATTTTTTCTATTTTCTATCACAGTAAATGCTTTCTCCTCTTCCCTTCACATTTCTCCCTCCTGTTTGTTCTGCTTTGCTGCAGATCTGGAGCAGAGCAGTGGCTACCTTGGACTCTGATTTTCCTTTTTTGCTTTTACATGCCGTCCTCTGCCTTGCCCAGTTGTTTTACTCACAATGTCTCGGCCAAAACCTCAAAACGACAAGTGTAGTCGACACATTTGTGTCAAGCGACAGAACACTGAGGAAGACGCTGATACTAGAGCAAAATCAATTGTAGAATTAACCCTCAGTGTCGAAACGTGACATAGTACATGCTTTGGAAGAGAATCTCTGTTTGTTTTTATTGCTTGTCCGTGCTTATATGTGTGATTGTAAGAGTGTGTGTGTGTATGCAGGCCTGCCTCACTATCATCCTTGAGGGTAATGTAATATGTGACCCGGAGGAAATTGAGCCCTCTCTGATGGACCTTTTCGATGCCCCTGTCTCTTGCTTTCCTCTTCTGCAGCTCTTCTAGCAGAAAAATAAACACGACATTGCATCCAACTGCAGCATAAAACACGACAAGCATGTTTTTTTTAACACTCAATGCATTGATCTAAGGATAACATGCTATCTACAGACTTCAGTCTTTAAATATTGGACTGTGCTCAAAGATATCATGATTCAAAGAAGCTCACTAGGCCATTTCCTCCACTTGAGACAGCTCTCTGAAAGCATTAGCTGCTCTCTGCCTTGCCACAGCCAGACAGTTCTTACACCAACATGGGGGCCCTGGAGGATGAGGTGCAGCAGATTTTCACTGAGTGTGTTGAACATGCGGGTGTGTGAGGGGTCAGCTACAGTGCAAATTTTCTTGAATTCCAGCTGAGAGCATGGAAGGTCTTTGGCTTGGAGGGTCATGGCATAGGCTAGCCCTCTTGTGGCTCAGCGCTTAGTTGACAAAACACTGCATAAAAACCTGCCTTGAAACAACATCATTTAAGGCGCACGCCCACATCAAGTCGAGGATGGTTTCACAAAAATCAAAAAGCCCTCTGAGTTATCACGGCAGTGCAGGGTTGGAGCATGAACCGAGGGAGACAGTAAGCATGTTAGTTACATAATGTGTCTCAAGTTGGGATTTGGCTTCCCCTGATATGAGAAATCATTCAGTCAATGTGTTAACAATCTTAGAAACCTCTTTTTAATATCTGGTGCACTCTTGTAGGGTGTTTTGTTTGGCACAGGAAAACATAATTTCTTATTTATGACAACCCAGATACAATGCCAAAATAGTATGGGACCATGCTAACTGAAATCTGGCTGCAGGTTTTTGTGATTAGGACCTCTGGGCTGATGTGGGAGGGAGGAAAGCAGGCATTATAGAGCTTCATTTTAGGATTGTAAGGCTATACAAAGAGCAAAATAATAAAGTGACGAATTTAAGGAGACAATAATGAAGAACTGTGAAGTAATTATCTTGATATAAGTTTCTACTGTGGCTGTTTCTCCCATTAGACTGTCACACTCACTTTGAGAAACAAAGACTTTGGACTTCTTATGATTACTTCATGTGAATAAAGACATCTTCAGTTTATTTTAGCAAAAATATTTCATTTAGAACTATTTCTATATAAATATAAGATGTCACATTCAATTATCTTCAACAATAAGGAACAACAATTGTATCTTTAGCCCAATTTTCAAACATCAATATACAGGTACTGAGCCATAAGTAGTGTCTGTTACTTGTGTTGTCATTTTCTAGGATAAAGGATAAAGGTTCACATTTGAAGAGGAAAAAAAAATGAATTACAATTTATGATGAGAACTTGAGGGCAAACATTATTGATTACTCTGCGTAAAATTTACTCAATTAGTAAATGTGTTGTTCTGTGGGGCACAAAAAAGAGTAACTTAACTTTTCAGAATCAGAGGATATGTCTTGAAATTAAGCAATATGCTGGATTAAGAGCCCGAGACCTAACAAGATTATTCTGATAGGAAATTATATAAAGAGACTTATTCAGAAAAGTCCTCATAGCAGAAGCTGGGACATGGGCGTATTTGGCATTATTGCTTAAAAACTGCTTTAATATCACTTCAAAGATGAATCAACAATAATAATAGTCATTCATTTTCTGGCAATCTGACTAATCCTTTCAGCTCTTAAGAATTGTCTTTCTTAACAACTTCAGCACTAATTCACTGGCACTGATCCTGCTATTTAGCTTGAGGCTTCTTGCTCCTCTGTGACCTGTAAGGCTCTTTGTGCACATCCAGATTAATTTGTGTACATTATTTGAACTGGGGGAGAGTCACTCATAGTTGCACTTGCTGTATGCAGCAGTGTGCAACAACACAATAACCAGTGTTTAGGGTTAGGAATGGAAGGTATTGCAGCAGGGTTGGTGGCCTATAAATAGCTGTAGCCCAGGGGCCTCCAGAAGTCTTTGGCTAGCCTTGACACACACAAACACACCACATGTATGTTATTTTAAAGGCTAAGTTCATAAGTTATTCTTTAGTTCATACTTTTTGTGTTACATAACCCAGAAATAACGTAAACATTTAACACAATTTGCATATGCACTCTTTACAGAGCAATTCAGCCCTGTTGACATGACTTATAAATCCTGTCTGAACGGTTTCAATCATGTATGTTGCTGTAAATTGGATTTCCTGCTCTCAAGCACTTCAGAACAACCTACAGAACAAAATCTACAATAGAGGTAATTGAAAATGTATCAGTAAGTTCTTTGAAGTGGATTTTTTTTATGGGCCTGTTTGATCACAGGCTGAGCCATGCCTGTAAAAGCCTGGTCCAGAATGATACGCTATAATAGTGTAGATGTAATTCATCACATTTTTAGCCCTTTCGCTACTGCTGCTGTGAGAAAGACACTACAAATCCATCGGGCCTCTTTTTATAGGACATAAAAGTGAGTCTTAGGACAGGAATTTCTGAGTGCAATATAAAAGGGAGCAGTGACTCTGGTGTCAGTGCTTTGAAGGAGCCAATTTAAGTGGCGTGGCAAATTTGATGTAGATTATTGAGGATAGGTCAACACTTCATATCTCTCGGTTGAGCATGTTATTCTCTATTTTATGAGGGAGCACAATGCAGATTATCAAGGCAGATTTGATATGAAATTGGAAAAATTGATGAAACAGAAAACCCCGTGGAGAGTGCAATGTACTGGAAGCTCCGAAGGAAAACCAAAGAGATCATCTCTATTTCATTGCTCACACATTACTTACTCTATACATGTAATCGCTTTATGCCTGTTGCGATGCACCACTAATTACAGTGCAGCGTAGCAATCACCTTTGACACAGAACTGGCTCTGTTACAAGGGGTGCATTATGCTGCTTAAACAAACAAGAACCCTGTAGAAAATGAAAAAGAGATTTCCAATGATGATTCACCACACCATTGATATGTATTTGGAGCATAAAAAACACGGATCTATTGCTGCTGAAGCATCTTGAAGAGCACCATTGATAAAGGGCAACCTCTGCTTATACTGATGGGTAGATAAAGAGGTTTGATGATGCACAGAAGCTGCAGCAAATCCATAGTTACAGGATCTATCATCTTAGAGTATGGCACAAGAGAACCACCACTGTTACAGCCGATGTGCAGAGAGAACTATTTACCTCTAAAAATGCAACCAATGAAACCGGTCAGAAAGCACAAGCATGCTTAAATCAAAGTCTCATTATTCCTGACCCTTGACACTAAGTGCAATCAGAGCAAAAATGGTTCATCAGTGAGGCAGCAAATTGAAAAGGTTGAATGAAATGTCTTACCATGGCCCCCCCTGGTAAGAAAAGGCATCCTGTTGATGGCAATAGGAACTGTGCCATGCTTATTGTGAAAATGGTGGACATGGTGCGTGGTACTTAGACTAGAAGACACACGTGCTGTTCCAGTCTGGATGGGCAGTACAGTTAGCAAGGCGAACCAAAAGGCTAGTCTTGAACAGTAGCTCAGGCCCATGCCGAGGCTTAAGCGTGACCAGCTGCTCCTCAGTCCCAACACAGGGGTGGCTGCAAAAAGTCCACCCATGTATATCAGATCCACATGGGCCCAGTACAGACACCTTGGCCAAGATTTGGCCTCTGACCGTTCAACTTGAAGACGACAGGGCATCTCAGTGAGAATCTGGGCCCATTTCTTCCTTTATCTCTGAGTCTGGTGGGGCAGGAAAGAGGTGATGGGAAAATATCCTTTACATTGGTGAAAAAATGACAAAAATTGAATCTAAATGAAGCAGTCAAAATCCCCCTAAATATTCTGGGAGAAAATGAAGAGCACCCAACTTATCTATTTTTCATTAACATTTTATATTGCAAGATGTCTGCTGCACAAGAAAGCAAATGTGAATATCTCATTGAATACCATCCCAAAGCACATTCTTTAGAAAGTGAGCCGAGAGAATCCAAAATGCAGAAACAAAACACATCCCAAAAAAAATGGAGACGAATCCACCTGTGATTTCAAACCGGCATCTTGCTGAACCATGATATTTAGGCTTGAAAAGTGGCAGGACAGAGCTTCATGTGACAAGAATTCTGATAAGAGTCTCCATCGCCCACAGGTAGAGCTGGAGGGCAGCTGAGCCTGCCCACTAAGAAGAGTGCCCCTCCACCGCAGTAGAAAACACAACACGCTTCCGTGGGAAACTGGATCATTTCATTAAGCTGAAAAGATGAGGAGATAAAAATACTCGCAAGTGAAGATGCAGCGATGAAGGGTGATGCAGGAACCAGCGCTTTTGTTCCCCTTTTTGCCGGGGAAAAGGGAAGAGAACAGAAATAGGGAGGGGGAGAGAAAGAGAAAGGGGGGAGAGAGAGAGGGAGCAGTATCTGCAGCGGCACGGTAAGGAGAAAATCCAGAAAATAAATAAATAATTTCTCAGTAGCTCCCCTTTCACTCTCTCACAGACGCAGCAAATCCAGCCAACGGTCGCCTCTGGTGATGCAGAGATCCGCCAGAATGCAGCACAAGTGTTTCTATTTCAAATGGACGAATGATCCGTCTCTCGTGCTCCACCTGCTCAGCCTCATGCAGCAAAGACTACTGCTGCTGCATTCCCCTCACTGCTGCTCCTTTTTTTCCTTTATCCTCTCCCGCTGCCTCGTCCAGCTCTGCTGTTCTGCCTCTGAGAGGGGCGCTTAACGTGACAGCTGCATGTGTCAGTCTTTGGAGGAGGGCAGGTGTATCTCCTCAGATGAGATCGCCTGGATGGTGAAGACTGAGATGTTGCCTTGGACTGCTGCAGCAAAAAATATGCTAATTAAAAAGCACCGACGTGTCATAATGAATCCCGGATGGGTGAAATTCCAGGACAGGCTGGACCCCAATGAAAACAACCTTGGCTTCGAGTTGTGGTCTAACGAACGTGAGATAAAGGAGCCCTTTCTGAAGGCATACTGTAGTCAGAGGCTCTGATCCAGCAAGGCACAGCATGTGCCTCTGTGTGTGTTTGTGTGCGTGTGTGCGTCTGAGAAGAGAGTCTGTGAGCAAATGAGTGAGGAGGAGGAGGTGGAGGAGGAGGGGAGGGGGGGGGGGGGAGAAAGAGGGTGGGTGAGCGATAGCAGGAGGGAGGGAGAGACAGGAAGAGACAGCGAAAGAGAAAACAGGCAGCCACGGCACAAACACGCAGGGAAATAGTGAGGCAAGAAAATGGGTTGTGTGAATAAATACATGCTAGAGATTCGCAGCGCACTGGCTCGCAGGTCCTGGCAGTAACACGTAGGATTCATACTGCAGAGGAGGAGCCTGATTTAGGTGAGCTGTCAGCGCTGTTACAGAGTGAACACAAGGGTACTGGTACCGACGTGCTGCCTAACATAAAGATTCAAGCGGTTGAATGATAGGAACAAGAATACCTGTCAGAATAATATAATACAGCTTGTGTACGCTGAGGATGCCATAGGCTGCGATGTGTTTTCCATTTGAATGAAATCAAGAACTTGAATCAAAATCTAATTTCAAGCCTCTTTTTCCCAGCATTGCTCTGCTATACCTTGGCTGTTTTCTACTCACTAAATCAATTTTCTTCACCGTTCCGTCTGCCTGATGTGTTCACCTCGCATCTGTATACAAGTCACCTCTCTGTTAGAGCTCAGCAGCTCCCTGCTCTCATGCTGCTTAACCATGCAGAACCCATTTCTACCTTTAACTGATCTGAGTTCAGCTGAATTCTGACATTTTTTTTTTTAAGGAGGTGCTCTCTTCTTTTGGGGCGTGGTTGAGAAAATGTGATGGCTGAGAGATAAACTGGAATATATTGACACTTGAGAGGATGAACACATTATCAGAAACAGACAGAAAAAGGGGAGGGGAGGGAGGATTGGGAGGTAAAGAGGAGAGGTTGCCAAACAGGGGAGAGAGAGATAGAGGGAGGGGAAAGGGAGAGAGAGAGATTGCAGAAAAGTAACGGGAGTGGAAAGAGGAGAGACTGCAACGCTATCAGCTAAATCACGGTCGATAGAGATATCAGCTGGGATTGCCTAGTCGGTTGAAAGGACACGCATGGAAACAGGAGGACAGAGGCAAGCCATGCAGCACCACCTCTCATAGTGACAAGAAGTCGACGCAGGCCATTACTCAAGCAGGGGAGAGGGGGGTGGGGTGTGTGTGGGGGGAGCGAGGCTGATTGAACAAAAAGAACAGAGGAGGGGGGAGTGCATAACACTGTGGAATGGCAAGTGCCCTAACAGCGTGTAGACATTCATCTGCTGGTAGCATGGACAGGAATACACTGAGATTTAAAACCACATATGTCTTTCAATCAAGGAGATTGAAAACCTTGATGTGCACACACTTCTTTAAGTACATCTTCACCTGCCAGCTTTAACAAACACACAGTATAGAGATGTTGCTGAGCTCCGTGTTGGTGGAGATGTAGACACACGTACAGAAGTGATTATTCGGTGTAGCAACACAATGACAAGAGAATACACTCTGATTACGTCAACTGGAAAGGCTGTTTTTTCTACTGTACAGGCTCCATTTAATCTCAGTGTAGAACGTCTGCAAAGACAGCAGTCTTGACAATGATTTTAATAAGAAAAGCCCTCTCATTTAGACACAATCATGCCCAGATAAAACCAGCATTTAATTCGTAGTTACTGTAAGCACTGGGTATGAGAAGTTGAAGTGGGTTGATTTATAGCCGCTGACTTGACTTGTCAGGCTCTCCGGCATGTGAGCATCTTCCCAGGCGTCGATGATATCTCGGTGAGAGCTGTCTAGAATGAAAGGCTTGCATTAATCAATTTACGTGCTTGAGGGTTGCTCGATGTGATGAAAGCTGTGCTATCTGGACAACAAGAAGGGATGGGGGGGGGGGGGGGGGGGGGCGGCTGGGTGATTGTAACCTTGTGTTTGTCCTTGATTATTTAATAAGTTGGCCAACACGGGCAGCTCATCCTATTAACACTGGCTAAGACACACGTCATAGGATAAACATCAAAGACACGTTTTTTTGTTTGATGAAACATCTAATGTTGAGCTTTATTCTTCAATGAATTCCGACTCACATCCCCTCTCTTCTGAAAAAAAGAAGACCTTTATCTGCTACTTTTGCAGTTCTGTGCCTATAAACCTTTGATTTGCATTTTTATATCTTCCTACAGGCTATTTTAAACCTTTTCCCAACATACAGAATGTTGTGGCAGACCTTCTTGAAGCTACATAATCAAATTATTCTCGCATATATGGAATAATATATAGGTTACAAACCACAAAACAGAAAGTGTTCAAATGTCTTTGTAAAAAAAGGAAAAAATTACAAGTTAAGGGCTCCGCTAACTCAAGAATGACATGATGTGAGAAGACGTGTACAGCGTTGGAAAGACTTAAGAAACCTTAATGTGTGCTGTTTGTTCTCAGGAGGATTTGTGAGAGAAGATTTTTTCGCAGACATGCAGTCTCGCCCCAGGGGGTAAAGTAGCAGGATTAATCATAGCACTTTCAGATTAATTACTCATAATGTGAGCAACCTCTGAAAGGCATGGCCTGCAGTTGTGATGTTTGGTTGATTTCATTAGGCTAAAAACGACAACACCTAAAATAAGTCAGGCTTAGAAGAAGGCGCAAGGAAAGGAGCAAGTGACAAGTATGAAGGCACGGAAACGCTCAATGGTGCCACCAACAAGAAAGAAGAATCTGTACAAAGACAATAACAGATCAGATAACATTGAAGCAAGACAGGTATTGTTATTTGGAGTTCAAAAGTTGCGACCGCCTTCATCTTAGATGTGAAAAAAAAAAGAAGGCAGTGCAATCCCTGCAGGAGGTCAGATACATCTAGCTACACAAAAGGTGCAGAGTGAAGTGGTTTTAAAAAGGTCTCAGGATACAAATTTTTTCCCACACAGGATTTTGTCCCTCAGATTCACACCTTGATTAAACATGACTTCCCACTTTTTTTTTTGCAACTTTCGCGACTTGGCAGACTGTAGGCACTCTCCCTCTGAAAAGACACTGCATGTGACAGTAGGCTGCGTATTGTTGGCTGCACAAAGCGCAGGCAAAAAATAGACTCCATTTGCTTGTTTAGCTGAGCTTACAGGCCTCAGCACGTCTCCTGGAAAAGGAGGAGAAGCAGCGATGCTTACAAGGGGAGGAAAAAGAGCAACAGCCTCTTGATTTTGAACCTTGACAACTCCTAAATGCTGTGCTTTGGATTGATGCAAAAAGACACGAGAGTGTGAGAAGCAGCTTGAACTACCTACCTCCTCCCCATCTAAGGTGGAGCGCTGGCCTTCAAAATTAAAAACCTGAAAAGGAAGTGGGCAGTAACCACAGAGGACAGTACATATTTTTGCTTGGCTGTGGTGTTTTCCCTTGTCTCCCTTGAGTCTAATTTTGATGATGAGCCTGAAAAAGTATCAGCAGGATAGCCATAGAGGAAGCCTTTTTTGTTATTGGCTTGTGTCGATCTCCTTATCTGCTTGCTCATTATAACCACATTAAAGAAAGCACTAGCAGAACTGCAAGATGGATTTTACTGTTGCTATGACTGCAAAAATATGATGGACATTTGTGCAGTGTCCAACAACTTCACTTCTTTAAGAGAGCTTTAAAATGTTAAAATGATGATCCTTCATGCTGCTCTATAATTATCAAGCATTTCTATGCTTCCATTAATTTTGGATGAGGTTGCAGATACAGACCTTTTATTAAAAAGTTGCATTTGTTTTGCACACTCTGGGTCTTCTGTACAGACTTTAGAGTGCTTTATACAGTATATCACTTCTACTCAGAGCCTACATTTCACTGTCTCTTTGAAGGAAATTGAAAACACAGTTCTTACTTTTTAATGTCTTTAAAGTATCTAGTTTCCTAGCAAGCCACTTCTCAGTGATACTTCATACATTAATGATTCCCTTCATTAAAGATTATGTGTGAAATCCACAGACCAGCCATTTTAGAACCAGTATTTTAGCCATTACTATGAAAAGCCATGCACTCGTCTCATCTTAATAGAGTAGCTGCTGGCACAAAAAGTCGGACAATGATGTCATGAATCAATATTTTATCAAAGCTATTTGACCTTCTGTCAGGATCTTATAATGACCTTATCATCATAAAGAATTTATGCATCTCTATTGTATCTGTTATTTTTTTAATCATCACTTCAGCTGAGGTTATATTACTCCACTTTTTCTATCAGCAAAACACAACAATCCACTGAATAGGTTTCAAAGAATTCTGGTCCAAGGTTTTTGTCCAGGGATGAAGGAACAAATTAAAAAGGTTTTGGTGCAGATCAGTACATGATATTTCCTGTATTGTGTCATAACAATTAAACCTGGAGACATGAGAAGATATCAGAGAACTTCTTCCCTGGATCATTTTTTTCACATTTGGCCTTGTGGAGAGCACACAGACACATTTTTGAACTGTCTCGACATCACCATGATGCTCAAACATCTCAAAATAAAACATCTCCACTTTCTGAAAACTACAAATTCTTCTCACGATGAGTCATGAAAACCTTGTTTGACCAAAAGTGCATTGCAGTCACTTCACTCATATCATAAATGAAACATCCTTTACAACATTTAACAAGGAAAGAGGCATTTACAAAAGAGAAGATGCAAAAGAGAAGAAAACAAAGGTTTGTTTAACTGCAGTTGAAACGCAGCATTACTCTCCCTGTGTGTCTCTCTCCATGGTGCTGAAACAATAAAAGCCAGACTCTCTTTGCCCCAGTCACAATCTGACTTCACAGCCGCAATCTGTCCCCCAGAACTTTTTAGCATGTTTGCATGAAGAGCTCACAAAGATGAAGGGCTGTCCAGGCCTGATATTAGAGAAGACGAAAAACATGTGACAGTTTCCCCTACAACAACTCTTATAACACTATTGCAGGATTTAAGGGTATTTTTCAGAGAAAGTTTGGAGGTGGTTGCTAAAGACCTAACCGTTCCAGTGTATTGTTTTAAATTGCAGATTCAGAAAATAGAGCAGCATTGGAGGTACAGTTTTGTAATGAGATTTGGACATATGATGGTGAACTTGTCAGCGTTTTAACATCTTAAAGATCTTTTTAAGATGTAAGGCAACAAAACACTTCTTCAGTTAACATAATATACTTCTTTAAGAGTGACATCTAACAAGAATATGTATTGAATTAATAAGATGACAGCACACCGCAAAGCAAATTTAGATAAACACACATCCTTTGTCAGCTGCAAAGATAGGAGACACCCTGGTGTGAATCCACTCTCACAGCAATGGGCACAGATTAGCATACTGCTAGATTCTTCTCTGCTAGGTATGAGCTAATGATGCATGACAATCCCTCGGGCAACACACATAGCAGCACCACAATCCGTTTTGTTAGAAATGTACATCTTGCTTTAAAGTATTTATTGGATGAGGCTGAAGGTACTACAAAGTAAAAGCTGCTTTCTATACTTTTTTATAAAGCCAACTGGTTTAGGGATTCTCTAAAAAAAAAAAATCTCAGTCAAATTGGGGAGTATTGTATAACTGCCAAAACAACAGAGCGGCCATGTGTACAAAAGATATCAACACATTTGCATTAGGGGGAAATGTGTAAGGCACAAAATTCTACCTCACTCTAGGAAGGGAGCATATCTTTTTCATTAAATTATATTCATTGAACATAAGAGGAAGGTGAGCGCACACTCTATCAAAATGTATTGGGAGCAAAGAAGAAATTGTAAAGGGTTTTTCTTTTGCTGAGCATGCAGACACTGGAGCTTTGTTGTACAATGACCAGAGAGTGAGCCAGGAATAGAGAGCAGGTGACAAAGGGAAGAGGTAGACGGAAAGGAATAAAAAAGCAGGAAATGGAGAGTTTGTTTTCCTGTGTGAGAGAGATATAGGAGGAGAGAGATCACCGGTGCATTTGCAAAGTACATATACCGAATGCATGGTTGGCTTTCTGAGAAAAAATTGATCGAGCCCACATACAGAATTACTCTGTTGTAAATTAACTCCAGCTTGAGTGCAGATACAGTTAGTGGGGTGCGGTGTTCCAGATGAGGGAGTACTTAAACACACTGTATGCTGCGGTATTACAGACTATAGAATAATGGACACACTGATAAGGCACCCTAACTTCTGAAAGAGGATTATAATGCTCTAATCTGGGAATACATTTGCTACTGTCTGATGATGACATAGCCTCTGTGTGCTACAGCTACGATTTTTGGGACTTCCAGCACAGCCAGCAGTTAGCAATTACAGACTCCTGGGCAAGACTCCTTTTTTGTGTGTTGCCATCATTGACAGCCCAATTTGCAACTCCAGAGGCAATAATGAAGTTGGAGTTGAGAGATGGCATCCAAGAGTGGTTTGTAAGCTGCATTTTCATGCAGATATCTGTTAATAGTAAGGTACTGAGAGGACTTTGATTGATTTTGGCAACCCCTGTGGACAAAGCAGTACCTTTCATTTCTTTGCTCATCTCTTCCATTACATCTGCAAAAAGGTTATTCTTTTGACGGAGTTATTACTTGTGATGAAGCTATGAAGAATACAAATTGAAGCTGTTTTTTTCATTAGCCCTGTCTGACACCTACCTGATAGTAACAGCATTGAGCAGCAATATTAACCATGTAGGAATAGCCAATCTTACCTCCAGTGGTCTTGTGTGGTGTTATGAGTCATAGAGAGGCATCAGTATAGATATAATTCTGTTTTGTTTAAGCCAAAAACTTCCCATAAGATGAAGCTGCATTGGGGGACAGCAGACGCATTCTGGGATTGAAATTGTTTCCATGCATGCAGTCTATGGCTGTTTCCGAAACGGCCATCTACATACTACCTACTAATGTAGTAGGCAGTAGGTATTGCCTACTACATACTGCGTTTGAATTTAATATGTAGTATGACTGTTCTGTTCGATCTGTGCTGCAGCATGTTGGGCCAGATGTCACTGAATTTCTGGTTTCGGAAAGCGGAAGTAAACAACGACCAAGCTGATAGATAAACTGCTTCTTTAGAATCCACTTATGATTTAAAAAGTTAAGAAGTGGTTTATATGGATTTTAATAATTTTCACAGTACCTAAAAACTGAGTTCCCCCCCGTCAAAAAAAAAAAAAAAGAAACATAATGCATTGTGGGAAACAGTACGCGAGGCAGACTGGTCCGATGCATGCAAATTTTCCTGAATCAGTACGACATCCAGGGAGTTTTGGCATACTGAAGATTTTGCTCTTTTTCACATACTACATACTGAATTTTGGCCAAATCCATACGTACTGCTAGTATAGTAGGCGGTTTCGGAAACAGCCTTTGTCTACAGTCAAGCTCGTAGATAGTACTTATATGACAATCAGACCAGAACACTTCTGATATCAAAATCCTGTCAGAATCTATACATAAACTAAATTAGAGTCTGAAATGCTCAAATATTTTGGTTCATTTCCTGAACTAGAATTTAAGACCAAACATTATTTTTGTGCTGCATTGTGATGTTGAAATTTGAGGCTATTTTCAAAATCAATTCTCACCAAGGTACATAGTCTGCAAAGGAAGTTCTGATCAACAAACAAAATAACATTTGCAGCTGGATAGAACTGAATCTATCCAGCTGAAGATAACTGCCTATGACAATATCCCTCACATGGACCTCATCACATGCACTAAAAGCTTAATCTGACTTGTTAGTCAAGGTAGCCTTTTAGTGTCACAACAAACAGTGACACGCAAGTAAAACTTTATTTATCTACAAGATTACTAATTACATGGGTAAGTAACAATGGCTTACTTTTACTGCTCTGCCCTGCAGCAGCCTGAGTGCCTTGTTATTCCATGTTTCCATAAACTAATCTGCTGAATGTCAATTTTATATGGATTGTGAGTTTAATAGGTTGCAGAAGTGGTCCGGGGGAAAGCGCAGGATTAATACACGGGCTTTTATCAGACCACAGAGGCAGCTTCAGCAGCGCCATGTTACTATGGCTGAAGGGAAAAGACGACAGTTGTGACCTCAAGTACAGAAATCCATCTTTTGTTGAAATGTATCAAGAGTGATGTATGGACTGCAGTTCACAGAACGCCTAACGCAGCCCCCTTGTATCGACTGTATGTGGCTGTCCTTTTTTCTTGCACCATGAGAGTCAGTATGTAAAGCAATAATCCAAGGTGACATCTGTATGTAACATGCACACCAGGAGGGAATATCCTTATTGTAGTACATATATGGCCATTACAAAACAAAGGGTGAAACTTGTATATGATTTTTCTTCATATAAATGACTGTTTGTCTCACCTTAATAATTCATAAAGGGAAGCGGTTTAATGAAAAAGAAACTGAATCATCAACAAACAGCAGCATAAACCTATTGTGAGCCTTTTTAGCTGGTTATGAAGCAGACTAGAATTAATACTGGAGCCTTTATATGAGCTAGAAAGCACAAAAGCACAGACAACTATCAAGAATAAGACTGATTGTTTCTACATAGCTGCTTTGATGTCTGTCACCACTACCATCAAGTTGATGTCAGACCAGAGCGCCTTTGTTTAAGATTTCCAAGAAAAAGATACACAGTGAGTGATATGTTTGACAGTTAAAATATGAGAGTAAGAGGCCCAAGTTTAGCTCAACTGGTAGAGGATGTGCCCCACATTCAGAGGCTGAGCTCTTGGTTTGCCTGCAACCCTGGGCCCTATGGGCATGTTGTCCCCACCCTCTCTTTTCATGTTTCCAATCTATATCTACTGACCAGTCTTATAAAGGCAAAAGCAGAAAAAACAAACAGTTCTGGTCAGAAAAGTCTACTTTGACATGTACAGGAAATGATTATCAAAGAGAGACGAGCTAAAAGTTCCTCACAGTAGCTTTAAATGACCCGAGCCAAGTTGAATGCCAGCCCTGTTATATAGCTAATGGATTATGCTAAATTGCAGTTATGTGATCTGACCCACCACTGGAGCAGAGCATGTTAATTATTACTTTAAAGTCTATCATGTGTATTCCAATCCAAAGTGTTTATGTTGATTATCAGGTTGGTGAGGAGTCTAACATACATGTTGCCAGTTGTTCTTGATGACCTGAAGTGATTTTGTGGAAAGTGCACAGACAGGCCTGCCAAAGTGTGATGCAGAGAACCTCAATGAGATAGCCACACCCCATGCACTCTCCCTGTCTAAATTCTTCATTGCAGTGGGTTATAATTTATCACACACCAAAGAGAGTGAAAGCTCTGACTTTGTGAGAGGAACAGCAAGTTAATGATGTATAAGTGAGTGTGTCACTGTGTCTGCAAGCGTTAGAGTGACGGAAAGGCAGAAGCGAAGCCGCAGAGAGGCAGACTCTGCATCTTAAGGCCTCTGTCTGTGTGCGTGGAGCCTTTATGATGTAAACTGAATGTAACCTTTCTCCTCTCACACAGCCCCTGCAGCGGGGACTGGGAAGCCCTGGCCCCCCTGGGAGCCGGCATAGACTAGCATTCATCTGAGGCTCAGCTGCTGCGTGTTCAGGGTGTCAAGTGAACCCCACCATGTTCCCATGCAGAGTGTGGCACAGAGGGACAGTCAGAGCCGGCTGGGTGAGTCCACTTGGTAATCAAGCCCTGCATAATGTTGGTCCCAAAACTGGACTCTGCCTGAGACACACTTTGGGGAATATCACTCTGGAAATAGGGAGAATGAAAAGAAGCTCTAAATGCCAATGTGAAACAGTTTCAAATCTTATCTTGTATTCCTGCACACTCACAGCACTTATTATGTGCTGAAACATCCAGCCTCTCGGCGAGCCTCTGACCCCACTTTACACCATTTATTGCCGTAATTATATGTGCTCTGTGTTACTTCACCTACAGGCATGTTATGATGGTTGTTACTTCTTTGGTTAATGACAAAGCAATTTTGAAAAAGCACTCTCTCAATAAATTGCATTTATATGAATATGATTTCAAAATATCCTCTTTAACAAATTGCCCAGTGTTATAAAAAGACATTCTCTTCTGCGATGCAAATGGATCCTCTATGGATATGACTCTCTGTTCTAGCTGCAGAAGCAGCTTTCTGACCAGCTCTTATCTTTGTTATTATGGAGTCTGAAACTGCCTATGGCTGTTTGAATCGGTCATCACAGCAGGGCTATTTCAGGCTCAAATACAGCCTTCCTGGTAGCTCTTTTAAGGGAATATTTCAGTTTATTGTTTGTTTATGACGCCGCTTTGGACACTTTCTCCTCAGTCTACCTCTGACACACAAAGGAAGATAAAGCTGGGAGAAATTATTGATGTCTTTTGTTTTTTTTTAAGCAACTTTTGTTTAAAAAAAGAAAACAAATCTAAATTTGTTTTTTAGGTTTGTCTTGAAGCCTTTCCTCCAAAATGATGTATGACTGGAGGAATGGACAACATTCTCAGACCGATAGATTGATGGCTGGAACTATATGGAAAAACTAATGAGCAGTGAAGAATACAGAATCTCAGCAATCCATGTTTGATGAAGAAGTCTTTATGTGTGTCATGTACCAGTAATCAAGCTCTACATTATTAATTCACACTATCTTAGTGAAGAAATAAGGAAAACTGCTCTACCAGGAGGACAACTTTTCTGGGGCAACTCAGAGCCAGTAGCCTAAATTGTCATGCCTTGTTATGAACTTGCATATATAGAGCTGTATTTGCCCCTCTTCCTGATTTCTTATATTTTTGCATATTTGTCACACTTAAATGTTTCAGATCATCAAACAAATTTTAATACAGACAAAGATAACCAGAGTAAATACTAAATGCAGTTTTTAAATGAAGAACATTATCCAAATCACCTGGCCTTATGTGAGAAAGTAATTGCCCCCTAAACCTATAGCTGCTTGTGCCACCCTTGGCGGCAACAACTGCAGTCAAGTGTTTGCGATAATTGGCAATGACTCTTTCACCTTGCTGTGGAGGATTTTTGGCCAACTCTTTTTTACAGAATTGTTTTTATTCAGCCACATTGGAAGAGGATTGTAAAGAGTTGGCCTAAATTCCTCCACAGCGATGTAAAAGACTCATCGCCAATTTATCGTAAGCGCTTGATTGCAGTTATTGCCGCCAAGGGTGGGGGTCTAATA
The DNA here is from genome assembly GCF_009762535.1 of Notolabrus celidotus. Classification (NCBI taxonomy): domain Eukaryota; kingdom Metazoa; phylum Chordata; class Actinopteri; order Labriformes; family Labridae; genus Notolabrus; species Notolabrus celidotus. The sequence goes on from NC_048276.1 coordinate 11,119,066, forward strand.
TTAAAATTTGTTTGATGATCTGAAACATGTAAATGTGACAAATATAAGAAATCAGGAAGGGGGCACATACTTTTTCACAGCACTGTATACAGGGGCGATTCTAGGATCCAATGTTTAGGGGTGAGCACCCAGAGAGCTGCCCGGCCGGGCAAGATTAATTTCACTGTTTTGTACATTTTAATGCAATTTCATTCCCACATTTGTGAAAGAAAAGTATAACACTTTTTGGGAAAGTCTGTGACTAAACCATCAAATCTGATAAAGGTTATTTAAATGCTGAGCCACGGCAAAAGAGATATTGGAATCATAAAAGAAACATATGGTAGCCCTAATTTCTGTGGAAAGACAACTCATTTTGATACAGCAGCTCCTCAACATATACATAAACAGTATGTATGTTTCTGGAGTAAACCAGACCCCTATAGTGAGCACCAAAAATACCAAAAATTGACATTGGAGTTATTGTTGGGACTTTCATTTGAAATGCAATGCACAATATGTAAAACACATTAACAGAAATGGACGTGTTCAATGTTTTTCTCTGCCTTTTTCCTTCTTGTCTATATTATATCATTTGATACGTTTTGGAGCTGCTGTATTTTTGTTGTTAAAATATTATGTTTCAAACAAGGTTTTGGAACTTTTCTAACTTGTTAAAACAGACATGTAATAAAAAATAAAAAGGAAAAAAAACTCTCAAATTTTTGGAGTGCTTCATCAACCCCAAAAAGGATCTAGAAAACGCCTATGACTGTATATATGTGCTTTTGTTGTGTATTTAAAAAATCTATTTGAAACACTTTTTTTCCACAAGATTTTCAAGGTTTTCTATGATTTCAAACCAACTTCAAATACCTTTCACAAATTAATGTAAAGCCCCTTGGAGAAGAAGGTGAATGTAATCAAGAAGTACATTAGAGTTATATTTTGATTCTCTAAACCTGTGACAATTACAAGCATTACACCCTGCAACCCATTTTAAGCCCAGTACTGACTGATGGCGTTACATGTTTTAATCCATTAAGAGGGATGCAGCGTTAGGGAGCAGGGCCCTGTGTTGAACTGCATAAGCTGCGCAAGGTTTGTGGCACAGTTCAATCATAAAAATAAGTCTTTTCTGCTCTGAGCTTTCAAGGATGTTGACATCCACCACAGAATAGAGTCACTTCCATTTAACAATACAGACATTTAACAGGACGTGTGAAGATGACACTCGAATCACAGGCACAAAATGAGTCTTTAATGAGTGCACTCACTCAATACGTGTCGGATTCATGGAAATTAAACATCCTCCCGACACAGCTAAATTCTCCTAGGTGAGGTATTTTAGTTTTATTGAATAAACCGAAAATGAGGCAAAATCAGAGAAGGGCGAGGATTGATTTACTTAGAAAAAAAAAATCTGTATTTGATTTAGCTGCTAAAGACACTGATACAGTTAGGTTACACAATGAGTGAGAAAGCTAGTTCTTCCTGTATTCACCACATGAAGAGAAACTGTGTGCTTGAAATACTGAACATAGAAGAATAACACTCATGGATTGACTTCCCATGTCGGTTGTCACAGCATACAGTTGTGCTCATACGTTTACATACCCTGGCAGAATTTGTGATTTTTTTGGCCATTTTTCAGAGAATATGAATGTTAAGAGAAAAACTTTTCTTTCACTCATGGTTAGTGGTTGGGTGAAGACATTTATTGTCGAACAACTGTGTTTACTCTTTATATATCATAATGGCAACAGAAATTGCCCAATAAAAAATCATAAATTCTGCCAGGGTATGTAAACTTATGAGCACATCTGTATATTAAGGGCATCCTGAAACACTGATAACATATGTAAACTCTGGCTGCAGAAATATCTTTAAAAGAATATTATTATTATTGAGATAAAGATTAGAAGTACTTGTTGTGAATTTGTTTAATTAATGTAAAGTGTCTGGTCTGCAGACTGATTGAAAACTCATAATACGGTAAAAGCAGAGCTGGAATGTCTTGGCAAAACTTGTTAATTACTATTTTCTGTAAGCTCAGTAATGCTTAAAAAGGAATCTGAATCAACAATGCATCTGGTGTACACAGGCAGTCGTAGATAAACACTATTCATTTAAATCCACAGAGTTCCTATTGTTTACTCACTTGAAAAGGAGACTGACAAAAGCCATCATAACTAATAAAATGAATTTGTACAACTCACACAGAGAAAAACAATGGCCTGCCTGATCTTACAGTTGCTGTGCAGCAATGCTAGATTGCATCCTGTAACTTCCAATCTCAGACAATGTAATAGTGGTTTGAAGTCCTTGGTGGACAGAGTGAGTGCAGTGTGTTTTATAAAGGTTTGTATATTTCTCTCTGACTCTGTTAGTCAGTGTGACATTGGCAGAAGATTGAACTCCCTCTCCAGCAGTCAGTGTTTGCAGCGTGAGTCATAAGAGACCGTAACTAATCATGAAATAACCTGTCGCATATCTGAGAGAAACTGGCAGCATGGCTTGTATTTTCCAATCTGTTAAACATAGCCTAGCATAGCTGTGTCTGTTTGCATTCTAATGAGCTATCAGCTTGCATTAAATTATCCTGATCCGTGACACTTCACCCAAAGGTTACAAGAGGTCAGGGAAGCTGTGCTGAGTGGATTTAAATGGTGAGCAGGTGTATTTGGGGAGAGCAAATTACTGATTTCTGGCTAATGAGAGCATTAAGTCACTGGGTACTTCCAGTGTTTGCAGAGAAAAAAATAACTTCAATCTTAACCCTGAAAATAAGACTCAAGCATGGTAGCAGCTCTGAGAGTTTGCTCTGCAGTGCTTGTTGTTAAAAAACAACTCATTATTGGAATGATTCAACACAGTGATGGAAACTTTGAACTCATGGTTGTGCTATATGAAAGTCAAAACAAATGAAATGCAAGTTGGGGAGTCAATGAGCACTGGTTGTTGCCCTTCAAAAATAAAGAAGCAAAAACAAACTAATGTTCCTGCAGTCAAAACAAGCAAAAATCCTTCAATGTTTCCTGTACGGTCATTTATGATGCACTGCCAAATAAAGCTATAGAGGGGATTCCCCAAAGAATGAACTGCAGCCACTAATAGCACCAGGAACTGCACATTATTTTCCCTCTCTGTCTGCATTGTCTCATCGTCCAATTTAAATGGCTTACTGCACTAATTATATTCAAGCCCATACAGTTTGCTCTTGTTTTGGGTATGAATGAGGAGATAAGCCAGTAGCATCTCAACTCTCTGCTGCACAGAGCTGCGCTGTGCACTGTTCTCCTAAAGGTGCTCACTTACTTTGTTACTCTTTGTGATCTCTTAGATTCAAACAGAACAAGTGTTTCTTACATATGAGACGTTGTGTTGATCGACATGTTAGGCTTCAGAGTGTTTTGAGGATTTTTAAAGCAGTAGGGGATACCAGGGTTTGTTGTCACACTTTTTACTGCTTTGTGGATTGCTCATCATCAAAACACCTTTCAATAGTCATTCCTACATTAGATTGAAGCTTAAGGTGTTGGCTTGAAATGTGTATCCCTCTCATTTTCCAACTCATTGTAACAAAGAGGCAATTAACTATCAAACCCTATCACGGGGATGGTTGTCACACACTATGGGGTTGGTTGTCACAATGGTATTTCAATGGGAAAAATCTTTAAAAAAAGGCAAGAAGGCAGAACTAAATTTGAAAGTTTAATTGCACTGACAAGTGATAGGCCTACATAACTTAATGCATTTTAACATAAAATGAGCAAGGAACATGAACAGGAAACACATCTTTAGGCCAGCCTATATAACAACATAAAGATTAAAACAAATAGGCCGAACAATAATGGCCGACTCAACTAGGCTACATGCAGTCACTGTCTGAGTTACAGTGATGGCAAATGTAGGTTCTGCACATTCTATCTCAATTCACCATGCATGATTTTGCCAACACAGGGGTTGGTTGTTACATGTGACAACTAACCCCAAAGAAAATGTGACGACCAACCACAACTGGAACTTTTTGCTAGCATCAAGGCTAACAACCATCTAACAACTATTTAGTTAGCTAATAAAAATCTAAACTATAGCTTTTCCCTCACACTTTGTAAGGGTAACACTTGTTTTGTTATAAACCCATCCTTTAAAAGCCTAGAAGAAAAATACTGAGGAGCTGAATATTTACAATTTGACATGAAAAATACAAAATACAAAAAGTCACCTCAAGTTCAGCTGTCTTACTCCAGAGAAGACTATGTAGGTGAGCTCTGATCCTAATTCTGGAAATTTGAGAGACAGTGCCCTCTGGTGGCGAGATATAACGAGTGTGCCAACCAACCCGTGTGACAACCAACCCCGTTCTCCCCTACTCATAATTTGATCAGTGACGAGGAGTATTAAAACTAACATTTTCAATTTTACCGAGCAAACGTACTGAGTTTTGGTAACCCATGTTACAAATATTACTAAAGTTGAATATTTGAATGGAGCATTAATCCTTCTGTAGTTCTTAAGTCTCCTTTGAGCAATGTTTTAAGGTATACTGTAGAACGATATAGCAGTCTGTTACTCGAAAGGGTTAATACTAATTTAGATGCCAGTGTCAATTAACACCTCTGTTCACAGCTTTATGCAGCTATCACCTGCTTTTAGCAGATCAGCAAAGTGACAAAATTGCTTAACCCCAGAGAGAAGGAAAACACAATTTTGGGAACATTACAATAATGATAATAAGACTGTAGAGGCTGTGAATCTTGTTTGTGCTGCTATCTCCAAGTGTTCACCTTCCTTCACAATGTTCCTACTCAAGAGGTGATGTAACATCTGACTCCACGGCCCTGCTCCCACTTTTAAGTGTGGTCAGAAGTGCAACACAATTGAAACCCACAGCAAAACACCACCTTTTATGCATAAACTTCAACATTAAAGTGTGGTAAGGTAACGTGCAATATTTCTCTGGATATTGCATTGGCCAGAATAAATATCAACATACTGTGGTGTGCAAAACCGGGAGCACTTCAAGCATTTCTAGCTGAACAGAAATTCATTCAGTCAGTGTTTACCTGAATACCTGAGAGGGGCAATGATTGTCGAGAACATTACTATCCAAACAATAAACAGCATTGAGGATTGAGGCGATTGGGACAGTGGTGCTCATACTGGGAGTGAATTCATGAGTGCTCTAGTCTAACACTGGTTTGGAGAAGAAAGAAAATCATGTACTTCATTATTCCACCGAATTCAGAAACTCATCCTAAGTGCTCCAGCCTTCTGCAGTGAAGAGATTAATAAATGTGTTATATCTAAGAAGAGGATGTCTCTGCAAAAATTAAAAAAGCTTGGTCTTTCACGTATCAAAAAAACAACAACAAAACCACCCTTTGTCCCTGCTCATGTTAAAAATGATACTCAATTGCGGCTTGATTTTGATAAAACAAGGAAGTAAATATGATTAGATGAGTTAGTTGAGAGGGTAGACTGCAGTGTTCCCAAAATATAGATAATACCTGGGCAGGTCACCCAAGTATATTTTTGGCTCCCCAAATAAAATGGGACCGTCACGCTGTTCTTTTTGTATCACCATCCATGATCAGTGAACAAGAGGATCTCTCATCGCTCTCTGCCCCTCTCATCGGAGGACCTGCGGCATCTAACGCATGATTTGTGATCACAGAGTGACGTCCTTCACTACCTCCCTCCGGTTAATGCACTGATTGAGGCACAACAAGCCTTCTTATATCTCTATTTTTAAAGTTATGTACAGCTGGTTAGGCATCTTTATAAAGCATGCTGCTGATGAATATTGTCAGACACTCAGACACGTACAGAAAAGAAAAACAGCAGGGGGTGGGTCAGGTGTACAGAGAGGAGAGCTGTCTGTTCTGAGTTTGAGTGTTGGAAAGGTATATAAGGTAATATAAATGGGGGTGAGTATTTTACTATTTTTCGACTTCACCTCTTCTTTAACTCTATCCCCTGACATTTGGAGGAGATTCTCTCACTGAAGAGATCTGATTTGTTGTCCTTTCTGCTTGTTTTATATTAGAGCAGTTAGCACAACTGTGCTGTCAAATATCAACTGCAGTCAATTTGATAGTTTCAGATTAGTACAACGGTGGAAGCATTCTATCAAAAGAATCCCAGGCTCCATATCTGTAACCGATGGTTGCTATTAAGCAAAACAGATTGGCTCATATGAACACAAATCTCTCCTCAGTTTTTCTGTCCACATGGAACTAAATTACTTTCTTAACAGCCTCATAAACAGTATGAGCCAGTGTGTCAATTTCACTATGATGCTCTCAAAACCGCATCCTTCAGACATTTCAAGATTCAAGAATCATCTAGTTTTATCAGCTATTACTCTTTTCTGAAAACTGGTTCCATCATTTTTACAAGATATAGGAAATACAGGTTAACTCAGTTGGTATTTGGATGTTTAGTGTTGTAGCGCAGCACTGCCTTTCAGAGAAAAGCCTTTAAAATACCACACTTAAGGACAATAAAGACATTTTAATGTGAGAAGCTGCAAGGACAGAGATGCTAAAATAAGTCAAAGGAGGAATATTACCCTCAGGTGCTTGACTTCTTTTCACATCAATGTAAATGTCAAAAGTTTCCCGCTCATGCCTTCAAGGCTTCAAAGCTGTAAAAATGCTGTGAGCGGTCAGACATTGACCTGTGGTGAATTTCACTGGAGGATGAATCTTTAGAATTTTTTTTATTTTGGCAAAGAATTACACAGATTAACGCAATGCTGCTTTTAAGTCACGAGTTCACTTTTATAACCCTGTGAGCTTAGCCAGTCAATTATACAATTCGTTCCTTCCTCCATAATGTAGCTGTGGGGAGCTGCGCCAGCAATCCTGGGCTCCGGGTCTCCATATGACTCACACAGAGCAGAGATTTGGCAGAGATGATCATGATAGGATAAACTGTTTCTATGTTGAGCAAAGCTGATAAAGCCAGGTGGCAGAGATGATGGTGAAGGCAAGTAATGAAGAAACATGTAACTTGATAAGAAAATTGTTGCACAAGCGTGCAAGATTTCTGGAAGCCTATAATTACAGTGGTTGACAAAAATAAGTTTGGTATCATGAGATCAGCCTTTAACACACTGCAGCAGACCCTCTGCATCGTTCTGTTTGGACTCCAATCAACAGAAATCTCACCATGAACACTAGTTCAGGTGCTACATGTCAATATTGTGTATCTAACGACCTTAGCATCAGATTCTATTAATATGAGCTCACATTTTGGATATAATTTCTACATACACTGTCTCAAATATGGAATGCATTCAGATACCTGATGATAACTATGGTTGTGTGGGACCGTGTTGTCTTAAAAGTGAAGATGAATTAGAGACACTTTTCACAGCTCTGAAAGGTAATTGGCGTTGATGGAGTCCATTACTGTAATCAGTCAGGAAGGGCATGCAGTGAACAAAGACAAATGACTCCGACATATATGCAAGAGCTGGTTTAGAGTTAAAAGCCAAATCAACTAGTGCATATCTGCAGATAACAAGCGAAATATTGTAATCGCCCTCAGAGGTCTTATGGTAGTCTGACATTACAGATGCACAGTGCAGTCACACCAGGGTGGGTGTTAGCATGGTAAATTGGGCTATTTGCAAAAAAAAACAAAAAACACCAAAGGCAACAAAATCGACCTTATTGCTTCTATATGCAGAGGTATAAATATGGAAGAATGTATTACAGTGGGTAGGATGTAATTACACGTATGCTATATACGGTATGCTGGAGGCAGAACTGGGTCATGACTTGGAGTCGACCCCCTCACGTTAATTGTAGGGTGTTAACTGAAGGTCACTTTTTCATGATAACCCCTTAGCATGCACTGAGTGTGGTCAAGTATAGAAGGTGATTAGATGAATCTTCCTACGGATCGCCACAGGTTCCCAAAGGCTCCAGTAATGCACCAATTTGTACAAGCTGTACTAGATTTGATATCCAAGTGGATGAGACTGTAAAATAAATAACCCAATAGGAATTAATCATCCTCAACCTCTACTTCAACTCTGTAAAACTTGATCTTCAACACTCCAGCATGCTGTACCTTATGGTACATATTGTGTAATATGCGTACCCTGGTGCCCATTTGCAACAAGACTACAAAGTCAGCTGGATTGAAAGTACAAGAGAATGAATAACATGCTGTATTACGATGCCTGTACACACACTTAGTATGCAGAGATCAGATGTTTCACAAATTCTAACCTGTTAAAAAGGTGAGTTTAAAATGACCGTGTCCCAGGAAATGGACCCAAAGGAAAGAGGTCCTTTTTGAAGATCACTGACGTACGTGTTGTTAGTTATCCAAGTCTCTTACAGACACATACGCTTCAATAATTTAGGTTTATTTATAAAGCACATGTAATACAAGTGGTACTGTGCAGAAAACAATTAAGAATACATGAGAACAGGGGTATCACAAAGATTTAAAGATAAAAATGAGAACTTTACCAAACAGAAATAAAGTATACAAGCAGCCTATGTCGGACAAGAGGACTCAAATACTTGTGTAAAGAAGTATGTTCTGAGCTGAGGCTGGAGAGAGTTGACTGAGGTTTCTTCAGTAACAGGTGGGATAAGGACTACAGGCTGGTCCCGGTGTAGAGATTTAAAGGAGGAGAGGTCTAAATCTGAAAAATGTTCAGTGTAGGAGGCAACTAGATTTTCTTTATATTAACACTTTAACACTTTATATTAACTACAAATTTGGATTCACCAATTACAAATGAGCTATTATGGTCATTATAAACCAGTTCTAAACCAGTTCTGTTTTGCATGCAGCATATTTTACATAAAGATGTCTATGAAGACTTCAGCATTGATTGATTTTGAATATTAGACATCATTAACGTCATAAACTTAAGTCACATTTGTAACATTATTATGCTGCTCACCACTCCTTTACGTTTTCTCAAAATGGTGACCGTGATGGCCGCGCAGAATATACAGTGCTCAGCATAAATGAGTACACCCCTAACAGCTGGTCTTAAATCTCATTAATGAACTCTTTGTAAAGCATAAAAATGTTAGAATCACAACCTGTAAATGTGTTTATAACTGGTTTATAATGACCACAATAGCTCATTTGTAAGTGGTGAATCCATCATTTATAAAGTATGAACAAAGAGTTAGTTAACACATTATAGAGAGTCATATTCATGAATAATAAAACATTTATAACTGTGTTTGTACATGATATATAAATGAGTATTAATGTATGAACAATGCTTTACAGATGATGAGTTAAGTATTAATTAATGCTTAATTAATGCTTAACTAATGCTTAAAAGTGTGTAGTTAATATAAAGTGTTACCGATTTTCCTACTGCTTAACATGACTGTCAGCTGTAAAGGCAGAGCCAAAGATCATGCTGAGGGTCATAACAAATGGCTTTAGGGAGGTGATCAGTTGCAAAAAAAAGAATGACTTCAGATTTGCTCTTGTTCAGCTGGAGGTAATTTTAAGCCATCTAGCTGCTTGAGCTCATAAATGGTCCAGACCATTGGCTTAGTTGGCACAGACTCAGAAGTACCCCATAAGCCTTTTTTCGGGTAGGTCCTCATGCTATGAGTATCACTGTGTTTTCTTGAGCCTTGGTCCCAGGGAGGGAGATTAAGTCTGAACTTCTATCCTGGATTATCCTGGTGGCCTATGGGACACACTCATAATCGACAAGACTGCACCTGGAGCCAGGGTCAAAGAAAAAAATGGGTTTGATTGAGCACTTATACATCACATTTCGTGACACTAGAGTACATTTATAGATGAGTGGATTCCTGTTTTCAAAGACTAAACATTTACATAACGGAAACAGAAGTACAAAATATAACATTAATATTTTACAAACTGCAAATCAGCTTTAAAAAACTCTTTTTTTAAACCAACAGAAAAATCTACTCTACGGTGCGCTTCACTTTTTACTTGTACAGTGTCTGCAAAAAGGTTTACATAAAGCCTCCTCTACAGCTTAGAATCCTTTGATAATAACAGCTGCCGCTTAATAATACAAACTCCATCCAGCCTGTTCGAGGAAATGGAAAGTCATCGTAGCTCAAGCACATACAAATGCTTGCTAACTGCCACATGAAACAGAGAAGGAAGACAGCTTCTGTGTAGAGCTGTGTTACTGTACCTTGTCTGGATGCCTGGAGGCTACAGCCTCAATTTACAGTCTGCCTCTCTTCCATGGGAATTAAGCAATTCAAAGGAAATGTTGACTTACAGATTAAAGACGAGGGTGGGCTCCTCTCCGCAGAGCGCTGATGGGTGCTTGCACCGTGGTTAAATAAAGCCACGTCAGGTGGAATCTTACATTTTTGTCATGTGTGGGTGCATATGTTAGGACAGGGTGGGAGGACACAGAAGATGTTTGGAGAACAAGAGGCAGGAGCAGTTGTGTCACATTTGCTTAAAATCATCAGTAGCCCATTGTGTGTTTTAGCACAACATTGTTTGTATCATGTCATGGGATGTAATACTTTTGTCAGTGCTGTCATTGTTTTTTTTTCAGGGCTAAATGGAAGTTAAGTAAGGTAATTCTGTGCTGTACATTTTATTACACAGGAATAATATTGGTGTTTGCTTTTGATTCGTCACACTGATACATCAACACAAGCAGGTAATAAATATGCCAAAACAATATTCCATAACTACGGAGGTTAAGCGATAATTACACTGTCCATATGTTGACAAGGAGGTGCTGAAAATTGAGCACAGAACATCATTATATATAGATGTGTGACTTTGGGGATGAGACGATGACCTGGAGGTAATTAGCACAGATGTTTGTAGCATACATCGTAATTGCTTTCTGTATATGAATATAAATATACCGAGGCACAAACCACCTAAGGATTCTTAATTGTTTCACAAGCTTCTACACTTGTGCTCTGTTTCTCTTGAGGATTTTGAATTTCAATACCAAGGAGGGACAACCCTCTCATCTCTGTTTAATGCTTGTTTCTTGAAATGTGTATCTCACCTTCTAGTGTAAAAAAAAAAAAAGAAGAGAGATATGGCAAAGACAAAAGTGACAAAAGAGGATTCTTGTGAGGCTGTAATGTTGGCGAGATAAACAAAGCAGCAGATTGCAGCACGGATAAGACAGCCTTCACCCATGAATGCCGATAGTTGGAAAACCTTCGTCCTGCCTACATATTTGTTTGTGTTTTCGCATTATTATCACATCTTCATTCGTTTTAATGCTTTGATGATGGCTCAGTGTGAAGCATAGGGCTTGTTATTTCCTCTGCATTGGGCTGATATATTGGTCTGACCTTTGAGATCAGCCAGCCATGCCATTTACCACCTGCATGATGGAGAGCCCAACCTGAACACTGCAGAATGAAAACTAAGAAATGCTGCAAAGGAATTGTGTTGTTTTGGAAGTGTTACATTTGCAGTTAATTGTTGGGTAATTGTCTTGTTAATGCAGAAGTAGACCCCAGAGTTTCTCTAACAGTTGCATGGATTGAGATTATTTTGTTTTAAAGCAATGCTCAGTATATGTAGAGCAATGCTGTCTGACAGTGAAACTTACAGGGTGTCTTATCTTAATTAAGTGATGGGGAATATATCAGGAGTAATTGGGAAATGAACAGAGATTTTTTTTGCAGCGTTATAATTTGAAAGATTTGCTGTTGGCAGGTCTTGTCAGAATATTTGGTATTTAAAAATGATATTGACAGACCCATATTTTACACCATTGAAGTCGACAAAATTTGTATTTGATATCCTTCAAACAGCGAGATCTTGCCTCTGACTCAAGCAACCAAATACTACAGTACATACATTCATGTTAGCAACACTTGTTAGGCAGAGTGCTGTGAAGGTTTAGCCCCAGGCTGCCATTTGAAATTCTAGCTCGGGAGGTGTGGCGTGCATCAAAGTAGCAGCAATTACAGGAAAAAATTCAAGAAGAAATTTTCTGATGTATTTCATATGATCTCTGGAAACGTTTTTTATAGTATCCCCTTTGAATGTGGGAAACTGCACTCCAACATGTAACCTCTCGCTGCTGTCATCTTCATCAAATTTAATAAACATGTACCCAAAGTATCAAAAGAAGAAAAAGCTGACTGTCTACAAATTTACAGGCTGTCATCGTAAAAGATACTCAACTGCAATTAATGCATTGAAATCATCCAAGACAAAGACATTTTGTAAAGATTGGGATATTTAAAGCTTTGAATATCACATTTAGAAAGCAGCATGATACAGGAACAGACGATAATCATCACAGCCTGCTGTGGAAGGCTTTCAAATACGTACTTTTTTTGTCCTACCTACATCCAAACATCTGCTTTTAAATGTGTGTATTGTTATATTCCCTTTAGAACTCAGTTAAGTTGTGCTCAGTTTTGTAAATATGGTACAAACGGCACAAAGAGAACTCCAAACTAGGGCAGCAATCTCCTTTTAGTCCAGTGTGCTTTCCTCTTGCTCATGCAGAAAGCAGCATGAACACCGTAATATAAATTTCATCCGGGTGCACGGTCTTGGGACAGTATGGGATGTAATAGATAAAGACTACAGAGGACAAACTATTGATTCTCAGGTTAGATCGATAGATTACAGCAGCAAGAACATTTGGCTGTGTGAGTAAGTTTGGAGCACAGGAAACAAGCGAATTAATGACAATCTGTTGAAGAAACACAGAGGAGAAAAGCAGATTTCTGAATAGAAAGCAAAATAAATAACTAACATAAATAATCATCCTTAAATATAGGGGGATATATACGCTTTGAAGTATTTGTCATATTACAGAACCATGCAAACATGGCACTTTTAGCTATTGCTGCTATCAAATTATCCTAAAATTGCCCCCCTGCTGAGTCTAATGTCTTTTCTATCTTAAAACAATACTGCAGCACATTTCAATAATGATTACCACAAAGGCACAATTCTTGCAGTTATTCTAAATGACTACAGCAAATGAAGCTTAACTTGCCATGGCCACTGGACCAATAAGCTTAATGTTAATCTCTTGCTATTATAAGTATGAAAAGCTTCCAGTAAAAGTCAAGTCTATTATTTTGGACATAAAGGTCTCTTTATGGCGAGAGCAGCAGTCAGACTAGAGGTTTTCTGAAACCGGGAGCCATCACCGTTTCAATTTAATTGCAGCAGATTCCTCACTTTAGAGGGATGCTATGGATTCATGCAAAAAACAATCTTACTGAGAGGTTTATGTCAGAATTGGAAAATATAGAGCCATAGCATGCTGAGGTGTTTGCATTCAAATTCTCTCCTTCTTTTGGAGAACTCAAACTGTACAACGTTAGCAGAGTAACAAGGGGTTAACTGTGTATCACTAAAAGAAAGGCAAGTCTTTGATTAGAAAAAAATGTATGTATTACTGGAGAGAGGTCGATGGATCATGTTTGGCGTTATCAATGCTCCTTTGTTAATGGCACTATTTTAAGAGCTAACAGATACAGTCTCTTTGGTACTGATTAACAGTTTTAGGGTGTAAAGTGAATATTGTTTACCTGCTTGATATGAATTCAGCTCATTACATTTAAACTGAGAAAGAGGGAGAAAAAGAAAGGGACTTACTGATAAACTACATTAAAGTAGGCATGACCAGGTGGTTGTTACATGAGAGTCAAGTATGTGGATGTACTTCTATTCCTTTTCAGCACTACAGCTCACCAGGTCGCATAGCATGAAGTCAACACGCTGCAGACGCAAACTAACCCCAAACTCTTGTTTGCAGAGCACCGTACCTTGTTGTAGTGACAAACAATGGTATAGCTGGCTGGCTCTCTTGCTTACACAGCAAAGAGATGTGATATGCATGAGTGACATGATGATTGTCATGCACTGGGTTATATCAGATTCATTTTTAAAAAGCGAAAATGATGGATTCACTGTAATGCATTTTACAAACCAGTCAGCGACTTACCGTGAAAGCACTGCCCTGTTCAGCTGAGGCATGGATGTGGTGGAGGCAGAGCTGATAATATTGAGGTGATAGCCCACATACCCCGTTATGCCTAATAATAGGCTGTTACGTTCATTCAAGGTACAGTGTGTAGAAATTGACATATTTAGCAATATCTAACGGTCAGATTCTAGAGTTTGTTGTTAAAGGGACTGTGGCCTCCGAGGACAAGAAGCTACTGTGATACATGATGATATGATCCCTCAATTTTCAAGTTTTTATCATCAGAAATGCAATCAATACAAACTCTATAGCGCACAACATCTACCACTAATTTCTTTTCTTTGTCTTCCAGCAGGTACATTTAGCATGGTCAGTCACCAATACAGTAACGTAAAGTTTGCTACTTCAGGAACATGGCGGTCCAAGAAGGGTACCCACGCAACTGCATATATAAAGGCTCATTGTAAATTAACAAATCAAAATGAATTTTATATTCATCTGAGTATACACCAATTTAAACACACATATTACATTCCATTTCTACCAAGTCTGTTCTGCTAGATACTACACACTGTACCTTTAAGATCAAATTTAGTGCTTTGTGTTTCACAATGTAAAGAATAACTACTGTTTGTAATATTTTTTCAGAACATGGTGTTAATGTTGATTATAGTCATACTGTGCAGGTTTATGATTCCATTCATTAGTGAAGTGACTTTTACATTTCTGGATGAGGCATATCTGTACTAACATACATTAAGTGCAGATAGCCCCCCCCCCCCATTCAGAGCCTCTAACCCAAAGATGAAGTGATGAGCAATGTGTCCCCTCCAGCTAATCTGAATGTATATTAACATGTTTCTAAAAAGGCTCACAGTGCCCCATCTACTTGTCAGAGATAGAAATGACACATTTGTGAATGAAGTATTTATCCTCTCAGCATTACGCCGTTTAAAATGTAAGTGCTTGTATAAATTTCTAGTATGCAACATGTTTGCCATGCAGGGTCAATCTGCACAAGGTCGAAGTTAGTCAATGAGGTCTAGTAAAAGATGGATCGATCAGGTTCTAAATTATTGCAGTGCTTTTTGAGTCTTTTTTCAAGATCTTTTATACTACTCATCGCTTTCAGAAATAAACCCAAACATACAACAAGTCTTTGGTTTGATTTGCAACCACTGAGGTAACAGTTGATCTTTATTCATTTCTATATTGTAAGAAAATTAACCTGCAGATTCTAGAAGTTTTCGGAGAAAATAGGCTACCAACTTCAGAGATGAACGGGTTGTGTTGCTTCTGTTGTCAAAGGTCAGTTTTGTTTGGTCTTGTCGTTTAAAGAAGAGCAAGCGAGATGAATCTGTTAAGTCTGCAGTTCATTGAACCAAAAAATCACAACAACTTAGATCAGTCTTCCACACGTAAAAGGTCACAAATAAAAATGAGAACCAACGCTTTTCAGTTTTTGTGACTTCGGTTGCACATTTAATTTCTACCGCAAAATTTCTTGATCTTATTTGTGAAAAATATTGCACACTTTCATCCTTTAAGGTCCTAAAGTCCACTAAAGCTAAGAACCCAAAGTAGTCACTCTTTTAACTGAGTCCGCAAGCAGGCACTTTTTTATATCTTTGAGGTCATAAATGTTGGAAAACCTCGGCCTTGGATGTGTAAACATATCCCAAAGTTAAAACATAGCTCTTTGGCCATTTTCTGAAACAAATGTCAATTTAGAGGAAACACTATGAACAGACTGGGTAGCCAGTTGCCACCAAGTCCCACTGACATCCACTGTGAGTGGACTTGAAGGGCAGAGTTTTAAAAAACCTAAAACATAAACCCGTCATGATTTAGATTTATAGGCTTTAAACCAACCAAAGACTCACTTCATGCTTTAACAAGGGAGTTTTATATTCATTGCTTATTATTTATGTGATCGTAATCATAAAACATAGTTGTGGCCGGCGGACAATCTAAACCACTGTAGCGCTTCTCCACCTTTCTACCTATTCAGGCGTAACAGAGCTGCACTTACGGTCGCTGCAGAACGGTCCCCCGTAGGTTGTCATGGTGCAGTCGCAGGAGAAGCCCTCCCACAGCTGCAGACACACTCCCTGATGGTGGCAGGACTCCTCTGTGCAGGTGGTGCTGGGACCTGCAGGGGGTTGACAGCAGATGTAACCAGGTGCTGTCCTCTCCAGTTTATTTATGCATCTTCACTGCTACCCAAAAGGAATAAATACTTCATAACTGGCCAGTCATTATTGCAAAATAGGACTAGAGACATGAATCTTTTAACAGACACTGTTAATGGGGAGTGGTTTTATTACTTGTACATGTATTTAACAAGCTCCCAAAGAAAGCAGGTCAAGCAAGACAATGTGACAGTTCCAACAAAGCAGTTTAGACTGAACTAGCTTTTGAAACATGCAAGCGATGACTGGCTAACAAAGATTTAAGAAACACCAAAGAGCAGAGGTAATGTTAACCTAAATCTCAGCTGTGTCTGTCTATATTTGTGTCTGGTTGTTTCTGCCAAGCCAAACCCTCTACAACCACAGAGGCTCTAAAGTAATAATCATTTATGCTGTGTGCAGAATCACTTTCTCATGGGAGGGATTAATGCTTTTTGTATTTATTTTGGAGACCACTATGAGGCCACAGCTGTTTTCTAATCATCAAATCTCATCTTGGCTTTGCTCATTCATGCTCCAGAGAGGAAGATAACTTTTGATTTTGGAGACTCCTTGACCTTTATCTAAGTGTCACCCTCAAGCCAAACTATCAGCGCACTTGCGTAACCTTCTGTCAAAACTGTTGCAGTGATTCCTGCAGAAGTAAAGGCTACCAGGGGAGAGAAGTTGATACTGTTAAACCTTGGCAGCAATCTTACCGGGTGATTCTAGTTGAAGTCAACCTAAGCAGTGGGACCTCTTGACTACTATGATATCATCGCATGCTAGCATGTATAATCAAACAGTTCAAGAAGTGGCTCTGAGATTTTTGCACTATGAGGAGATCAAATGAAAGAAGTGATACACAGGTATTAATCTTCCCTGTGTGTTTCCTGTCTCACCTCCACAGCCGCGCTCCACCTCCCCCACCTTGTGTAGGGCATCAGCCAGCAGTTCAGGCAGCCTGCCGTTCAAGTCCATGGATGCCAGGCAGCCCTTGTAACCTTCCCGGGATGCTATTAACCTGGGCAGGCTGCTGTACATGCTCTTCCCAACACCGCCAATGTACAGCTCTCCTGTGAGATGCGTGAGAGAAATTCCTGTTAAAAAAATCGTATTATTTCACCACAACCGAGTACGTTGTTGGCTCCTTAAAATAGAATGACAAGCATCAGAGGTGTTTCTTATAATCTGTCTTCGAAATTATTAAAAATGTAGTGACCATTTGATATACAACACAGAACTGAACTTCTTGGTAACATCTTGCCTCACATTCTTAAAGTTACTGATTGTTACAAGTCATTGTCACAAATATTAATAGATGGAAAGTCATCCCATCTGTCTGTATGTATTAATCATTTCAACACAAACAAAAAAGCATATGTATTTATGTATCCTATGGTCTCCAAAATAAAACACTTTTGAGCGTTTACTTGCATTACCTTTTAAATCCAGGTTGCGGGCTCCATTGGCGTGTTGAGTGACAGTGCGGGAATCAATCTTCAGGATGTGCACATTGTTGTTGTCACGAGAGATCGCCACATTGTGCCACTGGTTGTCACTGAGCGGCTTGTCTGAGTTTCCTTTCATTAGTGACGGCCCATTTCCCAAGTCAAAGACATAATGAATGTACCTACAGGACAATGCAGAAGTTTGTATTTGGCATTTCTATTTCCAGTATGCTTCCTCCACTCAGCCTGTTTCATTTTTAAACAAGTATTATCAGTTTCCGGTGATGAAATAATTCATATCCATTAAATTATTGCTGTTATGTGATTCCAGCAGGTATCAAATTATTCTGATGGAAAGCACAACCCTGCAGCTGCGTGCACTTCTGTCTGCCAGTCTGTTTTGTGATATAATCACAGAGGGGGGCTCCTAGTCAGAAATCTGCTCCAGCTTTGTTGACGTTCAAAAAAAATAACAGTAAGTGTACGTAAACACACACAGTAAGGCTTAAGGCATGACAGGGCACTGTCAGAAAATAAATCTCGTTTGTATCAAAGTAGAGCAACATCCACGACAAAGCTGCTACACTTCACACGTAACGTTGAGCAGCCTGAAAACTGTGACAGAAGTGTTGGAAGCCATTTTTGTTGTCTGTGTTGTCTGTGCGAGCTTCTGCTGCAGGCTCCAGAGCTGAACAAGGCCTCCTGCTGACTAATTGCTTACTGGGAGAAAGTCTGTGCAAGGCTTGACAGTGGGAGGCTACAATTGTTGCTATGCTTGCTCTGTTTTCGGCAACCTTTTCCCTGCTAGTCTCTCTGTCACAAAAATTATTTACAATGAATAAAACATTTGGAGCATATTTGTTGCCAAATGTGCTTGAGAACAGTTGTGCAAGAATTATACAAGTACTGCAGTAACGTCAGATATACTTTTTGCACTCATGCCTCCTCTCTTTGCTTTTCTCCCTTTAACAAAATTATTTATGATGAACAAATGGTTTTAAAGCTGTTTTGTATCCCTCTACTTTGCTGCAGGCAGATTAATTCAAGATATGAATCATGATGAGGTAATTCTGAACTCAACAAAGTAAAATAGAGAAACACTTGTCATATTTTCATAAGCCTTTGGTGTTATTGCACAGAAACAAACGACTACAAACATACAATTGGATGTATATTAATGTCCTACCCCAGAAAACCCTTTCTATCTTTTCTAATGACATCTAAGGACTTACCCTTTGACAAGCTCCACCACAATGAAGTCACTACCATCTCCAGAGTTATAAAGTATCAGGCCATCAGGACTGGTGGTCTTAAACTGGAAGAAAAGGTGCATGGAGGCGTAGGCCTGCAAGGTGGAGAAAGCCAGGTAGCTAGCCTGGGTTTGAAAAGTTACAGGATTGGCCACAATATGCCTCATGCCAAATCGAGCATTCAGCTCGCAGTAGGATATGTCTCCGTTCTTGCACTGGTCCAGATAGAGCATCCCATTAAATGAGAGAGCTTGCAGGTGGCCGATGAAGTTGGAGGGCATCACAGAGATGAAACGCCGCTCTGTCATGATCCCCGTCTCGATGTTATTGAACTCCAGGCGGGTGTGGGCGCCAGTCATATGGCCTGAGGAACCAAAGACGCAGCTTGAATTGCAAATACCTTTCAATCTGTTTATTTTTTCAAGCACATCTCCTTCTTTCGTCCCTACTACTATACCTTCCACAGTCACATTGTCAACAGAGAGCTGCAAATTCTTCCCACGCCGGACCACCTTCACCGTGTGCCACTCATTGTCATTCATCTTCTCGCCTACGAGGAGTATCTCTGGTCCCTTGCCTGAGAGGAGGAAAGCGTCAAGTGACAATCATACCACATGAGCTCGGTATACAAACACGATTATACACACTGCAGCTCTCGACATGAGAAGCACCCTCTACCCAGGGCGCACACATTTGTTCACATACAGCATCATGCACACGCACACGCACACGCACACGCACACACACACACACACACACACACACACAAATAATTTCTACTCAATACTCAACAAAGAAGCTGCAGTAGTAGCTGTTTTCTTGATGTTGAATAGCTGACATGTAAAATTATTTCTGTTCTGAAATAGATGTTTTTTTCTTCAGAGGGCTATTTAATTGATGCCTACATGTGGGTTATACCAAGAGGCTTGGCTCAAACACACAGCTCTAAGTTTCATAATTTCTTATCTTACTCCTTTCTCGCTGGTTTTAAAATAGGTCACAGTGCAGAAGCTTGCCACTGCAGCACCGTCATCCCGAATCAGTGCCTATGCAACAGGCCGACACGGCAGTTCAAAGGAGTTCTGACATCGCTTGGGAAACTAATTGGCCATGCCTAAGCTGACTGCGCCTTTAGGGGTTTGTCTGTCTAATTGAGCTCAGGGTGCAGGAGAATTACAGGGGACGTACAGAGGGCAATAAATGGAAAACATCAACTGGTTTCAGAACACTTCCCTGTTTTTATCCTGGGGGAAATAAAGACTGCGACGGGAGACCTTGTCCAGCACTGCATATCAAGTGTCTGTACAGAGCGCTGCATGATACCTCCATCCACCTGCTGAATATCGACTGCGCACACCAGACGGATCAATCAGACCAAAGCCTGCTTCCCCTGCTGTATTTGATGGATTTATTTAGATAATGAAAAACAAACCACTCTGAAATCGTATCCAGCACAACACAGAAATTGTTGCCTTGTGAGCTGAATCCTCTGCCACGAAAACAGAGGTACTAATTTGTTGTAATAAATGAAGAGATAGTAGGGACATGTTCAACTTATCTGAACCTGTCAGAGGGGAGCTTGGTCTGATGTCAGCATCTGAACTTATCATCCCAATAACCAAAACTGACAGAGTAAAAACGTTGCCAAGTTAAGTTTTGAGGTTTTTTTTACGGTCAGCCTATTGCTTTTAAGGAAATTGAAGGTGCAAATACGAATTTTAGTTGACTGTTGCTCCTGCTGATCACTTCGGACTTTACTTACATGCATACTTATAAACACACATACTTTTTTACACCTCACGCACATTGCTTGTTACTTGTTCACTTTTGTTCTACTTTATGTTTATATGTCTGTGTGTGTGTATGTGTTCCTGTTGGGCGCATCTTGGTCAGGTCATGTTTGTAAATGAGAACTGGTTCTCAAACATTTTTACCTGGTAAAATAAAGGTCTAATAATAAAATAAAAATGGAACTAAGCTATTTTACCTACCTTAGTATGTTAAGAAGTCTTCTAAAGTTACTATTGTGTGTAAAAAGTTGTAACTGCGCTGCAAAATTAAATCAGTAGCCTACAATGACTTCGCTTGGGTCAGCATAATCTGGTTTGAAGACAAAGAAAAAAAGAACAGAGTTTTAATTTAATTAAATAAGCTTACCAGACCTCTTCCTGATCTTCTGTTATCTTGCCAATGCTTCATTAGCCGTTACGAGGATAGCACTAGGCGAACACTGGCATTCATATATGTCTATGCTAGCACTAGTTTGTGATTGAATTGCATTGTGGGCAACATAGGCTTTAGGTAGAAATAAGAACAAAGAATGTGCAGGATTAGAAAAAAAAGGTACATTGCTCCATCTCTCATCCATTATCTATACTGTTTTTTCCCGCTTGGGGTCAGGGGGTTGCTAGCCTATCACAGAGGTACCTCTCTGTTTCTTTCAAATACCTGTTTTTCCTGATTCTGCCATTTTTTAAAACAATAAAGTAATTCGAGAGGTCTCCAAAAGGAATCTCTTATCTCCGTTATCTCTCTTATCTCTCTCTTAAATAAAGCATGCATTAATTCTCCTATCACTAACTACATTGTTTACGTTCTAGTTTTTACTTTGAAAGATGGGTCATGCAAGCAAAGTTTACTAGCTGTCTTTCTCTCAAACAAGAGGCTTAACTAATGACGCAGTGATCATGGGAGTTGTTATCTCCATTGTTCAACATCAACAAAGTGGATAAAAAAATGTCTGAAATAGCCTTACTGAAACATTAAGATAAATGTGACATATATGTTATCAAGACATACAAACAGTAGGTTGAGTCTTGCCACAAAGACTGTGGTTTGCATATGTGAGGAGTAAAATTGTGGAATAGATGTATAAGCTACACCCTGACATCAGACTTAACTCTTTTTGAATAGTGGGCTCCTTTCATAGTACCTTCTTTTTCTCAATCTCAGGTTCAAGAGCAAGCCACACATGTACAACTCCTTTTAGTCCAGTTTGATTAAAATTGAATTTGATTTGATATTTTCAACTCAGGATGACTTCAAAGGTGTGGGGTGGTTAAACAGGTCAGCAGTATGAGTGAGCTGGGTCTCTGTGAATGCAGGATGTGCGTGTTAATTAAAGCATGTTACGGTGATTCTGTAATGCTGCAGAACAAATGCATCTTTCTGAAGTGTGTATTGTAACATCATTCCCCAGATTCCACAGAATTAACCAAGAGCATTGTAGCAACATTTGTTCTAACAACCATTACCCTCCCACTGACAGCTCGGAGCAGCTGTTGCAGATGTGCTGTCTCTTTGATTTCATCAGAAATAAGCTGAGACTGCTCACCTCAGAGATCAGAACTCCTCAGCCTGTAATAAAAATCTAAGATTGTTCTTTGAAGTCAAATAGGATAGGCTATTTAGAATTCCTGAAGAGCCCACATGCGAATTGATGTTTTCCATCATTTCTAGCAGACACTCACACTGCCATTTCATTTGAGCTTTATTTTCTGCTATCTACTCTAAAATATGTTAACAGGCCATCCATCATTTCATCCTCAGTATTAAGCTCATCAGAGGTCAGTGGTGCAGCAGACTAACAGTGTTTTTGATCAGGAGGATGATTCATTTTGCAATGAAATGCACATGCAGTACACATTTTCTGGGGACAGTGCATGATAGTACGATGCCATCTGCTGGTGGAGAGGGTAACTTTCAGGACAGATATCTGAGGTGAGACGCAGCCTCTTTTGATAAGCCTTGTTCAATACATATTTGCATCTCTATTTACATATTTATTTGACTACACATTTAACTGTGTGTGTCATAGACTGTTTAAATTGGCTCTAAATTATTATTTTGCAGGTTGGTCATTGAAGGGGTTTACAGGGACAGTACATGCACACCTCACTTCTGTTTGAGCATCCACTCACACACGATAGCACACACACACACACACGCACGCACACACACACACACACACACACACACACACACACACACACACACACACACACACACACACACACACACACACACACACACACACACACACACACACACACACACACACGCACACATGCACACACGCACACACGCACACACACAGTACTCACCTTGATCAGGGGAAACAATGTTACCCAGTAAACATAAAGGACTGTTGCCTTGGCTGGTACATGCAGAATTAATTTGTCATAACAGTAAAAGTGACCCTATGTGCTTCAGGCTATAGCTTTTAAAACGGCTCCTCTGATCAATAGATCAACACGAGACAGAATCACAGTACAGACTGCAGGGTATTGATTTTCCTATAGTACAAGATTGAATGTTGAAATATGTTTCAGAGTACAAACGCTTGTTGCAGTGGCTTCTTTTTATCCCAGGTCTGCATATATACAACATAATGACTGATATTTAAGCTGCTCTGTAATCAGTGAGGAGCTGAACATTTCTAGCTGTGTTTCAGAGAGTCCAGGAATTATTCATACACAAGAGGTTGGAAGCAAGCTTTCAGCCGACACTCGATCAACTGATAACATTTATGTGCATTCATAAGCCGCCCCTGTATTGGATGATCTATATCAGAAAACCGTTCACCTTTCCACTGGAAATAGCTTTTATCTGTTTCTCGCTCCGCTTCAGTCTGAACCAAAACTTAAATGGCTTTTCTCTCAGTATCAGGTTTGAGCAACAATCTACATCATAAATTCCAACATCACCTAAAGTGGCACTCCATTTCACTACGGTACAAAATACGAGAAAATCAATTCTGATGACAGAGAGGAGGATCAGCCTCTCAGGCATTTGTCTGCTTTTAATCAATGGAAATACATTGTTCATCTAAATACCCCACAGTTCTTAAAAACATGATGGATGCTCTCTTCCTCTCTTCTCCTGGGTGTTTATATTAAATCATTTCTCATTGTAAATGATTTCTTTGACACTTTAAACCTTTATCAAGTTTATCCTGTTGCACTGTTCAGCACATCTGGTTCAGGACACCTCCTTAATTAATAACTCCAGGGTATCACAAAGCAAGATAAAACACTCTATGACGACAAGTTATACAAGACTCCTGATTTGCCATGCAAAACTGTCTTCTTCTGGTTTCATCTTCTTAAAAAAGATGTTAGACTTTAACACCCCAAAATAAGATAATGAAGTGCAACAAACAGCTCTCTAGCATATTTCAACATTTAAAATAAGTCTTTTGATCACTGCCAGTCTTGTCTCCCGCTGATCTAAAGATCAGATTTGAACTTAAGCTTTAAATGAATTGCAGCCCTATCACTGCAGTGTGATTACACACTAACAGAATCAAAATTTCCCTCTAAACAGAGCCTGAACACCGCTTCTCCCACTAAAGCTAATTGCTAATTGTACTTGAACTGTTCCTAATTATCAGCTATGTGAGGAAATTAGTCACAGGCGAATGAATGACAGCAGCTAAACAGTAGACTTCTGTAGGTCAATTTTAGCTACATTTGATTACAACATCATTAGATTGCAATAATGAGAAAATGTGTTATTTAAATTGTTGCCAAAATGGGGATTTTATGAGTGGAGATCCAATTATATGAAACTTTACAACTTCTTGCCACAATGAAGGCTCATTCTAGGTCTTATCTTTGTAATGACGCTTGTGAGTGGGACTTAAGCAGCAGTAAACAAGGACTATTATGTAGCTGAATCAATGAGTTGTGTTGTGTTTCAGAAGGGAACAGAGGAGGCATATGTTGATACCACAGAGCATTCTTTCTAAATCATGGTACAGTAAATAAACATAGGAGACACTTACTGAGATTACAGTCTATCCTGATACAATCTGGTGAGAGAGAGAGTGAGATGGTGAGATTAAAAGAAAAAGGAGCAGCACAAAGAGGAGAATATTTCACATCCTTCAAGGTATATTCTGCAGACAGTTCAGTGATTTCAGAGCCCACCATCCGGGGACAGCCTCGAGAGTCTAAACCGCCACTTTCCTCCCTGTAGTGTACAGTACATAACACTTGAAAAAGGAAAAGTGAGAGAAAGGAAAGGCCTCAGCATGCGTCTGGCATTGCTGGAAGCATAATAGACCAGATCGAAGTGGGGATCAATAAGGGTTTTATTGACCATAAAAGTAGAGGTGCACCAGTTTTATTTTTAGTGTGGAATAGGCTCGGATGTGTCGGCTTACGTTTACCGTCTGCAAATGAATTTTACTGTTTCAGATACTTTCACTGATGGCTTCACTCACAGGTGCTTTGAGGTTTTACACCAAATACGCACAGCAGTGAGGAAAATAGTTTGAAGCTGGTAAGAAAAATGGAACCTATGCTCAATTTAGTTTTTACATCTGGAACCGAATAAACCATCTTGAAACTATCCAAGGAGGAAAATACATTCACTGTAAAGATCAGATGAGTTTGGTTGTTAAAAATAGTTCATTGTTACAGCAGTACATTGAACTTTAAATGAAAAGCTGCCCATCATTAATCAATCAATGAATCAATGAATCAATCTTTATCTATATAACGCCAAATCACAAACATTATCTCAAGACTCTTTCCAAACAGAGCAGATCTAGACCGTACTCTATGTTATATTATTAACAAAGACCCAACATCAAGACAGAATAAGATCAGGTCCCATACAGACAGGACTCAGTCTTATCTCATCTTAATCCACCATGAGCAGAGCACTTTGCAGCATTTAGCAAGTTAACAGGCAGAAACCTCGAGCAGAACCAGATTCATGTTAGACAGCCGTCTGCCTCGATCAAGTTGGAGTTGGATCATTGCAAATTCTCTTAGTTTTTGGAGTCTTAACACATGTTGTATATTAATTCTGTTCAATAGTATCATTAGAATATTTTTGTTGGCGTCTACATATATTGTAAAGTGAGGAAAAAGTTAAATCAATTACATAAAATACCAAAATACAGCTGAGAATGACCTGAATGCATCGACGTAATGAGCCTAATAAGTCTAATTGGTTTTATACCCAATACACCTCTACCCAAAAGCCCAACTTCAACTGGTCTTCACTCCTATACTCTAACTATTGGTCACTGCGGGTCTGTTAGTATTATATTCTCAGAGTTAAATACAGAGGAAAAGGGCGATTTGCACAACCTGCAGCCACAATTAACCTTACACCATGATAGAAGAAGAAAAAAAAAACAAGAGCACAAATGCTATGCTTTCATAATATTTTCTCATGTCTACAATGGTAAAAAATGTTTCCAAATCCAGTATTCAAATGTTTGGCCTCAAAACTGATTCACCCACTCATCATTTGCATGCCCTGAATAATGAAACCAGATCATGTGACTGCACATAAATACATTGGTGTAAGTCATGTGGCTGCGGAGTGCTCTCAAGCTGTCAACCATCACAGAGCAGTGGATACAGACAGCCAGAGACCGGGGGGACCTTCTGCTGCAGGTAAGTGTGCGTGTGTGCGTGTGTGCGTGTGTGCGTGTGTGCGTGTGTGCGTGTGCGCGTGTGCGCGTGCGCGTGTGTCCATCACTGGTGCCCTCTGCTCAGTGAGGCGGCTCTAACCTGGACAGGCCAGTAAATGTGAGGCGTGGGAACTACAATGGTCACATCTAAAGAGTGAGCAGTGAAAGTGGTAATATCTCAGGGTGATAACTGATCTGGTCTCTGACTGCCTTCTCCTTGAACTGCAGACAAGCCATTGAAGGGCTGAAAGAGCCGAGACAGTCAGATGGGACCTGACCACTGGATGAACTGAGAGAAAGGGAGAGATAGAGAGATAGAAAGAGAGAGTATATACACACCTGCAGTTGCTTAAAGTGATTTAAAACACCTTGAGTTTCTATGTTTTTTTTTTACGTCATAATTTCTCCAAAACGTTTATAAAGATTGCTTCTAGATAAAACCTTGATTAGTTTCACATCAATGACTCAGATGCTTATCCTATCAAATGTTTAATCTATTTAGCACAAGGTTACAACTTTCAATTTTCATGAATACATATACATATGCAACTCAGCCAAAAGGTTAAGTTGCATGCTTTATAAATGACTTCTTCCTTGGTTAAATTTCAGCTGAAGACCTTTGATGTATTTCTTACCTCCCTTTCTTTCTCCCAAACTGTAAACTTGCTGTTAAAAATATTTACAGCTTTCTTTACTTTAATCTTCATCCTTTAAAGTGAAAAAATAAAACAGGCTTCCTTCAGCTGCTGTTTATTTGCCTCATTAAAAGTTATATACTTTAGTTCTAACGATGACAACTTTACGCTTTAGGTATAATCTTCAGGTTAGCAAGAGATGTCTTTGTAGATTTTTCTGAGTTGAGCAGGTTAGGTCTCTTTGGGAAAAAATGTATTGAAAGATAATTCTCTTTCTGGTGGAGAGTAAGGTGGGGAGATAAAGTGGGGGTGGAGGTGGCTCAGTGTCAGAGTCAGTCATTTCTCTACTGTAAGGTTGGCGGCCGGATTCCAGCACCTGCAGTCACATGTAGAAGTGTCCTTGGGAAAGACCCTGAAGCCCAAACTGCTCCTGATTACATAGTCAGTGGAGTGTGAATGCATATGAATTAGAATTAATAATGATGGTCACCTAAAATAGCATCCTCTGCCATCAGTGTGTGAATAAAGGAAGCACTTTGTGTGGTCTAGAGCTGTACAGGTTCAAGTCCATTTGCTTTGACCATCAATACAACTGTCATATCTGTCGCTCAAATGAAATGTATCATTACAGCCAGCAGCCAGTAAACAATACAAAAAAACCTTGCAAAAGTATTGTTTTGCTATTCTAGAGCACAGCGTTTTCCAAATTTGGGCGTCCTGACCCTCTGGTGGGTCACCAGGAGGCACTTGGGGGGTTGTGGAAACGTGGTGGGATGGAGAGGGAAATAGAGCAAAACTAAAGCTAAACTAATAAAGTTTGTTTGTGACAATGACATCTTAATACACAGTAGGTATTTAGGTGACCCCAAATAGTCGAATATTCGACGATTCGTTCTAACGAGCCTTAGTCGACTGCCAATCTCATAGTCGAATATTTGCAAATGAAATGTGGATCATTCCATTCAAACCATGGGGGTGTTCAATGTCTAATTTTACATTATTTTCCTGTTTCCCGTAAATATAGTGTCTCATATAGCCTATTTTTATATAAATATAAACTTATTTAATGTAATTCTGAGAACAGCTCTTGAAGTGTTAAATCTCCTTTAAGTGGTAATTAAATTTCCCCTGGTAATTAAAGGTGGACCATTTAGCGGGGACCTGGGGAGCAGACGTACCTCAGCTGGCCTTTAAATCTTTCTACGGTCATGGTAGCTCAAAATGTCAGGAAATAGAACTTCAGTT
Organism: Notolabrus celidotus; assembly: GCF_009762535.1. Lineage (NCBI taxonomy): Eukaryota > Metazoa > Chordata > Actinopteri > Labriformes > Labridae > Notolabrus > Notolabrus celidotus. The sequence continues at coordinate 11,147,162 of NC_048276.1, forward strand.
TATCCTGAAAAATAGTGATGAAGATGAGGAGCAGCTTCATGAAGAGGGCTGCGAGATCAAGGATTACCGGACCACACAAAAACTGTACGGGGCCAAAAGAACGAGGAGGAATACCCAAAGCTGTCCGAAGCCTCAAAAACAATCCACAGCATCCCATCCACCTCCACACCATCAGAGAGGATATTCTCAAAGACAGGATTTACAGTTAACAAAGCAAGGAGCACACTTCTGCCCGTACACATGATGGTTTTCCTCGCGTACAATTTGAAAAGACTCAAGCGGACAAAGACGGGATGAAAGACTGTTTTAAAAGGTACTGTTAAGAGATTTAAAAACCCTTTAGCTGGTTCAGGTTTTTATTTAAACATTATACAAATGTTTAGCCTTAAGTTGGACAAACTACCCTCTGCAGCGCTGCTCTCCGCTGTGTGAACACTGTTTAAATATCTCCTGATTTCTTTCTCTATAGTGGCGCGTTGTTCCATGTTTAACGGATGGTGGCCTTATTTGAATTTTCTCTCCTTCACCACCTCGTTGTTTTTGCAATATAGATTTAAAAAATCTAAGTTTTATGCTCATAATATTCTGTTGTCCCTTTTACTTTAAGCTACGAGTCTCTTTATTGTAAAGGGTTATGCGTAATATTGTCATGCGGTCACCATCATGCAGACTTTGGGTCAATAAGGAAAAACAACAAACATTCGACTATTCGTCGACTATGGGCAAAATCTGATGAATCAGATTCGACTAAGCAAATCCTTAGTCGGGCTCACCCCTAATACACAGTATGTTCTTTTAGAAATATTAATCAATAGAATATGAACTCCATGTGTTCTTTTTTGTTTCCAGGACTTTAATTTAAGAAAATAACACCCATCACGTTCAGAATCTGGCCTATCAGAAACAAGCAGCTGCTTTGAGTGACGCTTATGAATCAGAAAGTTGCAGAACCATTGAGCTGCCTACCTCATCTTAAAACAGAAAAATCTCTAATAAGCAAAAAAGAAAACCAGGCGACCAACTGGACATGAATCAGCTGCAAAACAGCTACAACCATAGAGGACCACTTGGGTATCTATAACTTATCGGTATGAGCCAACAAACAGAAAGTACGGCTTTATCACAGCAAGTAAGATGTGCCCAAATGAGTTCTGAGTGACATTATAAAACACTGTTTACAAAGAATCCATTGAACCAAAGGAATTAATAACATTATCATTAACTGAAAATAAAATTAGGAATATATATGAAGAAGTTTTATGTTTCATTTTTTAAATTTGTCACCGTAACGGTCGAGGAAATAACATTTTTTGCAGGAAGGGGGGAAAATGCTACATGGGGGTCCTTGGCATGTTAAGGTTTGTGAACCCCTGTAGCAAACTGAAGACAATTTTTCTTTAATGGCCATCTGTGAGACTATTTCTTAGCCCGAAACGGTTGCCAGGCAACCAGTTATAACTCCAGGAAGTTACTCTAGAAATAATCTTATACCTAACCACTCCATACACCAGGGAGGAGTGTTTTTTTCATCACAGTTTTTCATACTGATTATAAAACGGGAGCTTTGGGGTAGTGCTATGCAGATTTTTTATTTCATTATTTTTACCATCTTACAGAACCGGGCTTTATATAGATTTATCTTTTCCAACGGCTTTTCTGAAGCTAAGCTAACTGGCTGCTGGCTATATCTTTATATTTCACGGACATGTGTGAGCTTGGTATTACTGCTCTCATCCTGCACAGATGCCAGAGACCATAGAAGCATATTTCTTTGAAATGTTCCCACAAACTCTGTTTATAGGTCAGCCACTTTTTAAGTGTCAATGATCTTTATTAAATTGTTATATTTTAGTTTATAACAAAGTACGTTTTTCACATTATCATTTGACGTACCTTTTTGAAAATAGTTTCCCTTATTTCAAGTTAAACAGATCTACTCTAAAAACAGGATAAAGAATTAGAATAATTATTATTGATGTGTTGATCTTTAAGCAACTGTAGCACTGTGTATGAAAAAGGTGATGAAAGAGTCTGAGACAAAACTGGTTTAAGGACTTGCTAGGTGATACGTCCTAAAAGGTCAACTGGCAATATCATTGCCACAGCAGGATTACCCAGGTTCACAGTGAGCTTCACTCTGCCTCCATCCAGCTCCAGACGCAGAGTGTCTGCCGACTCCTGGGAGGTGGTGGCCATCAGCAGCCCAAAGGCCCTCTGGGACATGAAGCGGAGGGACACATCCTCAGCCTCTGTGTGTATCGTCCTCGGCAGCACCACCTTCAGATACATGCTGCCGTCATAGCTCACCGCGGTGGCCTCTGTGGATTAAAAGGAGAGTTAGCAGAGATTAATCCCCAGGGGGAACCCCGTCGAAAAAATTTAAAACAGAGAGTAGAGTCTGTGTAATGAACCCTGAATTCTGCTTTGAGCTTATCTGAAGTGCTGCATGATATAATTTTAGATTGCAGTTTTCATCAGCTGCAGCAGATGGCAGAAAAAGCCTGAAGCATGTGGAGAGAGGGGGCGAGATTGCAGCAGCAATCAAATTTATAAAGGATTTATACCCATCATAGTGCACTACAAGGGGGATTTTAATATATCCCTCATACTATTAGCTGCCAATAGATCTGTGTAATTTGGTCTCTGTAAGAAAACCATCTGCATGGTGAATGCAGCGTGATTCAAGCCGAAGCAGCACCACATTTCTAATGATATGCTCAGCACTGGCAACCTTGTGATATTGACAGTTCATTAATGAATCACTATAATGTAAGGAAATACTGTAATCACGCCTGAATAGCTGGCATAGCTGGCTCTTTTGTCTTGTCAGTTTAGACTGGCAATGTGGAGGATGTGGGGGATGTACAGCTATAATTTGAATAGTTATGACATAATTTCGTGAGTAGGTGATCAAGCTGCAATTGCAAATGAAATTGTTACGGTTTAGGAGACCTGAGTTGAAAGCCTGATAATGAGCTTTCTTTGTTTCTTCATTTTTCCATTCCGTGCAGGCTCTTCCAGCTTCAACACAGCTAAGTTAATAAATAAAATACTGGCCAAAGTGTGTTAAGAGCTTTGCAGCACTATTTTAAAATCACTTATTCTCTTCTCCTCCATCTCAGAAACTCTTACCTTTCTCACAGCTTGGACCTAGATAGCCAGTACCATTGCAGTCACAAATGTGTCGGTTCCAGCCCTCTCTGCAGAGTCCACCGTTGGCACACGTGTCTCTGGTGCATCTGACATGAGTTTCTTTAGTGCAAAGGTTGCTGACACCTGTTGTGCTCTGAACCTCCGCCAACCTCCACAGGTTACGGCTCTGTCCGTCAATGAAGAGGTCCCTCACGCAGCCCACGTAGCCCAGGCCCAGGGATGCCGTCCAGACCTCTGGGGGGAGTATGAGGGCTTGGCGGTCCTCGGGCAAACCTCCGAGATACATGTCCCCATCGAGGTCAAGGACCTCACTGCCTTCGTTAGCAGAGAAGGGGATGCTCTGGCTGTTCACAGCGATGAAGCCTGTAGGGCAGGCAGTGAGTCAACTTACACAGAGTTTTCGTTGAGAGAAAATGAAGACAGGTGTGTGTGGGTTGTGTTAAGTGAGAAGTGAGAAAAAACTGTGAAATTGAGGAAGTGGGCACTACTCTCTGCTTGTCTTAAAAAGTGTGGATTAAAAAACGGCACTGCCAGTCCTTGGCAGCTGATTTTTTTTTTTTTGCAAAAGCAGAGGGTAAAAGTAAAACTTGCTCTGGAAAAGTAAAGAGTTATAAATGACAAATCAAAGCCTGTTGAGAGGGAATAAATGTATTTATAGAAATGTGAAGGAGGGAATAGAGAGGAGTGCCGTGTGTTTTCTGGCTTCTGCTAATAAGGCAGACATTTTAGGTTTACTAATAAGACCCAATCTAAGGTGGTTGAACTTAATTGGCAACTTGTGAAACAGGTTAACAGGGATTTTAAAAATGTGACACATTGATTATGTCTTACAAAAAATATCATAGCAATTAAACCTAATCTATATGCATGTTTCACTGCAGGTGATATAGAACAAGAGGGATGTGTGTATGACTATCTACATACTGACACTGGCAGTAATTCTACTTAAGCCATTTACTTCTGACATCAAGCTCAGAGATGGAAGCTAAACATAATATCATACCGGTGTGTACTAGGTTGGAAGTTATATAATTCCATAAAAAGACTAGTTATTATCATTTCATCAGATATGAACGATAAGCTTCTTAAAAGACAAGAGACATCTAGAGGGACATTGGGTTATGTTTCATGTTACAAATAACATAATTGAAAACCCAGAAGTGAACACCAGAAAACAGCTACTGTTAGTGTTAAGCCACTACCTAGCTAGGGTAACTGTTAGCTAGGAAGTGACTGGATGCTAACATTACCTTTTGAAAGTAATGAACAGTGGGAAAAGCATCCAGAGACATAGCTCTGCAAAAGCAACCTATGCAGTGTTGCCAACTTAGCGACTTTGTCTCTATATTTAGCAAGTTTTCAGACCCCTCTAGCAATTATTTTCAAAAAAGTGACGAGTGACAAATGTATGCAACTTTTTATGTTGTTAATGAAGACTTTTTGAGACTAACAAGAATGCATGTATCGTTATTACTCTTTTCAGCGAGCAGTGGATGCTGCTGTGAGTCCCTCTTAGGCTGCATTCAGAGCAGGAGGCGTTCATCCCTCAGCATCCAGACTGTACGAAGACACCGCTGGCTGATCTTGCCTACTGTCTCTTTTGGGTCCGTTAAGATTGTTAATGTTGATTGTAAATTTAGCAAATGTTATGGTTGAAAAATTTCACGTTTTACTTTGATTTGTTGTAGGCTCCTAAGTGTAGTTATAAATATATTTAGTGTGTTTTTAACCTCTTTTTGTCTCTCTCTCAACCTTAGACGTCTCTCCTACTGCGTCCATTATAATTAAAAAATATATGCAAATTAAGTAATCACGTCATTCAGCGTCTTCTAGCGACTTTTAGGACAGCCAATAGCTACTTTCCTCACTGAGGAGTTGGCAACACTGAGTCTATGTGATATTCCATTAGCTACCATCAGATAACAGATAATGTCTATATTAAGTGACTTCCTAGCTACTTAACTGTTAGCTAGGAAGTGAGTGAAGTGATGCTAACATTACCTTTTGAAAGTAATGAACAGTGGGAAAAGCATTGGGAGACATAGCTTTGTAAAAGCAACCATCAGCTAACATCAGACAACAGCTAATGTAAGTATTAAGCCCCTTCCTAGCTAGAGCAACTGTTAGCTAGGAAACAGCTGGATGCTAACATAAGGTTTTGAATACACCATAGCATAGGGAAGGCATTAAAAGACTTACAATTGTAAAACAACATGATAACCTATCAGTCATATATTTGTCTTACAATAACTAAAATTACCATTTTAGTATTAAAAATGAACAATTACTCCCTAGCAATGTTTATCTTAAGCTAGCAATATACATCTTTTCCTATCTTAAAAGACTAAACAACCTTCAAGACTGAGGTACTGTTAGCATTCAGCCACTACCTAGCTAACTGTTACATTGGCAGGTAAGGTATGAACTCTGACAAAAGGAAATCAAATATGTTGTTCTTTTTTTTTTTTTTTTTTTATATATATATTTTTGGCCTTTTTGCCTCTATTTTATAGGTCAGCTGAAGAGAGACAGGAAATGTGGGGAGTAGAGAGTGGGGGAAGACATGCAGGAAATGGTCGACGGCCGGGAAACGAACCGGCGACCCCTGCGATGAGGACTGTAGCCTCTGTATGTGGGGCGCTTAGACCGCTAGGAAATATGTTGTTCTAACTTGAAATTTTGCTGAATGTCCCTCCAGATTTTTGTTGTCAGTTGCTTATCACCCAGAAAATATTGAAATGAAGATTCCCTTAGTTAGCCCACCTCATGAGGAAATGTCAATTGTCAGAGAAAAATGGCTGCCATGTAAATGTGGTATATACAGGCAGTTTCACAGCTGGTAACCTTTCTCTCCACAACTAAAACAGAGTAACAGAAAAAAGGCTTTCCCTGCCCTTTTAAAAGAGACATTATCTTCTTACCATTGCGCCCTTTCCTCTGGAAGTCAACATGGCACCACTCGCCATCGTCCAGCCTCTTGTTACTGGCTTTCATCTTGATGCTGCCAGAGCCCATATCCATGACCAGGTAGAGAAGTCCATCTAGTAGCTCTATGGCAAAGAAGTCAGCCCGGGGCTTCCTGTCAGGCAGTGTTCCCTGCAGACTACCATGGCTGAACAGCAGCATGCCGCTAGGCTCTGTGGTGCGGAAGTCAAAAGATATGGCACCCGTCTTCTTTGTATTCCACCTTGGTAGTGTCAAGTAGGCAGCCGGCGTGTCGAAGGTGACTGGCTCCAGGGCTTCCACATTCTCGCAGCTGAATATCAGGTCACCATGGATACTGATCTTAGGGTCTCTCTGTTCAGCCAGCCGTGACAGTTCCAGCCTAAACTCATTATTCTTGTAGACCACCTAATAAATGAGAGAGATGTCATGGTGAGATGACAGCCGGAGAGAGCAATAAATTCAGAGCAAAGGGTTGGAATATTACTCATCGATAAATACTAGAATCGATATGACACAGCAGCAGTCACAAGGACACGCAGCAAAAAACACAATGAATCATCCCTGGAGTCAGAGCTAGGTTAGAAAATGTCCCAATGATTTCATTTTCAGAGTTGTGTCAAATAAACTTGCACCATTAACTATAAGGATGTAGGAGCCCTTGATGCATTTCTTAGAATTAAAATCAATCATACTTGTCCCACTAAAATGTTCCTGACTCCTGCTGTGTCAGGGATAGAGGAAGCTTTTAGAACTAAACACATTTTGTCTACTGTGTCTCAAAAAGCTGAATATTTTTAATAATTTGTGCGACCAGCAAATTTTCCTCACTATATCAGTCTGCCTGTTTTTAGATCTAAATGAAAAAAAAACCAAATTGTCACGAGAGCAAAGAAGGCAGCAAGCTCTCAAATACTTGTGCAACTGGAAAATGTACTCAGATTTGAATGCAAATGCAAACATTTGAGAGCTTTAGCTACTTCACTTAGGAGAGGACAATGGGTCTGACAGTGGAATAGATTCAAAGTGGAAGTGATGGAATCACAGACCGAGCACCTACAAAATGACAAATAATTATATGTTTTTATTCAAAGTAAACAGTCCCGGCTGAGATGGTGGGTGGGAGAGGTGGACTCTCATGCAATCTCTTGCAAGCACAACACAAAATGTATTATTTAAAGAGCTAAAATAAGTAAATGGAAGAGGGCATAAACTTGATTTTTCTGTCTTATTGCTGAGCTCGTGGAGCAGAAGCAGCTAAACAGTGGTAAAATATTGGATTTTGCGCTCTTGCTGCAGTGAATGCATAATAGACCTCCCTCTGTCTTTGAGGAAAGTCTGGCTATTGATTTGATATTTAAGATCAATCACATGAAAATGAGGGCAATCTTTAACCATTATAGAGATACTTATAGCAAATACAAGATATACTGTGATGCATTCTCCACACTGTGACATTTTGCATTTTATTTATTTTAGTTTTTCATTTTTCATGAAATGTATTTCTTATTTTTGCATTTTGTTTTAGCTTTCAGCTTTAATTTTGTGCTTCCAATTCATGTACATTACTTCCCGCCTCTTTGTGGTTTCCTGTCTGGAATTGTGTACCCCTCTATTATTGTTGTCACCTGTGCCTTATTTGTCTCACCTCTGTTATTACATTTAGCTCCCAAGAGTATTTAGTCTTCTCCTTTTTCTGTGTCAGAAGCTCTGTGGTTTTTTTTTCTTGTGCTATTCCTAGTGTTTTCACCTCATTTTTCTGGACCATGACAGGTTTTTTTTTTAATATTTTCTTCTTACCAGAAAACATCTTACAGTCTGCATTTGGGTCCCCACCCTCTGTGTTAAAACCAAACATGATACACACAATATCCTGCCCTATAGTGAGAGAATACCTTGATATAACGCGTCCCTCCTTTGTGCTGCAACTGTATTGTTTTTCCTTCTTCATTCCAAGTTAATCAATATGCACAGCAGGAAACAACAGCCCTTGTCTCATTTTGTATCAGTTGTAAGTCACCCGGAGCCCACTGTTATCTGCCACACAGCTCAGAAAACCCGTCACCACCTGAGGTGACACAGCACACTGCACATAGGACTAACAGCCGAGCTGAGAGGCAATTTGAGCCAATATCACACTTCACACTGCCTCAGTGTGACTAATTAAGCAGTGAAATCAGATGGTGAAACTGACCATCAAGAAAGAAGTGTAACAAGCAATTTTTTAATGGGAAGACAGTCAATCAAAACAGCCACTCACATAAAGCGTGAACAGAGTCTGAACGCTTGCAAACAGACATTGTTTGAAACCAAATCCAACAAAAAGGCACACTGTGACCTCTGCAGGGTTATTACATAAGCCAAAGGACAATACAGGAAGTGGAATCCTATTTCACCAATTCAGACGCCTGTTGTATGTGACAAGGATTACAGAGTATCCCAAAACACAAGAATAAAGCTCTCTCAGTGTCGATTGACAAAGCCCTCATGTCTTTCATACTCAAGTGAAGAATAACAGCAGTCTGAGAATAAAATCTCCTCCGCTGCTAACCGCTGTGAGAGCACATTCTTCATAACCAAATTGGGCTCAATCTATGAAGCATTGGAGAAACCTAATGATGAGGTCTAGGATATCCTGTGTGCACACAGTAGTATGGGCCAATAAGCCGGCGGCTTCAAAGACAAATTCATCTCTGCCTGCAGGTTGTTGTAGTCGTGACATTTGTCTGAAAGTGGCCATTATTTTTCCTGTACCTGATGAACCTGATGGCCCCCACCCAGCAGCACTCACACCTCTTATCATGGAACGACTAGGGGGATTAGTCATGGCCTACACTCTCTGCGTTCAATACAAGAAGATAGATTTCCCTCTCCATAGATCTTCTGCTTTTACGGCTCTGGTTCAGGCTGACCCGGCTCTGAACCTGGCCCCTGGATTTCTTGACAGAGCTGATCCCGTTAGATCAGCTCTGCTGCTGCTATCGCTTACCCTCATTACCGAGACTTTTCTGTTTTGTCATCCCATTGTCATTACTCCTTACCCCGTCACCCTCTCTCTGTTTGCCTACAGTTCATCTGTGTGAAAACGCAGAGCAATGGTAGGTCTTAACATCACCACCAGGCGCACCGCCTACAGAGCGGAGGTTGCAGCATTGGCAGCGGTGCTGGGACAACAATCTGTCCATAAATAACATCTCATTTTCATTTCAGTGTATTCATACTGCAGATAGTTATGTAGAGACTGAATTTGAAACCATACAGTTAAAGCTTTATTGCTTTCAAATGATAATATGTACTTAATTACACAGCTAATACAGCCAATTCTAATACAAATACATAAAAATAATGCTACAATAAATTCCCTTCACGTGTCTGTACTGGGTTATTGTTAATAGTTTTCATGGATATGCAAAACATCTGTAGACTGTGGGAACAATGAGACCAAAAGCCAAGAACAAGCAGAATATATGTGAGTGACTTTCTGAGGCTGTTCTCAGAGAGTTTTGAGCAAAATACTAGCAGCAAAATGTGAACCGGTGAATGCTAATTTGACAGGTATAAGTCATATTTTCACATTAGCATGCAAACATAGGATATAAGTACCTGACATAATACAGCTAATGGTGAAGTCATTACACAAATAGTCACGTCATTGGACAAACAAGTGATGAATCAAAATGTTTAACCAATCATGGTCAACATGAGAATTCAGGGGATGAGAAAGTATTTTCCCCTTCGAAGAGACTCTCATTAATGGTTTTAAATTTCATGACAATTTCACTCAAACCACAAATGTCAACTTCATTGTTGTAACAGACAAAACATCAGGGGATCAAAGACTGCATGAGTCATGTTTTTTGACAACCTTGAATGTGTGTTCAATTTTAATAGCTATGTTGCCAGCTGGAGAATGCAGCAGTATCATCGTGTAAAAGATAACATGCTTGGACTGAAAAAAAAAAAAAAAAGTATTGTAAATAGTAAAAAGAGCAAGGGAAGTGCCAAGATACTTCACTGAAAGCCAAAAGTATGCCTGTATCATTTGAATAGAACAGAGGCGTTATCATCTGAACAAGAAGGAATGTGATAAATTAACCAGCACATTCTCAGTCAAATGGCAAAAACTACTTCTTTGGTCCAAGGAATCACACACAGACACACAACATACATGGTACTGTCTGTGTATGACATCAACCAAATGCAATGTTAAAACACATCAAAGCCTATTTCCGATGCAACACATCACTACTCAATGGGGATCCACAATGGTTGTTATTATATGAGGAGCTGATACTGCCGTCCTTACAGCCTCAAGTCTTTGACGAAAAGAACCGACTTCCATATTGAATAGAATTCCAACACAGATTCATTATCATGGATAGGAATGTAGCAGACAAACAGATAAAAATACATTATATCACTGCACAAACTAGAGACTCTGCAGCTAGGACTCAGCTAACAGTAAAATTAAGTGGTCCGATATATCTGGACATAAAAGACTTAAAGCTGGGTTGTTCTTACCCCTGATACCCCGTGGTTCAATGTAATTATATTTATATAAAAAAGGACTTGGTGATTAAAACTCCTTTTTTGTCCTGGTTCAAGGAAGAACTCATCCTTTCTTTCGTTCTGTTACGCTCTGTAACAATTTTCAAAAAAGTCATCAATCAACTTTTAACAAGACAATATGACAGTCTTTTACAATCTGCCAAGCTCTTACTCTCACAGGAAGCTGCTGCTGGTTATGTTTTGCCTCAATATCTTGCTGCTGTTACTGGCTAAGCAAGGTTATTTTCACTATCTTTGCTTCTTTCATTTTATGCATCCTATAAGTGTCTGTCCTGTCCTTGGTGCGTTGTACTCTTAGCTGACTTCTTTGTAGTTGGATTTAAAAAAGGATCAGGAAGAAGCTTGATCACAGTTTATAAGCGTGAACGGATAAATGGTCTTGTGTCTTTTGACGCAAGTGTTTTGGACGAAAAACAACTCATTTGTTTAAATTGGGTATCTGCATACACCAATCTGCCATCCTGATGCCTGATACTTTTACTAACCCAGACTAAAGCCTGTATCATTCCTCTCCTTGTGAGTAGAAGCATTCCTCTCTTATAATACACAGTGCACTCCATTTTCTTTTTATGAGATTGCTGCCTTCATTAAAAATTTGTGTATACTAATTCTAATGCTGAATACGTGATTCGAGCTTGCTTGCTCAAGATAATTAATGTGACAGGTACAGGCTGCAGTTAAATAGCTTCAAAAATGTGGGAATCGTGCTGAAAAGTGAGATCAGACAGTAGAAGAAAAGATGCTCCTGTTTCTCATGTATATTAGGCATCGTTCACACAGGAATTCCCGCAGGAATCTATAAATGCACACACTCTGAAAGTTTCTCCTTCAAACACCCTCCAACCAGGGAATCGATAGAAATGTGAAGGCTGGTTTTCTATACGCACGATGCGCTCTGCTTATAGGACAGGGTTGTGCTATCTAAGGAGGACAGGATAGTGTTACCAGTCCTCTGCTGGGACTGAGGTCAAGCTGTACTCACGTCTTTCAGGCAGCCCATGAAGTTGTTGCTGACTGGGGAGCCCGGCAGGTCGGCCGTGTTCAGGCTGCCCCCAATGTAGAAGAGATCATCAGAGCCCAGCATGGTGTAGTCCTCCTGGGTGTATCCTGTGGTGGTGAGGATCCCATCCACCAAGATGGTCACCTACAGGAGAGAAGGAGAGATAAAAATAAATGTCAAGAAATAGAGAGATTTTTTTCGCCAAATAGAAAGAACTGGCCTAATTATTTCATGCTTCATTTCATGATTCTGGTTGAGCTTTCCTTAATGTTAAAGGCAATTACAAGAAACAGCTTTGACTGGTTCACTAATCTCAGCTGATCCCTGTTGCTGATACATTAGTAAAATTGGAGTGGAATCAATATAACCATAAATATTCCTTCCACTGATATCACGGCTCCAAAGCAAAATAAACGCTGCAGAAAGCTTGATTAATATCAGATTAAAGATATCAAGATGGTAAGCTACATTATTTTTATATTGGCAGCAACAAAACAGGATTATTCCCATATCAGTCTCATCGGCACACCGAGACAAAGGAAATGAATGACTGAATAGGGCTATAGGGAAAAAAATTATATGCCAGTTGCCATGACAATAAGCTTACAGTTAAGCATGTATTCCTGAACAAAGATATCAGCTCCCACTTTGGGGAAGGGGAAACAATGAGTTTTCTTTTGTGGGTGAAAATGTTCAGTTTTTACTAAAAGCTAATGGTTCTTTAGAGAAATAGTAATGCACGTTGTAAATTGCATTTTAGGCCAGAAATGAAAAGTGACAGCTCCAACAAGGACGTGCATGTTAACTGCTATTCACAAGCACTCCATGCACGCAGGGCTTAAGTGGAAAGTTTATCAATTATCAAAGACAAATTCATATAGCGGGTAAAAAGAAAAAAAAAAGAGGATACAGGCAATTTTATTACATTCTAGCACTTGCAATATGAGGTTCTCTGAAAACATTACTTATAACAATAGTGTGATTTAAGACATCGGCAGTGTGTACTCTAAGGACAACAATAAGTACCTCCATCTCTCCACATATCAACGGACAGACCACCTGATAGCCTGTTGCTCACGGAAGGGTCATGTCCGCCCTGAACAACTTGTATTTGGCATATGCTATTCACCCGATACTTATAACCCAGCTACAAGGTACCTATATGTTCAAGTGGACACTAATTATTGGTCCAAAGATACACTTCTTGATATAAAAATTATTTATTCATACAGCTAAAAATATAGTCCCTCATTTCCAACAGTCGGTCAAGTTCAGTAGAAACGGTATTTACGGGTCGAAAACACATTCAACTTTCCATTCATGGTAAAGTCTACACATTAGCATTTTACTGTTGTCATTTTCAACAGATTCAGGAAATACCAGTATCACCTGTACAAGGTCCTATTACTCCAAACTTTTCTCTTTGCACTTGGCAGCCACATTGCTTCTGTCGAGCCAGTGTGATGTAAAGAGGCGGAGTTTGAGCCTCCTAGCAAACAGATGCAGCTTTCCCACAGGCAGCTGTGCCTCTAAATGGAAGACTAGTAATCTCAATATCTTCGAAATTGCCGCGTTAGAAAAAAATTCACCCCCCTCACAGTGAGAGCACATCGAGAAATGAGCTATTCAGACTACACTCGTCTTTTGTACCAGGCTGTGAACATGTTTATTTCTGCTGTAAAGATCGTCTTTTTCCCATTCATGTGTATGTGACTTCCGGTACTTCTTGAGCCAGCCTCAAGCAGATCCTCGATGAACTGCAGCTTTTAACACTTTTGCATTGGACTCATATTTTTAGACCAGAGGTTGCCGCTTGGTCGGGACACCCTGGTGGGTCGCGAGACACAAATGGGGGGTCGTGAGATGTCTTCCAGAATGTTTTTTTTTTTTTTAAGTTATCTAAAAGTAGTCAATTTTACCCATTATAGTAAAAGAAAATCAATAAAATAGTAACTAAACTTGAAATAAAGCCTTGAAAATAGAAAATGTAATGAGTTTTCTGCCTTTCTTTGTTGCCAGATGACTCCTGAGTTTAGGGTTAGTGAACAGTTACTTATCAAAAGCATCAGTAGCAGTACAGGAAACACAACCACATGCTCATATAGGTAGGATCATTTTCTGCAGACCTGCTAAATGAAGCCACATTAAATCACTTTGAGGGAAAGTGGGGGCCACGAGTCTTTGGCATCTATATTTTTGGGGGTCGCGGGCTGAAAAGTTTGGGAACCCCTGCTGTAGTGCGTTGTTGTTGCTCCTGGTCTATTTTTTTCAGTTTGGTTGGTATCTAAATCTAAATACTCTGCTCCCCTTATTAGCATCACTTGTTAATTTGTGTGCAGTTTTACCACATCTGCTCTTCTTTTCTCTGCTGTTTTGTGCATATGTTTTTTGCTCTTCTTATACATCTACAGTAATATTAAAAAAATATCCTCTCTGTTGTCTCACAATGCTATAGGAGGCTGGCATTTCTGTCAGATTATTAATTGAAAGAGGAAAAACCACTAACAGTAGGCTACACTAGATGTGCCGTAACTTCTTTCAGCTGATGTGATTCACGTTTGCGATTTTGAATTAATTAACTGTTATTATAGGGTTTTCGCGTGACCAATCAGACACAAGTATTTGACACAGCAGGTTGATTAATAAGAAAGTTGGTTGATATTTCTCTGGTGTGTCTCATTAAAGTTTTTTTTTCCTTCTCATGTCATTCCAGCATGTGAATGTATAGTTTCATGCATTACAGTGGAGTGTGCATGATCAATACAGATACATAATGCCCATATCTATTACATAAGCAAGACTGTGTTTAATAAACTGGGATTTAACAGTGCCTATCCAACAACGGTTTTATGACAGAACTGCACAGGATAAACCTGTTTCATAATCTAACAAAGTTTTATAATCTGCATCATTTCAATCCATGATCATCTGCTCCTGGACCCTACCTGCTCCACATATGTGTGCAGCTATCTCCCTCTCTCTGTATCAAGGTAATGCAAAGTAAGAACACTCGTGGTAAGAGCTGTCCACTTGTCTTCTGATCACCCTGGATGTATGTAATTACGAGGTCTAAACGTCCTCTAAGCTTTATTCATGGAGTCCAGTGTGAATAATAAGCATTCACCAGACCTCTATCTGAGATGACAGTAGTAAAGCAGTGGAGGAGCATTCAGAACAAACTGATCAATATCACCCTGCCAGGTTTGAGTAAACAAATACAAAACAAATAGTTAAAAATCCAAGTCCCAGTGTGAAGGGATTTGATTTTTAAATGGTCTAAGTCTTTAAATTGTATCTTAAGAACTAACTTGTGTTTCCATTTTGTAAACAACCTGCCATGTCGAAAGCAAAAGGATAAGAGACAAAGGTTTGACCTGACACGCTGTGTTCAGGTGTCAGCTCTCTAAAACAAGGTCCTGCCTCACCATTCTTTGCAACTGGCAGGTATTGATTTCTGTCCATCCAGTAGTGAAGCTTTCAGTATCTTAAGCTCACACAGTGGACAATGGCAGGGCTTCACTGAGGGCTGATGATACCGCACATAGAGAAATGTCAGAAAACCAAAGAGCTTTCATGTCTGGGAATTGATTAATGCTGCTTCATGTTTCACTCTACAGTGTCCAGAGAAGCATGCTAGTTTCTAATAATGTCGACTACATGAGATCCCCTAACAGTTACTTTACTGGTGTTTCAAAGTATTAGAGGTGAAGGATGAATATGTTCAAAGGTAATTATTGGATTAGGCAAAACATTGTTAATTAGAGGCCTAAAGCAGGCTTTAGTTGCGCTTGAATACTTTAAGAATTATCTTTCCACATTTTTTCAAGGATTTATACACAGACGGTTAAACACAGAGCTCATTAAAGTGTTTTTCTTAAATAACTATTAGTTACAGTGATAATAAAGAGCTGTGCTTAAACATTTGATCATGATGAGATGGGTGGATGAATCATAAATAAACATCAGAAAACGAGATACAATAAGCACCATTCAGTTTGCCTGCACCCGAGTAAGAAAGGACAGATGGAGAGGGAGAGGTGGTAAGAGGAGGAATTTCCAGCCTGAAAAGCACCAGCGGATCTAATAAAATGTTTCCACCAGCACACTCTTGGGAGTTACAGTTCTCCCTATCTACATGTCAGAGGGGTAACTTATCTGAGGGGAAAGCAATTTACACAGGGATCAAATGCAGGGCTGAAAGCAGAAGTGACGTTGTAAGCATTGGATTGCCGCTCCTCTGGAAGTCAGGGGAAGTCAGGAAATAAATGTGGAGGAGGATGCAACTTTATATGCAGGTTAATGTGACCGGCTGGGAATATATATAAGCAATGATGAGAGGGTTGGAAATAAAATAAGAGAAGAAATAAACATTTAAATACATTGCACATTGCACAGCTCATCACAAAGAAACACGCTTAGCTTAGTTTATGGCTTAATTTACAAAGTGATCACTTTGTTTGAACCAAATGCTTTGGCAGCTTTTGACTCCACAAACCCAATTACCTCAAGTGTCAATATTATAAAAGAAATGATCCACAGAGATTGTGTTGAACTCAGAGGTGTCACTTCTTTCTTTCCTTTTTTAACGCTCCTCTAAGGTAAAAAAAAAAAAAACACATCACTGCAGATATACTTGAACTAATACATTGTGCAGCCCTAAACTTTCAAAGATGTGCCAAGTGTATCAGCGTGCTACTGCACAAAAAAACAAAGCAATTTAAATAAAAACCTGCCAACACAAACATTTAATTCTCCAAAATTATTCATTAAGCACAGATTTGACATTTAAGCATTGGCACCATTTGATTTATCTGATGACGATGTAAAAAGAAAAAGACAGATCATAATAGCATGGTAGTCAGACAACAAGGATTTAGTATGGATGTACTTTTTTTATAGAAATGTGAAGGAGGCTGCAACATCAACATTAAGAGAGATATAATGAGTGTTGAGCTGATGACGTCAAGAAGTGACTATATCCAGCTGTTTGTTCATTTGTCTTTATTTTAAGAATATGGTTCAGGCTTTTTTTGGATTTTTTGATCAGAGAGCAGAAGAAGGACTGGAATGGTGGGGAGAAAGAGTGGGGAATGACCAAGTGGCAACCTCGGGCTGTGAGACATTAAGCTGAGGTGGATGTGCTACAAACTGCAGAGGCTGGTCCCAGAAATACCAGAAACCACATACACACCAATTCAACAAAGCCGATCTTTACAGCCAAAATAAACATGTGTACAGCCTGGTACAAAAAATTGATTTCAGTTTGAATAGCTCATTTCTCCAATGGCACACACTATATGGGAGGTGACTTTTTTTTCAAACTCAGACATTTAGAAGATTATGAGTTTCATAAATTGAGGCACAGCTGACATAACTGGCAGGCAGGAACACTGTAGCTATTAATTAATTTGTATTTGGAGCCTGTCTTGACTTTTAATAACTCATTTGTTGGCCATGGACACCAAACTGGCAACGTTTGCAGTGGTGTTTTTGCTATTTTTGTTCCTGTGTGTGTCCGGAGATCCTGCGTGTATCCATGGTAACATTGTTTACATACAAGATCAGCTGTTAGCAGCCGTAGCATGTTGATGCTAAATGATGATAGGCCAGATGTTCCCTGCGAGCTGAGGAGAAGGAGGCAAGGATGACGTGCTGGTATAGAGGTGCAAGCTAAATAAGACGACATGGACCTGTCCTTCCACCCACCGTTATGGGGAGTGTAAGATCTGTCTACGATAAGGTGGACGAGCTAACCCAGCACCAGAGTAGCATCATGCTAACAGAGCTAACACCGGACACGAATAAGATAAGATAAGATAAGATATAAGATAAGATGCCACATTGGAAGGATTTCACCTGCTTTGGGCGGACAGGATACAGGAAAACAAGACTGAACTAACTGGTGAAGAAGGCCAGCTCAGTCCTGGACCCTGTGGAGGTGGTGGCTGACAGGAGAGTTATGGCCAAGCTGTCGTCATTGATGAACATTTCTTTTCTATATATTCTTGTTGAAATTCTTGTATTGTACACCTTTTTGTTTGCTGCTGTAACTCCATGAATTTCCCCATTGTGGGACAAATAAAGGAGTATCTTATCTTATCTTATTAGCAAAAAGGCTCAAATCCCGCCTCTTTACCTCACACTAGCTCAACAGAAGTAAGGTTGAGTTCAGCATTTCCAATATGGCACCCGCCGACAGAATGGGCTTCAGAAACAGATGGGTGACATCACGGATACTATGTCCATTTATTATACAGTCTATGGGAATGACACGCACCAAATAACAACAAGACTAGGAGTCAAACTTGCAGCCAGTGTGAAAAGGACTGTAGTCTGAGCAGGACATGGGGCGCCTGCTCAACTGACCACATAATACCCCTGGGAGGTGAAGTCAAAAGTTCAGATGAAAATCACAATACCTGGAAAAATTGAATTCCATTTACTGAGGTGGAGAAGCTGGAGGATCATAAATAATGTCACAAATTTGGGTAAAAAAATTACCTATAGAATAAACCATGATGTTTATAAACCACATAGCCATCATGTCCACTGTCTGAATCAATTAGAAGTCTGGAGCCTTCCAAATTCAAGAGCTTGAAGTAAACTTAAAGGTCAGTAAATGTGTAGGTAGTTTCTTGACATAAATTCTCATCCTGCTCCTCTTTCACATTAAAATGCATCACCCATTGAGAATCTTTGCCTTTGACTATAGAAAAATAGGTTGTATTGGCAGCTGTAGTTGACCACTGGGTCTAACACCTACCCCACCCCAGTGGTCTCATACATTACAGTTAACAACAGAAAGAGGCATCACTATTTATTTCAGCCTGTTCAATAACCAGTCAAAATTCCTCACAGGAGCTTTAAATCCCATACTTTCATCATGTTTTCCACTATTTGAGGTGTGACTGTCTCTTGTATATCATTTTTTATTTTGCAATTCAACAGCCAGTCTTTTTTCTCAGGAGTTGGAGGAGACAAAAAACAGAGCTAAAAAAAAGTGAGTGCCTACAAAGAAATTTGAACATTTACTGTACACAAATAGGAAAGTGAATTTTGCTGTATTACAGCTGAGTATGGAAATAATTAGCTGCTTGATAAGGCCCGAGAAGTTGTTAGTTTGGTGGTTTGGTTGTTAAAGCATGTGTTACTCGGGCAACAGTCCTTGCTGGAGAACTCACTAGTTGGATTCCCAAGCCTCTACCCTTTACTGCCTGTTTTCCCCTGATCTCTACTCCCCACATTTCCTATCTCTCTTCACTTGTCCTGTCTAACAAGGGCAAATCATCCAAATACATCTTTAGAAGATAATATACTATTGCAGGTTGAAAGTTGCCTCACAGATTATACTACAAGTTGCCTGCAGAGAAACAAAAGCACCCAAAGCTGTGTTTACCTCCTCCATTGGTCACCTAACCAACATTAAAACTCTCCACAGACCTTCAGCACTGGCCAATTACCTGCTTTCACATTCACATTGCCACTTTCTTTAATATCAAAAACAATGATTGGTGGAACTTCAAGGTGCAGTAAAATGGGACTAATTATAGAAAGACTGCAGTCTAGAGTGCCAACAGGGTAGCATTTAATGTAACAGACACATCCTAGCAGTCTGTAAATTAGTTTGGGACTTTGGCTCGGAGCTTTGTCCAGTGGACAAAATTAATGAATATGAAGCCTCAGGGTTGAGTAGTCTGGAGTGCAGTACAGCAGGTACAGCAGCACAATATAGGACAAGTGCAATGGCTGTAGTCATTATGAGAAAGTTCTTCTATTTCTTGCATGAGTGCTCAGATACTTCTGCAAAGTTGTATATGAGAGTAAAGCCACAAAAATGTTTAGACTTCGGTAAATTTTATCAAAATCTGGTTGCCAAATTTTTTGGACGGATTTGAATATTAGAGAAACTTAACTTCAATAAAACATAGAGCACTATGTTGTCTTTAAAGTTTTTTTTAAATTAAATTCGATTCAGTTATTGGTTACCGTCAACACCCACCGGCTGCGTTTTCAGAGCAGGATCGCCGGACAGCTGGAGTCATGTGACTGAGGTTTTCCCGCGGTAATCTCTGCATTAATGAATATCCAACCCCTCTCCTTATCCATATTGTCTTTATTGGCCTCTGAAAACCTCTAACCTGAAGACTCCAGGCCTGCCTCCACTCATCATGATGTTTTGTTGTCGTAGTTAAGGGAAAAACAATCTGTCAATAGCACATAGGGCCTGATCTACTAAGATCCCAAATAGCGAGCGCTAATTTGCGTGTGCAAATAATAATTTTGCACGTGCTATTTCTGGGCGTGTTGCGGGTGATCTACTAAGACTGCGTGCGCAAATGATAATGAGTGCAAAAGTGGTGCGGACCGCCCTATTTTACGAGGATTTTGCGCGTGCTATCGGCTGTCACCATGGAGAGTTTGAGAGAGCAGAGTGGCCTTAAGTGATAAATGAAGTTTGAAGCCATGGAGTTGGAGATCTTTGTGGAAGAGGGAAATAAACACATCGGTGAACTCCAGCAGAGACATCTCAGCATTAGAAACGCGATTTGGGAGGCCATCTGTGAAAAGGTGAATGATGTGAGAAAAAACAGAAGATCTGCCGATGAAATAAACGCATCTACTCTACTCCAAAACGCAATCAGTGTTTTGATGGAGTTTAGAGAGCGATTTGATGAGGCTAAGTCTGCCACTCTTGCTCTAGAAAAGTTAGGCTTCACTTGGATGAAGACAGTGGCCTCACCGTCCCAGGGAGCAACTTTCGGGTGAACGTTTTCAATGCCTGATATCATCATCCAGCAACTGTCCCAAAGATTCACCAGCTTAAATGGAACTGGGAACATGTTTGAGTCAATTCACCCCAACACACTGCTGCAAGCACGAGATGAGGAGTTACGCAGAGCTGCCTGGCGCAGCTCAGTGAGCGCTCATTCTCCAAGTTAAAACTAACTAAAAACCCCTTGATGAGCACGATGGGACAGAAAAGACTGAGTGGACATGTCATGTTATCTATTGAGAATGACAGATCAAAGAAAATGAACATACAGCGCATCGTGGACAATTCCGCGGAGCTTAAGGCTCGTCCAAACAGTGGTGAGTAGGCCGAGAACTTCATATTGATTTTTTGTTTGTATGTGAAGATGTGGGCCGCTGTTCCAAATTTACTAAACTTTATAGCTGTTGATACAGTGACCTACTGTGCTCTCATTATATGAAAAAGTTAAAGTGGGTGTCAGAATGATGCGGTCGCTATCCGTGGTGCTGAACTGCTTTGAATTTGTGTTGTTTTATTATTATTTTTTTGTTCTCTTGGTTTGATTGACAAAAACATTTAGTAATGCTTGTAAGCCCAGCTTTTGCGGGCATGTTGTAAAGCGATGTTATGATGAGCTTTACAGTGACCGCAGCCATGTGTGCGTAACGCTGTGCTAGTTTGCACCTGCCTTTCAAACGTGCTAAATATAGACGCAAAAACACAGCACGCTATCTGCTTCAGGTTTGATAGATCACATTGCGTGTGCTAAATGATTACATTTGCATCTCCTCCTCCCAGTATTTTGCACGTACTGATGATCTACATGTGTTCTGCATATTCATGAAGGCACACGCTAAATGATTTGCGAGTGCTATTTTGCTCATTTGAAAGACGCAATCCCATGTGCTCCCGGTTAGTACGTCAGCTTTGCGCGCGCTATCAAGTTTGCACGTGTTTTTATACACGCAAACCTTTAGTAGATCAGGCCCTTAGTGTTTTATTCTAAACATTAACCGGATGTTTTAATTCGTCTTGCTGCCTGACTTCCTGTCCCACTCGATCTAAATCCGTTGAAATGTATGCGTCGTGCTCTGGCATCCGGCAAAAATAGAAGTCCTGCGTATCTGATCAGGAGGGCTCCATCCTGCCGGATCAGAAAGGCAGCTGGAACGCAATGTAGCAGAATAGAAACCTATCAGATACGGTGCCGTGACGGACCAGACACAGATTCGGTGAAATGTAGCCGTCACACACATGAGCCAACACATTTTACAACAGTGTGAGATTTTGGTTCCTAAGGCCAACTAATGTGGGCGTATACAGTGGATGTCTACACACCTGTCGACGGTTACGCGTCACTTGAACATCGTGCCACACATAGTCATTGAACTTCCCGGTGGCAGGCTCCACCAGGGCCTCGAATGCACCAGAGCCCAGGTTGATGACGAGCCACAGAGCACCGTTCCTCAGCGACAGGTTAACATAGTCGGCCGACCTTCCCGTGTGTAGTAGCAGTCCGTTCCTTTGCAGCGTGCGGAAGGACAGCGTGATCTCGTCCAAACTGCTCTGAATGGGAGTCACGGACAGGTTGTAGCTGAAGAACTCATTGCCTTTGAAGGTGGCCATGGACTCCTCCTGCCCTGAGAGGGGAGGAGAAACATATTAGATAGATGTTTGAGCCTTAATGCTAAAATTTCCTCATTGCTCATGTTGAAGTGGGGAAGTTATCCAAGACTAAACTTAATAAAAGTACAGTACTGTCTTATTTGAAAAATATTTCATTCTCACCAGAACTACCTGAAACATACCGAGTACATATTTGTGGAGCTATTCAAATATGCTGCAAAAACATGTCAAATCTAAATGTACTGCCCATGCAGGATCACATGATTATGCATGTTGTTTGCACATACAAAGATAAGGTGAAACTATAATTTGCTTATAATCAAATATCTCAAAAGAAAGAAATCCTAATTAAAATGGGATTAGCTTGATGTAGTTGTAAATACTTACTAGTCCTTCTAACAGCTGAAAATCTGCAGCTGAAAATAGCACAAACAGTGCACAATTTACTCCTATTTGAGTACAGCTTGTTTAAAAAAAAAAAGTACAGCTGTCATCTGGCTTTGAAAAAAAAAGAAAACATACTGTTTATTCAACACTTGTCCTAAAAGTTTTGAGAGACATACTCAATGCTCTTTAAACAACTCTAGTTTGGGTGTTTTGGAGATTTCATGATTTGTTGACAATAAGAGTGTTAAGAAATGGCAGCCATATCCTTTAGGCTGACATTTTAAAAAATGCATATACAAATGTGTCAGGCTTGGCTAAACATCTTATTCACAGCTGCAGTCCAAAGGATTTACAGCAAGTGTGCTCGGATGTAAAGCTAAATCTGATGCCTCACTAAGAAAATATACTCCCCCAACTGTTCCAATAAAACTGTTTCAGGTTTGACCAGAGCAGGAAGAAGAAGATGGTATGTGTCTGCATCAAAATGTATGGGTATTCCATACTGCGGTACATTTGGTGATAAACATGTGCTCACGAAAGAGTCAATCCTGGCTGATTTAACAGTTTGATGCTACGAAGACCTGCATCCTATGCAAGATTAAGCCTTTGATTTTTAAGAGTTTTGACATTTTTTGCTATGTAAGCCGAATATCTTACAAAATCTGAACCCTATAGATACATAACTTAATAACACAGGAGATGTATTTAGTGATTTGAAAAGAAAAACAGTTACAGAAGATTCCCACATAGACCCTTACTTACATGAAACGAACTACAGGAGAATTAGGAAACAAGTGTGAAGATATGCAGCAACAACCTGAGTGTAGAAAGCAGCAAACTCCCATCCCTGCAGGAGGTTAAAGGTCACACAATTCTGAATTAAGCGTTCTGATTTCGGTCCTCTCAGCTTGACTGCAAACTAAATAATAAACACACTGTTTACTCTTTTGCTCTAAAACTCAGGGTCAATACTTTTGACGTAACCCCGGTCAACATTAAACCACAGGATTAATTCTGACTCTTGAACTCATGAATGGTGTGTTTGAAGCCGGTACAGACACCTCTTCCTTTGCTTGTTTGTAAGAATCGGCCCTAAAGCTACTGAGCAAGCTGTTTCAAGCTGGACGGATAAGCTGTCCCTTAAGCCTGTGTTTGCTTGTACAGTAACTGTCAACTCCTGAACTCCAGAGCCAATTTAAGCCAGCAGGATCAGCGGTCCCATTAGTCTCTATTGTCTGGTAGCTGTATTCGGCTACAGGGCGGACAGGATCTCGTTAGGCTATTGTTGTTTGGCCTCCTTGTAAAGTTCAGGATTTGACTGATGCTGTGGGTGAAGTGTAAACCTAAGCGCAGGTGTGGAGTCAATATAGAAGTGTAGCTGTAGAGAAAATATGATTATGGGACAACAAAAGTGTGGTGGCCTAATTTAAAGGAAAACGAGTGCTTACGTGTCCCATTAATAACCCCACAGGCGCAGCTTATCTAATGTCTAACCTCAAAAGAGATCAGTCTATATGAAAAGAGGATTTTCATCGTATTCTAAGCACACCCTGTGCAATTATCTCCCTGTCATTACCAGCTTGCTGTAATGGAGACGTCACTAGCAGCTGACCCTGAAGCCCTCGTGAAGGCCTTTGAGGGATCAATGGAAGAGCGTGGGCGACTGGAAAGGCAGCGGGCTGTATTTCTTTGTTCTCGCTATCCATGGAGGTGAGGCATTTTCTGCAGGATTGATGTTTCAGACTTGCGAAAAGAGCGTTACTGGCTGTATTTGGTCTGACACCACATGGATTTCTGGCACCAGCATGGCATCAAAGACAGTGGTAGAAGTAAAAGCACATGCTAAGAGTCGCTGCTGATGCTCTTTAGTGCTTTATGCATGCTACAGCTAACTGGGGGCAGAGCCATCAACCTCCTACCTTAGCTGTAGCTATAGCTGAGACAATATGGCCAAATGCCCGTTTCAGCAGAAAAAGAAAGCTCAGCAAGATTATAAAAGCAGCAACAATCTCCACACGTCTCTCCTGCTTCTCTTCTCATTGTCACATATCGCTGCTTCTTCTTTCCCCTTCCACCTCTCTCCAACTTACTATACATCATCCAATCTTCTATCTCTTTCCACCCATGGTTGGAATCCATTTAAGGTTGCTCTAAATTCAGAAAAGTGAATCCTTCTAGCTCTGCTCCTTTTCCCAATCTGAGGAGGTGTGTGGCTAAAAAGCAAAGAGCAGCTATGGCATCCTATCAAGCAAGTTAGCTTTAAAATAGCTAAGAGCAGGTGCTGCTGCCCCTAAGCCCACATCCACATCTGCAAAGGCACCCCACCACAGCTATAGATAAACTGCTAACAGTCACAGCATGATCAATTAAATACTGCAGAGGAAGAGAGACACACCATCAGGTGGGAAGATATCATCTGCGACTACTTCCTGGCAGCCCACCTGTTCCAGCCTTGCTTAAAATGACTCTTTGCTGCAGTGGCTGCACCAACATATGGATTGCTCAGTTATATTGTGTTTAATATGTGATTAATTTTTAAGTGGTTCAAAAGCCTGGGGCACAGATGGCTCCTCATCCTGCTTCGGGGGGTTGAGGACTAAGTTGGCGGCTAAATCTAAGTCAGGCATTGCGGGAATGTGCTTGGGGCAACAGTTTAACTTTGGTCTGGGGGCAGAGCTGTGCATAAGCACTCAAGGTGGTCCCAGATCACACCTGTGCTTGCATGAACTCCCCTTTTAGAGTATATCTGTGTGTGCACACAGGCAAAGAGTTCTAAGACTGAGGCACAAACACAAGCAGCCACTTCTACATTTTCTAAAGTGTGCTAAAAGCTTTTGATTCATTTATATTGCAACAGTGGGTTTTTTCCCAGCAAGTGACAACAGTGGTGTAAATTATATGTGAAATTATTTGTGGTCAAATAAATCCAGATCAAATCAGACAGCTCTCTTGAGTATCCCTTCAGGCTAAAGCTGGAACATTGTCAAACATTTGTCCAAAGTTAAAACATTGTATGAAACTTTGATGGCTCATGTATTTCCCATGACATAAGATGTACAATACTTTGTTCCTCAGTTTAGCTAAGTTTAGCTTGGAGGCTTGTTCGTGTAAATTTTAATTCCCCAATCAATTAAGGGCTTTTTCCCCTTTTCCACCCATACAAAAGAGCTGCTACATTTACATTTCATTATTGGGCACATTGTGGTCCGCCTTCAGGACACACTTTCCGTTAGACTTCATAAATAGTTGATAAAGCAGCTTTATTGTAATACAACAGACAATGGTAATCATTATTGAGGCCATGGCTGAATACCGTATATCGCGCTGCATTCTTCTGTGGGCATAAAATGGGAGCATTAATTGAACATTATCTTTTAGCCTGGTAAAGACTGATTACAACATGACCAAGTTTGTCCCGGAGCGAGTAACCAAAGAAACCAGACCGTAATCTGTAACGTCACAGTCATGTAGAGCCTCCGGCAGCACCAGTTATAGCAGCTAAAAAACTGCTGTTATCACACTGTGAAGTATTCACTTAAGCCTTTTCATCTACTGTAAATGACCTCAATATGAGTGTTATCAGTCCTACAACAGAAAATGTATGTGAGAACACCCAGGGTACAGAACACACTCCGTTTTTCATCCTCACTACTTTGTGTTCCAGAGGAGAGTGGAAAAAATAACTCAAAGATGGCATACAAAGCTTTTTCCGTTTACATTTGCAGGGAATTTATAAGGCTGTCCTAAAGCTAGTGCATATACACCGACCAGCCATACCATTGTGACCACTGACAGGTGAAGTGGAAAACATTTATTGTCTTTAAAAATGCATCTGTCAGTTGGTAGGATACGTTTGGCAGCATGTGAACATTTTGTCTTGATTCTGACGTTGGAAGCAAAAAAATGGGCTAGCAAAAAGGATGTGAGTGACTCTGACAAGGGCCAAATTGTGATGGTTAGACAACTGGGTCGGAGCACTTCCAAATCTGTGGCTCTGGTGGGGTGTTCCCAGTCTGGAGCAGTCACTACCAATTAAAAGAGGGCCAAGGGAAGACCAAGAGAAGACCCACTGGAGCGGAATCTGCTGTAAAAGTTGATACTGATTCTGATGGAACCATTGACTGTAGATTAATATGGACAGCACACCTTCATCTCCTTCCATAACAAAAAAAGGCCAAAATACTGCCTCAATGGGTGCTGACATACTGCTCTGGTGACACATTTTGGAGAGGCAGTCTGGCTGGTTGAGCTGCTGTACTGACGTTGCACCCCTTCTGCTAACCAAGCTGGCACTCATGGTTATGGGAAGTTCAATGATTCTGGTGCTTGTTTTTTTTTAAGTTTCAACTTTCAGATAAATCAGCATCACAAGAAATTGCTGCAATTGCAGATAGCAAGCTTGATACAAAATAATTTGAGGTATATTTGATTTTTTTAGTTTGACCCATGATCTATCTGTTATAATGGAGGAAGCTGGCTTTAAGACCTACACTGCAGCCATTCACCAGGGGCAGCGCTGTTAAAGTTTTGGCTTCACTTCTTTGTAGCTGTTGTGCTGTCCATGTTTTTATACAGTCTTTGGTCAGAACACAAAGTGTATTATATTTTGTTGTGGATAGCGCTGTGTTGCCGCAGAGTGCCCACTCAGTCTGACTCCCGTCCACCGCTGAGTAATGGGAGAGGGACAAGACAACAAGATGTTGACTTGGCCTCCCAATTCCAAAATCCCAGTCCAATTGAGTATATGTCTGATTCATGGAGGCTCCACCCTGCAATCTACAGGACTTGAAGGATCTCCTGCTAACGTCTTGGTGCCAGATAACCCAGTACACCTTCAGAGGTCTAGGGGAGTCCATAGGCACTTACATGTTGCCAGTTCAAGACAGAGAATCTGCGCCCCTGTTACACCTTGTCTGCAATGTGTAATGCACAGAGGCAGAATGGTGGGGCAAAATCCAATCTGTCATCGGAGGCAGTAATAGAGGTGTAATCAGGGGACTACGGTGGAAATCTGAAGGATTGGTGCCGGCAGTGCGGTACAGCACTGCGTGTGTGCGTGTGTGTGTGTGTGCGTGTCTGAGTGTATGTATGTGGAACTCCCACTGTGTTTTAACACACTGTGCCTCTCACGCTTCTGCAACCCCATAACGTGATGTGAAGTCACACACTGGGACACCAATATTACGTCACTGCTGGGTTAAATGTGTAAGTATAAAGGTGTAGTGACAGCAGAGCTCTGTTATGGCACTATGGCGGAACTGCAGTGTGTAAGCGTCTCACATCTCACGTCTCGTCGGGTCAGAGCTGCTTTGGCTCTGACCTGACCTGACCAGAGAGAGGGCTACACAATATTAGTCAGGTGGTCATAATGTTATTGCTGATCTGTGAAGATAGACATTTTGGGAGGTTGGAGATAAAAGCAGAATCCATCAAAGAATGACTACAGTGTCTTTGAACTTGTTAGAATAAATCAATCAAACATGTGTAGTGACAGTAGTCAAACAGAAACACTTGTTGTGTTTGTGCTCTGTGTCTTTTCTAGAACATCGTCGATAATGTCTTCTCTGTCAAAACTAAATCAAGGAAATATTCTATCTCTGGATAATGATCTAATTTTTATTTTTTGAAGAGGCAGCTGAAGACAAGAGCAGTGTGTTATTGTTGTTATTAATATATTGTCAGTGTGGGCCATCAAACAAAGTGTGTGTAGAGAAAACACTGATTGCCATGGAGACAGAAATGAGACTTTCATCTGAATCTTAAGAAAAAAAACAAAGAATAAATCACAGCATGTGGGTCGGTAAAACCCCAAATTAAGTATAAAATTCAGCTTTTTCTGTAATATCTGGAAATTTTTTCTTAAAGTTGAATTGGATGAATGTGTTTCATGTCATTGTTCATTATTTATACAGTATTTGGAGCTTTATTATCATCCTTTTGGTCTGAAAAAGACAAGGAAACCACAGGAGCATGTCCCTGACTCTGAACTGTTCACTGGCACAAACCCTCCTTTGTACAAATGTCTCTGCCATGTAAAAATGCGTCTGCCATCATTAGTCTCAAATCTTTCTTCCTGAATCACTGCCTATATGAATATTCAACACGTCAGCACTGCTGCAATGTAGAAATCACTTGAAGTGAATATTTTTCGCAACCCACTGATCAGTGATCGTAAACAACCCCATGATCACACATTTGAGAAATCAGCACCATCTTGTACCTATCTCGTAAATCCTGTATACAGCATTGAGAATGTGAAAAATTACACAGAATTCCTCTGATGATACACTTTGTTTTTTTGGGTCTTCTGCTCATTTTAATAGGAAAATCAAACTTGTTGTGCAGACGTGAGATATGAAGTATCTTTGGCCTGAGTTCCATTCATTTTTTTTTCTCTGTGTCTGCTTTCCTTTGAAAACACCATGAAACCATGAGCAAAGATGCATTACCTTGGCGAAACACTGCAGAGGTCAAAGGTGAAGTTCCAGTAGCTCAGTCAGTGGTCAGGACAAGGGTTTGACGGACAAAAATTGAGTGAGTAGTGAGCATAACATGACAGGAAGCAAAAAACGAATAGGCAAGTATATGAAAAAGAAGGAGAGGAAATATTAGTGCAGCACAGTTAACTCAAATGAATTCAGGGGGGAGGGGGGAATGTTGTGATACGGTGGCTGGGAAGGAAAGCAAACCAATAGACCCCATACCTTGGCGGTTTAACATCAGGTGCGCCAGACCTTGAGGGAAAGAACAGAAAAAAGGATACGAAAAACAGGAAGTTCATAAAGAGGTTCGGGAGAACAAAAGCATTGTCACAATGTTGGACTGCAGTTTGTGACAGACATCCTGGGGAAGGTACGGATGTCAAAGGTCGAACTCAAAGAGAAAGGGGGAATAGAACTCAAAACAGACAAACATCTCAAGGGAGGAGAGGGAAGGCAAGGAGAGAAAAAAACATCTGGTTTGCTGCAACCCTTTGATTGCTCACACAGATGCTTTTTTCTGAATGGAACACGTACTGTATGTTTCTTGATGCAGACAGTGTTCGAGATGTGTCTGATAACACAAATCCTGCTCTGGATTGAAGCCACTTTACGTTACATGTGGTAACACTAGTACTAAGATCTCTCACAGGGCTCTGCAGGCGTATCTCCTCATCTACGCACACACACATATATTTGCATGTAAGTGCTTAATACAGCAGCCTATTTAATATTCGACATGGCAGCTTTGTATGAAAGGGCAGAAGTGACACCGTTCCTCATCCATTAAACCATAAAGCACTATCAATCTAATTCTCAGGATTCAACGTCTAATGCAGCTCAGCAGGGCAAAGAGGCGGGGCACTGACACGATCACAAAACAAACAACATGAAACGGAAAATGATCTGACACACCATTGATTGATCAAAAAGCACAGCATAAAAAAACAAGAAAAATCCCACTTTCTTACTCTGTCATCTCCAAGCATATGGGTTTGGCTCACTCAAAAGGATGTAGAACAGAACACACGCTGCATTGGCCAACAATTAAAGGGTTTAATGGTGTAACAGAGCCAGTCTAACACTTAAGACTGCCACAGCCCAATTTGAGATCTAAAAATATTCTGGGTTCCACTTGAACTGTTAAACCAAGATTAAGTATTTCCCAGAATATTTGTTCATTTTATAAGCTTAAAAAAAACGTCATGAAAGTGGGACGACGGGAATCCATTGAAAATTATTATCCATCTTCAAACATGTAAAAATTAATTTAACGAAAATATAAGCACAATTAAAAAAAGCAAAACCAAAAAGTGATAACATTTTGTGTTTTACTGATTGTGAATGAGCTCTTGTGGCCAATATGCACTCACAGAATCATTGGTGTAACACAGCTACAGACAGCACACTATCAAAACCCTGTCTGACAGTCATATGAGGACAAGCTGAAACCACACTGCAGCATGTCCATCACATGATGTTGTTTAGCAGTTACAGTTCTCTGCTGGACTTTGGCTGCACAACATGTCCAGCGACCGAAGCCAAATTTGATTTGTTCTGTGTACTCCACCAGCCTGGATCTCTTTCTTTGTTTTAAGCTCATTACACAGAGAAACACAGATAACAATCTCAAAAGGTCATTCAGAACTGGAATCTCACATCGTGCCTAAAAGAAGATGGGGATGACACAACACAAACACATCTACTAAGTACATGAGCCCCGCTGCTGCAACAATCCAACACAAACATCTCTCATCAGAGCATCAGCACTCCAAGACTCACACTGAGAGTCTCCTCTCACGGTCCCTGCTCAGTCATTAGGTAAAAAAAAATAAAACATGAAGCTGCAGGTCGCTGGTGCACAAATCTCCTGCACACGTTCCACTGAACAAGGCTGTTCACACTGCAGCTCTCGGTGTGGAATGGACATGATTACCCCCGGGAGCGTCCTCGCCTGCCAACACGTAGGCTTTTGATACAGTGTGTGTCGTTGCAGCGGCAGTGACTGAGCCTCTGCTTAGACAGGATTCAAGCACAGCCATGTGTACAGAGCAGACAAAGGGCTGCTGTGTACAACCTAACAGTGGCTGTGCATTCCACATGACAGGCTAGATGCACTGTGAGTGTGTGTATGTTCACACTGCGCTAACAGTGTTAGCTCCCCATCCACTCCACACCTCTCAGGTGATCTCATTCTTGCCACGTGTACTGAGACCTGACTGGACTTGAACTCATCTTCCTCTTGTGTCTGCATCTTCAGGCTGTCTTGCTGCCACAACAGAGAAAGCTACAGGGGCTGGTAAAGGCAAACAGGCTTCAACGCATGAAAAATGTTCCTTTAAATTGAGACATGTAGCAATTTCAAAAACACATTTGACTGAAAAAATGCTGCAAATGAAAATAATGTGCTGCGAAAAAAATAAATAAATACATCTACATCACTTTTAATTAACTCCTAATATCCAAAATGTAGTTCAAATGAGCGCCCCCTACAGGCCTGGTGCACTTCTGTTATGAAGACTGTATATGCATTTGATTTATTGGCTTGTGTGGTTTTTACTTTGTATTTGCAGCACATTATATTCAGGCCTCTGTTTTGTATCTTTGTGTTTTTGCTCTTCTTTGTTCACTGAAGCAGGATCATGTTCTCTTATTCGATTTGGACTGTTGTATCCGTTTTTGAATGTACATTTTTTTTATTTGCAGCCTGTCTCCCCTCATGAAAATCTTTCAGGCTATTGCAGCGTGTTTGCCCTTGTGGGCCACCGTAGAAAGCACATCACTCAGCAGAACTATGACATGGCAGCGCCGACAAGGGGCTAAAAGGGAGCCTTGTTAATCATTAACAGTGACACAGACACACCCAGCAGCACCAGGCTGTGAGCAACCACCAGCAGAGACATCATGTAGATAGAATATCTGGTGATGTCTCTTTCCATTTCTTTGACTTTTGTCCCTGTGGGGAGGGGGAGGAGGGCGAGGTTTCCTATTATCCATCTAATAAGAAGAAACAGTCACAAAGCCAGAGGCCATCGCTTTATCAGCCTGGTAACTCTTCACTTTGGTGATTTCTGAGGAGCTTTGACCCAAAAAAGAACTGCAGCTATGATAACTCCTCACACTTCTGATTTTTGTCAGGCAGCGAGGCGAGGAAAAACGACCTGCATGCCTGACTAATGCGCCCCTGACTAATGGAGACGGATGCTGGTGCTATGGTGGGCAGCACTTAACCAGTGCCTAAGCTAACAGAGTCATCTTTGACTATGTAGATGTCATTTAAGGAGTCTGAAGATAAGTGGAAGAGGTGTGGTGTTGTTTCTGCCCCTTTATATGTGCAGCCATCCATTGAATAAGCTCAGCCTGCTGCGCTGAGGCGAACATCCAAAAGTCAATGTGTGGCAAACACAGAGATAAAACCAAACCTGCAGAGGTTAAGCCTGAGAGAGAGAGAGAGAGAAAACCCTTCCTACTAATCTACAACTTTTCTATTTTTAATTACGACACAACCTTAACAGTGTAAGACAAGTTTCGGGGCAACCGTAATTTATAACCAGGTGATGTAAGCTCATCTTGTTAAAATTTTAGCATGTTACTTTTAGGATCCGTTTGCGCCTGCATCCTTATATAACAATATTTCAGCATGTATTTATGTAATAAATAAAAATAAGCATTTAAAATGCCACAGTGTAAGCCGCTGCTGCGTAGAATCTGTAAATTGGCTGATTTACTTCGTGGGTGTGATGTTATTGATTTTTTCATCATGATACTCTATAAGGGATAGAGAGCTGCAGCTGTTTATTAATCACGTGTTAGCAGTGCTTAATGTACACATTACTCATCTATGTGTGCTGACCTTGAGTAAATCCATAATGAGTCCACCCTAGCATTATGTTGCACTAACGACATTACTCCTATTAATGATTATAATAATGCTTTGACATCTGAATGAAGGGAGTTAAATATGAGTGTCATCATATATGTAGCCATATTTATATATATATATTATTGATTTCCTTTTTTAATATTTGAAACAGAATACGTAAAGATACAATGCTTCTTAGAGGGAAGCATGCTGTTTAACGGTACACAATAGAACAGCAGAATCTGTGTCATGATACTGTATTTCAACTTCTAAACCCCGCTACACTTCTTTGTCTGCCCTATTTTTCTTTCACAGATTTTAACCTAACTTATTTTTTACCTCTCATAATCACACACTCACAAAAAAAATCATTCAGTTTAGTCTGTGAAAAACTGTAGCAGTGTTTGGTAACATTTTAGTGTTTGCAAATGAAGATAGTTTATGTCAGTGTGACTAAAAGAGAAAAACAAAACACTTTGATTTCTTGATTTTGCTCATGAAAGAGTGGACTTTTGGAACTAGTTTTAAAAATCTTAAAGTAACTCTAATTAAACGATTATGGTATGAAAGATAAATGCAGATGTTGAAGGACCTCTGAGTCATCATTGTGACATTAATTAGCGAGTATCTTGGAAGAAATAGCCGTTTCATGAGGATTAGGATTTGCCAAATTTGTTTTTCCATGAAAAAGTACAGTATTATAGAGAGTGTTGTGATGGGGGATTAAACCAAGGTCACTGCTGCTGATAGATGCGAGCCCACCAGGACCAGTTGTGTCCTCTCTTTTGCTTTGTCAACCCTGTGGATCTTAATGTGTTGTAACTGTGTGCTTACACATTCAAATCTGAAGACAAACAAAACAGTGTCACTGTGTTTTTGTGCTTGGCATGTGTGTGCTGTGTAAGGTTTTCCTTTACGTTTGAGAGATTCTCTGTGTTCTGCCTCTGCCTTGTGAGGTGGCTGTCCTTATCTCTCATTCACAGACCTCAATTTTTTTTATTTTGCTCACAAAACATCAGTGGATGCTGCACTCTTTGGGCATTAGAGCACGCCCCACCATGGCCATTGTCCGCACGGATCGAAGGGAGCCCACGTGCAGTGTACTGTAGAGGAATGACTGGGAGGACTCACCTGCTGTGAAAAAGCTTTAAAGCACTTCCTCACACAAATAAAGATAATTCCTGCACCACTTAAAACCCTCAGCCACAACCAAATATAGCATATGGGTTACCATCTTTGCCATCTCTGGGGGAAGGAGGCGATTTAGCGTATGCATAGATTTGTCTATTTCTGTCGGTGGAAGAACAACAAAGACTTACTGCCGAGTAGCACATGGAGTATGAAGGATAGGAAAAGAGGCATCTGGTGAGTGTGATTCTGCTGCTGTCATTGTTGTCTTCATGCATTCTGCATTGGGGATTGTCTCCATGTCGAGCTTTAATCCAATAAACATTGTGATGTGCTCTCTTTGCAGCATATCATTTAATAATGTCTGCGTTTTTGCTGGGAGCAGAGCCATGCCATCTTTGCTCTTATTAAGAATGATTAATGCCTGTTTTTGGAAATAGTGCTGAGATGAAACCTATTAACTTTTACTGAAGCATACAACCACTTACCATAGTCACTTAGTCTAACTTAAATGCTGTTCCTAACCTTGCATTACGAACTTCTCCTGAAATATGTACCTACTTTAAAAAAAGCTACATATCTAATATTATAAATACCACAGTTTTTAAGGGGATTCTGCAAATAGGGGAAGAAGAAGAAGAATATAAAAATGTGCAATATGCTGCTTATTCTAATATGCCAAACAGTCAGAGGTAGGATTTCAGAAAACAGGTGTGCAGGGTCGGTGCATTTCAGTTGGCAACAGTGATTTATAATGTGCAGTGGCTCAGTGCATCTTGCGGGTCTCCCGAGCCTGTTGGCTGCCCTTTCACCACAACCAGCAGTCCTTACTGGGGAGATGGATGTCTCGCTCTGATGCCGACTAAACAAATCTCCCTCCCCACTTTCGATCTTCATTTTCACGTTCGGTATGGGCACCTCATTAGAAACAAATCCTGTTAAGCTGTGGCCAGTTAAAACGTTGGACGTACTGACAGAAATGTCTCAGTTTCTGCCAAAGTGGATTTGTTCCTTTTAAGGAAAATAATTGTGAATGCACCTAAAAACATCATATTGCTATTATAATAATAATTTGATTAATGTCAAGGCCTTAGAAATGAGAGGATTTATGCTATAATCACTCCACTTATTGACCATAGAGTATAATAGCATATAAGGCTTTAATGACTGTGTAAAGCTTCACATTATAGAGTAGTTTAGAAGAGGAATATAGGCACTGAAGAGAGAGGAAAAACACAGGAGTTATAAATAATAAAACAAAGCATATCTGTACAGTCATTTTCTCTGTGATGCAGTATATGAATGCTCCCCATATCGTGCGACACCCACGTACTCTGCAGACCCCTCCAGTCACCTTGAGAACACTGATTATACACACAATGAGCATTCAGCACATTAAGTGCTTTTTCCTCTGTGACCCTGTGACCGGTGATAGTATATCTCCTTTCAGCTTAATATGTAGGATGTCAGAACTGCAGTCCAAACTGACAATAACAACCTGATAATAATAAGCAAACATACTCTCACACACTGAGGCAGCAGTGGGTAATAGCCTCTGCAAATAAGAGCATCACGAAAAACAAATTATGCTCATCATTATGCTCATTATATTATGCATTGTCTTACCTTCCACTTCTTTCTGGACAGCTGCAGGAGAGCAAAGACAAATAGACAGATTTAATGACTGCAGGATATTGAATATTCAACAGCTACCTGTCCATTATCTCCATATGAATCACCACAGATGATAGATATTTCATGTTTTCCTTAATTAACCTTTAAACCAACACGCATTTCCTTTTTCCAGAAAGGTTACAGCATTAACAGCACGGACAATAATGTCGGCATTTTATCATGAATTCTTTATATTTACCAAACAGTTTTGGTTAATGATAACATGTATTATGAGATTTAAAAGTCATTCACATATATCCATCCCAATTTTAAAGGCATCTCTTTATACAAAAGCAGATAAATGCTGTCATTATAGACAGTATAAATCTTAACATAACAGTGTACCGGTCTAAGAACAGCTATTACAATGCACGGTATGAAAAGATGCGCTGTTAGTTTGCAGGACCGCCAGGATCCTCCTTTATTCTTTAAACCAGGGATATCATCACCCATAAAAGACTTATAGAATATAACAAATGGAAGGAATCAAAGAAAAATAAATTCAGAAATGTAAAAAGAAATAACCAAATATTAAAAAATAAGCACTAATAAAATTGAAGCGTTGTTATTTTTATTGATTCCCTTTTTTAAATATATTTTGTTCGTATTTTGCTAATATACTCTATTATTACATTAATTATGAAGCCTTTCAAGATTTACCTATTTGTGCAAAATTATGTTCCATCAATGAACTAATTCTTATTTATTTATTATATTTTAAATGCATTAATATTTGACTTTTTCTATTAATTTTCCTTGATTGGCAATCGTTTAATATTCCTTTAAACAAAGTGGTTTTGTATTTTAAAGTATTTTCTGACAAGAAGTCTCAACCTGCTTCTTTTAAGCTGTCACACATATCACTCGCTGCAGATCTGTCAGTGGAATAAGCAAACAATAGCACACTGGTCTGCACGCCACAATCCCTTTATTCTGACACTAACCTGGTGGCTGCGGTAACAGATATTAAATGAAACCAGAAAGAAGAATCTGCATTAGTCATTATGATCTGTGTCAATTAACTGGCCTGGTGTTTGTGTTACTGACCAGGAAGCGAAACAAATTTGAATAGTTCCACATTAATTTTGTAATTCTTTCACAGATATGTCATTTATAAGTCACTTCAATCTAAAGTAAACATATAAATGTATTATTGCACAAGGGAAACTTGGCACATTAGTCAAAAGTCTTTTATTAAAGACTCTGTGAGGAACTTTTATGTTATGGTGTGTTGATCTAAGGACCTCTTCAGACAAACTCCTCCTCACAGTGCCTTAATTACATATTTTAACTTCTCTTTTTTAATAAGTAACCAGGATTTCAAAAGGTCTTAATTGGAAAGTTCTGCTCTGACTGTTTTGTGGACTTTCCAGAACAAAAAAAATCAATCTAGTAGCCTGTCAGATGCCAGTGTTTCACACATTAGTTACATTAGGAGGCTGTTATCTATTATGACTTGTGGAGGTAATTGCTGAGAGAGCTGGACTGACACGCCCAAGCAGCCTGTAAGTAGTACTGTGATGGCATACTTTGACCTGGTCTGCTTTAAAATGGGTTTTATTGATTAACCTCTGGAGCTGAATGAGGGTCTGGACCATGTGCTTATGGAAGGGAGATTAATAAGAGATGTTAACTATTTATAAGCCGGCCAAGCATTTTCACTGGAAAAGGTAATGCTAAATTGCAGAACAAAATGGAAATAACACAAAAGTATGAACTTAACAGAAAATTATAAATCATATTTTAATGTTTCCAATATAATTTTTTATTTTATTTTTTTAGAGCAAAGTGCAGGATATTTTCCTACCAGTGCTATTGCTCGACCGATGATAATACTTTGGTACATACCAGGATTGCAGCCAAATTAGCGTCTGTTCAACAAAACAATACAAATAAAATCATGCCTCCATCTCAAAATCCCACAAACACTTGTTCAAGGTGACACTTTTAAATGATATGCAGACTGACTACCAAAATCATTTAGCAAAAAATATAAAAATGCTAATGCTTCAAAAAAAAAACTACATTAAAAGGCGATAGCGGTCTTACCTTCATGGCAGTACCTCCCCCTGAAGCTGGTGTTGATACAGTCACACAGGACCTCTCCCTGGTTGACGGAGCACAGGCCTTTGTCGCCACATGGAGAGTGTGTATCACATATGTACTCCAAATCACTGAGAACAGCCTGACCATCCAACAGCAGAGGAAGAGCCTCCCCCAGTTTCACATTGGCTATAAGGCCCTGGAACGGCGGCTCATATTTAACCGTGCTGGACGTCAGAGCGGAGAGACGGACATCAGGAGGGATTCCGCCCACGTAGAGGTCACTGGCCACCACCATCTCTTTCCTCTTGGACTTCACCTCGGCATCTTTCTCCTCGTTGTCGACAATTAGCTTAGTCTCCTTGAAATTACGAGTGAGGAGGACTCTGTGCCAGCGCTGGTCATCGATTCTCGTCTCAGTGTGAATGGAAGCTGGCTCAGCACAGTGGATGGTGAAGCGCAATTGGAGTCTACCGTCTGCGATTAGAAGCTCCAGGAAGTCGCAGTTCCCTCCATCATCCAGGTACAGCACCAGGGCTTTGCTGATGTTGGTTTTCAGAATAAAACTCAGCTCACCTGTGGCTTTAGCATCCCACTGGGCGTAGCGTGTCCACTGACCTGGAACCCCTTCATACTCTAAGGCCAGTCCTGTTAGCACCAACCCAGCTAACAACAATAACCAGGAGGTGTTGCCTTTACACCTGTTCATTATGGCTACTATCTACAACTACAAGTGTGTGGTGTCTAATTCATATGAATCTAACAGGGGGAATACTACCTTGTGTCGAGACTTTTTTTTTTTCCTCAGCCTAAAATTTGCAGAATTAAGAGTGCAGCTCCCACATGCAGAAGAAGAGTTTCTTTAGCCTTTACTTCCTACCCTGATTCTTTCTGCCATCTCTCCATGGGTGACACGTGACAGAGCAAGCAAACCAGGCACATTGCAGAATACTTTGCATCTACTTTGGATCAGCACAGAATGAGAACAAACAACACAAGTGATCCACAATGCAGCGCGCTTCCCCGTCTTCGCCATCCAATGTCTTGGCCTCCATCCAGCACTGTTCCTGTCAGTTCCCCATGGGTTAGCTAGGCATGCGGCTTAGGTACAGCCTTCATTCTTCTCAGCCTCCCAGAATCCTGAGACATAAAAGAAAAGCGAGTAATGAATAGCTTGGACAGAATTCTTCAACAATTGATTGCACAAAAAAGGTAAATAATCTGCAGTCATAAATAATTACAAAATCTAACAAATCATTAAAATAGTATTAAAGGATGGAAGAAGATTGAGAGATTATTTGTTGTAAAAATCCATAATTCAGTATTCTGTAGTTTTTAATGGGGAGTTTTCAACATCTTGGCTCCTGCATAAAGATTCCAGCAACAGACTCAACATGATGCATGGGCCAAGAAGCATCTCAGTCCTGGCACCCCACCTCATGTCTCAGCATTCAAGCAGAAAAAGAAACAACCAGTCCCTCTTTAGTTAACTGAGACCTGTGCTTGATTCCAAAACTAGTGGGGGGAAAAAAAAGTCCATATCATGAGCCTCCCCTCCTAGCAGATGTTTTGGTACGATCCATGGCCCCGCTAACTTTGAGCCCCTTAAGCCCTCTGCGCTCCTCGGGCTCCAGCTAAGACATTACAGCTAAACAACACACGCAGGCCAGAGGCTTGGAGAGATGAAAAGGAAGAGGTCTGTGTTAAAAAACAAACAAACAAACAAACTCAATACATTGTAGAAATAGAAATAAAAAGGAGGGGTACACCTCCCAGGCTGCTGGTAGGGACGCAAACAAAGTCATGCATCAAGAAAAGGCAACTTGCTCCAGCTCATTGTTTCTATAACTGTGCATAATCATCAAGTGTTTTAGGTTTGTGTTGGATTTGATCACTCCTTTAAACAAAGTGGTTTTGTATTTTAAAGTATTTTCTGACAAGAAGTCTCATCCTGCTTCTTTTAAGCTGTCACACATATCACTCACTGCAGATCTGTCAGTGGAATAAGCAAACAATAGCACACCGGTCTGCACGCCACAATCCCTTTATTCTGACACTAACCTGGTGGCTGCGGTAACAGATATTAAATGAAACCAGAAAGAAGAATCTACATTAGTCATTATGATCTGTTCCCCTGTGTAGGAAATGTAGGAGTATCAATATCACTTTTAGTCTGTTTCATAACCTGTTAAAATCTACTCACAAAAGGTTTAAAGGAAAAAAAGGTGACATTTATTTATCTTTTCATTACAGTATTAAAGAAGATTTCCCGCCAGAGAACAAAGCCAACAATAAAAATTATACAGACAAGCACTGTCTGAGCAGTCACAGCCTGATATAGCTTATTCCTCTGTGCCAAAGAACTCCGCTGCTGTCCAAAACCTATTAAAGACACATAAAAAGAGTTATACCAATGTGTGATCCAATTATAGGTGATCAAAACAATATGCAGCTGCAATCTATTACAAGCAATTTGCACAACAGAGCGTAAAAATAATGTAGATCTCAAGGATGCCTGCACAGTGTACAGAATGCCATACAGGAGACGTCTGATCAAGCTCACAACATGTTTGATTCAGGAAGCAGGGTATACAATGAATTCTGCTCTTAGCATTCACATAATGCACCAATGTCACCCTGTCTCCTCAGAAACAGAGAGGGAAAACACATACTGTAGCAGTGTACATACAAGTATTGATCCACCCAAACAAAATCAATCAGCCCACAAAAAATACAAACTGCTGTAAATAATACTAGTCAAGCTCCAAGGTTTGCAATAAACTGCAAAAAGGATAACTTTTTATGAAGCAAGAAATAGTCTTTATGTTAAACTGAGTTCTTTGTCGTTTATAGAGGTTTCTCCACCAGGAGCGGAGACATTTCATGCAAGTTTGGCCCAATTTCATCTCTGCCACAGAAAGAAATATAATATGTGTTTGAGTCTGCAGGGAATAGCAGCCTCTATTGGGTCCTCCTCTATTGGTGTAGATGTCGCAAGAAGGAGTGCAACACGACAAATAAATCAAAGTTTCTCCCCAAAGTCTCGGAAAGCTCCAGGCTGGGAGAAAACCCTTCTGATAGACGGCTTTATCATGGGAATAGCTGTATGGTGGAAGGTCATAAAATCTGACACCCTCCTCACACGATGAATTGCAATTTTCCAGGGTCAGGTACACTGCGCGAAACCTTTTTCAGAGCCTTGCTGCAGCTCTGTAAAAGTGCTGGAATTCAGCTAGCTTTGATTTACACAAACAACACATTAATATTATCGTGCCTGAAAAAGGAAGGAGGCATGTGGTGCTTTCAGCTTCATGGCCTCGCCACATGATAAAACTGTTCTGCAGCAGCTCTCATTAACACTCATCAGGAGCGACATGCGCTGCAACATGTCCTTGTAAGACACACAAAATGCCCCCTAATGTGGGAGCAGATACATCCACACGGGTGATGATGATAGATAATATACATCATCTGCCAGGGAAGCTAAACATAAAACAACAACACAGTTAAGCAAAAATAATTATTATTTAATCTGATTTATTATAATTATTTTATACCAAATTAAATATAAATAGACAAAATTAGCCATTTGAAAGAGTGAAATGTTCCATAAATGTCACAAAATTGAATACACATACACATCAAATTGCTGTTTATACTGTACACCCATGTAAACTGAGATTGAGTTTACCTTAGGCTAATCTTAAATTTAGCAACTGTATTTTAAGATAATTCAAGATTTAAGATTCGAGACAGCTTTATTGCCAAGTGAGCTCGCACACAGAAGGAATTTGACGTGGTGAATGGAACACTGGTACTTAACAAGACCGTAAGGACACAAGACAGTAAGGGCAATAAATATAGAAACCGCAACACAAATCCAAAAATTCAAAATAAAAATAAAAATACTATCTGTACAAAGAAAGGTAAAGAAGTATTTTTAAAGACATGAAATAAGTTAAAATTAGCCTAAGCCAGAGTGCACATGTAGTAGATGAATATAATAATAAAATATGTTATGGAATAATTTACAATACTGCACATGGTTATGAGGTATTGCACTAGATGAAGTAATAATGTGAAGTAGCATAACCCACCTGCTACATTCATATAGTTATAGAAAATTAGTTTATATAAAGTTGGTATTAAAAAATGTGCCTAGCAACAACAGACGTATATTAGGCTATAGTTAGCCATATAACTATTTAGCTAACCCCCCGCTTAATGGTTGCATGCAGGGCCCTTGTTAAGCCTACAGACCTCACAGGGAACTTTAATGTAGTGTTTTTATCCTTTATATTTGTTTGCTTTACATCTTTGAAATCCCCTGCGTTTCCTGTGTTCATCAGCCACTCCTGTTTTGTTTGTGCTTTTTTGATGCTAACATCAATTTCAGAGACACTCAAACTATCTCAGGGACTATTAGGCTAATACACACAGGGCGGATGAAACATACAGCCGCCTGTTTCCCAACGGAGCCCTCTGTGATACTGTCTGGCAATGTCGTTTCTCTGCACTTGTATAAAAAAAATAAAAAAAAGAAGACTTTTCAGCTGACTCAGCACACATCCTAAGCTTAAGTATAGGCTGCCTTGTGATGGGATTTCTGGAAAAAATGCTTCTTTTCAAGCACCTATAAAATTCAGATTTTTTTTAAGGAAACCTACAGTATCACATGTAAAAATACAACCATCTTTACAAAAACGCACCTATGTACACAGGAAACACAGCTCTTACTTCACCTTCTGATGTGTTTTGTCTCTAACAGGGTTGTTTGGGTGACTGAATTGATAATACAGCCATTGCACTTGTAATGAAAATCCAATACAAAGCTCAAATTGA
Source organism: Notolabrus celidotus (assembly GCF_009762535.1). NCBI lineage: Eukaryota > Metazoa > Chordata > Actinopteri > Labriformes > Labridae > Notolabrus > Notolabrus celidotus. The sequence goes on from NC_048276.1 coordinate 11,189,620, forward strand.
GGTCCTAGGTGTGTAGACCTGGGGTCATCCGATTGCTCGTTCACTGAGGACTTAGTATTGATCACACCGTAATAACGTAGATGAATCAAGTCAAGAAAGGTAGTCGTTATTGTAACATGTAACATCGCCTCCTCTTTATTTTAATGGCTTTTCTCACTGGGTAACGTGTTCTTTCTTCATTAAAAACAACAGGCTAATTACAAATCAGGGTTGAAATCTAGCAGGGGGAGAACTATGGGTGGGGAATTAATTACATTTCAGTGGGCCTACCCCATCCCTCATCCCCTATCCTCCCCCCCACCATAAACACACGCTTCAGTCTGCCTCCTTCCCTATTGAAAATGATTACGACTACTACAATGCAAATATAAGGAGGTCTGCTGGTCTGGTTTTTGGGCTGGATTACAGCTAGAATTTAACCTGGCTCACAATTTTTACCCAGCACTGTAATCTGCTTTTGTTCTGCTAATGATACCATTATGGAACAAAAAAGAAAACACTTGTTATTGTAGTTTCCCAATGCCTGTACTCGAGTCACCACTTCTGCTATAACTACTGTGGTCAAATAATAATACCTCAAGTCTGAGTCACCAGGGTAGAATCCAAGTTGAATCAGAGTCAATCCTCATTACTTGAAGATGTATAAAGAGGACCGCTGTTTCACTCTAACCTATTGACTGAATCTGGACTGACTGTGTTGGACCTTTTGAATGTGTAGAAAACACTCTTCATTTATTAGTATTAGATTCTGAGAATGCACATCAGGAGATTTAAATGATCAATGAACTCACAGCACTGTGAGTTGTGCATAAATGTGTACTGTATCTCTCTTAATGGGGATGCACAATCATCGATTCTTCTGCAGTACGATCACTGCAGGTGTCTTATGAACTCAAAAACACCTACAGCCAGCCCGATATCAATATCATTTTTACTGACCAAACATCTTGGAACAGTACCGTTAGCTTGAAGCTCTCTAACAGCAACGGTCCAACTAACTATAATATCTAATTTACCTTTCTGGGTACATCCTAGAAAGATGTCCCTTATAGTTCGAGTTTGTCTCTGTCTTCTCCTCAGTGGTTCCTTTTTTTATCTTGAACATGTTGCACTGCTCTTTCTTGCATTTACTCCAAGATATCTGAGAGCAATTCTCATGATTCACTGCACCTCTTTGACAGGACTGTTGCTGAAAAAGACGACACAGTAACGCACATGCGAGTGAACATGTGGCAGCTGCTTCAAAGTGAATTAATTATAAGGGCCTTATATCAAACAAAGTTACAAAAACAAGAAGCGGTCTTTATTAGTGAATAAGTTTGAGTCCTCTCCTCTTCAAGTCTTTGAAATCAGGACTCGTGCCAGATTTGATGTGACATAAATATGGGCCTTTTATTGTTAAATCCCGTACTGTATGAACATGCACACACGTGCCTAGTTGATGTGAATGATATATTCTCTGCACATTTATAGCACCTCTCTCGTCTCCTGACCACTTACAGAGCTTTCTACTACATGTCATCACTCACCCATTCACACATGTCCACACTGTGATGAAGGAGGCTGCTATGCCAAGTGCAAACCTGCCTGTCAAGTTAAGATGCAAGCACATTCACACACCAAGGCTCTGCTTATATGAGCAAACTGGAGTTCAGCATCATAAGCTCAAGGACAATTTGGCATCTGGACTAGAGGAGTCAGGGATCTTCCTGCCGATCGTCTGGTTAATGGACAGCTGCCCGTAACTCATGAGTCACAGCCTTTTATTTCATTTATGTATTTATCATTTAAAAAGGACCATGCATATTAATTAACGCTTCTGTAAATATGCCAGAGTTTGCCAAAAGGCGAGTTTGCATCCGTAGTCCATTGTCAGATGTTAAAAAGGCTCCCTAAAAAGATCAAGATTAAAAAAAGATAAAATAGGGTAAAATAAGATCAGAATAAGAAGATAGAGGAGAAACCAAAACAAAAAAGAGAAGAAAAGAAAAGTACAAATAGCACCATACAATTAAAAATGACTAAAAGCTACATAAGGACATGATATGACAGTCTTTGAGAAAGTGTCCATGGACATAAAATACATGGAGCATGCATTTCAAAGAATCCTTTCCAAATAATAGATTCTACCCTGGTTCTGTTCAAGAGTTGTTGTAGATGTCAGATAATAGTGCTTCAGGGAAATGATGAATAACAAAAAAAAGCAGAAATTTGCCACAAATGAGATGATTTGAGAAAGAAAATTGGAATATTTTTTTGGAAATAAGATTATATTACAGAGCGAGAGGCCAGGCACAGTCCTCACTTCTCTACAGAAATAGGCATTTCTCTGAATACTTCACAATGCTGAAGCCCTACAGTCAAGAATAAGGATATATGAGAGTTGGTCACTGAGAAATTGAGAATTTAAGGCTCTCTACCTAAAAACCATTTCAACCACCCAGCTTGCTCTGCTCAATCAATATATATATTCTCCTAAATGGAACATCTTCAGGGTCTATCTGTTCAGGAGCAGCATTACACTGCTGGATACATTCAGCATGAATAAGTCGCTGCTACAAAAGATTGAACCTGTGAACCTGGGGAAGGACAGAGGGGCCGGCAGACGGGTTGGAGGTCCCACTGCTCCCGATTGTGGATGTGCAGATATCCCACAGACTCCACGCTGCAGGGAGACGGAGTAAACAGTTTGTGCTCAAATCCACGGCTGACACAGAACAACAGGGATCATGGTGTGATACTCAGGGATGTTTGAGTGAACACAGCGGTGATCTTAAAGTAACTCTCTGTAGAATTGAGTGGATAAACAGGTGAAAGAGCAAAACAGGGCTGAATGAAATGACACAACTGACTCAACTGCCTCGAATGCACTCTGGAACGTTTAACTCTGAGAAATAAGTTCTTTAACTGAGCGGGGAGTAATTTGGGAGGAGAGCTTAAGCTAAAGAAACCATGTTCATGCACTAACAATGTGCATCAGAATCTATGGTGTGGATTTAGGAAAGAGTCTGAAAGTATTTCTGTGTGATGTGGCAGTAATTGTCTGTGTTTTATGTTTTCCTTCTGCCTTTGTACAGTATGCATGATTTAACCATATATGACGTCTGTAATTGGCTGCTAGAGGAACTTTACTGTACGATGATAGAGTTTGTTTGGGAGACAGGCTCAGGGTCTTCCTGCCATGTTGCCTGCTCGGGTTTTATTTCAGCACTTTAATTAACTCTGAGTGCTCTGAAATCATCAGTCTTACCTACAGCTTTTCCCAAACAGATTTTCGGCTCACATTATAGGAAAATGCAGCATTTGCACCTCAATGTACTGCATGGATATTGTTCTCCTGCAGTTTAGCCCATTTTTTTTTTTTCGCCCATCAGTTTTCCTATTAGAGGACCAACGGAGGTTGAACACCCCGTCATTCTCTAAATGGAGCCTGCAAGACTATGAAAGCAATTCAAAACAGGCCTATAGGAGCCAACGTGGGGAAAACTGTGCTCAATATGCACGCCCAATCTAGCAGAGGCCCGGGTCTGTCATGGGTCTGTGCGTTGAGTAAAAGCTGTGCTGCAAGTAACGACTCCTCAGCACACCACTGTAATCTTTTACCCCCTCAGCCTGAGTGCTTAGAGTCTGACTGATGCTTGGAGAAAACATTGCATACACATACACACCTAATGCAGACTCTGTGACATCTAGGTGCTGCATATATGAGAGCATACATTTTCCCATGACCATGTGAATATAACAGAAATACAACACTGTGGTGTACATTTTCTGATGCAGTGAAGCGCAACTTTTGATTGGCTCTCAAGCTGCTGCATAGGCTGACACTCCGCCCCAAAGTCTGCTGGGATTATAAGAACAACTTTCTATAGAAGCTATGCCATCCACTTGTTTATTTTTTTGAATTAAGCCAATCTCCCTGTATTTTTCCGTGATGACCAATGATCTTACCTTGTTTTTCTTTTTTTATATATACCAAAACAAGAGGAGTAAATAGCCAGTAATTTGATGGAAAAACAAACTCACAAAGATGATTGTGAGTTTGTGTTGTTTGTTTTCTCTGTCTACAGGTTTATAGGAAGTCGTGGTGAGAGCGAGCAGTGAGACTGAAACATTCAAACAATGAGCTGAAACAAGATAAAAGCTGCACAGAGCAGCAGCTGGGAATCATTTCTATTAGGACTGACAAAACAAGCATAGCATCCACAGTAAACACAAATAAAAAGAACTTCTTAAGGCAATTGAAACTGCAACACAGAGCTGAGAGGAGTTGTTCCGTTGCATAATTACCCAGATTTCTTATTAATCTTTCGGCTGTGTTACCTACTTGATTCTGATTGGTCAAAGCCCCTTGACAACAGTTATTAATTCTGAATGACAAAGGCAACGCTATGGACAACCTGATCACACGTATCATATACATCAAATCGATCCGCAGAAATGAGTTATGGCACATTTAGTGTACTGTCTACAATTGTTGACAATCTGACACAAACGGTATCTTCTGACAGTATTGTTAGACAACATGGAGGACATTTTCAAAATTACTCAATCTATTTGGAGAGCACAAAACATTAGATTGGTGTTTGATAGCTGACCAGTTAACGGCAGAGAAAAGCAGAAGAGACGGCAGACAACAAGGGATGTTTAAAGGTGACATATCATGCAAAATGGACTTTTTAATGGTTCTCTACCTGAAATATGTGTCCCTGGCATGTCTACAAACCCCCCGAGAATTAAAAAAATCCATTCTGCCCCTGTTTTGATTCCTCCACCTTTCTGTAAATGTGTGTGAAACAAGCCGTTTCAGACTTCCGTGTTTTTGTTACGTAACAACAATATCCGGTCTGTCACGGAGTCAGAGCTCAGAGATTGTTCAGCCCATAGACTGTATAAAATAAAACTGAATCCCCCCTCCGTTTTTCATTTACCTGCACAAATGTGTGCTAACAAGGAGCTAAGGAGGGAGGCATGCTAGTTGCAGGCTGTCTTAATAAACACAAAGTTCGGTTTTACTCCCCACGTCTGCAGATTTGAAGATCTAATGGATGATTTTTATTTATCATGGATAAGTGTTATCGCTAGTTAGCATAGCCACATAGCTACATGTTCGTAGCTGTGTATCAAGACACACGTCGACATACTGATAAATAAAACAACAAGAAACACTCAATCTATGACCAATCGTTCAGAAAGGTCCTGCTACAGGTGCCTCTCCGTCAGGATCAGATTCTGGATCAGATTCAGAGGGTTGAAGTAACGTGATCTCTGAGCAGCCGTGTATATTCAGCCAACATGTTAACATTAGATCAACGTGCTGGACAGCCGAGGCCACACCCACTTCCTGAGGGGGCGTGGTCAGAGAGAAAACAGAGTGTTCTGAGAAGGACTGAAGAAGAGGGATTTTCAGGCATGCCAAAATCTGATTTCAAAGTGTTTTTTTGAGCATAAACTTCAAATACATGTTTTGGGGACCTCTTAGACCAATATATATTGATGAAAAAAGCGTGATATGTCACCTTTAAACACACAAGCAGCTCAGGGAAGGAGACACCAGCCAAAAGAAAACAGACACAAAGCAACAACACAAACTGCAGCAAGGTATGTGCATTGTCTGTGTTACAAGACGGGTTGAAAAGTTAAAGGGAAGAGAACTCTGTGCTGGTGCTGCTCTTATTTTCTGCATCTGTTAAAACTGCAACTGAAAAAAACTCCAGTTTGGATTTCATTATGTGGACATTACCTGCAAGGAGGACAGAAAGTTGGCGGTGCTAGCTCTGCTAACTTAAGCCACACTTAGATAACTAATTTGACATTGTTTACTGTCTGATAACTTTATTTACCCCCAAGTTTTCAATAAATATTGAAATATTATTGTTAGTGATTTTTTTGGCCATGTTGATTGTGATAAGAAATGTTGATATCATGACAGTCCTAGTTGAAACAAAAAGGAAAATTAGTCGCTTCTGAAGATCCTTACTCCTGAAGTAGAGATAAGACTCAAATAAACTGCTGAAATTAAACTTTTATAGTTATGACTACTTATCAAAAATAGAGACAATGATAACAATAATACAAAACTTTGAATCAACCCGTCTGAACGAATACACCTAACAGTGCGGACAGGGTAGCACGCGCAGGAGCAGGAGGAGTGTTTTTCATAGGGACTAGGGATACAAATGTTAAGTATTGTCTGTGATCAGTCTTTGGAAATGTTAACTATAAAATATTGATTACTCATAAAAAAAACGTATTTCCAAATCATTACCAAATGTGTTTTTGTCCCCTAAATCATATTTTCCACTGCAACACAATGCATATAACTGACAGTATTGAATAGTTACAGATCATATGAAGGTGTACCTATATGGACCAGTTTTCTGCTTACTTGTTCTTACAGAGAAAAACAAGAATGTCCACATGGTCAGGTGGCACTTCACCAGTCTGCTGGCTTTGTATCTAAAGATGAAGAAATGTCCTGTTTAAAATTCTCAACATTCGTGTCTGTGTCATTGTTGGCAGCAGTTGTGTATTTGCTTCCCCCCCCAAAAAAAAAGAGCTTGTGGAGACCTGGAGCAAAGTCGCAGCCCCCAGCTGAGCATCTCTGCTGGGTGCAACACCTTTGGCCGATTGATTCACATCAAAATATGCTTTACCTCTAAAAACAACTCACTGATGGATGACTGTAACACAAGATCAGATGTTTTTTCTACCAGATAGAAAATGAAAACAAAAATGCGTGTTTGATTAGACGCTTATCAAATCAATTAATCTGTACTTGATCGGGAAAATTATTCCAACATGTGTAAGGGCACTTCCATAAAAAGCATCATAGAGACAACTGAGGCGAACAGCACAGAGTATAAAGCAGAGAAACTCCTCAACATGAACGTCATCACTCCTATACTCTTGTGATGAATTTTCTTGACTTTTACCAGCTGCGTTCAAACGCCTCGGCTTCTTGCGGGAATTTTACATGAGGCTGACAAGAAATAGTCTCCATAAATTTAGGGTGAAAAATGTGTGTGCGTTAAAACATGTAGCCCACCCAGACAAAGTTCTGAAATGTTCAGGAGAGTAGTGCATCTTTAAAAGGCACTATCCATCTAGACTGCAGCATCAGAACCTTGTCTATGAGCCAAAATATTTTTCTAAAGAGTTTCTTTTCCCCTGTTTTAACATTTCATAGCTCATGCTCTCATCAACCACGGAGCTGATGAAAGATGAAAAAAATGTTTCGCTTTGTTTGCTGTCTCATAATGAATCATTTATGCATCTGTCTAGTTGCATGTTTAAGTGATTACAGAGGGTAACTGGGAATTGATTTCTTCAAATAACCCAGAGAAAAAGATAAACACCTTTTTTCCAGAGAGGACAAAACACAGGGGCATGAAAGAGTCCTGCTGATAATCCAGAATTCAAACATATTTCTGCCTCTAATATTTCAGTTCGAAATGTATTTACCCCTTCATATTTTATGTGTGCCCAAGGAGATCGTACACAAGAGGTTCATCTCAGTCCTGTTAATTGCATCTATGTTTTCCTCTTTTATGGACAAAAATAGAGTACAAATAGAGTTAGTCATGAATATTTCAAATAACAGACACAACAGTCATCATGAATGTAGTTGAGTAACTGTGTAATCTCCTGAGTTTTGCAGCTTGTTGTCCTCCCGAGGGACCACGGGTCAGCATACTGAGAGCTACTGATGCATGGCAGACAAAGAGAGTGACCAGGAGATTTTCAACGCTCCATCAAACCCTGAGTCCACAGCGTGTCAGCACTTTGGCTTCCAAAAGAAAAACTGTCAGTTTTAGGAGAAATTTGCATAGCTTGGACATCGCAGAAATGTCAATGAAATGCAGCAGGAAGGCTTAAAATCGGTACTACCACTATGACAGGCTATTCATTTTATAATCATGTTGGCTTGTACGTGAGTTATATTGTGGTATTGTACCCAGAGCAGATTAATACAGTACAAATAGACACACAGGCATTTATAAATAGATAAAAAGATTATAGACATGGCTGCTATAAGCTCATTAATGATTTTAAATGCGCAGGAACACCGACAGAGATAAAATGAGGGTTCAGCAGATTGATGCCATAAATGTGATCTGAATCATCAACTCTCTCACAGGCAGGTCACAGTTTGTGTTCCTCATTGGATGAGCCCAATATGTCTCCCCTGGGCACTGCTACCCGTCTTCAACGTCTTCTTCCTCCCACACTGCCAAATTCAGTCATCACATCAAGTCACAACCAGCAGGAGTTTGGATAAGACTCTGTAATAATCAAACTATTAGTGGAGCCAATGAAGTGGAATAAAGCAGCCTGGTTGAATGAGGGATATGATTGATTTTCTGAAGGTATTGACAGTAGAAAGCAGAATTCCGCTAGCTTAATATATAAATCTGTTTTTGACATCAATTATGAATTCAAGGTGTTGTTCAATGAGGTAAACATCTTTATGATAATTAGTGAATTTTTTACATCTGATTGAATTGGAAACATATCAAGCTTATTATCATCTTATCATATTACAAGCTCCTGGGAATGATGGCCAACTTTCTCAAGTATAAAAGGTGTTTTTTGACAATTTTTTAAAATTTTGGATTTAACAGTCATATTAAATTCAAAATGTAATTACATGTACATGAAGCTTTTGTGGTAGCAGTATTTAGCAAAGGAATTAACCTGTAGTTCATCAGTCACAAGGTCATCTGTCTTAAAAAAGCAGCCACAGATGGCCTCTATGGTGATCTCTGCAGCTTTCAGCTGGATGACTGCTCTGCTGATGAACGTACCTTTGACCTGTTTTTTAGTAATATACTAACTCTCTTCTGTCATCTCATGGAGGCGCCTGCTTAAGGAACAGGAAAATAATTTATCTGTTTGTTTTTGCTGAATTAAGTTCCTAAACGGATTAATAAACTTCTTTGAATTGAATAGAATTTTTGAGATGGTCCATTTGTGCTCGCTCTCCTCAGGCTCACCACCTTTTGGACATCACACTCCGTGACACCACACTTCTTGGCTGCTTGACAGTTGTTTAATGCCTCTGCTGAAAAATCGACATCATGACTTTGCTTGAGCTGATGAATAACTTGGCCTACTTTTACGCCATCTTGTTCCAGATGATCACTGTCTCTCTCCATCTTTCATCACACTGGCACAGTAGTTGTGAGTGACGGCTTGCCTCTCCCTTGAGAGGTACACCCGCTTTACAGATAAGCGGCGCTGTCTGCTGTTGTGAACTAATGTTGGCATTTTAATCTAGACCCTGCATATAAGACAATCCTACTTTCTCAGGTTTACCTTAAGAAAGAAGAACCCTGTCTCAAAGTTGGGTCAAGGCAGTGATAATCAACTTCCAGCAAAGACTTTCTTTTGTATGAGCTGCATTGTTTACAATTAGCAACTTGTGTTAGCAACTTGAAACCATAGACTGTATAAATTATGGAAGTAGTATCCATGACGTTACCCATCTGTTCCTGAGCGCTGTTTTGAAGCCAATCGACGGCGGCAGCCATGTTGTGAATGCAGAACTCAAACAGGCAGTGTGACATAAAGAGGTGGGGTTTGAGCCTCCTTTGCCCTTACTTGGGCAAAAACTTGTAATCTTAATATCTTCTGAACCGTCATATTGGAAAAAAATTCACCCCTGTACAGTGCGTGCAGATAGAGAAATTAGCTACGTAGAGCCAAGACGTTTTTTGAACCAGTCTGTAAACATGTTTATTAATGCTGTAAAGATCGTCTTTTTGAATTGGGGTCTATGTGGTTCCCGGTGTTTCTGCAGCCAGCCTCAAGCTGATCTCGATGAATTGCAGTTCATAACACTCCCACATGGGCTTCATCGATTGAGCCGGAGGTTGCCACTTGAACTTGACCCTGTGTTCAAATCAAAAAGCGAAACAAAATTTGCGCCTTAGATATAGCTCTAGAAAATAAACACTATCTTCATTTGTTACACCCCCCTGAGTAATGCACGTTCATCTCTTTTGGGTGGGTCTCAGTTTCACTGTAAATAGTAAGTCACACAGAGGCTTTACTCTGCTTCTTTCATATTTATTTCACAAAAGCACAAAATTGAAACCAATGCTTGAATGGTTAATCAGCTATTTCTGAAGCTCAGGGTTGCCAAAGTAATCAAAAAGGGTTTCTCTTACCTTAACCTTTCTATTTTATTATGATAACTAAAGAGATCATTTCATCATGAATTACTAAATAAATGTTCTTATTTCATCAGGATTTGGGCACTTACAAAAAAAAGGCACAAATTCTGCTGCATTGAAAGTGCAGTATATAAATAGGATATGCATGCAAATAGAGCGAGGGGAAGGCAGCAGGAGGTTGTCACTCATGAACCGAGACCGCCGGGGGACCTACAGCGCAGCTACAAGGACAGCACCCGCCCTCCACCCTGCAGCACCCAGGACGGAGCCACAGAAGGCTGCTCAGCTGTGTGGGATCACTCTAACAAGCTGCTACCTCAGTCTGGCCCAGCTGAAGGTTCTTACACTGTTTACTAGGCGCCTAGGAAAGCGGCCTCACTGAGCTGTTGTTGCTGGGTTTAAGACGGGAATAAATTCTGTCCGTGTTCTCCATGCCAGAGACTCTCGGTGAATACTAACCAGTCTGGAAGAGGAGGATTCTCTAACTTAATTATCGTGAGAGTTGAACTGTAATACATCGCACCTGGACCAGTCAAATGACCTCAAATTTGTAGATGGAGGGTTGTACAATTACCTAAATTAGAGCGGAGGTTAAATTATGAACATTTGGCTGACTGTCTGAAATCTACCCAACCATTAAAAGTAATGTTATTCTGCCATTAATATGCATCACAATATGGAAGATATAAGATAGAGCCATGCATGAAAGGCAATTTAATAGCTATCTTCCCTTGTTTTGCATCAAAAATACTCTTTTTTTGGGGTTTAACTTATGTCGTTTGGTTGGAATCATTAAGAGAACACGTTTTTTTAAATCATAAAATATATATAAATGATCCAACATGTCAGTATTTCATTTAAATCTGACAACCAATGGCATTGTTTTACAAAACAATCTCTACCAACTTCTCTTTTTACATTAATTGAATAAAATATTCAGTAAACTTATCCAAACAATAGCAGTTTAACTCATTTGACTGTTCTGTCTCTTACATTATTGAACACTGTGTCCCACTTCTTTTGAAGTTCTCATTTCAAGGCCGGATACGTCATAATAGATCAACCAGGCTGTCTCATTGCAAACATTTCTCCAAACATAGCCAAAAAATGTGGCCTTTAAACTGAATTTTGGAGGACAACATCCACTGCAAGTTGCTGATAACTTTGTAGAACTATTTTCCTCATGTGATACTGAAAATCTCACAGGTTTGTACTGACAGCAGGTCTAAAGAGGGAGAATTTATAAAGCTCTGAAGTATTTCACCGTGTTTGAAAAATTGGGATTTTCCATTTCTAAATTCAGCTGTTAACAGCACTGAGGTAAAGCAACCAAAGAGCCTCGCCACCTGGGTTTTAAAATGTGATCTGAAGCCTGAAAAGCAGTTTGGATAATAAATGTTAGAACTGCACCCTTTTAAGTCAAACCTGACATTTCTATCAGCCTGTGATGTCTGCATTTTTGACTTAAACTCGTTTTCTGTCCATTCTTTGTTTACACAAGAGATTGCCAATAATCTACTAAATTTGCAAGGTCATTAGATATGATGTAATTTCTACCTTAACTTTTTTTCCCTGAGCTGGATGACAGAATTTGAAGCATTTAATGCTCCAAGAGAAAACACTGCAGATTCATTATTTCTGATTGCACCTCCCTCGACGTTGCCTCTACCAGGAGGAAATTCAGACGTATTAAGAGGAGCAGTGAGAGGAAATGAAGATGCTACTGCTCTGAATGAATCACTGGTACTATAAATGACAAAGCTGGTGGGAATAACACACAATAGCTTCACAGTTTCTTATTACTACTGAGAAATAAAAAAAAAACAGATACATTATCTGTATTATGTAGTCTTACTAATGTTAATAATGAGGTCTTAAATAAAAGATAAATAGTTCAGAAAAAAAATGAGCATGGAAATTAAATGCAGTTATTAAATTACATTAATACGGCTCTAACAAATGACCTATGTACTTTCAGTCATTAGTTCTCATTTATCCTTTTTGCTTGGCTTTTTGTTTTGAATCTTTGACTTTCATAGAGATCCTTTCCAACATAAATTAGGGGCCATTGAAGCCAATGCATATTTTGTATATCCTGAATCCAACTGCCTTAAGTATTTGTGTGAAAGCATGCTAACTTTTTCAGCTACAGCTCAATATTTCTAAAAGAGCCGGCTAGCCTCCATCTCCAAAAGCTAATAAGCCTATTTAGTTATTTATACCTGTACTTGATTTTCACATTCTCCCAAAAAATCTCACTTCACATTTACGATAATGTGTGACAAACGCACAACAGAGCTAGCTTTAATTTGGCATCATCCAATTAATTGAACCAGGCTTCCTCCCAGCAGTGTGAACATGAAACACAGAGGTGCTGCTCCTCCGCTTCATGTGTCACCTTGACTTTATCACATAGCTTTTGTTGTTGTTTTTTTGTACTGTGACTCATTGGGTATACACATCCCCCTTCTGCACCTGACATGTAGAGAACTCTGATTATTTGGTGAAAGCTGTAATTGGAACATACTGACGGGGTTTCATGATTCCTGTGGGTATCTGTCGCGCTGTTCAGGCTCTCAGTGCTAGTCAAGAGAAGCACATTTTTTCCAGTGTATGCCAGTGTCCCCACTTCAAATGTATGTCATGCTGCAAACAACACCCTTTTCTTCTTTTTGCTTTATAAATCTTACATTATACTCCGTCTGTTTTCTTTTCATTATTGAGTCGATTTTGGAGGCAACTTCATTACAAGTAACTCTATATATTTTATGATTGGCATGCAATCACCTATAGCTGCTGGTGAGAGCCTTGAAACTTAGATGACTAATACATGATGAAGCCTTTTTAATTTCTTTGCTAAGTATGAGAGTTTCTCTTAGTGGGTTGGTTGACAAGAGCTGCGTCTCTTAAGTGGCGTCATTATAACAGTATGAGCATTTGCTGATGGCCATTCTCATTGACTAATAGAAAATAAAAGATGTTATGTTGCCCTGGTGGGATCTTGTTGTCAGGGCCATGGGATCCTACAAAGGAGACTTATTTACCAAGAATGAACAACACTGTTTAATATTGTTCAGGTACTAAGAATGTTGAGGCCGGATATTGAATGCTTGACACTTGATAGATCAAGTCATCAACCCAAATCTGTTAAATAAGTTGCTAATATTAGCAGGTATAGAAATTGGAAACTAAGGCAACAGTCCAAGAAAGATGTCAGAAATTTGGGAAGTTCTTGTTTCCATTATTCTAGCAAAAGTTAGATAAGACGATTGATCTCCACTAGGGATGTACATTTCAAGTATTTTCCATGATCGATCTTTGGAAATGTTTACAATCAATTATCGATTAATCATTAAAAAACAAAGGTAGATCTTTTCCATGTCAAAAACAATGCCAAATGCGATTTCCCCCTGAATCAAATTTTCCTTCACGACACACTGTAACTGACAGTATTGAATAGCTACGGATCGTATTGAGGTATTCAAAACGTTAAACACCCTGAATATCAACATGTGGAGCAGGCTCATAATCTCTGCAGATATACAATCATAAAAGTGAAGGCTCAGACTTCAACATGAGAACAGAGCAGAAACATATTTATGTAGTAGTAGTATTGACTAGAACTAGGAAGAGGGAGCACATTTCTCCAGTGCTAGCTTCTCCACACTGGCTCCCAATAAAATGTAGAATAGAATTTAAAATCCTTCCTTTAACCTACAAAGCCCTTAAAAATCAGGCACCCTCGTATCTTAAAGAGCTCATAGTGCCCTATTACCCATCTAGAACTCTACGCTCCCAACATGCAGGCTTGCTAGTTGTACCTAAAATCTCTAAAAGTAGTATGGGAGGTAGAACCTTCAGTTATCAGGCCCCTCTCCTTTGGAATCATCTACCAGTCAGGGTCCGGGAGGCAGACACACTCTCCACTTTTAAGAGTAGGCTTAAAACTTTCCTTTTTGACAAAGCTTATAGTTAGAGCTGAATCAGGCTTGGACCAGCTTTTGTCATGCTGCTATAGGCCTAGACTGCCGGGGGAACTGGCACACTAACACTGGGATCCTAGCTCACCCCCTTCCCCCCAACATCACTTACTTTAACTCTGCCTGTCCCATTAAAGTTACTAACCATAGACCTTTCTGAAGTCCCTGAGCTCCATTGTCTCGTAGATTCCTCTGAGCTGCCGTAGACGTGCTCCTGCTGCGGACGATCTGGACTCAAGCTGATACGGACGTGCTGGACTCCAGCGGCAACAGCTTCTACGACTCGTCTCATCACTATCACTTCTCTCTCTTACTCCCCTCTATCTGTCTTTCCAGACCCAACTAGGTCGAGGCATGATGGCTGTCTAACATGAGTCTGGTTCTGCCTGAGGTTTCTGCCTGTTAAAAGGAAGTTTTTCCTCACCACTGTAACTAGCTAAATACTGCGATGTGCAATGCTCATGATGGATTAACGTGGGGTCAGACTGAGTTTTACCCTGTCTTGAAGTTGGGTGTCTGTTCATGATTTGACATAGAGTGGTCTAGACCTCCTATGTTTGTAAAAGCGTCTTGAGCTAACGTTTGTTGTGATTTGGCGCTATACAAATAAAGATTGATTGATTGATTGATTGATTGATTGATTGATATTGATATTTCAGACTCAGTGTCCAGGTGTCTGTCTACTCGTTCTTATTGAGAAAAATAAGCACGTGAACGCAGTCAGGTGTCAGCCGGGAGTACAACCGGGTCATAATCAGTCCGGCAGCAGAGAAAAAAAAAAGCGCTCATGGAGACCTGTCACTCAGCCGCAGCCGCAGCCGCCAGCTGAGCGTCTCCGCTGTGCGCTACACCTGTAGTAAGCTTATTCACATCGAAACATGCTTTAAACTTAAAACGCCTCCCTGATAGCAGAACGAAATATAAGACCACATGATGTTCGTTCCACATGATACAAAACCGAAACAAAAAAATGTGTTCGAGTAAGTTGTTAATCAATTAATTGATAGTCTATTAATTCTGAACATCCCTAATCTCTAGAGGTGTGAAAAAATATCGATACAGCAGTATATCACAATACTTTGACCTCCGATATAACATCGATATTTCAACTCTTAATATCGATTCTTTGTCAAAATAAAAATTCATATTTTAGCCGAGTTGTAACTAAAATACGACTTCAGTATTTCAAAAACAATAAAGTGTAAAAGTTGTTTTCAAATCAAATAGTTTTGACTTAATTTGTCCTTTCTATTTTGAATAATATTGTGTGATTTATATATACACACCATCTCTATTTTTTTCTTAGTTAACTGTAGAATATAGCAATATTGTGATATCATGATATATCGTGATACTATTGTATCGTTACCCAAGTATCGTGATGCGCATAGTATCGTAAAGTTATTGCCAATACTCACCCCTACTAATCTCCATAGTAGATATGAAGCTACAGCTAGCAGCTAGCTTAAGTAGCTAAACACAAAGACTTGATCAAACCGGACTACTTCTAAGTTGACCTAACCAGAGAACAATTAGTACATACTGTAATTCACTTTAAAATTGGGATTTGTTCTTCTTACATTTTAGTTTATGTGTGGAGTAGCCTAAATTGTCAAGCTAGCAGTTCCCAGATGTTTCCATTCTTTTGGCCAAGCTATGTAAGCTAGCTGATGCCAGTAGCCTCATATTTACTGGACAGACATGAAAGCAAGTGGTATCAATATTTTATCTTACCCTCAGCAAGAAAGCAAATGAACATATTTTCAGAGGCATTTGACTTTTCTTTAACAATACTGCATTGGGACTTTGACCTATTTAGTAGTAGAATCTGTTTATTCTGTGAGAACAAAGGTAGTGAAAAATGTATAATTTTGGAGGTAACATCAGGTGCCATAGTGGCAACACTGAAAAAGATTCACACCCAGCTGAAGCATCGGCTTTTAGCTGCAATTTTCTCTGCGTTTTATTTTCACAGATGTTTAGCATTTATGGAAAGCTTTTTACTTCAGCTGCAAGCTTAAGAGATATAATCACTGTGCTCATCAACATCAGCAGCATCATCACCCCTGCGTCAAACACACAGCCCAGACTTCATCACCAGCACAGACATCATTATCCTCTTCCTCATCATCCACTTGATCCTCTTCTTGACTGTTAGCTCATATCTCTGCATCAGCTGTTATCCTGATGATGTTTATGTTGCATAATTCACAGACAAGTACAACCCTCCAATATTTTTAGTGCTGAAAATGAGATGTTTGTACCTGCACTCTCTTCACTGTGTGTATTGCATAAATTGTTTTTATCAGAATCATGAAAGTACCCTTTGACAATATGGAATTTGAGTGTAAATCTGCCACAGTAACAATTGTGTAAACTGTATTTGTAACATATGGGGCCATAGTTGTGCTGTTGGTTGTGTGTTCCTATTATTTTTTTCAGAAACTACCAATTTGTCTTGCAGGGAGAGCTCTTTCAGAAACAGGTGAACAGAAAAAAAATGTTTACTGCACCTGTGGATCTGGTTGTGATGAATATGAGCAGATATGGTGTGGTGGCTTGAACCACACTTAGACACAACAACCAATTTAAAGCATGTCTTAACCTGCCGGAGCAGTATGTGGGCCACATATAGAGAGCTTGTCTACAGAAGCATAGGAGCTTGTGCATTCTCAGTGGCACATGGCAACTGTAACAGCTGACTTTTTCACAAACCAGCAAACCAGGTAATTAGGTAGATTACCACATAACAGTAGCTACAAGCATAAACATTGTACTGTTCACAGCACCCTCATTAAATGAATGTAAATCTAGTGTATGCATAGTACAGGATAAAATGCATGCACATCTGCTTGCTACATAGCTATAACTGTAAAATCATTTGAAATGCTTTCCTCAGAGATGTAATTTGGTCGGGTTCCACCAGCAAAAAATCTGATTTGAATGGCAAGACAGCAGGCAGCATCTAAATTCGTTTGCACACTGCAAAATGAACCTGCTATAATCACCGTTTCCGTCCAATCCAGCAGGATCAGAGAGCGGCTCCTATCATATTCAGGGGTGTAGGTCAGACTGTGGCTATCAGGGCCTCAGCTGAGGCAGAAAAAAGCTCCTAAACATCATTAGGCAGAGCTTAGCCCTGGCACATCTACTGTCAACATTAAATCTTTCCACTCATACTTCAGTGTTCGGGGGGAAAACTGGCACAGAGAACATGATCGTCACTGAAAAGAAATGTTTGTCTTTGCTTTATTTTGTGAAAAGACTGACGTTGTTGCTTGCCACCCACTCTTCTCTGTTTCAGTGCATAATGACATGAGTGATGTGTGTGGACGAGCAAAGCATGGCGTGGGGCGCCATTTAGTCAGACGCTGTCAATCTCACACAGGTAAGCCAAAGCAGGAATGAGTGGGAAAATCTTTTAGCCTCATAAATACATTTGATATTCTGGTGATAAAGTGAAGGCTCTCACTGTGCTGCTGATGTTTTAGCAAAATGCTTCCTGTCTATGCGGGTGTTCAGACCAAAAATCAGCCCTGCGTTAAAACACAGCGAGGGGCTGCAATGGTGGGGGTGTAATGCTTCAAGTCTGAAATACAATGCACGATGTCTGAGTAACAGATCTGTGAATATGAAGGCTTCTCAGATGCCAAAACACAGCAGAGGGCTTTATAATACTATGAGCCTTCATTTTATCCTTTATTATCAATGCTGACAAGTTAACAACAGAAATATAGCCTTTAAATTACAAAGTCCACTGTTGTTGCCGCAAGGAGTTAAAGCAGGTTCAAGTTTCTACACCCCTGCTGCGCTGTCAGCCTAGCCCCTTTCAAACATATTAGAAGGATGTGTTTAATGTTGATCATCGACTGCCCCATTTAATGAACCGAATACCAACAAAAAGAAGGTTGCTTATCACTTGGGAGCCAGCCTTCTCTTCCTCTGTTGTGCACAGAAAGAAGAAGTCAACTTCATCAAATACATGAGGCTGAAACGCTCAAGAGTGGTGGATGGACGACTCTATTCTTAGATCTTTCTTTAAAAGAGGCCAGTCGTAAAAGTTGAAAGTGAGGGTGACACTGTTTTTAACTTAATCAAAGATATCTATCCTCTGTACGCTGATCAATATGGAACATCTAAGGCTCAGCTTGACACAGTTTCCGGGGGGCTATGTCTGTACCAAATTCCACAGGCGTTTCATCCCAAAACTCTAACATCATAACAGCTGCAGTCTGTCACTTTTGCTATGGAATATCCTATTTACTTATTTCAGGATTGATGGACTGATTGTGTGATTTGAAGGAACAAAAGCTCCCCTCATAAGGATAGCCTCATCAAATGACTTCATTTCTTTAGTAAAAGCCAATATGCCAAACAAATTTGGCATATTGGCATCTGCAACTGTCACCATTTTGTAACCTTTTTCTTAAAGCTAGAGATTTCCTAACGCGAATAATTTCCAGGTCATTCATTAAAATTAAAATCCAAATTAAAATTTAGAGTTACTGGCTAGTCCTAAGATGAGAGACAGCATCAAGCACAACTTATTCGACAAAGCTAACCACAGGGCCAGAGAGTCTGCAAGTAAGTAAGGTAGCAAAGGGGTGGAAAATGTCCAGTAAATTTCCATGGGAAGTTGAGCTGGGGAATCTTGCAAATATTCAAAATTGGAAACTTTCCATGGGAATTATGGGAATTAATGGAAGTTAACTGGGAACTGAGGGTAATTTAATGGAAAGGTATCATATCCAAGCATAAATATTTGTTTTGTTATAAGACATCCATCCAAAATAATACATTTGAAACAGATTTATTTGTAAGTAGAATCTTATCAAGTGTTAAATATTGTATTGAACAATCAATTCTTTAATTGAACAAAAATGCAATCCCAAGAAAGTCCCATTCATAATGTTAAATGAAAAGAGCCCCTCTCCCTCCAAAAAAGTCCAATTCAACATGCAAATAAAAAAGCATCTTCCCTCAAGCTTCTCAAGCCTAGCCTCTGCAGGATTCTAGAAATGATATTTGCATGTGATGGAGGAATGCACAGTGCATGTAGGTACTTACATGAAATCTGGTTGTTTTAGTCAGGATAATGCTAAAATGTATTTTCCCCAACTATATTTAAGTTCCCTTTTAAGAGCCAACCTTCAATTTAGTAAATTACTGGTTCATTCCCATAAATACCTGTTAATTCCAATGGAAAGTTTCCAACTTTGAAAATTCCCAGAATTTTGCAACCCTACAAGTAAGTAATGTCAAGTTGGTTTTCTGAGTTAAACTAACATTAGCAGACCTAGCAACATTGGTTACACGTTCAATTTGTCAAGTTGTTATATACCAGTTTCACCAGACATAACCTACATACAATGTTATCTCCATTGTCTGGACCAAAATACTGCACGCTACCAAATGCCATCTGTCATCTGTGCTTGTTTATGTCTGGGTAGTGGAGCATAATAGCATTATGACAGTAGGCCTACAATAATAATGATATTAATGTTTATTCAACCCATTAGTTATTCTGGTGAACACTAGCGAGGGTGAGGATGTTTAATCATTTAGTAGACTACACTTGCACATCCCTACTGAAAGCATGAATTATTTTTTATTGTTTAATTATAAAAAAAATGATAAACTGTCTGTTCATCCCCTTATATGCAAACTTACTGAGACATTTCCAAAGAGCTGAAACAAAATACCAACTGAATGCAATGTGTGTAAAGCCAAAGTACCAGTGGAGCACTCATCAGGAGATCCCTGGAGAAAACACTTACAAAACTGTACAGCAACAATGTTGTTCTAAAGCAAATATATATTCAATTTTAACTGTCAAAACATACACTGATCTTAAAGCAATAAAGTGAAAATCCACAGTCGGGGAGTTAACATCTACTGTATGTGTATCAAAGATCAATGAAGCCCCTCTGTAACTGTGAAACTTCATACATTTGCAAATCTTTCAGTCTGCCTGGTCTGAATATGCAAATAGTCTACAACACAACCAAGAAAGCAACCAGAGTGATTTTTACTCTAAATGACAGCTCCTTCCCCCTCAACTCTCAAAGAAGACTTCAATTGCCGCTGAGGCCTCGTCCCCCCCTGGAACACCACGTATCTACGCCTGTTCTGCGAATTAGCTCCCCATAAAGATGCTTCGTAAAATATATGCACAAAAAATTTAATGAGACAACCGGTCCCTCCTGTGTCTAAGTGACATTACCAGAAGCCATCATTCAGCCCTGTACTTGCTCTCAGAGTCCGTCCATCTCTACAGTACACTGCTAATGATGGAAATGTTTGCCCTTGAAATCTCAGTTAATAAGCAGCTCTGCTATGACATCCATGATTAGATCATCCAGAGCTGTCACATCTCATCCTGAGGAGGACGCCACCAGACAAAACCAAGAGTGGGAGCAAGCCTTCTCTCTTATTCTCTTCTTTTCACACACACATACACACGCATACACACACACTGGCATAAAAAAGCACACACATACAAACATCTCCTCTTCTGCAGCTATGCAACAGAACAGCCAGGGTTAATCTTGGGTAACAGCTTCTTGGCCTGGATCAGAGAGCTGCACTAAGACCCGATGAATGTTGACATTGATACGGCGTGCAGCCTCCACACACAGGTAGGACGCACGAGACAAACACCTTCAGAGATGAGGCAGCCTCGGGCAAGGATGAGATTGAGTTCGCGGTGCGGCATTAGATGAGATTTCCGATGCATACTATAACGAATTAGCATGAGTCTGTTCCCCATGAGAGATGCCTGCAGACACAGGGTGAATTGAAATAAATGGGTGTCCCGGTGTTTACCACACCAACCCCCCTTCCCCCCCTGCCGCAGTCAGTTGGCCATCTGAGTGTGGCAGGCCCGGTTCTGGCACAGCACAGACCAGCATGATGGATGGACAGCCAGGGCAGCTGCTAAAAATCTCTTGAATTACGCCCAGGCTGATATGTCACTCACTGATCAATTGCATCCACGTAAATCTGCCGCTTGAGGAAAGAAAGCGCTCAGGGCTCAGGGGCGGGCTCGCATTTTTTTGGCTTGAGAGCCAACTGGGAGACCGACTTATTCAGACGTGGCCCACACACGACTAAGTAGCATTTATTTACCTCTTCTACACTATCATTTTCTGCTCTCCACTGAGACAGTTTTCTTGCAAACATTCAAAGCCCACGGAAACCAGAATGTGTTCAGTGCTGCGTCAACAGATTCTGCAATTTTTTAAGACTTTGATATAGAGATTGTGGGAACCATACAACTGGTGCATTCCTGTGTATAGGTCTGTAATAGAGATAGACTTATGTGTTTTTTAGGGCTGATACCGATATCGATTATTAGTAGTCAAGGAGGCCGATAACCGATATTTGGAGCCGATATTCATATGCAGTAAAAGGGGAAATATTGCAGTCAAAATGTTGGATAATACAAACTCCAACACTTAACTTGGTTTAAATGCCTTTAAGCATAACTTATTAAACAGCTTTTCAGATTTGTAACATGTTAAAGGTTTGTTTTATCTCAGACAATAGACATCTTTGTTTTAAAATTCTAAGAAAAAGTGCAGGGAGCTCCCAGGCTCAGCAGCATGTCTTATGAAGTGAAATGAAAACTTAAACAAAGAAATAGCAACCAAAAGTTTTCTACCGTGCAATGAGAAACTGCAGGGAGAAATGGAACGTAAGCTAGGCTACGGTTTCTGCAGACAGTGTCATTTCTGCCTCGTTATTTAGCAAATTTTGAAAGATTCCGTCCCGAGCACTCACTTCGGTTTAGGTGTATGCTCTACTTGGAGTTACCTGGTGGTTCGGCTGCATCAGAGCCAAAATAACCCAGTTTTAAATTGATCACCTATCGGCAGTCAGATTTTTAACAAAGGCCGAAGCTGATAAGCGTCAAAATGCCGAATATCGGCCTGGCCGATATGCGGTCTATCCCTAGTTTGTAATTGCAAAATGTACACAGTTAAGTGATCATCTGAATCGTCCACTCTTGATTCTTAGGGGTCACAAAAAACGCACAACTCAGGAAGTATTGTTGTGCAATACAAAAAAAAAAAAAAAAAAGCCTCTGACAGAAAGGTTGGTATAAACAAAAGTCCAGCTTCGGACACAGCAGAAACCCAATCATAGTTTAGGAGTGGTACCAAGGGATGGGCAATCAAATTTCAAGCGGGGGTCCAAGCCACCCCGAGCTCCCTTGACACGCCTCTGGGAGAACTGTTATCCATTAACCTGAAATCTGACAGTGCGATAGATTAACAGTGGCTGACCAGGTTCCCCCCACAACCAAGCTATCTTTCATTGTCAGCCCTCACATACTCCCGTGACAGATTCCCGTGAATATTACCTCCTACAGATAAATGCAAGCAGCGCTGAGTAGCGTCTGGAATGAAAGAGAAAGATTCATTGAGCAATCTGCAAACGGAGATAGTGTAAGACCTCAGTGGCCCCCTCGTCGAGACGTCTCAGATGGCAACAGATCTGATGCAAGTTCAATCAAAACCTTTCAAGTGGCCAAACTGCAGTCAGGATTTTCTTAATTTCAAAGTAAGAGTCTGCTGAGGTGATGTAGATTATATCAGGCTGACTGTCAGCTAAGGTGAGGCTTTGACCTTCCTCACGTCGCCAGTGTTTTAGCAGGAGAGACTGGCTTATGCACACGTTTCTCTAAAGACGACACTGATGGACTGTAAAGGGGGGTAAGTGTAGTGCTATCATGAATATACTGCAGTATTGATCGACTCTGTTGTTAGACTTGTAATAGATTTTTGTAGTGGAAATTGATTTTCAAAGCATTATTTGCTACTTAAGGATGGCAAACTGCCAACAAAAATCTTGCCAAATCTAAACATCCCTTTATTATTTATCAGAACCCTTACTATTCATGCAGAGTATATCACTTTACAGTAATATGGTGGTATTTTTAGAAACGAGTTGTTCTCTCACAGGCAATTAAGCGCCCCAATTTGTGCTGCTTAACTGTAATTTGAGTTCTAAACACACATAAAGTGCATCAAAATGTTGCCTTATGACTGCCAAAATCCATGACAATATCTGGTCCCATATCACATCATCTGGCTCTACTTGTATGAATGTTAAAATGCAGACTCCCAGTGAGACAGTAACTGAAGCATAAAGGATAAATTGTTATTCTTTACTATCTTAAATTCTCCCTTTTTGCACTGAGAAGTAGATTTTGGCACCGTTTTCTTTGCCATATTGTGAGCACTGTAACTGCATAATGTATACCCTGACAGGGTGATATTGTGTTTTATATCTCTAAGGGCACTGATTATGCTGCCTGGGCACATTTTAGTTAACCGTGCAGTTTCAGCTTCCCTTTCTCGTGCTGTCACATGGTAACCACAATGGATGAGCCAGAATACTTACATTTGCAATGCAATGTGAAACTTGTGAATGTGCATGAGACACCTGAATGGAGCAGGGAGACAAACCTGCTTTGCTTTAAACTGCTGGCTCTCGTATCGTACATTTTAGAAGTGAATGCTTATTATAAATACCAGCTTCAGGGGCTTTTATCTGCAGTTCTAGAACTCATTATTCTGTATGCTATTTTTGTCCAATTACAATAGGAGTGTGCAATGTTAAACTATGTGATTATGAACACTTATATTACTTCATTTTTCTTTGTTATTACTGCCTCTGTATCAAGACCAGAGGCTAATTGGAGACAGTAGAGGCCATCAATTTTTTTCTGGATGGTGGGAGTAAAAAAACACAAGTTTTTACTGGGCCCGGATGAGCTTTTAACCGTCAATTAAGCAGCAGAAAATGCACCAATGTTCCTGAGAGAAAAAGCTTGATCATTGATGGTGCGATAGGTTAAACTTCCTGGAACACTGCAGGGACAAAAAGCTCCCTGATAAACTCCAAAGCTTCAGTCTTTCTTCACAATGGCTGCATCGTCTCAAGCTAAACTGTGTTCTGCTGTATTTTTTTGTCATGCACATACTTAATGAATCACAGCTGAGCTCTCAAATAACATTTCTGTCAGTGTGACAGGCTCCAGTGTACCTTTCCTGAATCCTGAGCAGCATTCTGCTTACAGAAAATTATAGACCACCTTCCCTTCCAATCCACCTACTTTACCACCTGGGGGGAAAATAACTGGCAATTTCCCCGACTATTATTTCACGGATATATCCCTGTATCAATCAAGCTTTTCAAAGCAGGTTCTGATGTATATGCAGAGCTGGGTTGGGCTTTTCATGTGTGTGTTGTGTTTTTTTAGACATGTCCGTTTTTGGACTTTAATACTGTTTTACAACCTTCCAGCTACTTTTAAAAACAAGTGGCACAATGACCCAGATTGTGAGTTAACCAACAGTGTGCTGCTGGTGTCACGCTCCGACTATACGGCTCCCAGCTATACGCCTCCGACTTTGTGCAGGATTTCCTTTCTGTTCTGTTTTCATTAGAACTAACACAAGTAATGAGATAAACCCGAACTCGCCGAAGGTGTAGAGAGAGACAAAGATCTCAACAATGACCTTTTTTTTTTTTGTCTTCACCATCCAGGGACATAATCCCTTGTTTGGCTGTGCAGCTGGCATGCAACTGAGTCACGCGTCAGCCCTGATTAGAAGCAGCAGTGGTCCGCGGGCCCCGTTCCTCTGCCAGAGCCAGGAGTGGAAAAGGCCAGGGCCACCACTCTCAGTCTGTAGATGTGACCTTGATGGGGTATGATAGAGAGGAAGCGACACGATTCGCAATGCCACACAATATCTGTAACCTTCCACTTCCCCACTATGCATGCTGAGGCTACTGAGCTGTGACACACACACTCATGCACTTGCACAAAAACATACACACACTATGTCAACTGTGCACTGTCATTTTTTCGGGCAGTCTCCTCCTTCACGTCATCTATCTTTTTCTTCTTTTTTTTGCATATTGGCTGGTGCTTTGTACAAGATGTCCTAATTCTTAATGTTTTTCTCTTGTTCGTGTTCAGCGGCTGCCATGCTAACGTTAAAGTCACATAGGTTAAGCTTGAATGGCCTAAACGATCTCTATAATGAGGCTGAATGTAAACAACTGGATGAGACATACAGACCGACTATTAACAGCAATGAAACCATTTACAATATAATTTTCTATCATTTTCATTCTTATTTATGGTATGACGCTTGCTTCTATTAAATTGCTTACTCTACCCAAGCCCTTAGATCTCATTGGACATAGTGATGGAGACAGATGTCTTGTGAGTCAGACATTAGCAACACAAGTGGGGTAAAGATGGCACTGCAGGCCCCAAAAATACCAGTTGGTGAGTAAAATCTTGGCATTGCATTTCCTGTCTCAAAATACAGCTAATGAGAAATAAAATAAACGTGAGCTGTACTAAGCTGTGATTATCAGTGATGCATTATTGCAAGAAAATGAAAATGCAGTAAAACAAAAAAAGTAAAATCCTGACACAATCAGCTGCTGCTTAAAAATCACAACATTAAAACATTATATTCTCTAAAAGTCATGCATACTTCATGGATAGAGCATTGCAGGCTTCCTTGTTGTTGCAAAAGAATGCAATTTCATTTAAATGAGTCTGTCAGCTCGACCAGCGGGGATTTAAGAGTGCAGCCAACCAGCATGTGGTAATGAGAGAACGTGCAGCGTATCCGAGACGCAACACTTTGTGCTGTCCGAAGGCGAGGTGCTGTAAGGTGGAGAGCAACAGTAGCCAGGCAGAGGTGGTCGCCTCATTCAGGTGCACAGGAAATCTGAGCCACAGTGATGCCTCTGCCTTCCTGCTCTGTGAGTTCAGCTTGCCTACTCAGGGAGCTCAGCAACAAAATGTAGCCCTGTGTGCTACAGTTGGAGGAGAATTTGCAAAACAAATGGGCTTACAGGAGGGGCAGCAAGGGCAGCAGAATGAGATGTCAATGTTAGGCGCCTCCCTTTGTTTTTTGGATGATATCATTGTATAATATGAGGACTTTTAGGTTGTGAGCTTCTAGAATCACAGTGAACAATAAAATAACACCCTCTTATAAAATTATGATATTCAATAATGCACAGACAATGAGTAAACTGATCCTCATATCAGGCATATCCATGCACTTATAATCTGCATTGTTGGACTATAGACAAATATTTTTTTTATTTTAGCCTTTAATTCAAACCGCACCACCTCCTCAGTGGTCACCCCTGCTGAACTGGTGCCATATAATGTGCTGTGTGGAGGCAGCAGCTTCCTCTGGAGGCGTGGATTCTGAGCTGCAGGTTTCCACAAACATCTTTTTTACCACACAGGTAAGAAACCTTTCCTTTCTCAGTCCACAACTTCTCCCCTGGTTTTAAAGATAAACGGCTATTTAGGGCTGAGGGTGAAGCCTTCTTTTGTTGCAGATGATGTGGCAGCTTCCTGACTTTACAGTTCAGTGTGTGTGTGTGTCTCCCTCTCTCCTCATTCCTATCTTTAAACTGCCCAATCCTTACCCACAGAACAAGAAATCCCTCTCAATAATAAATAGGCTACCTCCAGCATTTCAGAGACAAGGGCCCTGCATGCTGCACGACTCAAAGACCACCTTAACTTCACTTTTAGCTATATAAAAAATTAATACCGTGCCAGCTTGGCATGTGGCGAAATCAAACAATAGCTGATAGCTGGTTTCCATATTTGTGCCGGGGCTGCAGCCTTTTTTATTCACAGGAATAAGCCAGCTCTGTGTGTACTGAAGCCCGACCACAGGACATGTCTTCCGGCACGCAATTAGGCGACCTCCTCTCATCTGCAACCGTGTTGAATTTGGGGAAGCATACACCTCTTCCTCCACCCACCTCAAGTGATTGTAAACACCGCTAACAAAAGATGGTTGATTTTAAAGCTGATTCTCTTCAGAGAAACCTCCAAAAAAAAGACCTCATGAGAAGTGTCAGTAATTGAGGAAGAGCAGCCGAATGAGAATACAAACAATTCCTGACCACCACTGACATTGAAAAACACACACACACACACACACACACGCACATAGCATACACACACACAAAGATACAGCGCGGCTTCTTTCTACTGCAGCATGCTTTAAAGGTAATTACCGCCGTGCATAAGGTCGTTACTGTGTGAGAGGTGTGCGGTGTCATTTACCTGGGCATCATCCGGCGATCCGACACATGGAGACAGCGAGGGGGTCTGAATATTCCAGCCAGGCACAAAAGACACAAAAAAAAGGAGAGGGGAGAAAATCCTGGATTGAATGCGGCAGATGAATACGCGACCTCTGCCTTGAGAAAATACTGCTCTCCTTCCTTATCTCTAGATGTTGCTGTGTCGATGGAGGCAGCAAGAGAGGGAAGCCCGGAGCTCCTTCTCCGTACAGACAAAGATGCTTTCTCTCCTCCGCCGCACCGAGAGCAGCAGCAGCAGCAGCGGCAGCAGCAGCACAGCCGTCATTCCCCCGACACTTGATGGTAATAGTTTGGTAGGTAGCTTATATGGGTTGAGGGCGCGGTCAGCTGCTGTTGACCAATCGTGCTCCCCATCAAACTAACAGCAGCGTTGCCATGGTGGATTAAATGGCGTTCAAGCACACATTCATAACCTGAAAGAAAAAAAACCAAGAAGGTGTGTTTTCATTCAACCTCACTGAAATCATAGAAGAAGAAGAAGAAGAAGAAGAAGAAGAAGAAGAAGCCTCTCATTACATTAGGAGTGGTGTCTTTTTTTTTTTTTTTTAAAGCTAGCAGTGATGAGAGACACTCAGGTTCAAGACCCCCATCGTCAACCCCACCCTCATGATGCCCAAGTGCCCTAAGGTAAGACTCAGGGCAAGCTGCCCCAGCTGTTCAACTCCCAACAACATATGTAGATTCATTATTCTTCAATGAGTCATTTTGCAGCTAAAAAAAGATGAACAATTCCACCTTTTTCACAAGGTGTCTCCATGCTTACTCATGTGGATGCCATCTTTGTTTTATCAAATGATACATCATCACAACCCCACCTAAGATAACTTGCAGAAGCAGCAGAATAACCATCTTATCTTTATAATGGCTAGTTGGCTAATTCCAGAGAGTTGGGCTTTCATTTTTTCAAAGATAGGCACATCAATACATTAAAGGACAGAAATGGAAACTACTGATCATTATCCAACAGTAAAAGAGGTGTCGGCCAGCCTATAGCTCTTGCAGATGAACAAGTTTTCATTTGGCCAAGGATCACATAAACTGTAATTCTGCTTTTCATAATGGCCCGTAGAGTTTTGAATGCATAAAGGGATGCTTACTTCCAGCAGTTCAATCGTATATGTAATTAATGCCTAGTACTTTTGGTTTAAATTCAACAGAAAGAAGTTCCTGAAGTTATGACTGCATGACTGAATTTGGAAAATGCTGCTTAACATGTATAATTATTTTACAGTAAGCTCATAATCTAACTTATTTATGAAGAAGGTTGATTTATATGTATAGCACAAGTCAAAAGGTTCAAGTGTGTAAAATGAGAAATAATATATTAAAAAACCTTAATGAAGAATAGAATAACAATGCAAAGAGAAGATTTCTGGAAATAATGCCAAAAGCATGAGAGGAATATTGTGTATGTTTTCTTCCAGCTTTGAAATGTCTGTTCAGTTTAACACACACACACATACACACACCTCTTTCAGATGACTTAAGAACCTGAGAGACTTCATGTGGAAAGAGACATGCACAGAAGCATTAAGTCCTCAACCATCCAGCACCTTTTCACACATTCTTAAAACTTAACATTCGCTGTCAAAGCAGAGTCCCTGCTATGGAGGGCTGTTTGTGTGTTTGATTTGCTGTGAACTCAGACTTATCAGTGACAGTTGGCTCACCCATACAGACCTCTTAAAAGCCCGTAAAGGTGAAGCAGTATGGGTCCAAGCCTTTCATGCAGGAAAGATAAAATCATAGCAATCTGGAATCTGAGGATGACGTATGAATAATGTATGCTCTGAAATGTTTTTGCCTGCGAAACAATTCAGCCTGAGTGAGCAGATGGGGTTGAATACTTTTGCAGCTATGTTTCAAAATCCCCACTGCTATAAATCAACGCTACCTATGTGTATAATTTAACACCTGCGGGAATTAAGTAAGTAATGTGAAAGGAAGGAGCACTTTGTTTGATTTTCTAAGTAACATAAACAAATACATTAATTATTAATGTACTAAAAAGAACTATTTCGAAAAACTTGGTAGCATAAGGCTATGTCAGGGTCAAACTGCAATTTTTATACTCTGTTAGTAAAATACAAGATTGTTAAAATATGACAAAACTATAGAAATCAAGACATTTAGTTACTTAACCAATTCCATTCTCAGTCATAAAAAGTATACCAAACAAACCAGACACAGGGTGCACTGAAATCTGAACAATATCCACATTACTGGGCTGATAGATTTCAAACCCCTCTGGAGAGATAAGTTCTTCACATTTTGAAGGTATAAAAGGGAAGTTATTTGTTGTATTTTTTTTGTCTCGTCTCCATCTTAACTCCAGCATTTTGCATTGTCTGCACTGGCTCTGGAGTAATACGCATTTAGTACTGCAAGGTTTGTCTGAATGCTTTTGAAATGTAGGTCTCTGCGAAGCTATTGTTTCTGCTGATCAACTCTATGAGTGGAAAACAACCAGTATTAGCATCTGATACAATCTAGTCATGGCAAATATGTTGTATTTGGTTTACATAAACAGCTTTGCCCCTATGCTCCGAGGTTTTCCAGTGTAGAAGGCGTTTTGTGATAAAAAGACATGTGTTGCGGCCATTTTTCCATGCACTGGTCTTTGTTTGCAGGATGACTGGCAACTTTAGGAGCAAGAGCAGAGTGGTGAGATAATGTCTAAGAACAGATTGTTAGCTGCACTATAATGCAGATGTCTGTGTTGGAGAGACGTTTTCCAAAAAATCTGGTGTCCTGTGGTGCTGCTGTGTTTCAGAAGCACAAGTGCTTTTTTAAATGTTACACATCTTACTGTCTCTGTTGGTTTTGTTTATAGGGAAAGTACTTTTTATTCAAAACAATGAACAAATGGTATATGAACAATAAAACTTTTTTCTAAGCCGATTCACCATGAAGCAGGCTTAGTTATTTCTGGCCATCTGTCTCCATATTTCTTGCCATCATAGCATTGTCTGTAAGAGAATGTCAGTCTGAGGATCTGTGGGTTCAACACTTTGGCCCAGACTGTAACACTCTGCAACAACAGAGGGTTGCATGAACATTTTAGTCAGACACTCATGGTCCCTAAAGGATAAAGATGACTTTTCAAGGTGAGTGCTCTTCTAATGCTACCAACAGGTCAACATTTTTGGTCCAAAGTGAGAGATCAGTCTTGATAGATTTGACAATTCCCTCAAATTTCCTTGTTTTTCTCTCTCTTATTTGAAAAATGTAATCAAAACACCAGTAAACACAAAACTTGTCGTACAATTTGAAACAAGGCCAGCTGTACAGTCCACTGAACGAAAGCTTTGGTTGTGCTTTACAAGCTGGTAAGGTAAAGGTGCCCTCCTGAGCAGCCTGTTTAAGCTGGTTATCAATGGCATTGCATAACTAAGAAAGTTGCAGCAGTGCTTCTTCCAGCCTGTACCCACCATTTTTGATTGCTTGTTTTAATATGGTTTTGCATGTAAGCATTTCTACTGAAAATGAACCCTTGCAATGTGTGCAAAATGTAGCATATTTGTTGCCTAGTACTTTTAGAAGGAAGATAGAGCTCTGACATTACACAGCAGGTCCTGGCGGTATGCTGGGCCAGCTAAGCTACAGCTGCATGTTGTTAATTTATTTATTTCAGAGCTTTAATGCCTTTATCCAGAGAGGGTAGAGTAGGAAATTGGTATAGTATGGAAAGGGACGCAGGTTGGAATCATACCCGGGAGCCTCAAGAACTACAGCCTCTCCACATGGGGTATGCAGCTTTTATCCCTAGGCTAAACCGGCTCCCCCAGGGGTGTTTTTATATTGGTTACAACAGCAACAGCCTTGACAGTGATTGACATACAGAGCAATCCATGTTGCAAGCATGATGGATTGTTTGGTACTTCGATTGGTTAAAACCAGGACAGGGATTGTTCAAAACCTGAACATTTAAAAAGGTTAACAGATACACATAAGGACTCATGGTTTGGAGCTTGAAAACAGGACAGACCTGGTCAAACTCGTAAGTTATGCTTAATGCTAAGCTGAGGTGGCGAACAAGGTCAATAAAATACTCTCCAATGCAAACATGTTAGCATTTGGCTATAAGCCCAGTTGTGTACAACCTCGTAGAGCTGCCAGAACGGATGTACATCACGCTGGTATGAGGCCAAGAGAATCCATTTTCCTCATACCAGCATCTATCATCATCAAGCTAAGGACTGCTAATCACTGTGAGCCATTCATTTGTGTTTCAAACGAGATCAATTATGGGATTCACACTTTTTCCTCCTGGCAACTGTCAATCAGCTGAACAGGCTCAAGGATTTCTTGCTCTGACTGATCCAAAATACCACCATGAAATCATCTGGTTATTAACATAATGTTGTTTTGAAGGCCTGAGCTGGGTCTTCAGACCATTGTCATGTTTTTGCTTGAAAAAGAAAGTGACCATATTTGGATGAGAGGATGGAGAATTAGATGGGGGGGTTGGCAAAGTGCTAAGTTATCGAATGTATTCAGCCTATGCCCAAGGCTAATTTATCAGCTGGGCAGTTAGCTTGCCAGGTCGTTGTTCCCACTGTATGAAATTCTACTCGTGTCCATAGCTAAATATGTTTAGAAGACTATAGCTGAGAGCTTGTAGAATATTTAGAATCATTCACTCGCCTACTAAATATCCAGAGAAGCCAGCGTCAAGTGGCCAATCCAGGAACAACAGTTTTTAACGTTTATATGTTGGGCTCATAGACTGTATAAAATATAGACGTAGGATCCGTGACGTCACCCATCTGTTTCTGAAGCCCTGTTTTGAAGCCAATCGTCGACAAAAGCCATATTGTTGCTGTCGAGCGATTGTGACGAAAAGAGGCGGGCTTTGAGCCTCCTAGCCAACAGCTAGTGCTCCCCCCCCCCACACACAGTGTGCTGATTTAGAAATGAGCTATCCAGAGTACACTCGTCTTTTGCACCAGGCTGTAAACATGTTTATTTCTGCTGTAAAGATCGTCTTTTTTGAATTGGTGTGTATGTGGTTTCCGGTACTTCAGGAGCCAGCCTCAAGCAGATCCTCTATGAACTGCAGTTTTTAGCACTTCCACATTGGACTCATTTTTAGACCAGAGGTTGCCGCTTGGTTGGGCTATCTTTTTTTCAACAAACCCACAGACTATTTCATAATCCAGACAATTTGATGCAAAACTGACAAATATCTGGAAAATGTGGTTGAAGTTGGTAAACAGAAAATATGAAACATGTTCTTATACACAGTAAAGGAAATGGTAAGGGACTCAGTCATAATTTGTTCCTCTCTTTTAAACGCATCATACTTTTTACAACACAAGCCTTTAATTAGGCTGAACATCATTGGCATTTCTGACTCCAAAACAACTTACCAAACAGAAGTGTGTGTTTAGTGACTTTTCTATGACAGTTATTGATTTTCCTCTCAGTCAGTGGCAGACAGCTCTGCAGCCTCCACAAGGAAATGAAAGTGCTCACTGCTATGCTGAGGGATATGTGTCCACTACTGCAATACAATATTGGCACAATCTGTATTATTAGAAAGCCCCCAGGACTTAAGTAAAGCATGCATATTATTGAACTTGCTCTCAGGGGCTCAGCCGCAACCTACAACTTAATGGCTCTGTATGCAAACAACACTGGTCCAGCGGCTTACAACATTTCTGAGGCTTGTGCAGTTCTGGTGCCACACTCTGTGTGCAGTTTAAGCAGTTTCCTCAGCACAATTAAGCAGTTAATATTCCAAACAAACCTGATAACATGGAGTCAGCAGAAGAGCGGCACAAGTAAACAAGGTCTCACAGGACCCGGCTGACTATAAACTAAACTGTGTTTATATAATCTGCTCTGCAATACTGTGTAATATTGATTAAAGGGTGAGCGTGTTGAAATATTGATGAGAAATCAGTAATTCGGGTGGATGCAGGATTTTTGTTGATCAAGATTTGTGTAATAAAAATGTACAGGATCATTCAGACTATGATTTATAAAACTGAATCACAGATTACTGAGCTTGTATCCATCTAAAATACTGTTTACACTGACTTCTAATTGGATTAATAAAACTATGCCCTGTGACAAGAGTATGAATTTATAGACGAATAAAGGGAGAGAATCAAGAGGCTTTTTTCACTTAGATCTGTCGTAGCAGGCATATAAAGCAAACAAATAATAGCTGTATTCAATTCAGCTGCTTCAGCTCACAGTTAGAGGGTCCTAGAGTGCATGCAGACTCACTGTGACACTGTCATGACTTACTGTGACACTTGAGTGGAGCTATCGTATAAAACCTGTGATTTTGCAACTATGACAAGTTAAAATGGCTGCTGTGGGAAAGACATTTGAGCAGGATACATTTAAAACATTTCACATTTAAAATTGTTGCTACTGTGTGCTTTTGGAGGACTGTTTTTGTAATTATACGGAACTCATTAGCTATGACATAGGAAGTGTTGTTCTTGATACATTTGGCCTTCCATGGGTAAAGTTATGCAAACGCCACCACTAAGGGAAAGTAATAGAGGCCAAGTTAGAGTTATTATTCATGTCTAGCAACAAAGGCTAACAATTAAGCAACTAGCGAGCATGTGAAGTTATGCAAGACATTATTTAAGAAATAGGCTGTTATGAGAATAAACAGTTTTAGAGTTATAATAATTGAAGAAGAAAATGTTAAACTTTAAACTAAATCTACATTAAAGTGTATATCAACTTACTATGGATGGAAAAAAAACTTTCATTGCCTTTCCACTTCTGAGGCTGTTAACACCACAAACAACAGAGTGCTCATATGGACTCAGGGACAAAACAAACAGAACCCAAATTGAAGGCAACATACTTATGCACTGAGGCCCTGCACAGCCTCAGGTGTTGTCAATTACTCTCATTGATTAGAAATGGGCGGAGCTATGCTTGCATTAAGGTAATGAAGGCCTTTGTTAACTTCCCTCGGAGGCAACAGGTGAGGGAGGGAGCTGTCAATCAAGCATGACCACTCAGTCCTGAGAAGAGGACTAATTAGAAACACCTGTGAGTGTGGACCATGATGACGTTCAAATTTGTTTCCATCATATCTTATGGAAAACAATCTGCTTTGCTGTTCTGAGGACAAAATGAAACCATTTGGAAATATAATTTAATGAATAAAGTGACTGTTTCATTTTCCAGATCTAAAAGATGGTGGTGAGAGTTTTGCTGTATGAAAACGTTTGATATCCCACTTTAACCCTCCTTTTATGTTGCAGGTCAAATTGACCCTTTTTAAAGTCTATTTGATCAACATCACTTCATAAAAATTGTATTGTATTATATTCAAAACGTAAAATAAACAAAAATCTGTGTCATGTAAAACTATTGTATTTAGATTAACGTCTTTCCAATATATATTGAAAAAAGTTTTAAAATGAATTTTAATGAAAAACTAGTGAATTATCCTCGTTGAACCATGATCTGTTAGAATTAAGAACACCAATGGACTAAATCTTGATTTAATTGGTTAGTAATGGAGCTAATAATGCGATTAAAATAAATGTGTATTGGGATTTTTTGGGTTCTGACACTTTTGGATGATTAAATCTGCCCCGGGTCAAATTGACCCAGGAACATCATTGCTGTTCCAGAGAAACAAACATAAAAGGAGGGTTAACATGTGCATACTGAAGCCTCTCAATGGTTACAGCATTACAAACTACAGGGATTTGTCG
Organism: Notolabrus celidotus; assembly: GCF_009762535.1. Taxonomy (NCBI): domain Eukaryota; kingdom Metazoa; phylum Chordata; class Actinopteri; order Labriformes; family Labridae; genus Notolabrus; species Notolabrus celidotus. The sequence continues at coordinate 11,224,654 of NC_048276.1, forward strand.
GTGTACTTTTTAACCCTGAGACAGGGGGGGAAAAAAAGATATTAAAGGTGACATATCATGCAAAATTGACTTTTTAATGGTTCTTTACCTGAAATATGTGTCCCTGGCATGTCTACAAACCCCCCGAGAATAAAAAAAAAAATCCATTCTGCCCCTGTTTTGATTTCTACACCTTTCTGTAAATGTGTGTGAAACGAGCCGTTTCAGACTTCCGTGTTTTTGTTACGTAACAACAATATCCGGTCTGTCACAGAGTCAGAGCTCGGAGCTTGTTCAGCCCATAGACTGTATAAAATAATACTGAATCCCTCCTCTGTTTTTCATTACCTGCACAAATGTGTGCTAACAAGGAGCTTAGGAGGGAGGCATGCTAGTTGTAGGCTGTCTTAATAAACACAAAGGTCGGTTTACTCCCCACGTCTGCAGATTTGAAGATCTAGTGGATGATTTTTATTGTCATGGATAAGTGCTAGCGCTAATTAGCATAGCCACATAGCTACATGTCGTAGCTGTAGCTGTAGCTGTAGCTGTAGCTGTAGCTGTAGCTGTAGCTGTAGCTGTAGCTGTAGCTGTAGCTGTAGCTGTAGCTGTAGCTGTAGCTGTAGCTGTAGCTGTAGCTGTAGCTGTAGCTGTGTACCAAGACACACGTCGACATACTGACAAATAAAACAACAAGAAACACTAAATCTGTGACCAATCCTTCATAAAAGGTCCTGCTGCCTTTCTGGCAGAGGTCGGTTTTACTCCCCAGGCCTGCAGATTTGAAGATCTAGTGGATGATTTTTATTTATCATGGATAAGTGCTAGCGCTAGTTAGCATAGCCCATAGCTACATGTTCGTAGCTGTGTACCAAGACAACGTCTACATACTGATAAATAAAACAACAAGAAACACTAAATCTATGACCAATCCTTCAGAAAGGTCCTGCTACAGGCGCCTCTCCTTCAGGATCAGATTCAGAGGGTTGAAGTAACGCGATCTCTGAGCAGCCGTGTATATTCAGCCAACATGTAAAACATTAGGTCAACGTGCTGGAGAGCCGCGGCAACATCCACTTCCGGAGGGGGCGTGGTCAGAGGGAAAACAGAGTGTTCTTGAGGAGGACTGAAGAAAAGGACTTTCAGGCATGCCAAAATCTGATTTCAAAGTGTTTTTTTTGAGCATAAACTTGTAAAGACATGTTTTGGGGACCCTCTTAGACCAATATATATTGATGAAAAAAGCATATGTCACATTTAATGAAGAAAAGACAAAAAAAGGAAGTAACAAAGGTTAAGATGTCATCTCGGCCTCAGAAGGGGTCAAGCTAAAAAAACGAACAGTTCCTATGCTTCCTGTGCTGCAATTTAATCATTTCTCATTAGTCGTCTCCTGGGTTATTCTTTAAGCCTCTTTTTCTTGTCCTTTTAAGTATCTAACTTTTTCTTGTGCTTACTAGTCATATATTTAATCCTCACTCCAAGGTGCAGTTACTCATTCAGTTTTTTTTTTATCTCCCTGGTTTGCTCACTGTAGAGCAAACCTGGTGGTTTCAATGTGACATTATCAGATTAACCAGCAGGTGACAGTGTTCCTCCTGTGTGGGCCTCATATGGACAGGTTCACACACTGATGAAATGTAGCTTTTGACCTGAGTAAAACACTGCAACTGAACATCGTCCATAAACCAACTGTTCCTTGGATCACTGCCAGCAAGAAACAAAATGCAAATCAGATAATTAGTATGCTGCAAACACAACACCCTGTTAACTCTACACAACAGAAATGTTCAGTGTGGATGCAATTAAACACTTCCCCCCAATATCAGAGATAAAATTATATTACAATAAAGCGTATCTTGTCTGTCACTGTTGGGAATCATTTCCGGGAGACTGGAGACAGAAGATGTGATGGTGAAATTAATATAATAAATTCAGATTTTACTATTAAGCACTTCATATTTTCAATTTAGTAACATCATCAAGTGAAACAACAATAGAACAGTAAGTTCTTGCAGCAGCCTCATGCGCAGAAATTACAGTGTGCCAAGCAGTAGGTGTAATACCTTAAGTCCTTAACTTTTGGTGTTATGTAAACAAAGATGCTTTTTCTTTTCAGGCAAAGAAGGAGAAACAGCTTTGTTGCACAGACAGAATGTGTGTAACAATGTGGATGGCTGGGAGTCAGTGTGTGAAAGAGGCATTAGAAAACTACAGCCAGAAGAGTTGAGATGTGATTATCTGGCTCTTTAGCTGTGTACAGTTCATGGTTTGTGTTTTATTGAATGTGGACTAAATCTTTAAAGGGATTTTTCTTTTCCACCTGTAACAGTCTGAATATCTTTCCAACCTTATTCAAAGTCTGTCGAGAAACTTCCCCCTGAACCCCATGCTTTCTGCCACCTAGTTTGTTGCTGAATCTCACATCAATGATCGAACTAATGAAACTTCAGGAGAACTCACCCATATCAACCTGTTTTCTCTCCCCCGCAAAAATCTGACAAGTCTCATTTCTTTTTCTTTCATGCTCTGCTTCCTCCCGAGCCAATCCCATGACTCCTGAATCCTGCTGCTGTGGAAATAAAAAATGTATTCTTTCCCTCACCTAGTAAACAGCTAAATACACCAGCTGGCCAAACCCAGGGGAAAAAAAACTGAGACGAGAAAAAAGAAAGAAAAAAGCATCAAGAAAAAGTGAAAGGCTTATAAAGGGATGCAGTTCAACGTGATGTTTGGACATGAAGGTGTGAGATATAGATTGCACCTGCAAATGTAACACATTATTCTGTGTGACAGCTTTCAGATGCATTCAGCACCGTGTGAAGGGAGGGTTTTACTGTAAATGTCAGTGTCTTATTTTGAGAGTAAAGTACTGCAGAAAATAAATTCACAAACACTTTTGCTGTCGGCGATTGTAGTCTGCCAGAGAAAGACGGACCAGATCAACAGTATGTTCTCAAAGGTGCTTTTTAAAAGCTCACATACATAACGCATTTAAGTCACGTGTACAGACTTGTACGAATTGCGATGGCAAAACTTGGGCAATTACTAATGCAGGGGTGGCATGATGTGTTAATATAATAATACAAATAATAATAAAACTACTACTACTAATAATAATAATAATAAGAAGAAGAAGAAGAGAAGAAGAAGAAGAAGAAGAATGGGGCGTCGTGGCCTAGGGGTCTAAGTGGCACCCAATATACAGAGGCTACAGCCCTCGTCACAGAGGTCATAGGTTCGATTCCAGCCTGACCATTCACTGCATGTCCTCCCCCACTCTCTACTACCCCACTTTCCTGTCTCTCTGCAGCTGTCTATCAAATAAAGGCAAAAAGACCAAAAATACAACTTTGAAAATAAATAATAATAATAATAATACATTTAATTTATAACGCACTTACATTCAGAGCAAATCCCAAAGTGCTACAAACACATCATATAAACGGCAAAGGTAAAAGCAAGATTAAAAACAGACAATAACAACAAATTCAAGATTAAAAAAAATTGCAAACAGCCCAGTTGTTAAAAACAATGTTTGCATAACACACCAATGAATAGCATTATTTACCCTAATCTTAGCTACTTCAACTTCTAACATTAATGTCTGCCTAAGTAGTTATATCCCTGCGTATTTTTTAACATTAGAATGAAACGAGGAGTACCAATTAAATCTTCCTTGCTTAAATTATTAGGACTCAAATGATAACCATTCAAATGAACTGTTCAGGTATCAACAAAATTAAATGTGCAAAATTAAGTGCAGAAAAAGCTACCAGCAGCTCGTCTGTTAAATATAGACTGTATAAATAATGGCCATGGCATCTGTGACGTCCACTCATCTGTTCCTGAGCGCTGTTTTGAAGCCAATCGTCGGCGGGGGCCATACTGGTAATGCTGAACTCAACCAAACTTAGTGTGAGGTAAAGAGGCGGGGTTTGAGCCTCCTAGACAACAGCTATGTGTTCCCGCCTGTCAGTCAAGTCAGTCATGACCTTAAATGGGCAAAACTCGGAATTTTAATATCTTCTGAAGTGTCGCGTTAGATAAAAATTTACCCACCGTTTAATGTGTGCCGATAGAGAAATTAGCTCTTCAGACCTAAACAGTTTTTTGAACCAGGCTGTAACACATGTTTAGTAATGCTACAAAGATCGTCTTTTTTGTATGGGTGAGTATGTGGTTTCTGGTGTTTCTGCAGCCAGCTTCAAGAGGATGCTCGATGAATTGCAGTTTATAACACTTTCACATGGGCTTCATATTTTGAGAGCGGAGGTTGCCGGTTGGTTTTAACATAATCAGAATTTAGGATTTTGGAGTGCTCAGTGAGGTAGCCAAACACATTTCAATGGGTGGGGCATGGACATCCCTGGCAACCCCCTGGATCTGCCCCTGATGTTACAACACAACACACATTTTAAATTTTAATGTTGTTATTTGTTACGTTATGCTTACAAAACCCAATAGTTTAAACATTCAACAAGAGCTGAACAAAGATGCCAAGACGGTGAACACAGAATAATAATGACCATGGGGTGTCTATTTCCTTTCTCCTTTTAGTTCCACCATGTCTGCAAACTACTGAGCATTAATTCCCTGAATATTCTAAATGATGTCTGCATACCTGTTTATAGTTTGATTGAAAAAGCTGAGACAAACAGCATGCATATTACAGGCAAGAGAAAAGTGGGAAAATTTACATTTACACCAGCCCACATTGCTTGCTATCAGTTTCCTTTAGCAGCCTTTACTAATGCCTGCAACACCACGCACACACCTTCCTAACTGTGGTTACTCCTGGCCAATCAAAGCATTCATTCACATCACAGTTAATTGACTGCATATTCTCCAGGGAGTGAAATTAAAATTAAAATTAATTAAACCTTCATGCCTCTTCCTGATTAAACGATGGAGAGATCATAAGTAACGGAAAAGGCAAATTGGCAGATAGTGTTAATAGGAAATAAAGAGGTCCTTTCAGTCACGTTGTGCTGGCACATGGACGTGTTTCAGTGGCCAGGACTGTCGTAACAATGCCCTTCCATGTTGAAAATTAGCCTACACATCCAGATTATTGTTGTGTTTTCTTTCATCAGGCGGCTGCATTCATTGAGTGTGTCTTGAAATGCTTGATGTACCATTTGACAGAACAGCCAGTAGACATGTAAGAACATAATTTGCTCATCATAATGGACAAATAGGGGGCACGCCAGCTTCAATCTCTGTCATCTGGTGTGTGATGGTTACTCTGTTCTGGGGGTCATTTGGCGCGCAGGAACATTAAAAGGAACATGAGAGGAAATGCATTTTGTGTGCAGCATATATTCTAAAAATTCTTCAAACTGCTGCAGTAATAGGCCTGCCAAACACTTCCTGCAATTTGATTTCTATAAGCGCTGCGTAGCTGTTGTGAGGTTAGACGGAAGCATCATTTGTTTTCTCTCTCGACCAATCAGGCAACAGAGTGACAAACAGTCAGAAAGATAATCTTACCCCCAACACTTTTCCTGTCAACATTAATTCAAAGTGCAGTGCTATCCAGTATATCTTGACATTAGAGTAACAGCTATACTCTCTGTCTTTCAGCTTTTAACCAATTTCAGTCCACTGACAGAAACCTCTTTAACAAGGTTATGATGAGTGTGCAATGGAGTATCCCACTGAGGACACTTCACCTTCCCTCTCACGCCGTGTCCAACTCATAGTCATATACTGGTGTTGTCTGCCGGCTCTTGCTGACATTAACAAGATATGCCTTTCAAATATCATGGCCTTTGGGACTGGGTCAGAGGAACTATTTATAGAAGGCCAGGACTTCATGTTAGTTTGGCTTGCTGTGGCGATAACCGAGAATAGAGTTGGTATAAAGAGCTCTGCTACAGCTGATTTTGTGTCAGTTATTGCTGCAGGCGCATGAACAGATGTGGTCCACACAGACTCTGGATCACTGGCTCATACACTGCTTACAGCCCTTGTGGAATAATACAGTAGCATGGAAATGTTATTTGCTGCAGTATGGCTGATGGACTTTCAAGCAGGCATGGAGTTCAAGGCCTGATCGAGTGTCTGCAGAACAAAAACTACAAACACAAATACAGAAACTTAGACTCACCCAGGATCCTGATAACGAGCAGATTTTGCAGGGTTTTGCTTTTTAGTTGCAGCAAAAGACATTAAAAGAAATGTCATATGCTGTTAGCGTCTGCTAGCCAAGGCACTCCTGCCAGCTATGTGAGAGTAAACAAGTTAGCCACTGTAGCCGCCAGATATTATCACCACATGCGTGTTTTTTCTACACATCAGGCAAGGTTTTAGATAGGCCAGCAGGCTGCTTTAAGTGATAAAAAAGAGCATTGTTGAATTTTTTGACGGTTTGTTGTTATCACTTAAATAACAAAATGCCTGATTACTTGAGTTGCTGTAGGGTGCTAGATTTAAAGATGTCACATTCTTTCAGAATAAAACCAAAAAGGTAATAGAAACTTATTTTAATATGAAAGGGTAGACTGTAAATGAAGTCATGTTCCTCCTAAGATGCCTTGCCATTTCTTATGTAACATCTTAAAATGTTACAAGCCCCCCCCACAACACACACCCCACCCTATCCCTTTTGCATCCAATCAGCTCCACCCTCCTCTTAATATTAATAGCCCTGCCTTTAAATCCCTGAACCGGAGCCTGTGGTGTGGGCGCCTCTCTTGCTGTGTGTCCGGTCCCTGCCAGTTGTCTGGCTGTTTGCATCCTTACAGAGCTGCTACAACTTTTGCCACCATGTCTAAACCACTGTCCGATCATGATAGGAAGAAACAGATCTCAGTGCGAGGCCTTGCCGGCATTGAGAACGTTGCAGAGCTGAAGCAAAACTTCAACAGACATCTCCACTTCACGCTGGTCAAGGACAGAAATGTGGCCACCAAGAGGGATTACTACTTTGCTCTGGCTCACACGGTGCGGGAGCACTTGATTGGGAGGTGGATCAGAACCCAGCAGTACTACTACGAGAAAGATCCAAAAGTAAGTACAAATTCAGAACAGGAATGAAGACACACAGTTGTGTATTAAGTTAACATATAAATTGAGGGCCCACTTTCTTATCAATAATGTCAAGATAACATACATAACACCATCACAGCTTTCTCAATGTGGTAAGGAAATACAAGCAACTACATCTGATTGTATGCAAATGTGCATGCAAATCTGCTGCACTGAATTACCACCTGCCCACTTCAATACACAGTGGACGTTGCTTTATCAACATGCTGTGCAAGAACCTGACTCTTACTCTATTTCAGGGAATAACCCTGCTGCTCATACACACTCAAAACATTTTCTAAAAATGCAACCACGCCTTTTGACAACAGCCAGGTCTTTATATTCCTGAGCTGTACTTTCCACAGCCTGATGTCAGTGTAATGCCAAGTCCTGACATTTAAACTTCAGCGGGCTCTTCTTAGCACTCTGCTGGTATGCTGCCTTTCTTATAGTGTGTTGAAACATTAAACCCCTCCATGACCTTATGTACCCGTCCTGTCTGACCATAAAGCACATAGCCTTGTGCTTGTGTCATATGAGCACATGCCTCCAAGGACATGTGAGTGCATGTATAAGTCACATAGGTGAAAAGAAAAAAGAAATCTCAGCACCTGCAGTGTTATGGAGCAATACCTTCAGATAGATGGAACAACAGGAGGCTAGTGTCACAATTGCAAACCCCACCACGTTATTGCTTGGAAATGTCACACAAATCTGCATGAAATTACAATCCAAGGCTCAGAAGTGAAACTCAGACTAGATTGCGTCCCCTGCACAGGGAGGTAGTCCATTCCTTTATCAATAACAGCTGTAGTAAATAAAAGAAGGGTATGCTTCATCTGAAGAATATTTCCCTCACACCACAGCGTCCTCTCACAGATCACCACTCTACAACTTCAGTGATCATCTTCAGATTTATTAATCACACAAAGGCAGACATCTTACATCTGATAATAAGCTGGTTTTCTAGAAGAATTTCAAGACATGTTAACAAGCTCCAGGAAGAAACCTATCTAGACTAAAAGGTCAAAGGTCAGTGCCTCAAAGTTCTGCACAGAAACACGACATGCTATCCCAGTCTGAAGTTTTGTGCTGCATGCAAAATCAAATGCTGCAAATGTACACTCTTATGCACACTATTGTAAAAAAAAATATTGAGCAGAAACACGGATTGAAGTCTGATAAATTTTGGATCCTACAGTAATTGGGCCTGTATAATTCATGAGATCCTGTTAGCTACAGTGTAACATGGCTCTGTCTGTCCTATTCATCATTACCCCCCTGAACCACTTCTCTTATGTATCATCCAGACTTGAACCCCACAATGAAAGGGTATCAGGCTTAGGCTGACCTTCACAGCGACCTCTACAGGAGCTATTTTTGCACGGACAAAAATGTTGGTGTTACGTAACACCCAAAGCAGTCTGTCCCCCAGCCCCTCCCCCCCCACCCTACTCCTACCCCCTGCCTTTCCGCCTCTGCTCCCTGCATGTCAGAGGAGAAAAAAAAAAACTAAATGGCAAAGGCTAAACACAGGCTCAGGTGGCACATTTCTATTGATGCTAAATCATGCAACTTAAAAATCACTTTGACAGTAGCGGTTTGATGTTTTCGGGACATTTGTTGTTTGTTTTGTTGTTTTTGGAGTCGGCGCTAGATTTGACTCACTGAAGAGAACTTTCTTTAGCTGTACTCATAAATAACCTCAAGAAATATGTTCGACAGTGTCTGGCTGTTCTCTCGGTTTGATACAGAATATTCCTAACTCTCTTCCCACACTGTAGCGTGTTTACTACATCTCCCTCGAGTTCTACATGGGCCGTACCCTCCAGAACACCATGGTGAACCTTGCACTGGAGAACGCCTGCGATGAGGCCACATACCAGGTCAGAGAAAGAGATCTTGTCGATATTCCTCACTAAACTTGACAGTTTCTAAGTCCTTATGCTCTGTTGTTGTCTGTAGTTGGGTCTGGATATGGAGGAACTTGAGGAAATGGAGGAAGATGCAGGTTTGGGAAATGGTGGCCTCGGCCGCCTTGCTGGTGAGCATCTTTACACCCTTCACATCTGATAAATTCAAGGTTCTATAAACCACTGTTGGCTGGTTTTAATAATACATTGTCTTATATAAGAGTGAGTTGAAGATTTATCAGCTTTTTTCTTTCTGCTTTCAGCCTGTTTCCTGGACTCCATGGCCTCCCTTGGTCTGGCTGGGTATGGTTACGGTATTCGTTATGAATTCGGTATCTTCAATCAGAAAATTGTCAACGGCTGGCAGGTTAAAAAAAAATCCACTCCTCTTTTTTCTGCTCTAAAAAACTTCACAATCTTGTTTCAGTGCTGCTAGAACAGCTGCTCGTGTCCCTTTTTCACCTTAAATCACCTTCTGGATGAGTTTCCTTTATCATTATTTTACTCCGATGTTCCTTGTCATTTTCTGTGTCTGGCTCAGCTTAGAAGCCACTCAGCGGCGTAATGAGGGCTTTCTCCCTTCAGTATAAATGTGTGTCATTACCCAGGTTGAGGAGGCTGATGATTGGCTGCGCTTCGGCAACCCCTGGGAGAAGGCTCGCCCCGAGTACATGCGCCCTGTGCATTTCTACGGCAGGACTGAGCATCACCCCGACGGTGTCAAATGGGTTGACACTCAGGTGAAATTAGAGTTCCAAGAAAATGATTACTATTAGTTATGGAAAGATGAAATATTTATCTATGTCATATGTCTGTCTGTCTGTGTTGGTACTGGCAGGTGGTGTTGGCTCTGCCATATGACACCCCCATCCCTGGCTACAGAAACAACGTTGTCAACACCATGAGGCTTTGGTCTGCCAAGGCACCCTGCGAGTTCAACCTTAAAGACTGTACGTGTCCAGCAGAGATCAAACATACTGAGTCATGCAGAAGCTTCACATAAGAATGAATGAAAGGAGTTTGTGTGTTTTTTTATCCTTACAGTCAATGTCGGTGGCTACATTCAGGCTGTGCTGGACAGAAACTTGGCTGAGAACATCTCCCGTGTGCTGTATCCCAATGACAATGTAAGAAGCATGAATATTACCTTATGTAAAGGCCACGCATGTGTAAACTTGGATTAGAGGAAATTGCTGAGGGTAGATCGGTATAGGATGTGTGTTGGACTATATGGCTCCTGTACGTCCTGAGGGTTTATCTTTACTCAGCAAAGAGATGGATTTCCATAATTTGGACCCAAGCCTGTGCCCTTTGTCTTCAGCGGGAGCCACCGTGTGCTCTTTCAGCTTCCTGTAAAGCTCTTTTATAGCTGACATGACGGCTGACCACCGTGGGATAACTCCCTGAAGGCTCAAGGAGGAGGATTTGGGAGATAACCATCTAGCTGGAGCTATTACTCATGTCAGGTGTTGTAATTTATGTCTAAGCAAGTGAGAGCAGAAACGGAGCTAGACCAGATATTCAAACTTTGCCAGAATTCAGTTCAGTCAACACTTATGTATCACCAGTAGCGGGACGAGGAAATTATCAATGGGGGAGTAGGTGGGTAAAATAGAAGCTACAACAAATAATATTTGGACATTAAAATGGAGTTGACCACCACAGATATCCTCCTGAGACCCAGAAGAAAAAAAGTTTTGATATTATTATTTTTTTAAGTATTGGGGTTGAAAGAAATATATTACAGGGGGAAAAAAAACAATAATGTTGTTAATTAAATTTTTATCATCTGTCCCTTGTAGTGGACATTAGGTCTTGATAGGTCACAAAATGTAAATTTATTATTTCATTGATTTGTGTATTTCTTTTTGATTATTTGCAAGAGAAACATGATCCATCACCTCCTGTGGGGCCATAAAATGTGGAAGTTGAGTTCGCAGCCATTTTGAAAAGAAAGTTCATGTGCTCTGTTGGCCACACCCCCACAAGTGAGACATCATAAGAAGGCCCAGGATGTCACTTCACAGGACAGTGGGGTTTTTACAGACTGCATATATGGTGCTTAACTTAGATGGCAAAATTGCACGTCCTCCACAGAGGACAAAAATGAATTGCTGGGTATCCAGGAGGATTGGATTGCCTATTACAAATATATAACTCTATACATTACTATTCAACAAAACAAGCGTGTATCAAAACTTAAAAAAAAAACACCAACCACAAACAATCAATCCAAATTATATTAAACAGAGAAGTATATAAGTTGGAAAAAATTCAGCTTTGAGCAAAATCTATTCACTATCTAGCGGTAAAACGGAAACAGTTACATCTCCTGCTGGCTAGCAGCTGCCTCCAGCTGTAAAGCACTTTGTAACGTCTGTTTTGATAAGTGTTTCTAAATAAACTTTCTCATTATTATTATTATAATAACAAATATAATGTCCTCCACAAACAGCTGATTAGCACAAGCTTACTATATTCTGCCGAGCCAGAAGCTAGTAGTGTCTCAGAAATGGTAACCCATTAATGACCCAACAACTGTTAGTGTAACATATGTTTGTTTTGTGCTGACAGGACAACACAAAGCAGAGGTCAACAAATAATAGAGTGTAATTACATGAATAAACCAATTCTCTTTTCAGAAGCTGAAGAAGTCTAACCGTCTGAACTGCTGTAATTAACTTGCATTACCATATAGCTGAATATTAAAGATGGGTGTTTGATGTTATGCTACAATGATTAGCACTCTTAGTTATATTTTACATAGAGGTACAGCAGCTGTGCTAATTTCTTCTTCTTTTTTGGTAATTGTTATAATGAAAAGATATCCTGTCTCTGAGTGGATGCCGGCCACATAATGCACAATGCCACGATTAAAGAGTAAAACACTATTAATGTGTGCCATCAGATCAGAATCAGTCAAATATGTGTCTGTATTCACAGTTCTTTGAAGGAAAGGAGCTCCGTCTGAAGCAGGAATACTTTGTGGTATCTGCCACCCTGCAAGACATCATCCGCCGCTTCAAGGTCTCTAAGTTTGGCTCCAGGGAGATCGCTCGCACAGACTTCAGCAAACTGCCTGACAAGGTGAAGCGAAAAACTCAACAAAATACTTTCTTTCAAAAATGAAAAGATTTCTCCCTGATGTTCTCCCGGTGCCGTGGTTAAATTGCCTCTGTCATTGTGTTGAACAGGTTGTGGGTGGCTTTTGGTGTATTGTATGAGAACAGTGGAAATGAACAGGCTCTACAGAGCACTTTATGGTGTGTTCTAATTCTGAAGTGACATGTGATAAACGTTCTGCATGTTCAGGTTGCCATCCAGCTGAATGATACTCACCCAGCCATGGCTATTCCTGAGCTGATGAGGGTCCTGGTTGATGAGGAGAAGCTTGAGTGGGACAAGGTGAGTGGACAAAAATGTGGCAACTCAGTTTCTGATATTAAAGTTTAGAAATTGAAAAATCTTAAATTTAGATTTGACTTCATCAAAGTGTTTAAAATCCTATCTATGTGGCGTTGACTTCCCCTAATAGCTAAGTTGCACGTCCCTCCATCCTATGGCCCCTTTCCTGCATGTCATTCCCCCACTCCCTTCCTGTTACCTGCACTATCCACTGTCCTCTCCTCTTTAAAATAAAAGGTGTAAAAGCCCCAAAAATACAACTTCAAAGAATAAATAAATACTATCTATTCTCTGGCTTTACAAGATCATCGTTTTAGAGCAGAAAATTAAACTTCCACCACAGAGACAATTTAGCCCACAGAATGTGAAATAACCGGTTAATAAATATTAATAATTATTTCCTTAAGTGTTACACAATTAAATATTAATGCTTTGTATTCTGCCTTTCTGTTTTTGAGGCCTGGGACATCTGTGTGCGCACCTGTGCCTACACCAACACACACCGTCCTTCCTGAAGCTCTGGAACGCTGGCCAGTCGACCTGTTTGCTCATCTGCTGCCTCGTCACCTGGAAATTATCTATGAGATCAACCGTCGCCACCTGGAGGTCAGTGCTGCACAGTGCAGCATCTTCTTATTTCCATGCCACGTGCCTTCCTCTTACATTCACAGCAGAGGAAGGGCACCTGTCAAAACACTCTGAGTTGGACGTAGTATCATACTCACTAATCAATGAGAGAAGGTTTTATAACATTTTCCTTTCATGACTCTCTTATAATGCTGGTATAATAAGAAAACTAATTTGATTTGTCCCCTTATTATAAAAACCGTTCCCCCTCCCTGAGAAACACAGAAGAAACAGCGTGTACAAAAATAAATGCAAAAAAAACTAAATAAATGATCAATCAAAATAACTTGACAACAGTTACTGAACTTAAACATTAAGTACGTACTCATGATGAAGACATTTCTGATACTCAGTCTGCTGGTGTAAGGCTTGTAATGAGTTGAAGTATGTTATAAGGTTGCCACTTTTTAAAGAACCTCTCTTACCCCTGAGCTCCCCTTTATCTTCCATAGTTTAAGAAAAAAACATGGCTTTCTGAAGACACTAAGATAGAGAGTGCTTAATTAGATTTCCGAAGGGGAGGGCTCGATGTCTGCTAATAATGTGAAAGCTGAAAAGTCTCACTGTTAAGAGGTGAATATAGGCGCTTGATTTATAAGACTCACTGAATATGCAGTAAAAGTGCATTTCTTTATATTAACCCTTCACATTTTGGACGTACTCCCAATCAATTCAGCCAGTTGGATAACTCTGAACAGGACCATGGGATTTACTTTGATGTATGTATCTGTCCTCCTCTCCAGAAAACATTTCCGCCAACCTGACTCTGAGAAGTTTACACAGTTCAAGACTTGGAACCGTATGAATCCAAGTCGAGCACAGAGAGCCTGTGTAGGTTGTTTATAGCCTTTGGCCAACCTCCCTTGTAAATTTTCACATCCGACACTTACTTCCAGACCTCTCTTGTTTTTGTCACCCATCAAGTGACAATAGCTATCGACAATATTAAATAAGTAACCTCAGCTCTGGAAGTTCTCCCAGTGTTGCTTGAGAGTCATATAGGGCTATTTAGAAAAGAGGGAAACTATTATTATTTAAAAATAACCGAATAGGTGAGTTACTGGCAGCCCAAAATCCCTGAAAAACTTTGCATAGCTGTAAAAGAAATCCTCTTTGAAAGCACTTTATGCCTTTGATGTTCCATTGCCAAAAAGCAGTCTCTGAAAGCAATGGGGTGGAATAATGGGTCTTCACTGAGATGTTTTAAAGGAAGCTGACAGGAATTTGAAGTGGCGCCTAAAATGAAACCAGATCTGAAGAGTTTGATCTTGTCAGGGAAGCCAGAGGGGTTGAGGGGTAGAGAAGATGCTAGTAAAGCTCTAGAGGAAGATAAATTGTAAGGACTGTGCCTCTAGTCCTCACCATGAAATATCTGGAGATCTGAGCCAATGAGCTGTCTTATGAATGTGTGTTGACCAGCAGTGTAGTTGAAACTAGGTAGAGCTGGACCTTCATTTAATTTAAATATTTTGCAAAAGAGATTCACGTGAATCCTTGGAGCATTTTTAGGTCCATAAAATAATCAAAATATCTTTTACAGTTTTGAATAATCTTCTGGGTAAATGAAGTGGAATGCATTGAAATAGGAAAAACAGAATTTTTGAGAACCTTTCATTTCTACCGTCAGAGACGTTAGACGCTCCGTCTCCGAACATCAGCTTTGATCCGGGTTATCAAGGGGGAACGGTTGTCAGGAATGAGATGAGGACATGGTTTGTGTTGTATTGATCCCAACGGTTCCAAAGACTTGAAACTGAATATGATCTGAACCCACATTTTCATTTTATCCAGCGCTAGATAATCAATCATACTTTTCTAAATCTATTTAGGTTCAAAATAATTCAGATACAGACTTTTAAGGAAAATCCGGATAATGAAGGGCTCTACATGAGACCTCTTAGGTCAAACTTTGTCCACAGAGGGCGCAAATATCCACACAAACCAAAACAGAGCTGTCGTAAGTGAGAAGTCTCATGTTTGATATTGATGATAATTGATGAGTTAAAGCTCCTGTGAGGAGTTTTTGAGTGGTCATGAAATGGACTGAAATGAACAGGGATGCCTCTTTATGACCTAGAAAAGCAAACAAGATTATTAGAAAAGGTATTGATCATTTCTGTTTGGTTATTTTAAAGCCTGAAATCGCTGTGAGAGGGTAGGTGTCAGATGAGGTGATGGACAGCACGTCACGAAAAACCCTTTTTCTGCAGTAAATATTCTTTAATGAGTGAAATAGTTGACTGTTAGTTGAAGCAGGAGGAGATAACATAATTTACACATTTACAGGACAAAATAAGCAAGATCACTTAGTCCACAGGGGGGTGCCAAAGTCAACACAAACAGAAAGTTCCTCACATGAGCTTGAAGTAAGGGGGCAAAATCCTTAATTATTACATAGCCTTAAAGTCTACTTTCTACACTACGTCACTTTAGCGGTACAGCTTTCACAGGCAACATTTTAACAAAAGCACAACTCAAGAGATTCACCTGAGCAACAACTGTAACAGTTGACACTGCACATAACAAAGGGGACAGCTTTAGCCAATTTTGATGATTCCTATCACGATCAAATGGTTATATTTAAGGAGAAAAACATTTACTGGAATACTGACGGTCAAGCCCATTAACCCCTCCAAACAATGCCAAAGCAATTAGTTTAAATCCCCCACACTCAAGGTAAGAAACCAAACAGGAGGCCACTCAAAGATTAAACTATCAAGAATAATTTTTCAAGTTGAATTAAACAGTGTTTAAATGTTAGTAGCTGTCACATAATAATATATGACTCACACGGAAGTGTATGGTTCCATGAAAATAGAGTGATGCATGCTTGTGGGTAAGAAAGACAAAATAAAGGAAAAAGTCTGAAGTGGATGCAGAGAGCACGGTGTGGAAGAAAGCGAGACTCTTGGCAAAGAGTCTCCCTGTGTGTCTGTCTGAAGCCCAGCCCAAATAGGCAGGTATGAGCAAATGACCCTCCTCAGGTCACCCACCAACAGACTCCCATTATCTGTAAAACAAACAGCAGGGCAAAACAACCTTGCGGGTCGAGTGACTGTGTGCCCACTGAAGAAAACAAATTTACGTGCAAGTAAATTTACTCTCAATCGTCAATACTGCAAGGAGCTGATTCACAGCTCACAACATGCAGAGATACCAGGAGCAAGCTTTGGTGCCCTTTTTAACTTCCCTTTAAACTCATTCAGTTAAATAAGCTTTAACTCAACCGGTTCGGCACTTTGATACCATTTCACCTTCTAAGTGAGTTTTAATGAAAACTGCTGTTGCTTATCCAAAGCTTGATCCGTAGGCAACTGGGACTGGTAGAAGAATTTCTACCAGTAGAAGAATTTCTAACGCAGTCCAGTTGCCTTACGGATCAAGCTTTGGATTACCATGACCGGATGACTGAGAACCTTCACAGACATCCTGCTGTTGCTTATATTGTGAGACTGTGAAAAAAGTCCTGTATGAACCAACTTTAAAAGTGGGTTGCGTCTTTCCAGTCTGCCCTTTGTGTCTGTGTGCTGAAAGAAAATCCTGTTTGTACCTTGCCCTGACCGAGTAACAGGCACAGGCTGGTGCAAGCTACACAGCTCATGTATACAAACATTGGGCCAACTTATGTAGCATGTTAGCTTTGCAGCTAACACACAAATGCAACATTACCTACTGTGTTGTTTTCATTCTGGTATAGTGATATATTGTTCATATCTTCTAAATGGTTTTACAAACCATGGCCCTCCTTACCTTATAAACAACATCAACAGTCTCAAGAATCACAAAACACACTGTACAATGATCAAGATTACACACATCTGTATATAAAAATGTATATGTATGTTTGTGTTCTTTTTGCAGAGAGTTGCAGCTAAGTTCCCTGGTGATTTTGATCGTATGCGCCGTATGTCTCTCGTTGAGGAGGGCGGACAGAAGAGGATCAACATGGCTCATTTGTGCATTGTGGGTTCTCATGCTGTCAACGGCGTGGCCCAGATCCACTCCGACATCCTCAAAGCCACTGTGTATGTGCCTAAAATACACACTAATTAGCCTGTTATAGTGTATTTAATAGGGATGTTATGAAGTGACTAATTACTTTGTTGTGAAAGCAGAAATGTAAACTTTGTCTGACTAGTCTAAAGGTTAAAAAAACAAAACACTGAAACAGAGCACATTTTGTTTGACATGGCTAAACACAGGGTCTCAGTGTCTGTGGGTGGAGTTCTGTCAAATGTGGCTGCCAGTTTAACCATTCAAGGCCTGTATGTAATAATAATAATAATAATAATAATAATAATAATAATAATAATAAAAACGTTATCTTTGTTTTCTAGATCAAAATACTGCCAAACCACACCGCACTATGAGAAACCACTGGTCATCTGTTTTTGTTTACATCCGGGTTGTTGAGTGTTATAGCATTAAGACGGTAGTATTAACCAGAGCTACAGCCCAGGCAAATGGTGGGATGCTACACTGCAGCTCAGACACAACATATGATCATCATTTTGGGCCCACAATGATAAAAATTCATAAATAATTTAACTGACTAGTACTTCCAGTACTGACTAGCACAGGCGGCAGTATTTAACTGTTTAGTTGACTAAATGTGCACATCCCTATTATTTATCATAGTGGACTTCATAATGCATCATATCCATGTGTTGTTTATTGGTAAGGTCTGTTTCACAAACTCCGGCCTCCATGGTTTCAAGGGTTTTGTTCATATTTGTGATGTTCTCTGTCTGCAGTTTCAAGGACTTCTATGAAATGGAGCCACATAAATTCCAAAACAAGACCAACGGCATCACTCCACGCCGCTGGCTGGTTATGTGCAACCCCGGGCTGGCTGAGGTCATCGCCGAGGTCAGTCCCGTTTCAACACACACACACACACACACACACACACACACACACACACACACACACACACACAAACACACACACACACACACACACACACACACACACACACACACACGTCTCACAAATAAAATTGAAAGCTGAAAATCCCTCTGACTTTTGCTCAAATTCTATTTATAGAGAATTGGTGAGGACTTCATTCGTGACCTGGACCAGCTGCGAGATCTCACTCAGTTCGTGGATGACGAGGTTTTCATTCGTGATGTCGCCAAAGTCAAGCAGGTAAAGTAATTACAGGATCCTGTTGTCTAAACTTTACCTGTGCTGATTTGCAATTAACACCGACACTTGGGAATAGAGACGTGTTCTTTGTCATAGCCTGCTATGTTAATCCATGCAGATGCTGCTTTACAGCACAAAACCTGGAGAGGTTTCAGATATTCAACTTTAAGCAATCTGTACCCTTTAAAAGTAACAGACAGCTTGATGGTATCCTGTGCACACAATCAGGCAGCAGATCTTTACAAAGAGCCAACCTGCAGAGCTGTTTGTTCCTCTGTGATCAATGTCAAAACCTCCACTAACAGCTTTTCCTGCAGCCTCTGCACCAGCAGTCAGCATCATTTAAGTCAAGGAAATTGTTTCCTTGACAGTTGGCACATGTTGTTTCATTCTTAATGTTTCTGTTTCTGCTTTAATATAATAGCTGAGTTTGTCTTCTTCTTTGTAATAAAGTTGATGTGTTGATAATGTAGGAAAACAAGCTGAAGTTTGCCATGCACTTGGAGGATCACTACAAAGTAAAAATCAACCCCAACTCCATGTTTGACGTTCAAGTAAAGAGAATCCACGAATACAAGAGACAGCTGCTCAACTGTCTGCACATCATCACCTACTTCAACCGTGAGCATTCATTTCTTCTGCTCTAACCCAAATCTTGGGTTCTTAAAGGAGCTTTAAGTGCATCACAAACAGAAACTCTAGGCCTGTAATCTCTTCATTTCTCCCTCCAGGCATCAAGAAGGAGCCCAACAAGCAGTGGACTCCAAGAACCGTTATGATTGGAGGAAAGGTTTGTAGTTTAACAGCACGAAGCTGGGCTCTGAAACTCAACCCTCACAGCTTTAACTCTAATTTTCTCTTTTCACACAGGCTGCTCCTGGGTACCACACTGCCAAGATGATCATCCGCCTGATCACAGCCATCGGCGAGGTGGTCAACAACGATCCTGTGGTCGGAGACCGCCTCAAAGTCATCTTCTTGGAGAACTACAGAGTCACACTGGCAGAGAGAGGTAGCACTATATCCCTGACCTATTCCCAGGCTTTTATTTCCACAGTTTCTATCCGCTCTCTTTGCTTTGCTTGTCATCTCGCTTGCTCCCTCCCCTACAGATGTCCCCACTCATGATTTTTTTATGCACAACACAAAATGCTTATTAGAGCCATCAACCCTCTCCTTCTGTCATTTTTCAGCCATCCCTGCAGCAGACCTGTCAGAGCAGATCTCCACAGCCGGCACTGAGGCCTCTGGCACCGGCAACATGAAGTTCATGCTGAACGGCGCACTTACCATCGGTACCATGGATGGAGCCAACGTGGAGATGGCTGAGGAGGCCGGCGAAGATAACTTCTTTATCTT
The DNA here is from genome assembly GCF_009762535.1 of Notolabrus celidotus. Lineage (NCBI taxonomy): Eukaryota > Metazoa > Chordata > Actinopteri > Labriformes > Labridae > Notolabrus > Notolabrus celidotus. The sequence goes on from NC_048276.1 coordinate 11,244,117, forward strand.
TGGCATGAGGGTGGACGACGTCGACGAAATGGACAAGAAAGGGTAAGGAGGAATGAACCTTTATCTGTCCAATGTTGTGTTATATTTTTATAAAATATTGTAAAATTACTTCCCTTGGACATTGCCTCTTTACGAGATATTTTTACATCTACAGCTCCAATAACAGGGCAAGCAGTTTGCACACATTAAAATATATTTTGTGTAGGTGTACCACAAAAGAGAAGCTTGTCATAAATATAAATTGGGGCTTAGCAAGGACTCAAAACATGGTGGAAACACCAGAGGAGAGTTGTTCAAAAGCGATCTGATTGGATGAGGCTGTTAGATTGTGTTTAGTCTTTAAAATAAGTTGTTTGTGATGGCGATCACCAAGTTAGATAAAATAAAGGAATCCAATCTCAAACGTTTCATCCAGACAAAACCTCCAGTTTGTGTCAAATCTTTTGAGTGGGATTAGGATAACTCAGATCCAAAGAATCTGGATTATCCTGCCTAAATTTGGGGCTGATTGTGGCTGGGTTACTGGAAAAGAATGTTGGATTAGGTATTTAAGAAGTGAAAAAATAACATAGTGCTGGTGTGGCCTAGTGGTTAGGACACACCCCATTTACATAGGTCGCTGGATTGACTCCTAACCATTCCCTAATCTCTACTCCCAGCATTTCCTGTTTCTCATCAGCTGTAGAAAAAAACACAATTTTTACCTTGATGCTTATACTTAAAAAAATTCATAGCTATTTTGCTCTTGAACTGCTGTAACACAGTGACAACAGTACGGGGTAGACGTTAGTGTTGTGAAAAAAAAAACAGTGTTATTCACCTCGTAAAACATATCACAGCTATTAATATCAAACATAAAACACTCAAATGGAGCAGCTGTCATGATCTTTCAGTGTGAGAGTGTGTGTGTGTGTGTGTGTGTGTGTGTGTGTGTGTGTGTGTGTGTGTGTGTGTGTGTGTGTGTGGGCGCCCCGTGTGGATCGAGTATTAACAATGTAATCCAGATCTGGTAATCCATAAAGTCTGTACCTGCATAAGGTTGATTCCATCCATTTTTTCTGTGAAATTGGAAAACAGTGAACTGGACTAATGATCCTGGTGACAAAAAAAAAAAATTCTCAAATGGAGATCGCCTTTGTGTTGCTGAATCATACATTTTGAACAACTGGGCCCAACAGTACTACATCATCTAGCTACTTAAATCTCTTACTCTGTCCTTCGCAATAGCACAATAGCCTAATATGTAGATTTAGAGCTTTCTGTGGCCTAGCAGTTTAAGCGAGCGCCCAATATACAGGAGCTATAGCACTCATCTCAGTGGTCCCTGGTTTCAACTCCTGGCCTTCACCATTTGCTGCATGTCTTCCCCTTCTCTCTACCCCCCAGTTTTCCTGTCTCTCTTCAGCTGTCCTGTCAATAAAAGCAAAAAAGCTTTAAATAATAATAAAACAACCAGTCACACTTTGACACTGTAGGTTTTATGGAGAGGCATGAGATTTTGGCAGGTGATTCATTGGATGCAAAAATAAGTATGCGCCTTAAAATGCAATCAATATTTTTATGCTTTTTAGGAAAAACAAATGATTTAATATCATGGGCGGGAAAAAAACCCAAAAGTTATGGAGCCAGGTAAATCCATATAGGTGCTGTTAAATGTAAATGTTAAATGTTGTGATTTCCCTGAAACTTTTAGCGAGGTGATACAAAACTGTATGTCTCAAAATATTCATCTGCAAGTTCAAAAATGATACATCAAGATTAAAGAAGTGTAAGAAAATTAATTAATGTCTGAAATATACACCAACTGTAAATGTTTTTAATATGGGCTTTGTGCACTTTGCAGTATTTTTTCCATGAGGTTTGTGTAATGATCACTTACAGACTTGAGTGTTCAGTCAATCCATGCTGACGTGCTTAGGTGCGGCCTTGTTGATACTTCTGAATAGACCTTGATTACGACTCTTTCATTAAGGGGCCGGTTACTACAGCAACAGGCGTGTACTTCAGTATTTTTTTCTGAATGTGTGTATTATTTATTTTCTGCCCTGCTTAGATACCACGCTGAAGAGTACTACAACCGCCTACCTGAGCTGAAACAGGCTATTGACCAGATTGCCGGAGGCTTCTTTAGCCCAAAGCAGCCTGACCTGTTTAAAGAAATTGTCAACATGCTGATGCATCACGACAGGTAAAGACAGATCTTACTATGCAGCCTGAGGCGCCTGCAGGAAACACATACAAATAAAAACGAGTGTAAACTTGAGTGCTGGCTACAAAAAAAAGACAAAACATAACAACTTACTTTTGCATGTGCACAGATCTACAGTACTCGACACATGACAACACACACACATATCCTGGTTCAGGCGTCTTTTCACCTCAAGTTAATTGCATTTCCTCTGCACAGATTCAAGGTGTTTGCTGACTATGAAGATTATATTAAATGCCAGGAGAAAGTCAACGCTCTTTACAAGGTATGTTTATTAAAAAGGACTGGTTCCATGAAGGCCTTTTAAGATTTTATTACTATTTATTAAAAGGGGACTCAGAGCCAATAATCTTGTAAATTAATTATCTTGTAACTCGCCTGTCAATCATTTTCCAATCAGAACCCTAAGGAATGGACCAAGATGGTGATCCACAACATTGCTGGATGTGGCAAGTTCTCCAGTGATCGCACCATCTCCCAGTATGCTCGTGAGATCTGGGGCGTGGAGCCCACACTGGAGAAACTCCCCGCCCCCGATGACAAGCAGTAAATTAACTGTCAGCTAGCGGCCTGTTGCTCTTCACTTCATAAACGCCTCACACACACGGTTGATACCACGCCTGTAAAAGCCCCCACAAACCTGAATCCAAAGGGACTGGCATTAAATGCTTCCTGCACGCTCCCTGTTTCTCACACAGACTCTTGGACTGACCGAGAGGACACTCTTCATGCCTGCATCCTTACAATGTGAGGTTACAGAGTGGTGAAATAAAACCGTTGTAGTTATCATCACAAATGCAGGATCGGCTGTTTACAGAAGCAGCTGTAAAGTGGATTTAAAAGCTTTGTGGTGGGCTTTTTAAATGTAATGGTGATATTTTTTTATTCACAATATACACTCCTGTATTTCCACTCACACTCATTCTGAATAAAATTTGTTTTAAAAGCCATATCAGCCTATTTTTTTTGCTCATGAACTTAGCACTGTGTTTGTGAAACATGTGTCTGCACTGCCAAATCTGCTGAACTGTGAGGACAATAACCTTCAGGGTTGGACCTCTGCTGGAAATCACAACACACACTCTGGTTAAGTTCATCTGTTCAACTAGAACTCAAAATCTGCAGGAGAAGAGTACAGCTGAACCCTCCACTAAAACCTGAAATGTATAAATAGTTAAACAATGCCACATGAATAATACATCTTAAAGCACACTCCGTGTAATCTGCCACTTTCTCAAATATTCAACCGTTTTTTCAAAGAGATGTCAGTTTTTATTCACTAATTGCATAACAAATCTCTGTTCACACCTATTCCACAGACTCACTTGTGCATGTTCTAGGGAACAGCTGCTGATTTCATCCTTTAAAGGGAACAGGATGTAATTTTAAGCTAGTTCTCAAACATATTTGGATGGTCATTATTAGCTATTACTACTTAATGATGACATCACCTGTTTGGGTAATCACAAGTCCAAAGTTTTATTTAAGGCTGTCCATCAATAAAAAACATGTTTGTACAAGACCTGAAAGTCTGTAATCTAGGGAAACATGCCAAAGTGAGGAGGCCTCACTGTAGATCCAGGGAAGACAAATACGCTACTGTGCTACTATGGTAACAATCTGTAAGGATGACGCAAGAATCACTGTAGGTGTTGATTTTCTGCAACACAGAACATCTTTTTTCAGTTACTCTACATGGAGAGAAGCTACACAGTTTTGTGAAAAGGACCTTTGTGTCACTTTGTGGATCAAATCAAGTGAAATTTGTAAGAATCAGGCAGAACATTGACACTCACAAGAGTGGACAGCAGTGACTGAGCTGCACACTGCTGGATTCCTCCCCTCCTCTTAAATCACATCAGCTGAGAAATGTTGAGTTAAGCAGCTGGAATTTTAGGAAAGGGGCATTTTTTGGGGAGAGAGGACAAAGGTATCAAAAGGGTAGGGATCCGGGTGTATCACATTAACAGAGGCTTTAATACAATTGATAAAGGGACAATGTAGAGCAGAGGAAAGAGGGCCATAAACAAAGCAAACAAACAGGGAGGATAAGAGTGAAAGATAAAGCTGTGGCCCAAAAGTTATCAGCATGACAACAAGAAAGGAGAAGTGGAACAGCAGTATTTAGTCTTTCACTTATTTGTTGACTTAAGTATTTAACACTAAGCTTTTTGTAAAAAACAACAACTGATGTTTAACTTCTATAGACTGTGGATTGTTGATCTCTGTTTTTTGGGCTTTAAACCTACTTCCTTAATGTTTGGGGACTTTCAGATTAAATCTGGTAGTCTATTATTACTCATCTGGTTTGGATAGACAATGAGGCTGGAAAAATACAGAAATTACCTTGAAATATTGTAAATACAAACATAGTTTAAGTTAGTTTATACTTTATGTTTTGTGGACTGATTTAAAACTCACAATTATAAATCTTTTTTATTTGACAAAAGTCATTAAAATCCCAAAAGGTACAATATGTGCTTTTATAAATATTAATGAGACAGTAGGCTTCATCTGAATTTACTGAATGTTGCTGCAAATGAACCAATGGCTGTGGAGCACAGTACATGTAATAGAACTGAATAGAGCTAACAAAGCTTTTTGGAGGAGGGGTGAAACATTATCAAGAATGTCTGCCAAGTCAGATCAAGCTTTGTATCATCATGACAAAGACTACTGAAAACATTCACAGAGAAGAACCAGCTCCATGTTCATGGATTCAGACTTTTGGGTCTGCCCTGAGACAAAAGGTCAAAGTTTAATATGTTCACTTGTGTTCTTAACTATTAACAGAACGGGAGACTCATAAGAGAACGTGTAATATGTTACTGTTGTATATGTGTCAGTGTTTAACTAAGGATTTACTGGTGCAATAAATTAGAAGATAACTCTTCAGGGTCTGTCTTTGAGTCCAACATGTGTAAAGGTCAAACTCAAATCAAACATACAACAGCTTCAGATATCAAAGAAACTGAAACCTTTGACTGTTTAAACTGCACATTCCTAAACTGTAGACTGTACACATTTTTCTTCATGTGTCCTCATGAAAGAGGCTATTATCAGGACTTCTCTTGTGGGGCACCATAAGGTGTGATGGCTGCTTTGAGTGTCTCATAGAGAAGATGAATTGTCATGAAATTAGCTGTAGACATACACAAACTTTTCGGGTTATTTGTCTTAATGTGTTTTAACACTTTGCCTTTGTAGTGATCTATAGTGGTTATGCAAATTATAATCTTGACAGGGTGGGCAGAGCTCTTAAACAAAGCCACAGTGTCAACAGACTGAGCTGAAATGTGCTGGACTCTATATGCAGATTGATTTGACAAGCTGTGTGGTCTGGTTGTCCCTGGTGTGACTTGTGGTACGGATAATCAGTTAGCGTTGTTATGGGGGTTGGGCCAGTCAAAATCAAGTATTTAACACATCTAGGTAATCAGCGTTATTCAAAGGGGCTAGTTACAAAAAACATTCAAAAGTGGATGCCAGAGGCAATGCTTTAAGGAAGACAAGTAGTCAAATGCAAATGCATGGGAGCCAAGAAGAGTTGTACACTTACAAATTGTCTTAAGCTGTTATCTAAAGATCACAAGTCAATTATTTTGATATCTTGTGAAAATGAGTCTGTTATCTCAGGACAACAAGATAACTGACAAGTTATAACGTGAAACAAAAAGTGGTGTCTTCTGTAATGTTTATCTGAAATCAGGAGTTTTGTGTTTGGATGCAAAGATGGCATCTCGATGGCTTTCACTCCTAATAGAAGCTGAAAATGTTTGATCAGAGAGCTCCCATTAAACATCTGAAGATATGCTAATCACAGCTTAGTTAATAAGTTTTCCTAAACACTTACTAAAATGATCTTGAGAAGGTAAATCTAGTGTGATCTAATGTACCTTACCCTCATATTCAAGTGTTCCATAATATCTAAAAAAAACCCCCCAAAAAAACAGGAGTCAATTTTTTTGTGAATACTTATCTCCTTAACCAAAGATATCAATATTTTGCAGGCATGATAAATAAACCCATAACCAGTAAATATACTAAACACATGATTGGTGATGCTGGGTTCATTGGGTGAAGTTTATTCTTATTATTTAAGGGTGTTAGTGACCCAGTGTATGTTCAAGCTTAAAAGAAGAGATAAAGTTATTCATTAAGTCTTTGGAGTAAATAAAACAGTTAAAAGAACAATCAACAGTTAGAAATGTTCACAGTCTTAGGAAGGTTCAAAAGTTACTTATTTCCTAGCATTAAACGGAAATGTAAACTGTGATTGGCCAACTCGACTAAAGTTAAGATAAATATTCAGAAACAGTCCATGGCTAAAGGTTTGCCAAATATGGCTAACATTACATGAGCAGCCTTTGGTCCAGTCAAGTTGTTATATGCCAGTAAAACCACACACAGCCTATATACAACCATAGACTGTATAAATAATGGACGTAGTATCCGTGACGTCACCCATCTGTTCCTGAGCGCTGTTTTAAAGCCAATCATCGGAGGGAGCCACATTGAAAATGTGGAAATCAACCAGGCAATGTGCGACGTAAAGAGGCGGGGTTTGAGCCTCTTAACCAACAGCTGTGTGTTCCCGTCCAGGAGTCAACTGAGTCATGTCCTTATTTGGGCAAAAAAAAAAGAAACTCGTAATCTTAATATCTTCTGAACCATCACGTCAGAAAAAGATTCACCCCCCGTACAGTGTGTGCCGATAGAGAAATTAGCTACGTAGAGCCAAGCCTTTTTTTGAACCAGGCTGTAAACATGTTTATTAATGCTGTAAAGATCGTCTTTTTTGAATGGGTGTCTATGTGGTTTCCGGTGGTTTCCTGGTTTCAGCCTCAAGCAGATTCTCAATGAATTGCAGTTTCCGCATGGGCTTCATATTTTAGGACCAGAGGATACCGCTTGCATACAACTCTATCTCCATTTTTGGATCAAAATAGAGAAAAACTGTGCAGTGCTAAGAGATGCTATCTGTCATCTGTGCTTGTCTATATCAGGATAGTAAACCATTACAGTATTAAGTCAGTAGTTATTGACCGGAGCTACAGCCTTACCAAGTGGTGGTTGGTTGAACTACAGCTTAGGCGTAACAAATGATCATCAAGCATTTCAGGCAAACAATAATAATAATACGAAAACTAATTGGCTAGTGAGGCTCAAGGTCAAGTTACACTTTATTATCTCTGAGAGGAAATTTGAGTGATTACTGTCTGTCATCTCATGAACAAACATGCACTTTCCTATGGAAAAAAAGATACAGAGAGAATTCATCCACTACTTGTTCAACATATATATTTTGGCGTTCAATCTAGGGATTGTCTTTGTGTGAAAACAATGGCAGTGCATCTTCAACTGCAAAACCTTCACAACTACAGCCATGGCTACATATATAACATCTCTATCTAGTTAAAGACGTAAGAGAACGATGTCAAACAGAAGAAGTCAAAGACAGATAGTGCCCTCGGCAATTTGAATAATTTCTTCTGTGCACTGATTTTCAAATGTTTCTCAAGGTACTGTTACAGCTCTACTTATCACATGAAAATAATCCTCATTATCCTGTTACATAACATAGAAATTAATTTTCAACCTCTTGGTAATGCTATTAAAAGACAATTTCAAACATGGCTGTTGTTGGCCTCCATACAAAGTGTCTCAGCACCCTTATATCTCACCTTGGCAGACTTTCAGCGTTAACTGAGCTCCTTATCTTGCTGCAGTGACCTCTGACCTTCTTTTGAGCTGTATGGTTAAAATGTTTTGTGTAATACTTTAAGCCATCAAGTTAAACCAGTACAAAATAACTATTTAACTGGGGGTCTGTTTTAATCTCTTCTTACATAATTTGAGTTGTTCACAATCCTCAGAACGGAGACCAATGCAACACACAAGTGAGAGTCTGAACGTCTGTCCACTGTTGACTGTACATGCCTGAGAAGTTTTCTTAACACTCACTCTGACGAAGCAGCACATGAAAAAATACCTGATTACATTGCACTATTTATTTTGTAAGTGCTCAAAGTTCTCTTTTATAGTTTACCCTGCCTCCAATCCAGAACTTATCCTACCCTTATCTCTAGAAAAAAGTCATCATCCACTTTAAAACTTTCTCGTTTCACTCTCTGCGACTGATTTAGCAGATTTAACATTTGTTAAGTAGTTAAATCGTCTAAATTTCTGTCAAATACTCTTCCTTTTGTGGCTCCAAGTGACTCAAAAGGAAAAAAACTCTTCCCTGATTACAGTCTCGCAGCTGACTAAACTGAGAGTTTATTGTTGTGCTTTGATGCACCTGCAGCTTCATCCACTCATCCACTCTGACATCTCATGCTGATCATTACACAAGTGTACACATTCCTCAAAACTTATCAACAGGGCTCAATCCAGGCAGAAATGTCCCTGAGTCTGTCTGCATGGACTCTCCAAGCACTGTTTAATACATTTTTACCCTTTTTTTAAACACAAGTAATAATTTTTGTAGTTTTTAATGTCATTGTGTCACCACTTTTGGTCTGAAAATCTGGTTTCAAACACATTCGGTTCAAGCAATCACATAGTTGAATATTTACCATGCTTGCAATATATGTCAAACAGCATTTACTTAGTGTTCTTTTCCTCATCGGCTAAGCACCTTCTACTTCCAGTCTAGACAAAAAATCCTTAAAGATTAATGCACCACATGGGGAATAATTACAGAAAACATGCATGAGAAGCACCAATAAAGCCATATTAGTTTGCTTGACCTCACATGTGTCCACACACTCATTCACAGAAAAACACACACACACACAAGGAGAGAGTCACACACACACATGCACCCCATCACCCTGTCCTTCATAAAGAGGGAAAAAGAGCTGAGCTCAGTTATGTGCACATTCTTGATCCTGGAGCTCAGTCACACTGAAACACTTGAGCACAACATTGTTACTGAACAGTCAGGAATCAGCATTCTACCTACGTGTTTAGACGATCAAGCTGCTAATACCTCAAGAGCTTTTCTTTCTCCAACACACTGCTGCAGCAACCTTTTCTACTTTTGTTTGCTCGCTTTTTGTCTGTTGTTGACGACTCTTTGGAACCTTTTGCATGGATTTTATCAGACGATAAAATATCATGGGTGTTTTAAGGAAAGTATCCTACTTTTTAATACACTTTTAAAGATGTGTTACCTCTCAAAAGAAGACTAATTCAGCTGGTAAGTTTTTTGTAACATATCTAAAATCATGTCTCTGATGTTTTATTGAATATAAAATATTTTCTTTTTGTTTTATTAATTTCCAACTATTCTAAAAGGAACCCAACAGGATCTAAAGCCTTTTACATTTAAGTCACCCTGTGAAGTTCTACCCGTAGGAACGATGGCTTTTGGTGACCTCCTGGAGCAAGTGGGAAGCACAGGTCGCTTCCAGTTCCTCCATGTGACCCTCCTCATCACCCCCGTGCTGTTGATGGCCAGTCACAACCTGCTGCAGAACTTTGTGGCCGCCGTGCCCGCTCACTACTGCAGCGCTCACACTAACCTCTCTCAGTCCCAGCTGAGCCCGGAGCAGATGCTTCTCGTCACCGTGCCGCTGGACCAGACAGGGAAGCCGGAGAGGTGTCAGCGTTACGTCACCCCTCAGTGGCACCTCGCAGCTGAGAACAACACCTCTGGCTTCTCGGAGAAGGATCTGTACGATGTGGGGGATGCTGACCTGCAGGGATGCACAGACGGGTGGTCCTACAACATGACTGAGCATGGCTCCACGATCATATCTGATGTAGGACTGCGTATATCTTGTTAAATCATTTTTTGAATGTGTGTTTGTGTGGTTTCTTCTTATTTGTTTTTATTTTTCTGACATTTTCATCAGTTTCACTTGGTGTGTGATATGCGCTCTTTGAAGCAAATGAGTCAAACTGTCTACATGGGAGGGGTGCTGGTAGGAGCTTTTCTCGTTGGAGGCCTGTCAGACAGGTAATCGTCTTACTAATCATACGGTATATTTATTCATAAGGTATTTATCTTTTTAAGTTAACATTAGATGTTACTTGTCTGCTAAATGTTTTGATCACAGTTGAAACATCATATAAGAAAAGGAGATCTTGGTCAAGCCATAGCCTGTACAGTTCCACTAAAAATGACCCTAGTGTTTGTAAATCCACCTGACTCTTAGGTATGGTCGACGCATCCTCCTGCTCTTCTGTCACCTGCTGATGGCTGTGGGAGGAACATGCGTTGCTTTCTCCACCTCCTTCTCTCTCTTCTGCCTGTCCCGGTTTGCATGTGGCATGGCTTTATCCGGCATGGGGCTCAACACCTTCTCACTCAGTAAGATCTTCACCTGGATGGAGAACAATCACAGTGTTTAGTAGGATGTTGAATTACAAAGTCTATAAAACATCTCTTCTTCTGTGATTCATTGTTTCACAGTTGTGGAGTGGATCCCCACTCGGGTGCGGACTGTTGTGGGGACATTAACAGGTTACTGCTACACAGTGGGGCAGCTGATCCTGGCATGCATAGCCTACTTCATCCGGGACTGGAGGTGGTTAACCCTAACTGTGTCTCTGCCCTTCTATGTATTTTTCCTCTACGCATGGTCAGTACCAACCTCAAATAAAAGTTAGGCTCCATGATTGATGCTGCAGCAACTGCATTAATAACAAACTTCACACCCTACAGGTGGTTTCATGAGTCTTCAAGATGGTTAGTCTTGAGTAACAACCCTGAGAAAGCCATCAAGAACCTTAAGAGTGTGGCCAAATTCAACGGGCGCCGCGAGGAGGGAGATAAAATTGACATTCAAGTGAGGAAAGGTTTGCATTACTGCAGCATCTCTCTGAGTTTATGACTGTGCATAAAATAAATCTCAACCATCAGATCTCTCTCCTCATGCATAGATGGTGCAGGAGTCTATGAAGAAAGAGTTGTCCTGTTCTAAGGGCACTTACACCATCCTGGATCTGTTCCGCACCACCACAATGAGGAACATGACAATCTGCCTCAGTGCCGTCTGGTACTTGTTGCACTCTGGTTGCACAAAAATAGAACTTTTTTTCTGAGGGAATATGAAATTCAATAACAAAGTGCCTGTTTTTTCCTTCTTCTTTTACATCCAGGTTCTCAACAAGCTTCGCCTACTATGGCCTCGCAATGGATCTGCAAAAGTTTGGAGTGGATATCTATTTAATCCAAGTGATCTTCGGAGCTGTCGACATCCCTGCTAAAGTTGTCATAACTGTGACGATGAGCTTTTTCGGGAGACGTCCATCACAATGTGGAGCTGTCATAGTTGGTGGATTGATGATTTTGGCCAACCTGCTGGTGCCCTATGGTATTTAAAACACATGCACACAAACAGAGGCTGAATATTCCCACACAGGAATAACACAGTGATCTGATGCATGTTCCACTCCTGTGCAGATAAACAGACTCTGCGCACCAGTCTGGCTTGTGTGGGTAAAGGTTGCCTGGCTGCCTCCTTCAACTGCTGTTACCTTTACACTGGAGAGCTGTACCCCACCATTATTCGGTAAGTTTGATGCAAGTGTTTTACTTGTATCATTTCCTAAAATATACCAAAATTGAGGTTTACAGTAAATTTCTGCAGAGAAGGCTGTGTGGTAGGTGTGTTCTGCAATTCAGTGAGCAAATACATTCTGTTGCAGGGGAGCAGCTAGAGGTCAGAGAGGATTTGGGCAGTTACATATTAACAGTGTCAAACAGAGTCACCAAGATGACACCAGGGCCATATGGAGGATCATAAACTAAGTGACCATTCAGTTACATATTTTTGTTGCATAAGACAGCTCCTCCAACTGAAACATCTCAGGGGATTCTTGCATTTCATGGATAATTTGGAGTCGGTGGGGCAATATGTCAAAACCATCAGATTTTGTATGGCAGAATCCCGATCATGAGTTTACCGTCATTCTCTTACTACTTTGCAAGTTACTGACCAGTACTAACAAACCAGTTTCCCTATCTAATAAATACAGCCCTAAAATACCAAAAGAATAACAGACCATTTTGACAGAAGTACATTTTTTTTATTATATAATTTTATTAGGTTTTTCTGCTGTATACATTAACCAAAAGTGCATGTTACCCAGTTTTATATTATTACAGACAAACAAGAACACAGCGTACAATGACAACCACTAGAGTCCAATCCCATGTGTTTTGAAATAAGTTATCTTAAAAACAAGAAAACAGAAAGGACTCATGAATTAGAAAGAAGATATGATACATAAAATAAATAAATAAAATAAAACATAAAAAAAATAAAAGTAAAAATAAACACAAATAAAATACCAGATTTTAGTCATTATTTCTTTATTTCTTTATTTATTAGGATCCCCATTAGCTTCCACATTGTGGTTGCTAGTCTTTCTGGGGTCCACACAACAAAACAAAAACAAGAAAAACAATTATTTAAAATCACACATTATCCATAAAAAAAAAGATGCAATAGCAGCTAATTATAAAAATCAAGAATGAAAATGAAAAACAAACTAAGAATCTGTGCAAATAAACGATGAATAGCATTAAACTACAAATAATGGAAACAAAAACCAAGTTGTCACAAACACGTGGCACCAAAAATGAATAAAACAAAGACTTTCAAAACAGTGATTAAATAATAACATCTATGAGGAATTTATCAGCATTTGTTTAAGTGACTTTTTAAAAGAAAATCTGTTTTTGATCATTCTCATGTTAAATCTTTGTGTGCAATTTTGCCAACTTGTGCCAAGTACAATGGACATCAAACAACAACAACACGAAGTGCACTCTTGCTAAATAATGGCGATCTTCTCAAGCTAGTCTATCAGTCTACATTTACTTTACTTTGTTCCTGAGGTATTTAGTACATAAGCATTTATTTCAATAACAAACGTCTGGTACTTCCTGCATGAATTTGCCTTTCCTGTTAGATTTAAAGCAACATCATTCATATGGTAATGTTATGATATACATTTTATTCTATAGGGTTGGTACATGAATTAGGAACTGCGAGAGTTCTTTTATTCTGTTCTGAGTTGTAAAAAAATATTTTGAAGCTGGCAAACATTTTCAAGTCCAAGGTAATGATTGATGTCATTTAGGTAGGACTAAATGACATACGTTCATGTATGAGCAAAGAACAACAACAGATAGATCTGCTGGTACAATGATCTCTCTGGATTTGCAGATCATGGAAACATTCTCATCCTTCACAATCTAATATCGTCTGAATGCACAGCCCCAAAGTGGAGCATCAGAGCCATGACAAACCCATAGACAGTAACTTTGCCTGCAGATCTGTTGTTTACAAACTCACTCATTGATCTTTTAACGTATCTATGTCAAGACTTGTTTGCTGTCCTCTCTTATTATTGTGACACCAAAAACAAACCATATACAAACATTCTACCTGGTTAAATAGTAACCATTAGCCTTCTGACCCAATTACATGTTGTTATACTACATTGCATCAGCATTATGATTAGTGAAACAAGCTGGGATGGAAATGTTCAGTTTAGAGTTTAAGTGGTGTATGTTGTGTTTTTCAGTTGAATTCAATGTTAAGCCCTGTGTCCACCAAGTGGTTCAGTTCGGTTCGTCTCGGTACAGCACGCATTTTGTGGCGTTTCCATTGACTAAAACCGGGACAGGTCCCTGAATTACCGAGCCGTACCGTCCCACTTTCTGGTACCCCTCTGTTGGGGTGCCAGACATACCGATCCGACCTCAGAAGGTGGAGCTAGAAACCCTACAGTCCATTGATTGGTCGCAAGAATCGTCACTTCCTGTGTGACAGCGGTAATAACGAACAACACATAACCCTGCCATGTTTAAATCTCCAGAGGACTTCGGGAAGATAACTTTTTTTGTTTGGAAAATGGCGTCAAGAAACAGCGTTCCATGGTCGACCGCGGAGGTGCAGACTTTGCTCACGTTTTTCTTCTTCGTTGTATTTGTTAGCGGGGTACACTGTGTCACGCTGCCATGACGTCACGCTATTACGTAGCTGACGCGGCTATCGGCATCAGGCTAACACCCCGCCCACCAAGTGGGACACGGTTAGCTGTGGAAACGCAAACAGGATCAGGGGTTACCGATCCGACCCTTACCAAACTGTACAGATCCATACCATACCGCTTGGTGGAAACGAGCCATTAGTGTCCCTCAGAAAATGTCACTAATGTAATATACAAATAGCAACAGAGTTGAAGCCTGTGGGGATTTAGCCCTGCCTGGAGGGCTCAAAGGGCATTCTTCTTTTTGGGCTATTTTAGATAACGGCATGCTCCCATTATATGATCCAAATGTGAAAAAAGGGGGGGGAAGACATAAATCCCCCCTGCTAGTATTACTAAGTTAATGGTTTAACAAGTTATATTGACAAGAAGGGTGTACATTTCTAATAGATGGCAACTTCAGGCACAAAATGCCAATATATGAGGTTTTCCATGGTAGAATCAGGGTTATCAAATTTGTCTTTAAACCTTGAAGGTATTACTCTGGATTGTCACAACACATTGTCTTTTCAGTGACTATTTGGGAAGCTAATATCATAACAACTGTCCATCCCTATGTTTAATCAACTTCCAGCCTATATCCAAACTCCTCATTCCTTATTCCACCCCTCGTCCACTCAGATCATCTAATCTCAGCCTTCTTTCCATTCCCCCCCCTTTCTAACTGTAAAACAAAAGGTGACCGTGCTTTTTCCATCCATGCCCCCTTCCTCTGGAATTTGCTCCCTCAAGCCGTCCGGTCTGCTGAGTCTGTTGATAGCATTAAAAAATTACTCAAAATACATTTGTATACTCAGGGCTTCATAGAACCTCCCATCTAACCTCTACTGTTGTCTGTCTATTGCTTTGTTTGTCTGATTATTTCTGCATATGTATTTTGTTTCTATCTTGCTTGTTTTTATTGTTTTGTGCCTGTGAAGCACTTTGTAACCGATTATTTTAAAAGTGCTATATAAATACATTTTTACTTATTCAGTTACTCTGATGATTATTAATGTATTTTTATATTTAAAACAAAGACAACGTGACTCCTCAGAACCCACTAGATCCCTTTGATATTCTGAAAAAATAGCATGCATCATGATCACTGAGTTAAAGTGCAGCCTGGCACTAAGGGACATCTAACAGCTTTGTTTTCTCTCGCAGTCAGAATGGTATGGGCTGGGTGTCTATGATGGCTCGTGTAGGATCCATGGTGGCCCCAATGGTGCTTCTAATGGGGGACTACTTGCCTTGGATACCAGGTTTGATCTACGGAGGATCGCTTATATTAAGCGGAGCGGCAGCTATATTTCTCCCTGAAACACTTGGATCACCTCTTCCTGATACAATACAAGATGTGGAAGACAGGTAAGCTTGAGCTTCAGCCAACAGCAGCAACACCAGGGAGGTGTGAGTTAGGGAGCTATGGAGGGTATGAAGAAGGTGATAATGACTTGTGAAAAACAAACAGTAAGAAATAATATTACCTCAAAATAACAAGAGAATTATTGAAGATTCAGTTATAAAATAAAATGCATGTGAAAGGGTTGCCACCTTGGATTTGTGAAAAAAAGGGACACTCGACCAATTGTTTGGGGCGGAGGGCTCGGCCACTATTAATTTGTAATTTGTCATTTATTTATTATAGGATAGCCCCTTGAGATGCAGCATCTCTTTTTTTAGGGGGTCCCAACAAAAACACAAAGCAAATTAATACACACAAAACAGTAAATCACAACAAACACAAATACACAAACACAGACAGCTCTCCCTCACCCTTACTCCTCCTGGACCCACCCAGCACCCCACCATAGAACAAAACCATGACAATAGACAGCATCAACAAAGAGAAAGTTCAGAAATAGTAATAATATTTGGTTTATGCAGGATAACCCAGGCCCTTAGAAGATCAATTTTAGGAACAAGGCTCCTGATATTAACATGGATCATTTTTAAACCCTTTAGAGAATCAATTATACCTTAAAGAAGAGAACAGTTGACATGAGGTCATTGAACAAAAGTCAGAAAGCTGAGGTGGATGAGAGAAGGGGAGAAGAGGGGAGAGCAAGGGGACTAGACAAGACAAACAGACAAACATCACAACAAGCAGACAAACACACATGCACACACAATAATAAATACGATGAAAGGTAGGTTTACAAAGATCAACAAAATCAGGGCCCTCATTATTCATAACCATATTACCAGTTCAGACTGACCAAATGAACATAAAATTCAGACATAGGACACTGGTAAGCTCTGCCGCTGCAAACTTGTCTTTTCTTCTGCTCATAAAAGTTGCAATAGCTGCCTGTTTTGGTTTGTTTGATACCACAGCTTAATGCTTTCTTGTTTTTGCGTGGATTTCCAATACGTTTTCCCCTTCATATTTTACGGACATTTTTCGCGGGACACAAGAAGCATGTGGCGGAGTAATCGTCTCCCTTGGTCGGCCGTACCCATTCAAACTCCGACAGTGTCGCCCAGTCAGGATTGTAACTAGTATATTGTTTATTTTCGTGCTGGTGCCTTGCATGTTTTTGCTCCATCTCCTTACTCGTCAGTCCTCCTATTTCAAATGGAAACGCCAAAAGTTGGTGAAAAGATGACCTCAGCGCGGAGTACGTCGGTCAATTCCGCTTCCTGTCTCTGTTCGGTCAAGTTTCCCTCCCTGCTTGAGCCGCTTTGAACGCTAGGGCGCGCGCCTGTGACGTACGCATAGACGGGAAGAAAACAGAGACAATTTTAAATAGGGGGACCTTTCTAGACTACAGAACAACAGAAATCTAATGAAGTTGTTGAATTTTCCCCCAAAAACGGGACAAAATATGTCCCGAGAGAGATTTTTATTTTCCCGTGACAGCTGGTGAAAGAAATTAGCATCACAAAATTACTTCTGTAGATTACTCTTGAACAAAACAAGTTGGTATATAATCAAAGAAAGTCACAGTACAAATATAACTGAGCTGAAAAAGCATCTGTGGATTCATAAAATGCAACAGCAGAGAGCAAAACGACTGAAGCACTTGAGGGACAGCGGAGAGTCCACAGAGACAACACAACAAACTCCTGCTAGCAAGAAACTACCTGCTAGCTCCCTGTCTAACATGAGTAGGATACACACAGCTCATAGCAGAAGCTAACTTTTAGCTAACTTACTGTATTGGTGAATATTCTTTAGACAGCCGTCTTCTCCACCCTCCTTATCCTCTTCAGTGTCCTCCATATGACAAAACAAACAAGGAAACTGTCGGCCGTGGTCTGATAAGGACGCCATTTTGGGGCTTCGGGTGAGGTCACAGGTAGCAATGAAGGAGTTCCTGCCTTACAGGTGTACTGCCGTTTTTCCTCTTAGTGCTCCACACTGACTCTTACCTCTTCACAGCATAGACCAGGGGGTCCCCTAGTGTGGGTCGGGTACCCCTGGGGGGTCGTGAGACACAAATGGGGGGTCTTGAGATGTCTTCCATGATTAAAAAAAAAAGTTATATCTTAAAATATGTATTATTATTATTTATTTATTTTTATTTACCTTGTTTTCTTTTGTTTATCTTCATTTTTGTTTGTACTGTTAATTATTATTATTCCTTTTGTTATTATTTTTGCATCTTATTATATTTTTTTTTCTTCTCTTTGTTGATTTTGTATTACTTATATTATTTATTTATTTATTTATTTTACCTTTATTTTACCAGGTAAATTATGTTTGAGAACCAGTTCTCATTTACAAACATGACCATAATTTGTTTACATGTGCTGAACAAAAAAATACTGAAAAAATACAATAAAAAAGTTGAATGACAAAAGTTATTTAAATATAGTACCCATTTATAGTAAAAATATTGACAAAAATAGTAGCTAAACTTGAAATAAAACCTTGAAAATAGAAAATGTAATGTTTTTTCTGCCTTTCTTTTTGCCAGATGACTCCGAAGTTTAGGGTTGGTGACATGTTAATTATCAAAAGCATCAGTAGCAGTAGGTTAATTCATAACAGCACGGGAAGCACAGCCACATGCTCATACAGGTAGGCTTAATTTCTGCAGACCAGCTAAATGAAGCCACATTAAATCACTTTGAGGGAAAGCGGGGGTCGCGAGTCCCATTGTCGCTGGTTGTATTACCTAGATTTAAGGCTGGTTTTTATGTTTTGGTCTATTGACTTTCTGGAATGTGACTATTGTTGAAGCATGTTGTATGAAAAATTACCTGACTTACAACAACAAGCATCAACAGAAAATGGTCATAATAATAAACTTGAATGTCATTATATAACTGATAAAACTAGTTTGGTTTAGTTAATTTAATAAAATCATGAGGACAAGGTAGTTTCACCTAAAATCTAAACGACAATCTAACATTATCCAGGAGGACTCTCAGCCAGAGATCTTCACTTGGAAGTGGTCCATCAATAGGATTTACTTGTGAAACACCTGTTCAAGAGGAGGGTGAAAAAAAAATGTGTTAATCCATGTTTGCTTTATTTTTTTTATTTTTTTCAAAAACAGGGGATCTGGGAGAAGCTCCAAAAAGACACCAAAGGAAGCAATAATCTTGCAAGACACCCAGTCGAATCTCCTAAAGCAGGTTGCCTGAGGGCATCTCTGCTCTGCTCCTGACATTTTTACTGACATGTTAATGAAAGTAGAGTGGGTGCTGCTTTTTCTCTGGCCTGCTTATTTGTTTGATTTTCATTTTGAGTGCATTATTTGTTGTGAACGCCGGAAAATGGAGTTTGAATGTTATTGTTAACAGGTCAATATAATGAAATGACTAGCCACAAACAATCAGACATGGTTTACTTTATATACTGTAGCTGAAGTCTTTGAACCAATTCTGTTTTATATTTTATATATCTGTGTTTGAAAAAAGGATGTAATTATTAATAAAAGCCTTTTAGAGGTGAAAGGCTGTTATATGCTATCCTTAGTGTTATTATAGACCTAACTTTCATGACTTTAAACACACCCCTGTATTTGTAGAGAAAAATGTATTCATCTATGTCTTGTGCATCTTTTTTTTCTTGTGGTCTGTTAAAAAATAATTATCATATGATATATTTTATAATAAGTGCTGGCAGACAGTTTTAAGGGACTGAGGGACTGGATGATTTAAATCAAAATGCAGAAAACAGCACCACCCAGTGGAAGAAAATCAAACAAAAGGTAGAACAGTGGATATATTATACTGGCCAGTAGATTGACCTTAAGTATTGTAGGTTTAAAGCTCCTATGTGTCACTTTTGGCAGCCCCTGTGGAAACTCTCATTGCTAATCTTGTCCTGTACTGTATGACATTTACCCTCTGTCAGAGGAAATGTGGCAAACCCACCAGTTGTTCAGAGAGTCACACTCTTAAGGGGTCCTCCCCTACTGCAGCCTGAGCTCCTGGGGCGAGCTGCTCAAGAAATGTTTTCTGGTGAAAGATCTCATCCCTCTTCCTTTTAACAGTCTGTACGTCTCAAAGAATTAGTATATGGAGACAAAGTCCTTTTTTTAAAAACCCAAAATTGTGAAAGTAACTTGAAATGAAATATTCTAATACTCTGAGATTTTTTAAAAAGTGTCAAAATTAACATAGAAAATGCTAGGAACGTTTTAGTTTAATGAGTCTAGAATATATTACATTTTGACTTTCTTTAGTAACTGATAATAAATATTTAATGTGATTCTTCATTTTGGAGATACATTAGTATTACTTACTGTGACTCTTTGCGGTGGAACAGTAAGCCTGTTTCTTCAGCTTGCTGCCAATCCTCTGGTCTGACACCTACCTCCTCGCAGCGGTCGCAGGCGTTAAAAATAACACGATAGGAATTGTTAATCGTGTTTGCTTTTTTAGGTCAGGAAGAGGCATCACGGTTGATATCAGTCTGTTTCACAACCAGCTAAAAAAAATCCTTACAGGCGTTTTAATGAAAAATACAAATAAATATCAAATTACATTTAAGATGTTCTGTGATTTAGAGCTGGAGGCTGGACTTTACACTGCATTCAGAAGTAAACTCAATATCAGTTTTGGAGTTTAGAATTGCTGCCAACTCATCCATCTATCAGCATTGTAACAGTGTTACTGCCAAAATGTTTAAAAGATGTGTTTCTCATAAACGAGGGTTCACTACATGATATAAAACAGAGCACCACTCACTTACAGAGCTGGTGTGTTTCTTCTGACTCCTTCTGTTATGACACCATCTAGTGGTATATTTATGCTAATGCAGGTAAAACTCAGTCATTGTGGAGTGAGGTATATGTGGTGAAAGAAAAGCTTGACTTGTGTTTTTGTGACATAAAAATTCTAAAGTTTGAACTGCTTGTCAACTTAATTTGCCTTTCACACATTATAGCTGCTCTACATTTGGTCTGTAGTTTATCGTCTGCAAACAGGGACATTTTAACATATTATGCAAGTATACTTTGTTCTTCACTATGCACCCTTTGACATATCTTTCTATTACATTACATTATAAGAGACATGAAGGACAAACATTATGTTGATAGGTTTGGAAAATAAATATTTTCAAAGTTATCAACTCAGACTGTTTTAAAACTTGAGGATATAGCCCCAAATGTTACTCCACTAAAAGAGTCATATTTGATTTATGCTCAGCTCTCATGCAGGTGTGTGTTTTATATGTGCATTTGAGCCTGGCACCTGCTATATGAGCAATCATTTCAGAGAGCAAAAAACACTTTTTTTTATTACCTATAAACTTAAAAGCACAGTATTAAACGTATATCAAAACCAGATTTTATGTGTGTTGCAGCAGAGTGTAACCTGAAGTCGAGATCAGAGACATATCAAAATTCATAGCAAAGCTTTCTGCAGAAATAACTACATCGTAAAATGATATGAATAAAGATTTATTTTCTCATATGAACAGGTGGATTCATTTTTCATTTTATTTTACAATCTATGACAATCTCGCATTTTTTTTCTTCTTTTTTTTCTAGCATATTTCAGGAATGACATGGGGGAAAGGTTCTTTTTTATTGCTGAATGTTAAATGAAATACACTTTCACTGACTGGAAAAAGAATTGTCTGCTGCTTTTTTACCATGCACCCATCTAACCGTGACCACAAGGACATGCAGAAGAGAGGTGTTCAAACATTTCAAGCGAGGGTGGGGTCAGGTGTGGTAGTAGTGGTGGTGGTGGTGGTGGTGGTAGTGGTGGTGGTGGTGAGGGGTAAGGGTTGTAAAATCAAAACGTGGAGAGTGGCAGGACGTTCCTGGTAGCGTGTTGATTAAGTGAGAGGGCGGGCAAAGTGAAGGGAGTATTATATTTAAAGTAGAGGAGCTCCTTTAGCATTTTTCTGACTCAGAAGTGAGAAACTCAATGAAATATCTGCCAGTGAGGTGTGACCAAAGACCTTCTCTGTAACACCACTATGCATTTACCATACAGCAGATACAATAGCAGACCAATCTTTTTTAAAGAGTTTTTACACCAATAGTCATCAGATAATTCAGCATCCAGTTGCTTTTTAACATACCACATCGATGAAACATCATCAGCTGCCCTCTGTCACTTTTCATTAATTTGGTGAATTTCCTACTGAATATTGTTTTCTTCACTAGAGGACAGGGGGCTATCATAATATACGGACTGATTTGAAATGACAAGATTTGTCAAGAAGACAAAGCAGTACACAGTACTATTGGAGGAGACACTATTTGACGTAACTTGGAAGTGTACATGTTAAAGTGTAGCGCTCTAAACCAAGTGATAACATAAGTCATGAACACAGTCATTCAATGAACGTGGATATGTGAACAAGAAAGGCTGACAGCTTGATAGACGGCTGCATAATGGCTTTAAAAACTAACTCATGTAAATATGCATTTATATCATGATAGTTCATTCTACACTATAGGCATCACATAGCTTTTTTTTTTTACACACACAGCACACTACAGTCACCTCTTAGAAAATGATGTACTCAAACAGCAAAATAGAAAGTTTGCATATTTTTGCATTGTATGACCCTCCAAAGATTCACAGCTGTTTCATTTATATTGTCGAGTTTGTTCTGCACTGTTCTGCTTCCACTTGGCTTTCCTCTGCTCTCTGTATGGGAGTGCTCGGGGAACTGCTAGAGTGTATGTGAGCATTTAGGCCTTCATTATCTGAGAACCTAAGTCTTAGGTAGACCTTAAGTCGAGGAAGGGGATGGAGGGTGGAGAGAGGGAGGGGATGGGGGGCATGTGGAAATCCTGAGACGCTGTGTGGCCTTTTTACACGAGCCACAAAAACAGAATGGACACAGAAGGATGATGAGGCATGGGATTGGGGGCTGAGTTGAGTGGAAACAGATGCAATCTTTTTGTTTTGCCATCGCCTCTGATGGCAGGGGTCACCCTGTGCCTGCGTGAGCGGCTCAGTGTTTGTCGGCCTCATAACAGGCTGACATGACGACAACCTGCTGGGAAATAAAAGGGACCTAATTGGGGCAGGCTGGGAAAAGGGGGCAGAATAGCTGTAAACACATCAAGCAATGACCTGCATAACATAGAAGCCTACAACAGCCTTACCTGTGCACCTACACATGGGGTCACTGTTCTGATAAAGCACTATTCTGTGGACCTCTGAGACACTCTGTCAGCTCTGCTGAGACACCAGGAGACCCACATGTTTGATGTTTCCACAACAAACTATGAAATTCATCTAACAATCACAAATACATGCAAGCAAACTGACATGCTCACACTCACACACACTCACACACAGACAGGCACACAGACACACACACACAGTCATCTGTGCACACACAACCAAACAATCTCTCTCCCTCTCTCTCGCTCTTTGTAGACATTTAGTCAGAGGGCAAAAAGGATCTACTCTGTAATTATCAGGCGTTCTATTAGATCCCAAATCAAAAACCCTACAGGCGAATCATATTAATGTAAACATACACTTTATGTTGAAGTGGTTTATATTGCGTGACATGGAAGGGTTATGTTTCAGTGGGGCTAGACTCCTCAAAGAATGCAACTTGGAAAGAAAAAAAAAAGTTAAAACAGGAAACCAGAGAAGAAAAAAAAACAAACGTGTATAAAAAATGAGGCGTCCATATAAGAAAGGCTACAAAAACCTCCACTGGCCCTCTGGCATCGGCATACAGCAAAAGGCACCACAATATTACTCTATTTTTTACGTTGTGAAAAAACTGGCACATCTTTTATGCTGTAAATCAAAATGTACATATAAATAGAGTTTTCCCTATAAAAAAGTCTTTGCTGTTAACTAGTAGACAACTTTTGCTAAAATGAAAATAAATATTTCATTTGTTTAGAATATCTGTCAGTTATATAAAATAAAAATATTTCTTATAGATGCAGGTCTATACTATATTGATTTTCGTTGGTTCATTTTCACTCTTTAATGGGGTGTATTGTCCGGTTTGGAGCGTGAGTGTGTAAGTCTTGTGTGCATGTTTCCATGCCCACTGTGCCGCCCCGATGAGTGAGAAGTCCGACTGTCCGCCGGCCTGTAGATGGTGGACGGCTCGGCATTCATGTTCTGCATACTGAGGAAGGGCGTGCTCTCACCGTCCTCCTCGGACTCACTATCTGTTAGGCAGCTTCGGGATCCGTATTCCCGAGATGCCTCGTATCCACGTGGGGCCACGTGGCCGTTCAGTCTGGATCTTCGCCAGCGCCGGCTCCCACTTCCACCAGACCCACTTCTCTTTGGTTGCTCCCGAGAGGAGAGATACTCCTGGGTGGTCTCATAGTCTTCTTCCTCAGCCAGCCGGTAGGGGCTGGAGGGCAGGCTGCCCCTGCTGTCATTAAGATAGGTGCGACGCTGCTGCCGGTAGGGCTCCTGGCACTGGGCATCGTGTAGGGGCACCTGGTAGCGGCGCAGCAGAGGCTGGTCATCCTCCAGCGGGTAGGGGTTGTGGACAGCAGGAGGCAGAGACATGGCATGGCTGGCATTGGGGGATGTAATCTGGAAGGTAGGCACCTGCGATGGCAATGAGTAATGGAAATCCACTGGCGAAAGGCGGGCTGGTGTCGTCAGGGCTGACACATATCTGTAGTAGGAACAGAGAGGGGAAAAAGTTAAGATGAGCAGTAACCAGAGGTGAGAAAAAGAAAGAGTGGATGAGAAGCAGGCTTCAATAATTCACAAGTATTCTGCAAACTAGATACACATTACACACTCAGTTCAACAGCGAATCTTTTTTTCATTTCTCAGATAAATCTTCAGGGTCTTTCTCCTTTATTTGGCAAGACAGCAATAGTGAGACAGGAAATGCTGAGAAAAGAGAAGGGGGCAGACATGCATCCTCACACCGTTTTCAGGCATTAAATATCACAATATAGGGATTGTTAGTCTTGTCACTGATGACCTTGTTTGCTTTTGTAGATCACAAAGAGGCATCAGAATCAATTTTAGTCTGTTTCATAAATGGCAAAAAAAAATAAAAATCCTCAAAGGAGCTTTAATCTGAAATAATAAACTTTATAGAATTATTCTGATTATTTTCATTGAATAGATAATTTGAACAAAGTGCTTCCTTAATAACTTTGATTATTACATTTTTTCCAGGGTTCAAATGACTTGAAAAAAGTATTTTAGTTCAATCAGTCTTTTGAAATGAAAGATCTCTTTACCACACTTTGTTGTTTTGAATTAGTATAATTGATTTCCTGGTAGTACCCAGGACTGGTTATCAGGATTAGGACCTCTTTATAAAGTTAACTTCATCACTGACAAGCTTCATGTGGAGTGCCCCAGGGAACTGTTCTAGATCCACTTATTTTGTTTATACACTTTGATGCAAGAGTATTCAAATATAATCCTCTCTTTCAAACAGTATTTGTATTAAACTGACTTGATGAGGAGTTTCAATGCACAGGTTTAGACAGTCTTTCACACTTTGAAGATCACCTGGCTGCATCAAAGCTGTTAGAGCCAAAGCCTAGCTTGAGGTCGTCAGGCAGAAGCAGCAGTTTTGGCTGCCCTTCAGTCTGAATTGAGGACTGATGGAGACTTAACTGCCTTCCTCTTCAGCCCCAGGCTTTGGATCAACATGCCTAACACGTTTACCAGTAAACTAAGTGACCTGCTCTCAAACACTTTTAAAAGAACACCAAGAGAATGTAGATAATGATTACTAAGCAGCAAACCAACCAACTAAACATGCATGCTAGCTCACTCTCAACTTGGAATGAACATATCACTGCCTGTGAATCACTGCGTATCAGAGTGTTTGAATCGTCTGCGTGTTGCCTCGAGGATACAAAGGGCGGTGTGAGACACCAGCCTGAGATATTCCCACCACACTGCTGACTCAGCTGATGCAGACGCTCTCCCCATGATGGAAGAGGCGCCTGTTACCTGAAATGACTCTGAGGGGATGTTGGTTATGCAATCTGTGTCTGCACAACAACTCAGTGTTCATGGTCTGTTTATGCACACATGCTTGTTGCATTGAAGAACTGTAAATATCTCACAGTTAAAACCTCTTATCTGGTTAGCTTTTGATGTGAGGCACAGGTCAGTTTCTCTTGATACTGTTTACTCAGCTGACAACTGCTAGTACTGCAAGTTCCAGTGTTATCTTGTGATTTATATCATATTAAAGCTTTCGCTGCAGCCAGCAGCTTGTGCAGACAGACATTTTGAAATAATCTGATGATACATGCATAAAATGGTCATAAAAGCATTAGGACCTCGTTGCTCTATTACTTCCATTTTTGGCTCCAACGTTGAAGCATGACTCAAGCTTGACATTTGCTGATTTGCATATTTAACACCTCCAGTATGCATTTTGCAGGAATTAAAGGCCAAGTGACACCAAACATGTCTACAGATCTAGAAATAGTCATTTTATTAAAGGTGTAAATCTCTTCCTTCATGTTCCTTTGCTGCGTCTGTGACAGTAATGTTCGTCAGAACTCTAAGCTTATAGAAAATTGCTCATCCAAAAGGCTGGCAGGCACTGGCTCACACAGTTGCACCCATGCTGCAAACACTCAGTCTGCACAGTGATCCGAATGTGCTTAAACTACTTTTTCAAAGAAATAAGGTAAGATGCATTTTTTGGTTTGAGAAAATAAAACTCCTGGGACGTGTGTACTTTATATTTTCAGATGAAAGGTACCTGTGATTTGCATTTGCACAGTAATTCATTTGCTATAGATACAGTGGGTGTCGTTTCATAGTTAGTGGCAAAGGAGAAAACAATCCATTTCCCCCAGCCTTTAATACTAGAAACGTGGGGCGCTGGTGGCCTAGCGGTCTAAGCGCCCCACATACAGAGGCTACAGTCCTCATTGCAGGGGTCACCAGCTCGATTCCCGGCCGGTCGACCATTTCCTGCATGTCTTCCTCCACTCTCTGCTCCCCACATTTCCTGTCTCTCTTCAGCTGTCCTAACAAATAAAGGCAAAAAGGCCTAAAATATAACTTAAAAAAAAAAAAAATACTATAAATGCACAGATTTTAAACTCTGATGCTAATGCTCTGATGCAAACACGTTGTCATGTCCTAATTTGACATATATAAACCAAACAGAAAAGGATCAGATTATTGTCCATATGTTTAAGAGGCTGGACGAATGATCCCACACACAGAACCCACAGACAACATTTGCCAATCAGCTAAGAGATAATTTCACATTTTATAGAGACATAATAAATTAAACCTAACATGCTTTCATTAATTCTAAATAGAACAGCATGTTGTAGTGAATTCCCTGCACCTAACGATTATTATTATCAACAATGTGCTATATCATGAAGGGATTTACACACAGAGCAGCCTCAAAAGTGTGGTATGTAGTTCTCTTGCCTTCAAACTATTAATCCAACATTTATGGTACCCCTGAAAAAGTCACACACTGTTTGGATAAGATTAATGTAACGTTAAAGTTACTTAAGTGCTGACTTCAGACATAGATATGTTTGGATTTTGGATCCCACACACGACCAAACTCAACATCCCGCCTGATGGCTTGTAGCCACAATGTTCTCCTACTTGGCTCTGGGATTTTGTTGTTAAATAAAACTTTACATTCAGATTTTTTGTGTTTATTAATCGTGCAGAAGGGCACACAGCTGCTCTTCTGCATTGTGGCTGGTGGTTTGTTTTCCCATCAGCACCATCCAGATGTGAGGTTTTCTGGGATGCCGACCATTTTTTGTTTGCTAACAAGTAAAGTTATGAAAGGTGTCGGCTTTGTGGTCACTTTGGCTTTATCTCTCCTAGATTTTTTCACTGTCTTATCAAATTGATTCTCTGTGGTTTAACTTGGTACTTTTCCTTAGAGTGTACTGCTCAGGTTTCAAGCTGCAATTGCACATTATATTGTGTATTTGTGATCTGTTTGGGATTGGCTGATGCCGATCGTAAATAAAAAACTATATGAGGGAAGATATCTAGGTTAACAGGGATTCAAGGTAACTGACGGCTTGTGTATACAGGAAGTTGTATGAACAGAAAGGGCACCATGTCCTCATGTAAAGCAACCTTTAGTGTGTTTTCTTAAACCTTAAACACAGGGTCTTCAATTACAGAGTCAACAGAGACAGACATACCCTACCTAAGTGGGGCATCATCCCCTTCCTCAACCAGCTGTTTTTTTGGCAGTTGTGTTGATGCTTAAACATACAGGACATCATTTCAGTACAGGGCCAAATCCTGCTCCCACATTTCCTCCCAGCTCGGCTCTTATGCAGGCTTGTTGAGTGACGGATACTTAGCTGTGAAATGTATTGTAATTTAAAACATCAGCACGGAGCAGGGAGGACATTTTGGAATTTGAGATGTCACCACAACAAATTCAGGGAGTGTTTCTACAGCATTAAACGAGGAAGTTCAAATACGGGTGACACTGATTGAAATAGGACACATGTTTAACACCTGAAAGTCTGTTATTAAGAGGGAATCCATTGTGTCTGCTCTGTAGTTCATTTTAAAGGAACTGTCTGACATTTTTTTAAACATCTGTCTTTGCCATTTTGCTCAGTTACATAAGAAGATTGATATTTCTGCGCCTTAAGTACAGAAATAGTTGCAGGATAAATATGGATCATTTTAGAGTAGTTGAAAGGATTATTTTCTTACTTCTGAAAGAGAGAGATAACTGTTTCGTACTTCTTCTACTCTTTGTGCTAAGCTAGGCTAATCCCACTCAGGACCTTTCTCTGTGACACAAAGATTAAATACATCCAGTCCTGTGTCATGGGGCAAAACTGCAAATGAGTCTATTTTCTAAAGGTCACATGCTTCCTTATATAAAATTAAATGGAAAACTTAAGCCAATCAGAGTTAAGTACAGGCCAGGGAGTAATGTAACTGTAGCCTAGTGTTCCTGTTGAAATAAGCACTGTTTTGACTTTTGGCTACATTGGTGGATTTCATCATCATGCCTGCTGTATGTTAGTTTCCACCAAGTCTCTCAGAGCGGCCACTTCAAGCTGAGAGAGAACCAGTGGAGAAAGCAACTTCTCAAACAGTTCCTCAGAAACCGAAAACCGTATCATTCACGCGGGCTTGATCCCCACCTGTCGCTGTGCGGAGAGTCTCCCAGCGAGTCGAAGGAGTCTCCGTACTGCAGGCCCGGCCGATGGGGGTCAGAGTAACCACAGTGTGCAGCGCGGCGAGCCCGTGCCTCCATGCACGCAGGACTGCTGCATTTACTGGTCCCCACGGACGATGACATCATTCCCGGCGAGTCAGAAAGGATGCTGTCAGAATGTTCCAGGCTCCATGTCCGTTCCTCATGTCTGACAAATAAAACCTGTGTTAACACGTACACACCCCAGCACCACATAGTATTTTTTCTATCATTGTTTCTAAGAAGAACTTTTCCTGTACCAGTTTCCTGAAGCTGTGCGTTTAATCAACTGACAAACACGACTCAGTTACTTTCTGTCAGATTCTGCATTTTATCTGACAATACAAGTATGTTTCCTAGCATGCTTACCTATGAGTTGATGAATGGGCCCGTGTGGAAGAGTTATGAGATCTGGAAGAGGCATGGCTGGCGGGGAACGACCCCTCTGTCGCAGGCCGTATGACTCGTTCAGTTGCAGGGATGTTCTTTGATATGTACTGTGTTGGAGGAAAAATGGATTTGGCAGATGGAAAAATGTGAAAAAAAAAGACAGGCTTTGATGACGTAGCTAAGCATTAAAACATTTGCTATCGCCACATCTGTTTGTATGTATTTCAATAATGTGAAGAATTCTTTCAGAAACTTACATCTACCATGGGGATTTCCTCTGGGCCTGGTCCTGGGTGATTGGGTCCGTTAGCTAGGCTACGATTGGGATGTTCTGGACACATGTTTTGTCGCAGATGATTGTGCATCTTCTTTCTTTGTTTCCTGATGAGAAATCTCAGTTATTCTCTCATAAAATCTTACAAAGACTTCTTTTGTAATTATTTATGCCACACTTTCTCACTTGATACAACAAGCTATTCAGCTATTCAGTTGTTAACATGCCAAATACTATAAAATATCAGCACTTTAGAACAGAAATTACAGTGATCTATTGTTCTATCTATTATTATCATTATTATTAACTACAAATTATAGGCTCCGTCAACTGAAGCACGAATACACACAGGGTGATTTGTTTTACACATGAAGTTCAAGTGGAAATAAAAATCTAGAGGTGAAAGAAACATGAGAGGAACATTTGATCGGCAGGACTTACTTGGTTTTACAGTAGGCAACCACACACACGATGCCCACCACCAACAGAGCCACACAAATACCCGTGATTGTCAGGACTCTTTTCTGGTAGAGTTCCTCTGCCTCTGTCAACATCACACCCACAAGTACGCAGACGCACCCACACACACCACATGCACACAGTGAGAGAAATGAAAGAAAAAAAAAATTAGTGTCTTGAAGGAGCAGGTTCCCAATTTTTCACTGTAGATCTACATTTCTTTCTTATTCGATTTTTTTTTTTGGACTAAATCCCGAGCAGGATGAAGCTTCGTGTTTCCTTCCCTGGCGATTCTCTTCACAGCCAAATATCTCCTCTCTCTTAATCACAAATATAACAGATGCTGGTGCTGCCTGTGCTGCAGTAAGGCAGCGTGGGTGGGTACAGGGACTCAGTGATAGACTAATGTATTAAGCAACTGTACTCTCTTAAAAATGTGAAAAAATTAGATGGTATGATGGCGGTTCAGGTCTTTGATTTACGACTAGAAGAACCTGCAAAGTGTGCAATACAGCACTGTTGTACTCATAATTTGACAATATGTAAAGCTAGACTCTGAGTCCTTTTCTATTACACAGATTTCATCATTATATCATAAACTGACCAGATTCACATTCTGGTCATTTTCCTCTCACGTCTAGTGCAGGGTGGCTACAACTGCTGTTTTTCTTGGCTGAAAGTTACATCAATCTCAGGCTTCTAAAAGCATTACTATTCAATGGCTTCTCAATTGATCAACAACTTAAAAGAGAACAAACTTTGAAAAATTGGCAGGAAATCTTTGTATATCTTTAGTTAAGTAACATACTTGATACCTTGTTAGCTTCAGTCAGAACACAGCTAACATTAGCATTCAGCATTTCCCAACTAATGCTCTTGTTCACTAGGAAATAGGTGAAAGGTACTATTTCTATTTGGTACAGTTACATTGTATATTCATAAATTGTTTGCTAATGTTATGTTAGCTAGGACTTTACCACCTAGCTTACACAAATAAAGCTAGGTAGTAAAATAAGCTAAGGAAAAGTAAGCTAGGTAATGGATGAATGCTAGCATTAGCCTGTGCTTAACCTTAGTGATCAAATATGTTGTTATATTGCCTATTGAAATGGTAACACTTAACAATAATTAATTGTTAGTTAATTAACATTAATTCAAAAGGAAATGTATTATGAGTCATGCATTACTTAAACATAAAGAAGCATTAATTCTCTAAAAAAAATGTGTAGTTAATGCTTACTTTATGTTGAAGTAATGCATGATGAATTTCTGTTTGAATTCACATAGAATGCACCATTAGTTCCTGTTACTCCTCATGAACTGATAATGAAGTTACTATGACTACCTTTTAATATTAGTCACAATCTTAAAAACGTGGCCATTACCTGAAGTCATAGTTACTTCATTATCAGTTCATGATGAGTAACTTGTGGTGCGACCTACAATCATTTAAAAGGAAATTTATCACGAGTCATGCGTTACTTGTGTACCATCATTATTAAGTGTTACCATTTCAATTTATAACAACATATTTGATCACTATGGTTGAGGTAGGTAATGGTTGAATGTTAGCATTAGTTGTGCTTAACCTTAGTGATCAAATATGTTGTTATTTAATGAAATGGCAACACTTAACAATAATAAATAGTTAATTATTAATTCAAAAGGAAATTTACCATGAGTCATGTATTACTTCAACACATTATTGTTAAGTGTTACCATTAACATATTGCCAGATAGAACTCAATTTCTTTCACTTTCAGTTGCCTTTTTAGTTGCTAATCAAACAGGAAGCATTGAAATGCTACCAAATGTCATATATCCACAGTTTTAACAAAATACACCTGGAACACAGCAGTTCAATTTATACCAGCATTTGAGCTTCCACTCCTGAGTGAGACATAAGAGGAAGATGTCCTCTGTGTGAAAATGGTAACTGATTCTCTTTCAAATGTGAGTCTTCATTCGCTCAGGTATTTAGTGAGTATAATCATATGAATTATTGTTCACAATTATTCAAAAAACAAACAAAATTTGTCATGAAGAATCATAAAATATGGATATGATGCATTTTCCTTTTCCAGAGAAGAGCTCATGTGAGGCTGAGGTAGACTCTTTGTGTCCCTGATGAAAAATGAAGGAGCAAAGAGGTAGTGTGTTCCCTGATAAATAATGTAATAAAAAGAAATTGAATTTGTTGAACTCCTTCCATCTGAGGTTTTCCTCCTTTCATCCTCCAGCAGCCATTTTAGAGCAACATGCCAATTTGTGTCAAGTTTTTGACGCAATACATAAATCCTGTTCTTAAATGATATTACTGTTGTTATAACAACACAGTGTCTGCATGGTACAGTACATACATTTCATAATTAGGTGATGTCTGCTTTGATTCTATACTCTAAACCACTGGAGCTCTTTTCTGGAAAAGTTAGAAGAAAAACAAGCACTAACAATGCAAGAGGATGGAAATAGTAGCAGATAGATGAAAAACATGACTGTAGGCTCTAAATATAGCATGGCATGCTCACATCACAGCATCTACTCCTTGATGGATAACTCAAACCAGTAACACAGATATTATGTTTCATACTTCAAAGTTACATTTCAGATTTACTCAAGACAGGTTGATGCAAGAATCACAGACAAGATCACACATAAATAAAAAGAGAAGAGACGGCATATCAAAGGGAAGGACAGACTCTAAAGGCATGAGAGTAAAAGGATTTAGGAAAGAAGGGGATGAAGATTGAGGAAAAACATCTGGAAGCTTCAAACATGATACATCATGCTTGTTACAGATGGAACAAGGAACCAAAATCAGTACAAACAAGGGAAAAAAGAGCTATCGTGAGTGAGACGGAAACTCGGTTAATGGTTCTACTTTTCAATTATGTGCAGGTGATGACATCCAGGTTAATGATGTTTGATGGAGGATCAGTTGCAATTGATCGAGGGTTTGTCATTAATAGGAGTTATGGTAGGATTGATCTAGCAATCGGTTGGTTAATCGAGGGATGATATGATTTACAGGCGGGAGAAAGTCAAAACGAAGGACATCTACTAAGTGGCTATGCTAGGACTGAGAGTCAAGATGGATTGTTCCATACCCATAAATTCAATCCCAAGATGCTCTGCGATGGCAGAGGGTTGACAGGCAGAAGGAAAACAAAAAAACACCAGATTAAGATAAGAGAGCGGCACCTTCTTGCATATAGTGGAGCAAACAAAGGTAGGCTGTACAGTGACTATCAGAGACCATCAATATTTGTCAGTAATTGTCAGACTGACGTGGACAAACATCAAAGACGAGACAACAAACATACAGCATGCAAAACACACTTCAAGCCACACTACACAAAACTACACACTACACAACTACAACTTTCAATATTAGTTTCTGTTTGCAGTATTTTTTATGTCTTAAGCAATTATTGATTTCAGCTTTTAATGTTCCACCTATATGACATTTCTATTAACTATACGTCACAACACAGTCCAACGTAACATTAACATTTTTGATAAAGGTTTCCTGTTTTCGGGTGCTGTTCTGTTACATAACCAAACTAAATCTCCTATGGGAAGAAACGGGAAGAGGGCATATCAAACGTGAAGCCTCTCATTACTGCTGCATGGGGAAAATATGCGTCATCTACAGAGATTATCTCTGGTTTAAGTTTTCTGCTTTCTAAAAATTGCCACAGTGTCAGTTCCTGAACACACCCATCACATGAACAGGCACGTTAGAAGGAGTGTGTCTGTACAGTATCGGAACAATCTCGTTGAATTATAGTAGGACTTTACATTATATGGCAGAGGGAGGCCATAGGGAGACTGCACCAACCAGCTGAGTCCATATCTCTGGCAGCTCACTTGCTTTACTTGGGTTGAAGAAAGTCCCAGCTGTTCTTATGACAACATGTGAATTTAAAGCCAAGCCCTTATGGCTGAGGAGCAGAAGCCATCCTCCTTCTCTTCCCATGTCTCCTGGGGATGGGAGGCGCCCCTACAGGAGGAGGGTTTTTATGGATGTGTGCATGCACATGTGCCTGCTCCTTGAGAGAAAATTTGATTTATTCTCCTTAATTGCGAGAGGAAAATGCGAAATATGTGAGAGGCCACTACAGCACACTTAAAATCCTCTCCATCTATCATGTCTGAATGTGGCTTTCATGAACCAGATTTTAATGTGGATCTGCACTTTTGAACCATTGGAAGGTTAATAGCAATATGTAGGAAGATACTACATCTTACGCTGGAGCTGAGCAGGGATTTGAAATACTCTCTATTAATGTGCATGGAAACAGGTTTAAGTGACTCCCAAAAATTGGTGCAATTTAATCAATTTGGAATTTCTTTTAAATCTGTATGCTCTTAGGCCTAAAAGTAGTGACGTTATTCACCTTATTCACACTATGGCCATTTTCCTCTGAAGTAACACCAAGGATGGGGTGTTCAAACATTGTTATGATGTTGTAATTTTGTGTTCCAATTCTTGAAGGCAATTATTTTTCTCCTGTGTCTTTAAAATTCGGAAAAACGCTTAAAAAAATTAAATTATTATTATTATTATTATTATTATTATTAGTAGTAGTAGTAGTAGTAGTAGTATTAGTTCTTATTTTGTTATTATTATTATTATTATTATTATTATTATTAGTAGTAGTAGTAGTAGTAGTAGTAGTAGTATTGTTATAGTTTTTATTTTGTTATTATTATTTTTATTTTTTTATTATCATTATTATTAGTTGTAGTAGTAGTAGTAGTAGTAGTAGCAGTATTGTTATAGTCATTCTTCTTCTTATAATATAATAATAATAATAATAATAATAATAATAATATTATTATTATTATTATTATTATTATTATTATTATTATTATTATTATTAACATTGATATGTTCAACAGTGGTTGAATGCTAATGTGAGCTGTTGTCCAGCAGTAGCTAGTGAGTCAACAAATTTGGTGTTTAAAATTCAAATGTATGCCTTTCCCTATGGATTTTCATTATCTATCATGTCTATATTGCTTATTGATTGTTAAGCTGTGAAATTATGATAATTTATCACATTTCTTAGGTTTCCAAATTTGAAAACGCACCATTAAAGCATGAAACTGAGTTGTAGCTCCCCACCCTGAGCATGAAAAAGCTTGCTGTGAGAACACTATGAGTTAAATTGAATGTATATAACAGCATGTAAACCAGACAATTAAAGCCTGTTCTTTGTTGATGTGACTGGATGAGAACTGGAAATAACTGACATCCTTGAAGCAGTCGCACAGCTGTGCTGGAGTTAAACAGAAAGTAGAAAAAGTGTGAGAGTGTCGGGAAAAGAGATCCCACACTCTGCCAAAAAGACAAGTAATTTCAGCGTAGTGGATTACGGTTTAATGTGAGATGAAATTACTTGTACTTAAGAAGGGGTTTTTTGCATTGTATCCTGAGCCAACATACAACAAACAGTATGTGGAAGCTCTACAAGGCAGACCACAGGGATGAGAGTCTTAAGGCAGCACAAGGCAACTCGCAAAGCAGACGAAGTTGGCAATTTTCTATCTGTGATGTTATGTTGAATTAAAACCACATGGACTTGCAAAGACATGATGCTGACAAATTTGCAGCATGATAACAGGAGTTTGTTTGCTTTTATCTTGCATGAATAAAAGGGTTTATACTTAATACTATGTTATTATTATACAGACTACCTTTAACCCTGTGTATGTTTGCTTCAGAGAGCCAAGTCCTGCATGAAATCTCACATGTTTATGTTTCATTAATCTCGCGTCACTCTCTCCTTTCAATATCACTTGTCATTACAGCTAATAAACCAACAGGTAACGCTGTGGTGTAAAGCAAAGACAACTGCAGCTGATGCATGATTCCAGACCACGTGCATTAATTTTTAAATGAAAAAAACCAACAACCTTAAGGGCAAAATCTATCAGGCTGCAGCTCACCACAAACCTTAATCTAATCTTCCTGTAATTCTGCAGCTGATGGATGTGTTTTCTGATGCTGACTGGTGCAGGGTTGACTTCTCTTACCCCGGGCTAGCAAAGCTGTTTGACACGACACAATGGTATGGAGCATGAACTCTGTGCTGAGGACATCTGCTGCGAGAGCACCATTTTGTTGCTACTTTTAAAGCAATGTGTGTTTGCAACGATTTGCTGGGCATTGGACTCAACAATGTTTAGTGTTCACTTGAGAACTGGCTGTGATTGAGGTATTTGAAAAGTGAAAAAAGTAGCGCCTCTCTTTCAACAGCTTGCCATTTGTTGAAGTAATTTGATGTTCAGCCTGTAGGTACATGTTTACTCTACATAGAGCAAGCACACTAACAACTTAAATATTTCCTGTCCATGAATGGACCCTTGGCAAATCCCCAATTATCTATGAAAATAAAGCCAAATTATTCAATAATTACAATGAAGCTAACTGGAATGTTGTCATGTTGGCTCATGAATGACCTATATTCAACAAATCTACCAAGATGGGCCACAACTTCACACGTATTTCATAATGAATGAGCTCTACCTTTCAACCTTGTTTGTGTAGAATAAATTATAAAGGCTCATAGATCTGTGGTAACACTTATGTCATTTCCTGTGTTGTTAATCCGACTACTAATGGTGTGGAGACCAAATCATACAGCGCAGGTGGGGATACATCTGTAAAGGCCACTTTGTGTAAAATAGCTATAGCCAACCTGCGGCAAGTTTTAAAAACTGCAATGATGTTGTCATCATTTGAAACTGAAAAACACACACACCGGTGATGCCATCTTTACTCTAGTTGGGCCTGCTTTTGTTCTTCTCTGTGCTTAACGGCCGACCGCATACTGCCACCGACTGTGTCAGAATGTAGAGGCTTGTTGATACATGATTAAAATGAACTTTTAGGGGGCGCTGGTGGCCTAGCGGTCTAAGTGCCCCACATACAGAGGCTACAGACCTCGTCGCAGGGGTTGCTGGTTCAATTCCCGGCTGGTCGACCATTATCCTGCATGTCCTCCCCCACTCTACTCCTCACATTTCCTGTCTCTCTTCAGCTGTCCTATAAAGTAAAGGCCAAAAAGGCCCAAAAATATAACTTGGAAAAAAAAAAAAAGTAACTTTTATTTGTTGTTTATCTCATATATCATATTTCTGGAATAACAATATGAAGAAAATATCCCTATTATTGGCCGTTAATTTATCAGGACTGTATTTAAATAGTTGTTATTGCTAATGTTTGTATTATTTCTACTACTATTAATGGCACTGCTAAAATAAAGTCTGATGTAAAATCTGTTGCTATTTTTGGTGCTGTGCGTACACCTCCCTGTCTACCTGTTTGTTGTCTCCATCACACTGTTTCAGGAGATGGCTGTCCACTAATGAGTCCGGTTGTCCTTGAGATTTCTACCCCCCAAAAAAGGAGTACGCCTTACCTTAATTTTCAAATGCTTGCATATTTGTGAACTAATGTTGGGTCTCCATAAATGATAAAACCAAGTGTATAGGCGAGACCTGCTTTGTATTATCGTCATTAAATAACTTTTGTTGTGTTCTGGCACTATTTAGACCAAACTTGATTGACTGGTCGATTATTAAGTTGTATTGCCATTGGACTGTGTTGTTACATGCAGCTCACTTTGTGCAATTCCACCCCCACAAAGCATCGAAACTCGGCCGCCTACTTGTTGCTAACTCACTTACTATCAGCCCGTATTCTGAAAGTGCACATGCAACGCAGTGCGAGTTAAAGGGCACACAACTTCACATGCAGACCAAACACAACAACAGACTCTCTACTAAACTATGCCAGCCTGTGAATGAGTCATCTAAAGAGACACAGACACAACTGTTAGGTAATAATAGAGGATCTAATACAACCTCTCTTTCTACACGCAGCATGCACGCGTGACACCAGGACAGTCTGACAGAGTGACAGAAGAGGAAATTGACATACGGTAGAAACTGGCCATAACGTAGGTTTGACAGCGATCACCAGTAAAGTCATTTGGACACCTGATGGAAAGAAACAAAGCCACAAGAAGAGAGAGGGAGAAGGGAGGATAAAGAGGGTGGTGGAGGAGTGAGGAAGAGAAAGAGAGAGAGAGGGCAAAGGTGGAGTGAAAAGAGAGTATGCACAGAAGAAAGGGAGGAGAGAGAGGGAGGGGAGAGAGACACTGAATTAGAACAACAGCACAACCACAGACAGCCGAAGCAGAGTGTTCCCATGGATGACACCACCGTGTGCAGGGTGTAGTGCACAGCTCATTGCGTGTTGACCTGAGAGGAGAAAGAGAAAGAGGACTGGGGAGGAGGTGTGGGAAGAGGAGGAGTGGGGCAGCAGGAGTCCACAGAGGTAATCCAGGTACAACTGTGTCTCCGTTGTCAGCTGCTCAAATCAAGCGGACATACTTTTGAAAGGATTGGGCATGTACAACCGCAGCGGCTCAGTCTGTAAGCATCGCCGGCCGAAGTATCCATCCGGACATCTGGGAAGGAGCAGACGTAGGTTATGAACAGAAGAAAAAAAAGAACAGGAAATGAGGGGTACCGTAAATATTACTGTGACCTTTCCCAATTAAATGTCACAGCAGAGACAAAGTGAAAACATAGTAAATGTGTTCATTTACACACCAGAGACTGTGTCGACCGTCAACCTGACATATTCTCAGTTAATAAGATCAAAATAAACCAACACTATTTGTAATACTGCCATAAAAATGTTGGCTAGTTGATGAAAATAACAAAAAAATTCTAAGATATCAATATTATTAAAATAATTAAAGTAATTTAATTCATAATTTTAAACTGAATTTTTAGAAACTAAGTTAAACAATAGAAGCAAACAAGTTTATCTCCTTAAAGGGGACCAATGTGTACTAAAAAAAATACATGTAGTAATAACAATTTAACAGATTTAAATATATATATAAGTATATATATATATATATATATATATATATATATATATATATATATATATATATATATATATATATATATATATATATATGTATGCATTGACCAAAGGGAGTGTCTGGACCGACATATTTATATATTTTTAAATACAAATTAATGAAGTTTAAATTCAAAATTTTATTGTGGTTATCTAAATTCTCAACCAGACTTTACAAAATTCCACATGTACTATGAATT
Source organism: Notolabrus celidotus (assembly GCF_009762535.1). NCBI lineage: Eukaryota > Metazoa > Chordata > Actinopteri > Labriformes > Labridae > Notolabrus > Notolabrus celidotus. The sequence goes on from NC_048276.1 coordinate 11,283,165, forward strand.
AATGTGTTTTTTTCATGTTGGTTGATTTATTTTTGTAATTCTTTTCTGCATTGTATGCTTCAGGGGCTCTGTCAGCTAAGGTCAACCTCTCTTTGACCTTAGTCTGTGTTTTGCAGGACCAGAGAAGCTTTGTACGTGATCAATAAATCAATCCTAGCAAGCCTGTGCAGCAATGCTGAAAATGGGGTAATGTGGTTTCCTCTCTCGGTGCCTGTTGGCAGCAAGGTAGCAGTGTTCATAACCTGTAACTGTGACAGCTTTACAACTGATACGACAGTGAGGTAAGGTGGTCAAACATCCTGACTTTGACACCTGCGTCTTGAGGACTCATTTGAAAATGGAGATCAGTGAAGTTAGCGGACCTCTCTGTTCTCTGTTAGTCTGAAGGGCAGAGTCACAAAGTGTTTCCTGACATGTAGCTTAATATTTTTGTAACTGCAGACAGACTACTGTATCATCACCATCCAGTGTGCTGGCTTGTACCATATTTCCTCATTATAATACCATTAGGAAGAGCAGTTGGTCTTTTAGGGGCACCAGCATTCCTCTCGCAGTCACAACTAGACCACCAATCCAACAGAGGTCAGCGGTCGTAATTTACTGGTTTCACACAACGCCTCCCAGGAGCACCATAACATTCAGCATTAAATTACTCATCCTGAGTGATGGTGCTTAACTGGGGGAGAGCACCACCTAGACCAAGGAGAGTTTGCTGACAGATGAAAGAAATAAACTGTCACTGCATAGTTTAAAAATCAGATGAGCGTGCAAAATATCCAGCGTGCTGCAGCTGCAAACTCCATTAGCACTCTTTTATCTTTGCTTGAAAACAGGGGGAATAAATCACTGTCATCTTTCATTCGAGTTTGATCAAATCTAAACACTCTAGTCAAGATGGAAAACAATGAAAGTTTTACAATATGTTAGAAGACATGAAGCCAAATCTATAGTATGAAATATTTAAACAGTACACTTACATAACCAATCGCCACCTTTGGAGGTCATTTGTTAGAAGTTCCCAGATTCTTTTAATTACTCAAAAGTTATATAAAGTGCATTTTCTGTTAATTCAACTTTTTTGCTACTTGTTTTTTCTTGTTTATGTAGTATAAACAGATGGAGTTTTTTTTTCCCTGAATGGAAAGCTGTTTTGGCAACTGCAGCGCGTAAAAGATTATTTTGGATGCGCTGGCTTAGCCCCACTCTACTCACTCTATCTCCCATCACTCCTCAGCTGTCCTATCCAATACAGGCAACATGCCCAAAAGGGATATTACAAAAAAGAAAAGGTTTCTCAAATTTCAAATAATAGTCTTGTCTGGGGAGGGATCATGCTTTATGCTATCTAGAGACATTTACCTTTAAAAGAGACCAAATCATATTCATTTTTAAGGTATTGTTAATGTATTTGAAGGGAAAAATTACAAAATCACACAGTTACATTAGTGAGTTACTCTCTTTGTGTCATTTATGAACCTTAGCTCTCCCCTAAACAAAGTTGAGAGCTCAAAGTGAAGGAGCGGGGCATTAAAGTAGGGCTCGCTGTCTACAGGACTTGTTTAGCTGGTGAGTAATGTCCACTGAAGCCTGGCCTATATTGAATGAGATGGCTGAGGGGCAACAAATCCCTGCAGGCCTTCACTGCATTATCCAACTTTTCTGGCCCTGTGCCCCGGCCGTGAGTGAATTAGCTGCAGCAATTGAGTTATTGCTGCCTCCAATTTGTACACAGCGTATTGAACGGCTGTTGCAGCCGTGTCCTCACTGCTTGTCGAGCATTCTTCCTTTGGCCAACTGGGCACAGACGTCTTCGCTAATGTTTTAGCTCTATATCAAACTGAGCAAGGAATTATGCTACAATGACATATGGTGGAGCAGAACACGCAACATGATATTTGACAGCCATGACAGGAGAGCAGTGTGTATACTTTGTGTTGGAATTATGCTATTAGGTTACTGGAGGTCACCGTTACTGTTAGAACCTCTGGGAGTGGTTTAATACTCAATAAAACATGACTACACCTGCAACAGTTATTTGCATAATTGATTGATCTGTTGATATTTTTTGGGGAGGAATAAATCTTCAAATGCTTTTGTCAAAAAAATTTCCTTAACTATTTTAATAAACAAAAAATTAACTTAGCAGAAGCAGAACGCTTGTTAATAAACCAAATACAGATTATAACTTATTTGTTGTATTGATCTATTTTCTTTTGAAGTTAGTTTAATTATTTTTTATTATTCTATTATTATTTTATATTATAATGTATCTATATATCTTTTTGTGTTTCTGAAGAATTTTGTATGTTTGGTTTTACAAAGCGCTGTTTGACTAAAGACTAAATATTGTACCAAATAAATATATAAGTTAAATATAAAAGAAAAAACAATTATTAAATATTCACATTTGAGTGGTTCGATCCATAGAATTTTTAACCCTTAGGGTTGAAAATTATTTTTCTGAAAACAAAATGTAATCTTTCATCTCTGCACATAAAAATTGGTTTCCTATAAAACAGAAAAACAAGAAGGCAAAGTGTTTATTTTAAAAGTTGACTCCTCCCTGAACATCATGCCAAACTGTGCTCCTTGACCTCCAGTCTTATACAAACAAAAGTGTAAATGTCAAAGCCCAAAAAAGAGATTGTTTCTGTGATAATGTCAACCTGTTTTCTTCCTGAAAAGCACAGATTCACCGCTCCTTCGGTACACTTTACTCTTGGGTCTTGATCTCCTCTGCCAAATGTAAGCAATGATTCTATTTACCTCACTGGGGGCCTCTGAGAGGCATAAATATTTGCTCACCACTAAACCAGTGACTCATGACATTTTGGAAAAGGCTTTAAAGTGCGGCTCTCCTGTACGCTAAACATGACTTAAAGAGATGAGCAGAGCGCCGCCTCGCTCCATTATTAGTGTTAAAATACACAACAGGTGGGTAGTTAGGCAGACTGGCAGCTTTTTCCTGTGATGTGACGCTGCTGCTGCTGCTGCTGCTGCTGGAATAAAGAAGAACGCAAATCAAGAGCTACCAAAGAAATAAGAAAACATCTAGTTGGGATGTTGAAGTGTATCACAGATTTGAGGTCAACAAAAAAAAAAAAAACTTTTCGAGGTGAATAAAAAACAAAAAGGTAACTTACTTGCAGGAGAGCTGATTTATACCATGTATGAAGTAACAGTCGCCGCCATTCACACAGTAGGCCTTCTCTGTGTCGTTGCATTTTCTGGCGTGGCCTGAGCCTGGAGATAGCGTTGTGGTTACTATGAAAAAACACAGAAAAAAAAATCACATCAGAGACACTTGTTTTCATCTTCACCTTAGTTCATGTTTTATAGCTTTACTCTTTAGAGCCTACTCTTTAGAGCCTCACAAGGATAAATAAATGATGATTTAAAAACAAGATTTGTTGCCAAAGTAGCCAAGCATCATTGCACCCAGGGTTTCCATTAAATATGAACCTTGTTGTTTTTGTTATCAGTTTACCAGTCTTGTACCTTGACAGCTTTACTCATGTAATACACTTGTTACTCCACCAGCTCTCTTATTTTTCCGTCCACAAGTGTAATTGTGTCTTTAAGCAGTGTTGACATTATCTCGAGAAGTTCTACAAGCAAAGATAAATATTTCCCTGACACAGCGTAGGAGTTGTTTACGGCTTGACTCAGGTCCTTGGAATGGCCCAAAAAGTCATGTACCTGCACTTAGCCCCCCCCCCCTTCTCATGTTAGGGATGAAGTCTGCTTATCATGAGGAGTGCGGGGCCGCTTTGAGGGAAGCGCTGAGAGAGACGCACAGAGGCAGGATGAGGCCTGAGGAGAAAGGGTTGTGCTCTGCATGTCAGATACCAACACGTGACAGTACCAACACTGTAACTATGTACCGACTGTCAGATGAGATTAGCACCTGAGCAGAGTGTGACAGTTTGTTGGTATGGGTACAGAAGTTTCTATTTGGAAGACCTTTATAACCACAATGCATCAGCTCCAGCGTCCCAATGCTCAGGTCATGCAGAATGATATGACACGAGATAGCTTGAGGATTTTTCATTCAGATCTGACATACAGTCGGCTGTTTGCCCCAGGGACAGGATTTCACAACTCCCATCTGTAACGCATGAAAGAGCCGCTCTCAGCGGGTCGGAGAATTGTCTCTGTGTTGTACAGAAGCACACTTCTGGTTTAGCTAAAACAACAGAGCCAAATTCCCATGCTAGTTAGCATAACAAAGCAAACATCAGGATGACATCAGTCGGCACTTCACTTTGCCAGAATTAGTCAGCACACAAAATCCAAACACAATATTATCACTTGAAAAAGAGAGGCTGGACTGTTTTCTTCAATAAACTCAAACTGTTTTATTATCTGGCTGTAAAAACAGTCCTGAACAATTGTTCAAGATCGTTTTTTATTAGATTTTATTACACTGAAGTTTTCCCCTTCAATGTTTTTCTCATATTAACTTATTTCAACACATTATTACAATAATCAAACAAGCAAACACTTCAGACATGTGCTTGAAATAGTTAAATATGAAGAGAAATGATGATATGACTTACATTAAAAAAGCAAAAAATAAATAAATAAAATATAAGTTAATAAATTAAAAATGAAAGATTTGGGTCATGTGATTATAACAATATATAGAAGAGAGACACATGATCATTATTCAGCCAACTACATAATTCCACTTTACTTTATTACTTTTTTGTATTAATACATTTTAAAGTTTGATTTAATTTTTAGTCTCTTTGTTTCCCCTTTTGCTTCATTTTATTTTCTCTCCTTCTTTTTTTTTTTTTTACTTTGATCAGCAACAGTCCATGTTATCCCCCTGCTATCACTATCCTCTTGTCAAGGCTCCTGATAAGAACCCTCTGTTTGTGTCACTTTTGGCGCCCCCTGTGGACTAAAAAGCATTTTGCTGAATTTATCCTTACAAAAACATCTAACTCTGCTTTCTTATACCAGAGAAATGTATCACTCACTGTAAATATTTGATGTAGAAAAGGAGCAAAAAGTAAGGGCTGTTTTTTTAAGCTTGCTGTACACGGTATTGTCTGACGCCTACCCCCTTGCGGTGATTACAGGTGTTTAAAATTACAACATAGAAATGGTCAACATTGTCGTTGATGGTCTACTTTGCTTTTGTGGATCCTAAAAAGGCTTCATTGTTCATTTCAATTTGTTTTATAATCAGTCAAAAACTCCTCATAGGTGCTTTGAATAATTATACTTGTATGACACTAGTTGTTCCTCTTCCTGGGAACTCTGTAGGCTTTCAAAGGGTGCCACAATTCTGAACATTTAACTGTACGGTGCATCTTAACTTGTTCAAAGGAAATAAAGAGGACACCATAAAAAACAACACAGGCCTGAAAGGTTACCGGATATCAAAATCTTCCCATCTTTGTAACTGCATGAAAGCATTCATGTGGTTTTCACGCTGTGGCAGACATAAAGGTGTCTGTCAATCACGACCATCCACCCAAACAACAACCTGAGTCATAAATCTGCCACAAGTTTGATCTGATGAGCCGTGCTGATATGAGCTCTGATTTATCACTGACCTTTCATAGCTGCAGTTAAAAAGCTAATATATGTGGGCTTAAGTCATAATCTGTTATGTTATTGTTCTGCCAAGTTCCCTAGAAGTGATTTAATGTTTCCAACATACCAGCATTCATCCACTGCCACTTCAAAACTTTTCCAAAAACTATTTCCAGGTTTACCAGTTAATCAGAACTACCTCACCGCCACACCTGACCTCTTGCTCGCAGTGCTGGCGTGTAAAACACCTCGTAAAAAAAGATCAGACAGAGCTGTCAGGAAGAAGGGACCTGAAAACATTATAAAAACCTCCTACGCTCAAAATAGAAGCCTTGTGCAGTCCTCAACCGTAAAAACATGCCAAACAAAAGGCGGCAAAACAGGCTGGATCTGCAGCAGAGGCCTATCCCAGAATCCACTTGTGGGAGGGAGAGAGGGGAGCATCCTGGACAGATCATCAGTCCTCTGAATACATAGACAACTCACACACTCACACACACATAATCTGAAGTCCACCTGGCCTACATGTGGGTGGACTGTGGGTGGAAAACAAACGACCCGGAGAGAAGCCACACAGGGAGATGGAGAACATGTAAACTTCACACAGAAAGGATCAAGGCGGGTATTTGAACCCTGAACACGTCTTGCAAGGTTTATTTGGCTACTGGTCACACCTGATCTGTTTCACTGTACTCACTTTCTTCACTTGTTCTGCCAAGAGCCAATCAGAGAGGAGATAACTTCTTTAATATCTCACACTGCCACTTAGTTTAGAAGATTAACCCCTTCATCCCTGTTTCATAATTGCTTTTGATCTCCTAATAACCACTTTTGTCTATTTTAGGATCCATTTTACGCATCGGCTTCACAGGCAGTGATCCCAATATTAACATTTCTATGATTCATTAAAGATTCAGTGTACAACTTCCCACGTTCCCTCGGCCACATCTTTGTGAAATTAAGTTTAAAATGTTTCCAGAAGACAGCTGAAGTCGGAAAGTTTTTTTTTTACTGAGTAAACACTTAAACAAATCTTTGTAATCCTGATCCGTGAGTCAAACCCAAATATTCCTGACATTGGTCTAGCTTGTATGGTGACTTTAAATCAGAGCTACTCTTCTATTGTGCAAAGTGAGTAGTATCAGACCAACTGTCCTGTCCCTGTATTCCTGTGAGAAAGACTTTATCTGTCTCATGATGCTTTATTGTTCTGCACAATAAAAATGAGACAAATATGTATACTGGGAGAAGAAGCTCAGAGCTACAGACCTGAACAGCTGCAACCTGTTTTGTTATGCCATCCAGCTGAACACTTGCAGGTGGAGAGCCCCCACCACCACCACCACCAAGCAGACAAGGATCATTTGCCTAAACGACAAACATCACCTGCCTGCACTCAAGAACTTCAAGGAGCAACAGAAACACATTCCTGTAAATATTATGGTACCCTCGATGCAGTAAAAAGAATATGAATTGTTAGTTTTCTTCTCACCGGTCTCATGCTCGACTTCATCATTTCAAGGACAGGATGAATTTAAGTATCGGCACCAAATCGTGCCATCATCTTCTCAGGTTATACCTCAGAAAAGATCCATTTGCACCACAAAAATATCTGGAAATTAAATGATTTCATTTTGGTGTAAAATCAGACTGAAAAGGAGCTCACTAGAGTCTACTTGCAACAAAAACTATACCTGTAATGTACTCATGATGACCGCTGTTTCAAACGACAAGATAATTTTTTCACAACGTAGCGACATTCAACCAACATGTATAACAAGCTCTCAGCCTCAAAGATTGTATGTATCCCAACACTCTGAGCATTTACTGGCCTTCAGTCATAAACATGTCATCCAATCTATGATACTGCACAGTAAGTGTCCCGATTTTAATCCCTTCTCTTCTTTCCTCTGCTGTCCTCCCTTTTTTCCTTTGTGTCCTCCAGCTTCTCCCCCACAGTGAGGAAAGGTTCTGGTTTTCATACTGTATAATGTTAGTGTCACTTCTTGTCCAAAGCTTAAAAGCACATGTTCCACTATTCTGATTATTATGTCCAGTTTACAGTTAAAAGTGTGACTCCTTTGATTTTAACAGCAGGGGGCCAAAGTGAGGGAACTGGAACTACAAGGAGTGTCTATAAATCCCACATGTGGACCCACTTCAGGCTTTATAATAAAACTGTAAAGCTTGACAAAAGTATGTAAAATCCTGCTGAGCAGCAGTAAAATATCAGGGCAGGATCATGAGATGCCTCAGACTTATTGCTTCTCATTTTCACCTGCTACTTCCTTCAGCCTCGGTATCTGCTGTCATGAAAGTCAGAGGAGTCAAGACGGGCTTCAGTGCATGAGTCAGCGTAAAAACTGAGGGCCTGATTCACTAAAGGATTACACGATCTCTGCGCCTTCTTAACCTGTGCAAATGAGCCGAAAAGACATCATCGAATTCAAGAAGTGTGCGCAAAGGGGGGAAATGCTCCACAAACTGCACTGTCGAGCAGATAGCGTCTCTGTGTCTCTGTATGCCAGAGTTGTCTGCAATTGATCATTATTTGGAGCAGTTTGTAAATTTGACTTTACTATTTTTACAGTAATCAGGGGTTAAATAATCTGCCTGTGTACTCCCTCACATACAAGCTTTGCAATTTGTTGAGTCTTTTTCTCTCATTTGAACAAGCTGCTCTTTGCAGGGATATAAACTGCTGAAGGTAAGCTGTAAATTTAATATGAAAACAGATATTTCACTGCAAAGCAAAGCAAGAAATAATCTAGTTGTAAATAAATTCCCTTTATACATGCTTCCATTTGGTGATATTATCCATCAGCATCATGTTTCTTTCTAATGACTCGCTATGCAGACAACACACAGTTATATCTTCCACCAAAACACAGTAATCTAATCGCCTAAACTCTCTCGAAGGGAATAAGTTCTTGGATATCCCAAATTGTCATCCTTGAGCAGCAAATTACAAGACAACGGACACCTCATCCAAGTGACTTAACATTAAATGTAGTCCTATAAGCCAGGAATTAATGGAGAAATTCAGAACTACAGACGTTTATGAATATGAGTGCAGAGGATGTTTTGCATTATTATACTTTTGTCATTTCTCCTGCAAGTTTGTAGCTTGTACAAGAATTGTACACTGAGGCTTTGCCTGCTCCAACACAATGCATCATGGAACATGTAGGCACTGCTGGCATGGTTTGATTAGCACGAGAGCTCAGGCAGTAAAGCCTGCATTGGGGAATTCATTGATACCTTTGATTTCATTTAAAATCTGCATTGCTTGGAGTGCCACATAAAAAGTGGTGAAACTTCTCTTAAAAGAAGCAAAAACTTCAGACAAAGTTTGCCATGAAGTCTGGTTAATGATGGTCCAAGAACATGCACTACTTTACTCAACTAATTTATTTCATTTTATTGCAAAATCCCTTTTTATAGAGTAATTGTGCAATAAATTGGACCACAGAGTCCTGACTAAAAAATGTTGCTCTAATTTGTGGAGTCTTTGTTGTGCAGTTGTGATGACTTGAGTTTCTATTCAGCCAACACAGATGCTTTTTATCTCTGTCTTTCAACATGTTTGTACAACAAAACAACATCTCAACAATCCAATCCAACAGTTGTAGCAACCCGTGAAACCTCTTTCACCCTCTTGACTGGAATCTGACTGCTTTTACACATGATGAAATATGGAAGAGTCACAGAACCACCACATATACACTGGTAGTTTTCTCATTTATAAGAAACCCATACAAGGAGTGGTGCGTACAGACCCCGTCCCTGTGATGAAGCAGAACTTTGTTTTCTCTTTGAGGTGATCTGGTTCAGCCAACACAGTGTTTACTCAGCCTGAAACACATGTTTACTCCAGATTAAAACCCAACGACAAGCCCCACAATTTATTGACATGGCCCTTGATACATATACAAACAACAGAGGAGTGTCTTATTAAGGCTGTGTGATGCAGATGAATAAAAAAAAGAAACAAGCTATGAACTGGTGTGGTGGTAGGACAGCTCACTAGATAACTTGTGGGAATACATTTGCTGTAATAATGAGTGTAGATTTATGGTGACACAACAAATCTGCATAATGACTCAACACTTTGACTTCAATAAGAGTTGCTATCGCTTCCCTTTGATTTAGAGGAAATTGGTGCAGTTGGTGTTGAACTTCATGACTTTCATGTTCGTTTTGCTTTTTGTATCATGGCGTTTTGTCTGAGCGAGTTATTGTATGTTAATGGTGTGGAATCCAAACAGCTTATCTGAGTCTCATTTGTCACGGTCCAGTGAGGCTGCTGTGAACAGGGTTTCTGTTGACAGTTGTCATAACAACATGTGCAGTGAATGCTGAACATGATCATCATTGCCATGTCGAGCAGCTGTAGAACAGTTCTGCATGTGTCCAATAAAAAAGTACACTATCGTGGTGTGTCAGCAGGCTGTTCTTATTTACCTAGTGCTTACAAAGAGTAATACACTATAGTCTGTATACAGAACACTAATTATCAACTGGTTTGGACCCATCCCAGCAACACCAGATACTCAAAGCAACTGCAGCAGCCGTCCAGATTGTTGGAAGTCATGATGAGGCAGACAGTCTTATATCGTCCAATGGGGTTGGCCCTTAGCGGCCAGGGTCAAACAATGCAGGATTTCAATCATAGACTGTATAAAATATGGACGTAGTACACGTGACGTCACCCATCTGTTTCTGAAGCACTGTTTGAGGCCAATCGGCGGCGGCAGCCCTATTGCTGCTGTGGAGCCAGTGTGACATTAAGAGGCGGGCTTTGAGCCTCCTAGCCAACAGCTACAGTGTTCCCGCCTGTCAATCAAGTCAGCTGTGGTTCTCATTGGAAGACTCGTAATCTCAATATCTTCGAAATTGCTACGTTAGAAAAAAATTCTCCCCCTCACAGTGTGAGCCGATCGAGAAATGAGCTATCCAGACTACACTCGTCTTTTGTACCAGGCTGTAAACACGTTTATTTCTGCTGTAAAGATCAGCTTCTTTGAATTGGTGTGTATGTGGTTTCCGGTACTTCCAGAGCCAGCCTCAAGCGGATCCTTGATGAATTGCAGTTTTTAGCACTTCCGCATTGGACTCATATTTTTAGACCCGAGGTTGCTGATCGATTTCAACCCAGGAGATGAGGCTTTGAGTAAGGTGGAAAGCACAGAGTCAATGTTGAGTTACTCTCTCAACCTATGACCGTGTAATCTGTGTTCCATACTAAAGGAGACTTTAGAAAACTGAGATACATGAGAGCACATGGAAACAGAAAGTAAAGGGTACCTCAAAAAAGGCTGTAAATCCAAGTATTTCGTTTGGAATATTCTTCATAAATTAGTGCAAGACATTTGTATGACAATCAAGTTCAGAACTAATTGAGACATCTTACTGTCACTTCAGAGCTCCTCTCTTCCACCTGCTCATCCCGCTCCTGTCAACACTCACACACTTTGATTGCTGTGTTTGAAGTTATAATTACAACAATAAGTGGGCAGCACTTTTAACAAAAATAGCCATATCCTATTTTGAAATTAACCGTTTTGTTTTTCCCTTTGAGATTTTTTTGTCTTCATTGGCTGTCACCGTCTTTCCAGGGACAGCACTTTAATCTGCTTCTATTCCCAGGAGGAAAGGTGCTGATGTCGAGGCTAAAAATGGCTGATAAAAGAGAGAGACCTCAGACTGATCACAGTTATCTGAAAGTTCCCTTCTTGTCTTGGATTACATTCTCTAAGATTGGATACAGGTCGTGACCAGCATAACATCAAGCTTAATTACTTGCGATCTTTACATGTAACAGAGAATACATAAATATCACGCAGCACAATCTCCAAACTCACAGTGAGGACCAGAGTTCAGGTGTCTTTGTGGAGGCTGACTCTGCTTTTCTGACAAATTCCTTTAAGATCTTCCACTCTGCTAAACAAAGCTGGTTTACACACACATTTATGGCCAGACTTTCGTTAAGTTTGTCTGATTTTTTTAACCCCAAGTTTCAACTTTCCTGAGTCCCTTAGCCCAGGGGCTGAATTTGAATCTTGCAGTTGACAAGTTTCCTCCCGGTTAGCGAGGGCCACAGTGTTTAGCCATCAGCCCTCGCCAGTGACTTTGATTAATCCTTCATGGCCCGAGAACTGAAAAGAAAAGCTGGGGGTGCAAGCAGGACCATCTGGAAACCTTCATAAACATGCCTGTCTTTCCACGCTCTCCAAAGGATTCTAGGAAAATCGTAAAAATGAAAAGAGAGGTCCCCATTGCTCCGTTTTTTTTTCCTCTTGAGGCACCCTGTACATATGCAGCGGACAGAAAAAAAGCCCTCACACTGTATCCTCGCCCTTATCCAGCCCTCAACACAGAATTGTGTAACTATATTCATTTTCAATTGGCTTGTCTTGGGTGCGGAGTAAAACACATGTCCCCTAAATTTATGACAAATGTTGATAATTTACTTCAGCCTGGCTTAATCTGTTTCACTTCTGCAGTGCAATTGAATAGAAAGCCATCTCAAACACTCCCAAGAATGAATCTGATTCTGTGTTTGGAGGGAGCCAAGGCTGTGGATCGCTTCCATCTGGACTTTGTTAAAGCTTTGTGTTTCACTCTTAAAAGCAATGTTATCTGGATAAAAAAGTATAAATTATGCGGTTGATTTTGGAGGATGTCAGTGAGCGAGAACAGAGTGCAGACCTGGTCCATCTCTGACAGCGCGTCTCTGCAGTGAAGTAAGACAGATAAAGGGACATGGAGTTCCAAAAACTGAATCCATAGCCAACGCTAAGATAAAATCTTGAACTCATCTGTCATATAAATCCTCATTTATCTGGCTAATGTAAAACTAATGCCTTAAAGCCCTTGATAAATACAAAACTCTCATCTGACATGAAAAAAAAAGAAGTTAAACAAAATAAAAAGGGATCAGTTTTACAAGCAAGGATGTCCAGAGGCAACTCATAAGTCGTTATGAGTCGTTAAAACTGAACTCTACATATCCAATTTTCAACTAATCCAAAGGTCAGAAAACACTCAGATAGCAGTCAAAATTGAGCACACTTCATATAAAATGGCTAGACAAAGGATTACAGAGTCTGTGGGTAAACAATGTTAGATCGCAGAGCATGGCTAACAGTAGTAGAGCTAGCACCACCAGCTGCTGGTTCTCTATGAATTGTTAATATCCACCAAGCGGCAAACTCCGGTCTCAAACGATGAAGCCAATGCAGAAGTGATATAAACTGCAATACATCGAAATCCGCTTGAGGCTGGCTGCAGAAACACTAGAAACCACATAGATATGAATGGGAAAAGACGATCTTTGCAGCATTAATAAACATGTTTACAGCCTGGTTCAAAAAACGGCTTGGCCCTACAACGCTAATCTCTCTAATGGCACACACTGTACGGGGGGTTAAGAAGATATTAAGATTATGAGTTTTGCCCAAATAAGGACATGACTGACGTGACTCCCGGTCGGGAACACACAGCCATTGGCTAAGAGACTCACACTACGTCACACTCTGCCTAGTTGAGTTCCGCATTACAAATATGGCTGCTGCCGTCGATTTGCTTCAAAACAGCTCTCAGGAACAGATGGGTGACGTCACGGATACTACGTCCATATTTTATACAGTCTATGATATCCACACATCTGTGCTGTTTTCTCTGGTTGAGTGGTTATATGCCAGTTTCACCAGAACAGCTAACCAACAACTTTAGCTCCAATTTCTAGATCAAAATGCTGCCAGACCATGCTCGAGAAAAGTTGCTAAATCTAATTTGTGCTTGATTACATCTAAGTCGTAAAGTATTCTGGCAGTAACCATTAAACAGAGCTACAGCCCCATCTAGTGGTGGGTGGCTGCGCAACAGCTTTGACGTATCAGGTGACCAGCATTTAGAGCTAACTGTCTGCACCTTAATATCATTTGCACTATTATCTATCTACATTGTCCATTTTTAAACTGTCATTGCACTACCTGCTCTTTGTACATAGGATGTTTTTTTTCTTTCTTTTTTTTAACTGTATTTTATTATATTTTATTGTATTTATGTTTAAATTTTAGCTATTTAAGAGCTGGAAGAGAGAAACAGCATCTCGTTTTTGCTTTATGTCTTTGTATTTATAGTGAAAATTGACAATAAAAACCTTTGAATCTCTTAAAACATTAAAATAAAACTAAAGTTTAGCTTGTGAGCTTAATCTGGTGCCGATGTTAAATTGTTTAGTTGACTGAACATGCACATGTCTGTATACAAGTAATAACTTTCTAATGGATCCATTAGATTTTTCTTTCACTTCCTGCCTTTGTTCTGTTGTTTCTTAATTATTTCATTCCTTTGTTCATGTGAGGCTCTCATGAAACATCTTCCTTGTGTTAGTTTCAATGTGTTTTTTTCGCATAAGCGAGGTAGTGTTTTTCAACAGGTGGCACCATACTCCTATACCAGATGTTGAACTTGTTCTTTAATCAAATAACATAAATCAGCAGGATTCAAACCAGGAGAAAATCAAGCTAAGAGCAATAAAAATCGTCTGGATGGTAAAGTGATAAACGTCTTAAGCACAGACCCTTCAGGAGACAAATAAAGAGCATGGTTTCTGTAATAGCTCTGCCACCCAGACATGCTTTTCCACAAGTAGGTTTTTATGTAGCAGAAAAAAAAAACCTCTCTCTCCCCCCTGCTCCCCTCATCTTTCCTCTCCCCTCCTTCTGGCAGGGAATGTCGGACATGTCTCCTGTTACAGCCGGGACCATGCACGATCTTTTATCTTGATACTGGGGGCCAATTCATATTGCATGCATTCTTGCTACACTTGTGCGAGCTGCATTTTGTTCCCCTCTGTGGTTGTGAAAGAGGAGTGTCTAATCTGGATGGAATGAATAAATAAGATAAACAGATAGGAGGAACAGTAGAAAGGCCAAATTGGTAAGTGTGGTTTTGCTACAATAGGAAGTTGTTGACAGCTGGGTCTGATGTGGTGAAGAGGATGTGCAGTGATGATGCATGCATGAAAGAAACAGTTGTGTTCTTTATAAGCTTTTCCCATTGTAGGTATTGAATGGTGGTATTACAGCGCACAGAACATGAAGACGAATTACAGCAACAACAAAGAAAGATGGATATTAGAAGCTTGTTTGCAGACATATACAAAGAAAGATCTGCTATGTAGGAATGTGCCTTTCTTTCTATGAAAGATTTATACTTCGTCATTTGATTTTTTACTAATTAAACACAATGCTCGTTCCCTTTCATCAGATTAAGGAGCACAAGTTCGGACAAATGTAGGAGCAATGAAAGAAAGATAACAAACAAATGGTAAAAAAAAAAGGAAAAAAGATGGATACAGGAGTAAAGCGGGGAAGAGGAGGATTGAGAAAAGAAGATTTGTTGACAGGATCTTAAGTTGGAAAATATTTCTGGTTGCCAAAGCCAACACAAAACAGGCACGCACCTACTTCCACACATGAGTATAGGCACACCCAAGCAGTGGTTACGTGCAGCATCTGTGTCTTGGAGTTCAAATTGAGCAAAAGAGATTTCATGTCAAATACCCAAAGAGGAATTAAATTACTATTTACTTGTAGGCAGGACGCACCAAAGAGCCCATTATGAATGGAGGTGCACTTAAGGCGTTTTTTCAATAGAAAATTATCCACAATTCAAACAGCTTCAGATTGAAACAGGAGTGTTTAGAAATGAACAAAATGGAGCCTGCCAGGAGCATTAATCTACCACCCACTCTTCAGAAACACTGCCACCGCCACAACCAGTGTGTCTTCTTTTATATTCTTGTCTCCTATTACCATTTTTCAGTCACATAGCTGATATGCCTGGTCTTGCCTGCCTCAATCGTCTCTGCGTTGAGGAGAAATCAAAGAGCAGCCCAGTGTGTGATTGCACAACAGCTGCTCATGCGCTACAGAGAGGCAAAGTGTGCTCAGGAAGGGCAGGGTACGGTGCGGGTGCGTGAACGGGTGCCGCTGTGGGCGCTGGCGGGCACCAGAATGTGTGCAGTTGGCAACAAAGTGACACATGGTGTGTGTTTTCCACGGCACGGTTCCAGACAGGACCGATCCCTGCTCCTTGTTTTCAGAAGACGCCCGGCATGACGTTTTTTCTTTCTGCTGCTGCTTCCTTGCTTTGAGTCTGTGGATGCCTGTTGCTTTCATTTTCACACTCTGACCTGAGACACTTTTGTTTACTGCATCCTTCTGTTTGAATCTTTCAAAAACTTATACATGTGACTCCCATAGATGCTGAGATCAAGAGACAAAAAAAAACGTTCAATGAGGCGGTCGATGTGCTCCTGCAGGGACGTATCCTCAGGAATCTCACTCATATGCCAAAATTTAAAATCCTTTAATCAGTCTCTTTAGAGGAAAATCCCATATTCTGGGACATGTGGTAATCCACTTTAGAGCCACCCACCCTGATGGCATCTTTTGTCTGAAATCACCTGACAGACAGCAACACTGGTGGTAAAAGTCAGGGAGGCAGATTTGTGACTTAAAGGTGACACATTTGAACCTGAGGGCTAGACGGAGCTCAAGTGCCATTAAGCAAAACTTTGCACTGCTGAAACTTCCCACTAACCAAGTTCAGAGGACTCAATCAAAATCCTGTTTTCCTAGGATTGGTCACCGCCTTATATACATGAATGAACTAACGTGACAGAGTTGAATGAACACATCTAAGAGACAGTAACAGCAGAGACTCTGGTGGTGCGTAGCAGTCTGTAGTCTCCACCTTTGACGGATGAATGAGGTCTGTGTAAATGTGTGCAGAGGTCAGATCTCAAACATTACTTTTAATTGGCTCTGACACAGAATTAGGGATAAAATAACATTAACATAGTGCTTCCGTGTGACCTCTGCAGTCTGGATGTGAACGAGCTGCGAGGAGCGGCTAATTAAACCCAGCCGGAATTAGCTAGCTTCTGATTTAAATACTCACACTCTGATATTTCTTGCAGAAATATGGTGTTTAATAAAAAAAAGTGCAATAACATTTTGCAAACGTTGTAAAAAAAAAAAAAAGTAAAAAGTGTTTTTTTCAGAAAGGTTACAACATTCTCAGGCAGTAGAGTGAAAGTTCTTCTTGTTGACAAAAAAGGGGGACAATAAAAATACCATACTGGCTGTCCTGAGACTAACTGTCAGCCTGTGTTACATGTGATGCCCTGATGAAGGCCGTGTGTGGCTGAAACATGTTGGCTTCATTTCATCTGTGCGATTATGAGCTAAGCTCTTTTAACCACACTGAAGAGCCTTAGATTCACTTTATTATAATTCTTTGTTGAAGTCAAATCTTGTTTGGGAAAGTTTCAGTTTTGTTCTTTATGATTTTTATTTTTTAGGAATATGAGGAATATGATTTTAGCATCCAAGTAAGCTTGTCCTCTTACACCAAAGATTTGGATACATCTGCTGGAAACGATGATAAGAAAAGAAAAGTGGCTTTGAAAAAAAGGGTCATGAGGAAAGTAAAGCTGAGGCTGAATACCTACAAATCATATTAAAAACTCAAAACTCATTAGTAACCCTGCATTGATTGAAAATGTAAAGCATGTTTAAGTTTCAAAAACTTTTTCTAGATCATGATCACTTTAAAAGGACAAAGCGCGAGGCCTCCACATCTTTCCCTGTTGCCCTTCATCTTCAGCAGCTGGCCCTCATTTCTGATGAAGGGCAGACTCTGCAGCGAGTACCAGATACAGCAGACGTATACCATCGCTCCATATTTGGCTCTGGTGCTCACAGCTACAGTAGTGGCCAGCTGCTCGGACTAAAAGGTTTCCCCCTCTGCTGTTCCCCGAAAGCCTCAAAAGCACACGGTCTGCTTGTATGTGCGTGCTGCGGCCCTCCTTCACTCGTGTACACACACACCACCCACACACACCCGCTGTACCTTCTGAAACGGGGCGACTGCTGTTTTTGTTAGACAGCCGGACTTTTTTTGTATACTAAAGGATGAGTTCACCGTGAGTGTATCTGTGATTAAAGCGAGGCCTTTTCCGTCGCACACTTCACACCTACACACACTTAGAAGGAAATGGCGGCTCACTGTATACCTCCTGGAAGGAACTTACTCACCCCCTCAGACATGATGTGATGAATACAGCTGCAACAAAAGGAAGCAGCGTGATGGAGTAATGGGAGGTTTAGCATGAGAGACAGCTGTGGAGGCCAAACTATAGTACCACCAGCTTGAGCTTTAGGCAAAGGAATGGTAAGTATATGTTCCTCGTGTGCTCAAAGAAAACTTCACAAAGTGTGATGATACACGGGAGCAAATCTGAAAAACGCAAAGTAAAAAGGAGGAGTGGGGACTTTTTGTTTGATGTGACTGAACAATAGTTTCCTCACAGACCTGTTTGCAGCAACTGCAAATTATTACTGACTCACTACAAGTGAGCATGTATGACGCAATGATTCGATTTCGGGCCGTGAAGTCTCCTCTTTGAAAGCATTAACAAACGCCTCAGTGCTCGCTAATTTACAACCAGAATCTTGCACCGTCACCCAGAGTCAGGGTCACCATCATCATCATCATCATCCGGGAAAAGACCACCAGGACAGCTGAGGAGGAGTGGAGGGGGGGGGCTGAAAGAGAATCTTTTATTATGCTATTAAATTAAGGCCCAGATGCGTTGTTATGTTGGACCCAGGAAGAGTTAACAAAGCCGTGCACACAGCCCCTTAAAAAAAAAAAAAAAACTCATGTCACCTCCTGCTCACATCACTCAGCTCCTAGTGTAACAGCTGCTTCCGTCCACACACACATAGCGATATCCTCACTCATTCACACTGAGGGCTTAACTGTCCCGCACAACGCAGCCAGATTACCCTGGATGTCTCAAAAAAAGAGAGATGTGTTCAGATTTCTCGACGTTTTCTGCAACAATTCAGTCAAGGGCCCCTCTTTTAGCATCACTTCTGGAGGATTTAAACAAAGTACCAGAGCAAGCAGAGCACAATCAGGCTCCTATTTTTGTGTTTCTGACTGTTTTCTATGCAATTCTGTAACAATAGGATCCAGCAGCTGCCTCCTCTCTGACACATTAGCACATGCATGTCAAAGCCGATAACTCATACCATGCATAGCTGCTGTCATAAAGCCATGAATTACTGACATATTAGGCAGCTGATTTATGTCCTATATGTCAGCCACCTTACATTACTTTTCCTCCAAAGTGACTTATAGGAGTTGAAGGACGGCTCAGCAAACTGCGCTCACACTGCAGTGTCAGACAACACATAAATACACCGGAGAAATGATCGACTCTAGGATCCTTCAAAAGGAGGTTTACAAGAGGTTTGCCTTCTAGGCTTTTCTAAGGTAAACTAACATATAAGTGTAACCAGGTAAATATAACATGCGCTATGAAAACACACATGCCCAGGCGTGGATGCTTGTGAAAATATGTTCACCTACATGCCAAAAAGGCAGTCAAAACATGGAGGTGGTTCTTTTATGATGGGTTTTACAAGCATGCAGCAACTTATTTAAGATTTATGTTAAAGAACAGGGTTGCTTGATATTCATCTTGAGTTTCCTCCTTCTTTGATCTATTATTCCTTTGGATGATATTCAAAGCATACAGGGTTCAAGTCCTCCTCAGTCCTCAGTGTTCTGTATGTGCGGATTCATTTGAAGCATCGCATGCCATGTCCTGATGGATGCCCGATGTGTGCGCTTACGATTACTGTGGGCGTTCATCCCATCCTTGCATAAACTCTTCCATGTACTCTGGATCTTCCCGCTGTACCGGATGCTGCCCACTGATGCAGGAAAAAAAAAGGGGGGCCTGTAAACAATCAACAAAAACAACACGCATGCAGGCAGCGTGGGCGTGGTGACGTTTCTGTGAGTGCATCAGAAACTAAACATCACTGTGGGTGAACTCCAAAACAGGCGCGGATCTGTGACACGCTGCATCTGTCATGAGGTAAGACGCGGTGATGTCGGACTGAATAACAAACACTGTTGCTTCACTGAAGGAAAACATTTTCAAGAACTGCGGAAATAATGAATTAGGTGAAGTTTGAACTGTTTGTCTTTTGTCATTTGTTTAGAAATTAAAAACATCTTTGTTTTCCTGTTTTAGCCGCGAGAGATCGGTGGACACACAAACAGGTTTTTAGACTTCAACATCAGCTGATAAAGAGTTACCCTCAGATTCCAGTGTGATTAAAAATGTAAGTAATATTTATATAAAGAAAATGATTACTGATATTTGGCCATTAATTAACATTTCTATCTGTGCAAGAGCAGCAAGCAGTGACTTGACTCGCAGACTTGTTGAAGCGGCTTCCTCTATACCTAACAACCAAAACTAGGGATGGATATCTTTACATTTTATTGATACTGATAGCATTATTCAGCCACCATAACAATCCGTGTTTTATGGATGGCTTTATCAATTCTTTAAATGATTTAAGGGAAGGTGAAGACTGCAAAAAAAATCTTTAATTTGTTTTTGCCTGATAGTCATTTGTCCAACCCAACCTTGAAAACACCATAATGTAACTTTATCTCCCCTCTTTCAGTTTGCTAACTAGCTTACATCCTGCCTATTTCAGTCCAGCTGTCAACATCGGATTACTATTTTAAACTAACAGAACTTGCCATGAAGTTTAAGTGCGTTTATGCTTTGAGTGGACGAGGAGGAAGAGGAGGAGGAGGAGGAGGAGGAGGAGGAAGAGGAGGATGGCTGTCCTGCAGCAGCTTGATTTGACGAATGACTTTCAACCATAGACTGTATAAAATATGGACGTAGTATCAGTGATGTCACCCATCTGTTTCCGAAGCGCTGTTTTGAGGCCAATCGTCGTCGGCAGCCATATTGTTGCTGTTGAGCCATTGTGACGTAAAGAGGCGGGCTTTGAGCCTCCTAGCCAATAGCTACAGTGTTCCCGCCTGCCAATCAAGTCAGCTGTGCCTCTCATTTGAAGACTCATAATCTCAATATCTTTGAAATTGCTATGTTAGAAAAAAAATTCCCCCCCTACAGTGTGTGCCGATCAAGAAATGAGCTATCCAGACTACATTCGTCTTTTGTACCAGGCTATAAACATGTTTATTTCTGCTGTAAAGATCGTCTATTTTGAATTGGTGTGTATGTGGTTTCCGGTACTTCAGGAGCCAGCCTCAAGCGGATCCTTGATGAACTGCTGTTTTTAGCACTTCCACATTGGACTCATATTTTTAGACCAGAGGTTGCCGCTTGCTTTCAACCTGAAGAAAGTCAAAGGTACTGCAGTTTGATTTAATTTAGTGCTAAGTTCTGATGTGCCCGGCCATGCAGGTTTGTGTTCCTCTCTTGAAATAAATACTTTTGCTACACATACTGCATTTTTGCCTCCTCTTTATCTTTTGCTCCGGTCAAATGTTGCCAAACTTTAGATGTCTTTGAACGTTCAGCCATCATCACAAGCAGCTGAACACGAAAATTCTTCCTGTGGTTTAACACCTGTTATTACCCGTCTCTCTTTACTGATCTTCCAGTTGTGTAAGATGCTTGATTCCAATTGGTCAAAACCCCTTGACAACGGTTATTAACTTTCCCTAACATGAGTGACGCCACAGTAAAACTGATCACATGTCATGTCAAACCAATCCGCGGAAGAGTTCCGGCACATTTTGCTTCTGCTTTTTGACACCATAGACCGTAAGGTGAAGTGAAACCGCTAGTTTCTATAAGCACTATTTCCCATAACTACCTGCTAATGATACATTACCCCTTACTTGCCAAGCAATTCAATTTATTTATTTAAAAATGTTATTAGATGATGCTTTATTTCAAACTGTAACCAATTAGCAGCGATTAAAACCATAAAAGTCCATGCTAACAGCAACTAATCCATGTCTTTTGACCCTATCAGGTTACAACATCCTCTTTTTCTCCATGGAGCACAAACTGAATCCTGATTCTGTGCTCAAACCTGACAACAGACAGGAAGAAACTGGGATTCTGGAGCAATCTGATCGGCCACCTCGGAGGATCGCCTGTCCGGACCCCAGGACTGAAGGAGAATTTGAAAAAAAGTGGGCATGACTAATAGCTCAGTTCTTGATCCACAGAGCCTGACAGGCAGTTCCCCCGTGGCCTGTAAATACAGAACACTGGGCAGATGTGAAGGCTGGTTCCTCTCAGACATGGCTGCTAGTGCTGTTCCTTACCCACAGTAATCAATAGAGCCAACTGTTGTGCAGATACCCCACATCCAAGACACACAACTCACATCCTCCCGCGTCATCAGAGACGAGTTTATGTTGTCGTATGCATAATACGAGTGAGTAGGTTTTGGTTTTACGAGATAGAGATGTAGAAGGAGCGCAGGAAGTTGTTGTTTATCCTGTTCAAAGGAGTACTTACTGTAATGTTTCTCTTCCAGAGGAGATATGATGACTTACTGGAAGAACACAGAGAAAAGCTGTGGGAGTTTTAAGTCTGGAGTACGTCTAGTTGTTTAAGGTCACGTCGTATTTAACAATAATTTTCACTAAAAGGCCCGCAAAGGTTACTGAATCACTCTGTCCAAACATGAGTCAAAGTGCATCATAACAACATCTGGTACTTTTTCTTTTAAGTGTCCCCAAATTTCTTCAGCAAGAGTGACACCCGGGATTTTACCCGTGATTGAATCTCTCTACAGGCTCGACTGACAAGTGAAAACGAGGCTGCTAAAAGCTCTATGTTCACTCACCCATGGCAAAGAATAACACGTGTAGAAACAGACTGGTTTGAATTATCATAAAAATAAACATTTTCATTTTCTATTAAAGATTTAGACACAGCTGCTAAAAGAACTGAGCTAAATTTAAAAGAGTTAAAAAGTTATAGACTCTTCGGGGCTTTTTCCCTCCAATGGCAAATATAGTTTGTGTAACACAACTTTATGAAATGTTTGCTGACCAATGGATGTGTTTATAGCTTATTAAAGTGCAAAATGTTCTGCTTGCTGATCACTATCAGATGTTTTCTGTTTTTGGTCTCTTTTTTTTGGCATACTTCATAGGGCATCAGTGTAGCGCTGAATCGCTGCCAATCAGAACGATCCTTTAGTCCTTCAAAGTATGCTTCAATAAATGGCTATAAAGAAATAATTTAGATGATAAATCAGTGCAATGCATTGACAGAGGGAGGATGGAACAAAGCTGAGAGAAAGTACAAGCAGTTGTTACAGAACTTGAGAAGAGTTTTCTGGCTTCTCTACGTTACTTGTGAAATTGATAAAAAAGGTTTTACATTCTTTAACAAAACTTTGTACTCCTTACATTTTCAATACAAGAGTTTTACTTTTAATTTGCATTTTTGCCTTTATTTGATAGGACAGTTGAAGAGAGACAGGAAGTGTTGGGAGTAGAGAAACCAGGGGGTTGCGGTGCCTTCTCAGCAGTGGCCCCCAAACTGGGGAACGAGCTACCCCCCCATGTTAGATTGTCCCCAACATTACTGACTTTTAAATCCTGCCTTAAAACATATTTTCACTCCTTGGCTTTTTAACCCAGCATGAGAGTTCTTTTATTGGAATTTGATTTGCTCTTACAGTGTTTGTATTCTTTTTAAGTGTTTTATCTGTTTTATCATGATTCTTTTACTTTATTCTATTTTATTTTCTGACAGTGTTTTATGCTCTGTGTGTTTTTACTTATTTTACCTCACTTTGGAGCACTTTGCTAAACTTGATTGTTTTTTTTAAATGTACTATATAAATAAAGTGGATTGGATTGGATAGAGAGCAGAGAAGAAATGCAGCAAATGGTGGAGGCCAAGAGTCGAACTTATGACCGCTACGACAAGGACTATAGCCTCTGTATATGGGGTCACTCTTACACCGCTAGGCAAACGGCGCCCCAAAATGTACTTTTTCACCTTCGACCTTCGACAGGTGTCACATGTTGAAAATGATGATTTGAGGCATCAAGATGAAACAGGGTAAAAAGCTGCCTACTCAATGCAGGTTTGCAGCAGTGCCATGACTACCTACTACCTAGCTCTGTTGGCATCACGCCTTTGTACTTACAGAGTAATACTGATTTCTCAGCGTGTGATTTTACTTTGCATTATAGCAATGCAGAAGAAGATGTGAAGCAGAACACAACATCCACAATGCTAAATCACCATTCATGCTCCAACATTAATATTGCTGCCCCCGTCACGCCTCTGTTTCTAGTTCTGATGGCAGATCAGGGGCAGAGTGAATTCACCCCACCATTCTGCCTCCGCCGATTTCACATTGCAGACGAGGCATAACAGAGACGCCTTGCAGTGGCAATAAGGAAGCGGCTTTGAATTCAACCTATGGAGAGGAGAGGATACTCTCAAGAAAAGACGATACCTTCAAAAAATGTAACTTGATAAATTTAATATAAGGGGTCCAGAGAGTCAAATACGACAGTGGAGAAAAGGTGTAAAAAACTATAAGAAAACATGGAGGGGAGAACATTCAGCAACAAGAATATAAGCAAAGCAGACTACATCTTAAAAAAACTAAAATCTGTTTTGGGATATTCGTAAGAGCTGTGTTAGAACACCTTCTGGAAAAGATTCAAACCCTGGGTTGGAGTCACCCCTGACAAAGACGCATCCCTTCAAACAGTCTGTATCTCCATTAGCAGAGCGTTTCATGTTAATGGCGGAAAACTAAACTGTTGCTTTGTCCACTCAGTTGTAAAAGTTATGGGGTCACTTTGAGTTAGTTAAGCTTTACTTTTGTGACAGATATGGGACTCTGACTTCAGGACGGGGAGTGAAAACATGTAAAGGTCTGTGCACATGTGTGCGTGAGTATACATGTGTGTGTGTGGGCCAGCCTGCCTGCGTGCATGCATGCGCGAAATTGTTGCTGGTGGGCCCCAGCATGACTGCTGAGGTTGGAGCAATCATATGTTCAGCTGTGATTTCCATCAACACATTCCTGGACGCTCACACACTCTCTCAGCGGAGCAGCGCGCAGCACCCCCTGAGGATGTGACCTGCAGCCTGCAGACACATGGCTGCCTCGCCAGCGCTTATCACAACACAGCAGCCTGCAGGATAATGGGAGGCCTTAATCTGAAGCCACGTGGAGCCCAGCAAACTTTGACTGGTGTTGCTCTTTCACACTGGCCTTATAGAAAACAGTGGATGATATACTACACCACTCTGCAAAAGGCCAGCAGGTCTTACCATGCCAGACTGATTACAGGGGAGAGGTCAGATCAAATGGACAACAAATGGTCCCTGCTCGTCTGCACTGGAGGGGGGGCGGCGTTGGGCATAAGGCTGAAAACACCACTTCGGAAAAGGCAGTAATTGTTACAGAAAAAAACACATTTAATATTCCAAACCACTGGGACACACACGCACACACACTGGACCCTGTTACTCACTCTGTCAGGATGCTGAAAGTGGGGAACACAAACAATAAAGCACACTGAAAAAGTCTTGTGGATTAGGAAGGAAAACTTCTCCACTGATTGATCGCAGGTTTTTGAACCTCTGAGCACAGCCAGAGAGAAAAGAAGGAGAGAGAATTAAATGAGTCTTAAGGCTGAAACATTGATAGCAAGCAACTTAAACATTCAACTCAGCAGAACCTCCAACCATCTGTGCTGAATAATTATACAGTAAACTGGCGTTCAATCAGCTGACAGCGTGTGTTTCTCTTCCACTGGTCAAACAAAGAGACATGAGTAAAATCCCCCCACACACAGAGCCAATCCTTCACTGTTATTGGCAAACTGCAAGGCTGGCATGAGGCCACAGTGTACTGCAT
Source organism: Notolabrus celidotus (assembly GCF_009762535.1). NCBI lineage: Eukaryota > Metazoa > Chordata > Actinopteri > Labriformes > Labridae > Notolabrus > Notolabrus celidotus. Next base: position 11,308,502 of record NC_048276.1, read on the forward strand.
GCTTTAAAATGCATGAGGGATTCACTTTGAGTTGAGTTTCACTGGTTATTTTTTACCGCCCGGGGCAACTTGCACACCATGTTTCAGAGTTATGGGGGTGTCGCATTTGTCTTGCAACACAAATATTGATATGGGTCGACTAGGCTGAGTAATGACCAGCTGTTAGATGTGGTATTAATAATAAGGGTTATATATATATATATATTTTTCCTCTTTATGGAAAATGGCAGCAATTCCTTCATTTCTACACACTCCCATATGTTAAAGTGAGCTTTCACTTTTTATTTAAAGAATGTTTAAGCAGCGCATAAATCATTACACCTCAGGGCTATGTGTCAGCCACTCCTTCTGTAATTGATCCTATGCAAATCAGAGCAAAGCACCTATGTTCAAACTTGCTGATGAAATGAGCTAATGTGTTTGATAAAAGGTAAAATTCCACAAGCCAGCTACTGTTTGAAAGTTTGTTCCTCCATTAGAAAAAATAAGATATGGGGCGCTAGTGGCCTAGCCGTCTAAGCGACCCACATACAGAGGCTACAGTCCTCGTCACAGGGGTCGCTGGTTTGATTCCTGGACGGTCGACTATTTCCTGCATGTCTTCCCCCACTCTCTACTCCCTACATTTCCTGTCTCTCTTCAGCTGTCCTATCAAATACAGGCAAAAAGGCCAAACAATATAACTTAAAAAAAAAAAGAAAAGAAAAGAAAAAACAAGATATAGCAATGCTAAAAAAAAACAGCAGGACCTAATTTAAGGGAAAATATGCAACTTAATTAAGAAATTTTTGTATTAATCCAGAGCATCTTGCATCCTCACAACACATGTGAAAAAAGTGGTGCCTGGTATAGTGCAGGAGAGTGTGTGTGAGCTGCTGCGCTTGTGGTGGCTTGTGTTCACCATGTGGTGGAGCTGAGTGATGGTTTCCCGAAGTCTGCCTCCACCAGAGCAGACGGCAGGCAGGCAGGCAGGCAGGCAGGCAGGCAGGCAGGCAGGCAGGCAGACAGCCATGTGCTATGTCCTCTCTGTCTCACTGTGACAGCTACAATGATGCTCCTGTGTTCGAATGTACCATCTCCATTTGCTAGCTTTCACTGTCCGTATGACAGATTGCACAGCTAGTGATCACATTCACTCAGGTTTAAGATGTGTTAGCATGCTAGCTGTGTGTGCTTCAACACAGGTGGAAAAAAAAAAAGACACGCTCAGTTTTGCACCTGCATGTAGAAACAGCAGGGGGGGAGGCTTTCGGACGAAGCTAGCGAGCGCTAACTGCATCCAAAATGGGTGTGAAAGTCTCCTCTGCAACACAGCGGGCTCTTGTCTTCTTCCTCTTCATACTTTTCTCTCTCTCCTTCTCTGTCTATCTCTTTTTTTCCCTCTGTCTATACCCCAGTCTCGCTCTCTCTCTCCTAATGTCTTTGTCTGCTTCCTGTCATGCATTCCCTCATTTTGCATTTCCCCCCTCCTTTATTCACGCTCTCCTCATCTTCTTCTTCTTCTTTTTGCTCCCTCTGTCCATCTACATCTGCACCCCTCCTCCTGCTCTCTCTCCCTAGAAGGCACACACACATACACAGATAATACTGCGGCTACATGCTGCTTTGGCAACATACTGCAGCAGGCAGGCAGGCTTACTCCACTGCAGCCCTTTAACACAATAGAATTTCTCTCCTGACCTTAGGATGAAAGGCAGCTCTCAGTCTAATTAATTATATAAAATCAAGCACATTTGGTTCAAACTGATGCTCTAATGCAACATGTTTCCTAGGCAGAGAAAACCCCATTATTGCTGCAAACACAATTCATCTTTTTCTCTCAATATTTGCTGATTTCAGCCTTTTCACATAAACGTGACAACGATGGCACCATGCACTGTTTGCTAGCATTTCCTTTTGTTGACGTATGTAGTTTTTAAGTGAAGCCCTTCTCCTCCTCCTCCTCCTTCTCCTCCTCCTTCTCCACCTCCTGTGTATGGACATACCACCTCTGATTCGCCCCGTCTTGCCTTCTCCCCTGAAGCATGACGGAACTAGGCGTGCTCTTGTAACACAATGGGACTTTTTTATTGAACGGTGAACAAACACATTCGCACATACACAAAAAAACAAAAACACGCGGAGACAGACATCAGATGATCACGGTGCACGATAGGACGCACAGTGATGCCATTGTTTGAGAATCCAGGAGTGAGTTGAGGGGGTGTCAGTGCTGACAGACATCCGTGCAATGAACAGGCAGAAAAATGTGCAAAAAAAAGTGAATGGAATTCAACACAGTGGGCACAAACACACACAAACATGTCACGTGTTGTGCACCAGATGTACGGGTATCATGTTTAAAACTGTGTGTTCTGTGAGTTAAACACTGTCTGCCATATCACTGCGTTGTCATGTTTTATCCATTGTGGCTACTGTACTGTACATTACTTTGCAATATGATATATCCTTTGATTTTGTTGCATTACAAGCTCTGTTGCCTGCTAAGATCATCATATAGAGTTTCATGGGCCACCAGTCACATGCTCATAAGCCTTCATTAAACACAAACAGGTGCTACCACCAGGGATTCCCCGACCTTTGCGGGGTGCCAAGCATGATTCAACTCATTTTATTTAATTGCCATTAACATGATGGTTACTCTGTAATTACTGTTTAACAGATTAATTTTTCATAAATGTTAACGCCTTATGTCTGTGGTCGGGTTCTTGCGTCACCAACCCTTTAAATATTGCATGCTCATGAGTGAAAAGAAATATATCACTGCATGGGAATAAAGCCAAGTGTCATAACAAGCGTACAGTATAAGTCACACGATCTGGCTATAAAACTCCACTGAAGCTTTTTAGATGTCAGGGAATAAAAAAAGAGGCAATGTTCGGCCCCATTTAAATACAAGATGGATGACTTCTTTTCTGCACTATTGTTTGCTGGAGATCAAACTTGCATGTTAGAACTGCAGAGAATCTATGTGTTTTCAAACACAATGGGCTCTTTCTTCATCTGGAAAGAGCTGCGACTCTAATAATGCAGCTCAGCTTAAGTCTGCTAACGGTAAACAATGGCACTAAAAGGTGGCCTTGACAAATATAAAGAGAGGGAAAAGAGGGGGAGTGATTACACAGCCTAAAAGTGAATACAAGGACACTGAGTGATGACTAAACTACAGCTCCTCCAATTTCCTTACCCGATATACTTCTTGTGATGATGTGGAGACTTATACTCCTTGTTGTCCAGGTCAGCTTTGAGAATGAGAGGATCTCCTCCTGGAGCACCACAGGGAACCCTCCTTGGCCTCATTGTATTTCTAATCACTAACTCTCCAAAGACTGTAAAAGTATTGTGAATAAAGAAACTTGCCAACGTCAACCACGATTTTTTGGTAAAATAAATAACTCCTTTATCCTTATTGACACATTATCAAAAACTAGAGACATCCAGGTGAACTCAGTAACATCATACACATCAAACACTTTCCTGACTCATGTGTGTCAGAAAACCTGCCATGTGGCTCCTTGACAGTCCACAACCAGATAACATCAAGTCCTTCCTTCATCCACACAAAAGCTACTTGGATAATATCTGCTTCATGAGCTCCTTACAGTACTTTATCCAGGCTCCATCCACTCAGACAGACAACAAGCTACCCACAGCAGCCACACACTCGCTACCCGCACTGCTTTTGGAACAAACACAAACTCACCACCCCAACAAATGGAAGCAGCTGCTATCAAAACTCTTTCATCTGCTACGGTACTTTGCAAAAACTCAGCAGCACTCGCACACCACTACTGAACGAGCCCGTTAGATGCTATCACACACTCTGAAGATGCTTTTTTTCTACAACTTTTATATTCTGTCAGGCTATGCTGTACATTTTACGCTCTAAAGTGGCGGTCAAAGGCAATGTGGGGTGTAGTTTTGAGAGATTTTACATTGCAAACCAACTGGAATGAATGAAAGCTGTGAGATTGCTCCATACATTAAAATCCCTCCCTCCTCTGAGTGCAATGTGCTGTTCCGCTGATTCATGAGCTCTGTCCACATGTGTGGACAGTTGTTCTTCATGCATGTTACTATCGTTACATGCCAGTTTAGGACTGCTCCTTTTTGATCTCTCATTTGGCAAAAGAATAATCCGTAAAAAACAACAATGTGTCTCTGTGAACCACTTCACTTGTTGCTCAGGGGTCGGTACTCACAGCTTTGGACGTTTACAGTGCCGGTGGAGTTTTCTCTTCCCAGCGGGTTCTCCACCACACATGTGTAATTCCCAGAATCCTCCAGTCTTGCTCTGCCGATCTGGACTCTGGAGTTTTTCCTGTGGGAGACAACACTTGCACAGCTGAGTCAGGGGAATGAGGGCAGGGAGGAAATAGCATGGAAACGCAACAAGTGGAAACATGGGGGACAGAGAGGCAGACAACAGGGCGAGCAGCAGCAGGAGCAGCATGGCAACAAGGTCTGTGCTTTGATACGGGCACAAAATCACTTTCCCCCTGGGGCCAAATTTAAGGGGGAAAACGACTTACCAAAAGGAGAGCACAACATACTGCTTCATTATGGTGTTAATTTTAAAGCCCCATCTTGTGCCAATATCCTTACATCAGTAGGTTTTACTACTACAATGTCTACTTTTCTCCTCAAATTACCCAACAACCAACACTGTTCAAATCCTCTCTTTGGTCAGTTACTTTAATTTCATCATATTGGCCAATGAAGCTAAGAGAGAGTTCAAACAAGTTCGCTTATAACTCTTAGGAATCTCAAAAGTGAATAAAAAAACGGACACAATAATGGATTTTTTTTACAGTGTAAAGTCTGTTGGCTGAGAATAAGTAAGCAGGGTTATGTGCTGCATCAGAAAGAAGTACACCTGGGAAGGAAAGTTGATGGTTTGAGGAATTTTAATAAAACTAATAAACCTAGTTTTGAGTTTTACAGTATATTAATTTCCCCGATGCATCCCTCAATCAGGACAAAACAGAAACAGTAATTGTCCTGGGTGTAATTTTGATTTTGACATGCTGCTGTTTAGTGTAACAGGGACTGAATATGAGGAGAAAGTCAATAAAATAAGCATTAATGGAATTAAGAGTGTATGTAGTTTACTTCCTAAAAACGGAACTTTAAGCATTAGAAGAAAATGTAGAATCTACCTGACTTAACATAAATCATTATAATAAATTTTATTGAAGGAATAAGTCTACATAACACAAAATATAAACTAAATGTGTTCATTAAATTTCAGATTCCTGATATTGATTTTCAAACGGCACTTTCCTGAAAAACTGCAGTAACACAGCCTGCTGATAAGAGCCATCCTGCTTCAGCTTTAGAGTGCCTCCCTCTCTTTTCATCTTACACTTGCTCATGTTGGCGGTTTACAGGACATGGGTGACTTGTACTCACTGGCTGTTTTTTATTTTGACTTTTAGGCCTTTCTTCAGCTCGTTGCCATCTTTGAACCACGTGTAGGTGGGGAGAGGGCTCCCTGTGGCCTCGCACTTCACTGTGAGCTTGGTCCCCTCTTCCACTATTATTGGATTCTTCATCGGTTTTAACTTTGGAGCCGCAGCTGAAAAGAGAGGGGGAGAAAGACTCTGTGTTATTAACCCCTTCAGACAGAAACTTTAATCATGATCTGGTTTGCACAGTTTGTTTGTGGGTGTGTGTGTGTCCTTGTTTTGGGAGGAACAGAGAGACAAAGAAGGATGGAGAGACAGCAGAGGAGCCAATCATCATCATCTCTACGGACTAAGCCAACAGCTCTCTCATGTGACCACCAGATGTTGTCACTAGAGACATTATCAGCTCTGCATCTGACTAATAAACAGGATGAAAATCACTCTAGTTCTGCTGCTATAAAAACACCTGAAGCAATATTTAGCAAACATCCAACCACTCATGAAGAGAATCTGCAACCACAAACTTGCAATAAAAGACAGTCTGTAAACAAGAAAGCCACAAATATTTTGAAAAGAAAATTACTAGTTGTTGTATTGCCAATATCAAAAGGTAAGAGCCATAAAGTTTGCAGTTTCACCTGCTGCAGTACGTTTGAGACGTGCAAACCTGATATCACTTTTTACAACTTCCATATTTTATTCATTCATTGAGATGTTTGGGGGAAAGTATGTATTGTCCTTGTTTATTCTACCGTTATATAAGACATTCTGCCCCCTCCCAAAAACATATTAAAATATGAAAAATGATATTTGTCAAGTTGCACATACATGCACGCACAACACACACTCATCAACACACTTGCCAGCTGACAGCTGCACACATGTTTAGGAGAAGACTCATCCAAGCCAGAGAAAAGACAGAAAGAGAAACAGAGGGAGAGAGAGAAAGAGAGAGGTGAACAAGGGTCAACCAGGGGCTGTCCAAGATGCTCCCCCCTCCCCACACTCTCTCTCTCTCTCTCTCTCTCTCTCTCTCTCTCTCTCTCTCTCTCTCTCTCTCTCTCTCTCTCTCTCTCTCTATGTGTAACATTTACAATTTCACGCAAACACTAAACTGAGCGGTGGTACAAATTACAGCTGTTTGCGATGCATCACCTCGAAAGGATGACGGCAGAATGAAGACAAACAAAGCATGACAAGCAAAATGAAGCACGCAGAATGACTTCAATTAAACGTTAAAATGGAGGTGCACCAAATTTATCCCCTTGTCGTCCTCTTTTCAGAGGAATTGTCCTACTTCACTGACCTGCTAACGGCAACACGTCTGCACGAGAATAAAAAACCTTAATGAAGCTGCACTTTTTATTGTCTTTGTGGATTAATGCCCAAGATTGAGATCGATTTGTGGAAATATTTTGTTTGGTGTCTAAAACAGTATTTGACATCTCTAATTTGCAGATGATGATGTGATGTGTATCTACAATGTCCAAACTGTAAAACACATGAGCAAGCTATGAAAAAAGACTTACCAAGATGTTCTTTTCATTGTTTTTAAAAGTATAACTTCTTGAGGCTCCAGTTTGGCTTACAGTGGTAAAAGCATGCACCCTATGTACTGATACTACAGTAATCACAGCAAAGGTCTCTAGTTGGACTCCTGGCCTTGACCCTTTGCTGCATGTCTTCCAGCCCTCTACTCCCCATATTTCCATTCTTCCTTCAGTTTGTCCAATCAATAAAGGTTCTAAAACTTACTGTAGAGAAGGTCTTTCACCACTGATCATTCCCTATCTCTCCCTATTGTCACAAATTCAATAATTTGAGCACAAAAAACAGCCCCTGTAACCCTGGCAGTTGTGGATGTATAGGAGCACCTTCCTGTATGTGAAGCCAATTCTGGTCACTTGATGCTTTTTCTCCCGACAGGAGCCTGAATTTAAAGGACCCAGAATTGCCAAGATCTGCTCTAATATCATCCATGTCAGGTGACAGTTTAAGTAGATTGACGTTGTTGCACACTTACAAGAGCGGTTTTTGAACTTTGTGTTAGTTTTGGCAACCCATGTGTATAATCCATGCAACCATCTTTGCTCACCCCATGCATGCTGGTATAGTTTTGAACGTATAGTATAATAAAGTGTTTAAAAGAAAAATCTCCTGTTAACTTTTAACTGGCCCATAAACAACTCATCAGAAATTTTGCAAGTAAAATGCAAACCAAGGCATTTCATGTCTTTAAGCTGAATAGCCCCTCATTGGAATCGACATGCGGTCATGGGGACCAGGCAGTTAAAATAACCTAAGTAAATGATCAGTCTTTTTTGTGGTTGATCTGATTTTCTTTTACAAGTCATATAGTTGCAACTAAAGCCAAATCTGTTTAATATATAAAAAAACATCCTTACAATACAAGAAGTGTGACAGTATTCATGGATTTGAATTTACGGCTTAAGCAGCATAAATTTGGCCAACTTAGAAGTTCAAACACAAAGACACTTCACATTGCAAAACAGGCTGGATTATTCCATGACACTGAATCCTACAATTATCAAAGAGAGTTGTCAGACTGACTTTGAGCCAGAATCACAAACAGTAAAATGTCAAATTTAAAATAGCTGACAAACAGCTCAGATCAATGGAAAAACGCAACTATTCTTGGTTCAAAAGCAGCTGTTTGTTACTAAAATTATTCTGTTTCTAGATAGACAGTGGGCTTTTATCTGTGAGCGGCTTCCTGTTGGAAAATGTGACTGATGATATTCATGGCATTGGAAAATTGAGACAAAGATTCAAACATGAGGCAGATGTGTCTTTGTACTGTGACTCTCGGTAACCTTAATGAGCTTATTCTCACGAAGGGTTTTTGTGCTGCAATCGCTCAGGCAGTTAGTTCAAGATTTTACTGTCCCAAAAGGGTTTAAGATAATAAAAGCCTCATTGCAGCATGATATGGATGTGTTGTTTTTTCTGAAAGCCATAACATTATATAAGCTTATAAGCTGAACATGTTCTGCATATCGACATTTAAAATCTTCTCTGAGAGTAGTCTGGGTTTATCAATAGCCTCCAGCAAGGCCACATACTGAACATGAGAGTCCCGATGCTCCAGATGTTCTTTATTAAACCTTTCTGTTATTCAGCAAATGTAATGGACTATATAGGACTTGATGTTAAATAAAGATTAGGCTGCACAATGCTTTATGGTTGACTGATCTGCCTAATTTTCAAATTACACAGGCTAATGGGAAATTAACAAAAAAGTATCTGTTGCACTGTGGAGTTTCGTAACTCTGTGGCACCTTGATTAATAGAATAACATGCTGCATGTTTGATGAGTAGCTCCATCAGATATTTCCACAAACTGATCTGAAGTTCCAAATGTAATTTGGCAAGAAATGTATAGAAAATGTTTGTATACTGATGTATCTAATGACTTAGAAAACTAACAAACGCCTTATTTCTGCATATGTGCATGATTTCCAGACAAAGTCAGTCCTGCTACATCAGTCCAGCACACAGCCTGAGGAAAAGCCTGTCAGTCACAATCAGAGAACTGCAGGAATGGGGTTGCAACATAAAGAAAAATGCTCCATACACAGGTTTGTCCTTGCCAAGCAAATTAAACAAACTTTGCCCTTGCCTGGAAAAGTTGCAGAAACACAGAACTCCACTTCTCATCAGCTCAGAGATCCAGATGTACAGGACGATCTGCTTCATCTACAGGATGCAGTTCTAATGAAGACATAGTCCATCAGACACTCCAGCATCCAGATACAGATGTTTAACATTATAATATACACAGATTAGTCTTCCAAGTCTGTTCTAAGTAATGTGCATCCAACTCATTATCTGCATAACACGAAACAAACGCTCATGATGAATGTCTCTAAAAGTCATTAAAATATCCAGAATGAACAAACTCTGACAGCTTAATCAGTGATCCTCGTTACTCTTTTACCTGTTGCAATCGATGTTTCCCAACATGAACATAAAGAGTCATTATCAGAGGAAATAAAATAACATTTTGGAGACAAATGGTTATCTCATTTTCCATTACGGCAGTGGAAAAAGTGTCCGACAGCAATGATAAACCCTCACCCCAACAACAGCCTGATTCTCTTCGTTTGAAGCCAAGGGGCAGCTGCAGACATGGACTATAAAAACCAAATTTGAGAAAAGAAGCCTAACTGGCGTGTCAACAGCTCATGCCTTGGGTAACAGTTGGAAACCTCGGTCCGGAGAGAGGTTCAAAAACAAAGTCCTGATGAATTAACAATGCTTTGGCTCCTATTATTGAGTTAACATTTTCTGTTTTACTTCCAGGAGCTTAGAAAAGGAATCTGAGGCATGCCTTTGTGTTTCCCCTTCTAGACAAAGTATCCCTGATTACTCTGGTGTTATGTCACTTCACTGCACGTTGTCAAAAGACAAATTACATGGTGAGACAGCCAGAGAAATGGGTTCTGCATGTGAGAATGGTCTGCACACTAGTCACTGTAACGCAACATCTGTTCAAAGAGATCATTTCAACAACCTCCCACCAAAACCAAAACACTTTCACCCAACAATTATCTGCTTCATTGTTTATACAGGAGACAAAACACTCCATTTGCCACTCACTAAACTCTTCAGACATGTTACTGATAGTGTTTCAAATCAGGACGTATGGTTTTATGTTTTTCTTTAATTGCATGAGAGGAGGAAGTCCGACACTTTAAGTAGTTTTCTATTTGGTTGACTTTAACAAACCACCCAGTAAGATGATTCACAAGTGGCACAGGATTTAAGAGTTCCAAGGAACAGTCCATCACTCCTTCAATTGTAGGAAATTAATTTCTGGTCTTAGTCCAGACACTTACAGTTGAAACAAATCTAGTAGGTGGGTTGCACACATGAAATCCTCACAGCAGGAAAACATATGTTGCAAACAATGAACACACAATGCATGGTTTCGTTTTTTCAGGATGAGAATTCAGTTTTTCAAAGTGTATTTATTTTGTTGAACAATGACAAGCCTTTTGTACATTTTCAATTGTTCAAAGCGTGTAGGCTTGCAAGAGAAAAGACAAAACTTTCTGGTTTGGCAGTTGAAGGTCAACAAACCTTAAAGTAATGGTTGAATCTTCACAGCTTTTGTCTCCAAAGAGAGCTCATTGTCAACAATGTTACTCGGTGCAGAAAAACAACATCAGGACCAGAAGAGACAAAACCATTAATATGTGCATGTGTTAATTTATAGTGTCATACCATGAACTTTAGCAGCCAAACTTTTACCAGACGGTTAGTTTCTCTCCACAGAGGGGCCAGATTTTCATACACTGACTCATGAATAACACTTACCATCCCTGTCTATGATTGTTTAGTTGGTTCAGACTTCAGAGTAGGGATGTTCCGAAGAGACAACTTTCTTGGTTGTTTGATAAGTTATTTAAAATACAACTAATTGCCTAGCGTAACAGTTTTTATCACGGCTAAACATGGGATTGCAGAGTCTGCAGGTGAACTTTATTTAATCTGTTCGTTGAGTGTGGCTAACATTAGCAGAGCTAGCACCACCAGCCTTTGTTCCTCCTAAAGGTCAGCATCCACTCGCCCCAGCCCACACACAACTCCATTTTCTAGATCAAAATACTGTGAAAAAACCACACTGTGCTGAAAGATTATCTGTCAATTCTCATGTCCAGGTAGTAGAGTGCTACAGCATTATAACAGGGGCCATTAACAGGAGCCACAGCCTGGACTAGAAGCAGGGCACTTTGGGCCTCAAATGATAAAAATAGTAATACTTCATCTAACAGACTAGTAACTCTAGTGCTGACTAGCACTATTGCAATATGGCAATAAGTGTTGAGGTTAGCTGGTTGTTGTATAAAAATGACATACATTTTACAATTGTTTAGTCTTAAATGCTTTGTGGAAACATCTTGAGTGGGTAACTGGGCTTCTCAAATGTCTGAAATACAACACACCGTCGTCTACATAAGAGTGTTCAGAAGTTGGTTGTAAATCAGGTTTTTTAACTATGGGCCATAACTTTTTTTAATCAACCAAATTTGAAACTGGTGGTTGAAAAAAAAGTGTAGTTAATGTGTATGTGAAACAGCTCGTGGGTGACCAAAATACTGTATTTCTTTGGATTAAAATCCCAACTTGGAGCTAAAATAGAGTATGGGGTCATCTCTTCACACATCAATTCTCATTGCCACAAAAAACACTTTGAAACAGTCCTCTGCATCTTTTTTTTTTTTTAATACAAGCATGAAATTAATCAGTCTTTTGGCTAACTCCAACGTGCCCTTCCATGGTAGCTTCACATGCTTAGAGGTAACGTTTTCCTGCATAGAAAAGAGACTGATAAAGTCCAGAAAGTGAGGTAGTGTCACTCTGGACAGCTGGGATGTAGTCCAAACATCAGTGTTGAGTTATTATTTAAATCGTAGAGTTTTTCCTAAATTAACCATACAGTTTTTGTTTCAAGTAAACCAGTTATTAACATTGGCTACGTATTTGACAACTTGGGATGAGGATATATTATCACAAGTAACCAGATGTTGAGTTATGCTCCAATCACTTATGCATAATCAGTGATTCTAAAACAATATTATTTCATCCAAACGCATGAAATAAAAAATGTAAATGTGGAAACTGTCAAACAGAAATAAGAATTCAAAAAAATTAAATGTTTCTTTTGAATGACCGACAAAGTGGAAACTAGCTAGAATGCTTTCATGGCCTGTGTCGTTGAATTGTTATACTTAACTTGATTAAAATATTGTGTGGCTTTTAATACTTTTATGTAAATGCTAAAATGTAAAACATGAAAAACATTTCCTTCTCTTCTACTGCAGAGAAACTGACTTTAGTGTGAAGAGTTTTTCATGAATGTCCCAACTGTGCCACAAAAAGCTGCATGCAAAGTCTGCATGAGAGTGAGGTTTTTCCTTGTAATTCTCCTCTTAGCTGCAGCTACATTATGAACACATGACAATTTAATCCGAAAAGTTACACAAGTTAAACAGCCAGTTGCGACTAAGCTCTCCGCATTTTAAACAAATGATCAATAAAATGACTTCCAGAAATGTGAAAGGGTATTTAATACCATTGATTCCATTGACTGCCACAGCAGATCTATGCAGCCTGTTGCAGTCTCTATTTCATAATGTCTGGGTCTTTCTATCTCTCATTGGATCTTCTAAAAGCACTACAGGTTGGCATATAGGAGACAATGTTCAAAAGATGAACACTTGCAAGCCAAGGAGATGTTAGTAGTTTATAACAGGTAGCACCACATTAAAACACAAAACTCAATTGAGATTCATAAGTTTCTCTATCTTCTTAAAATGCAGGCATTTTGGTTAAACCTTCATCTACCCTCCTACTAACCAGGGCCGCTGACATTTGTCAACAGAAACCAATATCAGGGATAAGTGTTGACATAATACTGTTGTTATTTAGGAGATAGCTAACTAAGTCACAAAGAAAGTACAGTAAATTGAGAAGTGCAGAGGGATTAATGTCATTTTATTCCTTTCCAATAAAACCAAATAAATAAACATTGTTAAGTACTGACGAACAGGTACTCACAACATTACAGGAAGCCCTCTGGTTAACCAGTAGTCTCAAGTTACAGCTGTTCTTTCGTCATAATTTGTCTGGAGACATTTATTTTGAGAACCACCCATGAAAACATTTCTGTTTGCTAACCTTTTGTGGTTTTGGCTAGCCTAGTTTAGATGCTATCACTGATAGTAAAACACTTGAAGTTCCGTTCATGTTCACCCTCCGATTTTTTCTCCTGTTCCTTGTTGTTTTTACCAACACACTAAAAGGCAATTTTGAAAGAGCAATTATATGAAGCAAGATCGCACCTGAATTGAAAGCTGAAGTTGTCTACCTTCTCCTCCTCCTCCTCCTCAAGCGACTACTGGTCTCTATTTTGTTGCTGAGTAACTTGAGCAGCTCTATTTGAATTATAAAGGTGGGGTAGGTGTTAGTACATGATAAAAAGCATCTGGCACAAAATGAAGGAGCTAGATCTTCATTTCCGAAGCTTATGATTACCAAACTCACTGTGCACGCAATGCCAAGCACACAGAAAGAAACTTGTTGTGTTATGACTTGACGTATGATGAAATGGGTGGTTGAAGTTTGTGAATGATAATGTCATCACAAGCAACATCATATTTATGTAGGTCAGGCTGACTGCACAGGGAATTCAAACTCCTGCTTAGAAACAGACATATATACATTGCATTGATGACAGATTAGTTAAAATGCCCACAGCGTTTTGCACTCCTGGTGTCATTCTTAAAAAAAGACAACTACGTCGCACAGTTTATCATTCCCTTGGGTGTCTTTGCTTTCGAACAAGGACCAGCATTTTAGCATATATATACTATGTTTAGCCCATGTGTAGCATCTCTTTGTCAGGTCTACATTATTTTATTACCAGCCCCTGATCTGATTTGTCAGAAAAGTCAGCCAACAATCTTATGGAGTATCAACTTTCAGCTACAGTACATGTGACTTAAGTAAGAGATCTGAAAGGAGATAATCACGTAACACTGCAGCAGCAGAATTCCCTAAATCAACACTTTGTGGCTAAAATTTATGAGATGTCACAGCCGGTGAGTGGGCAATTATAGCTGAGAAATACTTGCTGTGAGGTAATCAACTTATATAAAAGTGGAAGACTAAGTTCCCAGGGAATATGAGGTATACCAGACAATACTGTCTTGTTCCTGTGATGGCAGTGATGATTGACAGACAGTCTAACGACCTCAGCAGAACGCTCATGGGCTAGATTACGTACAATTATAATTTGTTACACCTCGTCCACAGGAGCAACTGTTCACAGACAGTTACCCATAATGCAGCAAACTGTTGCATTGAAGAAATTGTATCAAAATAATATAGTTTTTAGTCAAGCTGTAACCTCCAATCTAATGAATATGAAGCCAATGTGGATGTGATCAAATCTGCAGTTCTGGCCGCAAAAGCACCAGAAGCCACATACACACCCATGTAAAAATAAACGCGTTTACATCCTGGTTCAAAAACCAGGTTTGGTCTCATTTCTGTATCTAAACACACTGTACTGGGGATATTTTTAGAACTCTATAGTCTGTCAAGATATTCAACTTGAGAGTTTCACAAGTTTAAAGGTGTAGCTTAAGTGTAGATGTTAGCAAGGAGGCTAAAGGCCTGCCTCAACTCTGCACCTACGTCTGATGAAGTTCGGTTGATTCAGCGTTTCCAATATGGAACTTGCCCTCAATTTCAGAGTCCAAGGGGTGACGTCACAGAAACAACGTCCATGTTCTTAACGATGCTAACTACAATTCAGTGACAGACCATATACTGTATATAAAATGGACGTCATCTCGCTCGGCTCGAAGTGAAACTACCACAAAAACTGCTCCCCCTGGTGGCTGGCTGCAGTATAGTCAAAAAATCTGTCTCCCCCATTCATTTGAATGGGGGTGCGGTCAAACTTTAAAAAATAAATACACGTCGTAAGAACATTTCTCACATCCGTATGCTGTGGTGATACTGTATGTAGTTATTATTTGACTGTTTTGTGTTCAAGGCCTCTTTTTTCTGAGAAGTTTATTTTTCTTGAATTATTAGTGGTTAAAAAACTGGGTTTTACATCCTGATTTGCTTCGATTGACCGCTGCCTTTGAGAGAAACTCCGTAGGACCTTGGAATGGTACGCTGTAGGGCGGAGCTCGTTACCGTGCAAACACACTAATTCCCTACTGCGCAGACTGGCTGCAGAAAATGTACAAGATGTCAGCGGTCTGGAACGGGATATTATGGCTTCACACCCATACAATGGGAAAAGGCGGAGCGACGCTGTCCATTATATATACAGTCTATGTGACAGACATGTTAGTAGCCTTCACTATAGGAAAACAAAGGCAAAGATGTATACTTCTACTTAATTTCACCAACTGTACTCACAGAAAAGAAACTCACTTCATAAACCAGCCACTGGCTGACTATTCCTCACCTATTTCTCCTTCCCCCCTGCTACCTGCATGTGAGCATTTTGAATTCCCATTGAATTAATCAAAACCAAAACATAGTCTAAGAATAAAGCTCTGTGCCAAATACTGAAAATTCTGAAGTGAAAACAACAGGCTAATTCAGTCATTTCAGTAATTTGTTGCAATTTACACATTTCAGTGCCATGGCTCGCGTCACCACACACGTTCCACCAAACTAGTGACACTATATCATAGCAGCACCATCTCCGTAGCCATTGCTGAAAGCCCCTTTAGAAGAATGTCTTTGCTCAAAGACTGACAAAGAACTCACAGCGATTTTTTTTTTTTTTCATCAGAGCGTTTTCTTCAAGTCATGGATTCAGCCAGACCTTTCACAGCTAGCACAGTGCTGAGTAGATGCTCCATGCTAATACATCTGAGGCACTACTAGGGTTGGCTAACTAGCAGTAAGAGTAATGCGAGTCTCATGTTATAGTAGATATAAACGAACAGCAAGACAGACAGCTCACATGTGCAAATGTTGTACTGCCGTTTTGTTCAACAGTACACCAGTGATGCAATTAAACCAGCTAACTGTTTGATAATGTTTTGAGTCAAGCACAGACAAAGTTAGCTTTTAGAAAACTATATCTGAGGGTGTGTACATTTCTATACATTTAAAGGTACAGTGTGTAGAAATGTGAATATTTAGTTATAACTTGTGGTCAGATTCCAGATTGAAACGCTCCCTTGCTCACACTTCCTGTCTGTGTAGCAATGTTGGCCATCGAGGACAGAAGATCCTGTGATGCATGGTAAGTATGATCCACCATTTGTCAAGTATAACCACTTGCTTTTCGCATGGCAACTTACTAAATACAAAAAAACCCTATATTTTGCTAGTTTGTCCGTTCTGTGCTTCTGTAGTAACACTGCGGGGCAAGATGGCAGCCTCCGTGGAAGAGGACCCACTCCTATGAAGATATAAAGGCTAATTCTGAGTTCACAAAAAAACCCACATTTCTTATTCAGGTGATTCTACACTAATTTGAACATACCTCTGTATATTATATTCCATTTCTACCAAATCTGTTCTGCTAAATCCCGCTAATTACTTCACACTGTACCTTTAATTCATTCTTAATTAGTACATAGATCACACATGACTACACTGCTAGTTGTCCTAACTTGTTTTCTGATTTGTTTCTTCTTGCCTCTTGATTCATATTTCTTTAGAACCTGATTTAATGATACACCACATCCTCAACATAAATGATGTCAGCCACTGCTGATTACAGGCTAATCACATTTTTAATGGCTGGATTAGTGACAAATAGTCAGCAGAGCATCCACTTCTAAAAGTGTTAAGTTTACCCTTCGTGTATCTTGGGTGACCCATTTGGCGCCTTAGGCCCAGAACATATTCGATCCAATGCGTAAAGATCCATTAGCAGAGACACAACCCATGAGTATGTCTTCATTTTCACCTACTTTGAAAGTGCTGTTTTACAGTGGGTTAGCACACATTTTCACACATTTTCCCAGTCGTGTGATGAAGAAAAAAAGGACAGATCTTATTTTAATAGAGAATATCTTAAATCAAGTCCAGCTCGGATAGATTAAAAAAATGACATCTAAAATGTATCATGTAACAACAGAGTTTAATCGAAGATAGGAAGTAATTTTGTGTAAAACAGAGGAACTGAACCAGAATATGTTCATCATAAATAGCTTTTCTTTAAGTGTGGATAAACCATTCTGTATTTTACATGTTATTAAATTGCAACGCGGACTTATGTTGAACTTTTTATTCAACTTTGGTAATAAAACAGGAAAAAGATGCTATTGTCAAAAAAGAAAATAAACCTTTGGTCGCACTTTAGGTTGAAAAAGAGGAACATTTAGACTCAGCAGAGACCGACAAAAAACCTTCTGCATTTAAAAATCTCTTGAATGCAAAGCCCGGTCTGGAGGGTAATCTGTTTGGAAGCTGACAGCAGTGACATCAGCAGGTAACAAAATGGCTACCAGCATCAACAGATGCTTTCTAAGATACGGGATCTAATCAAACCTAGAATGACACATAGAAGCCAGGGCAATAATCATTGTGCTGTCCTGAAACGGGGGCTGGGTTTCCCCATGACCTGAGGTCAAACTACAGTGACATGCTGCAGCTTGTAGAATCCACCACTGAGCAAGCACATCGCTGCATTAGTGACTCTGAAATACAGGCAGCTCTCATTGCTATTATAATTTCAAAGAGCTCCAGGAAAAAGGAAATCAGACAGATTTTATGTGCCATGACTCACCACAGACTCAGAATACAGATAAAAGAACAGAGTGATTAACCCTGTTGAAAGAGAAAAGCTTAATGAAACACGGTACACTGCCACACCAACCTTACTTTGGTGATAAAACTGTTAAAAAGGAGGCTTTTTTTCTAAATCTAAGTATCAGAATATTTGTGAAAACATGATCATGCTAAGAATTAATTCAAAAAGGTTTAAAAGTTCTGCCATTCACTTGTTTAGAAAGGGCTCTTGAACGTTGTACGTTGGCTGTGTGGTCCAGAGCCTGTTAAGCTAACACTTACAATTTGCTTGATTTGGGATTCAAGTTGTATCAGAGAACTTCCCAATAACTCCAAAGTGCTGCCAAACCAGATGTGCCTCTACATGCTGTCCACGTTAGGAGACCAATCCATGTGACAAGCTAGCGGCAAGCTTTGACAAGCCAAGGGGATACTTAGTTTACCCTACACTTCCGTGATACAGTAACACAAACTTAATCCAACTCTTGTTTTTTTCTTTTAAGTCTCTTTTTCTCAATCTTACAAACTCACACAGAAACACATAAACACAATGTAACTTAGAAAACACCTTGAATTTTCTTTTACCTTTAGTGGGATCAGCCTCTTTCTCCCTTTGTGCTTTTCTACCCCCCTTCTTTCTCCCTTTCCTATCTTTCTTCTTGGTTTCCGTCATGCTGTCAGAAGAAAATAATCCTCTCAGGAGAAGATACACACGAGAAAAAAAAAAAAACACAGGTAGTCCTTCTGGGAACGTGTGGCAAGTGGGCACCACCAGACTCTGAGCCTGTTAGAGCTTCTCTCCTCCTATATAGACTCACACCAATCAAGTACAGCAAGGAACCACCTACTCACAGCAGGGTAGAGAGAAGGAGAGAGAGGGAGAGGGAGGGAGGGAGAGGGAGAGGGAGAGGGAGAGGGAGAGGGAGGGAGGGAGCAGGGTGAAAAATAGGGAGAGAAAGGTAGAGAGAGGCACTGCTCACGCAGTTAAGAGGGGAAAAGTGGGAGAATACAGAAAGGAGGGAGGGAATAAGGAGGGAGGGAGGGTGTAGGCAAGGCATTTCCCATTGCTTTAAGCTAATCAACTGTTCCCTTACTGGATCTATCAGATAAGCAGTGGCTCTTCCAGGCCCCGCAGTCACAGCTGAGGGTGGAGAGAACCCGAGTCCACCTAAAAAGCTGAAGTTGGCCCAATCGAGCTCCATGGTGTCACTTTGTAGCCAAAGCTCAGTTTCTACTACCTCGGGAGCATCTTCTCCTTCGTAATGACCCGTGCAAAAGTGGAGAGAGACCACTTAAGTCGTCCCCTCTGCATTGCTGACCCCACCCAGATAATTCGGAGACCTGCCCTTGCCAGGTTGGGTCCCCAAACACTTCACATCTGGTTCAGATTTTTGTGAGCAACAGATTTTCTTGGGATGTATGTGCAAGAGAGCGATGTGTGAGGTGCAGAATGTCAGATCATAATCTGTGACAGACTGCTTCTAGAAGAATTACACAAAATCATTGCTTGCTGACTTCCTTAGCTGCTCCCCTTCCTCACCTCTCCCGTCTGTCAGTCAGCTCAGCCCTGCGGACGAGTTTCAGCACGTCCAGGGTTGTATCTCTGTCTTTTCTCACTGTCGCTGGTTAGCCAGGTGTCATCAATGTCCACGTAGCAATACGGATTTACAGCCATTATCTCTTAAAACCACAGCTTTGTGCATGTAACCCAACCCTGAGCAAATAAGGCAAATCTTTTCTATACATCTGAAAGTTGAGTGGGCATCCTGCATTTGCGTTATTTCTTAGTTTTACAGAATGAAAGAGGAGGAAAATAGGGCAAAGGGAGGCACTCAGACAGAGGTAGGGCAGGACTGTGTCAAAGGCCAGAAGGGGTGCATGAGAGGCTGTGGAAGCATCAGGACAGAATATCTCAGCACAGAACTTTCTTAAAAGTCACAGTACACCACTGACTTTAACACAAGATCAGTTTTTGCTCATGTTTGTGTGAATGAAAAACCCGACTTCAACAAAAGCAACACAGCGACTAATCTGTTTATCTTTGTTTAACATTCCCCAAACTTTGACTCCACCATCGCAGTATTATCTTAAGCTGCTATATCAAAGTAAGGTTTTCTAATTTCATGCTGCCTGAACTCCACTGTCCTGTTAAGTGGCAACAAAATAAAAAATACATTGGCACAGGAGCGACTCTCAATGAAACTGTTGTGTTTAAAAAAAAAAAAAAGGTCTATAGATGAGTCATCCACGGGGCCCTCCCGGAGTTTCTCTCAGACCAGCCCTCGGAGGATTCTTGACGTTTCAATGGGAGGAGGCAGCAACGGGGACTGGAGAGGAAAAGGGGGCAGCAGAAGGGTCATGTCTTAACAGGTCAGTGCACTCAATAGCATAAGCCTCATCTGTGGGCAAGGAGGTCAAACTGAGGCCAAGGTTTGACACGCCAATCAGGTTGAACGCAGTGCTTTCTCTACTCCTCTCTCCTCCTTGTGGTTGTTCTCGATGATCTAATCTGTCAGCAGAGGTAACTGAAGACTGGCAGAGGCTACGATGTGTCAGAGAGCTGCCCCCTATCTCCGCAGAACCTCAACACTCACTTCCTCCCATACTAGTCAACAAGATGGAACTCGTTCCCAGGCCTGCGTGTCTGTGGGTGGGCATGCAGTTTATGTATGTGTCAGGGAAGTGAGGATTTGTGACGTCAGGACTAAAGAAAAGTGACTTTCGGGATGATGTGCTGTAGATTAAGAGTAGGATTTAGTTCTCTGTGAACCTCCCATACCATTTCTCAGCCTGCCCTTACAAATCCCACAACTGTCTTCCTAAATGAATTAGATGTAACATCAGCTGGTGTTACAAACACTGAGAGCAATCTTTGGGTTAATGTGTGAACTTGTAGTTTTAGTCTCAAACTTTTTGCAAACTTGCTGAGTTGCAGCTGAACTTACGAGTGTAATATGGATGTGAAAATGTTTTACGACTTTTATGATCACTACGTGCCACGAGTGTGTCCCTCTAGGCAGAGTTACATAAAACATGGCTATGCAAGAAATACACAGACACACAGGAAAAGAGGGAATCACAGCGTAAGAAAATTAGGTTAGGTTTTTTTTTTTGGTCCACAAGTTTGTGTGATGAGCTTTAAACAAGTTTATGAGCTTGGGAAGTACAACAAGATTGTGAAATGAACTCAATTTTTCATACCCAGTCACAAATATGGCCATGGACATGTGCATCTAAATCTCTTTCTCTTTTTTTCCAGTCCTCTCCAAAGCATCTGCTGTTTTTCAACAGCCGTGGGCTGTCCTTGGATCAGGGTCTGGAGGTGGAGGGGGCACAGTGGGCTAGTGTGGGAGGAGCATGACTTGAAGAACATGTCCAAAAAAAAAAAAAAAAAAAAACACTGAGCCAACACTAAAAGGTCTGACATGGATCCTTTGTATGCCGCTGCTCATAAATGCTCCACAGGCCCCATCTCTGCCTGCCTCCTAATCCCTCCTCACTGCCCCGCAAAAAGGGGAGACAGCTCTGCTGCATGATGGAGCTGAGCGGCAGCATACCTGCACATCATCACTGTGATACCGCTCAACAGCTCTCCTGCCCTTTCACAGGCACCAGAGTTTATCTTTTTGGACATAATGGCTTTAAACAGCCATTAGGTTATGTTGTTTACATCTGTCTGCTTTTTTCACCAACAAAGTGCATACAGGAGTGGGGGCTTAAAGCAGGGTATAGTGACTGCTTTTAACACACTCTTGACTCTTAGAGGTGAGTTGAGGGCAGCTGTGGGGAGAGCATGACCTCTTGGAGTAACAGGAACAAGGGAAAATAAATGGAGAGAGATGAAAAGAAAGGAGGAACGCAGGGAGAAAAGGCAAGGACATGCTAAGACAATACAGTGCTTTAGGTTAGGAATAAAATACAGTACTATACCATAAACATACAATATTCTACTATAAGGTAATGAACAGCATGATATGATGCGCCACGAGAGAGGAGGTAAAAAATGCAAGAAAGATGTTTTGAGAAAAGAGGTGGCAGCTAGTTATGTGCATTACCCATAGACTGTATGAAATATAGACGTAGTATCTGTGACGTCACCCATCTGTTTCTGAAGAGCTGTTTTGAGACAAATCGGCGACAGCAGCCATGTTGCTTCTGTCGAGCCAGTGTAACATAAAGAGGCGGAGTTTGAGCCTCCTAGCTAACAGCTGCAGCGTTCCCGCAGGCAGCTGTGCCTCTCATTGGAAGACTTGTAATCTCAATATCTTCGAAATTGCCGCATTAGAAAAAAATCCACTCTACACTTGTCTTTTGTACCAGGCTGTAAACATGTTTATATCTGCTGTAAAGATCGACTTTTTCCCATTCATGTGTATGTGACTTCTGGTACTTCCGGAGCCAGCTTCAAGCGGATCCTCGATGAACTGCAGTTTTTAACACCTCCGCATTGGACATATATTTTTAGACCGGAGGTTGCATCTTGGCATTACCGCACTGAAATGCGTGTTTACTGAACACCCTCATATTACCGTGATCAGTGAACGGCTCACTTTGCAACTCGTGAACGGACAAGAACTCTCAAGACAGAGAACGACCACTGAAATCCCAGGTGGTACCTAGAGAGACCAAGAGTTACCAAAAATTGCCTGGCACTGTGTTTGACAGTAGCTGAAGTCGGATTCACGGTTCCCAAAATGCTCTCAGCTCGCAAGTCAGATAACACAGCCGGCTACACCCCCAAAGCCGGCTCTTGTGAACATCTGAAGAAGTTGTATTGACATATGAGATTTCAAGAATCTTGCCAATATAAATCTTGGACATATGTGTATGGATTCAGAGAGGTTTAGCTCATTGAGAATGGAGAGTTATGTATTTGTTGTGTTTGTTTGTTCAGTGCCTCATTTACCAGTAGTCATTTATTTTTGGGGATGTTACCACGTCACCCACATTATGATTTAAAAAGCAGGTTTGAGCCTTTAGCCACATGTTCAACAAACAAAAAATACTTCCATGCGTGTATCAAATTTTTCAAAGCTCCTTTTTTTCCCCTCTGGTCAGTCAACAGGTGAGAGAGGCGGAAATGAACACAGACTTACTTAGTATTTACTCAATGTTTGCTGAGAACCTTTATCAGTTTATTTGAGAAGCTATAAAGTTATGCAGACTGAGAATTGTACTTTGAAGTTTTGGCTACAGTCTCAGACTTTGATAGCTAAAATACAAAGGAGAGATATGTTTTGTTTAAAGAATTTATGTTGTTTAAATGCTGTTTTTAAATTCCCAGGTATTTCCACAGGATGAACATTCTTTATAAGAAACATTACTTTTGTGAAATGAGCCGTTTTGAGTTGTCCTGCTTTATGATACATTATTTAAAAGGTGAAACATATATTGGGTTTTCTTGGCTTTTCAACTCAACATCTGTCTCTGATTCTACGGCAGAATACAGTCATTCATTTAGTTTGGGAAATGTCAATGACCGAGGCCTGGGGATGGAACCTTACCACGTTCTACTGAAAAAGAGAAGCTAGATGCAGCTAAGGCAATTAATGTGAACTAGTCTAGTGATCTGTGAACCACAGTACAATACAATATATAATGTGGTACAACACCATACAATATGATCCAACTCAAACCATATAATAGAGATATAACAGGATAGGATAGGATAGGATAGGATAGGATAGGATAGGATACAGCACGGTATCAAATTACACAAGACTATACAATACTTCATATATGATAGATATATGAAATGGTCCAATATGATCACGCACAACACAGAATTATCTACACTATACTATAATTACAACAGTTAGATAATTAACATTTTATACGATTGGCTACAATATGATCCTGTATGTTACAATACTCAATTCAATATTTTATGACATGATGATTTTAACTCTGTGCTCAGGGAGGTAATGTGCTAAAGTCCAGGTAGAAGCCAGGTGCTCTTGAAGAATGAAGAGTTAAGGCTGATTTATACTTCTGCGTTTCGCCTACGCAGCAGGGGCTGACGCGGACATGAGCACTACATACATGTGCGTCAATGTATCTGTGTCACGCAGCAATTCTCTGCCGAAACGCTTGAGGGCAGTGTGTTCTCTCTGATAGCCGGTCGCCTCCTTCTGGTACATTTTGGAGGAGGTGCACGTCAGCTACGTGCGTAGGCCACTGCATAGGCTACGCGGTCGATTTGACGCAGAAGTATAAATCAGCCTTTACTGTCAAAGGCTTTTTCCTGAATGTTATGTTTTTTAAGCGAACTATTAAAAGCCTTTTTAAACATTTTCTTTGACTCTAGCTGGTGTGCAAGCAGACATCCTCCAAGACAGATTGTTAGTAGTTCATGAGACCGATTACCGATAGTTGGAGTCGATATGCGTTGAATCCAAAGGTGCTCTTTGGTGCTATAAACTTCATGCCATGGAATTCTTATTGGACTAATGCAGTGTTACTTACTATTGTGTTGTTTGTTGTCTCCTTGGTTGTATTTTGTGGGCTGTGCTTTACTTGTTAATATTTGTTTACCTTGGGCCTCCGACCAAAAGCTTTTGGGAGCTCATCTGGGGTGTCCTTCTCATACGTCTTTATTTTTCTGCAGCTGATTTGTTGGATTGACATGTTTCTTGATGAATGATATAAATCAAATATACTTTAAGAATTAAAATCTTTCAGTCAAAATTTTGAATGTGGATGTTTCATTCATAAAACTTTCTTCATTACTAATTACTCAATGGTAGTGCTGGGCGATGTTGAAAAAGATGTTATCACGATAACATTTTTCATACCAGTCGATATCGATCATTTTCACGATAAATATCAAATCACTCTTTCATATCATTTTAAAGGCAGATTTTTTTCTCCTGAGTGAAAGTTGAAGTTGAAGACGTTTTTTTAGCTTGTATCTGGGATTGAATAGTCTAATAAATATATAAGTATCTTAACTAATGAAGTTTTAGTGCCTAGTGTTTTTTTCAGTGTCACTGTGTTAAGCCTGCCAACCCTAACCCTGTGACATGATTGGCTGTTCCATGCAGACTTCTTTTTCTGTTTAATGTTGGGTGGGAACTAGCGTTCAAGACATACTCCCTCTCCAGAGACTTTGGCGGGTTGTAATTACAGTTTTAAATATATCAACGTTTTATCATACATTTGTTATATTTATATTGAGAAAAATAATATCGCAATAATTATTGTTTCCGTTTTATCGCCCAGCCCTACTAAATGAATTACTATAACAGCAATAAAAGGTGAGTATTGTCTCTGAAAACTGCACGTGTATAAGAGTTCATGTATGTAGAAACCCATACGCCCAGATTTTTCCCTTGAGAAAAAGTTGAAGTAGTTGTTAGCGGGAGATGAAGTTAGGCAGAGTGAATGAAAACTGTCCTAAAGGCTTTATGAATGCAAAATGACTTGGAGTTTATGGAAAAATGTAGTAGCATTTCTCAATCAAGTACTGAAAACTAAGTTGCTGTTGAGCCCTATGCTTTGCATTTTAGGTATAATAACAGAGGGGGTTAGACTGTCATATCGCCAGACGCT
The DNA here is from genome assembly GCF_009762535.1 of Notolabrus celidotus. NCBI lineage: Eukaryota > Metazoa > Chordata > Actinopteri > Labriformes > Labridae > Notolabrus > Notolabrus celidotus. The sequence goes on from NC_048276.1 coordinate 11,333,764, forward strand.
GTGGTGTAGATTGGCTCTTACCACAGGATGTAGGATGGTGCTCAGACACTGGAAAACTAAGAGTAATAATGAATGGCTGGGAGAAAGGACTAAAATAGCTACATATGAACAACTCATTTTCAGGTAAATAACAGACAGGGGATGTTTTGGGACATATGGAGCCCCTTTATGGATATAATAAAATACGGAATAACCACCTTTGTGTATGAGTGCGATGAGAATGTGTGAGTGGTTGCGATGCACTGAGCTCGGTGTTTTCCCAGTGAGAAATTAGCTTGTTGTTTGTTTATTTTATTTTATTTACTTTTGTTTTTATTATTGTTTGTTTGATTTCGTTATGTCTTTCTTTTGTCATTGGCCTTTTTACTACTTTTTATGTGTTATTCTCTCTTTAGGACAGTTTTCTGTATTTTTTTATGTCTTCATGAATTTTGAACTTTCTTGAAAACAATAAAAAAAAGTGAATTATAAAAAAAAAAAAAAGAAAAATGTCCGAAAGAGAGAATGACACCTACGCCAGAGTCAAAGTAAGCTGCTATTAATGAATTGAATTATTGGTGATCTGTAAAATGAAGTGACGGTACAGATAACCGTATGAATATCGGCCCCTAATAGGATAATCGTCAACCCAAATTTAATATGATCTGATACTATTTGATTCTACAGTATAATACAATATGATCGGTACGATACAATACAATACAATACACTATGGTACTGTGCAATACAATATTTATGTTGCCCCTAGATGGATTAATATATTTGTTTGAATTGAATTGAATATGAAATGATAGAATTTAATTTTAAAGAACGGATAGAAAGAAGTGCAACAGAGAGAGGTTTAAAAAGTAAAAATGTCCTCTTCACTGGAAGACAGAAAGCAGCCCCACCTGCTGATATTCACCTTTTCACGAGGCATCTGCTCCCTCAGCTGACCATGCACAGAGGTGTTGGAGCAACACAGGCAGGCTGCCCACTTCCTCAAAGAGAAACCTGCTTGTATCTGTTGTAGGTACAGACCAAGGAGACTGCGTAAAACACACATTTGTGAGTCTGAATATAAGCTGCTTGATGCTGCCTTGCTGCTATCCATTTGTGTTTACTGTATGTGTGTGTGTGTGTGTGTGTGTGTGTGTGTGTGTGTGTGTGTGTGTGTGTGTGTGTGTGTGTGTGTGTGTGTGTGTGTGTGTGTTGGTGCAAGTGGCACTCCATATGAATTACAGGGCAGAAAATGAGAATATAACAAGACACTAAAAGACTTCACTGACACTGTGAGAGCTGAAAAAGCCTTCTTAAAGGGAGACACGACACAGATTAGTGTCCGTGACATCTGGAGGCCTGTGGAAGGGGCTGTTTCTCAAGGTCAGCCGTGCCAAGGTCAACCTAAATTCCAAATCTGAGTGTTACTAATGACTCTGCTCAGCAACAGCTGAGATCAGGATCCCAGCAAGAGGACAAGAATCACCTTCACAGCTTTTTTACTACACGGAAAAACCACCAGAGGATTTCAAATCAAACACGGTGGTGACATATTTTGAAGAAATCAAGGAGGCAGAATCTGTGTTAAACAAGGAAGTGATCCTGGGTGGATTTGGCTTCTTTGACGTTTCCGCAGCACATAGCTGTCACCATGGCAACCACAGTCTTAAGGGTAGCAACTAGAGTATGTGAGAGAGAGAGAGAGAGACAGAGAGAGAGAGAGAGAGAGAGAGAGAGAGAGAGAGAGAGAGAGAGAGAGAGAGAGAGAGAGATGTGGAAGGGCGGAGTGAAGAGGATGAGAGACAGGGATAGGGAGAGAAACAAGAAAGGATGCAAGTGAGAAAAGTAGGAGGTAATGTGTGAGGGAAAACAATGGGAGGAAGAACAAGCAAGCAAGAAAGAGAGGGAGGCAGGAATAAAAGAAAAGGTAAGACAGGAGAGCAACCGAGTGAGACAGACACACACACACACACACACATATAGGAGGAGGTATCCACTGAGCAGCTGCAGCCTGGCCACTGTATCGCTCCAGAAGAGAGATGTCCATGAGTAAGCCTGTGCCAAAGCCTGCTGGGAAACACTGCAGCAGCATCTCAGAGAGGCAGAGACGACAAACAGCAGCACTGAGCATGCTCCAATCTCAAGGCCGCTGAGAGAATGAGATTTCAGCTCTTTAGCCTCCCAGTTTGTTCACTTTTCTCCACTTTTATTCCAGCCTCCATCCGTCTCTATCAACACAGCAACAGCAAGAACATCTTCACTGTCCACAGGATCAGTTGTGTTCGACAGGTCCGATAACTGATTGATGGAACGGTAAAGAGGCGTCTCACACTTAACAGCCATGCTGACTCTTATTCTGACAGGTTTGGCTGAGGGTATAAGGAACAAGAGATGAGGCATAGCAACTCATCAGCCAATAGGGCATGATACTGCAATAACAGGCCAGCACTCACACTCAAAAAAACACACACACAAACACACACACACACACATATATATACAGGCACGCGCGTGTTGCCATGTTGCCAGATGTGATCCCTGTGCTTCCAAACTCTTCCTGATCTTCTCTCTTATCTGGACGTCTGCCAGAGACGCGCTGCAAATGACAGCCATATATTTGTGTCAGGCCTACAATTAAGCCGAGGTTGATTTATCTTACTTCTGATTGTCGGGCTCTTTATGCTCCTTCTGCAGGCAGACAGACAGTCACACCCACGCTGAGACACAATTGTGAGCTTTTTCCGTTTCATGACTGAAAATTGATGCCTCTTTTTTGGCATCAGTCATGGAGAGGTGATAAAGTGTGCAGCGATGTGTGTTTGTAAGAGTTGGGGAGTGTGTGTGAGGACATGCTGGAGTTGAAAAAAAAAAAAAAAAACGAGCTTGTAGAGGATGTCAATTGCTTCTCAGCTTCTCCTAAAGTGCCAACACTAAAATAATTCTGCTTGCTGATAATACTGTGGATCAAAGTTGACATGCTTCATCTTCACTGTCTTATATCTTTCCTCAGTGATAACAAAGAGCCTCTCAATAGGACAATAATAATAGCTTATGCTGTGATACAGAAATAGCACAAATATTTCTAATGACAGATGCTGTCTGAGCATGACTTTGATGATCCTCTTAGACAAAAATCCGCTCTATCTTCTTAAGTCTGCCTGATTGAATCTCTCTGTATTTTTTCCTCTTTTTAAACATATTTATGTCTCTGTCCGTCTGTCTGTCTCTCCCTGCCTGTCTCCCTCCCTCCCACCCCTCCCGACTCAGGGCGAGATAAAGAGGTTTGTGTGACTGTGAGCAGATTGACTTGAAGATAGAGGCTGGAAGCAGATCTCTTCCACCTCCTCATTCTGCTCCCTCTCACCCAGATGAATAGACAAACAGTCTCCCACATGCTCTCACAGTTTATCAAACACACACCCACATAGAACCAGGTCTCCATGCAAACACATATGTGCGCTCTCACCACAGAGAACAACACACACTCAATCTAAGTGTCCGCGGGCCGACAAAGTATACACTGTCACACTCAAATACTAACAGACCCCCTCAAACACGCACATACGCATACAAACACACAGGTGCATCCACATGTAAATACAAGGAGCGCATGGGTCAGTGATGCGTTCACTGACCCGTTTTCCACTCCAGTGTTTCTAATACAAACCATCCTGCTGTATAAAAGCGTACTTTATTTACCGCAAGGACTTTTAAGGCTTCACATCTGAATCACATCATAACAGCTACGTGTTTTCTTCCATTACGCACATGTTTTTGACTAAACTTTTTTTTGGTCATCTGAACGCCGTCACTGCTCATCACTTAAACTGTGAGCCACACTATGCCAGTAACGACGCATTAAACAAATGGAAAAGTAGAGTTTTTATGTCACTCGGAAACAATAACGCAGCATGACTCACAAGAAGTAAACAAACTTTGAAGATATTTCAAGTACACTGGAAAAAAAAGCCCCTCCAAAAACCAGAAAAAAAACGTATCTTAAGGAACTTTTACCTTGAAATAAGCAAAAAAATCTGCCAAAAGAACAAGTGAAAAATTGCTTGGTAAAATTTCTTAAAATAAGACGTAATATTTAGAAAACTGTGATCTTAAAATTAGCAGGGAAAACTTATTTTAAGCAATATTTTACCAGTATTTTAAAGTGTCTCAGAATAAGCCAGGAATGCTAACAATTAGTATTTTCACTCAAAAATAGATTTTTGCACTAATACATTTCATGTCAACTTCTTCATTTGAGATATATTCACCTTAATTTGAGTTGTATTATAGCAGCACTTCTCTAGGTTTGAGAACATCTTGTACTTGAAATAAGATTACAAAGTTTGATTTGAGCATTTTGAGATATAATGTCTTCTCATAGTGAGCTGGATATACTAATATTCAGTCATGTTGTTTTTTAGGATAAGCCAGCTATGCTCAAAAGTAGGTGTTTCATTGTGTGCATGTAGTTTGAGGATGTATATTTTTATCAGATTTAGAAGAAGCAGTGCCTGAAAACTGTAACCAACCCTTAAAAACAACAAACTTTCTTTCTTTCTTTCTTTTATCAATGGAGCTGTTTTCTGATAGATTCTCCAATAAAATGTATTGACTTAAATGCAGTAAAGGGTTTGTCTTAAATCAAGATTATCCGTCTTCTAAAAATAAGATCTCAGCTTGAAAAATGTATGAAATGTAAAATAAACCTTGTTTCTTCTAAATTAAAACTCAAAACAAGATCATTTCAAGATTGTTTGACTTAACAGGATATTTAAGATGTCTTAAAACAAGTCCCTCTATCTTGCTCAAATGTTACTTGTTAAGTAATTTATCTTAAATCTAGTGGGATAAGACATTTTGACTAGAAATGAGCCAATTTCACTTGGTAAAATTTTGAGTTTTTGCAGTGTACAAGTCTGCTATCATTATTAAACATCTGAACTCTGGATTTAAAGCTCCTGTGAGGAACATTTGGTTTGTGTCGCTTTTGGTGCCCCCTGTAGACAAAGCTGTGTCCTTTAAGTCTTTGTTAATTTTGTCCTTCACATATGAAAGTTGCATTTTCTGGAGCGAAATCTCCTCCTGCTGTCTTTTAAATGTCAAATGTATCACTCAGTGTGAATCTTTGCTGTGGAAACTGTAAACAAAGATTGTTTCTTCCTGTGACAGCATTTACAGACATGGAAATAACAAGTGAGAATTGATCCATCCTATCGCTGGTGCCCTTGTTTGTTTTTTTTTAGGTCATATAAAGGCGTTAATATTAATTTCAGTCTGATTCAGCACCAGCTATAAAAACTCCTCACTGTAGCTTTAAATAGATGAATGATTGAAATACTTTATTGTAAATTAATCTATCAAGGAGTTTTCCAGACTTTGCTCAAATTGGCTTAAAAGTGCAGAGATGTAAATTCACAGGAGAGAAAACAGGGGAAGGTTGTGCTCTTATCAGCAGCAGCCCCCCCTTCGAAAACATGCGTGCATCCGCTCTCTGCTTTGCATTCTTCACATCAAATCAAATTCCTCTTGCGCTCTGCACTTGTCCTTTATCTCCAGAATGTGCTTTTAGAGCAGCACAAACATGTCACAATGAGGACACTGCGAGGAGTTTTCACACAGAGTGAAACCAGCTTCTTTGGTCAAATCATTTGCATTTCTTGCTCTCTCCCCCCTCTCATAGCTGAGGCTCGGCCTTATCAAGAGTCCGTCTTATCTCTTTTGTTTGTTTTTCACCAATGTAGGCTTTTCCTGGAAAACAGGCCACTACGCATGTGTGAGCTTAGATCATGCTTTGGCGGCATAAGCTTATATCAAGGCGGTTTCAAATTGAGTGATGCTTGATAAGTGGGCAGGAGAGCAGCCTCACACTGAGCTCTGGCAGGACCAGACGTGGCTGACAGGAAGCCAGGTCTGCGGTCGGGTCATCTCGAAGCGACAAGACGGCCACACGGGCGCACGAAACCCTCTGTAAACCCTCTCTGGAAGCAAATCCACGGCCAAGTGCAACAGCGACTGACAAGCCCGGCGCTAAGAAGGAGGTCAAGACTAGCTGAAGCTGTAACAGGTCTAAATAGGCAAGCCACTGTTGTGTGAGCAGCTTAGCGATGGCAGAGCAGCACCAAGGCTAAAATCTAATAGTTGAGTTTAGGCCAACAGAGTATTAATTGTTTCCAAAAAGAACACGTAGATTTAATATAATGCTAAAACACCAGTTTTCTAAGACAGGGCTTCACATGAGCCTTGTGGCTTTGTAGAGTTTTGACAGGATAAAACTCAGGCTTTGTATTATTTTCATGGTACATTTTGTGTTGTTTTATAATGCTGGCTTGCCAACAGTGATTTTCTGGCCCATAGCCACTTGCAGTATGATAACTGCCTGCTTGCAAGCCTAATGTCATGGAGACAACAAGGGAATGAAAAGAAACATGCCTAGACAATGTGTAGCAAAAGTACACATCCCAACAGATGTGATGGAGGGAAAGAAGCGGAAATGGGGCCTACAGGGCTCACACTGTGGGGACTTTCTGTAACACTGATCTGACTGGCTTTAACAAGTACGACAGACCTCTGACAGGAATGTTGCTTTCTCATTTAGTGGCAAAAACACCCCCGGAGTTAAGGGGTATCAATATCACAAGGGAGATATATTCCTCTTTTGTCTGCTTTTGCTGCAGTGAGGTGATGGTGAGTGTGCTGGTCTGTGGGCCAGCTGGGACACATCTCAGTTCACCCATACTCACACACACACACACACACACACACACTGGAGCTTGCTTTACGCTGCTCACTATCTTTCAACAACAAGCTGAGCAGGGACCAGACGGAAAGAGGTCCTATTTGTGCAGGAAGATAAATACACTTCTGCACCAAGTCCTGTCCCCTACAGATTAGAGCAACACAATAATGAGCAGGAGCGCCGGTGGAAGGTCAGAAGAAAGCGAGGGTAAGGGATAGAGTAACAGGCGACTTCCAAAACACACAGAACCCCCACACGTGATACATACATACATACATGCGTACATGCAGGAAGGAGTTATCACAGACTGAGCTTTAGCTGCAACAACTTGACATGTTCTGGAGTCTCTTTATGAATGTCCAACCATCCAGTTCTGTGTCCATGATGACTACATGTTACCCTGTGGGGGGTTTCCATACATGCCATCTCTCCAGGGTCATTCACTCTTGACAAAAAAAACTCCAGGATTTAGAACTTGATGGCGTCACGCTTCTCAGGAAGCTTCTCCAACAGCCCAAAAGAGTCACTGCATGAGTGCGTTGAGCAACTGGTCACCGTATAGTGTGATGATGCTGTTTTGTAATATGTTTAAGTATCCACATACACACAGTAAATATTCAGGAATGCATGTGTGGAGTTGTTTACAAGTGATTCTCCTCTGAGTCAGCGGTGTCATAATCTTTTATCAGCCCTTCTGAGTTACGTGCAGGATTGAAACTCTCAATTGCGGACAAATGAAGGCGTGTTTTCTCCAATTCTGCGGAAAACTAAACCTGAAGCCTGAGGAGCAGACGAGAGACCCCTTCACTATTGAGGGAAACATGATTTTTCTCTTGGTCCACTTCCAAACACTGCTAACAAGCCATTCCATTCTGTTTAAAGTCTTTTCATGTTAAGACACACATCAATCCACACCTACAGCATACCTGAGGAAACAAACCTTCTCTCAGGATATGTACTGTGTGTGTGGGGTGAACATGGCCGGACACGTCCCTTAAACACACCGGGAGGCGCCCAGCAGGAGTGCCGGCAGCCCCTCTTTTCAACACTTAGGCAGGCTGCACACAAACACAGTTGCCCTTCCCATGGTCCTTTTGTTCCTGTGGTTTTGTTGAAGTTCCTGTCATGGACACTGTCAGCTTTCTCTGGACATTTATAACCTGCATATACATCCTCCACTCACTCTCGTGCATGGTATTAGTCACATCTGCATGGCACCACTCATGCTTTAATAACTGCTCATATGCAGACAAACTTCTGACACTAGCCATCTCATGTCTGACGCAGGAAAACATGCATATGCTTGCCGACGCTGAATTATAGCAAATGTACTTTACAGAAATTCAGACAATTACCCGAAGAATAACACACCCAAGCACTGGCAAGCGTATACACAGACCTGGGAACAAATGTGCTTAAATTGCTTGCATTCCTTATGAAACTCTGCGCTTGATGCAGACAAACAGACTTTGAAGAGACTATTTTAAGTTTATGTGTTTTTAAAAAGGTTGTGGGTACAACTTTAAATGCATGTGTGTAAACATAGTTTTGTAACCTAAGTAGCACACGCGTCACAGTCAGTTTCCTGTGTCAGAACAACAAACTTTATTACCATAACATGACCTTACAAAAAAAAAACGGCCAAAAAGGCTGTTGTCTGTGCCATCAAACCATGACGTAACATAACAAGCTTGCATCGGCAGATAAAACCAGGAGAGGATGAGAACCTGGTGGATGATGGGACTGAGGCAGCGGCCTGTAAGTAAATAAATGCCAGAGAGTGAGTCTGCAGTGAAAGGTTATCTCCTGCACTGTCCTTCAGTGTCAAGCTGCTTCCTGTGAATCTACCTGACCCATCGGAGAGGAGACGCCACAATTGAGAAGCAACCGGAGCTGCAAATAAATAACTAATGAGCAGATTTTGTGCACAAACTAATTTACAAACGCTCCGGACAAAAACACAGATGCAAATGATTGAAAATAACCCTGGTTTCACATTTAGGCATGTAAGCACATACTGCATTACTACTCCATACCACCTGCCTCTTACTGCTTGGAAACCCAATGGTAACAGAGTGATAATTAGCTGTTCTATTTCTGACAGTGACTTTGGCACCCTTTGTTGGCGCTTTAAAATTAATAAGACATTTTCCTTCCACCTTCCATCTTAAACGAATCACCTTGTTTTCCAGAGGATCATAAATTCATAATTCCCACGCAAAGTGATAGCATTGCTTTTGCGCAAGTTGTCTGGGGTTGGAGTCAGATTACTGTATTCCACCTGGACTGACATAAAATTACAAATATTGCTCAACTTTTAACCCATGTCCTCTGTTGACATTGGCAGGAAAACAATGCACGTATTTACAAAAACTGAAGCTGACACTGCACCATAAATAAAGCGAAGCCTGCGACGTTGACATTGAAGACCTTTAAGCTGTTTACACAAACCTTTGATACCCTGCGATTGAGGATCCCTCTTGTCATCTATAAACCAGTTTATGGAATATTATGGAATGTGTTTTCTGCGCTGCTACGCCCACAGCCACAAAGATCTGCAAGTGAAAGAACACGGAAATTTGTGCCCGGCAGCCTCATCCTCCCTCTTTGGACTGAGCAATAGCAGGTTTCTTCTGCAACATGCCAAAACAATGTTGATCTCAGCCGTAATTTGTGTGATCTAGACACTCCTGACAACAAGCCTGGTGTTACAGGCAATTATACTGTTCATAAACTAGAAAAGTATCCATCAGCTATGAATGTAACCTCTGCATGAGTTTGCAGAGACAACAAGCTCAACAAGTGTTGGAAACATATTTTTGCATGACAGAGTTGCCAGTTTAACATCGAAGGGGGGCCAATCTGCTTTATGGGGCTGTTAAAAAATGAGCTTAGCTGAGTTTTTCAGAGTTATGCCTTTTACATGCATTGATCCAGAGCGGGATTACACGACTAAACAGGGTTAATAATGGAGCTGTCGATAGATGTTAACAAAGCCAAGTGAACTCGAAATGAGGTTAACAGCCCTGAAACAAATTATTGGCAGCCTTTTGCTCCAAAGTATAAGTCAATCTGATGCCCACATACAGTTTATGTGGGACAAATTTAGGCCGAAAACTATGATATTTTATGAGTCTTAGACACACCAGACAGCATGCCAAAACAGACCAGCATAATGTTTTATTTATGGATCTAAATGATTGATTTGTTTTCTGGCTTGTCTTGTTATCTCCTTCAAAATGGCACAAGCGTGGTGAAACACAGTCCAAGCAGCAGTGACCTCTTTCTGTAAACTTGTATGTTTTTCTTACATCCTGCAGCTCACTAAACGCTCTCATTTTTGTCTGTTACTGGTGTGCAGGTTGTTTTTTTTCCCCCAGTCTTGCTGTTCTATCTTGTAGAATGGTGATACTATTTGTGGCTTTAAAGGGTTAATTTAGTCGACAACCTTTCATGCTGCGTACAGAAAAAAAACTTTTAAATATTTAATCACATGCACTGGCTGCAGCCTGTGAAGGAAGAGTATTGCAGCCCAAGATAGCTGCAAATTACTGAATGATTCAAAAGGCAGGGTAAACTTAAACTGCCTTCACGCAGCACAAATTGTGCAGAGAAGGCTGATATAAACACCTTACAGGTTGGAGCAATGAAGAGGCCACATTATAAAGAATGTTTTTAACCGGAGTTTTTATTTTCCTCATTTCAATTTTGATTTCGAGTGAGGGTTTTTGGACTCGTCTAAAATGATTCTTAAAAGTTGGTTTGTGCTTTTATTGTTCAGCTAACTGCGGATAAAGTAAGAAAACCTTCCAGGCCACCATGTTTTATTAGGTTCAAATGTTATCTATGGTTGTATTTAAAGTTTCTAATCTTCCTTTTTGTGAATACGAAACACTGGGGGCAGCTGTCCGTGTTTTCCAACCCCGCAACTGCTCAGAGTTATTACTTGGCATCTTTTTGACCTCAGTCCAACACCGTACATGATTGCTTCTCCCTGAGGGACACCATTACAGTTAGTTTAGTCAGAGGAACACATCCGCTTACAGCTGACAGCAGCATTAACAACAGTAGAAAGATGGCCTCCGCTCGTGAAACAAAGTACAATCCAAATGGCAATGACTTTCACAGTTGTTATCCTGTACATAACTCCAGGACCGAGCACTGACTGTAGGCTTTTCACTGTTTTTTGACACAGCTCCAGCCGCAGGGGCAGGGAGCCGAACAACTGCTGTGACATTCCCAGCGGACTCATCCCTTTCAACTTTTCGGTGTTCCTCCTGCTTCCTGAACCTGATCATATACTGCCTCATTGTGGCGAAGGCAACATTGTTCACTGGGTTGAAAAAGTCAGAGGCCTGACTGTTGGAGTGGCAGAAAAGAGGGTGAAAACTCTGATCAAGGAGGCTAAACATTTTACTAGCATGTTTATTTTGGATTCTGTTCAGCTTAGTAGCACATTGGCGTAAATTTGTCTTTATAATATCACATTAAAGGTCATGTGTAGAAGCTTGGTTGTTACGGCACATGGTTGCAGATGGTTGAGACTAAATGTGTGCTGCTGTAATGGTAGCTTTCAGTAACGCAAATGGACACAGCCAGTAAAGTGGATTGAATATAATCTAGAAATATCATATACACCTTAGATAATGTTGGAATTTCTATAAAAAAAAAGTCTCTCTTAAAGAAGACATCAAATGTCCAAACAACTCTTAAAACACTGAGGCTGATCCCAATAATGACGATTTCACAAAAGAGTCACAATTTGATGACAATATAATTTCCTCAAAATCAAGGCACTCTTTTTAAGTCTACATTAAATGCCGCCTCCATGTATATGCATTGTATTATTATTAATACTAATATTACTAAAGTCGTATTCTTCATTTAGGTCTAGATGATGGACTCAAACTGCAGAATCAAACATAACATCTTTATGTTAAAATCTTTGTTTACACATGGAGATTTAGCACGGATTGTTTGAGGAATGATGACGTCATCACCTAAATTTGCACATGCTCAGTGCTGATTTGTGTAGCCAGCAGCGCCTCAAACAACAACATCAAAACTAACTGATGTACTTTTATTTGGTACGCACTGCTCGGTCTTATTACAAGATGTAAAATGACATCAAATACACAAACATTTATGTGACTAGTTATGTGTTTTAAACATTCAACGGGAGAATAGAAGCTGACCTTACATTGTGAGATTGTCCTTCGTGTTCGCACAAACTTTATCGCCTCCTACTGGCCTCTCAAGTTTGTTAGACCAAAAGAAATTATTTTTTGCCCTCTCATGTTGCCCAAGATATTCTGTTATACAAAAGTCATGTGGACTTGTGTTCTCTGAAACAAGGGCAGAAATATCCTCTCTGTTAATATTAAAACTCTGTTCTAAATAGTGTTGCTGTTCCACAAGCAGCTTTCATCACATGTATGATTTGAAATCAGAGATTAATGGAGATTATTGGTTGGGACATTATGTATGACTACTAACTGTTAAAACTAATCTGCATTCACACCACCAGCAGCTGACCCAATCCTCCTTCTCTGTCAGATGGTTGTTATCAGACAGCTGCTTACAAGCTGCAGAGCTGCAGCAGTACTGTAGGTGATACAGTACAAGTTTAGAAGTGACGTATATGAAATGCATCAATGTTTCTGTAATCACACAAGAAAGAAAGAAAGAAAGAAAGAAAGAAAGAAAGAAAGAAAGAAAGAAAGAAAGAAAGAAAGAAAGAAAGAAAGAAAGAAAGAAAGAAAGAAAGAAAACTCATCAATGCATGTAGTGTTGTTTGATGAAAGTTGGTGCATGAAGCTCAGCTCTTGTTCTGCAGAACTTACACATGAAGCAAAAAAACATTCATCTTTATGTGCTGCTAAATATTCATCACAGCATCTTTGTCTTTTGCTCAGTTTATTGTACCCAGAAATACCTTCACATTTAAAAAAGGCATACATCATAAGCCTGGTTAAGACTAAAAGAAATGCATTGTTCTTCATTAACACAGAGACATTAATACTGGAGGGTGATGCAGTGGTTAAGAGTCCTTGAAGTGGGCAGCCCAAGCTCAAATGTGACCCGTGGCCCTTTGCCATGTCATCCCTCCTCCCTCTCTTTCAAGTTTCCAACTCTGTCCACTGTCCTATCCTCTCAATCAAGGCATGAAGAAGCCCAAAGAATCATGTAAAAAAAAATAATCATGATACTGTAACAAGTTAAAGTGTGCTTTAATGCTTCAATCATTCTATTCTATTTAAAGTGTGCAGGTTTTTCCCTGTTAGATTTGAGCAAACTTGCAAACAGACTGTTCTTTTCTTTACCAACTCTGCTCACTTGCCAAATTTTGTCTGTTTCCTCCCTGGACTCCTAATCCAACAAATATTGTAAATACATTGAAAATGTTGCTGAAGCAGTTGGCAGTTACGTCGTTCATATGATTCATTTGATATCAAATTAAAAGCCTAAAACTGCATGCCACTGCAGACTCCTTTCATAGCTCTTGTGCAGCTGAACTCATAAGCCCATTATTCTCCATGAGCCCGGCAGTAATTCTGTATTACAGCATGGAAATTCATAATCATTCAAAGCATTGCTTTGGTGTGTGTTGAATCAAAGGCCATGTTGAACACACATTCAAAACTGTGGAAAATATCTGTCACAGTAGAGCGGGCAAAGCACTCATGTAGAACTAAACTCATGTTTAAGAACTCATAATGGCTGGTAGTCCTTTGGCTCTGTGGTGCAGCAGAGAAAGGAATTGACAAGCGCTTAGCTCCATGTCATGTTCTGAGATTTCACAAACGGAGGCCTTTTTCATCATTGGTGGATATTTCTGTGACGATTAAAGAACATAGAGTACAATCCAAGATTATTGGATTACTGTAGTCTGTCAGAATGCAACTTTGTTTTCACTTTCTCATTTTTGTAAGTCTTCAAGGAGTGTAATCCATAAAATCTCCATGCGCAGAGCTCCCATTCTCGGAATTGCTTTAGCCTAAGATGAACTCTGGAGAAGTATACCTGGTGCCAAAACAAGGATGAGAGGTAAAAGATAAATAAGAGCATATTCCATGCTTTTCCTATACTCCTGCTTTTTCTGACTTTCTCTTCATTTTCTTACATTGACACAATTATTATGGAACCTTGTCACCCTCTGGTGCACGTGATCTAACCAGTGACCTTATCAGATCTGGATATATTCGTCAGAGCTCCATTAGTGTTAGGCACCAAACAAGCTTCTTAGACCTCTATCTAGCCAAAAATTTCATCAAACTAATTACCTTCATAAAGGCTGCATTCCATTTAGGTAAGAACTGTTCCTGGTATTACACATGCCAACTTGCAGTTCATTGGAGAATCAGAGCTATTGATAGTTCTGGTGTTTGTATATTTTGAAAATTGTTACATTTATGGAATGTTAAAAACAAGCTGAGAAATGTGCAGCAGAAAGACAAACACATGCATCAATATTAAAAGCATTAAAATCATGCTGCAGCAGCCCAGAAGAATTGAGTCAGAGGAGTCAGGCTGCTAATTTATGGAGATGAAGAATCAAAAACACTCATTTATACGCAATACAACAGAAAAAACACTGCATGTCCAGTCATCATCAACAGAGGCGCTTCAGGCCTGTAGGGGGCAGTAAGTGGAGATTGATTTTGGGGGAAATATATTTATGGGAGAAAATAATCTTTAAATGAAATGTAGGCTTCTGGGAAGACAAGGTTTTCAGGCCAAATAGGGACACGTGCGGACTGAGAAGAACAAAGTCTATGGTGACATACGTTGGTCAGTTCAGGACACTTAGTTGGCACAAGTTTTTCAGCTTTTGCCATCCTTGGACACTGTATGCAGATGAGCCACATCTAGATAACATTGGTGCTACAGTTGGACATGAAACGCAGACATCTGGAAAAATAATGATTTCACAAATCTATACTATTCTCTGAGCAAAACTCAGTCTGCTTCTCTAGAGGTATTTTAGCCCACTTACCTTAAGCTCCTTTCTAAATCTTTTTATTCATTTATTTATTTATTTAACCAGGTTGGTCCCATTGAGATAAAAAATCTCTTTTTCAAGGGAGACCTGGCCCAGACAGTCAGCAGCAAAAGACACAAAGTTACAGCCGAAGACACACAGAGAACCAAAGTAGAATTAGCAAGCACAACATTATAATAACTAATTATCGCATGATCATTTCTTGACCACTGCTGACTAACAAGATAACTGTCTAGCTACATGAGATTATGTTACATTAGCTTAAAGAAGATTTGTCTGCCCTGTTAAATATTTTGGTTACAATCTACAAACCAAAGCAGCAGTCAACCAGTGGCACCAAGCAGCTGTTCTTACAACCACCTAGCAAGCTTACCCAAATATATTATTCTTTGAACATCTTAACAAAATCAGATGCAATTCAAGAAGAATGAAAGTCTGACTTAGAACTAAACGATCACCAAAAACACAAACCCTGTGAAAGGTAGTAATGCTCTGCATCGCAGCTTTATGAGGGACAATCGATTACTGACATGTATCTGAAAGTGTTAAATCATAAGCCTGGATTTGCAGTCTATTCCTGAGGGTGCGTCTTCAGATCTGCTAACCTGGGGGGTTGTATGGCTGAACATTTTCAGATATGTTCTTTGCTAACATGTAAGCTACAGCAACTCCAAGCTCTAATACCTAGGTAGGAAATCAAGTTAATGTACCCCATTCTCACTAGGTTCTATTTTGTCCTCCCTAATCTGCATTTTTAAACCTTGAGCTCAAACTTTGTCATTCCTCCAAGATTATTTTGGGGGATTTTAAAGCCTTTATTAAGAGGATAGGACAGCAGATTGAGTAGGAAACTGGGAAATGAGAGTGGGGGATGCCATGGGGCAAAGGGCCATGTGTTGGATTTGAAACCAGGCCGCCTGCTTTGAGGATGACAGCCTCTGGACGAATGATTCAACCACTAAATCTAACCAACGCCACTCTATGTCATTTGCTTACACAAGTTGAAGTTAGCTTGAATGATGCTTGGTGATGGTAGGCAAAGGATGTTTTTAAATAAATGTTAAAAGTATTATTCCACAATCATTTGTGGGTAAAAAGAAAAAAAGATTGGAGAACAAATATTTCAAAAGCAACAAGCATGAATTTCCTTTTGAGTAAAATGCATGGTGGTTTCTTGATAAAATGTATGCCTTTTTATATGCAAACATCAACATAAGAGCTACACTGAGCTCTTTATGGTATGTTAGCTTTAATGCTGTGAAATGTGTTCATGTCAGACAGTGCCAGCACACCAGGTTAGTGTGTTATGACATGTGAAAGACAGCTTAAGCTCTACGCTAGACAGATCCTCTTAACAATAGTAACCATGTCTTCACCCTGATTATAACAGGGCTGTAATATCAACACAACATTAGCAGATGCAGCGCACACAGTTAAGCCCAATGGGACTGTATAAGCATCTAGACATGACTATGACAGCGTTGGCACAGAAAAGAAGAGGAAAAACAACACTCTCAGCATTTTAAAAGGAAGATACAGCTCTTACACTACAGTGTTAAAATCAATTTGAGGGGAAATGCTAAGGCGTACTAGTATAACTATTCTGTGCAGGGTTTGTGTCATCTTAAGATTCAGTGAAAGTCTGATTCTTTCTGTGATGGAGAGTGTGTATGAAGCCTGGACTGATGCAACTTGAAGGGAGAGCTGAATGTAAAGCACTTCAAAGTAAACGCTGAGGAGACTAAAGTTGAAGCAGAATAGAAATTTCAACTCCTCACTCGTGCATTAGTCATCTAACCTCA
The DNA here is from genome assembly GCF_009762535.1 of Notolabrus celidotus. Lineage (NCBI taxonomy): Eukaryota > Metazoa > Chordata > Actinopteri > Labriformes > Labridae > Notolabrus > Notolabrus celidotus. The sequence goes on from NC_048276.1 coordinate 11,350,283, forward strand.
ACAGACATGCTTTACAGTGCTTTATAGATTGAATGAATCAACTGACACTGTGGTGAACCAGACCAAATACTTGCCTACACAATACTACTACCATACAAATACAGCAGACTATTTCAATCCCTTTGTAAGATCTAGACACTGGACTGAAACGTGCATAAACAAAAGGCTGCAGACATCTCTCTTATGTGATGTTTTAGGAGCCTCCAAGAACACCCTTTGCAACATTCATGCCCTGCAAATAGGTATCAACCTTGACCTGAATCAGTGAACCTCAACTCCACCACGAAGACGGGTCCTTCGCTGCAGAAATGTGACTCTCTGAGACGGAGCCTCGATGTGCTCACTCTGTCATAATGATAGCTTGTACAATGATGTCTTTAGAAATGTGGAGTACAGATCTGAATGATTGTTAGAGAGTGCCTAATGGGAGAGGAAAATGAGGGTCCAATTACTGAAAGTGGCCATGCCCTTTTTCAGAGATCTTATAAATATACATCAAGCTGTCTTGTCAGAGTAGAGAGGCCAAGCAGAGATCCAGCGGGGCACAAAGTCTCCGTAAATGACCTAGCGAGCAGAAGAAAAATAAACACAACACCCAAACCTTCGTGGAAACAAATCTATATCCTTCCAACTTGCAGGTGCTTGTTCATTCATACAGACAATCCAGTTGGGGGTAAGAGCAAAACCAAGCACGCATCAACAGCTGTCATTCATGTTCTATGTCGAGCTCTTCTAAGGAACTCTTTCAATTCACAGAAAGATGCACCGCTTTACTGCTCAGGGCTACATTCTGCCTGTCTACCACCTCAATGCAGCAGCTGTGACCTGCATACAGTGACAGGTTAGTGATAGAGTGTGCATTCACAACAACACTGTTCCGTTATTTCATTTGTGAGGAATAAATGAGGCTTAATGAGCATTAATTAAACGCTCTAAAGAGAGGGAATGATTTGCACGCCCGTCAATAACAAGTATGAAGGCGGTTTTAAGGACGATGTGTTACTCTCAGACTCAGATGACCTTTTCTGTGCGCAAGTGTTGCACCAATTTGTACTGTACTTTTACAGACACAATGCTGCCAACAGTCTGCGTACACCCACACACATGCACATACAAAATGCAGTTATGTAGGTCTCCTCTGAGTCTATAGATGAAACGCGGAAGCCTCGACTACTACATTTGTTTTCTCTTGATTTAGACTAAGACATATAATGAAAACACTACAATTAAACTAAGAAAAAAAAGCAGGTTTCAAATTGCAGTTTCAAGTAGAGCAATACAGGATCCCATTCCAACAGGAAACATATTTGCTCTCATTAAGTCAGATGCAATTTTCTTTTCTGGCATCTTATGTCATAGCCTCCATCTCATAGCCTGCAGACATATTCGATATTCAAGCTAAAAAGAGAAGTCAAAACAAGGTCTCATTCTGTAGAGAAAAAGTCAAATATGCACACACCAGGAAAAACTTGCTCATAGAAATGATGGTGTTATCATGTGTTATCACTGATGTGTCACAAAGCAGCACTGGACTGCCAGGAAAGACTTCCCGCCATGTGTTAATGCTGAATACTTCACAAAAAGCGGTGCTACACTTCTTTTCTTTGCAGCTGAATGATATCAGAGGCAATGTTGCAATGCCGGTAAGATAGTTTAACATGAAAAGATTATATCTTGGTGTTTTCTTTCTACTTTGGCAGGAACCCAGAGCTCCCAGCTGACTGAGTCCTGTGGAATAGGTGCAGGTGGTTAGCTCTGTAGGTAACCTGTTTATCAAGGCAGCGCTTAGGAACCAGATGGAAACAACTGCATCATTTTTAGAGCTGTACATTCAGTCTCCTAGTTCACACACTTGGGAGCTTGTGTTCTCCTGCACGAGAGGGATTTAATGTAAGTTTGTGATGTGAGTTAAGAGGGCCACGAATCAGTGTTCAACCCTGTCTCCTCAAAAAAATGTTTCCATGTAATTAAACTGCGTTCCTAATTAGGCAGAAATGTCAAAGCAATTGCTGCCCGGATTATGTTTACAGACGTTTTTATGGTGGATGAAATGCTAGATTTATGTACAGTGCTGGATGCAGCAAGAGGTACATCAACGAGGATAGTTGGCGTGCAAAATGCTGAAATGCCGGACAAGTCTCTTGAGTTTGTGCATGGCCCAGATAGGTGTTAAGATTAAGCAAAAAGGTGCTTTATGTAAGGTGAGGCTGTTACTGAACTTCCGTCAAGGTAAGGAAAAGGTTGTTGGGTGAGATTCTAAAAAAGTTGAATGTCTCGGGTCACTATTATAAACAAATCCCTAAAAATATGAACAATGTTGTCACTATAAGTGGACTGCAAGATTCACTACTTAGGCTGAAAACTAATTGAACATGTTGTCAATAAAGATTTAGATACATTTTCTGTCATTGTTTCTGCCATTTATGATATGAAGTAACAATTGAATGTGCACCATCTATTGCCAATTAGTTGTATATGAACGTTATTTTGAAGAATCTGACAAGGCTCCTTCAAAGTGTAGATTCACAAGTCCAAGGTTCACAGTCCAAATGTATGGCTCGTCATATAAATGCACTAATTTGCTGTAATAGAGCTTTATATGAAGGAGGGAAGCAGAAAACAGAGCATTTAGGATCTTCAGTCCCTGCTGAATGAAAAAGAGAGCTCAAAGGGACAAGAGGCCATCAAGAGATGGGCTGTTTATCTGTCTGTGTGATGTTGAAAATGGCATGGTTAGTAGGGGGGGTTCGAGTCACAAAAGAAACAAAGACATTAAATACTCTGAGTAACAAGCTCTTCTGTTACAATGCCCCACATAAGCAACATCAGCTATGTTGTTCTGTACTTTGAACTACCTTCCACAGCCACAATGAGCGGGCGTGGCAACTCTCTCAGGTAATACAGTGAGGCCGCCATGCACCGTTTGATCACGCCACTGACCGGCTTTGCTAAGTGGCGGAAAAATCAGGGGGGGTGTTTTGGCTGTTCGAGGTACTCAAGAGGTAATAAGGTCCATTTTGTGTCACCTCTCTAATGGGATGATGAGTTTAAAAGCTAGAGTGAGAGTGGCAAAATCAAGAGCAGAGGGGAGCATTTGTGTCCCATGAGTAGAGGCTAAGAGGATTTAAGGAGGCGGCAGTACAGGGCACACTTCATGTTCCAGGCCACAACACAAGAGGGGAGGCAAGAAATGTGTGCAGCATGTGATGGTAGTAACAGAGTTTAGATTGCATGTGCTGCACTCGTCCTAATCAGCTCAAAACATGCAGAGAATCAAAAAAGATGAGCTCATGTTTAAAGTTAAACTGCAGGCTGACCAGCATGGGACATGAGTTGTAGACAAAGATCCAGTTACTGACACTGACACTACTGTATAATTAAAGTAGGAGCAACTCAGCTCTTGCAAGGTTTGCTCTAGCAGATCAAGTGACGGACTGCTTCATGGATTGTCACTAAAACAACGTGCAAGTTTTAAACAAGGCAGTCTGTTTGAACATCCATGTCAGTGAATGTGTTTGCGTGTAGCCAAGTGCACTAACACCAATGCAATCTTAATCAGTGACTTCTATAACCTAGATCTCTTAACTTTTTAGTGAAGGGGAGATAACTGCTCAGGGATTTTAAGCATATTTAAATTCCATAAAATAAGAATATAAAGTATGCCTTACAGTAAAAAACCTTTATCTGATTTTTAAATGACTGCCTACAAACCACATCTTCAGTCTGTTCCTGAGCTTCTTGTGCATGAATCTCAGCAAACAGAGCAAACCCCAACGTGTTGACAGAATCCCACTTTCAAAACTTAACCCCATCTATTTCAGGTCTCTGCCTCACTCACACTGCTAGTCCTGTGTCTGCACTACAGATGCATTTGTGCAGGACTAGTAATACAATAGGCTGTGCCACAATGTGAGGTATTAAAGCATTAAAGCAGGACGTGAGCCTAAGTAGAGCCCAGGAGCCAAATTGCTTAGGGCTGCGTGATTTCCCCCCACGTGATCCCGGTGATACAGGCCGCTGTCCCTGGTCCTGAAACTAAACCGAGTCTATTAAATGCATGTGCTGGATGTTCCTATAAGAAGCCGTGACACATATTAGAAAACAGACGCTTGTTTATGACGCCTGGGATGTAAGAGATGCATTAAAATGTTTCTAAAAGTGTAATGCGGGTTTGCAGGATGCTGAGAGTTGGATACACACGAACTGTAATTCCTCATAAGCAACAGTGCGAGGCGCATGTCCGATGCAGTTTGAGGGGAAAGAGAATGGGAGAGAGAAAGAGAGTTTGATTGATCATGTGGGCTATGGGAGCCTGCGAGAGTTGTCGAAAATTGCTGCATAGACGCCCCTCAGGCATCTATCTGGTTACTCAGTGACTCCGAACATTGCTGTGGCCAGAATAACCCCAAAACACCAGAGTACCTGTTACCAAAACGCCCTCAGCCAGCCGGGCTGCTAACACACCGTTCATTCTTCCGGGTTGCACTTCACCGGTAATCCACAATACATTCACTTACCGCAGTCCTCACACAAGATCTTCCCAACATCCCTTTTAAGGTTCTTTCCACTCGTGTCCAGAGGCGCGAACGATGCCTTGAAAACCAAGGGCTCGTCAGTGGGGTCCATGAAAAAGATGTATTTGTGGTTTCTCTTCACTTTGGTGCACGGAGCCTCGGATCCAAATTCCCCCACTGTGACGAGCTGTTCTCGCTCCAGACCCCCGCTGTTCTGGGGCCAAACATCCAGCACTTTGACATTCACACGGTACGGCTCCGCGGAGATGTTCACAGGCGTAGACTGCACCTTGCCCTCGATCACCACGGAGGATTTGAAAACCTGGTCCTGCAGGGAATTCAAACTCGGGGAGTAGCAGGCGAATGAGACCCCGATGACCAGCATGGATAAATGTACTGAATCAAGCCTCATGCCGCCTGCTTTGGCTCGGTGGTCGCTGGTCGCGTTGCGGCAGGGCTCTCTCGGCTGCGGGGCGATGGCGATGGAGCTGGGTTGAATGTAGAGACAGCGAGTAGGCTCCTGTAGCACGGCAGCGCGGCAGACCTTGCATAAGTGTCCATGCCATCGGGATCCGCTGCTTTTTCGAGTGATTTCCAACGGGTAAACAGCTGGGTTTCAAATCCAGTCACTGCTTTCCGCTAATAATAAGGCATTGGAGACAGGGCTAAGCAAGGAATTGGCGGATTCTCCCCTCCAGAAGATGCCCCCTATGCTGCCATAGTAGCCTTAACTGCAAGACGACGCCACTCTTATCTTTGCCCAAAAAATGCAGTGGTGGGGTACCGCTATGATGCTTTTCTGTATCATCTGCAGCGGAGGGAAAAGACGCAAAATGCTGCAGTGGAGCACAAGTTTGGTAGTCCGCTCGCAAAAACATAAGCCACGTTTCATTCCCCAAAATAAAGCATTATTCGTGGTCAGCAGCTGAAACGCTAATACGGCGCCTTCCTCCGCGGCTCTCTCTCCGCCTCCCCCACTAGCCACAGACGGAGAGGAAATAATGCCGATTGCCAAGGGGCTCCGTCAACAAAAAAACGCAGGATTGGAGCACTGAGATACAGGCAACCGATGGACCAAAGGGTCGATCTCCTCGCTCCCAAAACCCAGTTACTGTACGTCAATCACTCCATGGTGTTTCAGCAGCGGTGAGCTCACGTTATAATGAAACAAACCAGATCCTAAATCCATGACTGTCCCCTCCTTAGAAACGCATCTTACTGTAGCCAAGGCATCACTCCAACAAATGAAATCTGTTCACATTAAAAAATGCAGCCGCATATAGTCCAGTGGGCCTAGAAAAATCATATGGCCGCGATGACTAAGGCTGCGAAAGCATCTCAGATTCTTCAACAGACTGTTTTGAATGAGTTTTGCGTCTCATCCCATTAAGTCATGCCCTGCATTCAGGTCACATTCACTGCTCTGCCTCTGAAAAAACTGATGTTGAAGCACCGCATTAAATCCATACAGATAAATCAGCTGCAACACTGGACTACAGAGCGGAGACGAACTATTTTCAGCGCTTGACAAGCAGAAAAAAAACAGTAAAAAATATGTTTCTATGGTTTTCAGGTACATTTAACGTGTAAACGTGTTCTATCTAATGTTTGACAGAATCAGTCACAACTGGGAAACACACTTCAAAATGACCACATCTGCTGTTATCTATCAAAAGCAGTTTTTTAGTCCAAGTTATGAATCTATTGCTTTTGATTTGGTTTAGTCTAAACGCCAAATAGAATGCGGATACAAGATGTTGTACTAACAGCATTCACAAAGAGCGACATCTGCTGACCGCAGTGTGTCTGTGAACACGTTGACACACATTTGCTGTACATGCTGCTGTAAATCAATGCAGGTGAAAACTTAGAAAAAGCATCTTAGAATAAAATACGCTGTGGGATATAATACAGAGCAGATTTTAGCAGTGGCCCTCACAGTTTAGGAAACTCATTTCTTCATGAATTGTAATAAAAAAAAAAGTAGCCAAAAAGTCCCAGAATGAACCAATTTGTACTGAAAATGTAACAAAAATACACTTTTACTTGTGTGTTCATTCGTGCGCATGCCCAACAGACTTGAAATGGACATCGCTGCTCTCCGTGGTGCTGAAACTTCATGGTGCCTATAAATTACCCCTATAGCGTGGTATAGGCCACAAGCTCCAAGTAGTTTATCACTGCGTACACAGAGGTCCTATTTCTTGTGACAGAATGTGTATTTTGTGCTTTTACAGCAACACTTTCACAAGAAGACAGAGTGCACAGAGCTCATGCGCAGCAGTATCACTCATTCCATTCAAGAATAAAGCATGTAAAGTATATCAAAGATCTCCACGATAACCCAAGATGTGTCCAAAAACTGTTGTAAGTTATGCAACAATTCTCCTTAACCTCTTTAGACAGTCCTCCATTATAGTTGCAAAAGATGTTGCCCTACCTGTTACCACCAGATGGCAAAGCTGCAATGTCGCAATACCACCAAGGGGGGGGCGCACGTCTCCCGAGCACCCACCGTGCGTATTGACATCAGAGCTGAAAGCGTGCAGCGTTGAACTCGTGCGTGCATGTGTCGCTCTCCGTGCCACGACTCGCCGTTTCTTGTCCATCTTGTGAAGCAAGCAGGATCAGTCCTCTGAGCTATAAAGGCCTGACAGCGGTTTTTAAATGTGTCTTTGGGTCTGCCTTGTCCTCTGTTTCCCTCCGTCGAGGCTGTAAAGACGCCGCGCGTGCAGACCGAGCGCTGTTAAAGGTAGGTTGTGAGCTCTCGCTTGGTGGAACGACGCTTTATTTACATGTCATTCAGATGCTTTCTCGTTCTCCTGCAGCGTTTTAAGTGTCAAAACGTGCAGCCACGCGTATGACATTCCCCTCGCAGGGTATACAGACACATATCATGACGGTATACATCCGTGAGTCGGGGCTGGAATCATAATGGAGCTGTATTTGGAGCAGCGTCACAGCGTTCCGGTGTCGGGATGTAGGGCAAAACTTTGTGAGGCGGCTGTCTTTTCCAAACTGCGACGACACCTCTACTGGGGCTGAAATCTGCAGCTAGAGGCGGCTTCATCGTCTCCACCACATAGCTTTTTCTGATTCATATTCATTATTAAGAGAAGTCCGAAAATAGGTTACGTAGAGGCTTTCTGTTAGTCTATATGAAGATACATTAAGCTGTCAGACTGCGTGTGGTCTGTGCAAGCAGCTGATAAACGACGGCACAGAGACAGGGTCTATTACCTCTGCTAGGTGAGAAAAATAACACCAAAACAGATCATGCCAAAGATGAGATTACATTTAAAAAGTATGAAGACATCCAAAATGTATTTATTTCCTATAGGGTAGTTAAAATCTCAAGAGGGTAACAGGTAAAAATGGACTATGAGATCAAAAGAAGTATTCTATATGTTGTATCTGCTGCAGGGAACATGAAAATACGTAGGCCTATATTTTTTGTCTTTAAATTTTCTGATCTACAATGAAGTTGTTTGCATTTCTTATCCATTTCATGCCCTCCGTTTCTTTTTTATCACACAGAATATTTCACTTATCGAGACAATAAAGTATTTCACTCCAAATTATTAAGATTATTAGGATTCTTAAATATCAAATGATGAGGTGAAGATGAACCAATCAAACGGCTGCATGAAAAGCCAATGTGGGCCTAAAACATACTGAGCATAAGGATAGCCCAAATGAAGTAAAATGATACATTGCATTATTTAGTTTTATTTATTTGTTGGACCCGCTGGTTTTAGGTTGTCGCGTAAAGAGTCTTGATAATTTACTCACCATGTTTATGTCCTCAAACATGTCTGGATTTGTTCGACTGGAGACCTGGTTTGTGTGGAGCTGGTCGGGAGGCCCGGCGACCTTTAATGCAGAAAAAACAGCAGGGTTTATTGAAAATTAGGCAAGGCATTATGGTAAAGATAAGCGTTTACAGATGAGAGGAAAGAGGGTAAAGAAGAGAGGAAAAACAGCTGAAACTTCCTGAATACCTCATGTATAGGTACAGAGGAGCAGAAGAGTTAACCTAGCAGTAAAGGCTGGTCTGTATGTCTTGGCCTTAACGTTATTTCGGGCTGATCCTCATAAAGTTACAAAGCGTTTAAACGGTAACATGGGTTATTATTAATAATCCATTAAATATAGTTAACCCATCCAATAGAAGCACATTTTAAAAGCAGATTTGGTATGGCTTTGGCCTGATGACTGTGAGCATTAAACTAACACAAAAAGTTCCTCTTAGCACTTTTATCTACCTAATGTGATATTTTTTATTTGGCTACATATTTATTTTAGTATTTATTCAATCTGATGTGGAAATCTTTAATATTCAGAAAAGTTTCTTCATTATTTTACAGGCCCATTCAGTGCAAATACACATTTGACATCAAAATAAATTTAAACTAAATGTATTTATAAAGTAATATTGGTATACTTCCCCTAAAATGAATCCATTAGTGTTTTAAGTTTGGAAGTGTTAGCTTCTGTTAGCCCATCTTTATTTGTTTGCTTAAAACTTGATGGGCCTTCAGTCAGCCTAAGGGTGTCAACACTGCAGAAACGGTCATGGTTTAAGTGAGGCTAATCTATTTTTTATTGTCCATAATTCTGTCCATTTGTTCCTTTTATTTATTTTTTAGGGAGGGAATATACATAGCCTATAGCAATATATAATAATACCAGAAAAGCTGTAAAAAGACTGATAAAAGCTCAGAATGCATGTGTGGCTAATCCGTATTCACAGGAAGCTAATAAACTTATTTAAAGCTATTTTTTAAAGATCAAAGCTCTACCTTTCGAAATAAATTAGTGTGATTTACATACTTAATATTTTCAGGAGGAATTATCAATGTGCGCAATTAAACACTTTAAATCATCTTCAGAATATCGACCTATAAGGGGAGAAGGGTTGCGTTATTTCAAATCAGATGCGTCTTTTTTAAAAACAAGAAATTCATACAGGCCTACATTTAACTCCAAGTAAAGCCTCATTCATTCAAAGTGCCAGGTAATTAAATAGATGCTTGTGAAAACTTTTTAAATCGATGCAGACATGTTATCACCTTTTGGAAGCTGTATTCGACGTCATCTTATTTTTTTTTAATCCCTAAAGCATACAAAGGACAAGTAGATTTTTTTTTCAAAAGCAATAAATGCAGGCTCCATGTCTCAAAACTTTTAAGATACGATTTAACAAACAGGTACACATCAAAAGCCTATTCGTCCCTCCATTGTTGCATATGTTGTTTGAAGGGAATTAATGAAACGCTTGATGCAAAAGATGTGATGTTTAACAAACTACATAGCATTTGTTAATTGCACGAAGGAATTTATCAAAATAAAATAAAGGCCCTTTTGTTGCCTCCATTGTAAATATTCCTGTCATATTCATGAGCCTTTTTTAAATAGGCGTTCAGTTTGAGCAAAAGAAAATTGAATAAGCGTGACCTGATCACCATGGAGACAGCATATGTAGCCTATAAGAGACCAATATCAGGTCAAATGTGTGAGTTCTGCATTTATCATTTGTCTCGAATTGTTTGACCTATTCATTTTAGGCTTCATTAAACTACAAAACGGTCCCAGACTGAGTCCGTCATCTTAAAAGGACGCAATTGGCCTACACTTTTACAAGAACAAACAAAGGTAATTTCATATTTGTGATTTTTTTTATTTTTTTTTTGCTGTATCTACTTAGACACACAATTAAAGCATAGCAAATGATGTGTTTTCATGTGCAACCTTATCCAACACTGATATACGCAGAACGGACAACATCCCTGTGCAGCTATATAGGAGACGGGAACCTCTAACACAATTGGAATGAGTTGTCATTTAATGCGATAGACAATGTACGGCTGAATAATGAAGAGTAACCTGCTGTAGGCCTGCGAGCAGGTAAGCCACTCAACGCATTAGCACAATGTACAGAGAAAGCACAGACACCTACCTGTCTGAGGAGCCATAAGGACACATTTAAAAAGTATGGGTGACGAAGCATGTCACAAGTAAGTGAACTTTTATCAGTCCTGGTCCAAAAATAACTTTTGTATGTGTACGCAACCCAGTAAATAGAAGAATAAAATATTCATTTTTTCATTCTATAATTTATAGGCGCACGGATCCACTGAAGGCCCACTGAGCACGTGGGTTGGATTGTTTGAAACGTGCAATAAATTACATTTCGATTTTATTTTATTTTTTATTTTTTGTGCAAAAATTGCAACTCAGCTGACTTCAAACTGAACCCAGCTTCTGTTCACGCAAGGGGGAAGATTTTTCCCAGGGTCCTTCAAAATTTATGTGACTTAATATGACAGGAACTATCAGGCTTTGGATGTTTTATCGATTTTAATTCAGCCGAATTTGCAGCATTAACCAAAATGAAGTAAGATAGTCTAGCTCTGAGTATCATCCGTAGGCCTAAATATTGTTTATTTGTAGGCCTATACAACAAAGGTAAACCGACCACCTGCCTTTTCCCGACATGCTTTGCTGGAAATGCAACACATCATAATCATCCCATTAAACCAAAATTTAATTATAGTTGAGAGAGCCTATGCTGCACTAAGTTGCTTTTCCTTGATTCCCATGAGATTGGTTTAGTTTAGAAGGAAATAAAAGCAATAAATAAGAAGGCTTTGTCATTTTAAGTTGTCATTTACTACCCTAAAGTTGAGTTAAGGTGTTATTTTTAGTTAGTAATATATCATTTTTGTCTGTCTGTCAGGACTGTTGATTTAAAAGCATACTGCATTTACAAGCAGCTATTATCCATGTTATGCATGTGATTTAATATCCAGTATCTAGTTGAATATTAGGGGGGGGGGAACACATGTAAGGATTATAGTTGGTTGATTTGGCCTTGTAACTTGTCTTGGATGTCATTGTCTATAAGAATTTAAATTAAATGCCACGACAGGATATATCCTAGGACTAAGGCTATTGCAAGAAAATGTGAGTTTGGCCTTATTTTGAATGAAAACAAAGCTGTTATTAAAATGAACTGTGTATTTAACATCATTTTTTTTGTATTGTCTCATTAAACATGCACAGAGGAACTAGTAAAGCAACTTACCCAGTGAATGAGGACAGGATAGGCTGTACGGTGACCCTGAAGGACAAAACAAATTTACATAAGATGAAACACTTTTACAAAGTTGGAGACAAATTTGCATTTTGGAAAACATTTTTACATTTCATAAAACAAAATTACATTTTTACCAAGGCCAAAACAAATTTACATTTAAGGAAACAAATTTACAAAAGATCAAACACTTTTACAAAGTTGGAGAAAATTTCACAAAAGGCGGAACACTTTTACTTTTAAGTCTGACTCCTTTTAGCCTGACTTCGTTCAGCCTGAGGCTATGTGGTGTGAGGCCGTTTCATCTGATTTCTGACATGAATGATGAATGATGAAGGTTTTGTGGAGATATGACGGAGCTTTTCCAGAGACATGATGCTTTTTCATCTGAGGTTTGACACCATGTCCATCTCTGTTGGGTTTCTCTCCATCAAAACAAACTAAATGACCCCTCACTCGATCACTTTCGGATCACTTTGGGTATTTTGTACATTCCCTTACCGTAAAAATGAAATGTTAATTTGTTTCAGAAATTGTAAAAGTGTTCCGTCGTTTTCAAAATTGTCTCCAACTTTGTAAAAGTGTTCCATCATTTGTAAAATTGTCTTCAGCTTTGTAAAAGTGTTCTGTCTTTTGTAAATTTGTTTTGGCCTTGGTAAAAGTGTTTTGCTGATGAAATTTTGTTTTATAAAATTTAAAAATGTTTTCCAAAATGTTAATTTGTCTCCAACTTTGTAAAAGTGTTTCATCTTTTGTAAATTTGTTTTCTCCTGCAGGGCCACCGTCATTTTCTACTTTAAAACAGAGGGCAATCTGGGGGTCTTTCCTGGCTGCAAAAACAAAACCAATTGCAGAAACTGTATCGATGAAAGGCAACTTAATCTCACTGTGAGCAAAGCACTTCTTCCGAAAGACCAGGCGTAGGTTTCGTTTCCAATATTTGACAGCTCATGACATTACACTTTGCAGGAGAAAACACAGCGTCCTCCTCGCTCTGCATTAACGTCTCCCCCCTTCGCCTTGCTTTACCTCTCTGTGTAGATCTCGCGAGAGCTCCAGCGTTTGCTGTGGCTGGCCGTGGCTTTGCAGCAGACAGAGGGAGAAGGCAGGCAGGCAGCATCATGGCGGACAGAGACAGTGGAAGTGAGCAGGGAGGAGCAGCCACGGGCCCAGGCTTCGGTTCCATGCACTTAGCAGCAGGAGGGGCGGGCTTGGCTTCCGGGCTCCAGCATGAGACACAAGAGCTGGCGTCGAAGCGGGTTGACATCCAAAACAAACGCTTCTATTTGGACGTGAAGCAGAACGCGAAAGGCCGCTTCTTAAAGATAGCAGAAGTCGGGGCCGGTGGAAACAAGAGCCGCCTCACTCTCTCTATGTCCGTGGCGGTCGAGTTCCGTGACTACTTGGGGGACTTCATCGAACATTATGCCCAGCTGGGTCCGAGCAATCCGGGACTGGTACAAGACGAGCCCAGGCGAGCATTGAAAAGCGAGTTCTTGGTGCGAGAAAATCGGAAATACTACATGGATCTGAAAGAGAACCAGAGAGGACGGTTTCTGAGGATTCGACAGACCGTTAACCGGGGGCCCGGTTTGGGATCCACGCAGGGCCAGACGATTGCTCTGCCTGCCCAGGGACTTATTGAGTTTCGCGACGCTTTGGCCAAACTTATTGACGATTACGGTGTAGAGGACGAACCTGCAGAGTTGCCTGAAGGGTCATCATTGACTGTGGACAACAAACGCTTCTTCTTCGACGTTGGATCCAATAAGTATGGTGTGTTCATGAGGGTAAGCGAGGTGAAGCCAACGTACCGCAACTCGATTACGGTGCCCTACAAAGTGTGGTCCAAATTTGGGAATACTTTCAGTAAATATGCCGATGAGATGAAGAAGATCCAGGAGAAGCAGCGGGAGAAAAGGGCATGCGAGCTGCAGCAACAAGAGGAGATGCAGGCGGACGATGGAGACGAGGATTGATATATAGAGAGCAAAAAAAGATGCAAGAGTAAAGAAAATAACAAGAGAATATAATTAAAAACTCTACTGTATAAAGAAAGAAATCTAAAGATTTAACTGTAATGGTTTAACTCCAAGGGAGCATCACCCACAATATAAGAAACCTCCACAACCTGACAGTTATGACATGTTGTCACTCATCGCTGGATGTTACCCCACTTATCCACCATTAATACAGTAACAGGCTGCTAAACAAAGTAATAACATTATATTTGAACATTGTTTCCTACTTGACAAACGATATTGAACTGAGTGTTTATTTCCCTTATTAACAGAAAACTTTTGTACCAGTTAAAGCTATTGTAAAAAAAAAAAAGTGTTTGCAATGTTCAAATGGAATTATTGCCGAGTTCAGAGGAAAAAGCGTCTCCTTTTCATGTGAGCTAATGACTTCAGCACAAATCAGATATTTTAATTTTTAAACCAAATTCAAAAACTTTGTAAAAGGTTATCACATGTACTACTTGCCATCCTATTTACCTTTACCTGTGAGTAGAGATGTGTTTACACATGAATCATATGAGGGCTAGGCCTGCTTCTGAAACTGGTAATATGTCATGCAGTATGAAAGGAACATATAGGCATTTTCATCAAATGAAATAAGTGCTCTATTTGTTGTGCAATATGCATTGCATAAAAATCAAATATATTTAACTGGTCAAAAAAAAATTGACAGGATGACATTTGCCAGAGGCATTCAAAGAAATATTAATATTGTAATTTTGTTTCAGTTGAAATTGTTGCCATGCAGATGGTTATATATTATAGACTACCTTTGTGTCTCGTTGTTAATGCAATGTGTTCATTTTAAAGGTACTAAATGTGTATTTGATAGAGGAAATGCAGAGACAACATGTAGCAAATGGCCTGAATTGCAGATTACTAAACAAGATGAACCCTAGACATACAGTGCTGATTGGCTTGGTGGTCTGAGAAAAAAAAAAAAAGGAGGCACAATTCAGTGGAGCGTTATTGGTTTGCACATCCGAAACAACAGAGACATTTTGTGATCTTGTTCAGTCATCAAAGTCCAAGTGGTGCCAAGGAGTGCTGTTGCTGCATGTTTATCTGCACTAAGATAGATTTCGTTGGTCTCCCAAAATATTGGCTCAAGGACCCTTCCATATGTATCTTTATCTGCCTATAGTGTACGAATCTCAAGTCCGAGTACCAAGTGATCTCTATCTGAAAGCTTGGTGTAGTTGTAGTGGAAGTTGTTTCAAAGTGTGATTGTAAAAGGAGCCAACCTTGTGAACTGAAATCAAAATATCACCTTCACACTATCAGGAGGGCACTGAGGAGCACGCCGGGATAAGCCAAGGAGAAGAGGGTTCAAGTCACCTCTACGGATGTGCCCATCCCTGTTTTAGAAAGGTGTTAAGTTCTATGGGGCTACTTCGATGACATACTCATAGCTCTACTTTAGATTTGTAAGCCCAAATATCTACCTGGGGGTGATGAGATTCTGTTTTGGTCTAATTGTAAATATTTGGGCTGCCACACGGAAAAACAACTGGTTCTTATCCAGTTCAGTCGCATCTCATAGATGTGTGATAGCAGTTTTATAAACTCTGTCAGTAAACTCCAGAGAAACTGGCAACAATCAGATAATGTCAGATTTACCTCAGCATTGAATTAAACAATTGCTCCCGTGTTTAGATTGACTGGAAACCAGCAAACTAGACTGTCCTTGACCACCTATTTTTGGAGCCTCTGGTATAGCCTAAATGATACCTGATTGGGAGCATCCTCTTCAGCATATAAACAACCTGGTGCCTTACACACTCCGCATGCTTACACGCTGGCCTGGTGCTTTGGATCGCAGTTTGGCTTCTTTTTCGTAATGTTCTCTCTTTCTTTCTTCCATTCTCGTGTCTCAGCCCCCTTGTGTGCTAGCGCACGACTCGTGGTGCTAAAAGGGTTTGTTAAGAACTCTTTAAAAAAAACATAGGAGCAGAATTCTTAACTTTTTTTTCTGCTACCTCCCTCCTTCCCTACCTTCATTGCCATCCCCATTCCCCAGCCATCCAGGTATCGGCCTACATGTAAACATGGATAGGGGTGGTCACCTAGATGCAAGATGATGCAGAAGAGTTGGCTCTACACTAGCCAAGCGCATAAGCAGGAGCAGGGGCTGACTGGGAACATCGGTACTGGCCTAAATGATATAACTACGTGTTGGCGAGCCCCGTTTGACATGCTCGTTCTATGGCGTGGGTAGTTTTGTGTAAGTTGTAAGTCGCTCAATTAATGGGGAGCAGCAAGCATGTCTTGTTTTGTTTTTCTTTGTTTTACGTAGTTTTACCTTTTCAGCGTTATTCCACATTATTTGTAATTTTGGAATGTTTTCGCCCACAAAAAATATATCTATTTTTTCTGTGCAACATTTCATCACTGTGTGCAATATCGTATGTGCCAATGGTGGCAATATATGTATATCAATTAAATATATGATTACTATTTGAAAGCATGTGGCTGAATTCCATGTTTATTTCTCATGAAGGAGTTGTATGCCTTTATTTGCACTCAAAGCTCCATCTTAGGGGAAAATATAGAAAACCGAGGTCTTAGCAGCCTGTTGGGTTGAGCAGTTCACAGAAGTACTTTAACTTGAAACAGAACAATGTCACTGCAAATACGCCTCTCTTTAGGAAACTTGGGTTGTTGAAGAAGACCATAAAAAGAATGGAGTTTTTGAGAAAAGAAAAATGTTTAAAAAACAGTGAAATCTCCATTTTAGCTTTAAGCTAAGAAAAGGTGCTTCAGTCCAATCTCTGTTAAGGTGTATGGTGAACTGTCTTCAGTGGTTGTTGTGTGTAGCACTTTGCTTTCCCAGGTTGATGAAATGCCTGACCAATACTTGTTTGAATAATCTCAACAAAGAATGTCGTTCTATCTTCTTTTATTTTTTTTTAAGAGGGTATTTGATTTGCTCATTTGGTTTTTGATGCATTAAATATAATTTATGTACATTTGACAAATTTTAAAAATAAATTTAATTTACCCATGAGGGAAAATCTACATTCGAAATGTATGTGTTTTTTATGTTTTGTTTCTTGTTGGAAAATTCTTCCCAAATTGTCTACGATTCACTGATGAAAGTGTCTAACTTAGATGTAGTGTTGTCCAAAATGTCTGACTCTACATTTGCAAAGGTGCTTATTACTGAAGCTTAATTTTACAGCCTTTCAAATGCAAACTTTGCACTGACAAGTACCTGATGACTTGGTCATAGAGATTTTACTTAAGTACTGTATGTGTAACAGCGGGCTGTAAAATAAAGCATAACTTTGATCTCTAATTATCCTGACTGCGTTTTGTGATCATCTGTTTGTGAGGATCATTTTGTTGATGTTCTACAAAGAAATTCAAAGTTAGTGATCACAACCCAGCATAAATTAAATGTCTCTTACGTTAGAGTAGTGCTGTAGTACGGGTTTAATGCATGTTAATGAAATGGTATGTCATAGAACATATGACTGTGTATGTTGAAAACAGACCAAAAATTATTCACAATATAATCTACTGTCTGATTTGATTCTGCTCCTTTATGTACAGCAATGATGCAACATCAGCGTTGCAACATTATTCATCCAGCTCTGTCCGTCCAACCAGAAGAAACTACATCAGAAAAATGTATACGCATGACTAATGTTTGCTTCTCTCCACCACCACCACTCTACAGGTCTGAGTGCAAGGCTTGGGCATGCTCAGTGGCCTCTCTGCAGGATACATGTATGTATGTTTGTGTTTTAGTCGTGAAGCTGATGGTCTTTTCGGCCTCTCTCAGCCGCCCTGCTGGGCAGAAGGAAGGGTGAAAGAACTGAAGGGGATGTGCTAAATTAAGATGGACTTCAGCCCAGATGCCAACTCAGTCTCTGAGTTTGCTCATCATCCAAGAGCCCACATGGAGGAGTGGTTTGGGTCATCGCAGCGTTGGAGGCACAGATGCAAACCACCAGAACAGGTGATAAAATGTTCCTTTGTGAAAGCACAGGCTATTCTACTGAGGAAAAACGTGAAATGTCCCTTTCATTAAGCATTCTTCTTAGAGGCAATAATTACTCACAGGAATGCTGCTTGGGAAGATTAATACAACAGGTCTAGCTCAGAGAACAACTTAATCTAATTCATATTTAACTGCTGCTGCAACATGTCCACCATCGCAGAAGTAATGGCACCGCAGGCCTGCTCCAATGTATAACACCATGCCTCTTTAACCCTTTGGAGCTGCTGGATGTGGGTTTTTTGCCTCTGGTGTGGTTGCTGCTGATGAACAGAGCATTTTTGGAAGTGATGCCTTCACGTTAACGTTGCTTCCATTTATATTTAGCTTGTGTTTTAGAGCCACAGTGCACTTTGAAGCAGCTGAGCGTTGGCTGAAGTGGTGACGTAATTCTTTGCAGGCGTGTTTTAATGTTGGCCACGAGGGGGCGCTCTTTGTTTAAAAATGAGAGGCTGAAGGGGACAGAGGAGGAGAAAGAGAGAGCAGGGGGAATCGCTTGGCCTCAATAATGCAAGTATATGGAAGAATAAACAACGGACAAGGTAAGCAGCTGCTCGAAGAGACACCACGTGACACAGTTTTGCTGAGCTTTTGCAGCATATGCGTGCAATACGTTTTTTAATTATTTTTTTTGCAGATTTAAATGACGCTAGATGATCGTGATGCAAAAAATACCAACATTAGCACCCTCTTAGCATCATTCAATGTAATGTCATTCAAATTCCTTATGTAAAAGAAGTAGCCCTCTAAGTGTGTGTTAATGTTCCACGTTCACTGACTATAATAAGGAAATAAAATATACATTTGTATTTTTTTGTGTATATTTAAGAATGATTATTGTTTGTGATTGTGTGTGCTACAAAAAAATACACCTTTTTTTTTTTTTTACAGCCTGTGTTGATGTATAAAGGTGTTTTTCCACCGCAGGAACTTTAGCCCGGAACTACGTGCGTTTCGACTGGAGGAACCAGGGTCTAAATTTAGTTCATGGGTAGATAATCTCCTCCCTGAAAAAAACCCTGCTTGGGGTGTAGTACTTCTCAAAGGTCCTGGGACTTTCGGCTGAATTTACCAGTGCTTGTGGAGTTCCTGGACATGCATCCTAGTTTAGTTTTTTTATTAAAAATTTCAAAATTTTATTTAATGTAATTTTTTTCCCCATACGTCACTGGCTTGATTTGCACAATCCACCCTGGACTTCAGCCGGCGGTCGAACCGCAGACAACAATGGGGGCCCAGGAACCTTTAAGTTCTGGGGGTGTATTTCCCTTTGTTTCCTCTGAGGGAGATTATTCGGGGAAAAGAAAAGAGCATGTAAGTTAAGGATTCTCTCCTTTTTTTTTTCACAGCTTCTTATTATGTGAGGTCAACTTCCTGAATCTCTCTTCCCCTTTTTTCAAATCAAGTGTGAGGGAGTGTGTATATGTATGCATGTGTGTGTGTAAGAGAGAGAGAAAGAAAGAGAGAGGGAGGGAGGGAGAGAGCTTTTGGAATGCTGTGATGTCATCAGTCATACACACACACAAAGCCGAGGAGGACCCACAGGCGCTGTGATTCTCCCAGCTTAGTTAGCATACACTGCTGTGGAGCCGCTGTCTACATCCCACTGTGAGTACTTCAGCTAATTCTTCCCTTCTCTTACAACTTCTAATGTTTTTTCTACCACTTTCCCTCACCTCACAACCCCCCTTTTTCATCTAAGTGTCTGTCTCTGCACCCTAAAATGTGTTTACACCAATCTCCCCTCCAGCAGGGTGATAGTTCTCAGTCTGAGACAAGCTTTCTTTCCCTCCAAGTGCTGCTTTTGTTGGTAGCCTTTGTTTAACTCCCCACTGTGATTGCTGGAGACCATTTCAATCTCCTTGTTATAGCAAACCGGCTCATGCTGCACCGGTTTATGACCCAAGTGTGTGTTTTGTTGGAACCAGAAATGTTAGAAACGAAGCCGCTATCTCGTGGGAGTTTTTGGGGGTGAGAAAGGAACATGGGTTTGGGAAGGGATGTGTGGTGAGGAGGGGGAGGAGGGAAGTGGGCCACTGATGACAGAAACAGCCCCATTCCTTTAGAAATCTCCTCCCATTCTGGGCAGCAGCCTCTCTGTCAGTTTGGAAACAGGGTTTGGGCTCTTCCGTGTTCATGGAGGGAGGGACAAGACAGACGACTGAACTGAAAAGTTTCTGAACCTGGTCAGGACATATTTGGGACTTCAAAACTTTGGGAACAGAAGTAGAATCTTGGGGGTACAACATTGTTTTGCAGATGTTCGTTTCAAATGTTTTGTTTTTGTTGTTTTCTTGTAGGTTGTCTCAATGATGACCTCTAAAGACAAAAGAAACTGACATCTCAGCAGCGAGAGGAAACTGTCAGCACAGCACAGACAGGAAACCGGATTTTGTGTGTGCATGTTTGTGTGTGTGTGAGATTGTGTGTGCGTGTGTGAATGAGTGAATGTGTGTGATTGTACAGTATGTACAAAAATTTGAGCACAAGGATAAGCATGCGCCTTGTTTCCTGAAGACTTTGATGGTAAAAAGAGACATTTCAAAAACAGAACCCATCAGGAGTTCATTTGCAAAGACATGAGACTATAAACAATAACAGACCACTTCAAGAAGCTGCTGCCAAACGGACAGTGCCTCCATCCATCAACCGCCTGTCCTACCCATCATTCATCATGCTGCAGCAGATTTTAAAGGATATGTTCATCGACCCTGATGTGCTGAACGCTCTCAATGAAGACCAGAAGAAGACCCTGTTCCTGAAAATGCGCCAGGAGCAGGTGCGCCGCTGGAAAGAGCGAGAGGAGAAGCTGGAGAACGAAGGAGGAGATGCTGAATGCAAGAGAACAAAACCAAAAAAAGGTAAACCACCACCCCAACACCAACATCTACAACTCTCATTTGTTAACTTTCCTGCTTCCTGTTAAGCAAGTGTAACAGGGTGCAGCAAGTTTTTCAGGCACACTGACCATCACTTTTATAGACAAAGCTTCAGACAGATCTGCTCCTTTTAAAGACCAAACTCTGAATCTTTTTAGCTAATAGGTTAGCATAGTTTATTTTGAATCAGCTGATAGCAAGTTATAAAGCTTGAGATGTGAACAGTAGAAGCACTGGTTTTGACGAACTGTCCCTTTAGTTTAGTTTCTCTCTGTCATCTGAACAGCTGTTGGTTTAGTCAGTGTTTACACAAAGTCCACTTCAAAAGTTTCCTGAAATACAAACTTGGGCTAGCTAAACTCCAGCTGCTTCCCATAAATGTGCCTGTGAGGTTGTAAAAGTTGAGATTTGGATGAGAATGGTTGATTTAAAGCCACAGGTCCATTTATACTTCCCGAACGCAATGTTTTATTTATATCCGTACTCCTTAACAATTACAGCATATTGATGATGCAGGGCTATGAATGTAAACATCACACTCAAGTTGATGTTAACATTTACACAAGCAAAGTAAATACTAGGTATCTATTTATAGAGTCTAAGAAGTTTAATACAAGTGGTATTACTGTGGATGTGTAGTATGTGGCAGTGTTCAGGTTCACATGCACATTTGTAGCTTTAAGGCTCAAGCTTGGATCATTTTGTTCCAGTAATCTGAGCAACAGACAAATATTCACTAGGTCAAGTCAGAGATGTTACTCATGTCTGAAACGGATGTTTACATGAATAGATGGAAACTTATGGACAGAGACAAAGACTGAGGTAAAGGTGGTAGTGGTGGAATTTCATTGGCGGTGTTAAGTTAATGTGTTTAAAGGAGTGGGTTCTTCTGAAAGGTAACCGTTGTGGTGATCAGTGAACATGTAGTGATCAAACAAAAGAAAACAACCAGAAACTCAGGAGACTGCATGGCTGCACTGAAACTGGTTAGACGCGTAGTACAGAATCTGGCTTGTCCGCATTTTCTCTCTGGCTTCTCTGGAGCAAGTCCTGCTATGAGAAATTAAGTTTTATGGCAATGACATAACAAAGAATGTACAGTATTTTTTTTATATAATCTTACCATGGCTCCTATGATGATGTAAGCTGCGTAGGCTTTGGGATTTGGCAGTTGCTAAGATATAGAGCATCAGAAGTAAATTCAAAATACTAACACAGCAGCCATTTTCCTCTGACTTTACACCTCAGATATGAAGCTCAAATACTTTATGATATTATACAGCTGTACTACAGTTTGTAGCTTATATGATCATAGGAAATTTGACAATTGCCATCAAAACAGTTAGCTTTGTTCTGTTCAAAAGATGTTAAAAAATGACTGCCCTTCACTGAAATGAAAGCTGATCCAAAATTAAAAGTTTTTCAACATCTATTTGAATATCATGATTCAACATCTATGTTTAGACCATATTTAACTGGGAAATCTGCTTTAGTCACAAGATGTATCACTCATTCACACACAGTGATTTTCAATTTGCATCTCAAATATTTCCCAGCGAAAGCATTACAGCGCTTCAGAGTCAACAGCCAAAAACAAATGTCGTAAGATAGTTCCAGTACCATGGCCTTTGACATTCCAACACACCACCCTTGTGTGTTAGCCATTGGGTTTATTACTTAACATGACGTCAGATACATTAACTACGTCAGCATTTGAGGATCTTTCAGTCTGTGTGGTCAGAGCTCAAGTAACAGAGTCTTCTGTTTTCTTCTTCTTGGGTGAATGTTTAAAACTGCTCCCTTTGTGATCCCTCTTAACCTTCTTGTTTACATTTCAAAACCCATTATGCACCGTAGCGATGTTTTTGTGTGAAGAATAAAATGTGTTGAAATGAGGATTCAAACAACTTCTAGGAACTACTTCAGATAAATAATCATTAACATCCTCCTTTCACACCTAAAACAAACCATTCATCAAAATCACAGAACAGAAGTGAGTTTCCTTACATGTTGATGTCACAATCGTATTTTGAAGAGTTGAATAATGGCTGAAATGAGGTCTAGGACATTCAGACCTTATTTCACTCTGTTTTGACCAAATTTCAAGGTTAAATTCTGGGCTAGTGCTCACTGGGATTTAACTGCTTCTTAACAGCTGAAGAGACCATAACACCAGATACATCACTTCAGTTGAAAAAGCACACTGATTACTTGCTAGCCATAATAAGGCACAAGAATGATAACATTCAGACATCTCCTAGCTAAAATTACCCTTAGCTTTAAATGTTAGCCGTATCTGTCATATTGTAAAACACCAACACGTGGTAATATAAACAACAAGGCGCTTCCGATAAGTTCTTAGTTAGGATGTGTGAATGCTGACATTAGCAGTCACTGTTTTCAGGGGATTTAAGCTTTTTCCATCATACTGTATAACACTATCAAAAGAGCATGTTACATACAGACACCTCCTAGCTAAAATGACCCTTAGCTTTAAATGTTAGCCGTATCTGTCATATTGTAAAACACCATGAAGCGGTAATAAAAACATTAAGATGCTTCCCAAAGACTCTGTTAGCTAGGAAGTGTGTGAATGCTGACATTAGCAGTTACTTTTTGCAAGGGATTTAAGTCTTTTCCATCATACTGTGCAACACTATCAAAAGAACATGTTACAATCAGAGACCTCCTTCGCTTAAATGACCCTTAGTTTGAAATTTTTGCCGTATCTATCATATTGTAAAACACCAACAAGCGGTAATATAAACAATAAGGTGCTTCCTAAAAGTTCTGTTTGTTAGGAAGTGGTTAAATGCTGACATTAGCAGTGACTGTTTGCAAGGGATTTAAGCTTTTACCCCCATACTATAAAACACTATCAAAAGAAACTGTTACAATCATACACCTTAGCTTGAATGACCCTTAGCTTGAAATGTTAGCCATTTCTGTCATATTATATAACAGAATCAAACAATAATGTAAACATCAAGGCACTTCCTAAAAGTGCAGTTAGCTAGGAAGTGAATGCTGACATTAGCAGTTACTATTAACAAGGGATTTAAGGTTTTTAAATCATACTGTGAAACACAATCAAAAGAAAATGTTACATGCAGACACAAGGATTAAAGGATCCCCAGCTTTAAATGATAGCCATATCTATCATATTTTAAAACACCAACAAGCAGTAATATGAACAATAAGGCACTTCCGAAATGTTTTGTTAGTTAGGAAGTGGTTGAATGTTGACATAAGCAGTCACTGTTTGCAAGGTATTTAAGCTTTTAACATAATACTGTAAAACACAATCAAAAGAGAAGGTAACATCCAGGCACTTTCTAGCAAAAATGACCCTTAGCTTGAAATTTTAGCTGTATCTGTCATACTGTAAAACACAAACAATAATGTAAACACACAGGCACTTCCTGCTAACCAGGTTTGTTAGCTAGGAAGTGGTTTGATGCTAACATTTGCAGTAACTAGCAAGGCAAGAATATTAAGCCTTTTCTCTCATGCTGTGTAACACTATTACAAGGCAATGTTGACTTCTAGGTAGTTTAACACTTCTGTTCGCTACAAAGTGAATATAACCTTACATTTGCAGTTAAAGCTATCAATGAATCAAAGCCTTTTCTCACATACTGTATACTAGCATCAAAGGGAAATTCAAACAACCAGGCACTTTGAATAGCTTGTTAGCTTGGAAGCGGTTGAATGTTGACATTAGCAGTAAATGTTAGCAAGGGATATAAGCTTTTTCCAACAGACTGTATAACACTGTCAAAAGAAAATGTTACATCCAGGCACTTCCTTCTAACCAGGTTTGTTAGCTAGGAAGTGGTTTGATGCTAACATGTGCAGTAACTAGCAAGGCAAGAGTATGAAGCCTTTTCTCTCATGCTGTGTTGCACTATTACAAGGTAATGTTGATTTTAACACTTCTGTAAGCTATAAAGTAGATAAAAGCTTAAATTTACATTCAAATAAATCAAAGCTTTTTCTCACATACTGTATAATAGTATCAAAGGGAAATGTTAATAACCTGCCACTTTGAATAGTTCTGTTAGCTAGTAAGTGGTTGAATGTTGACATTAGCAGATACTGTTAGCAAGGGATTTAAGCTTTCTCCATCATACTGTATAACATAATGCTGTTTTGTTAGCTAGGAAGTGGTTTGATGCTAACATTTACAGTTACTGGCAAGGCAAGAATATAAAGCCTTTTCTCTCATGCTGTGTTACACTATTACGAGGCAATTGACATATTGGTACTCTAACACTTCTGTTAGCTACAAAGTGAATAAAACCTTACTTTTTCAGTTACAGCTATCAATGAATTAAAACGTTTTCTCACATACTGTATAATGCTATCAAACGGAAATGTTAATAAACGGTCACTTTGAACAGTTATGGTAGCTAGAAAGTGGTTGATGCTGACATTAACAGTAAATGTTAGCAAGGTGAAGCTTTTTCCATCATACTGTATAACACTATCAAAAAACATGTTACATTCAGGCACTTCCTGTTAACCAGTTATGTTAGCTAGGAAGTGGTTTAATGCTAATACTTGCTTTTACTTTAAAGCCCTATCTCTCATGCTGTGTAACACTATTACAAGGTAAGGTTGACATCTAGGTTAAAACTTCTGTTCACTACAAAGTTGAAAAATGCTTACATTTACAGTTACTGTTATCAATTAATTAATTAAAGCCTTTTCTCTCATACTGCATAATACTCCCAAAAGGCAATGCTAATAACCATGTACTTTTAGCAGTTTAATTGGCTAGAAAGTAGCTAAATGCTGACATTTGCAGTTACTGTTTGGGAGGAATTTAAGCTTTCTTTAACTGTTATATTGTTGAAAACTTTTAAAAAGTGTTGGTAGCATTCAGACACTTCCTGCTTAACAGTTATATTAGCTTGAAAGTGGTTGAATGCTTATAATATTTGGTGTTTGAACATAAGACATTGCCCGATGGCTCTTTGAGATGTTGATACCAAATCTATTTTCAATTGCTAATGCATCAAGAAGCAGTACAATTAAAAGGATTCCTCCCCTTCACTCCCTTTAAGATATTTAACGTCAGTGCGGCATCATTAATATTACTTGAGCCGTCCACCCTGAGCTTAATGTCACAGGAAAATGGCCACTGCATGAATATGGTCAATCAACAGCACAGTGCAGTTGGTGCACTTACTGTCATTGACATTGTAATGTGATCTGTCTTGTGTTGGCTCCTGACAAAGCACTTGCTCTATACACTGAGCTGCAGAGTGCGAGAACAGAGCTCTTTCTATCTCTTAATGACCGATGCAGCTGTCGTAAGAAGGCTGGCCGGAGACTGCAGGCTGGAATCACATGGTGGCTACTATTCCTCACACATGCTCCCAGTCTGTGGTGCACAGGAAATAATGGATAGTTGGTGTTTCTGTGTAAAAATAGGAAGTGAGTCAAGACCCTGATCCTTACAAACAATTAGCAGGGGGAGAAACAGGAAGCATACAGGAAATGTATGTGTTCAAAAAACAAAGAGAGAGTTTGATTTTATCTTGCTGGCCTTGTAGGAGAGCAACATACTAAGTTTGTTTCCATGCATTAAATGAAAGTTTCAGCCTTCAGCTATTTTTGATCATGAGACTTTTACTGTGGTTAAGCTATGACTATATGCTGGTGTGTTTGTGTGCATGTGTTTATGTCGTGGGCAGTCTGCTGACATTCACATGAGGCAGAGGAAGAAAAAGCTTCCAGCTCATCATATCAGGAGCTTTGGTCGTGTTCTTTTGGATAAAAAAAACAACCTCCTCTCATTTTTTGCTCACCGTACCTTTGGAGGCGAGTTATGAAGGTTTAACTTTACGTAACATCATCTTTTACAGTAGGACCTTGAACATAAGCCAACAAATAAATGTCCTGTCATCTGAATGTTCCTGCTCTCAGCTGACAGATTCATCTCACCTGACAATAATGTTATGGTTTGTAGCTGTCAGTTTGCACTCTGCACTTTGTTTGCCCAGGTATGTCCTGACTGCTGTGTTTAACGTAATCATCCTGGTATGCCCTGCTACAATGCAATACACAGGGCAAGCTGGCAGAACCAGTTTCACTATGAAAGTATGTTAGCCTCTTTTAGACCCGGCAACCTCTCAACCTCTGCATCTACAGTCAGCTGGTTTAACTCTATTGGATGACTTCTTTAGGCTCCAAACGTAATCACATGGTAGCAGTATGTTGTTGATTACTTGTTGTGATTGTTTGCACATGATGATTCAGTGTCCTCATGAAACAAATTAAGAAAACAAAAGTGAATTAATGGTTTGGTTTTGTTTCTATTTTAGGGTTGCAAATTTGTGTCTAATGTGGTTTACATTTCAGAACTAGTTCAGATGAGAGATTGAAAACAATAAATGGTTTCGGTTAATCCTCGCACATGTTTATACAAAACAAGGTCAAGGTTTCTCCCCATCAGTTCTGTTTATATCATCTACATGAAGCTGCTGTCTCATACGTATGTGGTCAGTCGTTTAGGTCTTACTAACTGTTACCTCTGCTGTTCCAGAGAACAAACTACAGACCATCAGATGCACTGACTGAACCAACAGCAGATTACCTGAGTGATTATCCTCATAAGAAAGGATTTAATCTTTGTTTACACGTGAAGTCCTTTGTCCAAAAAATCTCTTATGGGGGGGACTTGGACAAGATATATCATTTCAAAAAAGTGTGAATGTCAAAAACAAGGAAGAACACAATCATTATATGTTCGTATCGGCAGATAGATGTTGATATTTATATTTATATTTATACTTATATTTATATATATATATATATATATATATATATATATATATATATATATATATATATATATATAAATACACTATCTATATATATATATATATATATATATATATATATATATATATATATATATATATATATTTACACCATATATATAAATACACTATATATATATGTATGTATGTATGTATGTATGTATGTATATATATATATATATATAAATACACTATATATATAAATAGTGTTTGTAGGGGCCATAATGTTGATTGTCTGTCTTATTCGTTAATCATGATTATTTCCTTTTTTATTGCTTACTTCATTTCCTCTTTTGAGTTCATGGGTGTGGTTAACCTTTTAAGTACCTGTTCAGTTGGGTGGCGGGAGGTATACAAAGAGGGTGAGTGGGGTTGAGTATTTTTTGTTGACCCTCATTGTCATTATCATTGTTTATTTAGATCTTTTTTGGTATTGATTTATTTTGATTGTTTTGTTAAACTTACTTTGGACTTTGATTTTGAATAATGGCAAGACGCGTCACAAGCACGACCCCATTTAGTCTCTGCGGCACCTTTCAATCATAGCTGCTTCAGTGTTTGATGAGGATTTTACTTTAAATGTTGGTTTCTATATCCCAAAAAAGTCAGGAAGCTGTTATTATAAAATCTTTGTCTCTCATTGTGGTTTGAATGTACTTCCAGTAAAAAGTATTTCATTCTGTTTCTCCTTCTTTATTCATGGCTTCTTTGCGTTAACAACGTATATTTACATCATACAAAGTTCACTTAGTGTTTCAGAGTTATTGAATCCATTTTGCACGTGTCTGTGTGTCTCCTCCAGCCAATAGTAAGAATGTGAGCTGGCTCCTGGGTCGAGACGGAGACGTGGCGGTCATTGTGATCGGGGAGGTGGACGAGCTGAGCTCTAGATTCATCTGCTCAGGTCTGGGAGAGAAGAAGAACCCAAGTCTTCAGAACAATTCAAAGTAAAGCATTTCTGTACATCAAAGCACATCACGGCCTTAAAACAACATGTGACATAAATATTAGATTTGTATTCTTTGTCAACTTTTATCAATAATTGTAATTAAATTCTGTTGTATACTCTGTTGTAAGCTATTTTGATATTGACATGACATACTCTAATCCTGTTTTGCAGCTGTCAAACTATCTTAAAGACCAGAAGAACCACAGAACCTGTCCTGACTGAAAGAGAGAACCTCCCTCCTGGAGTTTCATTGAATCTAAAGGTGTGTAGCTGTTTGTGTGCAGCTTTGAATAAGGAGATTATGTCTGACAGGAAGATGCAACAGCTTACAACAGAGTGGAGGATGAAAACGACATAAGATTTTATTGTTCCCATGATGTTCAATCGAGGAGCTTCCTTCTTTGTAGAATAAATTGGCTTGTACCAAAGTCCTACAGTATCCTTAAGTTGTTTCTTTGTTTCATGCTCCACATCAACACTTCCTCTCTAAAGTAGCTGCAGAGCTTAATTGTTGTCCCCATCTGAACTATAGCCCCATTAATTTGAGCCTCACATTTGTGTTAAAATAATCCCTCACTGAGGATCGTTTACAGAATAACTGATATTCTGGACGTGGGTTTTTTCGGTTTGCTGCTTTTGGATTTTGAGAGTGCAGGTGGAGGACAAATCTCCCCCTTTTTTTTTTCGTGCTATCTTTAAGAGAGATTTTCCGGTGTTGTCATGGCAACCGTGCACACACTGAACCAGAGTGAGCTTGGCTGGATGGTCTCATCTGGCCTGACCATGATGCTTCCCTGAGCGAAAGCTGAACGCTGCTCACTCAGTGGAAATCAGAGCATCACTGATTTTTTCCTGCAGTGACATCAACACACCCAGCATGCTTATATGTTTAAAACACTCTCAATATGCTGCCTGGTTATTTCCTTTTTTATGACTCATGACACTGTTTCTGTATTAAAGCAGCTCTTATGGTTAATGAGGATGACGTGTCACATTTTAGTATGCTTTAACATGGCTCTGAATTCTCTCTGAACAGGGAAAATGTGAAGACATGAGCACTTTACTCCCTCTGGCGGTGAGTTCCTGTTACTGCCTGCTCTAATTGTTGAGCCCTGTACTCCCCGGTTGCATCATTACTTGTAACACTGGTGTAATGTCTCTGTTAAACCCACAGGTGTCAGTGAGCGAGCATTCATCACCTCCAGCAGCAGAAAAGGTATTTGAGAGTTAAAGTCATTGTAGGTTTTTGTTTACTGTTGCTACAATTTTAGCTGTTATTATGTTTTAATGCATTAAGCACACATTCTAAAAGATTAACTAAGCAAAAATAGATTTTTTTTCAAGTGGTATCTAAACTAAATAACACATTATGAAGGCTCACATGTCCTGGAAAGGTTAAAAGTAAGTAAAAACAGTCTTCCGCTCTTTTAGATGTGGTTTTAGAGTTCCTGCGTTCCGTCTCATGGCAGTCCCTCCCTCAGTGAGTAACAGGAAATAGTGGTTAAGGCCAGCTGTCCCCTCACTCGCAGCCTCTCTGCAGATCATCTTTCCCCCAGCATTCTCCCTCTCTCCGGGCTCCCTCTCGTCTGAACCGCCGCACCCCTCGCAGCTCTCTCCAGGGAACAGCTGAACTCGGCCGTCCCCTCCCGCTGGCTCCATCATCGCTCCAGCCTTGAGTTGTCTGGGGGAGTGTGCTCTCCTCCTTCCTTTCTCTTGTTTATGTGCACACAAATGTGTGGGGACGTGATTCTGTGTGAGTGCGGTGTGTGTGTGCGCAGGTGACACACACACATGATGCCGCCAGAGCAGCTGAATCGCAGAGGCAAGGCAGGATTGCTGGACTGCCCCAGAACAGATGGTTGATGAACTTGATCAGGGAATTAAAACGCCAGAGATAGAGAATGCGTCAGTCGCAGATGGATGGGATTGTGCGATAGTCTCCTGAGGTTTGGGCGCATGAGCTTGCCTCTGTTCTCTGTTTTTCACTCCTCTTTACCACAGAAAGAAATGTCTCTCCCTCACTTCTTATTTCTATACCAGACTCTTTGTATAACACGGTCTCAATGTATCTCTGGCCAGCTGAAGCGGATTTAGCCATGAACATTAAAACCTTAGGAGAACATGTGTATGAATTTTGTGCATCCCGAATCCGAGCCTGATACCTGGACCTGAGTACTGTCCAATACTGAGTGTCCCTTTAAGATCAGTGTGACTTAAAGATACAAGTTAGAAAACACTGATCGTTGACATTGTGTCAGCGCCTCCAAACACGCCACCATCTACTAGCACCACACTCTTATGATCACATGACAAGAACCTGAAACCAGTGGATTAAATGGAGGGGGTAATTGATTATAGTATGTGGTCTGTGCATTGACTTGCTTGCTCACAGATACATGGTATCTCATTTTAGGTGGTATCGATGCCAATACAATACAGTATCATCTGTATCAGAGGTCAATACTATTCTGATATCTGTATTAGAGGCTGATACAACTCTGAAATGTGCATCAGAGGTCAATACAATACTGATATCTGTATCACAAGCCTATACAATACTGATATCTATATCCCACTGCGTTACAATACTGTATCATCTGCATCTGAGGCCAATATTATTCTGATATCTGTATTAGAGGCTGATACAACTCTGAAATGTGCATCAGAGGTCAATACAATACTGATATCTGTATCACAAGCCTATACAATACTGATATCTATATCCCACTGCGTTACAATACTGTATCATCTGCATCTGAGGCCAATACTATTCTGATATCTGTATAAGAGGCTGATACAACTCTGATATCTGCATCAGAGGCCAATACGATACTGATATCTATATTCCACGGCGTTACAAGACTGATATCTGTATCAGAGGCCGATACTACTCTGATATCCGTTTCAGAGTCTGATACAACTCAGATTTTGTTATCTTGCAGTGATACAATACTGATATCTGTTTCAGAGGCCGATACAACTCAGATTTTGGTATCACGCAGTGATACAATACTGATATTCGTATCAGAGACAGATACAATACTGACATCTATCACATGCCAATACCATACCGATATCTGTATCAGAGGCTAACAGAATACTAATAACTGTTTCAGTAGCCAATACGATACCAACATCTCTATGAGAGGCCAATACTACTCTGATATCTGTATTAGAGGTCAATACAATACAGATATCTGTATCAAGGATGGATGCAATTCTATTACCAGTGTAGAAAGGTTTCTTCCAAACAGGTTTCTGTATGTGAGACAGGTACGGTTCTGGTGCGAGTATCTGAGGCTAGTATAATTCTGGTATTGGTGTTGGAGGTTCATACAGTACTGGTATAGAAAGCAAGGACAGACACACTACTGGTAACAGTATTGAAGAATGTTACTGAAGAAGGGATATCGCTGACATCACTATCTGTATCTGTAAAATACTGGTGTCAGTGTTAATGGTCGGTAAGGGGCTGGTAATGATATCTGAGGTTGGTATGATATTAGTATAGGTGTCTAAGGCCAGTACAATACTGGTCTTATATCAGAGCCAAATACCATACTGGTATCTGTGTTGTATCAACTGTACTTAGTCTGTATCAGAAGACAGACAGTCAAGAAAAAGCTGTCTAAACCTGATCAGTGATTGTATGATTATTACTTTTGGTGAATGTCTTGTTTGCAGACGGGTTGGTTTGTGTCTGAAAACAGGAAGAGGCTGTTTTGGTGCTGCAGATGTAGCAGTGGGTGTTGTAAGCACTGCTGCAGGTTTTCTCCAGTTGATTTAAAGCGGGAAGGAGCCAGCCAGAGAAAGGAGAGTGGGGAGAGAGTGAAGATTGTTGATTAAGAAGGCGTGAGATCAGGAAGGAAGATTAGCGAGGAAGCCTGATTTCCAAGTCACCTTATAATTTTCTCTGCACACATCCTTAAACTCCTAATCAGTGGTCATAGCTTTGTGTGCTTCATTACAACAGTAGTGTAGTCAGTGGAGAACTGTAATTTGCTGAATCATTTATCCAGTGATTTAATCAAACATGGCAGTAAATTCCACTGTATGTGAACTAGCTGTCAACACTCATCG
The DNA here is from genome assembly GCF_009762535.1 of Notolabrus celidotus. Classification (NCBI taxonomy): domain Eukaryota; kingdom Metazoa; phylum Chordata; class Actinopteri; order Labriformes; family Labridae; genus Notolabrus; species Notolabrus celidotus. The sequence goes on from NC_048276.1 coordinate 11,382,655, forward strand.
CACTCTTCTGTCCCCATTTTGTCGCCCTTTCCCTTCAGTTGAAGTCGGCCAGTGCGGCTGCGGAGAAGTCAGTACCCCAGCCCACCACCATCTGCTCCAGGCCTCCCATGAGAGCCAGCCCTGTCAATGTGAGACCGGCTTCAGCAAATGCAACACCGGGTTCTGTCAACACAGGACCCAGCCTCGTGAGTCTGAGGCTGGCCTCGGCTACAGCATCACAGTCTCCTTCCCCCAGCAGTAGCACCGTCAAAATAGACTCCAGAGCGACAGCACTTGAAAAAGTCCTCCAGCGCTCACAGGAGCAAAGGAAACCCCAGGAGTCGCAGGCTGGGAAAGGTGGGTGTGCAAAGCGTCATGGGTAAAGGTGCATGAGGGGTTTAATGTCAAAATGAATTTAAGTGTTATCTTAATTCCATTTAATTCCTTTAAATGAAGTCAGTCTTATGTAGATGAATACACCAGCACACTGGCAGTCACTGCTGTCATGTGACGGCTCTGCAGATTTAATTCTCGCTTATTTTGCAAATTGATACATGATGATAAAACAGTCTTACAGCCTACATGTTAAGTTTGGTTGTAACATTTAAATTCAAGCCTGGTAAGACTTCTAAACGTTGTGTCAGTCACTATCAAAGAAAAAAAACTCTGTGTGCATGTGCAACATCACTTACATTTTTTATGCCATGACAGGCCATGTTTTTTGGAACATAAAAGGTGTCGCATGAAACTACTGAACAACTGATATCACATATGTGAACGCAGGACTATAGTAAGTCCAAACTCTGTTAGTTTGGCTGAATTTTAAAAGCCATAAGTGTTTCTAACTGAAGGGTCTTTCGAGAGCCAAGAGATGGAATTTATTGCTGAGCCGAGCCAAATGTGCTTGTTAGTTTGCAAAAGAAGAATCATCAATATTTTGTTTTGTCCAAAGTAAGACAGATGTTTATTCAGCATTCAGTCCAAATTCCAGCAACATGCAAATGCAAAAAGCCAACAAGAGAGAAATGGTGTCTGTGTTGACCTGAGCAGAAGCAGACTGAATTAAGTTCATATGATACAGAATTCTAGTTGCTGCAGCATGAAAAAGGATGATTTATTCCTCCTAACCTAACGTGTCCCTGCCAAACAGTGCCTCAGCCTGCTGGAATCTTTATGGAGTGGCAGGGTAAAAAGAGGCCAGCGTGCAGGGGAACACAGCGTGTGTGACTGGAGTGTGTGTCGTTGTCCCACATTGCCCTTACACACCTGATAGATTGGTAGCTTCTCTGTTGTAAACCTATGAGAGCATCTTATTGTGCAGTTGTCAGTTAACAGAACACATTGGTTGAGCTGCTTGATCACATCAGTCATTATTTATGGTAACTATTATAAAAACTTTTTATTGTCTTTGACACACCAGCTAGAAAAGGAACCCCATTACCCTACATTAATGGTTTTACACAAGATAAGTTTACAGAAATTCAATTTGTATTACCTCTCCGTCTTATTTTTCTCATTTATTTTTTTAAATCAATTATATTTTATTTTCATGAAGCTGGTATCTTGAAAATGAGAAAGTAAGGTGATACACTTTCATCAAAGCTCCTGTGGGGTTCTTTAATTTTTTATTGATCTGGATGCTTCCTGTGGAGAGAGAGACAACTCTTATACTCTGCTGATTTTGGCGTCTACATGTGTATGTAGTGTTTTTGTTTACATCTAGTCCTGATTTTACAGTCAAGGCTTTTTTAAAATCTTTTTACTTCACTAAGTTTGGTTCCTACTTTATACTTTGGATTTATTGATAACCTTTGTTTTTGTTCATTCAAATTGTTTGATTTACATTTTTTTGCTTGATTTCTTGTCCTTTTTAGTTGTTATTCTTTCAATTTAAATTATTTTTAAAGCTGTATTATTTTATTTTATTTATTATTTAAAGGGTCATCTCTTTTTTTTTATTTTGTTGATTTGCCCCCAACTGATTCCGTGATCCTGATTATGTGCAGACTGGAAGTCACACCCTTTTTTTAAGTTGTTCTGCCTATCTTTGCAAAATGTTTGCCTGATGAAGGTCTAGTACCGAAACGTTGCCATTATTATGGGTTTATTTTTAGATTCAGATTTAGAATACTTTATTAGTCCCAGAAGGGCAGTTCAGTTTTACAGTCAACCCATCCATAGTACAAAATATACAATAAAGGAAATAAATAACACGTCGTGACATCAGCAACAACCACAGTGTCCGCACAGCAGAGCGGGATGCGGAGTGATTCTTGGTTTAATTTGCCTTTTGTTCATTTAGCAGCCTCATGGCAGAAGGAGTAAAATAATTTGCATAGCGATTTGTTTTTCGCGCCGGCACATAATACCGCCGACCTGAGGGCATGATTGCAAATTCACTGCCAAGCATGTGATCAGGTTGGGTTAAAATTCAGTTTGCTTTCTGGACCACCCGCATTGTCCAAAGGGAGCAGAGGTCCTTAAGCTGGACTCCTCCTGGACTCTGATGATGCCATTCAGATACTTCTTGTCTTTCACGGAAAGACAATCAAACCAACATTATACAAGATTACACTAAGAGACTTTCAATAAAGCTTTGATAAAAGGTGCATACAATGTTTTTGCAAGTTGGACAGTGTGCAGATTCTTGTAATTTTGATTTATTTTTACAGTCAAACATATCACATTTCAGTTTAACGCATAAAAAATAACAATAAGGACATAACTTATCTCGCCACTGATGATCTTAAAAATAAATAATTTCAGGGCACGTATCAATTGAGGCACAAGAAAATAACCATATGGTTAATATTTGATTTTTTGTGGGTTTACACAACATTTTTGGGTGTTTTTGTAGCTTAAAAAAAACAGGAGTGGGTGATTTTCTTGGTGCTCCGTAGACGTAGACAAGACTGGTGGCAAAACACACATTAGCTCACTCTGCTCAAGCATTACAATTCAACTTTATTTTAATATCTTATTCAGCTTTTTACAAACTAGTAAGATCTTTCTCTTTGTCTCACTCTTTGTGTGCTACTTGTATACCTCTGTCTTTCCTAGAGAAAAAAGTCCATAGTCTAGACTCTATTTAGTTGGGATTTCTGACTGCTTTCATTCAGATATCTTTAGTCTTGAAATACATGATGATGTCACTAATCTTACAGTATGTGGTGAGAATAACTTCACGTTTGACTCTTGTTTGAATTATCATGCCAATTCCCAGACTTCCCGTCTAAACAAAGCCCCCAATTTCATGAATTGAGTGAATACTCATTCACTATACAGTGACCCAGTTGTGTTGAAAAAGGGGGGCAGTGAAAGGATGAAGTTAGCACCATCCAGTGGAAAACAAAGATACTGTAGGGGAAGAAAAGATGTCCAGCTGGATAGGAAACCTCATCTCTATAGGGTCCCTCTGCTGGAAAAACCTTCATCCTACAGGATATTTACGCTGCAAACACACAGCAACAGTTTATGAAAGCTCTGCGAAAAGTTCTATCAATAGGAATTAACAAAGAAAACTTCAGTACAATGCAAACTTTCATCTTTGGCATTTGAACTTGTGGAAGCACTCAAAAACATCACTCAGTTGAAGAGTCAAAAATTCAGTTTCATTGTGGCTCATAGAAAATATAAGTCACAGTGAGTGAGAGAGGTGAGCGGGGTCAATGCCATCCTTAACTTCCGTAGTATGAAATAAATGCAGAATTCTATTTATTGTCAGCTTAACAATAAAATCCATCAGTGAGGATAATTCCTTCAGAAAACACACCACAGCCTCTCAATATCCCACAGACGTAAAGTTCCTCAAGGTTGAGTGTCTGGTCTTCTTCCCCCTGCATGTATTCTAGCACTTTTTTTTATAGAACGCTGAATGAAAAAGGAAAATCAATCCTACACATATTTCTATTTTTCCTCCTCCCTTTTAAATGGTTTGTCCTGAAAGTTTCTGGCAGTTTGTTGTAGATTTTGGAGGCACAGCAAATCACTCCAGAAGCCCCACACAAGACATCTAAGAAGCTTTTAGTAATGTCATCAAGCTGAATTATCCTGGAGGTGTTTGTGAAAGCATTTTTGAAATGAACATAGGATATCATAACCAAAGAGTCCTTTAATTGCAGAGGTATTTTTTGGTGTGTCTGTCTGTGTGTGTTTTTGCTTCTACATTCATAGCTACATGTGACATGTGTTGACAATGCATGGCAGCAATATACGACAAATGAAGGGACAAGGAAAAGAAAGGAAAAAGGAGCAGCTGTTTGGGTGGGAGTTGAGGTGGGCTGAACACAGTGCTGAATAAATGTGCCTTTACTCTGAACAAAAAAATACTGACAGAATATCTGTCCTCCACAATGGCAGGAAGCTTGTTCCTCTGGGAGGAGGAGGACGACTGTAGGATAAGGCTCGAGCCTCAGCTGTTTTCTTTTGAATGTTGGTAATGACAAGGATGTCTGCATCCTGAGAGCGCACACTATGACCCCACACAACATTTGTAGAAGAAGAACTTAATAATCTGCTTTGGTGACATTTAGTTGTGTTTACAAATGCCCACTGGAGCTTGACTGAACTTGTTTTCAACCCCTGAGTGTGAGATCTGAGAATTGAAATAGCAGAATAAGAGATTGGATGTCATGATTTAAAAACGAGTGTTTTGAAGATAAGAAGATGTTGAAAATATGAAGTTATAGATATTGTTAAGATACAGTTATCAAATATCAGGTAAAGTGATGAGTTTTTCTCACAGTTGGGGAAAAGAATAAGCCTTTAAAGGCACAGTAGACAAAATGTGTAGCATGTTTCTGGGATGAAGACTGCATTTCCCATGAGCACCATCATCCACTGTTGTAAAGATGTGGCTTTTGCCATACATATCTCTTGTTTTTAACTAATTTTCTTTGATTAAGAAAATAATTTGTTGGATGCAGAGTGATGAGGTGTTATATTGATTTGTTGCTACATAATTAAAGAACTGTAACAACAGCGACAAAACGTTGCATACCGTTAGTTAATTAACAAAGGTAACCAGTCACAGCCCTGTTGTCCCAATAAACGCCAGAATGCGCGCGGGCATTTGTGTGTGTGTGTGTGTGTGTGTCTGCGTGCATGCGTGCGAGCGTTTTAATAATGTGATGTTTTAATTGTGACCTGCCAAGGGACTGCAGATGTAAATTAGCTTTAAGCTAACTCCGGTACAATGCATCAAATGGTGACATTTATGTTAAATATTGTACATGGCCCCTTTACAAATAAATCAAATCAAATAAAATAAAAAATCTATATATCCACAATTTATTTTCCCCAAAGAGCAATGAGACATTCATAAGCCAGCATAAATACGAAATCTTGTTCAGAGCCATTTTGCTCCTCTACTGAGCAAAGCCCAGGGGCCTCATGTACAAAGACTTGCAAGGATTTATTGAAACATTGCGTACGCTCAAATCCAGAAAACGTTGTACACATAAAAATATCAAGATGTATGAATCTGTGCACAAGGATCAACAGCTGTAGAAACGTGTGCACACCAGCCATGAAGTTGGCGTGAGGCACCGCACAGTTCCACGGTCATTTCACTCTTGAAATCTGAACTTTGCCTTGAAAAAGAGTGTACGCTACGTTTTTACATGAGGCCCCAGGTCTTAGAGTTTATTTGTCTAAAAAAATACTTCAACTGAAAACCTGCATTGTTTTTTGCTCCAGTATCAGCCATTGGTGCAAATATTCTATAAGAAGAAAATTATCTTAAGAAATAAAAACTCATCCTTACTGACAAACTTTACCAGCAGAGTTCTAAAAAGAGCCTCCTCCTGGGTTGGTGCCAAATATCGACTCTGCTGTTTTCACTGAAAATCTGAGTCGAACACATGCAGTAAAATTCAGTTTAGAGAAATAACCAATGTTAAAGCTGATAATCCTGATTTACGATGTAGGTAATGAAGAGGCCTCGGTTTTAGAGTGAGACTATTTCAAAGTAATTTAAAACTTCCCACTGTGCCTTTAATTTCATTGAAAGTTATCTACCTTTATTGCTGGGTGAAGTGCAAGATTCAAGATGCTTCAGCTTCAGAAAGTATCACATAATTAAAATCCATTTAAATGTAATAAATAAAAAATAAACTATTGAGTATGCCACAAAAAATATAGTTTATTTACACTTAAATAAATAAATAATTGCAAATAGGCTCCAAACTGCACATACCTGACTCCTCTGGAAGGTCAACCTTTTGTAAATGAAGGTGTTTTAATTCTGGTTGAAAACTGTTCAAGCGAACACTTGAAGTAAAAATGAAAGCATTTTTTAAGATGTCTAATCGATAAAAGTGAGACTCTCATAAACGTATGACTTGGGGCTTTCTTAAAGGAAGGTGACGTCTGAGAAAGAAGCCAGTGAAAAGATGTTTTTGTTTTTATTCAAAGATATGAGAGAATCATTTTATTAAGAGCGAGTGTAGTGCTGACCCTGGAGCTGCAGAAATATGTGTTGTGTTCGCGTGTGTACTGTATCACATGATTTAAGCACATGTGAGCGTGAAAGTGTATCAATCTCCAGCAGCTGGCGGTGTGTGTGTGTGTGTGTGTGCGTGTGTGTTCATGTTTATAAATCCTTCCCTGTCTGTCGGTCGGTCGGCTTTTCCTCTCCTCTCTCTTCACCTTCAGAGGGAAGGACACACATTCCTGCGCTGCTTCCCGACTCTAGCCCTGGGCGACGCTCAGCCAGAGCTGATAAGTGACAGGGGCCCCAGCCCCCACACAGGAGGGGCCCCTCCCCACGTCAACACACCAACACACACACACACCAACTCTTCTCCCTGCCCTTCAGTCCACAGACACGCTGTTAGGGAATTCTGCCCTCTGCCCCACTTCTGCCCCCCCCTTCCTCCACTCTTTCTGCCAGAGACGTGGAGGTCTTTAAAGAGATAGATTGGTCTTTAATTTTTGTGCTAGCCTGGTCAGTGACACGGCTTCCCGCCCCTTCCTCTTTGTCCTCCCTGTACGTTTTACGAGCTGGCCTGAGATGTGAGGAGTGGCGTACGAAAGCTCAAATGGGAGATTAATCAATCTTGACGAGTGATTTAATGGAGGGATTCTCTTTCATTTTAATAGGTGTTTTTGCAGGTAGCTTCTTAATGACTGTTTCTGCTGACGGAGCGGAGAGTGCAGCTGCTGAGGAGAGTTTCAGGCAGAAAGGCGTGGGGTCTGAGCATTTTTGCTGGGTGTGTTAAGACAGGTTGGTCAGGTTACCTGTGGGAAGGTACTTAGCTTAAAGAAATTCTCTCACACGATATGTGTACGCATGTATACTCGCTTTATGTCTGGACACGAGTCTCTCTACCTCTAAAAGCAGTTCTTCTTTCCTTGCTTTCTATCTCTGTGTCTCTCTATTAAGCATTCCGCTCAGACCTGCACCGAGCCTCTGAGCTCAAAAAACTCTCTGACCATGAGTGTGTATGTGCCTGTGTCTGTGTTTGTGTGTGTGTGCTCGGTGCGTGCCTGAATGTGTGTCAGCCTCAATTGCTGGAGCCTATCCAAGGTTTCCGTGGTGACCACACAACACAACGAGACAATCAGAGGCAAGCCCACGCAGCGCGGCGAGAGGACATTAACACAGGAACCGCGGGTCAGGGGGCAGAGGAAGGCAGGGCAAGACAGGGGGAGAGGAAGAGATGAAGAGGAGGGTGGAGGGAGGTGTTAGAGCCACAGGGAGAGGGGAGTGAGGAGAAAAAGGAAAGTAAACAACAATAAACAATAACACAACCTTAAAGGCTACTTTAGGTCTCTCCTTTTCATGCCTGCAAGACATCAAGAGGCTTTAAAGGTTCCCCGGCCCCAGGAGTGCCTGTGCGGTTTTGGCTGCACCCCACCTCTCTGTGTGTGTCTGATTGTGTGTGTGTGTCTTCTGTGCCTTGGTGTGAGAGAGAGAGATGGGTGCATGCATGACTGAATCCATGTGCAGCAGAGCCGTGTAAAGGTGCATGACTATGGTTGTGTGCATGTGTGTGCATGCACGCACCTGAATGTAACATGAGAACGCGTGTGTGTCCTTTTGAAATTCAACTGTTAGAAACTGTGTGTACGCTTGTGCATGTTTTGGCTTTATTTTGTGAGTGTGTGTATCGATGTGTGTGTGTGTGTGTGTCTGTGTGGGTCTCTGTGTGAGCCTGTGCGCGTCTGCAGCCGTGCACGCGGGTGCTCTCACATATCTCTGTCCCCCGGGGATGACGCTAAAAATATGTGGCTCCTCAAGCCTTCTGGTGTCTGAGCAGCGTCTGTCTGCTCTCCATTGCCGTCCCTGTGGCCCTCCCTCCCTCCCCTCCGTTACTCCTGTTCCCTCCATTCCTCCCTCAATTACACCCTCTTCCAAACACAGTACCTCTGCAAGCACACACACACACACATGCATGCAGCGACTACACCCAGCTGTGTCCCTACTTCACTTCCACTGAGGATGACCTCTGCTCAAGCAGTGAGGGGATAAAGGGAGGCCAATGAAAAGGAGGGAAAAACGGTAGAAATGAGTGAAGGAAAGCGTAGGCACAGTATTTGGAAGATGAAAGGGATCCAGAAAACTGGGATAGCTGGATTTCTGCGTTTACAACTATAACATATGTGTTGAAACTTTATGGATTTAACAGATCTTTAAATACATCAGTTAACAATGTTTTTTCTGTAATCAGACCCTGACTGCTGCAGTTTACAGTAAACAAGATCCCTGTGTGACTGGCACTGCCTAGAAAACTGTCCTGTAATACAAAGTGAAGAGATAAATTAGACAACATGCAAATAAAGTGCTGGTTGTGCTTTAAAATCCCTCTATGGCAGATTAAAAGAGTCCAGCATTGGAAACAAAGAAGTGCCAAAAAATGAACGAAAATAACAACAAAGTTAAAAAATAACATTTTAAGCAGGTCTTTAGTTTTCTGTAAGGTTTTTTTTATTATTATTTGGAATTGTATCCTTTTTAAGGCTGTCAGCATTATTATCAAATTGGTCTGATTTTTTTTGAAAAACATTTTTTTTTTAATAGCATGCTTTTGTTGTCCCTTTTAGCACACTGTAGTTAAGATGCCGCCGAGTCTTCCTGCTTCCTGCTGCCACTGTCTGTTTTCGAAACGGCCTGCTACATACTACCTACTAATGTAGTAGGCAGTAGGTACTGCCTACTACCTTTCTGTTTGAACTGTGTTGTAGTATGCTCGACCAGACGTCACTGAATTTCTGGCTTCGGAAAGCGGAAGTAAACAATGGCGAAGCTGATAGATAAACTGATAGATACTACTCACTACTTACTACATACTGAATTTTGGCCAAATCAGTACGTACTGCTAGTATAGTAGGCGTTTTTTGAAAACAGCCAATGACACCACTGCGCCTCTGAATGGCATATTTCACCTCTTCTAGATGGCTTAGTTGACAAATCAAAAGTGATATGCACCTTGTGTCGAGCGGCATGAAAATATCCCTGAAGTGCTTTGATTTTGAGCTTCCACCCATGAGCTAAGCATACAGGTGCAGCCAATCAGAGTGAAGTCAGCAAGCAGCCGCATCCCAAAAGCTGGCAGAACGCTATCCACAGACTTGTGGATAAAACGCTTTGAGGCTCTTACCTCTTAGCCATTGTTTCTGACCACACTGGTGTAGCAGTGCATTTATTTGAATAATAAATGTAAAAGTCATTATTATAAAGTATATTTCATTGCATTCAAACTGTCATAAAATGCAAATAATAAAGAAAGGCAATAAAAATGGTTACCAGTAATTAGTATTAAGAACTGAAAATAAGCGATTTATCATGATTAGGAAAATCTATAATTTGACAGCCCCTGTATTTTTGTGTTAAATACAACTGTCAGACAACTTTAAGGTACACAATCCATTACTTGAAGTTTTAAAGGTATAAACCTGAGAACAAATCATCAAAATGAACCACAATGGGGCAGTCATGTTTTTGGTGGTCTGTGATACCTCTAAAACAAATCTCATCCCCTTCTATTCCCCAGATATCAGTCCATTAGAAGCGGTTCGGCGTGCTACCTCAGAGGACGCCGTGTCATCAGGGAGCACCCCAGCCAGTGCAGGGCGCGGCCGAGTGGCTCAGTTGATGAAGACCTTCAGCGTCGATGGCGCCGCACCCCCCTCACAGACCCCCTCCCGCGGCATCAAGCCCCCTCTCCCCAGCAAGCCCAGCCACCTGCGTCTAACCACCACACCCACTGTCAGGTAATCCTCACACTGACGCACAGACGCCCCACTCGGCTTCATCCCCAAATACAGCCACACTGGACAATCGGGGGTATCTAAACATGGAACCTTTGCAGAGTGGGTTGATGTGATTGAGAGCTCCTAAGGTGGCTCTTAGTTCACATTGCAACCATCAGTTCCAAAGCACAGAAATGGAGATGCTTGAATGTAATGGTCTTCTTTTGTTTTTGGATGCTGCAGTACTGTAAACACTATTTGTGGGAGGGAAATGCCAAAATTGTAATCTATATGTATTCGCAGGGTATTGATGACTATCGCATGTATTCACTTGTTTTTGACGCTTTCCACTTTATCATGCGGATAAACACATTCTGACCCACCAGTCCAATTATAAACCCTGCATACACAATACTGGTTCCTTACCAATATCATTATTTTCATCACTGGTTTTTGAGGCTGAGTATTTGAGGTTCAGGACAAAAGAATGGCCATGGGACGGCCTAGCAGGGTGAAAGAAGGCACAGTAGGGTCCTCCTTCATCTCGCCTTCTCCTCCCCGGGACCAGTGCAGGGTTGTTTATTTGTCACGATGCAGTGTATGTCTCCCTGTGCCACCTGGCAGGAGCCTCTCTGCGACCTGTCGTGGACCTATGACAGTGCCAAATGCCTTGTCTGTCTCTCCCCGTGGATCAAGTTAGACTGTTGCTGCCAAACAATCCAGCTCTGTGTTGCTCTTCTCTATTTTTCATTGAGAGCTCTACAAGTGATGTGTGGTTGTGTTTTATGGTATGTTGTTTTTGTATGCTTTCTATAGGGAGGAAGATATTTTGTAATGGGATATTTAATGTTGCTGCAACGCTCACTTGTACATTTTTAAAATCTTTTAAGTCTGGCTTGTAAGGTGCAATCAAAGAAACAATAAAATTGTGTATCCTGTACAACATGTATCTGTAGACTCATCTTTTGTGATTTACTCCTTACCTTTCATCATAAAAATTTCATTTTCACGTCTTGTAGCTTTAGAAACCCAAACTGTTAGACTTGAATATCTGCACATATATTCCCACGTTTTCTGCTCCATCACAGTTTTGCTTATACTGTTCTCAGCATATACATGGAGTCAAAACTCCTATTAGCAGATGCACTACTGAGTCATTCGCAGTACAGCTTGGAGCCAGGTCACTGAGAATATATATGTCATTTTTAAATGTCCATCCTCAGCAAGTAATCCTGCCTGCTTCACCAGGGCCAGTGTAAAATTTAAATTTCAGCAGTGCTACACATCATCATCCACCCCCACGCTTGTTATAACTGTGCTCCGACATTTCCTGCTTAATTTCCAGTAACGCTCGCCAAGCTTGCAAATGAAACTGAAATGTTTGCCGATGCTAAAAGTGAGAGGCATATTCTCACATTTGGATCTGTGATTTCCATTGCAGATCGCTGTTACTTCGGCTAATGTTTGGCAGCTGCCGGATCTGTTTAAAAAAAAAAATATCTCCAAGGTAACAAAACACCTCAGCAGTGTGAATTAAAGCAACACTGTGAAAGGTAGAAGTTAATAAACGCCAACGTCGTATATTAAAAAGTGAGACACAAACTCTTCATTGAGAGATCTTGGGAGAGAGAGTAAGTTATTTTACAGAACAAGGTCATGTCATGAATCTGGTTCTGGATGTTGAAGCAGTAGTCGTGTCTGGATCATAAACTTCTTTTACATATGCACTTTGAAAAATTAGGGGGACAAAGCTTGTGAAAATTTCTACCCATTCAGGAGGAGCTCTGACAGGGTTTGGTGGGCGAGGGTGGTTGATGAGTTTTGTAAGGCAGGTCATGACATTAAAAAAACTCTTTGGGGGGTGCTGGTGGCCTAGCAGTCTCAGCACCCCACATACAGAGGCTACAGTCCTCATTGCAGGGGTCGCCGGTTCTATTCCCGGCCGGACGACCATTTCCTGCATGTCTTACCCAACTCTCTACTCCCCACATTTCCTGTCTCTTCAGCTGTCCTATACAATAAAGGCAAAAAGGCCAAAAATATAACTTAAAAAAAAAAAAAAAAAAACTCTGTGGAAGCCACAGTAGAATGTTTACAACATGACAGAATGTCAAGCAACAGAGACCTTTGCTATGATGATAGTTTTCTAAGTTCCATCAATGCTACTTACAAACAGATGTACGTGTACGCATCTTAGATGTTCTTGCCTTGAATACAATTTCCTTCAGGGTGTAAAATTAATACCCGCCAAGCGCCAATGGCTGGTAAAAAAATAGTTTGGCGTGTAAAACAAAAACACACACCCGCCAGTGGCCGATGGAAAATTTTGTAATGCATGTGAGGTTTTGTTTTCATACTTTCTCCCATTCCTGCAAACTGTCAGGCTATTTTGACCCTCGTGGCGCTCTGTACTTGTGTTGTGATTTGGTACGTCGTGAACGGCGTGACGTCAGCTACTGGAGTTCTATTCATTCCCTTTGCTTGAAGAAGCGTTTCGAGGAAGATGTGGTGACACATTCCCAGCGTGAAGTCACCACAAACAAAAAGGATAAACAAAGAGGGAGGAGACGACCAAGAAGAGGAACAGACAGCTAAACTGAGTAATGTCACTATACAACGTTTCAAAGATAACTGGAAACTTGATGAGGCTGTTACTATTTTAAATCACATAAGGCATGATTTTTTTATTTGGCCGTTGAAAAATATTTTTGGCTGATACACTTTTGGAGGTCACTAGCCAATGGCAGATGAGGTTAAAAGTTGATTTTGCGCCCTGGATGTTTTTATTCATCTTGTTATGTGTTGCTCTTCTGGGTTTGCACTGGTCGTGTGATAGGGAAGGGATAACGTATGGTTAGCAGGTAGTTATGGGAAATAGAATCCCAACTGAAATGTCTGTAGCCTGCTGATTTAGCATGCTGACGAAAATAAAGTTTTAGCCACATCGTTATGATGTGAACGGAAACTAACACCTTAAGGTCGCCTTAACAAGCAGAAGCACGCCAGAACTCTTTTCCTGCAGATTGATTTGACATGATGTGTGATCAGTTGGCCTCTGGTGTACTCATGTTAGTGAAAGTTAATAACCATTGTCAAGGGGTTTTGACCAATTAGAATCAAGCATCTTACACGGCTGGAAGATCAGCAAGAAAGCCGGGTAATAAAAGCGCAAAAGTGTCGCTCACAGTGACTTTTTCTGAATATTTACTGCTTTCTCAAGTCACCTCCACTGACTTCACACACCAGAGCGTTGATGGGAAAAAATCTAGATAAAGTCAGGGTGAAAATGTTGGCCATTTGCGTTCACACATGCAGCACAAACCCGTACATTTCAGGACATTTGCAGGAGTTTAGTGATTGTGTGGATACAGCTTTGGCAGGGTTTTAAGATGTTTGATAAAAGTAAGAAATCCTGGACATTTAAAATAAGAGTGTTGTGTGTGTGTGTGTGTGTGTGTGTGTGTGTGTGTGTGTGTGTGTGTGTGTGTGTGTGTGTGTGTGTGTGTGTGTGTGTGTGTGTGTGTGAGTGGTAACGTGACATTTAACAGTTCCTACCTGTTGCTGTTTTTTGAAGGTAATGAGTTGAAAGAGGGAGATTGTGTGCTGGTGTTTTAGTACACTTAAGCAACGACAATAATCCTGCAAAACACAGTATGGTACAGCGGACGTTTTCTCCTTATCATGTAAGCCTGTGTGTGTGTGTGTGTGTGTGTGTGTGTGTGTGTGTGTGTGTGTGTGTGTGTGTGTGTGTGTGTGTGTGTGCGTGTGCATGTGTGTGTGTGTGTGTATCAGTCGTAAAGCCATCTAGGAACACAGAGCTATCAAGCTTCTTTTGTCAGCAGGCTACATTCCCAAAACAAGCACACGCTATACCACCATCATGAATGCATTTTTTTTTTAACAACCTTTTAAAGTATCATTAGCTGATATTGTTTTGGTCAAGCTGAATGGGTAAATGTTCTTTGTGTATCTGGCACCAGATGTGCCTCCACTCAACCCCTTCAGATCAGATCTTGGAAGAGATTCTTCTTTGGATTTTGTTGTCTTCAGAAGACATTAAAGACTTCCTTCAGAGACAATCTGCTGCCCTGAAGTATGCTTAAAACGTCTCTGACGTTGTTTTTGAAAACCCCAGATGTAGATGATGTATGAATTCTTGCCTCAATGTGCTTTAAGTATAATTCTGTCTATAATTAAAAAAGGGCACAGAAACGAACATTTATACAAAAATGTTTCCTGTTTCATCTTGTAGATTTCCCTTGTGTCATGCCTTGTTTCCTCCCTGTGTGTACTCTGTGTGAGTTATAAGTTATCCTGTCTCATCCTCTTGTTATTAGTGATCCATGTCTCCTGTTGCATTCTTGTGTTTTAGTCTTGTCTTGTGTTTCCTGTTTTATTTTGTAGTTCTTGATCCCTGTGTTTCCAGTTTAGTTTTACTTCCTGCCCTCGTGTGTTGCCCTCCTTTTTGATTAACCTCATTTGTTTCACCTGTGTCCACACCTGTGTTGATTACTCTGTGTGTGTTAGTTTCTCTGTTTCCTCTGTCCTGTGTTGGATCATTGTCTGCTTCTGTGTGTTCTCCGTGTGTTTCTGTATCCCTGTGTTTCTTTGTGTTTTCCTTTTGGAGTCAGTCTCTTGGACATTTTTCGTTTGTACCTTTTGTTCTTTTATTATTAAATCTTGATTTTTTCTGCACATGGGTCCTCTCTGTTTTTCCCCATTGTGACAGAAAAAATCAAGATCAGTCTCCTCTATAATGTTAACCCTAGAACACTATCACTAAAATTAGTAACCCCATCACTAACGGCAGGTGTTTTTTACCCGATATAATATACCCTACTGAAAAATTTGGAATTCATGACCAAAAATCCTTAAAAAAAAAGGGGGTAAATATGGAAACTTGGTGTTCGGTCCACCCATTCCTGGGACATTTGAGACTTCCCTGGTGAAGGCAAAGTCTCCTTGACAAACAAACAGCTGCAGCAGAGAGAAACAAAAAATCTCTATTGCAGGGTGAAAATCACCCGAACTCGTGCCTGTAGGAAAAAGCGGGTTTTGGAGTAGGGACACACACACGCCTTCGAAGACGTCAAAGACGATGCTAAAGCTACCCAGGGACCCATGACACTCAGACAAACGCAACTTAATGAAAATCATGTAAATATGTTTGCTCGGGTGAAAATCACCCGGCGATAGTGTTCTAGGGTTACGAAAGCTATCATCAGCAACAACAACAAGGGAAATCTTCAAAATTAAACAGGACACAAAGACAGATAAAACACAAGGAAAAATCTGAAAACCAGCCAAGATCAACTCATGACGATGGCCGGTTTGGAAACCGCCTTCTATACCAGTAGTATGTACTGATTTGACCAAAATTCAGTTTGTAGTATGCAGTATGTGAACAAGAGTGAAATCTGCAGTATGCCGAAACTACCCGGATGTCGTACTGATTCAGGGACATTTCTCAGCATGCAGCTGATTCCAGTTTGCCTCAACGAACAGCGCTAACTTATTTTTTTTGTATTTTTTGACAGGGTTTTTTGTTTATAGGTGCTGTGAAAATTATTAAATTCCATATAAACCACTTCTTTCAACTACCTTTTTAAATTACAAGTTGATGCTAATGGTCAAATTGCACGCCCAATAGCAGACGGCCCAGGTTCGCATCCAGCCTGCGGCCCCTTTCCCGCATGTCATACTCCCACCCTCTACCTGCTTCCTATTCTATCCACTGTCCTCTCCTTTCTGAATAAAGGTGTAAAAGCCCCAAAAATATAACTTATTAATAAAAAATGTAAAACAGTAAGCTTCACAAATCAGTCTTTCATTCAAATGCAAAGCATGATGGGAAAGGCCATCACTTCAACATCTAACAACATCAGTTAGTTCAGTTAGAAGAGATGTTCCAGAATACTTCAACCAAACTTCAGTCTTTGAAAAAGTATGCCAAAGGCTCTGTTGATAGAGCTGAAAGTGCTCAGCAAAGGCCAAAGAGATAAGACTCTGGCTGCAGAGCATGCACTGCAAATAATGCACTGCTGTCCAAACACACACATTCACATGTTTTATCAGTGTGGACCCACACACAGCCAACACACCAGGACCACTATAACAATCACATGTAAACATTGTGCTTTGACAAACAGTCCATAGGGATATGTGTACCCATCTACATCCAACACACAGGAAGCTACAACTCCTAAAGACTTACACCAAAACACATCATGAAACATTTACGGTTTCACACACACACACACACACACACACACACACACACACACACACACACACACACACACACACTCACACTCACACACTCACACTGTAGGTGCTTGTGCAACATGCTGCAAAATGCTGAAGCACGCAACTGTGCGCCGCCGCCTCTGTCTTCCAACGAGCCCGACAATAGCTGTGGCTGTTCTCTGATGCGCAGAGACATCGTCGAGCAGTTTCCAGGAGATATCTGTGGCCAGTCCCCTCGGTATGCCCCCCCCCCACTCCCAACCTCCCTCCCCTCCCTCCCCTCCCTCCTCTCCCCTCTTCCCCACACGCACACACACACACACACACACACACTTCTCCCCTTCATCCTCGGAGCCTGGCCACTGCTGTCGTCAGGGCCCTCCGACGGGAGATAAAAAAGAGGCTGTTGTTGTCTCCTTGCAGGAGAGATGGACGCCTGTTTCTCCCTCTCTTTCTCCTTCTCTCACTCTCTCTCTCTCTCTCTATTTTCTTTAGCAGCCTCGCTCTCCTCACACCCACAGAAGTAAAGGGGGAAGAGAGAAAGAGAGAGAGAGAACAAGAGTGTATGGGAAGGAAAGAAAGCTCTTCTGCGTGCTGTGGCGTTCCACCACACCACCAATAACACCCCTCCTCCTCCTCTTCCTCCTCTTCCTCCTCCACCACCACCAGCACCCCCAGTAGAGTGAGAGAAAAAGAGAGAGGGAAGAGAGAAGAGAGAGAGGGGGGCCGGGGCCATGTGATACGGAGAGCATGCGGGCACAGCTTCACCCCCAGGCAGAATGAACGGGGGCCTGCTGTGTCTCTCCTGCATGATTAATCTGGCTGAGGGGCAGGAGGACTGCCACAGCCCTGCCTGCATTAACTCCCTACTCTCCAGGTCCACATGAACACACACACACTTGCACACACACACACACACACACACACACATCAGCAGGAGAATAGTATAGCCATGGCCAAACACAGGTTCATATACACATAGTGGACTGTGTTGCAAATAGCTGGCCCTGAAGTGGATGTGATGTAAAATAAATGGCATGTTCTTGGTGTTTAAAAGGAAAATAAAGCTCTATCTTTTTAATGCGGCCTTTATTTTGGAGGAACCTGAGTCATACTTTTATAATCTCTTTTCCCCTGCTGTGCTTTTTGACATTTATCTAACTTTTGACACACGCCTTTTTATTGTTTCTATTCTTGTTTTTTTCCAGTCTTATCTTATCATTTGTTGTTATTTCCTCTCTCTTCAGTGTAAAGAATGTTGGGCATCTTGGTGTTAGGTTGGGTTCAAGTCTCTGGCCTGGTTCACTTTAACTGTAGTCCTTTGCCAGGCTTTGACACATCCCTAATCCATCTGTAAAGAGCACCATGATGTGAGGCCGCTCAATAGCGCTGGTTTCTCAGTAGTTCTGGTTTCTGTGACTCATCCTCTCATGTGACCTCTTGTCTCCCAGGCAACATTGTGGATGTTTGCCGGTGCCGGTCTCGTCTTTTTGTGTAATTCATATGAGGCAGATGGTCCAGGAAATGTGGTTTATTCTCCACAAAATTCTCCCGGAGAACAGGAAGAGTGTTTGGCATGTGATGGTCAAATTTTCAAAGCAGCGTGACAGCTTGTGAGGATGCACAGCAGGGCCTGTCATATTGTCTCACAGTGTTACAGTCAGCTAATGTAGACACGATACACGGGAGACAATGTATACGATACCTGTCTTTCTCACACTGATATCTTCCATGGATCATCTTGTAATGTTTGAACCTCTCTAAAGCAGGAAGTGTTTTGTGCAGGAGTGGAGCCCTAGCATCAGGAGGCAGACAGAGGGTTAACATCCTGCAGTCCGCTCCACATTAACTGGAAAGGAATGAAGTGTCAAGCATGTTTTCACCACAGCGAGACGGTCAAAAACCCCCTACCTCCTCCTCCTCCTCCTCCCTCCAACGAGTCACCCCTCAAACTGTCTCTCCCCCACATCATCCACTCCTCGCCTCCCACTCCCAACAACCTCCCACAGCCATGACCAAATTATTTTCCAGCCCTCCCGAGATTTGCCGTGCCAGACAAAAATCTGCAGCGCCGTCCTGATTCGGTGCACGAGCACACTCAGACTCCCTCGTCTCTCGATGCTGCTCTGTCACCACCAAGAAATTGGGTCTTCTTTTGACACACTTGCCCCGTTTAGTCACTCTTTGTGTGTTTTAAAGACTGCTGCCAATGCTACGAGCTGAACAGAAAGTTGTCTTTCTGTGTGTTTACTTTCTTGATAATGCACTGAAGTGTCAAAGTGGCTTGAATGAGTGTTTCTAAACACAGGTATGCTGGTGCTCTGGTTTGTAGGTGTGGATTAAAGACGCTGAATGAGCAACAAGAAGGGGGAGGAAGAGATCGGACACTCACTGATTGAGAGAATAAGTGAAAAGAGGGGGGGGAGCAGAACGAGCGTGAGGAGAGACAGAGCAAGCGTGAGGAGGGAGGGAGAGAGAGAGAAAATAAGCCCCACCAGTGAGCAGGCCACACAGCTCTGCCAAACTGCTTGAAAAAAAAAGAAGCCCCCTCTGTTTTATTTATAGTGCGCTGTATCCATGGCAACCAGAGAGGTCAGGCAAGCTGGGCCTGCGCTTCACCCCGCTCTGGGGATTAGGATTTCACAGAGGTTCTCAGATGTGAGGAAGGTGGGCTAAAGCGAGCTCGCTTCTCTCGCCAACGCAGTCCTCCTGCCTCTCGGTGAAGTCTGGGCCCGTTGAGGGAGGAAGAGGGAGGGAGCAGCAGAGAGTCATGGGAATTCTGTGGGAACGCTGGTTTATGGTGATGGAGCAGAGAGGAAGGGGGACCAGTGCAGAGAGAAACGCGTGTTAGCTGTTGCACGCAGAAGCTGTTTGTCATCAGTAGGCTTCTGTCATCAGTTGTTTTTCTTGTTTGTTTGTTTGAGACTTTTATTTTGAAAGGATTTTTAAAAGGTCACGTTAGGTCATAGAAGACTTTCTTTTCCTCTATGCATAAACTGTTACATACATTTAACTGATGTTTCTCGTGATATGCCACACATACAAATAAGTGAGTAAAACTATATAAAAAATATGTTTGTAACTAAAGTTCACACAAGAATATAAAAACATTTTGGATCATTGCTGAAGTTATATTCTTTTCCTTGTTCCCACTCATATTTCACTTTGCCAAGCAGTTTCTAATAAATGAGCCTAATTTACTCCCCCCTTTTAAAAATTTTGTGGGTTTGTTTTTTTCATCTGAAGAACGAATGACTCCTTCCAAAACAGCCAAGCCAGCTGGAATGAAGTCTCAGGATGAGAGAAGCAGAGAGAGAGAGAGGGAGAGAGAAGTAGAGTGAGAGCAAGGGAGTTGAAGAAGAGATGAGGCAAAGAGCTGATTGCCCTCCAGGAAATGCACGGTGTGACTACAGCAGAGACCTCCAGATTCCTCCTGGAGCAGAGGACATGCGTTGCTAGGAGATGGTTGTTGGGCTGGTGTTGCCATGCGTGGATGCTGTTGCCTGCCGTGCTCCGATGTGCAGAAGGACGACGATTCAGAGCTCGTTCGGGGAGCATGTGTGAAAGGACCCTCAAGAGTTATGGAAAAAAAAAAAGAAAAGCTTGGGGCCATCATCATTATCTTCTTCATGGAGTAGTAATGACTAACCCGGTCTCTAGAGGGAACCCTCAGCACCTGAGTCACAGGATCAACAGAGCCAACTCATTAGTGGAGCTGTGACCAATCTGACATCTGACGTCAGAGTTTCAGAAGTGATGTCACTGTATCTGCTTTAGAGGTGTCGGACTCATCCTTCAAAGAGTTTAATCTAAGACAGCTCATCACACGTTACCCTCTTTGACTCATAAGCTCTTGAAAATGTCTGGACAACTTCAGGTCATTCAGGTTCTTATATTTTCTAAACTTGCCTCACAGCTTGGGATTGTCATCGTCAGACATGGTCTCAAATCTGGAGCTCTGTTTACTTTGGGGTGAGGAGGATGGGGCTGTTGGTTGAGCATGCAGGAGGAGAAGTCATCTGGGGCTGGCATTTCAAAAGTTTGCCTCAAGTTGGGGTGAACAGATTAGGATAGTAGAGTTCACATGTGCTGCCGAGCCAAAAAATGTCTAAAAACTGTCAGGAGTGCGGTGAGTGTGTGAACGGGGCTAGCCGGCGAGACGCTGAGTAAATGCAGGGCCTATAGATGTACAAAGACCACCAGGGAGACAGCTAATTTCCACATGGTAACTTTGAATGCCTGTTACTGCTGCCAAGAGGTTGTGTGAGGTGAGGTGATAGGGGGAAAAAATCAGAAACAGCTTCTGACCACAGAAGATGTCCGTTCAGTCTTTGGCTATATATCTTTTGAGCTCTTGAGCTCTCATGGGGACGAGGAGATGTAATTGAGTCTGTTAGAGTCTTTTGGCTTGGCTTCTCATTTCCTCTCACTTTTTTTGATGATGATCAGCCAAGTGACCACTCATGTGACTTGTATTCCCCAGTGTAGGTCACTGCAGTCTGGCAGTGTCTCCTTTTTTTTTCAAATTTTGTCCATCACCTTTTCTCCTTTCTTTTTTCTTGACACAGAGAACCAAAATTATTCCACACATCAGATTTGTTGCCCAGTGGACCAATCACAGACCTTGTGGTTTGTGTCGTTTTGACGCATGGTTACATTTTGGAGGAGATGCACGTCAGGCTATGTGCATTGGATTCTGCATAGGAACAGGGCTTAGTGGACCTACGGCAACAGTGTTGATTAGACAGAGAAGAATAAACCAGGCTTAAGCACTCTTATGACTGATAGGCGGAAGAAATTTTTAAATATTATCAGTAGTGAAATGGTGGGGCCAATTTTGATATTTTTCAACAGGGCTAAAAATTCATGCCCGCATCCCTGAACTTGACTATGAATGGAAATGTTTAGCTTAATGTTAATTCAGCCAGCATGTAGACTAGTGAGAATATGTTGTTTTCATAGAAGTGCTAGCCATCCTGGCATGGGGGGCTTTTTTTTAAGCTGTATGAATAAATCAGTAAAATCAACTTTAAAGTCACTTGAAATTGCGAGTTTGCCACTAGTTTTGTTGCCAAAGAGTCGGAGACATAAAGGAGTTGGCCTGTTATGTTTAGTAACAATCATCAAAAGCAACACTCTACCGCTCCACAACATTCCCCGGTAAAATAACTTCATCAAGTTTTGAGTTTTTGAATCGTACCTGAATACCAGCAACTCAACAGAGACACAAAGCCGACATAGCAGCCCTGAGTTCAGAGATCAGGGAACAATGATCGCACTTATACAGATCACAATAAACGTTCCCACACATACCTGCGCCTGTATGAACACACAGAGTGAGAGATAACAGACAGTGACAGATAAAAGGGTTCAACTTTCAATAAAATAACCATTCAGGAGAGGAGAGACCTTGACAGCATGTGAATCTGATCTGCTTTGAGTCTCAACTCTGTTTGTAGAGGAAACCAAATTCATTTCAAATAATGTGACTCAAGCTTTTTAATCTTTTAAACATTAAATATGTTTATTGTTAATTTTATGAATTTTGATCTTTCACTTTACTAACCAACATCAAGGAAAATATTCTCCTATAGTTAACATTTAATTACATTTTACACAAATAATCACATATCTGGAACTGAAAAATGAGAGGTGACATTTTTTCCTCAACCTTTCAGAGTGTGTTCGCATTGTGTTTAATACCAGACTTTTAAGTACATCCAGTATAATAACCTTGTAGGGACAACTTGGTGGGCCCTTTTATCCCCTTGATAGGAAGTCGTACAGCAGTTTACCAACAAGTAACAACAGTACTTTGTCAGGAAGTTGTTATCTTTTAAGCATAGCAGTGAAGAGATCTCTCTGTGCATTAAAATGTGGCATCCAGATACTGTATATACACAATTTAATTTGTGGTGATAGGTGCATTTCATCGGGATGCAAAAACAAGAATTTACAAGAGCCTTCTCACTATGTATTCAGGGTAAATGTACATCATAGTAAGGATATAAGAAGGATGGATAATAGTTTTAATGCAAAACAGAAATTTTGTCACTCAGGTTTCTAAAAACTTAACGGATACTGGTTTTGAATTTGGACATTTCCACTTTTTTTTTCTTCAAACAATTAAGCAGTTCATTTTTCGAACTAATGAAAGCAGCAGCCTCACGGCAGGTATTCAGCTATTCAGCCTCAGCTTTACTTTCGCTTAGGGCCAAGCCATGGCAGCAGCAGCAGGTGAGTAGTGTTGATCTTAATAGCCTCTTTGCTGCTGCATGCCTAAGATTTTCAGGCAGTTGATGATCCGTCTTCTGCAGCAGGTGGAGGGCGTTAGCAGGGGGAGTTTAGCTTCATTCATTCACCATTCAGGAAAAAAAACAAGTTCCCTCTTGACTCAGACAACATAAACATATTTTTTATTGTAGCACAATGCTAATCAACAGAAGTGCCAACGTAGTTTGTGGAGCGAGGCAGGTGAAAGTCAAAATGTGATTTTGATCAGCAGTTTCCAGAAATAGTCCAAATAAGAAAATCTTTGTGAATTTGTGCTAATTCTCATAAAGTTAAATTTAACTTAACGTGGTTTAATCAAGTGGCAACCTCTCGCTATGAGAAATTAAACCAAAATAAAACTCTTATTCATTAATCGTGATTATTTCCTTTTTTATTTCTTACTTCATTTCTGATTTTGGGTTCATGGGTGTGGTTTACCTTTTAAGTACCTGTTCAGTTGGGTGGTGGGAGGTATTCAAAGAGGGTGAGTGGGGTTGAATAGTCTTTGTTGACTGTCATCGTCATTTTCATAATTTATTTAGATCTTTTTGGTATTGATTTATTTTGAGTGTTTTGTTAATAAATAGAAAACTTTCCTTGGACTTCGATTTTGATTTATGGCAAGACACGTCACAAGCACAACCCCATTTAGTCTCTGTGGCACCTTTCGATCTGAGCCGCTTCAGACGTGGTTCTTAGAGTGTCCACTTGAGGCTGGCTCTGATAGTACTACAAACCACATGCACACCCATTCAGAGAAGCAGATATTTACAGCAAAAAATAAACATGCTTACAGGCTGGTACAAAAACATTTTGGTCTAATGTTTATATCTCTAACTGCACACACTTGTGTGTGTGGTGTGTGTGTGTGTGTGTGTGTGTGTGTGTGTGTGTGTGTGTGTGTGTGTGTGTGTGTGTGTGTGTGTGTAGGGGGGATTGTCATTCAATAATGAGTTTAGAAGAAGTTAAGATTAAAAGTTTTCCATAATTAGAGGCAGGCAGGCACACCGTAGCTGTTAGAGAGGAGACTAAAGGCCCGCCTCAACTCGCCTCGTTGCCTCATGCTAGTATGACTGAGAGTTAGGTTGAGTTGGAATTTCCAATATAGGCTCCAAAACTCGGCTTCAGAAACATATGGGTGATGTCAAGGAGACTACGTTCATGCATTATACTTTCAATGAGATCAACGTGATTAGTTGTATATCTGAGTCTCAACATGCTGTTTTGTTTTGGCTAAGATGCCTAAAGAGGTGCTCCAAATCATGAGTTTTACTTTCAAAGACTTTCTGACAAATTTAAGTCAGAGCAGTGCAACATGTACGATACGAACTTTTGATAGCAACACCTGCTAGCTAACAATAACTTTAGGCTCCAAACATCTGGGTTCAAGATTTTTGTTGACTGCAGCAGAAGAATCAGTGTTTCCCCCTTTCAAGAGGGGTAAAGTGTGCAATTGCTCACAACCCACTGTGCTTTATCTTTGACAGTTTTTTGCCAATTACAGCCACATTTACCGAGGCTCTAACAGTAGTTGCAATCTGCTGTTGGGTATTCAATATGGATGTTTATTTTTCAGAATAATCTTGAGTGCACAGGAACAAATTCTTCACCAGAAGCAGCAGCAGTGAATTTGAAATCAATACAAGAGGAGCTACAGTTTGCATGAGCACTCATGGCCTTTGGTACAAATGTAAAGACTGACTTCTAGAAACGTACATGTCATCTATAAAGAGCACACATTCCTGAAATCCTCTAAGCAGCAAGAACCTTGAAGTCTGAATGATGGAAGTCCAAATTCTGAGTGTCTCTTGCTTGTACTCTGATTGCGATTTCAAACAATGAAGACCAAATAAAAATGTTAGACAGAGAAACAGTCATTTTATGTTTGAATGCTGTAAAGCATGATGGGATGAAGTTTTTGTTGAGAGAAATGCTGGAGTACTTGAGTCAAGAACTCAAGGGCTCTGGTCGAGGACTCAGACTCAACTTGGACTCAAGCTCTGATGACTTGGAACAGGACTCTGCATTAGAACTAAAGATGGAGAGTAGGACTCAAATATATTTACTGATAAAGACTTTAATATTTGTGTCTCAGGTAAGGGCTGGCTGCAGAATCCATGTATGCCTCCCCCATCAAAAGAGGCACATGGCACATAAACATGACTCACAGCATTCATTGATACATTGAGATGACCAGACACGCAGACAGAATCAGTCAGAATCTAATAATGTTAATAAATGAAATATGTAGAGTCAGACTGGATTCATAAAGTGAGCAGTTCCCAGTGAAACAGTCAGCCCTATTCATAATTAATGAAAATGTTATAATGAGGACTTAACTCTGACTCTGACTCAGGTAATGTGGACTCGACTCATACTCTCTTTTGTGACTCAGACTCAACCAGGATTTGAACACAAAGGATTTCAGACTCAACTTTGACTGGATGTTCAATGACTTGACTACAGAACTGGTTACTGGTCTGAGAGGGAAACAAGATGACGCATATCCTATCACCAAAACAACACAAGGTCTTTTGTGCACCAAGCCTTCTGATGAGTGGAGCTTGTTATATCTGCTTTTACTGAATACAGGGAAGTCTGTGGAAGAAATGTGTTACAGATACTGTGAGCAGCCCCGGAGTGAATCTCTGTTCATCAGTTTATTTCTTAAGAAATAAGTAAAATTGTAATCTCCTTTTGCTTGCTGCTGATATTTTTGTGAAGTCGTTCAAAGTTGATTAGCCACAGTTGTGTGCGTATTTAGATTGATAGCTTCATTGACATCACACATTTATGTTCTGTAAGTTATCATGTGCTGCAGTTTTAACACTGGTTGTGAATGTTGTCCAGAAAGACGAAACATTCATCGCTCTGTTTTATTCTGCACAGCTGTAAACACAGACTGTCTGCTTGGCAGATTTATCTGTAAATTTCAAGACATGAGAAAATGTTTTCGTGTGTCACAAGCACAATATTTCCTTCTTTGTTAACTTGGGCACAGCTTTTCCCTTTCAGAGTGAGACATCTTGTCGCTGCATGACTTTAGAGTGAAATGTCCTCTCTTTCTGTCGTACTTTTGGCCACACTCCTCTGTGTGTTTCCTTCTGTCCATCTCTCTCATTGGTATTGTCCAACCATTCCGTTGATGTCTCTGTCTGTTTTGCTCATTTTTCATCTACTCCCTCTCCCAGCACAGGGTACGCTGGGACTTGTGTTTGTCTGTGGAGGCAGACTGCAGCCAGAGCTGCTGCGAGGGGGGCTCAACTTGGTTCTGCTCTGGTTCTGGTGCTGGCTGACCAGAAGGCCCCCGCGGCTCAGGCCCGGCTCCAGGACGGGCAGTAGTGGAACGGACAAAGGACTTCATTCTCTATGGGGGAAGAGGGAGGAGGGAGGGAGGATGAAGGGGGCGTTAGGAGATGAGGAAAGCAAGAGAGAGAGAGAGAGAGGGAGAGAAAAAGAGAGGGTGGAAGGGAGGCTGGCGAGCCAAGCGCAAGGGGTCTTATCCTCCCGGCTCAAACACATGCCACCAGCTGCTGCCCCCTTCCTGTGCTTTCATTAAAAAGCCTCCCCGAGTCCGCTGGGTAATCCACATGCTTTCCTGAAAAAGTGTGAGGTAAATACAGTGTGTCTGTCCATTTCTCTGCCTCTACCAGCTCTATTTTCCCTCCTCTGCTCCCTCTTTCCCTCTCTCTCTCTATGATGTGCCTATGCTGGGCAGTGGAGAGTGGTCCATTCTCTGCATGGCTGTGTGTGTGTGTTTGTGTGTTTTTGTGCGTTGTGTGTGTACCTGTACGGTGCGCCCATGGAGTCTGTCCGACTCTCAGCGTTTTTCCAGCACTCAGCCCAGAGCCAAGGCGAGCACTGCCAGAGGGAGAGCCTGCAATGTAGGGCGCCCAGTGAGCCGGACGAGGCAGAATATCAAAGCCACACGGCAGACACTCCTCCCAGCAGCCCACCTGCTGACTTACGTGATCCAATGTGAGGAGGAGGTGGAGGAGTGGGGGAGACGGTAGTGGGGGTGGGGGGGGCAGGCTGCAGGAAATTGCAGGTAGTTTCCAGACCACTTCCCTGTGCTGCGCCCAATTAATCAGGGCTACATCTGTGTTGGATGGACCTCTACCCCGAGGGGAGGGGTGGAGCGGAGACGTTTGTGTTTTTGCCTGAATATGTGCACACTTTTTGCGTTTCTGTGCACGTGAGTGTAAGTGTATGCGTGCATGCTACCTGTGGGAGTGTGTGTTAGATGGTTAGGGAGGGAGTGAAGGGGATGTGTGTGTTTTGTGAGCAGTTTCTGGCAGAATCTGGAGGAGGTTTTTGGTACTGGTTTTCTCCCAGCCTTGCAGTCAAATCTACAACCTTCTGTGGTCCACCCTCCACCTTGTTGTCCATACTCCTCCTCTGGTTTCAGTGTCATCCAGCCCCACTGACCCCCTATCCCCCTCACACATGCACATAAACACACACTCCTCCCCCTCAGCCTTGCTGTGCCTCACTAGAAAGCGGATCATTTTTCAGCACCTGTGCAGCTCACTGCTTGTATGTTTACTTCCTGAAGCTTCTGGCACACCTGGACCTGAGTACCCCTCCTTCTTTCATCTCTGCTCTCCAGTTTGTGTTTTTTTCTTTCTTCCCTGTTTGGCTGTTAGGTCTCCAGTCTCTTTTCAGTACTATTCATATGAATAACAAATGAAATGGAATAATATGAGGGCCAGGCAGTGTGCAAGTTTCCACAGAGGAAACAGCAGTTACAGCTGGTTTTGTGTCCTACTGTAGTCTGATTGGATCACAAACACTTTTTATATGGCATCTTATTGTATTATCTGTTGCAAACAACCTTTGCCCCTTAGAATCCCAATTTCTGCATATTTTTCATGAGGGTTAAAAGAAAGCATGACAAAGTCAGCTAACCTGAGGCATGTTTGAGCACAAATTGTCACAGTTATGTGTTCATATTTTTAAAGAATACAAATTAATTAATTGATATTTGAGAGTCTAGTACTTTGACATTTGAGTATTAACATGACTTTGGAAGATCATTTCCACAATTTGGATGATCTACTACTTGAATGATTCAATCCGGTCTTTCAACTGAAGAAACTCTTTCGTCTTCACAAAATAAAGCTAAGAGGACACATCCTATCGTGTTTTGGTGAATGCGTGTGTGTGTCAGTGTGTCCTGATCCTGTGTGCAGGCCTGGCATAGTGTGGTGCAGTGCAGAGTGGAGAGGAGAGACAGCTGCCCTGACAGATGCCGGGAGGCAGGACCCCACTGGGAAGCAGAGGGAGGGAGCTGGCACTGTCTCACCCCAGCGGAAGCACCATAGGCTGCAGAGGAAGTGGGCATGGGGGACAAACCAGGGGCTCAGTGTGTGTGCGTGTGTGTATATGTGTGCTGTGTGTGTGTGATCCACTTTGAGAGGACCTTCACAGTTGAGCTGTAGCTATGTATTTTTGGTCTGATGCACAGAGCATTATATACGATGTGGAGGTCCAACCAATCAGGAGAGACATACGCTCCATGCTGTGCCCATGTTAATACAACCTACTCTGAAGATGTATATGAACAACGGAAGCATAGGTTTATCTTCAGACCTGCTTCAGAGTGGGAAACAAACAAAAAAAATAATGTATTCTTTGAGGAAATAGCATGTGGCTTGGAGACAAAGATGACAGCTCTAAGTGTCTTTATTTCTTAATGCTTTGTTTGTCTTGTTGGATGAGGCATTTCAGGAAGTAATTATTCAGATGTAAAACAAGAGAATATCAAAAAGCCATCCCATTCATGCTGTGAGTGTTGGGTTACGTGTGTAGAGGGTGACATATGAACAAAACCTGGTGAAATGAGGTAATCTGTACTTCATTCAGTCTTGTTTTCACCTTATACAAGTAATACCACTTTGAGTACTCGAGACAGGTTTGAGCAATAAATAAATTCAAGGCATCTTCTCACTTTGTGTGCATACATGGCTGAGTGAACTTGAAGTGACACTGTGACACATTTATGACATTCCTTGGATTTGAAGCAGCAGTCACAGATTTTACATCTGTAAAGAGGGACGTTAGATCACATCTTCTTTGAAAT